>NC_084462.1:163633516-165069543 GCF_027409185.1 Cynocephalus volans
ACAAATTAAGATGTTTACAGATAAACAAAAGGTGAGAAAGTTTGTTTTCAGTAGATCTGCCCTGCAAGAAATGATGAAGGGAATCCCTCAAGGTGAAAGGAAAGACACTAGACAGCAACTTGAAGCCATGTGAACATAGAAAGATCTCAATAAAGGTAAATATACAGACAATTATAAAATCTAGTATTATCGTAATAACGGCTTGTAACTCCAATTTTAGTTTTCTGCATGATTTAAAAAAATTAATGCATTTAAAATAACTATTACCTTATGTTTTGAAAACACAATGTCTAAGGATGTAATTTTCTGACATTGACAACTGACAGGAGTGGGGATAGAACTATAATGAGTAGTTTTTACTTGTTATTGACTTTAAACTGGTATAAGTCAAATTAGAGGTTTATAACTTTAAGGTGCTACATATGTTCCCATGTTAACCACAAAGAAAGTATTTATATAATGCACATAAAACAGAATGAGAACAGAATTTAAACTTTGAAAGTCAAACATTACGAAAAAAAAAAAAAAAAAAACACATGAAAAAGAACTGTTTGAATGAAACCTTATTAACTTAGCTAGTAACTATGGTCCCCAGCAACTGAGAGGTCTAGACAAAGATGCCAGCCAGTGATCTATCTGCAGGGGTCTCTTCAGGGTTTCCCCCATTGTTAGGATTGGACTGTGGGCATGGCTTCAATGACACAAAGACCACATGAAAGTTTAAAAGTTTTTAGTACTTACAAACCCTGGGATGTATGCAGCATGCCTAGGGAAGGCCTCATATATAAGGAGGTCAGACAGCATGGTGGGGGGAGGGGGGATACAGGGATCCATGGGCCAATGCCTATATTGAGTGCATCGTATTATTTAAACAGTTTTCCAATGAGAAGCTTTAATTAGTAGGTTTGAAGCAAGTAGGCCCTAGTTCCAGGAGGTCATATTGCCGATGAAGAGGTATTCACTTTAAGTTCAAGGGCAAATGTCTAAAGAATGGACTCTTTAAAGAAAGCTATGGGAATGCAGGGAACCCAAGCTGCTAGGTGGAAGAGATGCCTCCAATTATTTGTCTCTGGCCACCTCCTAGATCAGTTAGTGTGTGCTATAGTATTAAAAACTGTGACAAGGGTTATTACATCCTGTTTCCGGTAGGATAAAGTTAAACTTATGTCTAAAAATGGATGCTAATGTAAGATAAAATTAGAAGCACTCACTACATGCAGTAATGCAGGTAATGAAGTACAAAAAATGTATAAGGCATGTAGATAAGAAATAGCAAAGTAAAAAAAAGTAAGTTATTTTTTTATCAGTAGTTGCTATAAACATTAATTATACTCTCCAATAAATAGACTTGAATTAGCAGAATGGATAAAAACACATGATCCAAATTTATGCTGTCTACAGGGGACTCAGTTTAGATTTAACAAAAGAAACAGGTTGAAAGTAAAAGGATGGAAAAGATATTACACACAAATAATAACCAGAAGAGAGAAGAGGTGGCATTACTAACATAGAAAAAATAGGTATAAATGAAAAAGGTTTAGAAGAAACAGAGAAGAACATTATAACTAATAAAAGTTTTAATAAAGCAAGAAGATATAAATTATTATAAACATTTAGGCACCTTACAAATGACCGTTAAAATATGTGAAGCAACAACTGACAGATTTGAAAGAAGAAATAAACAATTCTGCACTAATGTTGTATACTTTAATATCATACATTCATTAATGGATAGAACAAACAGACAGAAGATAAGAAAAAAAAAAAAAAAAAGCAATTTTCACAATAAACCAACTGGATCTAATAGGCATATAGAGAACACCACATCCCACAACAGCATCATGAACATTATTCTCACATAGGACATTTTCTAGGGTAGGCAATCTGTCAGGCCACAAATTAAGTCTCAATAGTTTTAAAAAGATAAATACTAAATACTGTACAAAATATCTTCTCCAACCACAGTGTGATGAAGTTAGAAATCAATAACAGAAGTAAAACTGAAAAATTCATAAATTTGTGGAAATTAAATAATACACTCTTAAATATCCAATGTGTCAAAAAACTTAAAGTGGAAATTAGAAAATACTTATAGGCAAAATTAAACAAAAACACAACAAACCAAAACTAATGGGACACAGTGAAAGCAGTGCTAAGTGGAAAATAAATTTATAGCTATAAATGTTTACATTAAAAAAAGAGGAAGAAATACCTCAAATCAGCAACCTAACTTTACAATATAAGGAAGTAGAAAAAGAAAAACAAACTAAAACTAACGGTAGCAGAACAAAAGAAAATAATAAATATTAGTGCAAAGATAAATGGAATAGACAATAGAAAAATAGTACAGAAGATTAATGAAACCAAAAGTTGATTCTTTGAAAAGATTAACAAAATAGACAGAATTTTAGCCTGATGAAGAGTGAAGGCTCAAATTATTAAAATCAGTAGTGAAAATGGAGACATCACTACTGATTCTACAGATACAAAAATGATTATGAGAGTCCTATGAACAACTGTACACCAACAAATTGAATAACCTAGATAAAATGGACAGATATTTAAACACATATAATCTATTAAGACTAAACCACCAAGAAATAGAAAATTTAAGTAGATCTATAACTACTAAGAAGATGTGTCAGTACATGATAGGTTCATTGGTGAATTCTACCAAACATTTAGAGAATAAACATCAATGCTTCTCAGACTTTTCCCAAAAAAGCCCAGAAAATAACGGTGTTGACTAGAATGTAGAGAAAGGGAACACCTGTGCACTGTTAGTGGGAAAGTAAAGTGCTACAGACTCTGTGAATAACAGTACAGAGTTTTCTCAAATTAATAGTTTCAGATTTATAGAAATATATAGTACCAAAGTTCCCATGTACCATACACACAATTTCCCCTATTATTAAAATCTTACCTTATACCATATAAAAATATTAACTCAAAATATTACACTTGTAATTAAAGAACCAATAACCATTCATTATTATCAGCTAAAAGCTATATTTTATTCACATTTCCTTAGTTTCCTAATGCCCTTTTTCTATTCCAAGATCTCATCCAAAATACTACATTATGTTTGGTTGTCATGTCCCTTTAATTTCTTCTGGGCTATGACAGATTCTCAGATTTTTCTTGTTTTTGGTAACTTTGAGAGTTTTGAGGAGTACTAGTCAGATATTCTTTAGAATACCCGTCATTTGAAATTTGTCTGATATCTTCTCATTATTAGACTGGGGCTAATATTTTGGGGCAAAACAGTAGAGAGGTAAAGTGCCATTACATCACATCGTATGAAGATTACATGCTATCAGCATGATTTATCACCGTTGATATTGACCTTGATCACCTGGCTAAATAGCGTTTGCCAGGCTTCTCCACGGAAAAAATTACTCTTTTTCCCCCTTTCCACAGTATATTCTTGGAAAAAAGTCATAACATAAAGTCAGCACTTAAGGAGTGGGAGTAATGCTCCATCTCCTTAAGGACAAAGTATATACATGATTGGAATTCTACTGAATGAGAGATTTGTCTTTTCTTCCAATTTCATTTATTTATTCAATCATTTATTTAGATTAATATAATCTAATGGAAATTTATTTTACATATTGGTATATTGGGTTATAATTCACTACTACTTCTTTTTTTTTTTTTTTTTTTTTTTGCTTAGATTGTTCCAGCAACACCTATTTCAGTCGGCTCCTGTATCCCCTCGACATTCACTCATCATCGTGGGTTTTTGTTTGTTTGAACAGTTGCTTATTTCCTGACACTACAGGATGCTCCTGGCTCATCTTGACTATTTCTTGTCAGTCTTAGAATCAGCCTTGTCCTCAAGAAACCGTGGCTCTTTTTAATCAGTAAATTGTATTAGAAACAAAGATTTAGAGGCTAGACTGGTTTCTTGCTACTGTAGTGTCATTGCTTCTAGAGTCTCTCAGCTAACAGAGCAAAAAAATTAAATGTGCATATTCTAACCTGTGCATATGCACAATATCTATAAATATTTCTGCATGTTATCTCTTGTATCTATATCAAGCTAAATGAGAATTTATACTGATTTTTCCAACTCTAATCCATTAGCACATGGATCTTTCCAGCTCCCTCCCTTTGTTTATTTACAAACTCATCCTCCAACAATGCGAAATCTCCTCTCACCCTCTGTTTACATAATTGTTCAATTCCAATATGCATATATACCTGAATCAGAATTGTTAACCTGTATCCCTATGGAAAATAATCTTATCAACTAGGGCACAGTTCTTATGTACAGTTTATTTTGGCATTGGTTTTTAAGACTCTACTCATTTTCAAAGTTATCTACATTTTGTCCCACTCAGATCAATGAGGTTCTTTTATACATTCACAATACAATCAGATTGTTTTGTCATATTCTGCATTTCCTCAACCTCCTAAATTATTATTTTTTTTTAATTTGAATACATTAAAGTTCACTGTGCTGTAAAGGTCAATGGCTTTTGACATGTGCATCACTTTATATATCTGCAGTTACAGCATCACACAGAATAGTTTTAGTGCCCTGAAAAAATTCCCTGTGCCTCACTTAACTGTCCTCACTCTGCTCAAACCTTTGGCAATCACTGATCATTTTACTGTCTCTACAGATTTGTCTTTTCCAGAATGTCATTTAATTGGAATCAATTATAAAATACATAGCACTTTCAGACTGGCTTCTTTTGCTTAGTAATATGTATTTAAACTTCCTTCATATCTTATTATGAATTTATAACTCATTTATTTTTACTGTAAAACAGTATCTTATGGTATGAGTAAACCAAAGTTTATTAATCCATTGGCCTATTGAAGGACACTTTGGTTGCTTCTAGCATTTGATGATTATAAATTAACATTTGAGTGCAGATTTTTATGTGGACATAACTTTTAAAGTCATTTGGATAACAGAGAAAGAGAGAGAGAGAAAGAGAGAGAGAAAGGAGTGTAATTGCTGGATTATATGTTAAAACGATGTTTATCTTTTTAAGAAACTGCCAAATTGTCTCCCAAAGTGGCTCTACCTTTTGCATTTTTAATCAGCAATGAATGAGAAGTTCCTGTTGCTCTATATCCTTGTCGATGATTGGTATTATCAATTCTTTTTTTTTTTTTAAGGAGCTGATGAACATAGCTGTTCTAACCATAGTACAATAATTAATTACCTGAAACCCACTGCATAGTCAAGCTTATAAAAATTGTTTCACTAAGCTTACAACATCTCCCAAACCACCTTGGAAATAACTGTTCTTTCTTCTGGAGATTTCTGCAGTCGATTTCCTGATTCTTTTGCCAGCTATCTATTTTCTAGTTCTGAAATTTTCCGGCCCACTGCTTCCCTATTTCCTTAGTTTCAAATACTGCTATTGTTTTATTCTTTTTAAAAAACATCTTCTGCTATCTAAATGAGAAATCTAAAAAAAGAAAAAGATGATGCTTCTGCTTTGTACACATCTAAGACCCAAATACTCATCTTCTTAAATGTGCAGATAGTAGGATAATTTTGTGTAAACATATATATATATATATATATATATATATATTTTTTTTTTTTTAGAAACTAAGGTTTACTTTGTAGCTTAACAAACATTTCCCACACATTTCTATAAAGAAGTTATACCAACTTTAAAAAGTACAGATACTTTGCATTCTATATCAATGATTCCTAACTCATTAGTTGCATCCAATGTAACCCTGATAGGAAAACTGTGCAAAGATACTATTTGAAAAGAAAATTAAAAACAAATGTCACTCATAAGCATAGTTGTAACAATTCTTAATAAAATATAAACATTAATTGAGCAGTTTTAAAATAATTTTCCAGCAATGTTTGCTCCTGATATTTGCAAATGAAAGAATCTTTTAGAATAATTCAACATATTAGTGGAATAAAGAAGAAAAATGAAGTGTTGCTTTTAAATCAATGCAGACAATGAATTTGACAAGTTTCAAGACATTCATGCTATTTTTTTTTTAAAGCATATTAGCGGTGGAAGGACACTTCTCTAAACAGGTAAAGGGTGTCTACCAAATATCAACAGCAAACATCACACTTGATGTTAAATCTTTGAAAATAGTCCTTTTGCAAGTCAGAACAAATAATTACATATTTAATAGCCACCACTATTTGTTATTATATTGAAGTTTCTTATCCAGAAAAATTGTCCGTACATTAAGATAACAAAACAAGCAAAGAAGAAAAAAGAAATTGTTATTATTAGTTGAAAATTTATGGAGAATTTAACAAACTAATCAGTAATGTTAACACTGATTATTCTAAATTAATTAGTGGATAAATTAATAGATAAATATTTATAACTAATAAGAGTGTAGGCAGTATGCTAGCTGTAACAATAATATACAAAAATAAGTAGAAGTAACATAAACTTCAATATGTAATTTTAATTTAATAAAAAATAAAAAGTTATATATTTTTTAAAGAATGCTGTAAATAATTCTTGGGTCAAAGAGGAAATTTGAGTAGAAACGTCCAAGACTAGAGATATATCATCTATAACTACATCTGTACCTGTATGAATTTGTATATCTCTATCTAAATCTTTGAAAGTCTTTGTTAAGGATCATCTAGATAGAGGATGTAGAAAGCACAGAGAAGAGGGTTAAGAGTGCGCAATTAATTCGACTGGAAAACATAACTCTAGCTCTCAAAAAAAAAAAAAAAATCTAAGAAAGAGTAGTAACACAGGAAAAGAACCAGGGGCATGTTGATTCATGTAAGCCATTAAGTAGAAAATATTTCAGCTTTTCAAGTGTAGGAAATATTTCAAGAATAATTTTGTGGTCAACTCTGATAAATTGTGCTGTGAAGTTTGGTGAACAAAGTCAGCAAATTGACTATTGGATTTGGCAAGATGCTGTAGTCACCTTGAGGAGAATCATTTCTGCATGGTGGTTGGTTGAGTATTTCTATAAATCACCTATAAGGCAGTATTTTATTTTCTATATTTGGCTTCATTGGAGGTTGGTGGTTTGACCTCGTATGTTCTGATGTTACATCAGAGGCAGAAAAGGTGTGTGGTCAAGAAAATTTTGACCATCCTATTAGCCCACATACAATTTTTTTTGTACTGATATCTATAATATTCTTGCTCTAAAATTATGCTGTTTGCATTAAAGATTGCACTGTGTTTTATCAAATCTAAGATCCTGTCAATCACAAGATGCTCCATTATTTTATGTACCACTAAAAAGGAAAGAAAAACAAAAACAAACAACTCAGATCTTAGCCAGTAAAATTATGACAATGTCATCAAATATCAGACATGTAGCAATTAAAGAGATATTAACACTGGAGGGGGGAATTGTGTCTTTTAATTGATGAAGTATTGTAAATCTCCTTCTGAATAAATTGAGATATTAATTTTGCATTTAGCAAACTCACAAAAAAATCAGGAAAAGAAGGAATAGTTCTAGTCTAGTGATTGATTTCCTGGCAGTCAAACAATAAATACAAGCAGAAGACTGATTTTTAATATTGAATAGAGATTCATTAAGGAGAAATAGAGAAAAGAAAAACTATACTGTGTTAAAGTGTATGCATATTTGAATCTTGCACCGTTTAGCTTGCTTGTTTTAGTGTTTGCTTATGGTTGATGGAAAGTATACATTTCAAAAGACAATCAATATTTGTATTATATCATTTGTATTATGTAATTAATATTTGTATTATGTGATTAATGCAAACATTGTTAGATTTTTTTTAATGGTGGACTTACTTGAAATTTTTATTTTCTCGGTCACTGGAAGATAAATCATTTGAACAAAATGAGAAGAGAAGTATTTAAAAAATTGGCAGTTATTATAGCTTTGTAGTATAGCTTAAAGTCAGGTAGTGTTATGCCTCCAGCTTTATTTTTTTTTCTGAGCATTGCTTTGGCTATTCGTGGTCTTTTATTGTTCCATATAAATGTCTGAATAGTTTTTTCCATTTCCGAGAAAAATGTCTTCGGAATTTTGATGGGGATTGCATTGAATTTGTATATCACTTTGGGTAGTATGGACATTTTCACTATGTTGATTCTTCCAATCCAAGAGCATGGAATATCTTTCCATCTTCTTGTACCCTCTCTAATTTCTCTCAGCAGTGGTTTGTAGTTCTCATTATAGAGATTTTTCACCTCCTTGGTTAACTCTATTCCTAAGTATTTCATTTTTTTGGTGGCTATTGTAAATGGGCAGGCATTCTTGATTTCTCCTTCTGCATGTTCACTATTGGAGAAAAGAAATGCTACTGATTTTTGTGTGTTGATTTTGTATCCTGCTACTGTGCTGAAATCATTTATCAATTCCAAGAGTTTTTTTGTAGAGGTTTTAGGCTGTTCGATATATAGGATCATGTCATCTGCAAAGAGGAACAGTTTGACTTCATCTTTTCCAATCTGGATGCCCTTTATTTCCTTCTCTTCTCTGATTGCTCTGGCTAGTACTTCCAACACTATGTTGAATAGGAGTGGTGAGAGTGGGCATCCTTGTCTAGTGCCTGTTCTTAAAGGAAAAGCTTTCAGCTTTTCCCCATTCAGGATGATATTGGCAGTGGGTTTGGCATATATGGCTTTAATTATGTTGAGATACTTTCCCTCTATACCTAACTTATAGAGGGTCTTTGTCATGAATGAGTGCTGAACTTTATCAAATGCTTTTTCAGCATCTATAGAGATGATCATATGGTCCTTGTGTTTGAGTTTATTAATATGGTGTATCACATTTATTGATTTGCGTATGTTGAACCAACCTTGCATCCCTGGGATGAATCCCACTTGATCATGATGAATAATTTTTCGTATGTGTTGCTGTATTCTGTTTGCTAGTATTTTAGTGAGGATTTTTGCATCTATATTCATCAAGGATATCGGCCTGTAGTTTTCTTTTTTGGTTATATCTTTACCTGGTTTTGGTATCAGGATGATGTTTGCTTCATAGAATGAGTTTGGGAGATTTGCGTCCGTTTCAATCTTTTGGAATAGTTTGCAAAGAATCGGTGTCAATTCCTGTTTGAATGTTTGGTAAAATTCTGCTGTGAATCCATCTGGTCCTGGGCTTTTCTTTGTTGGGAGCCTTCTGATAACAGCTACAATCTCCTTTATTGTTATTGGTCTGTTCAAATTTTCTACATAACCAAAACAGTATGGTACTGGCATAAAAACAGACACACTGACCAATGGAATAGAATAGAGAATCCAGAAATCAACCCACACACTTACTGCCATCTGATCTTTGACAAAGGCACCAAGCCTATTCACTGGGGAAGGGACTGCCTCTTCAGCAAGTGGTGCTGGGATAACTGGATATCGATATGCAGGAGAATGAAACTAGATCCATACCTCTCACCGTATACTAAAATCAACTCAAAATGGATTAAGGATTTAAATATACACCCTGAGACAATAAAACTTCTTAAAGAAAACATAGGAGAAACACTTCAGGAAATAGGACTGGACACAGACTTCATGAATACGACCCCAAAAGCACGGGCAACCAAAGGAAAAATAAACAAATGGGATTATATCAAACTAAAAAGCTTCTGCACAGCAAAAGAAACAATTAAAAGAGTTAAAAGACAACCAACAGAGTGGGAGAAAATATTTGCAAAATATACATCTGACAAAGGATTAATATCCAGAATATATAAGGAACTCAAACAACTTTACAAGAAGAAAACAAGCAACCCAATTAAAAAATGGGCAAAAGAGCTAAGTAGGCATTTCTCTAAGGAAGATATACAAATGGCCAACAGACATATGAAAAAATGCTCAACATCACTCAGCATCCGGGAAATGCAAATCAAAACCACATTGAGATACCATCTAACCCCAGTTAGGATGGCTAAAATCCAAAAGACAATGAACGATAAATGCTGGCGAGGCTGCGGAGAAAAAGGAACTCTCATACATTGTTGGTGGGACTGCAAAATGGTGCAGCCTCTATGGAAAATGGTATGGAGGTTCCTTAAACAATTGCAAATAGATCTACCATACGACCCAGCCATCCCACTGTTGGGAATATACCCAGAGGAATGGAAATCATCAAGTCGAAGGTATACCTGTTCCCCAATGTTCATCGCAGCACTCTTTACAATAGCCAAGAGTTGGAACCAGCCCAAATGCCCATCATCAGATGAGTGGATACGGAAAATGTGGTACATCTACACAATGGAATACTACTCAGCTATAAAAACGAATGAAATACTGCCATTTGCAACAACATGGATGGACCTTGAGAGAATTATATTAAGTGAAACAAGTCAGGCACAGAAAGAGAAATACCACATGTTCTCACTTATTGGAGGGAACTAAAAATTAATATATAAATTCACACACACACACACAAACGGGGGGGGGGAAGAAGATATAACAACCACAATTATTTTAAGTTGATACAACAAGCAAACAGAAAGGACATTGTTGGGGGGGAGGGGGGGAGGGAGAAGCGAGGGAGGTTTTGGTGATGGGGAGCAATAATCAGCTACAATGTATATCGACATAATAAAATTTAAAAAAAGAAAAAATAAAAATAAAAATAAAAATAAAAATAAAAAAATAAAAAAAAATAAAAAATAAAAAATTGGCAGTTATAAGAATGAGGTAGGTAGCAACAACTGGCACAGTTAAAACGTTGCTTCTGCTTGATAAAAAGCATTTTCTTGTTTCTCTAGGCCAAGACAGTAGTGTTTTAAAGTCATGGTTAAGTTCTCTCCCCACCACCCCCGCTGTCTTCCTACATGTGGTCATATGAGATCTATCTGAATGTCATTACAGATTCAATTTAAAAAGAATGTTGATTTGGGTGGGTCTCAGAAGGTCTTGGATTTGTATTGTGGATGGGACATCCTCTTAGAAGAAATGGTTCCTAGATTTTGGGTGGAAACTATAATTTATTACTTCTTTGAAGAATATTTTAAATGCTAACATTATCTTTAAAAATTCCTTTGATACTCGATGGAGTTTTGCCTCCATTTTTAAGTAACTTTGTGACTGAGGCCTCTGGATGTCTAGTTATTATTTTAACAGTCTATAACAGAATAAACTTTGTCATAGGTGAGTTATTCTAAAGTAAATTTCTGAGAAAATACTATGTGAAAAAACCTGCCTATTAAAGCATGAAAAATCTTCTAAATTCAGCATTATGTCTTCCGCTTACATTTTTCTTTAAAAAGAAACAAGAAAATACAATATCTTTAAATGGTATATACTTTTGGGTATTAGGTGACATACTTTGTGAAAATAAGTAAAAAATTTATCGAAAGCATGGCCTATTTGACTGAGAGAATTGCCCTCTGATTTCGTAGCTGAAACCCTATGAAGAAATCTGAAATATATACAGATATATAATTGTTTAATAACCTTGAAAGAACCCATGCTCATAATATCCTTTCATCCAGTTAGATTTTGGAGTAGAAAGGAGTTAAACAAAAGAGAACTAACTATAAAGGATTAAGGAACAGGAAGTATATGATTTACAACTTATCCACAGAATAAGTAAACAAACTAATACAAATGGATTTGGAAAGAGAAACAATGACCTGGTAGAGAGTTTTTAAGAAAAATTTGGCTTGGTAGGAAGACACACAAAAAATATCTAATAAAGAAAAAGAGGTGGCAATACCTAGAAAGAAAATTAATAGGGAATGATATTTGAAGACAAGGAAATAAGGTAGGATTAGAAAATAGTACATATGGCCTCAAACAGAGACCAAAGAAAAGAAGAGGATGTCTCTCTCCACAAAGCCCATTCCAGAGTGACAGAAGAAGCATCTGCTCTATGACAGTATTGGGGGACCTGAATACACCTCTCAGCATTAGACAGATCATCTAGGCAACTAATCAACAGAGTAACCATTACTCTTTCAGAGGGAGAGAAGAAATCTAGGGTCATCAGTGGTGGGAGAGGGAGGCAGAGGGGAATACGGAGAGATTGGACAAGAGGCGTAAAGAATCAGTATAATTTGTAACAATATACACACTAGTAATATTGATTTGATCAACATATGTCAACATTAAATCCCAAAAATATTTATAATCAATTATGATTCAATAAATAAATGAATAAATAAATAAATAAATGTTTGCACTATGAAGAAAAAAGAGAAGTATGTGAAGTGATGGATATGTTAATTAACTTGATTTAATTATTTCATAATGTATACATATATCAAAATATCACATTGTGCCCCATAAATTCATACAATTATTATTTGCTAATTATAGAAAAAATTAGAAAGAGAAAAAATAAAGAGCAGAAGGGCAGCAGATGGATAAAACACCAAGTGATGTAGAAATATTTATAAACATGTTAATTCTGTCTCATGGTTACCATGAAAATTTGATGGAGGAGGAAAATGATGGTGAAGACTGTACTTTTTAAAAAACATGTATATGTGTTTGTGCATGTGTTTGTATAAGTGCAAACAGAAGAATTTCCTTATAGACATTATACGATTCCATTATAGACTTTGTAGTAACACAGAGAATGATTTCAATACAGACTTTAAATCATTGCAACGAGTGTAATTAGGGATTTCAACATTTATCTAAATATGTGGCTCTGATGAAAGGCAGCATCTGTTAACATCTGACGTGACAGTAAAATATGTAATACCTCTTCAAGTTTCAATCATCATAGACATGGTAACACTGGTTGATGACAAGAAAATAAATTCAAATTTGGATGTGAAAGTCCATTTTACTATAAGTTTATACAAATCAAAAATTGAGAAGCAGGTGAGTGTGACATGGATAAGAAAATATATGTATGTCCCCAGAGAAGGACTTAAAGTTTTATCCTAGAGGAAAATTAAGCTTATGAGTGACTTTGATTTTTGATATTACCAAATTTATATTTTCATATCATTTTAGAAGCAATGTGAAAAATAGAATGTCTTGCATAATCCTTGATAACAATGTTACTGCATTGCTATAACAATGTATTTGGAAAGTATCTTATAGGATCATAAAAATTTATTTATTATTCAATTATTTTTTAATATATCTGTTAAATATTTGGGGGGAAATACTATCTACACAAGTCTTTATGATGTACTTACAAAAATGTTTTATGTATAATCCAATAATTCTTAATATATTATTTTTATAAAATAAATCATGAGAAAGTAAAACTGTCGTTTTTACCTATTACATTAATTTTTTAAATCTGCTTTTCTTCAAATATGTGCTACAAGTTATAGGCCATTTAGAAGTGCTACATATCTGATTTTGAAGTTCATCACCACCTTTTGAAGCTGAAAAGAAATGTTTTCAATTGGTGAAGTGAGTCTAAGTGGTTTGAAAAGCTTCACAGAGAAAGATAATATGCCAGAGATGCCCCTTTGTCCAGTTGAGATGATATGTCATTGTGATTTTAATTTGCATTTTTTTGATGATTAGTGATTTTGAGCATCTTTTCATGTGCTTGTTGGCCATCTGTATGTCTTCTTTTGAGAAGTATCTGTTCAGATTTTTTGCCCATTTTTTAATTGGGTTACTTATGTTTTTTTGCTGTTGAGTTTTTACAGTTCCTTACATATTCTGAATATTAGCCCCTCGTCTGATGTGTAGTTTTTAAACACCTTCTCCCATTCTGTAGGGAGAAGGCCTCCTCACTTTGTTGATAGTGTCCCTTGCTGTGCAGAAGCTTTCCAGTTTGATGTAGTCCCATCTGTGTATTTTTGCTTTTGTTGCCTGTGCCTTTGTAGGCTTGATCAAAAAAGCTCCCACTCTCATTTTGTGTAGCATTTCCCCTATGTTTCCTTCCAGTGGTTTCATAGTTTCAGATATTAAATTTAGGTTTTCAATCCATTTTGTTTTGGTTTTTGTGTATGGTGATAGATAGGGGTCTAATTTCGATCTTCTGCATGTATACATCCAGTTTTCCCAGCACTGTTTATTGAACAGGCTGTCCTTTCCCCACTGTATATTCTTGGCAGTTTTGTCAAAAATCAGTTGGCTATTAAGTGCATGGCTTTATTTCTGGGCTCTCTTATGTTCCATTACTCTATTTGTCTATTTTTATTCCAATACCATGCTGTTTTGCTATAAATTTGTTATAAATTATGTATTTTGAAGTCAGGAAGTGTGATGCCTCTAACTTTGTTCTTTTTGGTCAAGATTGCTTTAGTTATATGGGGTCATTTGTAATTTCATGCAAATTTTAGGATTGTTTTTTCTATTTCTGAGAAAAATGCCATTAGTATTTTGATAGCGATTGCATTGAATGTATAGATTGCTATGGGTAAAATGGACATTTTGATGATATTACTTCTTCCAACCCAGGAACATAAGATATCTTTCCATTATTTGTGTCCTCTTTAATTATTTTCACCAATGTTATTCAGTTTTTATTATAGAAGTCTTTCACTTCCTCGGTTAAATTTATTCCTAGGAATTTTATGTTTTGGGTAGCTATTGGGAATGAGATTACTTTCTTGATTTCATGTTCGCCTATTTTGCTATTGGTGTATAAGAAGGTTATTGAGTTCTGTGTGTTGATTTTGTATCCTGCTACTTCACTAGAATCAATTACTAGTTGTAGTAATTTTTCAGTGGAATCTTTAGGGTTTTCTATGCATATGATCATTTCATCTGCAAATAGGGATAGTCTGACATCCTTCTTTTCAATTTGGATGCCATTTATTGCTTTATTTTACCTTCTTTCACTGGCTAGAGCTTTCAGTACTATGGTGAATAAGAGTGGGGAAGGTGGGCATCTTTGTCTTGTTGCAGATCTTGGAAGAAAGACCTCCAATTATTGCCCATTAAGTATTATATTAGCTGTGGGTATGTTGTACATGGCCTCTTTTGTGTTGAGCTCTATACCTTCTATGCCTCATTTGTTGATTTTTTTTTTTTAATCATGAAGGGGTGTTGGATTTTATCAAATGCTTTTTCTGCATCTATTGAAATGATCATATGATTTTGTTTTTGTTTTTTTCTTTGTTAGTGTTCATTAGGGATATTAGTCTGTAGTTTTATTTTTTTGTGTGTATTTTTGGTGTTGGTATGAGGTTAGTATTGGGCTTGTAGAATGAGTTTGGAAGTATTCCCTCTTCAATTTTTTTGGAAGAGTTTGAGAGGAATCAGTATTGGTTCTTTAAATGTGTGGTAGAATTCATCAGTGAAGACATCTGGTCCTGGGGTTTTCTTTGTTGAGAGACCTTTTATTACTGTTTCAATCTCATTTCTTGTTATTGGTCTGTTCATGTTTTCTGGTTCTTCATGGTTCAAACTTGGTAAGTTGTATGTGTCCAGGAATTTATCCATTTCTTCTGTATTTTCCACTTTGTCCACATGTAGTTGTTTGTAGAAGTCTCTTAGGATCCTTTGTATTTCTGTGGTATCAGTAGTAATATCTCCTTTTCCATTTCTGATTTTGTGTTATAAGAATCTTCTCTCTTTTTTTCTTCGTTAGTCTACCTCAGGTTTTATTGATTTTGTCTATCTTTTCAAAAAACCAACTCTTTGTTTCACCGACCTTTTGTATTGTTTTTATAATCTCAAATTCACTTATTCCTGCTCTGATTATTGTTACTTCTCTCCTTCTACTGATTTGGGGTTTGGTTTGTTCTTGTTTTTTTTTTTTTTTTTTTCCCAGATCCTGAAGATATAATGTTAGGTTGTTTACTTGAAGTCTCTCTTCTTTTTTGATGTAGGTATTTTGCTATAAATTTCCCCCCTTAGAATTGCTTTTACAGTATCCCATAGGTCCTGGTATGCCGTGTTTTTATTTTCATCTGTCTCCAAGAATTTTTAAATTTCCTTTTTGATTTCTTCTTTGACCCATTCATTGTGTAGAGGCATGTTGTTTAATTTCTACATATTTTTACAGCTTCTGGTGTCCCTTTTGTTGTGTATTTCTAGTTTTATTCTGTTGTGGTATGACCACATATTTGATATGATTTCAACATTTTAAAATTTGTTGAAACTTGTTTTGTGACCTAATATATGATCTACTCTAGAGAATGTTCCATGTGCTGCTGAGAAGAATTTGTATTCTGTAGCTACTGGATAAAATGTTCTATATTTTTCCATGAGGTCTATTCAGCCTAGACTAGATATTAATTCTGATGTTTCCCAGTTAATTTTCTGTCTGGATGTTCTGTCTTTTGCTGAAACTTGGGTATTAAAAATTCCCAGTTTTTGTGTTGGAGTTTATTTCTCCCATAAGGTTCAATAGTAATTGTTGTACATATTACTATTGCAATTATGTATTACTATTTAAAATATGTTTACATATTACTATTAAAATTTCATATTACATTTACTTATTACATTTATATGTACTGCCTGCTCCAGAATTGGGTGCACATATATTTAGAATTATTATATCCTCCTGTTGCATTGATCCCTTTGTCGTTATGTAATGACCACCCTTATCTTTTTTTTAATTTTCCTTGGCTTGAAATCTATTTTATTCTATATAAGTATACCTACTGCTGCTCTTTTTTGGTTTCTATTTTCATGAAATACCTTTTTCCATCCCTTCACTTTCAGATAGTGTATGTCTTTATAGGGGAAGTGAGTTTCTTGTAGGCAGCATATTGTTGGTTCTTGTTTTATAATCCAATGAGGCCCTTTGTGTCTTTTAATTGAGACATTTAATGCATTTAGAGTTCTTATTGATATATAGGGACTTGTTGCTGCCATTTTGTTTCTTTTTTTCCCCGGGTATTTGTGTTGATTTTATTTATTTACTTTTTATTTTGTTTTTTACCTTTTTTCAATCTTATAGTCTTCCTTTGTGATGGGGTGGGGTTTTTTTCTAGCAGCGTACTTTGATTTATTGCTATTTATTTTTAGTATATCTCTATGTATTTTTGTGTTATGGTTGTCATGAAGCTGGCCAAAAAAAACCATTTTATAGTTATAACAGTTTATTTTAGACAAATAACTTAACTTTGAAAATGAAGAAAAAAAAATTTTAAAGCCAACTCTAGGCTTTGTTGTCATTTTTCTCCACTTTTAAACAATTTGTTGTTTCAAGTTACATCTTTTGATATTACCTGTCTTTTATACGATTGTTGTATTTGTTGTTGTCATGTTAGGTTTGTCCTTAAGTCTTCCTACTAAGGATGTAAGTGATTTATTCAGCACCCTTATGACACTGGATTGTTCAGATGTTGTCTGTAAACTTACTTTACTAATGAGTTATGTACCCTCAAATGTTTTCTTGCTGCTCCTTAGAGCCTTTTTTCAGATTGAAGAAATCCCTATAGCAATTCTTGTAATGCAGGTCGAGTGTTGATGAATCCCTTTTGCTTTTGTTTGTCTGGAAAGACTTTATTTCTCCTTCATATGTGAAGGTTAATTTTGCTAGATGGAGAATTCCTGGCTGACAGTCTTTTTCCTTCAGCACCCTGAACATACCATACTATTCTCTTCTGACCTGTAAGGTTTCCACCGAGAAATCTGCTAAAAGACATACTGGGGCTCTGTTGAATGTTATGTTTCTTTTCTCTTGCTGCTTTCAGTATTCATCCTCTGTCTTTGGATTTCAGTAACTTGATTCTGATGAGCCTTGGGGTGTTCCTTCTTGGATTGAATTTGATTGGTGACCTCTGAGCTTCCTGTACCTGGCTGCTGTCATCTTTATCCACACTTGGGAAATTTCCAGCCATTATGTCCTTAAGTATGCTTTCTAGATCCCTTCCTTTTCCTTCTCCTTTGGGTATAACAATTATGTGGAATTTATTTCACTCGAAGGAATCCCATATTTGCTGCATTTCTATTTCATTTTTTTCTTATTCTTTTTTTCTTTTTATTCCTCTTATTTGATAATTTCATAGGCTGTATTTTTAAGCTCATTGATGTTTTCCTCTCTTTGATTATGTCTGCTGTTGGGGCTTTCTATCACATTTTTCAGTTCAGATAATGTATTCTTTATTTCTAGATTTAATTCCTTTGTCAAGTTTCTCATTCAGCTCCTGTTTTATTTTCCAGATATTTAATCTTCTGTCTGTATTTTCTTGTGACTCCCTGGACATCCTTAAGAGGGTTATTCTGAATTCTCTGTCAGATATTTCATAAACCCGCTGTTCCTCTGGGCCCATTGCTGGTTCTTCATTTTTTGGTGTCATATTTCTCTGTTCTTTCTCTCTCTTTGTGTCTTTATGTTGATGCCTGTGCATTTGAGGAGACTGCTACCTGTTCTAGGTTTTAAAGGTGTTCTTTGGTGGTGTTAGACCCTTACTGGTTAATATCAGAACCTGCCTCTGGTATGTGGTTTTGGTTAATTCTAAAATTGGGGGAATTTCCTGTAGGGACCAGCACTTGAGCTCTGTGGTTGTGCTAAATTGCTGCCCTGCTGAGTCTCTGGGGAAGGCTTTTTGTGCATACCAGATTTTAATTATTATCCTTTTAATCACTTCCCAGTCTTGTGAGGTCAGATACACCTGGACTATGTGGAAATTCTGGCCTGGGACTGAGTCTTCCCAGTAAACTGTGCCCCCTGCAGTTCTATTACCCTGACCATTCTCCACTCAATGGGCCTGTGCTGATTGAAAAGCAGATCAGCTGCCCACTCTGCATGCCAGTGTTTTCTGGGCAGTTCCGCCTCCCTCCCGAACTCCAAAAGCTACCCACGGGGTGGACCATGCATGGGTCCCTTGCAATCACTCACCAGCCTCTGGGTAGTTCCTTCAGCCAGCTTCAGCCCTCACTCCTATGTGGGTCCACAGAAACCCCGTTAGTGGTCTCACTGTTATGGTGCATTCCGAGGTCTTCTTCTCTCCCACAGACTCCAGGCAATTTCACACAAAGATGGGCTCAGCTGCAGCTTTTGTTGGCACCTGTTCCATGTGTGCTGCAGCTTCTTCCTGCCTCTGACAGGGCCAGCGCTGATGTGGCCTGGACTTGAAATGGCCAGAGCATTTTCTTCTTCCTCTTGTGGAGTCTTCTCCTGCCTTCATGAACTCTGCAGGTCTTTCCTCTTCTTCCCCTGAGCTCCAGAGGTCCTAGGTTGCCTTTCTTTGCTTTTTAATAGTTATAAACCGGTCAACTGTGGGGAAGATTGATGCTGGGGACTGTTTTTTCTGCCATCTCGATAATGTCATTACCACCATCAGATCTTTTAAGTTAAACTCATGTTTGTTTCACTTTCTTTGTTTCTTGGGCTTAAGTATTTATTTGTTTTTGTTAAACTTTTTCAATCTTTAAGAATAAAGCATAATATTATTGGTTCATTCATTAATAAGAGGGTCTTGAGTCAAAGTTGGCTGACTCATTCGTTAGAGAAGGGATTTGCTCCTTGTTACTGTTCCCAAGATAGAACTCTCCAGTTTGTGACACCAAGCACAATTGATATCCATGCTTTTTGTTTATTTGTTTTGGAGAAGTTTTTGTTGAAATTTGGCAGGAGAAGCAGCCTGCAATGATGTGCTTCTCTGTGCTTCAGTGGCAATTTAACTTCTTGCAAATCTTAACATACATGCAAATCCTTTTGAAAAGCCACTCAGAGAATATTCACTGTAGCACATAAAAGGTACTTCTGGTTTGGTGCTCAGATTTATAAAACATCATTTTTATCAGGAATCTTCATCTCTATTTTTCCTTCTATGAGACATGGGGAACCAAGATATGGTTTAGTTTTTTTCTTTATCACTCAGAAATTTGCTAAATGATAGAAATGATCAAAGAAAAGAGCTATTTTTCAGAGAAATTTGTATCAGCTGTTGATAAATATTAAAGCAAATGGTGAAAGCAGATTTTTTGTTTGTTTGTTTTGTTTTGAGCCCTTACCATGTGTCCAGCACATGCTTGGTGCACTACATACATCATCTCATTTAATACTAAAAATAATTATGTGAGGTTAGATGAATAGCACTATTTTTAGATAACCTGCCAGGTCCAATAGCAAGAAGCAAAAGGGAGGTCACAGAGGTTTTCTCTTTCTGGGGCTCTGTCTTCTCAACTATAAAAACAAACAAACAAACAAACAAACACAAACTGTTCTTTAAAGCCCCAGAACAGACTTCTTCTATACCTCACTGAATAGGATGTGGTCACATGGCTACCCTTAGCCATGTTAGGAATTTGAGAATGACAGTTATTTGCCTTCTGTATTGTGAGATGCATAATAGAAAAGTGGATTGGGAATGGCTGTTTTAATCAACTAGCAATTTCAGTACATTTTTCTTATACTTTCTTCTCTAAACTATGTACAGATTTAAAAAATAACAAAAATAAAGATTTGAGATGCAATCGTCACTTTTATAATTTTGAATAAAATTGTTCATTTATTATTTTAACTTGTCAACAATAATTCAGTTGATCTTTAATGTTGCTAAACAAAACTTTTAAATTTTCTCTTTAATGTCAAATATTTTGTTAGATTTACAAATACGTATGTATGTATAGGTATTATGTAGTGGATATTTGAAAATGTAAAGTTAATATGTGTGTATATATTTATATTTATATTTTATGAAGATAAATATGAGAAATAGAAGAAGTATACATGTTCTCAATAAATTTATTGTTGTGAATTATATGATTTTAACTGATATAGTCTGTCTGTAGTTTATAAAAGTAGAATTAATTTTAATATATCACTTTATCAGCCAGCTTGCTAACCTATTTTAATAATTCTAATAATTTTCCTGTAGATTTTAAAACATATTTCCATATAAACAATCACATAATCTACAATAAGTTTTTTTTTTCTTTCCACGTTTACACCTTTTACCATGTCTTCTTGTCTGATAATTCTTTATCTGGTTGTGATGAATTAGCTAGTATGACCAGTTCAATTTTCAATAGAGCTAAAGGTTATTGATATTGTTATGGATTGAATTGTGTCCTCCAACACAAAATATGCTGAAGTTCTAACCCAGGGCATCTGCACATGTGAATTTATTTGGAAATAGGGTCTTCACAGATGTAATCAATTAAAATGAGTTCATTGGGGTAGGCCTTAATCTGATATGCCTGGTGTTTTTATAAGAAAAGTGAGACAAGGACACAGACACACAGGAGAGCATACCATGTGAAGATGGAGGCAGAGACTGGAGTGACATGTCTCAAAAATAAAGGATACAAAGGACTGATGGCAAGACTAGAAGCCAAGAGAAAAGCATGAACAAATTCTCCCATAAGGCCATTACAGAGAGCACAGCCTTGCCAGTGACTTTGGAATTCATGCATGCAGAACTGTGGGAAAATAAATATTTGTTGTTTTAAGCCCTGTAGTTTGTGGAACTTCGTTATGATAGCCCTAGGAAACTAACACAGCACCATTTACAGGATTTCAATGAGAATGTTTCTAAAATTGTACTGTTAAAAGTAATGTTTGCTTTGGCAAACAACTGAGTAATAATTGTTGCCAGCAAGAATCAATAATACTACATTAGGGGATGAGAAACAGGATATTTGCATGCTCTCAAAACATGTCCAAATATCTACCCACGAGATACTTCTACTACTTACAAAGATAAACTGATTAACTTTACAGCTAAAAATGTGGCAGATGCCTCATAACCTAGTGTTCAAGTTAACATCATCGGATAGCATGAGCCTCCTGATGTGGCTACCACTTTTATGGGATTTCTGCCAAAAATGCATGACAAAAATCACAAGAAAACATCAAACTAGCTCAAATTGAGGTACATTCAACAAAATAAGTATTCCGCCATCTGCAAAAGTCTCAAAGTCATGAAAAACAAAAACAGGCTAAAAAACTGTTCCAGACTGAGACTAAGGAGAAATTAAAGGAAATCCAGTGTGTAATCTTGGATCAGATTACCTCCTGTTCATAGTTTTTGAGTTTATTTTTTTCATATTGTGAATATGTATGATTATTTCTCATCATTTACTAATGTAATCATATTTTTTCTCTATTAATAAACATGAAAGCTTACATTTATAAATTTTATAATATTAATTCACATTGAAATGAATCCAATTTTGTTGGAATAAATTCGTTTGCATTTTGTTGAACTTTCGAAAGGAGAGAACAGGACTGAGGCCACCAGAGGTGGGGAAGGGGGTTGGGGAGAGGGAATCAGCGAGAAATTGGTAAAAGGCCACAAAAAATGATTACATTGTGTAATGTTCATGTACTAATGGTCTTGAATTGAGCATCACATATTGCACACAGGTATTAATATTCAACACTGTACGCCACAGATATGTACAATCGTTTCAATAAAATGAATTTTTAAAAAAAAGATTTCTTGCATTAGATATGGCTGCAAATATTTTTAATATGGTTTTGTTAGGAAAGCTTTATTCATGTGTATAAATAAAATTAACCTTTAATTTTCTATTTTCGTAACTGACTTTAAGTGGTTTAGTAACAATATTATGCTAATCTAAAAATAAAATTAAGAAAGTACAACTTTTTCTATCCTCAGGTAGATTTTTCTGTGACTTGGATTAGATTGTCCTTTAAAATTGGAGGAGGGAGGTCACAGGAAAATTTCTCAGAATATGATTTTTTTTTTTTTAGTTTTATCATTTTAAAATATGAAAATTTAATTTTTATAAGATTTTGTAGGCTTTTTATTTCTGTTTCAGTACACTGCAAATTGAATGATTTAAGAGCTTTTTTTGTTCCACTTAAGAATTGGAATTTATTGCATCAAATTAGTTTAATATTTTTTAACCTCTGATGTAATTGTAGTTATTCCCTTGTTCATTCTTAGTAGCTTTTATCCATGGCTTTTTTCTTCAAATATTTATTTTAGTAATGTTTTCTAAGAACCATTATTTTTATTCTCTCCATTGCAGCTTTGTTTTCCAGCTCATTAATTTTGCTTTCCTATTTATTGTCTCCTTCTTTTCATTATCTTTGTGTTTATTCTCTTCTTTTTAAAATTCATATAATTTTAACTGTATTCTTTTTAAAAACTTAAGGCTATAATATCTGTTCTAAGCACTGTTTTACTATTGTTCACAAGTTCTGTAGGAAGTATTTCTATTGCCTTTTAGTTGTAAGAATTTTTTTTTAATTCCATTTTTTCTCATGATTTATTTAGAATTTTTAGATTTAATTTTCACAACAGTTCTTATAAGAGAGAGGCAGAGGCTCAGAGTCAGGAAAAGTGATATGCCCACAGAAGCAGAGGTTGAAGTGCTACAACTACAAGCCAAGTAATGCAGGAAGCCTATAGAAGCTTGAAAAGCAAGGAATAGACTCTCTCAGAGGCTCCAGAAGGAAAGCAGTTATACTGACACCCTGACACTTGTCCCGTAAGACTCATTCCAGACTTATGACTTCCAGAGCTGTGACATAGTAAGAGCTTGTTGTTGGAAGCCACTTTGCTTGTGGTAATTCATTACAGAAGAAATAGAAAAGTATATACTAGTCTGCTTCTATCAAAATTATATCCAAAAGATTTATAATCAAAACTAAGCTAAATCCAAATACATTTCTCTGTTAAGATGTTTTTTTCATGGTGTCACTTGTACGTGATATACAAGTATGCAAAGAAATACATCTAGTCCAACCTGAGGCTGTAGAGCTGGGATTTAAAATAACTGATATAGCAGAAATCATAGGTTTATCCACGGCAAAAGGGATGTGATGCAAGAAGAGACATCTGCTTCTGGCAAAAGGGAAAAAGTACTTCTGAACAATTTAAGTTGCTTGAGCAGATCTGAAAGAACTCACATGTCTGGAGTCTTCAAGGTGATGTGAAAAGTAGAATAAGATGAGGTTGGTATGTTAGACACCAAAGTGGGCAATTAAGGATCTTTCCTTCTATTTTAGGAGCACCGGGAAGCCATTGATGGGTTTTAATGCACCAGATTGTGACAGTTTGGATTTGTGTTTCAATTAAACCACTTCATTATATGACATGCCTCCCCTCCAGCTCCACTCAAATATTTTCATGCTTTATTTCATTCCCCATTAAAAGTTTTTACAAGAAATGTATAACATGGGTCATGACAATTTTAGGATCTTATCCCATTATGCATCTGAAATAATATAAACACCGTAAGTTATTGCAATGTTTTATGCAATGAAATACGATGTTTAAATGCCCATATTTTGGGGTACTAAGTAAGCAATTCAGTAATTAATAAAAGTTGGTTAGTTGTTCACATTATCTTAATCAATAAAAGTTAGGTGGACTCGATATTTATTTTTTTCCCTTTTGTCCAGCCCTAATGCAAATAGAGACATAAAAGAAAAATCACTGTGATTAAGAACAAATCTTCTACAAGTGAACTTTAAAATTAATGTGCCCCTTGTAATAGTCATGGCCTGGATTTTATTCTCAATTAAGTGCAATCTAAAAATGAATTAAAAATGACAGTTGTAAATTGATGGAAAAGAAATCATATATAACAGTGATTTGGTTTTAAAGGCCCACCGATATTAGCTCTTTTAAAAAGCCTGAGAGTAAGAATGAATTGACCTATAAAACTTCTGGTGTTAGTATTTCTCAGAGACAGATGAGGACCTAATTTTTACTTATTTGAATGGTACTCGTCTGTGTTTGGTTAAAGGTCTTTGTTGTTGTTGAAGTGTAATGAGCCCCACCAAATAAATCCTCAAAAACAGATATGAGAAAGAATAAATAAAATTTTATGTGGCTGAGCTAATTATAATCAAGTTAAAAAGCACACTCTCTTATAGACAGTTTTCCTACTTTCCAGATAGATTTAGATGCGATCTTTTAAGATTATGATGGGCCCAGATCTTTTTGTATGTTAGCATAAATCTCCTACTAGATAATGATCTTGATGAAAATGAGAATATGCTTTGAGTAGAGGAAAACTTTATTACTGGAGTACAGAGGAATTCATTCTGATACTAAAAGCGAGTTATAACTGAGTCCTAATGCTTCTACTCAGAGTAACTAAGGTTGAAGGATAGGATATCATCCATGAACTAAGGTAATTCTGGTAAGTTTTTTTACACCATCTACAGAGAATATGAAACTAAATTTCTTTTAGTAGGCAATTTGAATTATATGTGTGAGTATATATTATATTTTAATACAATTATATTTATATTATATATTAATATAATACAATATTATATATTAATATGCATTATATGTAATCTTTGTTTCAATTTCACTAACAGGTGAAATATAATCAAACATGGTTAGTGTTGAAAATTGGACTACTAAGCAAACAAAAATTAAAGCAATATATATAATGTTGAGGTTAATCTGCCCCTGGAGATGCTCTATTTTGATCTGGATGCCCTAGAAATGAAATTTTGGATTTTTTCCCCCTAGAAATAAATATATAGTCATAGAGGGCAAATATTAGTGCTGAGCCTCTTATTTCCGCTTTTGTTACAGAGAAAAGTATGATTGGAGAAACCACCTTCATCACATGTAAGTTGAATGAATGCATTCCCGTCATTTAAAATTATGACACTAGAAATTTCGTGACATGAAATAGGGTGTTTATTTAATGCAAGCAAAAATTGAGGCAAATAGGGCTTTATCATCTTCATTTGCAGGTAAGGGAGATTAATAGACATATATGTCCATGATCAAAGTCACACACTCTTTAAAGGCAAGTCCAGAACACTAATTTAAATCCAATGTGATTATCCTTATAATAAATTCACTTTTGTTTTATAACATTACATAAATGTGCAAAAGAGAAGAAAACAACAGTAATAGCCCAATTAACATATAGTAAGTAAAGAAATTTCCTTCAAGGTTAAAAAAGTGCAAGAAAAACACTATTATTTTTATATTTCTACAGCATCTTTAGAATTAAGTAAAAATTGATTCATTTTATAAAATACCATTCATTTTATAATGCAGTGAACCTTTGATTTTATTATTTTTGCTGTCATTTTATTTGATTATTTGTTTTTAATCAGTGTCTTTGTCCATTCGTGCTGCTGTCACAAATACGACAGACTGGGAAATTTACAAAGAACCGAAATTTATTTCTAACACTTCTGCAGGCTGGAAAGTCCGAGCTCGCGGTGCCAGCAGCTTCATTGTCTGGTGAGGGTCCAGCTTCTGCTTCAAAGATGGAACCTTGAATGCTGTGTCCTCACATGGCAGAAGGCAGAAGGGCAAAAGGGATAAACTCCCTCCATCAGGCCCTTTTATAAGGACACTTACTGCATTCCTAAGGAAGGAGCCCTCATGGTCTAATTACCTCTTAAAGTCCCACCTCTTAATAACATCACAGTAGCAACACCTGAGTTTTTGAGAGAACACATTCAAACCATAGCATTGCACCCCTGACTGCCAAAATTCATGTCCTTCTTAAATGTAAAATACATCCCTTCCATTACAAGATCCCCCAAAAGTTTTAACTTGTTTCAGCATAGACTTTATAGTCTGAGTCCAGAGTCTCATTTAAACCAGATATGAGTGAGATTTGAGAAACAATTCATCCTGAGGCAAATTTCCTTTCAGCTGTAAGTCTGTGAAATCAAATAAGTTATGCACTCCTAAAATACAATCATGGGACAGGCATGGGACAAACATCTCATTCCAAAAGGGAGAAATAGGAAAAAAGAAAGGAGCAACAGTTCCTAAGTAAGCCTGAAACTCAACAGAGCAGAAAATATTAATCTTAAAGCTCCAGCAGAATCTTCTTTGACTCCTAGACCTGCTTTCCAGATATCCCGGGGTGGGTGTTGAGCCCACAAAGCTGCAGAGAACCCCATCCCCAAGGCTTTGCTGGGTGCGGCCTACACTGTGGCACTCATGAATTGTTGTCAGGTGCCTGCAGCTCTCCCAAGCTCTACAGTGATGGCTTTAAAGGTCTGGGATCATGGAAAAGCCCATGTCCCACAGCTCTGGTAAGCATTGCACTAATGGAAGCACCCTGAGGTGGCTCTAACCACACAGTTTCTCAGGGCATTACCTTGCAAGGGCTCTGCCAAGGCCCCACCCCATAGCAGTTCTCTGCCTGGGCCTCAGTGCTCTTCCAGGCATCCTTTAAAATTCAGGTGGAGGTATTCAGTGTTCCTACAGAAGGAGCTCACCCACGTCACCAATGCTCACCATGGCTGCCCTCATAGTAACAGCCTGAGCCACACCTTGGCCCACCTGAACCACAGCTGGGGTGGCCGAAGAGTGCCACACAGGAATGCAGGGAGCAGAGACTTGAGGCAGTCCTGGGAAGCAAGCCTTCAGGTCCCACAGTTGTGCTGGGCCTTTCCTTTAAAGCTGCTCTGCCCTCACAGTCCTGGCACTCTGGGCCTGTAATGGGTGTGGCAGCTTCAAAGATCTCTGAAATGCCTTCAGAGTCATTCTCCCATCGTCTTGATGGATAGCACTTGGCTTCTTTCTAGTCTTACTAATATCCTTATCAAACAGTTGCTTGCCAACATCCTTGGTTCTCTTTCCTAAATATGCTTTTGTTTATTCTTTATATGACCAGACCAATAATTTTTCAAATATTTATATCTTGCTTCCCTTTTGATTATAAATTCTACCTTTAAATTCTTTCTCTCTTCTCACATTTACTGTAAGCAGTGAAGAGAAGCCGCAAAGTTCCTTCAACATTATGCTGCTTAGAGATTTTTCCACCAAATATTGTAGTTCATCACTCTTAAGTTCTGCCTTACACATAGTCCTAGGACAGTGACGTAGTCTAGCTAAGTTCATTCCCACTTAGCATTGCCTTTCCTCTAGTTTCCAATAAAATATTTATTATTTCCATCTAAGACCTAATCAGAATGGCTTTACTGTCCCTGTTTCTACCAGCATTATGGTCATGACCACCTAGGCATCACTAAGAAGACTGAAGCTTTCTCTACAGCTCTTCTCTTCCTCTGAATCCTCACCATAATCACCCTTAATGCTCTGTTCATGGCAATTTCCAGCATTCACTTCAAACTGTTACAGCCACTATCCATTACTCAGTTCCAAAGCCACTTCCATATTTTCAGGTATTTGTTGTAGCAACACCCCATTTCTCTGGTGCTAATCCCTGTCTTACTTCATTTGTGCTGCTATAACAAAATATCACAAATTGCATAATTTATGAAGAACAGAAATTTATTTTCTCATAGTTCCAGAGGTTGGGAAGTCCAAGATCAATTTGCCAGCATGTTCATTATCTTAGGAAGGTCCACTCTCTGCTTCCAAGATAGCGCCTTGATGCTGTGTCCCCCAGAGGAGAGGAATACTGCTACATCCTCACATGGAAGAAGGAAAAAGGGGTAAACTCTTTCTATCAAACATCTCATCTTTCCATACAGGCACCTAATCTAATTCAAGAAGGAGGAGCCATAGTGAGCTAATCACCTCTTAAAAACCTAATCTCTTAGTGCTGTCACATTGGCAGTACTTGAATTTTGGCGGGGACACATTCAAACCATGGCACTCAACACATTCTTCCCCTTGCTTTAGTAATAGTTCACTGATTTTCTTTTTAAAAAAATTACTTTTCCCCCTTCTTAGTCCATATAGTTTGAGAGTGGAATCTATTAAATGCGGTAGGGAAGACGGTGCCAGGGACAGGTACACAAATAACAAAAACATAAAGGCAACAAAGAGTGTGAAAAAAGGCGTAAAAATTAAAGCTTCTCTGGCCCATTTGTTTTAGAAGGAAATATTTCTTAAACACATTAATCTTTGTTAAATTTTTCATTATGTATAACCTGACATGCTGATCACGGTCTATAATAATGCCCCCTGGTTCATGAACAGGAACCTGGTTCATGATATCTTGTGTTCATTATAATCTCCTAATGAGACAGAAATGTTCATACTGAGGTGAAATTTTTTTCTATCATGAATCTAACTTGGTATATACAATTTTTATTCATAATCAGAGTGGTAAGCTTTAGATTTTTAAAAATCATTAGTCTAATCCTTTGATTTTTACAGATGGAAACTAAGTCCCTAGAGAAGGCAAAGCCTTTCTCCTGATTCCTCAGCTAATGAGTGGCAGATGTGGACAAGAATCTGCACCTCTGACCCCAGAATACTGCACATCCTAATGAGCCATTGCTTCCCCAAATGCTGAGTATTATCTTCTGATAAACAAAGCATTTGCCAATTTATACTTGAGTCAAAACATTGTGTCTTATAAGTCAAATATTATTTTACATTAGTACTTTCCTTGAGAGGACATTCAATCTAACTGTGAATTAATCCCTTTTTATTGTACCATTTCTTAACTCTATATCCAGCAGAATAAGATAATTGCTTGAAAGTAATGATTATACTCGCTGTCTTACCAAATATGGGAACTTTTTTTATTCTATTAAAATGTTTCAATATAAATTATATAAGATCAAGATATTTTAGGAACGTAAGAAATGATTACAATGGAAATTGGTGCTTAAACAAGTTAAATTGATGCATAATCAAACTCTATGTGTCATAAGACCAGGACATTTTTGCCCTAAACATTACTTTGACATATCTAATTTCATTTGAATTTGTGTTTTCTGCATGATACAAATACTGTTGTAGGAAAACTTAGTTAAAAGTATCTCTTGCTAATTTTATAAAGTCAACAAAGAACGGGAAATCTCTACAAAATTCTTAGTGCTATAACTAATTTCAATATCAAGTCAATAAGTCATGACTCCTTCTGTCAGAATGCAAGATGTGATGAGACTTGCTGTTCTAAAATGAAAAATCACCTATAGTATAAGTAGGCATCAAATTTCTATGGAACAACAACAACAAAAAAGTATACTTACTTTTAAAGACAAATTGGAGAATATGTTGTAGTTGGATGGAACTTTAAGTTCATTTAATCTATACTCAAAACTTGACAAAATGCAAGGTATCAGGCAAAAGAAATAACTTTTCAAGATAAATATTATAAGATTTGAAAAGTTAAAAATTGAGTTTTTCGAACACAATTAGTTTTTAATAAGAACTTACCCCAGGTACAAAGTAACACAAATAATGATACCCCCTGTTTTTAGAGTAAAATGGACACAAGAGTATGAATCTAATTTGAAAGACCAAGTAGATGAAGACAAAAGTATGATGCTTATATCAGCCATGATTTAGTGAATGAAGAAAAGCCATGAAGACTATTCTGGAGTAATAACATTGTTATAATAATTAGATCTTACAAACTCTGGGAGGATCCGCAGAGGTAAATGTCCAAAAGGGGAGCTAAATAATCTAGGGAAAATCAATAACCATTCTTAGCAGTGATGAAGGGAAACTTGTCAGGATATCTCAAATGTAGGCATGTCCGCTGCTGTACTGGGACCACAAATTGTGAGTGGTTTAGAGGTCTACGAAAGGATGTTATTTCTTCATCATTGTAGTTTCTCTGTGTTTCTAGCTAAACATCTTGTGGTGGGCCTGGTTTTTCTATAGATTAACAGGGTTTTACATTTGGAAGGAACGTTGGAAATAAAGCTTAGACAAAGACAAACTGGAATCTGCCAGAGTTTATGTTTCTCTCACCACCTCTAACCAATGATTACCACCACAGTGTTGGTGGCAACTGCTCCATTTTGCCTCCCAAATCTCACACCACTTTGTTTCTTGTTGTTGTTTTTTTTGTTTTTGAGGTGGTTTTTTGGGGTTTTTTTTTTTTTTTTTTTTTAAGCCCACACTAACCTGGAGCCACACACAAAAACATATTTTGGAAAACTTAATTCTTAGAATTATCAAGTTGACAAACTACAATATATAAATGTTAAAATATTTTGAATTAAAAAAAGTACAGTCTAGCCTATTACTCAGCATTGAAGGAAATATTTTGACTGTTTTGACAAAAAGTAACATGACATAAAATCTATGATACTCAGTGTTTTATAAATCCATGTAACCACGAGAAAGTGTTTTTCAAAATGGCTTGCTGAAACACTGTTTTCAGAATGTTAATAATGATGTTAAGGGTAGAAAAGGACAGCAATTCCACTCTCAATTACTATTGGAAAATGCAGTGTTAAGCAAGGTATAAACAAATATTTAATTTAAAAAATACTGAGAAGATTTATCATTTCAATATTTATTTTAATTCTATAAAAAAATGGAAATGGAAAATAATGTGAAAAATATTGTTAAATTACTTGTTCGTATTACTCTTTTTTTCTCTAGATAGCATCTGTAAGAATGAAGTAGAAAATGCCTTTATAGGCTGTAAAGTCTGATACAAGTTTTTGCCTACATTTCCTACTTTACTGTTTTAAAAGGAAAATTATCTCTTTAACATAATGGATGAGGAATTTTGATGGCTTTCACAATATCCAAGCTTCTTTTAACATTTTTGGATTACCTGGGAAGTAATGAATGGGTAGTTAATGCAAACAAATCTACCATTAAAGGTTATGTTTATTTAATCAGCAATTCTTTAAAGTGTTATTAGTTTCATAAGATATATGAAGGATGAAATTCATTCTTTGTCCTTGATTCATGATGTTCTTATTACTTTGTTCAGAGAAAAAGTTGGCAGAATCATGATGCAGTCAATTAAAAAGCTGTCATTAAATGTCCGTAATGATGTCTAGCTTCTAATCATGTTGTGGTGGGAAGACATGGTTTGAGAAAAAAATACTATAGAAATTGGTTTTCAATGAAAAGATACACTTTTGTTTTTAAATTACATTTTAATTTTATCTCATATGTTTATTTTAACTAGACCAACACAGACAAATCACATTTTGCAGTCTAGAAAGACATTTAGTATTAATAAAATTTCCTAATATATTATCTCCATAGCAAGTCAGTGTGAAGATTACAATACCTTAAAAGCTCTAATGCAAATCAAGAGTGAATGAGAGCTCGGAAGTAGCACCACGGAGAGAGATATACAAAAGATCAACATTGTTAAGCATTTTAGGTAGTCTCTACACATAAATGAAAATTAGTATACATAAAATCAAAGCTGTGAAAATATTGTAAGAATACCTGGATTAGAAAAAATAAAAAAAAAAGTGGATAAAATTTACATAGGCAAAATTTTGTCAATGCTTTTATATTTGCAACAAAACTGATTATTTACTCTATTGATCTCAAACAACTCTGTTTAAGTTCTATCAGGCCTTTCCTCTAATCTGCCTATTTTTACCTGCCCCTTCTGTTGGCTAAATAGTACTATTAAAAACAAAATTAGCCTGAGAGATATTAAAATAAAATATGCATTTATACATAATTTATTTATATTATAATACTGACATAATATTTTATAATACTATATTGTTATTGTATGAACATTTATATATAATATAAATAACATATTTGAATGAATTTAGGTATACATATATATATAAATAATTTGAAATTAAGATAAAGTGATATTTCCTATACCTGTAGAATCATAATATACAATTATTCTCCAATCTTTTTGAATATATTTTCTGCGTTTTTTAGGTAAGCTAGATTTTATTGTTGCTTTGCGTTGCTTTGCCACCCACAGATTTGTCACCCCACATCCCCTGGGTGATGGAGATGCAAAGGATTACTCAAAACCCATCTCTACTGGGCAGTGAGAGGCCCCAAAGTAGTTAATCTCCTGCTGGAACCCTCAAGAGAGAGGGATCCCTTCTTTGGGGTTCTCTTCCTGCATTTATTTTCCAGACCAGGAATTTACAGGAAGAGACATAGGTGGTGTTATAGTTTAACAGTATAGGCTGGTAAATTTCAGTGAAACAAGCCAGATGACATTCCAGTAAGGCAATTTAGTGGTCCTATCAACAACAGCTTGATCTTAGCAAACATTCCTTCCTATAGCAATTTCTCAGTATCGTTACATAACAATCAGGAACTAGTCTGTCTTTGAGCCAGCAACCTTGCTGTGCCATAAATCTTTATCTTGCAACAGAGACTTATAGCCTGAGGGAAATTTCCAGTCTTCTGCTAGGTCAATATTTGAAACTGCAAGACTTTGGAAAACCAGGCCCTGTGAAATACATATGCTTTTTAGTATATTCCACATCTCCCCCATTTTATTTATTTAAAAGAAAAGGCAACAGAGGTTAGCACAGTTAAGACAAAAAAGCATTTTGTTAAAGCAAAGTTAGTATCATTTAGGATGGCAAGTCCTTTTAATCTACTTCAGGTGAGGACTGGTGATGTCACCCTCTTTCAGGGCAGCTGCAGCAGCATCAATCCAGGTGCTATGAATTGGGTATAATTAAAAATTGTTGAAACTCCAGGAAAGGAATTCTGTTCCATGTAATAGTTGATTCTGAGTTCAGGGAGTTTGTTAATGTTAAAACTGTCCAGGACATTACCATTTTAAGAGCATCTAGGCTTTTGTCAAATCTTTGATCAATTCCAAGTCTTTTGTTTAAGAATAGGATGTCTCATCCAAGTTGCAAACACCCTCGTTAAGGCCAGGAAAATTTAGAGAACTGCTTTTGTAGAGAAGATGTTATTTCCCCATTTATGATCAAGGCATTCCTCATAAAAGCATTGATGATCAATATCTAGATTGAAAAGGTCTTTTCGTTGCATAAATCTCTTGGTGTTGGGAAGGCTCTTTCCTAGGTGGTGATTGAAAGAAGCATCTCGGCTCACTTTCTTTCAGTGATCTGTCCCACGTTGCTGGGAAGGCTGTTTCCCAGGTTGTGTTTTGTCCCACGTTGGGGGGAAAGATGAACAGCAGGATGAAGCAGCAGTTTGGGCCAAATTTACAGCAACATAAAAAAGGGGTCAGCAAAATGGAAATGAGACATGCTATCTTATGTCCAAAGTTTTAAATTATATCCTGTTATAAAGAGAGAGAGAGTTAATTTTCAATGAACTTATAAAAATAGCCACATTGCCACAATAATTATAAGGATATTTAAAGTTATTTAATTTGGGGAGGATCAAATAGGGAGAAAACAAATGCTTTTATTTCTGTTTTAAATGAAATTTTACTAAACTGCTGTTAGTTATAGATAGCTTGAGAGAGAGGGAGAGTTTTCTTACATTTGGAAAAAACATTAGGAGGACCAGCAGTGTTTTAAAATAAGGAAATTGTAAAAACCCATATTTAAAAAAAAAAATTACCAATTAACTTTTATTGTTTTGACCTTAGTGAACAATTTTATAAACCATCAGTTTCTTTATTAGAATGTTGGAACTTTAGTGTAAAGCTATGAACTCAAAGTTTGTTGGAAACTGTACCTATCAGAGTTTTTTTATGAAATATTTGAAGACATAACATTTTAGAATTATAATTAAGCCAAGATTATGACTGGTAGCATTTATATCAAGACATGGATATTTAAGAACCTTACATAATTTTGGAACACATATCCATAAAACCTTCAGTACTGACAATGCTTTCCCATATAGTCTAATTTATTATATAAGCCAATTAGTTTTGATACATCTTTTATATATCCTTTGAGAAAATCCGGGGCCCTTGGAATTCCTCAAAGTTATTTTAAACTTTCAGAATTTCATGTTGGAAAGCTTTGTTAAATAGCAAAAAGCTTAAAACATTTAGTTGAATAAGATCACAAATTACTACAAAAAATAAAACCAAAGTGACAAAGGGTTTCAAAGGCAGAGAGCACAAGAAATTATCATGAAATAAATTTCTTAAACCAGTTGTCTAAGGGACAAAGAAAACCTTTTATAACTTTGCATTAAGAGCAGTTAAGTGAAAAGACCTTTAGTAATACTGTTTGACTAGTAAACCCAGGCAACAATGTGTGTTGATAAGAACATTTTTATACATTCAGGTTAGTAAGTAGGCATCCATTTATCAGAGCAAATTACACAAAGCCCAGTTTTAGTTTTAGCCTTATTTACCAAATACATATTTATGGTTTCTGAGCCAAAACCTTGGTGTATTAGATTTATACCCTTATTAGTTAATGTTAATTAGGGTCTATGCAATATTTGGCATAAGTTTCTTTTCACTAGCCATTTCAGGTCCCAGGTTTCCGTGTGGTGTTTGGAGCCATATGGAATCCAGAGAGGCAGAGGGCAGTATTCACTATCTATGTCTAAAAGATATTGTTTCTCCCAGCATGGCCAGGAGGCAGAGCTGAGATAACAAGGAGACATGTTGACCTAGAGACAAATTTAGGTAAAAGGTTTGAATCAATTTTTGAAAATATATTTATCAAAACTTTAGAAAATTTAAGTCATGTGAACTTGAAAAGTATACTTATTTATTTAATGAACGTGCATTAATTATAAGCCAATTTGGTACCTTGCACATAAAACAATTGCACAAACAGACATGAACATATAGACATAACATACAGCTTATACACGCATATATGCAGACATAAACAACAAGAATAAACAAGGATCTTATAAGTTTTGTTTAAGATGTAAAAAAAGCTCACTAGTGAAAAGGACAGTCAGGTTTAGATTGTGTTGTTTCCAGAAGACTTATTGGTGAGACTTCACCTTGCCTTAAAGAAAGCAATATGAACAAATTTACATTGTAAAGCAAAGTATGCAAACCTTTTCAAGAAGATGCAGAGAAGATTTTCTTCCTTTAAGAAGATAGCATAGAATTTTACCATAGAATTTTGTGAAGAAATACATAGAGGAGACCAGAAGAGAATATAGAAGTCTGTTTAAGATAACCAAGTGGATGCCAGAAAATTTGAGACCATCTAGTTAAACAGGTAGATTTTAGGTTAGTTTTTGTTTCTCAAATGGCTTACTGGGCTCAAGAGCTGAGCCACCAATCAGAGATGAAACCATTTGACTCTCGAGGTTTTTAGGAGAAGAGCAGTAGACCCAAAAGGGGTCTGGTTGGCACCAAGGCTGCTTTTCTTCATAAAACTCCAGAGTCTTCAGAGAAAAAGAGCAGCATGCGCATTTAAGAAAAGAACCACTGCTTTTAAGAGAGGAGAGAATATTAACTTCTGTTACTTTAGATTGTCTAATTTAAAGTTTTCTCAGTCACTGGCAAACATTTATGGGACTGTGCCCTTTTCCTAAGCAAAAACAACAGATGGCCTAAACGGATAAAAGGTGGCGCCCAAGGGAAGTTAAGGGGGAGGGCTAAGCATAGAGAGGCAAGGCATGTGCACATTTGACCTTTTCAAGGATTGGCCTAAGCTTGGAAATCCCCACCTGCTAAGCATATAAATATGATCTTTTGTGTTACAATAAATGGAACTGCCTGACAGAATGCTGGCTACGTGTGTGTGTTTGTTCCCTATCTGGGAGAGCAGCAGCGTGCTCACCCATCTCTTGGAATCTCTTTTTGCACCGTTTCCTGGGGGGGTAGGAAAGGGCAATCCCTTTGGCCCCAACCCTCTAGGGAAAGGAAAAACTTGTTGGGGTCCCATGCGGCTGCCACAGACACCCAACAGCTGGTGCCCCATGTGAGGATGGCGCCTCATACCACTTTCACCTTTTCCTTTCCACAGGGATGGCCAAAAACGCCGCATGATCCTGAAAGACAGATGACGAAGAGGCCCTGACCTACAGTGCCTCAGCTTCAGAAAGAAGGACAACGTTCAAGAGAAATCTGCTATTGGGGTGAGTACCAATGGCCTCAAGGTCATATCTTTCCTTTTACTTTCATTTCTTTCTCCGTCTTCTCCTTTTTAGTTTTTGGTCATGGGGAATTTTCAATAGAAACCCAGCAATCCAGCCCTTAAGGCTCTAAAGTAGTTGCTAAAAAGTCGGGTTTAGAGCTTTCAGAGGCTACTATTGCCACAACTTGGGCGGCTGTTCTATCTATAGCACCTTGGGCGCTCTCGGCTGATTTGTTTTCATATGATACCTGGGACCATATTCAGGGCCTGGCTCAGAAAAGGGAAGTCCACCAGGGAGTCAAGCCACCCTTAGGCTTTTATCCCACTGTATCCGCCCTTAAACTATGTTTTAAGCCTAGCACTAAAGACGACTCAGACTCCTCGCATACAGAGTGCATTTGGACAGCTTTTGCTGAGGAGCGAGCACAGGACAATACAATTAGTGAAAAGGGTTATCAACAGCCCGAACCAATGGCCAACGGGGCCCCTTGTGCAAAGCTCTATCCCGACCTTTCCCCTTTTGGTGATAAGGTAGAAGAAAAGCAGGGTTATAAGACTCTGCTCCAAAATATCAATTGGGATAAATTTGAAAGCCCACCCCCGCCTTTTTCCGAACAACCCCAAGCTTTCCTGGTCTCAGCTCCTCTTTTCAGTAAACCTGAACTACTTGAAGATACATGGGGAAATCCCATAGATCAACTAAAACCTTTATTTCAAGCCTACTCTGTTAATGTTAATCTGGGAACAGACCAGTCCCTTGGTATCCTTGGGAAGCCCAGGATATAAAAGAACTAAAAAAGATTGTTGCTGAGGATGGCCCTAATTCTCCATGGGCAGAAACTATCTTTCATGGACTAGCCCATCAGCCCTGCACCACTCAGGACTAGAAGATGTTATGTAAGGCAGTCCTCCCCCCAAATTTGTTTATTAAGTTCTGTGCCTTTTATAAGAAAGAGTGCCATGCCCAAGCGGAAAGGAATCAAGCAGCCAATCCTGTCATCCCATTTACCTTTGGCATGTTGTCCGGAACTACAGATCAATATAGTACAGGAATCCAACAAGCAGCAATCCCGCCTCCTTACCAAGATCAAGTCAGGGCTGCTGCCTTAGCTTCCTGGGCAAAGCTTGCAGAGGGTCCCATGTAGCTCTCAATTGCTGAAATAACCCAGAGGCCCAAAGAAGACCTCCCTTCCTTTAGCAAAATATACAAAGAAAATTTCTCCCCGGCCCACTCAGAGATCAGTTTGTTAAGATAGGATGGAATGACCACTGATCATAAGGTGGCTTGTGCAAGCTTAAGGGACCAATCCATGTAGAAGTGGGTTATTGCTTCCAAGGAGGTGGGGAGTCAACATTTTCAAGCCTGGACTTTATCCACAGCCTTGCAGTCTCAGACACAAAACTTAACCAAAGACTTCAAGGCACTTACCGCCCTGATTCCCTCAGGAAGCAATACTTCCCCACCCTTCAAGGGACAATGTTTTGGTTGTGGAAGACAAGGTCATTTTATTGATTGATTGATTGATTGATTGATTGATTGATTGATTGTCTTTTTCGTGACTGGTACTCAGCCAGTGAGCACACCGGCCATTCTTATATAGGATCGGAACCCGTGGCAGGAGCGTCGCTGCGCTCCCAGCACTGCACTCTCCTGAGTGCGCCACGGTGTCGGCCTGACAAGGTCATTTTAAAAGCCAATTTCCCAAGGCTAAAGGCAAAAAAAACCCTACCACACCCTGCCCCCGATGTAAAAAATGGATTACATCGGAAAAAGGACTGTAGGTCCAAATTTGACAAAGATGGCAATCCTTTAAACTAAGCCAGGGGCAACCCCTAGCCCCATCACCCCAAGGGGGTCATAAAAGTAACCAGCCAAAAGGGCCCAGGGCTAATTGGACAGTCCCTATAGTCCCTGGAGTAAGGCCAAAAATGGACATCACCATCGAGGATAAAGGTTCTGATGCTTAATTGATACAAGGGCAGATTGAACTGTCCTCCACCAAGAGGAAGTGCCTCCTAGCTGGGATGTTGTCCCTGAGCTTCAAATCCTCGGGGTACGAGGTGAAACACCATCTTTTGAAACAAAAGGATGGTTATAATGGAGAGTTGCAGATGGCAACACTGGGGAGGTGAAGCCCCTCATTGCTTCCGGACTTATTGCTAATCTTTTAGGACAAGACGTCCTTTGCCAGGCAGATGCTTACATCACCACCAATCATAAGGGCTTTTATGATGAGCTTTTAGATAAGGAAGAATACCAACAACAGTTCAACACCTGCTGTCACCCTAATTACAAAATGCGAGCTCAACTACCCCTCCCCAGAATCAGGGTTCACCCCCAATTCTAGAGGCCACTGATTCCCTGGTCCCTCATATTAAATGGAGAGATGGACCTCCAATTTGGGTGGAGCAGTGGCCACTCCCTTCTCACAAACTACAGGCTTTAAGTGATATTATCCAAGAACAAATTAGGTTAGGACACATTCCTGTTTTTGTAATAAAAAAGGCTTCAGGAAAATGGAGAATGCTCCAAGATCTTACAGAGATAAACAAAAGAATGATTATTATGGGGATTCCTTTGTGGGGCCTACCTTGGGCCCCTGCCATCCCAGCCACTTGCATCTCATGATCATTGATCTCAAGGACTGCTTTTTTTCCATCCCTCTCCATCCACTTGATTGTGAAAGATTCGCCTTTTCGGTCCCATCTACCAACTTCCAAGGGCCTGACAGACAGTATGAATGGGTGGTATTGCCCCAAGGAATGACCAATAGTCTGTCTTTTTGCCAAAATTACGTATTTCAATTGTTGCTGCCTATTAGGCAGCTTGTTGAAGTTTCATTATATATAGATGATATTATTTTGGGGGCCCCTACACTCACCCAATCAGGTGGCCAAGGTTACAAAATTTTACAAGGTTGTTTGAGTAGGGGAAACCTTCACATTTCATCTGATAAAATTCAAGTTATACCTCCTTTTAAATTCCTGGGGTCACAACTAACCCTGGAAGGCACCAGCCCTTTATAACCTCAGCTTTCTATTCAGGATGAGTACTCATTTCCTGAATTACAGGGTCTTTTAGGAGAAATTAATTGGCTTCGATCTTGGATACCCATCCCCACAGGGGAATTAACCCCTTTATTTGAGCCACTTGACACATATGCCACTCCACTGGCATCCCTTATAATCCTTGGGGACAAGCCATAATAGAACGTCACCATCAGAATCTAAAGAACCAACTTTTAAAACAAAAAGGGGGAATTATTAGCCCCCACCAACAGTTAGGAATGGCATTATTTACCTTAAATATTTTAAATTTTCCAAAACAGGAGCCAATAACTGATTTCCAAAAACACTGGTCAACCCAATCCCCATTTCCTGCCATTCAGGTGCAATAGAAAGATCCCCGTTCAGGACAATGGACAGGCCCCAACCCACTCTTAACTATGGACAGAGGATTTGGATGTATTTTTCCTTTCAACAAGCTCAACCCTATATGGGTGCCAGCCAGAAATCTCACGTTCTCACCCACTGCCCAGGGAGATAACGACCCTGAGGAAAACCTTTCTTATGTTTTCCAGGAAAGTCCACAATGAAGCAAGCTTATCTTCTGCTAGGGGTCTTCTCCATGATTGGTGAAGCAAGTCCACCCTCTTCTCCACACACTCCAGCTAACCAAACATGAACAGAAGGGCCTTGAACTTGCTGTTTCTGCGTCAAGGAGTATTATGTGCAGTCCTCAAAGAAGAATGTTGTTTTTACACAGACCATTTCAGCATTGTTAAAGATTCTTTAGCTAAATTAAAAGAAGGAAGGATTAGAAAAACATAGGAGGGAAACAGAGGCCAATTCCGGCTGGTTTGAAGTCTGGTTTAGAACTTCCCCTTGGCTCACCACTCTAATATCTGCCTTAACAAGTTCTCCATGCATGTGGGGTCATCTAATGGCCCTTATAAGGCACAACCTAGGGCCCCTCACCATGCTCACCCAGGTGGTGGAAGAGGTAGCTAATGAACAACACCCCCAAGACCATTGGGTCAATTTGGTCCTTCAAAAAAATTAACACCAAGGTGTAATCTCCTGTTTGGCCTCAGCTTGATTAGATAGTCAATGATGGGTAAGATCCCCCACGAGGGGGGGACAACCTAAGACAGACACAACCACACAAGACCAATACAGGTTCTTTCAGCCTTGGCTTGGTTGGATAGTCAACGATGGGTAAGATCCCCTAACCGGGGGGAGAGGGGGACAACCTAAGACAGACACAATCACACAAGGCTTCTATTAAAACAAAAAGGGGGAACTATGGGACCATGCCCTTTTTCTAAGCAAAAACAATAGATGACCTAAACGGATAAAAGTTGGCACCCAAGGGAAATTAAGGGGGAGGGCTAAGCATAGAGAGGCAAGGAACGTACACATTTGACCTTTTCAAGGATTGGCCTAAGCTTGGAAATCCCCACCTGCTAAGCATATAAATATGATCTTTTGTGTTACAATAAACGGAACTGCCTGATAGAACCCCCGCTGCGTGTGTATGTGTTTGTTCCCTATCTGGGAGAGCAGCAGTGTGCTCACCCATCTCTTGGAATCTCTTTTCGCCCCGTGTCCTGGGGGGTAGAAAAGAGCAATCCCTTTGGCCCCAACCCTCTAGGGAAAGGAAAAACCTGTTGGGGTCCTGTGCGGCAGCTGGAGACACCCAACAAAGATTAAGTTTTATCCTTTTTTGGTGACATAAACATGTCTTAGTTTTTTGTTAAGGTCTTGGATAGGTCTCAGAGCAACTTGACATAGATTCCTAGTTGTTAGGTGAAAAACCTGAACGAGACCCATTGCATAATTAACCAGTGACCAATTTGTTCCCAAATTTTTATGTTAAGTCTCCCTTCCTTGAGGTATCAAGGACATGGTTGTTTAATATCCACTAACAGTTTTACAGGCTGCCATTCAGTTACTTAGAGCCTGCTGCTTTACGGATAAATTGAAGTTGTAATGTATGTTCAGTATCCCCTTTCGTTAACGAATAATCCATATTTTAAAAGTAAAGAAAATGAAAAAATATCTCCGGGGTTGAAAAAGCCTAACTTTGACCTGCCACAGGCGTGCAATCGCTAATCGAAAGCCAACTGTGATTCCTTTACCGAGATGCGTTTTGTCTCCCTTATTAGGGACTCCCTTGCCAAGATGAAGCGTCTTTCCTTTCTAATGCTTGGCAGGTTAGTCTCTGATCTGTGGAGCACGTCCTCACATGGGGTACCATTTTGTTGCTTTGCGTTGATTCGCTCCCCATGGATATATCACCCCACATCTCCTGGGTGACAGAGACACAAAGGATTACTCAAAACCCATCTCTACTGGGCAGTGAGAGGCCCCAAAGTGGTACTCTCCCACCAGAACCCTCAAGGAAGAGGGATCTCTTCCTTGGGAAATTAATGCCAAATTGGGGTTCTCTTCCTGCATTTATTTTCCAGAACAGGAAGTTACAGGAAGAGACATAGATGGGGTTATAGTTTAACAGTATAGGCTGATAACTTTCAGTGAAACAAGCCAGATGACATTCCAGTAAGGCAATTTAGTGGTCCTATCAGCAACAGTTTGATCTTAGCAAACATTCCTTCCTATAGCAATTTCTCAGTATCTTTACATAACAATCAGTAACTAGTCTGTCTTTGAGCCAGCAACCTGCTGTGCCACAATCCTTATCTTGCAACAGAGACTCATAGCCTGAGGGAAATTTCCAGCCTTCTGCAAGGTCAATATTTGAAACTGCAAGGCTTTGGAAAACCAGGCCCTGTGAAGTACATATGCTTTTTAGTATATTCCACATTTTTGACAGAGAAAACTGACTTTGAAAGCAGGCCAAACATGTTGGTAAATTTCACTGGATTTCTCTGTGAAGAATTAATGCCATTGTAATTTGGAAATGTACTTAAACATGGCTAATTTAATGAGAGAAATTCCACTGTAATGTTAATCAGTATTTCCAAAAAAAACTTATCAAAACTTGAAAATACAAAACAATACAGTAGTTTTTGCTGGTATTTTTGCTGAAAATATGATAGCATTGACTAGACACTATAAGCAATAAAATTAGGTGCTTAATGTTTTAAAGTTTTAAAATAATCACAGAGGAGATTTCTTAGGAGTTAAAACAAGAGATTTCTTGATGAGTAAAAATTGTGTTCATTTCTATGGATTTAATTTTAATCAACTATTCATTACAGTATAAACTTCAAGAAGTAAGAATTTTACTAGTTAATGTTGTAGATCATAATGAAAACCAAACAATAGAATGGACCAATTCAGTGAAATCATTTTTCTCTTCCATAATGTCCAGAGGTAGGAACAGAATGTAGGATAATCATCTGATGCAATTACCTGTAAACAAAGGTTCCTTCTATGTTGAACTTGTGACATCCTCTAACTTGTTGCACTGAACAAGTGATCAATGCCACCTCACCTATACAATATCTGTTTTATAGTTAGTAAAAAGGCAAATTCCCTTTAAATCCCTTAAAGTCAGAGAAAAATTTTCATTAGAAGGATTTGATCTGAAAGTCATATTCCTTACCTCTGCTCACCTTTCAGTGGTTGAAGTGTGCCCTCATGCTGCCACACAAGTGGAGGCTAAGGACTGTATTCTCTAAATTAGGTCACCATGTGCCCAGCTAATCCCCAGTGGTGGGCGTGTTAAGAGTTCAACGGAGGCCCTGTGGCTGTAGCGAAATGGAGATAATGAATACCCAGGAGCTTTAGCAGTCTCTGCCCTGGTCACTGTTTCACTAGTATATCCTCACCTAAACAAGTTCCATTGTAGTTGCTCAATGAATGCTTTTGCATCAAGAAAAATCAGCCATGAGGAAAGAAGTATTTTTTTCTCTCAGAGTGAATAATAAAAACTTATTTATGCAGAACTCATTATCTCTGAACATTAGTTTATCAAAAATGTATTAAGCAACTGTCTGCAACAGGCTGGACAGCATAAGTTAGTGTTTTAGTTTGTACTTTTAAAAATAATTTTAAATGTGTTGATTAAATCATAGTTTCACAGACATAACCCCATAAATCTAGACATTCATTTTTGTTATGTCCTACCCCAAGTCTATGCTTATTTTCAAATCCCTTTTGTGCTATGAATTTTGGAGGAGTTTTTGATTTCTTTCTCAGTCGATTTTATATTGTCCTATTTTAATAATTAAAATTTTGAAATCTACTGATATCTAATATATTTTGATCTGAGCACTAGAAGATCTGGATACATTTTTAAATTTTTAAAAATTATTATGTTATTTTTTTCTCCCACTGCTAATTCTCACCTCTGTTTCATGTCTCTACATTTTCATAATGTATAAGAAGAAAAAAATCTGGGTAATTGCACGTAAATGTTCTATTTCCTCATTATATTCTCCAGAAATAAATTTATGAAGTCATCAAAATCCTAACTATTGTACTAGAATAAAAATAATTCTAGGCCAGTATTTATGAAAACTGGGCTTATGCTTTGGCTTTTATTTTTATTATTTATAAAAACTTATGCAAAACTTAATTATTTAAGCTTACTTTACCCACCAAACATGAGTTGAACTAGTCCATCTTACCCCAGTTACATTTTAGTACGAGAGACAGACTATGTAAAATTAAGAAATATAATATGTGCTACAATAAATTGCTGATAAATACTAAGGTGTATTATAATACAGCAGAAAGAAAAAGGAGACAAGGCTATTCCAATAAATGACAAGTAGGGCTGAATTACTTAAATATGGGTATCCAGACAAGGTAACATTTGAGCAAATATGTCTCTAAATAAAGAGATATGTAATTGATAAGGTTTACATAGAAATAATTTTCAAAATAAGGAAGCAAAATACTGTAATATTATTAATAATTAAGAATGATATAGTGTTTACTGTGTGACAGGCATTGTCTTATGTGATTTACACATATGCATATATTGAAACTTCATTTTACTTGCCCAAATTTATAGATAAAAAATAAGGCACAGAATATAAGTAACTTGTTCAAGTTTATACAGAAAGAAGAATAATAACTCAACCCTCAAAAGCCTAGCATCATAGGTTTAGCACTCAATAAAAATTATTAAACATAGAGGCAAAAAAAAATGTGATGCTAATAAAGGAAATAAAATAGGTCATGTGTAAAAGTTCCTGCATATGACTCAGATGTAGGAATTTTCAGTCTCTCTATGCATGTAGTTCTCACTTTAAAAGGTTGTATGAGACTACCAAAGTAACATTGGAATTTGAAACTACGCAAAGAAATCTTAAAAACTGGTAGGAAACCTTATGATTGCTCCTTAACTTTTCTATTTTTTTTAAAATCTAAGCATTCAGAACTGTCTTGCTATTATGTAAGAAGATAAAAATAGTAAAACTAACATATATTTAGTGCACTATAACTAAAACAACAGAAATATTAAGAATTAAGGTGTTTTATTTCTTTGTTCAACAATTGCCTAGATTGGTTTACTTTTTCCAGTTGGTGTGATGATTCTCTTCACTCCTTTTGGCAGACTTTATACAATTTTATACAAAACATTATATATATATTTTTTTTTTCATATATATATGAAATATATATTATATATATAATACATAAATATAATATAGTTTAATTTCAAGCTTATCTTCTCTTATCCAGGAGTTGCTAAATTTACTGTTAGAAGCTTTTTCCACCAGGTTTAGGAATCTGTTGCTATAGAGTAGGTTTTTGATATCTCCTTCCTGATCTGAGATATTGTCAGTTAAATTACTACTTGCACCACTCTGTGGTTATTAGAAATTTGAACTACACTTTCACAAGTGATACAGACTTAAATTGATATTTTTTCTTACACGTTATGTTTAAAAAACACAGACATCTGAGATAGAAAATAATTCTTCATGCTGCTTCTTTATGACACAGGTGGAATTTTTCTGTTCTATAAGAATAGAAAACGCTTTATGTTTCCAGGTTTGATTTATAATGCTAAGTCCCAGCCTTTTCATAGCAGCATGGAACTCTGTACAGAATTTAGAAGCCTAGCCACAGAATCCTACTGCTTACAATTGACCCACATCTGTATGGAAGACTAAAAAACAGCGTCTCTTTACTGCTCTCACTTTGCACACTTTATTCCAGTTCTGGATAATTGTATTTTTCCCTAACCACATAATTGTGTTTATAATGGTCAGTGAAGAGGGGTTGAGGAATGCCATCTGTGTTAGTGTCACCTTATCCTACAGTAATGTTAGAAGCCTCAAAACTCCAAAATAGAGCATTCAATCATGCATTTGGGAAAAACAGTATTTTGCACCTACTGCAGTTGATGTGTATTTCAAGTTCTATTTTCTTGTGGTTATAGCCATGACTTGCTTTAGGCGATAACATGTAAGGGGGAAGTACCGGGAGTCAGTTTTGAGTGAAAAGATATAGAAAATTATGATCACCCCTGCTCTCTCTTTACCTGCCACAGTGATTCTGGATGTATGTTGATAATATTGAAGTTCTTCACAGGCAATGTAGCCTCTCAAGTTGAATCATTATGTAGACTTTTCCTCTGGAGAGTCTAATAAGCCTGTAAAAGAGTTTGTGTGAATAAAAGACCACGCATAGCCAAAGCAATGCTGAGCAAAAAAAATAAAGCTGGAGGCATAACACTACCTGACTTTAAGCTATACTACAAAGCTATAATAACCAAAACAGTATGGTACTGGCATAAAAACAGACACACTGACCAATGGAATAGAATAGAGAATCCAGAAATCAACCCACACACTTACTGTCAGCTGATCTTTGAGAAAGGCACCAAGCCTATTCAGTGGCGAAGGGACTGCCTCTTCAGCAAATGGTGCTGGGATAACTGGATATCCATATGCAGGAGAATGAAACTAGATCCATACCTCTCGCCGTATACTAAAATCAACTCAAAGTGGATTAAGGATTTAAATATACACCCTGAAACAATAAAACTTCTTAAAGAAAACATAGGAGAAACACTTCAGGAAATAGGACTGGGCACAGACTTCATGAATACAACCCCAAAAGCACGGGCAACCAAAGGAAAAATAAACAAATGGGATTATATCAAACTAAAAAGCTTCTGCACAGCAAAAGAAACAATTAAAAGAGTTAAAAGACAACAAACAGAGTGGGAGAAAATATTTGCAAAATATATATCTGACAAAGGATTAATATCCAGAATATATAAGGAACTCAAACAACTGTACAAGAAGAAAACAAGCAACCCAATTAAAAAATGGGCAAAAGAGCTAAGTAGGCATTTCTCTAAGGAAGATATACAAATGGCTAACAGACATATGAAAAAGTGCTCAACATCACTCAGCATCTGGGAAATGCAAATCAAAACCACATTGAGATACCATCTAACCCCAGTTAGGATGGCTAAAATCCAAAAGACTATGAACGATAAATGCTGGCGAGGATGCGGAGAAAAAGGAACTCTCATACATTGTTGGTGGGACTGCAAAATGGTGCAGCCTCTATGGAAAATGGTATGGAGGTTCCTCAAACAATTGCAGATAGATCTACCATACGACCCAGCTATCCCACTGTTGGGAATATACCCAGAGGAATGGAAATCATCAAGTCGAAGGTATACCTGTTTCCCAATGTTCATCGCAGCACTCTTTACAATAGCCAAGAGTTGGAACCAGCCCAAATGCCCATCATCGGATGAGTGGATACGGAAAATGTGGTACATCTACACAATGGAATACTACTCAGCTATAAAAACGAATGAAATACTGCCATTTGCAACAACATGGATGGACCTTGAAAGAATTATATTAAGTGAAACAAGTCAGGCACAGAAAGAGAAATACCACATGTTCTCACTTATTGGTGGGAGCTAAAAATTAATATATAAATTCACACACACACACACTCACACACACACACACACACACACAAACCGGGGGGGGGAAGAAGATATAACAACTACAATTATTTGAAGTTGATATGACAAGCAAACAGAAAAGACATTGTTGGGGGGGAGGGGGGAGGGAGAAGGGAGGGAGGTTTTGGTGATGGGGAGCAATAATCAGCCACAATGTATATAGACAAAATAAAATTAAAAAAAAAAAAAAAGAGTTTGTGTGAGTAAGAAATAAACCTTTACAGAGATTTTCTTCTTCTTTTCATTATTCCTAAGCATATACTGAAGGGTATGACTATTAAAGCCGATGCATTGTTCCAGACACTAAAGAAATGGCAGTAAAAAAATGGATGAAGCTCTTGTCATTAAATATCCATTCCAGTGAAAGACAGGGATGTAAAAATATAAACAAATTGATAAGTGTTCTAAGAAAAGGAATTAGAGCATCAAAGACGAGGCTCTGTGTTATCATCAAACTTTTTAATCTTTGCCAATTAGATCATAAAAATATTTTACATTATTGTTTTATGTTGCATTTATTTGATCACTGATAAAATTAAAAGTTTAATATGTTCAGTTCCATTTTCATTTCTTTTGTAAATTAACTGTGTTTCTAAATTCTTTGAGCTTTTCATTAAGGTTTTAATGCTATTCCTAACGTAAACTAATGTTTTACAGAATAAGAGTGTTAGGCATTTCTCTGTCTCGTGTGTTGTGTTGTATTCAAGTAGCCACTTGCATTTTTACTTTACTTACTAGTATTCTTATTTTATACAATCCTATAAATTTAATTTAATCAAATTTACTATCTTTTTCTCATATTTTTAAAACATGCTTTCCCATGAATCATATTAATATTTTCAATTTTTTTTCTTCCAGTTCCTTTACGATTGTCATTCCTGATGCAATTCACAAATCTTCCCCTCAGACACAATGACAAGCAACATTTTCAAGAGTGGTTTCCCCATCAGTCTAAGTCCCAGTAAGGGAAGAATTGGAGCAGAGGCCTGGAATTCATGATGAATATGTTGTGTGAATGAGCAAAAAATGTTTTTTGATGACTTAGCCTCTACCAATTTATACAATTATTTTTACACTTGAGCTCAACCTAAACTTAAAAAATTCTTATAGAATGGAATATGGAAAAGATTTCCTTTTTTTTTCCCCCTACAGCAATACTAATTTCTCAGATCTCTTCTTGCAGTAAAGAGCTGTTTTAGATATTTTTAGTGTAAGGTGGGGAAAGTATTACTAAATCCCAAGTTACCTGTTTAAAGCTAATAGTTTTTTTCGTTTTTTGTTTTATCATGCTTATTTAGTTACTTAGTGGTTTCCCTGAAGATTTCAAGTAACATCTTACCTTAAAATAATCTAGTTTGGAAAATAAGCTGTAGTATACATAAACTTTGCTCCTATATAGTTCCGTTCCCTCACTATTCCTTTGTTCTGTTATGATTATATTAATTAGATCTCTATACATTGTATACCAATCAATAGAGATTAATAATTATTGCTTTATGTAGTTGTCATTTAAGTCACACAGAAGAAAAGATTTCTAACCCAAATATATTTCTTATGTCTCATATTAACAGGTACAGTTACATTTTCTGATGTTCTTCATTTTTTATGTAGATTTAAATTACTATCTAGTGTCCTTTCACTTCTGCCCAAAGAACTTTAAGTGTTTGTTGTAGGGATGATCTGCTAGCAATGGAATCACTCAGTTTTATCTGCAAATGTCTTAATTTTTCTTCATTTGGATGGATACTTTACTATATATAGAATTATTAATTAACAGTCTTTTTCTTTAAGCTCTTTGAACATGTCATTCCATGGACTTCTGGACTCCATTTTCACAGATGAGAAGTCAGGTATTAATTTCATGAAGAATCTTTTTTATATTACATGCCACTTTTCTCTTGCTGCTCTCAAGCTTCTCTCTTTGTATATCCAAAGTTTGACTACGAAGAGCTTAGTGGTGGGTCACTTTAATGTGTCTTGCTTGGAGTCCATTGACGTTCTTGAACATTTTTCACTAAACCTGGTGATAGAGTTTGGATGTGTTGTCCCTTCCAAAATTCATGTGGAAATTTGATCTCCAATGTTCAGTGTTGGAAACTGATTGAGTCATGGGGGTGGATCCCTCATGAATGGATTAATGCTCTCCCTGGGGGAGGGTGGAGTGATGAGTGAGTTCTCGCTCCATTAGTTCCCCTGAGAGCTTGTTGCTTAAAAAGACCCTGACAGCCTCTCTCTCTCTCTTGCTTCCTCTCGCCATGTGATCTGCTTGTACCTGCTGGCTGCCTGTCACTTTCCACCATGAGTAGAAGCAGCCTGAGGCCTGTGCCAGACGCAGCTGTCCCAGAATCATAAACCAAATAAACCTCTCTTCTTTATAAATTACCCAGTCTCAGGTATTTCTGTTATAGCAACACAAAATGGACTAAAACACCTGGGAAGCTTAGTCATTATTTTTTCCAATTTTCTTTCTTACCCATTCTATCTCTCCCCTTCTCATTATGAAATCTCATTACAAGCATGTTGATGTGTTTTATGATTTCTCAAATGTCTCTGAGCCTCTGCACATTTTTCTTTTTTTTTTTTTACTTCCTTTCCCCTAGGTTGGAAAATCTCTATTGACATATCTTCAAATTCATTGATTTTTCTCTATGGCTCGTTAAAATTTACTGTTCAGCCCCTCTAGTCAATTTTTTTTTTCTTTACTTTATTTTAGTTTTCATCTCCAAAATTTCTATTTGTTTTTGCTTTATAATTTCTATCTCCTTACAATTTATTCTTTATTGGAACATTATTTTCATATCTCCCTTTGGATTTCTAGAAATGCTTTACCTTAGTTACTTTAACATTCATAAGAGCTGATTTAAAGTTTGTCTGAAGTTCAATATCTGGGTTTCCCAAGGGATAGTTTCTTTCAAGAGCGTCTTCTCCTGTGTATGGGTCACATTTTTCTGCTGCTTTGTGTGCGTCATACATTTTTTGTTGAAAACTGAGCATTTTAATTAATATACCATGACATCTGTGAAAATCAAATTTGCCCATCTACTCATGGAATTTTGTCATTGGTGTTTATTGCTTCTGTTTGTTTGTTTGAACTATTTCTGTAAATCAGAGTTCCTCATCATGTTTAGTTACTAAAATCTCTAGTGGTCAGCTTTAGACTGAACAGGGAATTTTTCAAATGCAATGGAACTTGCTGACAGTGGACCAGGCAGTTTACAACTTTGCCTTGGTCTCCACTTTCTGTTTACATAGACTTTCAAGATCAGCCAGAGCTGAGATTAGGGTCTCCTTAGGTCTTTTCTGGGCATGGATGCAGTCTTGCACACGTGTGTGGCCTTCTAAATGTCCGGGAATGTATCAGAACTTTTCAAAGCCACTGTTGACATCTCTTTCCTGATCTTGTCCTTTTAAGATGTTTAGTGAGTTTCTTATTAACTTCAGCTGGAATCACTGTTTCAGGCATTTTTAATGTTAAACAATTGCCAGTGATTATTTTCAACAAATGCCTTTCTATTAGTCTTATTGCTGAAAACATGCTTTGAGTCATGTCAGAACAAACAAACCCTGAGAACAGAGTTTTTCAGGGACTTTCCAGGTATTAAATAATGACTCTTGTGTGGTCATGTATCTTTTGCTGAGCTCCAAACTTATTTGGTTTTTTGCAGTGTCTGCTAAGTGGCTAGTCTGCTGGTTTTCTTAGCTACTGCAATTGTGAGACTGTTGATTTTCAAGGTTACCAAAGACATATCTAGAAGGGAATGAAACGATTTGTGGCAAGTTAAAATGTCACTAAACTTGCTGTACTGATTGAGATGTAGCCATTTTTTTATCACCTGAATTATTTCTTGATTATTCTTGGCTTATTACAATCTTTTGGTTAATTTTTAGGGTTTTAGAAATGTTGATTTTGTACAATTTTGGCCAGCATTCTTAATGCTTTTATGAAGGAGGAGATGTTTGAAGATCCTTACTCCATTTTTTGACATCTGCTTCTTGTAATTTGACACCTCTCTATTGTTTAAATCATAGGTAAATAGCTAATTAACTATCTCTTTTAATATATTAGCTTGCTTTGGAAAATAGCTATGGTAGACTATTTTAATTTTTATCACATGTTATTCTTTCTTACAGGTTGAATACACAACAGCACTCTATTGAACTCAAGCATATTCATATGACTTGTTAATATTAATGAGATGTGAGCAGAAGAGCACTTATCACTCCTTGGCAGAAATGTTAAGGGCCAGTGCATACTTTGCCATATCCTCATTTTTCTTCCATCATCCTAGATATAATTTATATAGAAGCTGCACAAACAGTGTGGATAATGAAGTAAAGATGTTGTAGAACAATCCACAGCCTAATCTTGATGGACATATAGCATAAACCACTGCAATTTTGAGGTTTGCTACTGCACCATAACGTAACATATTCAAATTGATGTAGTACCTGACAAAATATGTACATATGTTAAACAAATTCCTGAAATTTGTTGTATGACAAGGCTGTATATCCTTCTTTATGGTTCACAGAGTTCTCGTCCATTTTGAAAAAACAAAACAACAGTGTAACACTACATTGCTTCTGTATAATGACTCAGTGAGCTGCACTTGACAGTTTATGCATGATACTTAAATATCCTGTATATCTCAAAAAATCATAAATGAGGTGCCTAGAGGCTATTTGTATTTATTTCTAAATACAGTGAGTCGCTGCTTGCATATTTGATACAGAGTGGGTGTAAAGGCGGTATGTTCGGAACCCTTCATGGGAGACTGAAGGTCTTCATTTCATGGTCCTCATTCGATGAAAAAAAACAAAATAAAACATAGCAATGACTGCTATGCCCCATTAAGGGTTGTTGTAAGAAAGTGTACTTGAAGAGAGTTTCTAAAAAAGTTTAGCACTATCTAAGTGTAAAGCAATGATATGATGATTCAGATCTATGTAAACCTTCAAGTGTCCATCTTCAAATATCCACCCTATTCTCACAGTGGACTTTAGACTAGCCTTCATCACAGAATAGCAATATATTCTATTAGAAGCCAATATGAGAGCTCATCTTTTCCAGCCCTTTATTATTATAGATAGAGTCTGAGGTTCAGAAAATTGAAAGGACTTTCCCAAAGCAACCCAACTGTCAAACACCTTATCCAGGATAGAACAAAAACCTTTCAAATTCCTGCCCAGCTCTAGTCAACATTTAAGAAAAAAAATTGATAATATATTGATACTAGATATATATTATATATCAATGCTTATTATATATCTATACTATATATGATATATAATGATAAACAAACAGAGTAGACAGCCCAAAGCCAGGTAATGGCAGAATAAACTTGTAATAAAGACCAGAATGAGTCTCAGACCAGAGAAGAAGTGACCATCCATGAAATAATGGTGTGTGACTCTTAAAAATCAGTCATTACAGCAGTAAAACAGATCTTTCATTTTGCATGAGAGTTTATGTTTGCAAGATGTTTCAAAGATGATGTGTTTCCCTTTGAGTCAATTGCAAAATTGGTTGCTTTTTTTCTTATGTAATGCTCTCCCTCACTTTGCATGTAACAGCTGCTTGTGGAAGGTAGGAATATATGTATCATTGCTGTCAGTTAAGTCCAGCTTCATTTCATTTTACTTAATTAAAAGTTTAAGAAAATAACATCTTGCAGTTACACCAAACCTTATATATATATATATATATTACCCTGAGTAATATGTAATTGCAGCCATTCAAGACCAGCTGCTGTAGAAATTCTACTGGACAGAATATTTTTATTTTAGCTAATCTCTCTAAATTTCAAACTGAGTGTGGTTACCTGAATGATTTGAGAAGCTTCCCAATCCTGTGGACAAATAGTCTACACATAAGAAAAAAAAAAATATCTGAAGATTGTCAATATATTATCAGCTCACAGCCTCCCATCCATGTCCCGTTGTTCACCATTGCTAAGTTGTGAGCAAATGGCTCTGCTTTGCCCTGTTTTAGAACATGTCCTGTGGATCAGACAGTTCTATCATTTTTTCCCTACTTAATTTCGCTTTAATTTAAGAATCCCTGGGGGGGGGGAGTTCATGTTTTTAGGGAAAGGAGGGCCTATGTGGGTATTTGCCTCCAGCTATGCTGTCATCAGGGGATTTCCTGTAGCCAGGACTCCTGGGTGAGTTTTATGATGCAGGCTCTACTCACAAACCAGTCACTGTTCCTGGGAGAATAGTGAAGTGGCAGACATGCACACTAAAGGGAAAACCCTGGGGATTCTGGTTACTTGTCTCTCTCCTAAGCACATAAGCAGTGTATTGAAGGATCCTTTGAAACAACACACATGGATTTTACTTCTTTGGTTATGTCCCTGTTTCACGAGACTATCAGACTGAAATTTGCCTTTGACGTCTCCTGGGGTTGCATCTCAACTGCTGGCAGATTCTTTGATTCTTTATGCAGCATCCTTTGGAGTGCTTGTAAAGCTAGATCAGAAAAACCCATGTGGCAACACATTTAAGCTGTCTTATGAGAAACACATTTGCGGCAGCTTTTTTGCCACAGTTTGTTGAAGAAACTTGAAGAAACCTATTTGCACACACAGTGTGCTACAAAAGCCAGTGTGATCTTTCCCACCTGAAAGTGCTGCCTCATAAACAGTCTCAAAACAACTAAGTCTGCCTAGTGACCCTCAACTGTGACCTACCGTGAATGTCTGCTTGGAACTTGGAACACAAATTTGTAAATTTGTTAGGAGATATTAATATGAGAAGGGCTTGAAATCACACACTGCATCTTATTTTGAATATGATGGTTCTCTCCAATGAAACCTATGTAAATAGATATTCTGATGAACTCTTAGAAGCTTCTGCTTCTATTTCTGTTGTAGAGAATGTTTCATTTATAACTGCTGTTACATACAATGCACTACCTTCTGAAGAGATAGATGCCATGTGTATTTTTAAAGTCTTCTTAAATAAGACGTTGCTTATCTAAATAGATGTTTTTAAAATGCACAGTACTGCTTCAAAGGCCAAGCACTAGGTGTACTGGTAATTGAATGGTAAGTGGTAGTCTGTAATTCCGTTCATCTTGTATGTGGCTATGGTATTAAAGAGGCAGGAACCCGCCTTTGTCAGTGTCATTATAAAGTGTGTGAAGAGGTCAGTGTGGGGAAAATAGGATAATTTAGTCAGGCTCCCTCAACATTTCTTGTAAACAAGTTGTGTGTGGGTGGAGTTAGTGTGCATGTGCACCCATGTATCTTTCTGGTTTGTTGTTTGTGTGTGTTCTGCAGTTTGTGAAGTAGAGCTGGCCAGCAAAGCTGGAGTCAAGAAATAGAGCATGTGTGAAGGTTAATTCTAGATGTCAACTTGGTTAGATGAAGGAATGCTGAGAAACCTGGTAAAGCAATCTTTTCAGATATGTCTATGAGGGTGTTTCCAGTAGAGATTAGTATAAGAGTCTGAGTGGCCTGGGTGGGAAAGACCCACCCTCAGTGTGGGTGGGAATCATCCAATCCGCTGGGGGTCCAGAGAGAACAAAAGACAGAGGAAAGAGGTGAAGCTCTCTATCTTGATCTGCTAGAGCTGGGATATACTCTTCTCTCCTGTCTGTGGACATTAGAGTTTGAGACTCTTCAGCTTTTGGGTTCCAGAACTTACACCAAGGACACCATCAGTTCTGAGGCCTTTGGACTTGGACTGAGCCACGCTACCAGCATCCAGTTTATAGAAGGCCTGTCGTGGGACTTTTCTTCATAGCCACGTGAGCTAATTTCCCTAATAAATCCCTCTCATATAATTATAACATATCCTATTGATTCTGTCTCTCTGGAGAACCCTGACTAATACAGCATGTTCACTCTGCTGGTAGCTGCTCAGTTTTTCTTTGGACTTTGCCAGTAGCAGTTGAGTTTCAGAATCTCTCTTTGTACTGTTTACCTATTAGACATGTGTGTGCTGAATAAAGACTATTCCTATTTCAGCCAAGGAACCAAGGACCGTTTTGCTGGTTACCTAGCTCGTTGACCTGCATGTGAAGGGTTTGTGAACTGGCTCGAGGGGAACAGACTCGAGGGGTCTGTGAGCTCCAGAGACCCAGCCGTAGCTCTACAGTCAGTCTCCACTGTTTTAGGTTAAATGAATACTTCAATTTGTAAACGAACATGTAAATATCAAGAAATTAACAGTTATGCTTGTTACATCTCATCAAAAAAGGATTCAGAAAGACTTTTGGAATGCTAGAACTGTAGTACCTATGCAAGAAATACAGATATTAATTTTCAAGATGTTTTCCCCGTGTTTGGTTGATGGGGGAGGGAAAGACATTTCAGTTCATGCAATAAACATTGATAGATCAAGTGCCTAATAATTCTCCCCCTGATATGTAATGTAGAATTCTGTTAATTACCTACATAGTTCTTTATTCAACATTTCATTAAATAATATCTGTTGAGTTCTTCTATGTTCACTGTTATAGGTAGTCGGGCTATATCAGTGAAACAACAATGAAACAAACAAACAAAAAAAGACTCTTAAAACTCTTAGAACTATGAGACTTAAATTTTAGTAGGTCAAGGGCAATAAACAACTACAGCAAAAAATAAATTTTATAGTATAGAAATACAGAAGAAAATAATTGGTGTGGTTAAAAAACAGCAGTGTGAAGAATAAGGGAGTAGCGTGGATGGGTAGGAGGAAACTAGCTGCATCATTAAATAGAAATCAGGCTTCTTTGAAAAGACTTAAAAAAGTAAGGAGATTGAGCAATGGTTCATTTGGGGAAGGGTTTTCCAGGTAAAGGGAAATGAGTACAAGCGTCCGAGATCCTAGGAAAATGCCTGATGTGCTGGAGAGATGGTAAGGTGGTTGGTGCTTGAATAGCTGTGGTGGTGGAAGTGTGGTGGCATGTGGTGGGGGCTGGGGAGTTGTAGGAGATGGGATCAGAAAAGTATTATAATAGGGGAAGGGAGATCACGTAAGTTATTGTAAAATATCTGATTTTCTCACTGAATGAAATTGAGAGCTATCACAGGGTTTTGAACAGATAATTTGACTTGCTTTTTAAAGATAATTCCAGACGCTATTGGAGGGAAACAGAACAGATAGGAAGCTATTTCAGGAGTCCAGGTGAGCAATAAAGGTGACTTAGACCAAAGGGTGGCAGTGGAGGAGATGAGAAGTGGTCAGCTTCCTGATAAATTTTGAAGGACAATCCAATAGAATTCTTTACAGACTGGATTCTGGTGTGAGAGAAAGAGATCACCTACAAATGACCAAAAGGTATCTGCAAAAATGGAGTTGTCATCGACTAAGATGTGTAGGATTGAGGCTTGAGCAAATGTGGTAAGGTGGGGTGTTTAAGAGTTCTCTTTTGGAAATGCTGAGTTGAGATATTTATGTTAAATTAAGTTTTAACTAAAGATATCATTAGACCTAGTGAAGTGTAACCTAACAATGTGAAACAGACTGTAAACTGCTCTTGTAACAAGTATCCAAATCTCAGCCAATTATAGGCAGCCAGCTATTCAAACTGTGTTCAAATAAGACAAACTTCCACCTGTAACCAATCCAGCTGTTTCTGTACCTCACTTTCTGTGAATCACTCTCCCTTGTCTGTCTATTAATCTTAGCCGACTATATAGAAGTCCTGGAGTTATTCTGAACATATTCTGGTTCTGGTTGTGTCCAATTAGCAAGTCATTCTTTGCTCAGTTAAACTCTGTTAAATTTAATATGTCTAAAGATTTTAATTTTAACATTTAATAGACACTTGTTTTATGATAACCAGTGACTATTAAAGGGTCTTCAGTTCAGGAGCTAGTTGTGGACTAGAGATACACATTCAGAAATTGTCAGCATTTAGATGGAATTTAGTCACGATACTAGATGAGATCATCTGGATGCAAATATAGATAAAATTGAGAAGATAAAGAAATGGAAGGGAAAGGAAGAGTAGAAGAGAAGAGAGGGGAGGAAAGGAAGAGGAGGCAGGTGAAGAAAACTAAGGACTGAGTCTTCATGTAGTCCAATTTTAAGTGGTCAAGGAGAAAGTGAGAAACTTGAAAAGAATTAAGAGTGTTAAATTAGAGATAACTTGGGACCTGAGTGAAGAGACTGATAACATTAGTCAAATCTGAAGATAGTCCAAACAATGGATTGACTAATACTCGATTACTAGATTTAGCTATGTGATGTTTCTTGTTGATTTGCCAAGAGTAGTTTCAGTGGAGTGATGGTGGCAAAAGTTTGGAGTCAGTTTAAGTGAGTGAGAATTGCTAGAGGCTCCTCTACACTTACCCTTTAACAAGGCAGAAGAGGGTGAAGACTCAACAGTGTATGAGAAAAAGGAAGAAAGTGATAGGAAAATTCTCTTGAGCAGACAACAGGAGATGAGCTTTGGTTTTAGTAAGGACCACATATAATTGATTGATGGCAGTAAGTCAGATTGTAAAGATACAGGGGTTGTTACGTAGGTAAGCGTGATGTTGAGACTAAACTCGAGAGGCAAGGGAGCAAAGGTGTGCGCAACCCATTGTGTGAACTGACATTACAGGACTAAGGGAGTGGGAGTAAGCAACTTAGTACAAGACAGGATCATTGAAAAACAAGATCGATAATATTCGTATGTATGCATGTACTCGTATGTATGTATGTATATATTTTATTAGTTAACTTTTGCTTTGTAACTAAGTATTTCAAAACCAAGCTTAGATCATTATTCTGTAGGTTAGCTGGATGATTCTTCTGGCCTAGACTTACTTGTCTCAACCCTGCTGTGCTCTATCATGTGTTTGTCGTCAGCCAAAGGATCAGCTGGTATATGGATGATGTAAGATGGCCTCACTTACAGTTCCGACAATTGGAAGGCTGTTGGCCATTGCATTAGGAGTAACGCAACCATGTCTATCTCATCTTTGGTCAGACTACACCAAATTTTTTTCACATGTATCTGTTCAGGTTTCAAAAATAAGATTGCACGATGCGTGCATATTTTGCAAGATTTTACTTGTGTAATGTTTGCTAAACATCCACTGGCCAAAATGAGTTACATGACCAACTCAGATTCAAGAAGTAGAGACACTAACTTTAGGTGGGAAGGAACAGATTTTTGGCTACTTTTAAAATCAACCACGTGCATTAATTTTTTTGTCTTATCCACTCAACCCTTACTTCCATGAGTTTGTCATATTATTTAGTGAACTTCCCCTAGCATAGTGATACACAATGGGCATTAAATAATATTCTCTCCATAAATGCCTATCTATTAATACCTCAACATGAGGTAGGAGGTGCTCAGTCCCCCTGGTATTGGGTTCCTGGCCACTCCCTTGGCCCTCAAATCACACCCCTAGGACTCAAGCTCTGCCTCTCAGTCCTAAGGTAAGGTGACCTGTAGCACCTATTTTCAGCACCAGCAAGTGGAGATTGAGACTGGAGGTAATCTCACTGGCTGAGCATGCTCAATAAAAAGGAATTAATCCCTTAAATGAATTCCCACTGGAGGCACTGGAGAGCACCCACAATATATATGAATATACTCAGTGAATGTGATGGAATTTGACCAACAGGCATGCTCCAAAGAGACCAACTGAGCACTTGCAAGACTGAGTAACATAACCAGGAACCACCCCCTTAGTTTAATAGTCATTAGATAGCATGAATATGTACAGATAGCCAAAACTATAAAAGTTGAATCCAGGGAGAATGCAGGGCTATTGCTCACTGTCTTTGGGGTCAGCTCACACTTCTCTTGTGAGGTGTGTGCTTTTACTTTCTGTGTTAACCTTGCCTTTAGCAGGCTGCTCACTCTCTTGAGCCAGCCTGCACTTTGTACTAAACTTTAAGTGTGTATTTCTTACTTTTGTATAAAACTTGGTGTGGCTGCCTCTCAGTCTCTGGAGCTAGGCCACACTTTCTCTGTGATGTCTGTATTTCTTATTCTCTGTATTTTACCTCTTTTCACTTTCTACTGTGACTCTGCTCTTGAATTCTCTTCTGTGGTGAAGTCAAGAACCTGGTAGAGGACGGGGTGCATTGAGGCTGACTATAGGGCCTTCCCAGACCTTCTCTCAGGTATCAAACATACCCAAAACAAAGTCACCTGCTTTTGTAATCAATCATCAAGGTATCTAAATATCTCTATTTTTAATTAAATCGGTGTCAATATACAAGTTCTTTAGCTGAAAACTTTGATGTCATACCTGAGCATCCCCACTATCTCTCTTCCTTAGCCTTATCAGATACAGTCCCTTGTTTATTTTATGTAATTACTCTCAACTATACCTTCCTCAAATTCCATTACATGTTCTATTGACTAAATTCTAGCTTGACTTTCTGCTACTATACCTCACCCCACTGTTTAAGTGCATAAATATCCTGTAGTAATCTTCCAAAAGCTTGCTTCTGGACACTTCTCTACTCAGCGATCTCCAATGCTTCTTCATTCTTCAAAAACTTGTCGGATGATCATTTATGGGCCAACATTCCATGGGTTTAAACAGCTGAGGCAGCCTTTTCTTCCAAACCTTCCTTTTATACATTTTCTATTCCTGCTACCTGGACTACAACGCTTTTCTTCAAGAGTATTCATGTCATTTTTCCTTCGTTTTTGCTCTTTTATCCACTGACAATTCAAACTGTTTTTTGTTTTATTTTGTTTTGTTTTCTCTATCTATACCCTGAGCTTCTTTGCTGATCAAAAACTAATTCACTGTACATTGCTCCATTCAATGATACTTTCTTCAAAAAAATAGGTAAGTAAAATGTTACCCAAAACAACAATAAAAATTCTCTTTTTGCTGCTGAAACTTTATAACAATTTCCCTCTTCTGTATCTTGTTCGATAATTCGCTGTTCACTCTTCTTTTGTCCTTCTAGGTTCCAACCTATTTTATTACAGAGAATAGATCATTTTAATTACTGTATTCACAACATACCAAACACAATATCTTATGCATAACCTGAACACAGTAAAAATTGGATAAACAAACATCCAAAGGAAGAACTGAAAATCTCATATTGTCTTCACCTTACTAAACATTAAGAGACAATGAAGATTAATGAAATGAACAGAAATTACCATCTTTTGCCACTTGGATTCATTTTTTGACTTCCTCCCATTGTGCATCTATTTCCAGAGGCTAAACAATAAATCACACATCCAACAAATGCAAATTAAATCAATGTTAAGGAAAATGTTGTTAATTCAAAAGAATACATTATAACTATGTTTCACTGTTAGAATGTATAAATTTTATGGCCAGTATGAATCTAAGTCAACCCTGATGACCCTTTACATGTTTCACTGAGGACTTAGAACTAAAGAAATGCTATTAAAAGATATATTCAGCATCAGTTAAGTAGGGTAACAGTTTATCTTATGTAGTTATGTTTTAAAAACCTTCAAAACAATACGAGAGTGTAATCATTTTTGTTTATAAGTCATATTATCAGTAAAACTATTTCTTCTTTCCATGATACTGCACTTGCTTACATTAATTGAAATATATTAACATTAATGTTCTACCTTAAATTTTTTGGCTTTTAAAACCAAGTTTTGAATTATTTTTCTGTTTAACTAAGGTATAATTGATGAATAAAATTGTATATATTCATGGTTTATAACCGAATGTTTTGATATATTTATACACTGTGAAATGATTAAGTCAAGCTAATTAGCATACTAATCACCTCACATATTTACTTACTCTTTTTTGTAGTGATAACTTTTAAAATCTACTGTCTTAACAATTTTCAAGAATACGATACATTATAAACTATTGTTAACATGCTGAACATTAGATCATCAGAACTTATTTATGTTAACTTAAACTTTGTACTCTTTGTCCAACACCTCCCCATCATTCCCCTCTTCTTCAGACTCTGGCAACCACAATTCCACTCTCCTCTTCTATAAGTGGAGTATTTTTAGATTTCACATGAAAGTGAGACCATGCAGCATTTGTCTGTCTGAGCCTGGCAGGATTGCCTTCTTTTTCAGGGTTAGTAGAAAAGTGTTCCAAGTATTCCATTCTCTCTCTCTCTCTCTCTCTCTCTCTCTCTCTCTCTCTCTCTCTCTCTCTCTCTCTCTACCTCTCCCTCCCTCCCTCTCCCTCTCTCTCTCTCTCTCTGTATCTATATCCATTTATATCACATTTTCATGATTCATTCATTTGTCAATGGATGCTTAAATTGACTTTATATCTTGGATATTGTGAATAAAACTGCAATGAACATAGAAGTACAGATATATTTTCTATATTCTTGCAATAAAATACTGATTTTATTTCCTTTTATTGCTGGATCATATGGTAGTTATATTCTTATTTTTTTGAGGAAACTTTATGCTGTTTTTTATAATGGCTATACTAATTTACATTCCCACTAATAGTGTCCAAGGGTTCCCTTTTCTCCACATCCTCACCAAAACTTATTTTTTGCCCTTTTTTGCCCTAATCTTTTGTCCTATTGATCATAGCCATTCTAACACATGTGAAGTAATATCTCATTGTGGTTTTATTTTGCACCTCCTTGATGATTAGTAATGTTGAGGATTTTTTAAAAATATATATACCAATCGGCCAGTTGTATGTCTTCTTTTGAGAAATATCTATTCACTTCCTTTGCCCATTTTTAAATCATGTGGTTTGTTTTAATGCTATTGAGTTGTTTGAGTTCCTTATGTATATTGAATATTAACTCCTTAATGTTACTCTTCACACTGTTGATTATTTTCTTTGTTGTGTAGAAGCTTCTTAGTTTGATGTCTTTTTGCATTTTCTATTTTTGTTGCCTGTGCATTTAGGGTCACATCCAAATAATAATTCCCAAACCAATGTCAAACAACTTTTTCCCTGTATTTTCTTCTACTACTTTTTACAGTTTCAGGTCTTACCTTTACATCTTTAATCCATTTTATCTTTGTGTGTCATTTCTGATAAGCATCCAATTTAATTCTTTTGCATGATATCTAGCTTTCCCAACATCATTTATTGAAGACTGTTTTTTCCCCTATTTTGTGTTCCTGGCAATTTTGGTGAAGATCAATTGATTGTAAATGCATAGAGTTATTTCTGGTCTCTCTATTCTGTTTCATTGGTCCATATGTCCTTTTTAATGCAAGTGTCATGCTGTTTTAATTACTATAGCTTTGTAGCATATTTTGAAATCAGGTAGTGTGAAACCTTCAGCTTTATTCTTTTTGCTCAAGATCACTTTGGCTACTCAGGGTTTTTTGCAAAATTCACACAAATTTTTAAGATTTTTAAAAGTATTTTTTCTATTTTTTTTCTATTTTTCTGAAAACTGTCAGTAAAATTTTGATTAGAATTGCATTAAATCTGTAGATCTCTTTGGGTGGTATAAACAATATAACAATATTATTTCTTCCAACCCTTAAACATAGGATATTAAGTGGATGTCCAGTTATTTGTGTCTTCAGTTTCTTTCATCTGTTTCATAGTTAGTGCATTGATCTTTCATTTTCTTAATTAAATTTATCATTAAGTGTTTTGTTTAATGCTGTTGTATATAGAATTATTTTCTTTGTTTCTTTTTCGGCTAGTCCATTATTAGTGAATAGAAACTCTACTAATTCTTGTGTGTTGATTTTGTACCTGCAATTTCACTGAACTTGTCAAATAATTTTTAGGCATGTATTGAGATGATCTTATAATTTTTATCCTTCCTTCTGTTAACATGGAGTGTCACATCTACAGATTTGTGTATGTTAATCATCATTGCAACACAGAGATAAATCCCTTGATCATGATGTATGATCTTTTTAATGTGCTGCTGAATTTGGTTTGCTAGTATTTTGTTGAGAGTTGTTGCATCAGTGTTCATCAGAGATATTGGCCAATAATCTTCCTTTCTTATACTCTCCTTGTCAGGCTTTAGTATCAGGGTAATTCTGGCCTTGAAAAATGATTTTGCGAGTGTTCTCTCTTCTTCAAATGTTTAGAAGAGTTTGACAAGAATTAATGTTAATTCTTCCTTAAATGTTTGACCGAATTCACCAGTGAAGACACCAAGTCCCAAGCTTTCTTTTGGGGGAGGGTTTTGGTTATTGATTAAATCTCCTTACTTGTTATTGTTTTATTCACATTTTCTATTTCATCATGATAAGTCTTGGTATGTATTTTTCCAGGAATTTATCTACTTCTTTTAGGTTATCTAATTTGTTTGTACATAACTGTTTATAGTAGTCTCTTGTGATCTTTTTATTTTTTATGGTAGCAATTGTAATGTCTTTTCTTATATTTCTATTTTATTTGAGTTCTCTCTTTTTTCTTAGAATAGCTAAAAGTTTGTCAATTTTGTTTTCCTTTCCAAAAAAACAACTTTGTTTTATTACATTTTATTCTGTTTTTTCTAATCTCTACTTCATTTCTGTTCTGCTCTTTATTATTTCTGTCCTGCTGACTTTTGATTTGAATTGTTCTTCATTTTCTAATTCCTTAAAGTGTAAAGTTAGGTTGTTTATAGGAGGCTTTCTTTTTTTAAAAGTGGGTTGGTACATCTTTTTTTCTTAATATAGACATTTACAAAACTTCCCTCACAGAACTGTTTTTGCCAGCTCCCATGAGTTTTGGTATGTTGTTGCTATTTTCATTTTTCTCAATATACTTTTTAATTTCTCTTTGGATTTATTCTTTAAACCATTGGTTGTTTGGGAATGAGCTGTTCAATTTCCACAAATTTATAAATTTTCCATTTTTCCTTCTATTATCAATTTCTAGTTTTATGCCCAATGTTTTATTTTAAATGTACAATATAAATTTTTACAAAGTCTTCTTACTACCAATAGGCTGATGTTTTATCATCCATTGGCAATCAGGAAAGTGACTCTAAGGAATTCTTTCCCCAAACATGTATTCTTTCAGGTGTTTCATTGGAATTAAGAATGAAATAAAGAAACTAAATTTTCCTACTCATAAATTAGAAAAAAACTATGTATAGGTTTCTTTACTACAAAATTTTACAATGTTTTAGTTTGCTGATTTATTTAATCAATATCCAGGAAAAGCTTATGATTATAATAGTTCTCAAACATACATGAAAATGAAACAATAATATTCTCTTCTTTATATACAATCATCAGCAATCTACTGATACATTGAGGAACACACTTTGGAAAGTAAATATTGACACTACTAACTAATTTATATGTTTCTGTGTCCTGTGTTTGTTTACATTTTAATAATCATGTTAGGCATTTGCTGTTCCATGGATTTTTACATTCATGCCCTCCTTGCTAGTATGGCAGCAGCACTCCAGTTTGCTGACAGTAATACCCTCTTATTTAATACAGAATTGACGAGAAGGACAATTCCATTCCATAGCTAAGAAATGGATAATAATGATCCAACCTGGTATAATTCCACTTTCTCTCCTGAAATTTTGAACTTGTGTGGAAAGACAGAATAATAAAGAGCTGGTTCATTCCAGTGGTAGTACCCTAACAATACTGTTAATGAGTTTGGTCAGTAGAATAAGCACCATCACCCTCCTCTTTCCCTGCATAAAGATATCTGTGTCCTTATGCCCAGAGTCTGTGGATAAGTTATACAGGTTGGCCTAATGTAATAGCAAAGGTTTTTAAAAGTTGAAGAGGGACAAAGAAGAGGAAGAATCAGAGAAATGAGAGTGTGAGAAGGTATCTGCCTGACATTGATGATTTTGAAGGTAGAGGAAGGGGCCACAGGCCAAGGAAAATTAGAAAGGACAAGAGAATTTCTCCCTCCTTTCCAGAAAGGAATTATCCCTGCTAATACTTTGATATGGCTCAATGAGACCCAATCCAGACTTCTGAAACTACAGAACAATAAGATAATACATTTGTGTTGCTTGAAGCCACTTAATTTGTAGTAATTTGTTACAGCAGTCAGCCATATGAAATTAATACAAGAAGCCTCCTGAGACAGGAAAATACATTGAAATCCTATTCAATAAAATAATAATGGAAAACTTCCCAGGTATAGGAAGAGATATGGTCCTTCAGTTTCAGGAGCCTCAAAGATTCCCAAACAGATTCAAACTAAAATGGCCCTTTCCAAGTCATATTATTATAGTCAAACTGGCAAACTCAAAGACAAAGAGAGAATTTAAAAAGTAGCAAGATAAAAGCATCAAGTCACACATAAGGGAGTCCCCATCAGGCTAACAGCAGACTTCTCAGCAGAAACTCTACAGGCCAGAAGAGAATGGAATGGTATATTCAAAATGCTAAAAGAAAAAAAAACTGCCAGCCAAGAATACAATACCAAGCAAGGCTATCTTTTAGACATGAAGGAGAAATACTGTATTTCCCCACAAACAAAAACCACAGGAGTTCAACACCACACAACCAGCTCTGCAAGAACTCCTCAATGGAGCACTGCATTTAGAATACAAAAAAATAATAATCATTTCCATGAATACATAAGAAAGAACAAACCTTACTTGTAGAACAAAAATTCAAATGAGAAAGAGAAAAAGTATATCTTACCACATCAAAAAAAGCCCAACAAACACCAAAAACAAACAAAAAAGTGTAAGGAAGGAACAAAAAGTATTGGAAACATCCAAATAAAAAAATGATAAAATACCAGAAGTGAGACAATACCTTTCAAAAACAACCCAAAATGTAAATATATTAAATCCCACACTCAAAAGGCACAGAATGACTGATTGGATTATAAAGCTAGACCCGACTACATGCTGTCTGCAAGAGACTCACCTCACCTGTAAAGACACACACAGACTAAGAGTGAAGGGATGAAAAAAGATATACTGTACAAATGGAAAGCAAAAATGAGCAGGAGTAGGTATTCTTATATTGGATAAAATAGACTTTAAACTGAAGACCATAAAAAGAGACAAAGAAGGCCTTTATCATTATATAATGATAAAGAGATATATCCAGCAAGAAGACATAACAATCACAAATATACATGAACCCAACACTGGAGCACCCACATATATAAAGCAAACACTATTAGACCTAAAGAAAGAGACAGACCACAATACTATAATAGTTGGGGACCTGAACACCTCTTTCTCAACATTAGATGGATTATCTAGGCAGCAAATCAACAGAGAAACACAGGATTTAAACTACACTTTAGATCAATTGGACCTGGCAGATAGCTACAGAACATTTCATCCAAAAACTACAGAATACACATTCTTCTCATCAGCACATGGAACATTCTCTAGGATAGACCACATGTTGGGTCATAAATCAAGTCTCAAGAAATTCATCTATCTATCTATCTATCTATCTATCTATCTATCTATCTATCTATCTATCTATCGATCTATTGATCGATAGATAGATATTTAAATCATTTCAAGTGTCTTTTCAGACTACAACAGATTAAAACTAGAAAGCAATAACAAGTGAAATGCTGGAAAGCATACATATGCAATGAAAATAAAACATCAGGCTCCTGAAGGACCTATGGGTCCAAAAATAAGCAGGAGATCAAAAAGATTCTTGAAACAATTGAAAATAAAGATACATTAAACCAAACCTGTGGGATACATCAAAAGCAGTAATAACAAGGAAGTTTATTAGAATAAACACTGACATAAAAAGAATAGAAAGATTTGAAAGAAACAACCTAATATTACACCTCAAAGAACTAGAAAACAAGAACAATCCAATCCCACAATTAGTACAAGGAAAGAAATAATTAAGATCAGAGCAGATCTAAATGAAATAAAGACCCAAAATATGATAAAAAGTTCAATGAAACAAAAATTTTGTTTCTTGAGAGGATAAGCAAATAGACAAGCTATTAGCAAGGTTAACTAAAAAAAGAAGAGAGAAGACCCCCCCCCCACACACAAATCAGAAATGGAAAAGGAGAAATTACAGTCAATAGCACAGAAATACAAAAAATCATTAGAAGCTATTATAACCAATTGTACACCAACAAATTTGAAAACCTGGAGAAAAAGAATGAATTTCTGGACACTTACAAACTACCAGCTAAACCAAGAAGAAATAGAAAAAATGAAGAAACAAATAAAAAGTGACAACATTGAAGCAGTAATCATCAGTCTCCCATAAAGAAAAGCCCAGTACAGAATGGCTTTACTGCTGATTTTTACCAAATCTTTAAAGGCAAATTAATACAAATTCCCTTTAAACCATTCCAAAAAAATTGAAAGAGAGGCCATTCTCCCAAACTCACTCTATGAGGCCAGCATCACCCTGACACCATAACCAGACAAAGGTACAACAAACAAAGAAAACTATAGCCCACTATCTCTGATAAATGTAGACACAAAAATCCTCAATAAAATATCAGCAAACAGAATACAGTAACACATAAAAAATATGTACACCATGATCAAGTGGGATTTATCCTAGGGATACAAGGATATTTCAACATATGGAAATTAATCAATGTGATACACCACATCAAAAAATCAAGGACAAAACCATGCAATTATCTCAATAGATGCAGAAAAAATCATTTGACAAAATTCAACATCTCTTAATGATAAATACTGTCAGCAAATTAGGAAAGGAAGGAAATTATCTCAACACAGTAAAAGCCATAAAGACATACCCACCACAAATATCATCCTGAATGGGGAAAGCTGAAAGTTTTCCCTTAAGAACAGGGACAGGGCAAGGATGGTTACTCTGACCACTCCTACTGATAGTACTGATAGTACTAGCCAAAGCAAGAGAAAGAATTAAAGGGCACCCAGATAGGAAAAGACAAATTTGAACTGTCCCTGTTTGCAGATGACATGATTCTACATGTAGAAAAACCTAAAGACTCTACAAAAAAGGTCTTAGAGCTGATAAAAATTTCAGGAAAGTTAAAGACACAAAATCAACATGGCAAAATCAGGAGTATTTTAATACTCCAATAACAAACAAGCAGAAAAAGAAATCGAGAAAGTAAGCCCATTTTAATAATCAAACATACAAAAAAATAACTGAGGGAAAAATTTAACCAAGGAGGTGAAAGATCTCTCCAACAGGAACTACAAGTCACTGCTGAAGAAAATCAAAGAGGACACAAAAAGATAGAAAGACACTTCATGATCTTGGATTGGAAGAATTACCATTGTGATAATGAACATAGTACCCAAAGTGATCTACAGGTTCCATGCAGTCTAAATCAAATTACCAATGACATTATTCACAGAAATAGAAAAAGCAATCCTAAAATTCATATGGAACAACAAAAGACCCTGAATAGCCAAAGCAATTCTGAGCAAAAAACAAAGGCAAAGGTATAACACTACCTGACTTTAAATTATATTACAAAGCTATAGTAATAAAAACAATATGGTACTAGTGTAAAAATAGGTACTCTGACCAAGGGAAGAAAACAGATAACCCAGAAATCAACCCCCATACTTATAGCCAACTAATATTTGACAAAGGCAGCAAGAACATACATTGGGGAAAAGATTGCCTCTGTAATAAATGGTGCTGGGAAATTTGGACATTCATATCTGAAAGAAAGAAACTAGACCCATACTTCTCACGATACACCAAAATAAATTCAAAATGGATGAAAGATTTAAATATAAGACCTGAAACTATAAAATTCCTAAAAGAAAACTTAGAGAAAACATTTAAGGAAGTAGGACTGGGAAAAGACTTTATGAATAAAAGACCCCCAAAAATGGGCAACAAAAGAAAAATAAACAAATATCAAGTTAAAAAACTTCTGAACAGCAAAAGAAACAATAAACTGAGTGAAAAGACATCCTACAAAATAAGAGAAAATATTTGCAAACTATACATGCAACAAGGGATTAACATTCAGAATATATAAACAGCTTAACAGTAAAAATATAAATAAATAAAAATGGGCAGAGGAGCTAAATAGTCATTTATCAAAGGAAAATATACAAATGCTCAGCAGACATGAAAAAATGCTCAATGTCACTAAGAATCAGGAAAATGCAAATCAAGACCACATTGAGATACCATCTCACACCAGTTAAATTGGCCATTATCAAAAAGAGAATAACAAATCCTGGCAAGGATGTGAAAAAAGGATAACCCTCCTACACTGTTGGTGAGACTGTAAATTATTGTAGTTACTATGGGAAATAGTATGGAGATTCCTCAAACAACTTCATGTAGAACTATCATATAATCCAGTAATCCCACTTCTGGGTACATACCCAAAGAATGGAAATCATCATGTTGAAGGGATACCTACACTCCCATGTTTATTAACAGCTCTATTTATATTAACCAAGAGTTTGCACCTCCCTGAAAGTCCATCAGTTGACATCTGGATAAGGAAAATGTGGTATATGTACACAAAAGATTACTACATTGCCATAATAATAATAATAATAATAATAATAATAATAATAATAAAATGAAATTCTGCTATTTGCAGCAACATAGATGATCTTAGAGAAAATTATTTTAAGTGAAATAAGCCAGGCAGAGAAGGAAAAATACAGCATGTCCACACTCATAAGTAGGAGCTAAAAAAGTAACAAATAAATAAAAAAGAAAAATGCAATAATCATAATAATTCATTGAATTTTCAAAAGGAGAGAACAGAACTGAGATAACCAGAAGTGGGAAAGGCAGAATAGGAGTATAGGTTAGTGAGAAACTGGCAAAGGTACACAAAATTGATTATATTTTTATATAATGTTGAATATACTAATTATTATGCTTAGAATATTCAGCATTACATATTCAATGCTGTACCCCACAGATATGTACAATCAATTATGTTTCAACAACAGAAAAATAAACCTTGTATTTTGAATGCTAAAGTTGGCATTTATTTTGCTTATTTCCAAATGATTCTTGAACTTTCTCGTATATAATTCCTCCAAAATAATTCTAACATTCTGTTTTAGTTAAATTTTTGCAGAGTCAATTTCTGGGGCTTTATAAACAAAGCATCAAATTTAAGACATTTATCCATGTATTTTGGTCATCTCTTGTCTTTATTAGATTACGAATTTTTCATAGAAGAAATTATGATTTGTTCTAAATATAAATGGAACATAATATAATCTTATAAATTCTTTGTTATCTCATAAATATATGATGATCATGATTAACTGAATTCATTGAGAAAAATTTACAAAAAGGATAATTCAGAGGAAAATGTGCTATAAATATTTTGTTATAAATAAAAATGGAATAATGTAAAAGTAGTCACAAAACATTAAATTTTAACTTTCTGTCTAAGACCTTGTTGAAGTGTATTTCTATAGCTGTGGTTTGAATATTTTTCTCCTCCAGATCTCACGTTGGAGGTTAATCCCCAACGTGGTATTTGAAAGGAGAGGTATTTAAGAGGTGATCAGATCATGAGGGTTCTGCCCTCATGGATTAGTAGGTTAATGGATTAATGAGTTTTTATGAGAGTAGATGGTTGGCTTTATAAGGAGAGGAAGAGAGCATGTAAAAACCCTCTTGCCCTCTTGTCGTATAATGCTCTGTGCTTCCTTGGGACTCCATAGAAAGTCCCCACCAGGAAGTAGGCCCTCACCAGATGTGCCCCTCAACCGGGAACTTCACAGCCCCCAAAACTTTGTACAATAAATTTATTTCTTTATAGATTACTCAGTCTTAGGTATTCTCTTACAAGTGACAGAAAATGGACTAAATCACCTACTATTAAATAATTCTAACATGACAGTTATATAATTTTTATTTTCATCTTTTATTTAAACATTTTGTATGTTAGTCTATTAACTTTTTGGCTTTTATTTTTATTAGCAATATAATATTCCATTAAGCTATGTTACAAATTACGTATTGGTAGAATTTACACAATTTTAATTTTCAAGATAAGAATAAATGTCCTTCTTTCTCTTAAATTAAATTCCCGTGGGTTGTAGTTTTGGTAGGAAGCAATTAATCTGATTCTATGTATTAACAAATGTGGTGTTCCCCAAAACTTTGTAGTAAAGAACACTGGCATCAACTGTATATGCATGTGAGAATATTTTGCCATAATCTTGCAGGATTTGATACCATCACCTTTTGTTTGCTTCTGATTTTGTTCTTTGCATAACCAAATTCACAGGAATAAGTACATGACTCATTCTTCTATTCTACTAGCTTCTGCCTCCCTTGCTGCTGTTAAGAAGTCATATATCGGCCAAATTTTTATGTCTCTCCTATACATGGGTGTGTGGGGGTGGATTATTTTTTTCTAGATACTTTACAGATAATTTATTTGTCATCACTATTCTGTGGTTTAATTATGTTATGCCTAGGTGTAATTTTTTTAAAAAAATTTTGGAATTCTATCTAGAAAGAATATTTCTTGTTGATTTATTTAGGTAGCTATATCTGAGAATTAGTGTTTCTCAACAATTCTAGAAATTTCTTGCACATATTTCACCTATCTTTTTTTTTTTTTTTTTGCAATGTTTTGATTTTTTGGAACTTTGATTTGATGTATTTACCCTACTCTCTTTTATTTTCATGGCTTTTCAACACTTGTTATATTTTCCTTTTTGTTTCCTTTCTGTCTTGAGATCTGTTACGTTCTTTCAATTTTATTTCATTCTTTGTTTTAAATTTAATGCTTTTTTATCTTTTGATAATGTCAATGATTACATGTATACACATATGTGCATGTGTGTACATAAATTTATATTTTTCTTCTTTAAGAATTTATAATTATATTCATTTTTCATTTTATTATTCACATATCTATATTTAATGTTGAGGTTTGCAAACCTTTTTTATTTTTATAAACATATTCATCACCTTACTTTCCATCTACTTCTTATCACTTCAAGATCATAGTATTTTAAAATCAAATTCTGATATTAATTTTGTTTTATTTGTTGTTGTTAGAGGGTGAACCAAACTAATGCCATTTTGTGTCTTGCCATCCATGCTGACTCCTGTTTAACCTCATTCTTTTGTTTCACTGACCAGTTATACAACCACAGGGCAAACTATAAAAGGAACATAAGTTTCAGGAAGTGAATAATTTATTGAAGCAGGTGGCTTCAGTGGTCTGAGTAGTAACATCTAACATCGCAAGACCCCCTGCCTCATAGATACAAGACATTTAGTGAGAGATGTTACTACCTTATTTTTCTTAAAATGTTTCCTTAAAATTATTTTTATTAACAGAGCTTTTGCTATATACATGTTTTCTAAACCCAGAGAGCTAGAGTTCTCATATGCTGTAAATGTCTGATTCTTCACTGCATGCAGCTTTGCTGTATGTAAGTCATCCTTGTCATAAATTTTGGATTATGGAATGGAACTGAGCATTTTCTTCTTTGGCTTCAACGTGCCTTTTCAATTTGAAGGGCATTATACCTTAACCCCCTTCTTCCACAGTTGTCAATCATAGTAACTTATTTTCATAGCTGTTTTGTAATTTTTTTATAATTAGATTTTTTTTTAGAGAACTAATGGAAATATGGTGTGAATATTGTGAAAAATCCTATGAATATAATTATTTTTTAACTATAATTCATTTGTCTGAGGGCATTAGAAATCTAGGATCATTTTAAATTTAAATTAAAGTATTTGGTTAAGATTTTTCAAATGATGCGGGGTTTTAGTCAGTTTGGACTGCTATAACAAGCTACCATAGACTGTTGGCTTCTAAAAAACAGAAAGTTGTTTCTCACAGTTGTGGAGGCTGGGAAGTACAAGATCAAGGTGCTGGCAGATTCAGAGTCTGGTAATGGCCCATTGTCTGATTTATAAGTGCATCATTCATTGTGTCCTTACATCATGAAAGGGGCAAAGGAGCAATCTTAGGCCTCTTTTATAAGGACACAATCTCAGGTATAAGGACCTAATCACTTTCCAAAAGCCCAATTTCCTAATAACTTCCCCTTGGGTTTTAAATTTTCAGTATATGAATTTGGCGGAGGCACAAACATTCACTTCATAACACACAGGTTGTTTCAATTCAAACTACAAACCTGAACAATAGTTAAAAGAGAGAGAAGATATAGGGGGATATATTGATTTTAGGCATTTAAGGAATTTTCTCTCCAAACACTAGCTGACCACTCAGGTAACCAAGCAGAAACTTTAGTGGCCACACATGACTAGGAATATGTACTTTGTAGTATTAGTTCTAAAAAATTACTAAACAAAGAACAACATCTACACAAAGTAGTGACAACAACAAACCACTGGGATGGGGGAAGAGCAATTAGAAACTCTCCCTGAGGAATCTACATTGGAATTACTAGATAGAGATTTTAATAAGCTATTTTAAATACTTTTAAAAATTTTAAATAAAGAAAATCACTACTGAAGAACTAAAGACAACTATGAAAAGTACAATAATTTAAATGAAAAACTCACTACAGTGATCAATAGCACATTTGATTAGGTAGGAAAAAAAGTAATAACTGGAAGACATGTCAATTAAGAGTATACAGTCTGAGGAGAAAAAAGCAAAAATATTTTAAAAAATAAGCAGAGCCTCACAGCCTCTAAGACCCCAGCAATATACCAACATATGATTAATGTGAGGTCTAGAAGGAAAGGAGGGGGAAAAAGAAGCAAATATAAAAAATATTTGAATGGATAAAAGAAAAAAATACTTCACAAAGTTAGTGAAAATCACTAATCTTCATATCCAAGAATCTCAACAAGCTCCAAGTAGAATAAATTCAAAGAGATGTACGCATAGACACATTGAAATCAAGCTGTCAAAAACAAAAAATATAAATAAATAAATAAATAAAATAATTAGACACTCTTGAAAGTAGCCAGAATCAATCAACTCAATACATAAAAGAGTCCCCAGTAAAACGAAAAGCCACTTTCTTTTCAAGAATTATAGGTTGATATAGCAGTGGAATGACATGTTCAAAATGTTGAAATAAAATAACTGTAAACTAGAAATTCTATATGTTGCAAAATTATCATTCAACCATGAAGCAGAAATTAAGTTATATCACGATAAATCAAACATGATCAAACATGAGAGCAGTTTACAGAAGACCGATCTAAAAGAAATGCTGACTGTCCTTCAGTCTGAAGTAAAAGGATACTAAATAGTATTACAAATCTGCATAAAAAATAAAGAGTGCCAGTAAGGGTAAATACATAGGCAAAATAAAAGTATCAATTGGAGTTTAGATTTATGACTTCTCTTTCTTTTTTATGACTTAAAAACAAGCTGCATAAAGCAATGATTATAAATCTAGGTAAATGCAAACACACTGGATAAAGTTATAATAATATAATAACAGCATAAAGCAGGATGTAGAACAGAACTACACAGGAGAGACGATTCTTGAAATCTGTTGGGTGACAGACAATGTAATTTGTATTTTCTTTAAAAGATATTGTCGTTGTATTTGGGTTGTATCTTCAAATTCTGAGTGCCTCCAGTTTTTTTCAATATTTAAAGTAGAAAATTAAATAAATGTCTTCCATTTTTTTAGAATTGTTTTGCAGATCTAATGAGATAATATAAGTCAACACTCTGTGGAACACAAAGTACATTCAACTTATAATTTTCTCTTTTTTTACTTTACCGTTATATTTAAGAACACCACCAAGACAACATACTGAAGTCCTCAGATTGAAGACTGACCAGTGAATTTTAGCCCCTAAACATCTTGCAAAATAAAATCTTTTTTTTTCCATATGACTCATTATCAAGCAGTCTTTACCACACACTTGAAGGAGTATCACATTTTTTAAAATGCTATGTCAACTTGTGAATGAGCATATGGGTACACAAAGCCAAATTATACATTGGGTATTTTTGGTCCATAAAATGGCCTTTCCAAACTTTGGAGCAGAACGTTTGCCTGGAGCTGTCTTTAATAATATATTAAGCATTAAATGTATGAGCATAGCATAAACACACTAGATTTTTTAGGTGCCCTGAATTCTATATTCTTATGCACCTGTTCTTATTTCCTTTCAAAGAAATTGAATCATTTAAATGTAGAATTTCTTATTTTCTTTGCTGTATGTGTATTCCCACATAGAATATACATTTTGTTACATCTTATTTTTAACTGGGAGAATATCATTAGCTAATACTTTCAAACTGTCTTAATCCTAGACTTCTAAGAATTTCTTAAACTGTTATAAAAAAAAATCCAGGAGTTAAATCTGAAGCAATCATAACCTTGTTGATAGTGGCACAATTAAAAGAGAATAGCATAAAAAGTAATTTAAGTAGCACCGTGAACTGGTTCAAATTCAATAGAGGACAATTTCAAGAAAAATCTTTTTTATTTTTCTTCTTTAAGTCATGCTCAATACTAAATGTGATTCATTAAAATCTCAATTAGCTGCATATGCTGAGAACTGTGAGGCTGTCCAGGTCAATTCTGTGTAGGTCAATCACTGAGCATCCGTCAATAAAGTAAGCAAAGTTGAAATATAGTCCACTTAGAGCTTCTTGTTTCCAATATTCTAAGAAGTAACTGTATTCATTATTTCCTTCAGCAATGGCACATGGAGGACTGACAGATGAATAGAGCTTCAAAAGGAAGAGTCCTCCTGGTTGGGCAAATTGGTGAGTGAGTGCTTGAGACTTAGGGGTGTAGACTGAGGAAATCTGATTAATCCTGTACTGATACACACTGCAGTTCAAGAGTTATAATGTTGGCCTTTCCAAAGTATGCCAAAAAGTTTGCAGCTAGGCACTCAGATTTAAAGGTATTGTGGAAGAAATTTACTATTTCCCAAATTCTTCATCTTAACTCAAGCTAAATGATAGAATTTAATATATACACCATGGAATACTACTCTGCCATTAAAAAAAAAATTCTCCCATTTGCAACAATATTGATGAGCTTGGAGAAACTTATGTTGGGTGAAATAAGCAAAGCACAGAGGAATAAATACCGCATGTGCTAACTCATAAATGGGAGCTAAGAAAGAAAGAAGGAAGGTAAGAAAGACCACAGTGGTGTGTTGGACTTGCAGAGTGAGAGAGCTGACCTAGGGATACAAAGTGGAGTGGGAGAAAGAGGGATGGGGAGGGAGGTTGGGGATAATTGGGTGGGGGACATGGGCTATAACAACAATCTGTGGTAATGGGCATGCTGCTAGTATGGATGTGGCCTTCACATCTAGGGCACAAGGGGGACAATCAAGATTTGTATCTCATGAATGCTCATAACACACACACACACACACACACAAATATATACACACAAAAATAATAATTTAAACCAAGGGATTAATAGGATTCAAATTTTAAAGTGGCCATAATGATTTTGGTGGACAAATCCTGAGAGGATTCTCCCCACAATCGTTTCTCACTCCCTGGTATTCATTCCTGGTAATCTCCTCTTCTTGAGTGGGGATGAGACTGGCAATTTGCTTCTACCAATATAATGTAGCAAAGGTGATGAGATGTCATATCTTTGATTATTTTACATTCTGTGAGACTGCATCTTAGCATATGGTCTAGAGATGCTCTCCAGGTTGTCTTGAAGAAGCAAACATCTATGTTGTGACCTCTCTATGGAGAGGATCACAGTACAAGGATCAAGGGAAATGTAGAGGAGATGACTGCAAGCAAAGATGTGAAGGCCTCAGTTCTGTAATTGCAAAGTGAATTTTGCCAACAATCTGACAGAACTTGGAAGAAGCTCTTTCCAACATAAGAATCCAGATGAGTAGGCAGACCAGCCAATACCTTGACTGCAGTTTTGAGGCACCCTGAGAAGAGGATTTGGATAAATTGCATCTGGATTCCTGACCCACAGAAAATGTAAAATTATAAATGTGTATTGTCTTAACCTGCTAAGTTTAAATGTGGGTAATTTTTCACATGACATTGAACATATATACAATAATAAAGGAATGATTTCCATGTGTATAGTTGATAACAAAGAGTTCTGATAAAATAATGTTGAGAAATTATAAGTATTCATGAATGATGTTAGTCTCAGTTCTCCTTAAATGAATTTTCTATTTAACTGAGAGGACATGCATTGCATTGCACTTAATAACATGAACTCTGAATTCCTGGGATTAGATTCCAGGTCTTCTACATTCTAGCCTTATCATCTTAAGCAATCCATGTAGTCTTTCTGAGCCTCAGTTGTTTCATCTGACAAATGGATAGATAATACAGTAGTAGTCCTTCCCTTATCCTTGGGGGATATGTTCTAAGACCCCAGTAGATGCCCGAAACTGTGGATAGTACTGAACCTTACACATACTATGTTTTTTTCCTATACATGCATATTATGATAAAGTTTAATTTATAAATTAGGCACAGTAAGAGATTAATAACAATAACTAACAATGAAATAAAACAATTATAATGATATGCTGTAATAAAATTTATGTGAATGTGGTCCCTCTCTCTCTCTCTCTCATACACACACACACACACACACACACAAACACACACTCTGTCTCACTCAAAATACTGCAGTATTTTTGGACCACAGTTGACCACTGGTAACTGAAACCATGGAAACTGAAAACACAGATGAGGCGGGATAGTGTAATTGTATATATCCCACAGGATTGTGGTGAAGATTGAATGAGTAAATATCATGTTGTATGTATTTGTTAAATTACTTGACTAAAGATTTTGTTTTTTCCAATGTAGCTGTACTATAAAGTGTGTTATTCATACCAAAATAATTAAGCTTCAAAAATGAAATAAATAGCTCCTGTTATTATACCTAGAATTAATATCAGGGATGGTACAGGCTGTGAAACAAAATAAATTTTCAGATGCCCACAATTGAAAGAAAGTGAATTCAATGAAATAGCAAAAAGAACACTGAAAAAACAGTCACAGATTCATAACAGATATTTGCAGCAGATTACAAATGTCAGAGAAAGGGAGATCATTGCTTTGAGAGAAAACTTGTTACCTATAGGGAGAAAAAAGTTCCAATGGAGACATTTTGGTTTGAGAAAGCTGTAAAAAAGTTGAAAAGTTACATGATAAAAATATGCAAACAGGTCAAAGAAGGATTAGTAAAGGAATAATTATTCCAATAGTGAACTTCAGCAAAATTCTCTGTCAAAGTCATGAAACACACTAAGGAAAGAAGTTACTCCCAAGTTTATTGTAGCCACAATAGCCAAGACATGAAAACAACCTGAGTGTTGACAAATGAATGAATAAAGAATATGTGATACACGCATGCACACACATATATATATGTATATGTGTGTGTATATATATGCACACACACAATAGGATATAGATATTATTCAACATAAAGAAAGCACACAACAATGGAATATTATTCAACATAAGGAAAGAAGGAAATCTTCACAATTTCAGCAACATGGATGAACCTTGAGGTCATTATGCTCAGTGAAGCAATCCAGACACAGAAAGACAAATATTGCGTGATCTTGCTTATACACGGAATCAAAAAAAAAAAAAAAAAAAATCAAAGTCGAACTCTAAGTAATAGAAAGTAGAATGGAAGAGGGGGTATGAAGGAAGATGTTGGTTAAAGGGCACAAACCTTTAGTTATAAGATGGATAAGTAACGGAAATTTAATGTACAGCATGATGCTATAGTTAATAACAATGTACTATATACTTGAAATTTGCTAGGACAGTAGAACTCTTCTCACCACGCGTGCACGTACACTCACACGAAGTTATCTATGTCTGGTGATGGACATGTTTATTACCTTAATTGTGGTCATCATTTCACAATGTATACATATACCAAAACATTGTGTTATATATCCTAAATATATACAATATACATTTGTCAATCACACCTCAATAAAGGTGGGGGTAAAAAGAATTGCAAGGACTCATTCCTCATCTAGACACATATTTTACAAAAATAGGCCAAAGACCATACTCACCTATTCCTGGCTGAAGAATTATTATCAACTTCTTTATGATGTTGCATCAGTGGTACAAACTAACCATATCAATATTTTGTATTTCTGATGTTTATATGCACTTAAATAAATAGTGAATCTGTATATAAGTCCATCCAACATGCAATGTTGCTTCTGGCAAAATACATTTTGCTTGATTCTCAGTCACCTGATACAATTTCTCCCTGAAATAAATTCTTGAATGTCCATGATTAATTTTCCTTGGATTTCTTTCTCAGGCATAAATATTTTGCTCTAGTCCTTATACACAAAATAGTGTTGTATATATGAAACAGAAAAAGTATCCTTGACTTAAATGGACATTGTCTTTGCTCACCTTTCAAGGACTATATTTGACTTAATCGCCTTTTCAATAATTACATTCAATAGGCAAAATGATTGAAAAACCAGATTCCTTTGAATCAAATTTTTTTCTTTTTCTTTTGAGCATAGGGTGATAAAGTTTGGATGTGTTGTCCCCCCAAAGCTCATGTGGAAATCTGATCCCCAATGTGGCAGTATTGAGAGCTGTTTGAGTCATGGGGGCAGGTCCCTCATGAATAGCTTTATGCTCTCCCTGGGTGGGGGGGTGGTAGTGAGTGAGTTCTCCATGTATTAGTTCCTAAGAGAGGTGGTTGTTTAAAAGGACCTGGCACCTCCTCTCTCTCTCTCTCTCTCTTGCTTCCTCTCGCCATCTGATCTGCTTTTACCCGCCAGCTGCTTGCCACTTTCTGCCATGATAGAAGCAGCCTGAGGCCTGCACTAGATGCAGCTGTCCCAGAATCATAAGCCAAATAAACCTCTGTTCTTTATGAATTACCCAGTATCAGGCATTTTGTTATAGCAATACAAAAATGGACTAATACAAGAGGCATCCTTAGTTTTCTACTATAAAGACTAAACAATTATAAGATAGTCAATTTCAGAAGAAAATAAGTTTCTCCTATGTGGGGAAAATGGAGTCAGTATAGTCAGGCCCCCTCGCCTCATGTCCGGCTGGGTATGATTCAGCACATCCATTGTAAACAAGTTATACAAGAGTGGTATAACTGTGCATGTGCACCCATATACTCCTTGGCTCATTGCCATTGTTGTGTACTTTTGGTATAAAAGGCAGCAGCTCTGAACCACTAGCTGGCAGAGCTCACATCAGAATAAAGCATGTCTATCCTGTTATCAGTTGCCAGAATCTCTTTTCAACTATCTGACTCACGACCTGCACAGGATGGGGCAGAAGGGTCTGTGATCCAGCCTGACATAGTACATAAAAAAAAAAAAAAAAAATCCATTTGATTTTGCCATAGCTTTAAAGAAGCATCAGATTATAAGTTTTTAAAGTCTACTTTATGTTGTTGTAATTATTCATAAAAATATGACTAACAAACCTCAGTAAACATGACCTTTTTTTAAGGGTTTGTAAATATCACCCTATTTTTCTCTGTCACTCTTCTCTAATTTAAAAATGTAAATAGAATACAAATATTGCTCAGGTGTTGAATCAACTAATCATTAGTAGTTAGAGTCCCAGTGGTTTTTCCCTTTGAATAGTCAATACTCTTCAATGATTTTATATATGCATTAATTAAATATTTCCCAATGTGCTAACATTTTATTTATTGTTAAATATGTGTGATGAAATTTTCATTTTGAATGTTAAATATGCCTATGTATTAAATAGGGTACGTATAATTGGCTAGTTACCTGTGTCATACCACAAAAACAATTTTTTGAAATACTGACTGGTAAATAAATGTGCTATAAATATATGTATGTACACAAAGGTACTTCAGAAAGTTCGTGGAAGGGCTGGCACCGTGGCTCACTCGGGAGAGAGTGCAGCACTGGTAGCACCGAAGCCACGGGTTTGGATCCTGTATAGGGATGGCCGGTGCGCTAGCTGGCTGGGCGTGGTACAGACCACACCGTGCCGAAGGTTGCGATCCCCTTACCGGTCAGAATGAATGAATGAATGAATGAATGAATAAATAAATAAATAAAGTTCATGGAAGAAATAGAATTAAAATATGATATGGATCTTTCCAAGAATTTTTTGAAGTACTTATATGTGTTTGTGCATATATATGCAATTTTTTATTCATGTTTTTCTTTTATCTAAGTTTATATTTATCCCATCCTAAAATCTCATTTTAATTAGTACTATTATTCCAATGTAAAATTTGGGCAATTCTGCTTTTCAAATTATATGGATATTAGTATTAAGTGTAATATTTCATATGTATCTAAATATTTTAAAAATATTTATGGTTAAAATTCAATGGATTATGCCAAATCTGGTATGAAAATATTTTATGTATGGACAGTAATGGCCAATCCTCTCATTTGAAATACGAATGGTGTGCCATTGTGGTATTTTATATGTAGATATAGATACAAATCTCTCTCTCTATATATAGACATATATATGCACTGCCAGTCAGCAGTGGCTGCTTTCCTGTGAAGAACTATGAATTTAGCAATAGTTAATGTTATATATTCAAATTAACACAACTGGAATACCTACAAGTAACCCCTTTGGTTGTGAAGTTATCAAAGTAATTTTTTTCATTATTATTGAAGATAATTATTTTCTAAAGTCCATTTATGGCTTTTTATGCACAAATAAGCTGGAACTGAGACATTATTGGGGGAAGACAATAAATATCACCCATTTTATGTAAACAAAATTCACTCATTTTGCTTCATCTGTTTATATGAACACTCATTTATCGCCTCACCCATATGTATAAAGAAAAGGCGGAAGGTAATGTGCAATCTGTATGTTTTGCTGAATTTACCATGAAATTTTAATTTTCACTTCACTGAGGGGGAAAAAAGATATAGAAAATGCATTAAATACAGTATGTTAAATTTGAGAAGCAGAAAAATAATTCACTCAAGATATGGTATGAACATAAATCCCAAGCCATGTATTGATGGTCCCTCTACCATATCAACAATAATGCAAAGTCAATTAGTTTTGTGCAGACATTAGTGAATAATGCTGGAATTACATATCAGTAAAAAGTAGTATCAACACATTTAGTTTCCTGAATTTGTAAAGAAAATTAATTTTGCTTTAAAAAGTATGCCATCTAAATGGAAAACAGTTCTTTTTTCTACTAAGTTTGTTCATTCAACAAATGTTGTGTGAGGAGAATTTTTTGAGTGTATTCAGTATCTCTCAATATAGCCAGTCAATTATCTAATATTTCAGTTCAATATATAACATTTTTTACATCTAAATGATTCTTAGAAATTGATGAAATGTATGACTAACCATATAATAAGATCATTGAAAAGGCATTAAGAATTTTGTTGATACTATTTATTAATAAATTATTTTTATTGATAAATTATTAGTACTGGTAATATTATTGTAATATTTTACAGTTGTTGTCACTTTTTTTCTTGCCACTTCATCTGATTGGATTAAAATGCTTAATAATGTTTTACTCATGTATATAAGTTTATATATGTTTTTAACCATTTATTTTTTAAATATACATATAAATATAAATATGTAAATTCATATGTGTGTACCTATATAATTGTTCACAATATATAAATATAAATATATGTGTATGTGTATTGTATAATAGACACAAATTTAAAATTGTAAAATCTTGCTTGAAATCATCATGGTTTTATTTGTATTGATTATGAGGTGTCTGCAACAATTACTAAAGAGAAAATCCATAAAAGATGTGGAAATATCAATATGATTCTTAGTCACAAATAATAAAGATGTATATTCAAAGTGCATTGAGTTCCTGGAAATTATTTTTAGCTCTCAGGGTGAATAGAAATAGAATGAAATTAGTTTTAGTTGATTAGATACAAAAGACAATCAAATAAAAAGATAATATAATAAATTATAAGATCGATGGTGACATACAATTTATTTTACAATATAAATATGTATATATAACAAATATAAATACATAAATAAATATATAGTCTTGAAATCGTGGTAACTTATCCTGTATTATTTTTCCTTCTAAACTGCCATGTAGTTGAATTGTCAATACGATATTCTCAGAATAAGTTAAATTGGACCTTAAGAAAATACTTAGATAACTTGAGTAACAACAAGAAAAAGATCTTAGCTGATTAAATAAGAGAAAGGTGGAGAAATGATATGTTCAGAATTACTGACTCCGAGTTTCTTTTACTTTATGATTCAGTGATTAGCAAACACTGTCATAATGAAATTTGTATACAGAAATAGACTGGAAGAGCAGACATTATGTTATTCCTGCAATTACAGAGTTGTCTCACATTTTGAAATATCATCAGGTTAAAAGGCATATAACAGTAGCCATTTTAGTTATTAATCCTCTGTTACTTCTTACCTCTAATTTTATTGTGATGAATGTTTTTAAAGTTGGTATTTATGCAGTTACAAGCGATAACACTAGTAAAAACATTTGCTTTAAAAATAATCATCTGATACTTACTCTTAATTCAAGAATATGTTAAAATACGGTGTTTAGATATCTAAACCAAATATTTGCATTTCTATCCACTTCTACAAAACTGTCATTTACAATCTAGGACTGCTTCACAGGAATAATTAGGTTAAGTTATTTTAGAATTTTACCAGAAATTGGATTCAACTGCTAGGAATATAGTTTTGAGATGTCTTGCTTATAGAAATTCATATTAAAATGCCATCAGGAAATCACTTTGAACTATTTAGAAACTCTATTCTCATCTAAATTATCCTTGCCTTTCTTATTTTCCTGTCAAAATTTCTCATTAGTGTAAAATCCATTTATAGAAAACTGGACATGAATAAGGAGTTGTTTTCTTTCTCATATTTTGTCCCTTTTACAGGTGACATAATTTCCTATAAACTGTGTTTTAAGTCAGATCACCTTAAGACAAAGTGCTGAATGTACATGGAATGTTGTCTCTGTTTAGACACTTAATGAATCCATTATTACCTAAGGGAATGCAGGTAATAAACAGTGAAAAACAAGTTTCATTTAACAGTATAGTTTTAGAAGAGAGATACTGCATAGAAAGAGTACGTGAAACAGTAATATATTTGCAATACTTTGGAAAAAAGGATCTGTAGTCAAACTTTCTGTCATGAATTGCAACTAAATAGGGGAAGAGAAGGAGCTAACATTTACGAAATTCTACTATGAACCTGAGTAGAAAAAAAAATCGGGGTGCAATATGTATGCTATATTGTACCCCTTTTCATTTGGTAGAATTTCATGAGTATTTTGGCTTTTTCATTAAAACATTGATTTATCAAGAATGCTATGGGTGTATGCGTGTTACTAAAGAATTGTGTCTCCCTCTAACCTCAGAAGTTCTGTGACAATAGTAGCTAAAATTGTTGCTTGAACTAGCTGAATTATCTTTACATGTTCTACTGGTGGTGATTGTGTCCAAAATTTAGAGAGCGTTTAGTATATTTTATACCTAGTATTCTTTGCCATGCAAGTTGTCAAACTTTCAAGACACATAAACACCTTCTGTGTTCCCCACTTTTATGTACACATGTACAAATGTACTACCTATGATCAGGAGTAATGTTATAAAAAAGATGAATCCACTGGTTGTTTTTCTCAGGATCATACTTCATGAAATTATGCCTATGTGAAACTCTATCTTGAGGAAGTGTTATTCAGCATATATTTTAACATTTCCTGAAAACTCCTCCCCAAATATCAAGACATTCAATTGTCTGGGGGTGATTATGGCTAATCAAACTTGATCGTAGGTTCATCAAGAGGCTCTTAGACTTAAAAGAATGGAACCTGGACTGAGATCCTAGTGATAATGAGGATTTAAGTTGCTTATAAATATAAGTTGAAGGTTCTTCATCCAGGTTTAATATCAAAGAATTTAGAGCTTGTCCCTGTGATTGACAACATTTTAACATATTTATAAGAAACTATTAACACTATATGTAAACCTTTCTCTTGCTCACTCACGAGACACATCTTTTTAGGATGAAGAGTTAAGTCTGACTGGAAGTCACTGATAACTGAGTAAGAACATCATACTCCTTATGTTTGAGATCTCAAGCATGAAACTGGCATTTCATCCAACAATAATAAATATCTGCACAGCAAACACTTGTACCATGAACAAGGATGTCTTTGTAGATAAATGAATGGATGATTATTATTATTATATTAAGCTGGTTGTGTTACCCTGTGTTTCCCAATCCTGCTTTAATTTCCAGGAGATGCTTAGTAAATTAAGAGCAAAATGCTGATAATACTTACTCTTTAGGTACTTTTTTTGATTGTGTCATTTCTGTTTTTACCTTTAGTTATTCTGTTTCTGATTATATTTGTCTATATTCTCTCAAATCATTGTAGCTGTACATTGTTTAAGTAAATTATTAATGTATTCTCTCTAAAATGCTCAAGGTAACAATACAGTGAATGTTGAAAGAAAACAAGCCTACTGAGAAGAGATCTTTTCTTCATATTTTTAAAATTGAACATATTAATCACTGTATGAACGAAAGTCATAAGGGAGAATATAGTAGTTTAGAAACTGAGATGGGAGATGACAGGAAATCATTAGAAAAATCAATATGCTTAAAAGATGAAAGATCAAAGCATCATAATTCTAAGAAATGCAAAAATATCAAGTAGAGGAGTTTAGTTTTCAAAAAGCAATATTATTCTCCTCTGGGTGGGAAAAAATGGGATTGGAATATAAACATGACCACAGGGGACCTAAAATGAAATTTAGAGTTTTAAAGAAAGTGGAAATAATGCTGAGTTCCAGGAAAGAAAGAAAATTGTGATGAATTACAGCATTCCATTTGAGAGTCTAGCTGATAGCAGTGCATTATAAAATCTGTGCCTACATATGTATTTGTGCACTTGTTACGTATGTGTAGACGTGCATGTGCAGGAGGAAGACAGATCTAAATTATGTGAATTTACATAACCCTACTTTTTTAAAAATAAAGTTTAATATACATATATTCTAAATTGGCAATCCTAATTTCTAGTACTTATCCAAGAGAAGTTAATGGAGATGTCCAAAGAGACTTGCGCAGTCATCTTTATAGCAGCTTACTTGTAATAGTTTTAACCTAGAAACAAACCAACCTACCACCAACACAAAAATGAATAATCAAAATGTGTATATTTATTAGCAATAAATGAAGTTAATTTTGCATGCTTAAATTTTGTGTATATCACTGTATGTAAAATTTATGTGAAAAGAACTGTTGATAAATATTAAACTTGTTAATAATATGAAAGCTGAGGCATTTAGGAATCAGTTGTACAGTTAGATAAAACTTTTACTGAAATGTACCAAAAATAAGACATAATGTAAGGTGATTAGAGAGAAAGGTACGTATGCAATAAAACAAATAGAAAAAAATGTTAATAATTGTAGAATTTAAGAGATGAAAATATGTTTACTGACTGTATATATGTCTATATTTATATCTATATCTACATATATCTGATACATATAACAGTACGGAGGAATCTTAGAAACGTTATATGAAGTGAAAAAAATTGGACGCAAAGAATGTATACTCTGTGATACCATTATAAAGATCAAGAGAAGAAAAAACAACAACACGAATACAAGGTCATACAAATCAGAAAAGTGATTGTCTATGGATAGCGGTGGTAGCCTGGAAAAGGGCAGAAGGGCCACTTTGGGGTGATGGTTACATGGGTGTACACATGACTACAATCAATCACTGTAAACTTAAGATGTTATCTGAAAGAAAAAAAAGTGAAAAAATTTAAAATTTACAAAAATAATGAGATGATTTACCTAAAATATAATATTAATAAAGGAAATACTAAAGGATGTTCTTCATTAGAAGAATGATTCTAGGTGGATTCAGAGAGAAACAGGGAGAAATGAGGAACAACACAATGAGTAACAGGTAGGAAAATCTAGATATAAAACTTTTAACAATGTCTTATTGTGTTTAAAATGTGTATCAAATTAAAATAAATAATTAAGATAGCACACAGGAAGGAAAAAGGTAAATTAAGTTAATGTTTTCTAAGATCATTGAATCGCAGGAACATTGCAAAAGTACTAAATTATCATAGAATTTGACATATCAAAAATTTATCTTAATCTCTATAACGTTCATCAAAAGAATAATAAAATTTATATGTATAGCTCTAGGAAGCTATTAGAAATCACAAAAGGTAAAGAAGGAGATATAAATGTAATAAGACATATTAAACTTTAGATAAAGATATATAAGTGCTTATGTATTTTTTAATTTTATTTTTAATGTAACAAAGTTGATTGTACATATCTGTGGGGTACAGAGTTCAACATCAATACTCACGTGCAATATGTGAAGCTCACATCAGAATAATTATTATATTCAGTAATATACACTATCATTGCTATTCATGTCCCTTTAGCTATTCCTCCCTCCCCCCTCCTTTCCCACATTTAGTATTCTCAGTTGTCCTTTTGAAAGTTCAATGTATTATTGTGAATGTTGTATTTTTCTTTCTTTCTTTTATTTACATGTTTATTATTTTAGCTCTCACTTATGAGTGACAATATATGGTAGTTCTCTTTCTGTGCCTGGCTTATTTCATTTAACGTGATTTTCTCTAAGCTCATCCATTTTGCTGCAAATGGCAATATTTCATTCTTTCTTCATAGCTGAGTAATTTTCCATTGTGTGTGTGTGTGTGTGTGTGTGTGTGTGTGTGTATACATGTATGTATACACACACACACACACACACCACATTTTCCTTATCCAGTAATCCAGTGACGGACATTTAGGTTGGTTCCAACTCTTGGTTACTGTAAATAGAGCTGTGATGAACATGGAGGTTCAGGTGTCTCTTCAATGGGAACCTTTCCATACCTTTGAGTAAAGACGCAGCAGCGGTATTGCTGGATCGTATGGCAGTTCTATCTGAAGTTGTTTAAGGAATCTCCATACCGTTTCCATAAAGTGCTTAAGTATTTAGGACTGAATCTCATTTTTGTGTGCAACTTTCTTTGAAATCCCTAAAAAATAAAATGAATTGATGGCTAGATGTATATATGGAAAGATGTATAAATAGGTGATAAGTGATCTATAGCAATATGAGAGAAAGTTAGTGGAAAAAAAGAAAGCTACACAGAAGCCCAGATATCTTAATGATTATATAAAATCTTATTAACTAATTAATTAAAAGGTAAATGTTATAAGACTGGGCTTGAAAAGAAAATCTATGCTTCTTAAAAATAACCCACATTAAATATGAAGATACTGACAAAAAAGAAATAGAGAAAAAAAATAGAAAAACACTAACCAGAAGAAAGCTGATGTACCTATACTGCTATTACACAAAATGGAATTTCAGGCAATACTACTAAGATGAGAAGGCATATCTCAAAATGATATAAGGATAATTGAACAGAATATGTAAAAATATTAAATGCGTATGTAACTAGTAACATAACCCTATAATATAAAAAGCAAAATAGGCAGTAACTAAGAAGAGAAATAGTCAAATTCAGAATGATATTGGAAGATTTTAAACTATTTCTTGTGGTATCTGGTAGAATAAAAACAAAAAAATCTGCAAATATAAGTAAAATTCGATTTTGGATAACAATTATGATCAAATTTTCATATCTAAAACACAACACCTACAACTGAAGCATACTAATTCCTTTTTAAGGGCCCATGGAATATTTACCAAAATAGGAACATGCTGGGAAATGAAGTAAGAGTGTATTGGCTTGCCAACATGAAGTTAATATAGACATCAATAAAATAAAAGATGATTAGAAAATAGCAAACATTTGGAAATCAAGGAGAATACTTTTAGACATCCAATGTCTTTAACACATACAAAAATGAAAAGTATAGAATATTTGAACTCAGTGAAAATCAAAATATGGCATTTATAAACTTTTTATGCAAGCAGCGCTGTATTTAGAGGGGAATTCTTTAGCCATAATGTACATATTAAAAATAAAGGTGCTGGTTGGTTAGTTCAGTTGCTTAGAGTACAGTGTTGTAACACCAAAGTCAAGGGTTCAGATCCCTGTACTGGCCAGCCACCAAAAAAAGAAAGAAAGGGTAGTCATTACTTATAGTAATGTATTTTTATTATGACCTTTGTGGGAAGGAAGGAGGGGGGGAGAGAGAGAGAGAGAGAGAGAGAAAGAGAAAGGAGAGAGAAAGAAAAAGGAAGGAAGGAAGGAAGGAAGGAAGGAAGGAAGGAAGGAAGGAAGGAAGGAAGGAAGGAAGGAAGGAAGGAAGGAAGGAAGGAAGGAAGGAAGGAAGGAAAGCAAGCATGCTTACTAGGAGCAGGATGCATGTGGATGACAGATAGTGTCCAAGTGATGTTCTGCACTCGACCTCGGTTGTCATGCTTGGTTGCATGCTCATTTTGTTTTCTAATAATTGACTTATCTGTGTTTTTTTGACTTGTAAACTTTTCTGGCACTATGCTTCATGTACGAAAATAATAGTCCAAACTTGATTGTGTTAATTTTTCTGTCAATCTCTTTGAAACTCCTTGCCCAGACTGATCAGATTTTTAAAAAAGCAGACCTTATTTGTGGTGTCATAAGGGTTTGGAATGGGCCAGGAGTGGTGCTGTGCCAGAGTGCTTCTTATTCACAGTCTCAAACTGTGAAAAAGCAGGACAATCATGAGGAACGATTTCCTAGATGCTGCCAGTTACCAAGTTTACAGAAAAGTAAAAAGTAAAGTAAAATATTTAGCCATCCAGCAAAAGAAACAATGAGACCCAAATCAAGATGAAAGTTAAAAAAAAAAAAAGTAGGAGGAAAATAGGCCCAAAGGATTGTTTGTACTGGAAAGGAAGATGATGAGCAAGTTTATTATTCTCAGGCAGGGTCTCAAGCTTGAAGGTACTAGGAGAAAAATGCCTCTTTATGAAGTAAAAATATTTTTATTCAACTTGGACAGAGTCAGCACTCCCTTCAGTTGTGGTGGCTTTAATTCTGTTCTCCTGCTCCAAATTTGTTGTATTGGCCAAAACCTCATCCAGGTATAGCCCATATGGAACTCTGGTTGTTTATTTTATCTCCTTTATTTCACATGGCAGCTTCTAATCAAAGATGTATCTTTTTATTAATTTTTTTAATGCTTGCAACGATGTGTGTCATATCATGGTTAACAATCCTGGCTATAGTCTCATAAACACTTATGATGTCCATTTTCTTCCAACTGAAGTTGGAACAATATGGCTAAAATCTACATTCAAGAAGTTAGATGATTCAAAATTCACAGCACATGCGAGTTCTATCATAATAATGATGATCCTAGCAATCACTTTCATAGCCCTGACCATAACCCAGTCTCTATTGTGAATGCTCAATTAATCAATCCTTAGAACAGGTCTATTAGGTGAGTGCTATTATAAACCCTGCTTACATATGAGGACACTCAGACCAAAATTAAGTAACTTTCCCTGGTAAAAGAGCTAATAAATGCTGACTTGAATCAATGTATTCTGGTTCAAAACTATGCTGTTAGCTATTGTGCTGTACTGCTTCTTATATATGTAGAACACAAGCATGTGCACAAATATATGCATATGTTCTTTTTTCATTGCCTGACACTTTACTTCCTTTTTGCAGTTAGGACCTCTGAGTTAGTCAATCTAATATATTCTAATTTTAGAATTTATTAACATGAAAAAATTAAAATCTTTGACTTCATCTCACTGGATTTTTCTAAGCTAGAGAAAGATAAACTGTAAGTTGATTAAATCTTATTCTCTAGCTATTCACCTTTTACCAGTAAATCACATGGCAGTATGCATCTACGTTGGTAGGTTGTATGTTGTGGTTGGCTATTTTTCCAGGGCTTGGGCTTTCAAGTCATATTCCTGGGTTCAAATCCCAGCTCAGTGACTTCTTACCTGAATAAGGCTCAGGTTAAATTACACAAACTTCCAAAATCCCAGGTTTCCCATGGCAAAAATTATAATGCCTGTTTTATAAGAAAATATTAAATAAACAATATGGATAAAAGAAGATAAAAGTCCCCAAACACTGAAGGACAGAGAGAGAGAAAGCAATCGATAATCAATAAATGAGAGAAATTATAACACTGTTTAATACTGCGCTATGTGCTTGTGAAAGGTACAGATGGAGGTATGGTCTGTCCTTCAAAGAGCTTCCATTCTAGTTGATCCAGGAGGTGTAAGAAATTCAAAATAAAAACAAATATGTGGTGTCTTCAAAAAATACATGGAAAGCTTTGTAATATCTTTTAATTCTATTTTCCCATAAGCTTTTTGAAGTACCCTCATATAAAAATCACAACTTATAATTAAGTGCTATTTATTGTGGGGGAAAAAAAAGCTCCTTAGATTTAAATATATATAGTTTACAACACTCTCTCTAGCCTGGTGTCTATCTACCACAGTATCCTTAGTCCCTAAGACTTCTCTGTCTTCTCCTATGTTCCTGTTCTAATGAGTTGTTTAGTGTTACCTGAATGAACTGTGTCTTCTTAAAGCCACAAGTTCTTTTTTCTTCTAGAAATGAATAACCTGTCTTCATCTGGTCTGCCTGCAAATGCCTAAGTGCCCATTGAGTTCTAACTTAACCATCATTTTCTCTCTCTCTCTCTCTCTCTCTGTGTGTGTGTTTATATATATATATATATATATATATATATATATATATATATATATATATTGACTTACATATATATTATATATTGACCTGTTTACAATTTTGGTCCATCATTTCTTTGGACGACTGTCTTACATTAACAGACTATCATTCTATTGATATCACACTAAATTGAGAAATTTCAAGCTATAGTTAAAATTCTTATGTCTTAATTATTGCTCTAAAAATTATTAGTCAAATGACCATGCATAAATTAGTTAAACTCTTTCTGCCTTGTTACGTGCAAGCATGAGATAATGTTGGCTGGGACTAGGGTAGTAAAGAATAGCAGCTAACATTGTTGAGTATTTATTAGATCTCAGACATTGTTCTGAACTCTTGCATATATTAACTAATGCAAACCCTGTAAGATTTGTGTTATTATTTTCCACATATCACAGTTGAGAAATCTGAAGTCCAGAGATTTGTAAAATCATGTAACATGGGCATGATTTTAAGCCAGATAACATTGCTAAAAATTCTACACCTTTAGCCAGTACAAAGATTATGATTTTATAAATATATAAAATACACAGAAATATATAACAGAAGATAAGAATGGTAGTAAATATTTTAACTTCATGTAATCAATTGTTAGAGAGATAACTTAAGGGTGACATTTTATTTCCTTCTTTAGGTTTTAATGAATGAGAACATACTGGCTTCCATTTAAAGAAGCCAAAAACACTTATTTCTAATTTTCTTCTGAGCTCATAAAATTGCATTATGCTCCATCAGTTAGGAAGTAGACACACTCATGTTTGAAAATGATTAGGCTTGAAAAGCTAAATTTTCTGATTTCTTAATAGGCATCACTGAATAGTTTATAAAATCAATCTATTGTAATGAGTTCACTGAGGAAAATTATGTTGTTTAGTATTATTTAACCTGAAAGAAGAGATTCATCAACAGAGTTATTTTGCAAATCAGCTATGCTATGTTTTATATAATCATGCAAATTACTGTTTTATCTATCCATTCTATGCAGTGAATGATATTTAAAGTAACTGCACTTGTTGTCAAGGTTTAAATTACAAGGGCATGTAGCAGTTGTTTTATGGTAATGTCAAATAACAAGTTATCGGGCACGCTTAGAAACCACATATATAACGAACAGTTTAGTCTCATCTTAAGGTAAAGTTAATTTCATAAGCCATGATAAAGAATGAATACTTAACCTTGGGCACACATTGTTGAGGGAAGACACTAGACACTGATTATTTTCTCAGAGAATTTGATTAGAAATATTATCATACTTAAGAGATTGAACAAATAAACAGTTCTAAGCTCTTTGGAACTTTATGGAAATATATAAACCAAACTGGAGTTTAACACCACTCCAGTGGTGTCAATATATATGTATATAATATACATACACTATGTATATGTGTATATACATACATATGCATACACTATATGTATGTATACATATACACATGCAAAATATATATGTCAAATATATATGTTTACAGTATATAAATGTATATATCTCTTATAATGTTGGTTCTCTGTGCTCATGAGAAGCTTATGATGTAGACCATCACTTAACTGACTATAGTATCTCTCTAATTTTTAAATTCCTTAACCACAGAAGCATATTTCTACTTGCATAATTGACTACCCAATATTTAACTAGGCAATGGATTTTATAAATGCCTACAGCACAGCTTTTGGCTGTCCCCACAAACACATTTTTCTTTTCATCCATATAGTTTCCAAAATGATCCCACTTAGCATAATGTAACAAAGTCATGTATGATTGAAACAACCTTTTGAAGAGCTGGGGTGGAAGAATTGCATGTAGAGAAACGGTACAAGGGTGAAGTCTATAAATGGGAAATGACTTTGTGCTTTGAAAGAAAAAGAAAAGAACCTTGTGTATGTGGGTGTGGGGCAGGGACACTTTAGGGAACCAGAAGGTGCACTGGAGAGTACGAGGTCAGAAAAACCATTGAGAAAAGTTTGGATTAATCCTTGTGGGCCATGGCAAGGAATTTGTACTTCATTTTAAGAAAATGAGAAGCTATATAAAGGTTTTTATTGAAAAAAAAGTAGAATTAAATGATTTAAGATTTAAAAATTCAACTCTGGCTTTTGTGAGAAGATCCCATTTTAGAACTTGGATAGAGTATTTAATAGCTATTACAGCAGGAAAGGAAAAAAAAAAAACTTATACTATAGTTACTTTTACTAGGATAGTGGCAGGGAATGGCAAGAAAAGAGTAGCCATTTCAAAATATTTTAGAATTGTAAACAGTGGAAGTTCTAATTAATTACATGTAGGAAGTGAAGGAAAAAGGAGAATTAGTTTCTGATCTTGATCTTGGGCAACTGGATGAGTAGATGGCCTAATTACTAGAATGAGAACATCTTAGGAAAGAGTAGATTCTTGTCATGATTTGGAATTAAGAGATATATTTTGGGTAAATAATTATGAAATGCTTCTTAAACACATGTGGGTAGCTGGCCAGTTAACTCAGTTGGTTAGAGCCTAGTGCTGATAACACCAAGGTCCAGGATTTGATACCTGTACTGCCAGCCAACAAAAAACAAAACAAATTAAAGCAAAATGAAACAAAACACAGGTGTGTAAGGGTCTCTCCCTCTTGACAGTTTCTATAAGAAAAGACCCTCTTTACTGCCATAGTCTTGGGATAGACTTGTCTCTGGTTCCCACCCCTGGCCCCTTGTGCTTTTCGACCTGCTTTAGAAATTTACTTTCATCAGCCCTATCTCCCTGGTTTGCAGCAATTCCCAATCCCAGGTATTTGTCAAACATTTTTTAAAGATAAACCCATCTCTCTTTTGCAAAAGTTCTAGGATATTTTGGTGTATGTTTTAGTAAACCAGTTCTAATTCTAGTATAATATTTTTAAATATTTACATTCTGATTTTTTTTATAGTGTTGTTAAAACTCAATTTACGTACAACCTTTTTTTACAGCTTCTTAAACAGCCAACCAACTCTGATTTATTCCACTCTGAAAACACACTGTATTGGCCTTACTGTGCATGAGCATTGTGTTATTTTCAGGAAAACTCCTTAATAATAACTTAATTATGTATTTGCCTAATTATTGCATGTAGATAAATGTTATATTCATAACACATTTTTTTTTTGAATTCAGGAATGATAGGAATAGAGTTCTATACTCTCTTTTTATCCTTTATAAAATTTAGCCTCCGCTTGGTAAATAATAGGTACTCAAATATTTTTTCAATTTAATCGAACCTCCAAGTCCACAAAGACAGACAATTATCCAGTGGAGAGAGACACTCTTTGAGGTAAATTTTTGAACAAACTTTTGGATATTACCTATACTTTTATTGGATTAATTTATTTTTTATTTGATCTCCAACTTTTTCTGCTATAGTCAACTTATTGTTTAATTGTCAAAGTTGTCAGGAGAGTTTTATCTGTACAATATAGTTGCACAGTTTAAAATTCAAATTGATTTTAATATTCTTGAATTATTTTATGAACATCTTCAGAAAAGTTTAGCGAAGTAAATAAAATGTTATTATTTCTTATCTGTTTCATAAATAAAAATAATGGGAAAATAAGAAAATCACAGCACAGAGCCAATTCTCCTAGATACCATCTGCATATTTGTTAGTGATTATATATTTATGATTAATGGATCATATTTCTTTAGAATGCAATTTCCTAGAAGGTAAGATTTGGGTAGGTGGGTCACTGAATGCTATGAGAAATAACAATTTATCATTAAAAGAGTTCTTGCAAATTTTGCATTTAAAATGAATCCTGCTTTGTTGCACATAGCCTCACTGGTAAATAGAAAAACTACAAACCAAGGCATGTCAATAATTTTCACTTAAAGTCTAAAATTTTGTATTAACATATTTTTAGAAAGAAAAATAAAATGAACATCAATATGTGTAATTAGTTGATTTTTTGAGACAGCCATCAATTTAACAATATTGAGTTTTCACATCTAAGCCATTTTTTTTGCTGTTGATTAATAGGTGAAAGGATAGCACACACACATGTGTTAATTGAAACTGTAGAGCAGCTACAGTTTGTAAGCTGAAAAATACTGCCTTATTTTGTCCATACCTGTGAATTGATCAAAACCTGATGATGACTTTCAAAGTTTTATCATAGACTTACAATTAAATAAAGAAATCAAAGATCACATTCATTACAATTGATATATAATTTTTAATTATAGTATAATTTTTTTCAATACATGTATCCCATCAGAATAGTTAGCATATCTATCACCGAAGCATTTATCATCTCTTTGTGGTATGACATTCAAGATCCCCTTTCCTGGCTATCTTGAAATATACAATACAAAATTATTTGCTATTGTCACTCTAGGGCGTCAGAACTTATTCTTCCTATTTAACTGTAACTTTGCAACTTTGTACACGTCTACAAATCTTTCTTCCACCTAACCCAGACCTCTTCCTTTCCATGCCTCTAGTAACCACTGTTGTACTTTCTATTTCTCTCTCTTTTTCTCTTTCTAATTTATTTTTAATTATTTAATTTTTTTTATTGAAAGATAATTGATTATATATATTTGTGTGGTACAGAATCGAGTAGCAATACACGTGTAAAATATGTGGTGATCAAACCAGGATATATAGTATACTCATGTATGCAAAACATAATCAATCTTTGTGACCCTTAACTAGTGTTCTGTCCTTTGTTTTGAAAGTTTAATATATTATTATGATTGTTTCTTTCTTTCTTTTCTTTTTTCTTTTCTTTTCTTTTCTTTTCTTTTTTCTTTTTTCTTTTTCTTTTTTTTTTTTTGGCTCCCGCTTATGAGTGGGGACATGCGGTATTTTTTTTCTGTGTCTGGCTAATTTTACTTAACACAATTTTCTCTGCGTTCTTTCATGTTCCTGTGAATGGCAGAATTTCATTCTTCTTTATGGCATAGTGATATTCCTTTGTGTAAATATACCACGTTTTATTCATCCAGTCATCTGTCAATGGACATTTAGGTTGATTCATACTCTTGGCTATTCTAAATAGAGTGACAATAAACATGGGAGTGAGGTATCCCTTCAACCTGATTATTTCCATTCTTTTGGGTATATACCCATCAATGGGATTGCTGGTTCGTATGGCAGTTCTATCTGTAGATGTGTGAGGCATCTCCATAATGTTTTCCATAATGACTGCACTAATTTACATTCCTGCCAACAGCGTAGGAGGGATCCGGTTTCTCCACATCCTCGCCAGCATTTGTTTTTCTCTGTCTTTTTGTTAATAGCCAGTCTAACTGGGGTGAAATGATACCTCAGTGTGGTTTTGATTTGCATTTCCCTGATCCTGAGTGATGTTGAACATTTTTTCATGCATCTGTTGGCCATTTGTATATCTTCATAGGAGAAATGTCTATTCACCTCCTTTGCCTATTTTTTAATTGGGTTACTTGTTTTCTTACTGTTGAGATGTTTGAGTTCTTAATTGAACCATGATAATTGTATATATTTATGGAATACAATATGATTTGGGGATACATTCAAATTGTGTGCAATGATCATTTCAGGGTGCTTAGAATATCCATCACCTCAAATATTTGTCACTTCTTTGTGTTAGGAACAGTCAACACCATCTTGACTGGCTATTCAAAGATACACAGTACTTTTTTGTTTACTTGTAGTCTCCTTTCATTGCTATAGAACACTAGATGCCATTCTCCTCGTCTCTCTAACTTTCATATCCACTGACTACACTCTCTCCAACCTCCCTCCCACTCCCCCTCACCAGTCTCTGGTCACCACTATTCTACTCTCTACTTCTATGAGATCCATTTTTTCGCTTCCACATATGAATGAAAACATGTATTTCTCTTTCTGTGTCTGGCTTATTCCACTTAACATAATTTTCTTCAAGCTCATCCATGTTTCAGCAAATGGTAAAATTTTATTCTTTTTATGGGTGAGTAGTATTCCACTGCACATATATATATATATACATATATATGTATATATATATATATATACATATACACACACACCCACACACACACATATATGTATGTATACAACATTTTCTTTATCCAGTTATCCACTGAAGGACATTTAGGTTGGTTCCAATTCCTGGCTATTGTGAATAGAGACATGATGAACATGGAGGGGCAGGTGTCCCTTTGACTTGTTGATTTCCATTCCTTTAGGTATATACCCAGTAATAGGATTGCTGGATTATATGGTAGTTCTATCTGTAGTTGTCTGAGAAATCTCCACACTGTTTTCCATAGTAGCTGCACTAATTTACATTACTACCAGCAATGTATAAGACTTTCCCCTTCTCTGCATCCTCACCAGTATTTGTTATCCTCTGTCTTTTTGATAATAATCATTCTAACTGGGTAAGATGATATCTCATTGGGGTTTGATTTGCATTTCTCAATGAGAGTATAATTTTGATATAAGAGAATTAGCTTCAGACTTGAACTTATTTGTTTTTTGTTTTGTTTTGTTTTTGTCTTTAGCATTTTCCCTAATTTCTGGTAAAAATGGTGATACATATACTTATTCCTCACTCTTTCCCCCATGGTAACTTAACCCTCTTGATTTTTTCAAGAAAAAGCACTCTGCCTACTAATAGAAGTGTTTTTTTTTAAGATATAAAATTAATTGAATACTATATTCAGAAGAACTTCCCTTATTTTTCTCTAAATAAATAAAATAATAAATTTTACTTCCCAAGAATACACTGTACCTGTTTGTTTTATAATAGGCTAATTCAATGATTCTCTCTCTCTCTTTCTCTCTCATCTCTCATCTCTCTCTATCACACAGGTACAAACACACACTCACATACACAAACATCCTCTATTTAAAATAAAGTAGTTATATATTTTTTGAAATTTAGAGTAGGTTGTCCTTCCTAAAATTGATGTTTGTGGACCTCAGATTCCTGTTTATTAATTTAATAACACTTTTTTAATGTTACATTTAGAATAAATGCAAAAAACTGCACCTTAAATTTTATTATAACTTTAAGTTTACTTTTCCATTCTCCATATTTTTATCCACTTACAGAAGAATTATTTACCAGATTCATCTGATATCCTTTCTCTTTCTATAGCCATACTGAAACATCATACAAGGTTCATGTAAAAGGATCACTGTAAAACATCTAAGTATGATGTGTCTTCTGTGGTAATGTGAATGATTTGATTGGCAAGAAAGTTTAGTGTTTAGTAAAATGTCTATAGAGGGATAAAATCTTACTGAACTTAGAATCTACTACACAGGAAGAGTTGGTCTGTAGATAAGAGAACAACTATTTGGCATAAATGGGAAATGTTTGAAAGCAGAGGAAATCAGTTAGTGATAGCTCAAGGTTATTTTCATGGTTGGAAATTCTGTACGTTTTAGGAGAATTTAATAGAAGCTCCCCGATAGAGTTTGTTCCCACCAAAGCTCATGTGGTAATCTGATTTCCAATGTGGCAATGTTGGGAGCTGTTTGAGTCACGAGGACGGATCCCTCGTGAATGGATTAATGCTCTCCCTGAGGGAGGGGGGCCTGAGTGAGATCTCGCTGTTCCGGGGAGAGCTGGTTGTTTAAAAGACTCTTTCTCTCTCTCTTTCTCTCTCTCTCTCACTCGCTTCCACTCACCATGTGATCTGTTTGTACCCTTCAGCTGCCTGCCGCTTTCCACCATGAGTAGAAGGAGCTTGATGCCTGCACCGGATGCAGCTGTCCCAGAATCTTAAGCCAAATAAACTTCTGTTCTTAATAAATTACCCAGTCTCAATTATTCTGTTATAGCAATACAAAATTGACTAAGACAGTCCCCAAGGTGATCTTCTTTACTCTGGTTTCTAAGGGAGGTTACCCATAGGCCAGAGAGAACTTGATGAACAATATTCAAAGTTCTTGTATCACATAAGAGACTTAGGAAGTCCCAGCTGTTGTAAAGACCATTCAGTTGTCAAGCATGACATTTTGAAGACAGCACAGAAATAGAATCATAGTGATTTTAATGACTTTACTTTCAGTACGGCAAAATTATTTAGGATCACTGTGTTTTTATTTCTCCAACCTTAAAATTGTTTTAATCTAACCGTACTACTTAATTCATCGGTTGCTTTGACAAGGTACATTAATTCACAAAATGATGTTTTAAAAGAATTGCATTTATATATTTTTTGTTAATAATTATTATTTCCTATGTATTAAAAAATAAAGGATGTGAGCTGTTAGGGAAAGAGAGAGTGACAAGAGAGTTAAGCAAAGAATAAAGCAAAGTACAATTACGATGTGTTCAGAGATGATCACGAAAGTCAGAATAGAAATAATGAGAGAGAAGACTTTGAAATGCAGAATATTAGTTCAGAGAAGACTTTGAATGCATGGCAGCATTGTTCATATTTCATATCATGTGTAATAAGGAGCTCTGTATCTGTTAGTGAAACCATACTAAAAATAAAAACAGATTTTTTTATGAGCTAAAAAAAGTTTTATATTTATTGCTATTTGTGTAAAAATGTACATTTTGCATATTGTTTTGATGCTATTATCAACTTATGATTCAGAGCACTTTAGTTGCACTGATGTCTTGCAAACTATTATGATTATACTTATTCATTTGGATGAGGCTGGTTAGTATTTAGAGTGCAATCTGTTTCCATAGAGCAAAGCAAAGCTGATTGACCTTTAATGCAATTAAACCTATAAGTTTGCCTCATTGGTCACATATTTAAGTTAAATGAGCTGGTATATTTACCTAGCATAATTTTTCTGCAGTCTAAAATTTTGAGTAAATTAGGTATAGTCAGCTTTATAAGATTTCTTGCAATATATTCCCAGCTCAAAAGAATCAATTTTTAAGCTTATTATACACTTTGTTTTTATGATTTTCTTATTCAAAACATTTAAAAAATCTGCATATATGGAATACAGTTTGAAAGATCTAAATATCTTTTTTTAAAAAGATTTTATTTTTAGTAAACTTCAGAATTATAATATAAAGTATCAATAATGTACACATCCCAAGTGGCTTACATTTTCTCTTTTAAGTCAATATGCTCAACTGCAGATGAGCTATAAATTTCTTTCAGTGCATTGATATTTCTGACATGTGTGTTGGTTAAATAATGGGTCATATAATTAATCCCAAGATCTGATAAGTAAGAACTATTACATAGTAAAATCCAAAATAAGTAAAATACAGTAAGTGCAATATTAAGCCATGCTTCAACTGAACATTAACATTTATTAAATGATTGAAAACATAATAAAATAGCTGCCATTTATTAATCATCAACTATATTCCTGGTGGTGTTCTAGGGTCTTCATCTACAAATAACACCCACTGAGAATCGTGTTAATTTCTACATTTTACAGATAAGCAAAGAGTCTCAGGAAAAGTGTCATAGCTTTACCCAGATTGTGAATGTCACAGTCAAAATTTACATTCAGACTTGGAGACTGTAAATTCAAAATTCTTACCATTTTGATATTGTTTTCTCAGAGTCAAAGATATAGCATTCACATTACTAAAACGAATAAATACAAAAGTGTCTGTATTTAATAGCAATCATAAAAGATTTTATCAGGAAAACATGGCTTCAAACTGCAGGTGGTTTTAGTCGGGAGCAAGGTCCTGACAATAGTCACATGTACCTGGGGACCAGGGCTTCTCATCTAATTACCAGCAAATTATGTCTGCTTTTTCTGTCTGAAGTATTTTGATCATACATAATATTTCAGTTATAAAAAGAATGGGTATACTGGCTCCATTTCTACCTACCTTTATTATTTTAGGTGAGTTTCATCTATATTTTATCATCTGAATGTTAAGGCTAATAATGGTGTCTAACTAAAAAGTGATGTTAGGATTAAAAGGTATAATGCAGAGTGTTTAGGAAGTACCTGCCATCATATAAATGCTCAAAAAAGTGACTATTTTTTTCTGTACCATATATATTATTCTTAACTATTTAGTATTATATTACACTCCGGCAAAATATTTTACTATATTTTTATCTTTAAAAAAGTGAAATATCAGTGTCCATGTTTTAATTGATTTTCAACCTGCTTAATTAATATGCAAATTTCCTATCTTCATCTGTTTCCCAAATGCTTACTTCTGTAAAAAATATTCTTTTTTTTTTTTTTTTTTTTTTTTTTAAATTTTATTTTGTCGATATACATTGTAGCTGATTAATGCTCCCCATCACCAAAACCTCCCTCCCTTCTCCCTCCCCCCCTGCCCCCCAACCATGTCCTTTCTGTTTGTTTGTTGTATCAACTTCAAATAATTGTGGTTGTTATATCTTCTTACCCCCCCCCGTTTGTGTGTGTATGTGTGTATGTGTGTGTGTGAATTTATATATTAATTGTTAGCTCCCACCAATAAGTGAGAACATGTGGTATTTCTCTTTCTGTGCCTGACTTGTTTCACTTAATATAATTCTCTCGAGGTCCATCCATGTTGTTGCAAATGGCAGTATTTCATTCGTTTTTATAGCTGAGTAGTATTCCATTGTGTAGATGTACCACATTTTCCGTATCCACTCATCTGATGATGGGCATTTGGGCTGGTTCCAACTCTTGGCTATTGTAAAGAGTGCTGCGATGAACATTGGGGAACAGGTATACCTTCGACTTGATGATTTCCATTCCTCTGGGTATATTCCCAACAGTGGGATGGCTGGGTCGTATGGTAGATCTATTTGCAATTGTTTAAGGAACCTCCATACCATTTTCCATAGAGGCTGCACCATTTTGCAGTCCCACCAACAATGTATGAGAGTTCCTTTTTCTCCGCAGCCTCGCCAGCATTTATCGTTCATAGTCTTTTGGATTTTAGCCATCCTAACTGGGGTTAGATGGTATCTCAATGTGGTTTTGATTTGCATTTCCCGGATGCTGAGTGATGTTGAGCATTTTTTCATATGTCTGTTGGCCATTTGGATATCTTCCTTAGAGAAATGCCTACTTAGCTCTTTTGCCCATTTTTTAATTGGGTTGCTTGTTTTCTTCTTGTAAAGTTGTTTGAGTTCCTTATATATTCTGGATATTAATCCTTTGTCAGATGTATATTTTGCAAATATTTTCTCCCACTCTGTTGGTTGTCTTTTAACTCTTTTAATTGTTTCTTTTGCTGTGCAGAAGCTTTTTAGTTTGATATAATCCCATTTGTTTATTTTTCCTTTGGTTGCCCGTGCTTTTGGGGTCGTATTCATGAAGTCTGTGCCCAGTCCTATTTCCTGAAGTGTTTCCCCTATGTTTTCTTTAAGAAGTTTTATTGTCTCAGGGTGTATATTTAAATCCTTAATCCATTTTGAGTTGATTTTAGTATATGGTGAGAGGTATGGATCTAGTTTCATTCTCCTGCATAACGATATCCAGTTATCCCAGCACCACTTGCTGAAGAGGCAGTCCCTTCCCCAGTGAATAGGCTTGGTGCCTTTGTCAAAGATCAGATGGCAGTAAGTGTGAGGGTTGATTTCTGGATTCTCTATTCTATTCCATTGGTCAGTGTGTCTGTTTTTATGCCAGTACCATACTGTTTTGGTTATTATAGCTTTGTAGTATAGCTTAAAGTCAGGTAGTGTTATGCCTCCAGCTTTATTTTTTCTGCTGAGCATTGCTTTGGCTATTCGTGGTCTTTTATTGTTCCATATAAATGTCTGAATAGTTTTTTCCATTTCTGAGAGAAATGTCTTTGGAATTTTGATGGGGATTGCATTGAATTTGTATATCACTTTGGGTAGTATGGACATTTTCACTATGTTGATTCTTCCAATCCAAGAGCATGGGATATCTTTCCATCTTCTTGTATCCTCTCTAATTTCTCTCAGCAGTGGTTTGTAGTTCTCATTATAGAGATTTTTCACCTCCTTGGTTAACTCAATTCCTAAGTATTTTATTTTTTTGGTGGCTATTGTAAATGGGCAGGCTTTCTTGATTTCTCCTTCTGCATGTTCACTATTGGAGAAAAGAAATGCTACTGATTTTTGTGTGTTGATTTTGTATCCTGCTACTGTGCTGAAATCATTTATCAATTCCAACAGTTTTTTTGTAGAGGTTTTAGGCTGTTCGATATATAGGATCATGTCATCTGCAAACAGGGCCAGTTTGACTTCATCTTTTCCAATCTGGATGCCCTTTATTTCCTTCTCTTCTCTGATTGCTCTGGCTAGTACTTCCAACACTATGTTGAATAGGAGTGGTGAGAGTGGGCATCCTTGTCTAGTGCCTGTTCTTAAAGGAAAAGCTTTCAGCTTTTCCCCATTCAGGATGATATTGGCAGTGGGTTTGGCATATATGGCTTTAATTATGTTGAGATACTTTCCCTCTATACCTAACTTATAGAGGGTCTTTGTCATGAATGAGTGCTGAACTTTATCAAATGCTTTTTCAGCATCTATAGAGATGATCATATGGTCCTTGTGTTTGAGTTTATTAATATGGTGTATCACATTTATTGATTTGCGTATGTTGAACCAACCTTGCATCCCTGGGATGAATCCCACTTGATCGTGATGAATAATTTTTCGTATGTGTTGCTGTATTCTGTTTGCTAGTATTTTAGTGAGGATTTTTGCATCTATATTCATCAAGGATATCGGCCTGTAGTTTTCTTTTTTGGTTATATCTTTACCTGGTTTTGGTATCAGGATGATGTTTGCTTCATAGAATGAGTTTGGGAGATTTGCGTCCGTTTCAATCTTTTGGAATAGTTTGTAAAGAATCGGTGTCAATTCCTCTTTGAATGTTTGGTAAAATTCTGCTGTGAATCCATCTGGTCCTGGGCTTTTCTTTGTTGGGAGCCTTCTGATAACAGCTTCAATCTCCTTTATTGTTATTGGTCTGTTCAAATTTTCTACGTCTTCACGGTTCAGTTTTGGGAGCTTGTGTGTGTCCAGAAATTTATCCATTTCCTCCAGATTTTCAAATTTGTTGGCGTATAGTTGTTTATAGTAGTCTCGAATGATTCCTTGTATTTCAGATGAATCAGTTGTAATATCGCCTTTTTCATTTCTAATTTTTGTTATTTGAGTCTTCTCTCTTCTTTTTTTTGTTAGCCATGCTAATGGTTTGTCAATTTTATTTATCTTTTCAAAAAACCAACTTTTTGATTCGTTGATCTTTTGAATTGTTTTTTGGTTTTCAATTTCATTCAGTTCTGCTCTGATCTTAATGATTTCTTTCCGTCTGCTAACTTTAGGATTGGATTGTTCTTGTTTTTCTAGTTCTTTAAGGTGAAGTGTTAGGTTGTTCACTTGCCATCTTTCCATTCTTCTGAAGTGAGCATTTAATGCAATAAATTTTCCCCTCAATACTGCTTTTGCAGTATCCCACAGGTTTTGGTATGATGTATCATTGTTTTCATTAGTTTCAATAAACTTTTTGATTTCCTGCTTGATTTCTTCTTGGACCCATATGTCATTAAGTAGAATGCTGTTTAATTTCCATGTGTTTGTATAGTTTCCAGAGTTTTGTTTGTTATTAATTTCTAGTTTTAATCCATTGTGGTCTGAGAAGATACATGGGATAATTCCAATTTTTTTGAATTTATTGAGACTTGATTTGTGACCTAATATGTGATCTATCCTGGAGAATGATCCATGTGCTGATGAGAAGAATGAATATTCTGAGGTTGTTGGGTGGAATGTTCTGTAGATATCTGCCAATTCCAATTGGTCTAGAGTCTTGTTTAGATCTTGTGTTTCTCTACTGATTCTTTGCCTAGATGATCTGTCTAATATTGACAGTGGAGTGTTCAGGTCCCCTGCTATTATGGTATTAGTGTCTATTTCCTTCTTTAGGTCTAATAGAGTTTGTTTTATAAATCTGGCTGCTCCAACATTGGGTGCGTACATATTTATGATTGTTATGTCTTCTTGATGGATCAGTCCTTTTATCATTAAGTAGTGTCCCTCATTGTCTCTTTTTATGGTTTTTAGTTTAAAGTCTATTTTGTCAGATATAAGAATAGCCACTCCAGCTCGTTTTTCTTTTCTGTTTGCATGGTAAATCTTTTTCCATCCTTTTACTCTTAGTCTGTGTGAATCTTTATGGGTGAGGTGGGTCTCTTGTAGGCAGCATATAGTTGGGTCCTGCTTTTTGATCCAGTCAGCCAGTCTGTGTCTTTTAATTGGGGAATTTAAGCCTTTAACATTAAGAGTTGTTATTGAAAGGTGTTGATTTATTCCTAGCATTTTATTGGTTGTTTGGTTGTCTTAGGTGTCTTTTGTTCCTTGCTTTCTGATTTACTGTTTGGTTTCTTTGTTTCTTGGTTCCTTAGGTTGTAGATAGTGTTTTTGTTAGCTTGTTTTCTCTTCATGAATGCCATTTTTATTGTACTAGCAGGTTTAGATTTTTCTTAGGTTTTTATGGCAGTGGTAGTTATTTTTCAGGAACCAAACCCAGTACTCCCTTGAGGATTTCTTGTAAGGGTGGTCTTGTGGTAGTGAACTCCCGCAGTTTTTGTTTGTCTGAGAAATATACTATTTGCCCCTCATTTCGGAAGGATAGCCTTGCAGGGTAGAGTATTCTTGGCTGGCAATCTTTGTCTTTTAGTATTTTGAAAATATCATCCCATTCCTTTCTAGCTTTTAGGGTTTGTGATGAAAAGTCTGATGTTAACCTGATTGGGGCTCCCTTATAGGTGATTTGACGCTTCTCTCTTGCAGCTTTTAAGATTCTCTCTTTGTCTCTGAGTTTTGCCAATTTGACTATGACATGTCTTGGAGAAGGCCTTTTTGGGTTGAATACGTTTGGAGATCGTTGAGCTTCCTGGATCTGAAGATCTGTGATTTTTCCTATACCTGGGAAGTTTTCTGCCACTATTTTGTTGAATATGTTTTCAATGGAATCTCCATTTTCCTCCCCTTCTGGAATACCCATGACTCGGATATTTGAGCGCTTGAGGTTGTCTGATATCTCTCTCAGATTTTCTTCCATGTCCTTGATTCTTTTTTCTTTCTTTTTGTCTGCTTGTGTTATTTCAAACAGCCCATCTTCAAGTTCAGAGGTTCTCTCTTCAACTTCGACAAGCCTGCTGGTTAAACTCTCCGTTGTGTTTCTTATTTCGCTGAATAACTTCTTCAGTTCAGCAAGTTCTGCTACATTTTTTTTCAGGACATTGATTTCCTTGTATATTTCCTCTTTCAGATCCTGTATACTTTTCCTCATTTCATCATGATGTCTAGCTGAGTTTTCTTGTATCTCATTCAGTTTCCTTAGAATTATCACTCGAAATTCCTTATCAGTTATTTCAAGGGCTTCTTGTTCTATAGGATCTAGAGTATGAGATTTATTAACTTTTGGTGGTGTACTTTCTTGATTTTTTGTATTTCTGGTGTCTTTTTTTTGGTGTTTATTCATTGTGGCAGGGGGTTTCACAGTCCACCGGTTTAAGACTAATGACTAACTAGGATGTTGCTGTGGTTGCCAATTTGGTATGGCTCCCGCCGTGGCTGCTCAGTTGGCCTCTAGTGTCTTGTGTGTGTGGTTGCCTCGGGTCTTGGGCTTCTCCGGGGATCCACCTTTCTGGTCAGCTTGTACTCTGCTGGGCTGGTGGATCACGTACCACAGGGTGTGTGATCTCTGTTGAGCTTTCACTTTCTGTACAGGACTTCTCCCCGTTCAGTGTGCTCTGGCCCAGGCTGTTAGATCGTGCAGTGGCGACCCCACCGGGTGTGTGGTTTCTGTCCAGTCTCCGCCTCCCTGGCCGCACGTCTCCCCACTCTGTGCACACTGTGCTGGGTTGGGGCGTGTCTTCTGCACCCCTCCTCTATCAGCTGGGCCTTCAAGACCCTGCTCAGCACCGCCTCGCCCAGGAAGTCTACCAGGTTTCTGCTAGGCACAGACGACCAGTCTCTCTGGGTGCCTTTGTAGCACTGTGTAGATCTTTCTCGGGTCTTGTTCACCTTTGTATCCCCCCGGTATAAACCGAGTCTAGTGCCCGCCTGCAGCCTGCTCTCCGGCAGGTTCAAGCAGACCTGGGAACTCTCCTACCACACTATTCCCAACCAGAAATTCGTTAGGCTTTTTTCCAAACTGGTGGTCGCAGAGATGGTATCTGCCTCCCAGTAACAGGAAGTTTACCGGGGCCGGAGTCCAGGGTGTGGTGGAGTGACAGTCGGCCCGCCCGTACTTCCTAGCCCTCCCAAAACTGGTCGGGACGCCCCACACCCCCAGCCCTGCCAGAGAACCGTGGAGGGAGTGGGAGAGGAGGTCGGCCCGCAGGGTCCGGAAAGCCCCGCGCCAGGCCAAGCAAATGGGCTCAGTGATGGCCGAGCAGGGCGGAGCTGCCCGCACCTGGGAAAATGGAGGCAGCACCGGGGCAATGAGTGGCCTGGTGGTGCAGGCGGGGAGCCGCGTGGGCATCCACCCCCCGAACAGAGCTTTGCCAGGGATCACTCACAGTGCTGTGCCAGGTCGGGCGCTCGCTCTGTCTCTGGTTTGTTGCCTTCCGTGTTCTCGGCGCTGCCGCCTCGGGCTGTTCAGTCGCGGCGCCGCTCGGGCGCTCCCAGGAGTCTTCTTTAATGCCGGCCTGAAACCTCGAATCCTGGATAGGGCAGCTGGCCGCCTTCAGTGCGGCCCCAGCCTCCGGGATCCTGGCTGCATCCACAGCAGCCCTGGCGCCGTGTTCCCTGTTTCAAGACTCGCTTTTGCAGCTAAGAATCAGTTCTTTTCCTGCTCCACACTTCAAAGCTGTTGCCTGTAAATGAGGCAGCCTCTCCTGCCGGGGGCAAAGTGGCGTTGAGCCCCCACGACCGGCCAGCAGCAGCAGTCCTCCCTTAAGAGATGGCCAGAGAAAGGTCCACAAGTTTCCCGGCTGCCTGAGGCCCAGTGGCCACCTTTTCCACCTCAGCTACTCCGCGCCAGCCGCCGCAGCCGCCGCCATCTTGAAACTCTCTCTGTAAAAAATATTCTAAGAAATATCTAGTGTCTAGATTGTTAAAGATAATGCAAAATGTTTCTGAAGTGTGCAAACCTAAGTGATGACTACATTATAATATAGGTGAGTAAAGGTATAATAGGTAAATTATAGATATAATTTTATATTTTATATAATATATTTATAAAAGCTTGATTATTTTATATCTTATTTGATATATATAATATATATATAATCTTGGTTATTTTATATAGAGAAGGTTTGTCTATATTATACCTTTATTCACCTATATTACATATTTTAAGTAACGATGCAACTTCATAACAGCAACGAGTTAAACCAGACTATTCTTTTTTGTTTTTTGGTTCAATTTATTCACTTTCAACAATGAAAGGATAAGAAAAAAACAAAGCAGTATTTTGACTCAGTCATTACTATAAAGGGAAAAATTTAGTTTTGTTTAAGTTCAGAAGAAACAAAATTCACTCATGATTCCATAAACTATGCAAGAGAGTACAATTATTTCTCTTACCAAAATCTTATAAATGCATTTTTATGATTAAGGCACATTTAGAATATGTTTTTTGTGTGTGTGTGTTTGTTTTTAATTTCCCAAGAGTTTGGAACCAAGGTCTTCTTTCATTCTGGAAGTTTCCATCGACTGTTTCTCAAGTCAGGTAGGTTCCCACCCTGGATGTTCACAGCCCAAAGGCAGGGTGGCAGTGCTCAAGCAATCAGGTAAACCAATACTGCAAACTTTATAGCACTTAAGTGTCACAGTGGCAGATGTTAAATAGGAATAGTGCAGCTATGAAACAATGAAATAGAAGGGACTGATTGAGCCATGGTGTAGTAAATTTAGAGCCACATGAGAAGATACTGGTCATTCTTTGAGGAGTAAAATAAGGAATTGCTATCATTACTTTATCAGTTAGGGATGTTTGCCAACTTGTTTTGGAGAACTCTTTCAGTCGTGGTTTCTTAACTTTGGCACTATTGACATTCAGGGTTGGATAATCTTTTGTTGTGGGGGCTGTCCTGTGTGTTGCAGGATGTTTAGCAGCACAACCAGACAGTATTCATTATATGCCAGTTTTACTTAATGTAACAACTAAAGATGTCTCCAGGCGTTGCCAAATGTCCTCTTTGGACAACCCCCTTTTCTAACCAATTGTGAATCAATGGGCTAAAATAACAGAACATATAACTTACAGTAATTGTAACCAATAGAATCTATTTTGTGCACATGAGAACACGCTCCTGCTCCCACTGATTCAGCAGCTCGGCTCTGTATGGCTTGGGAACTTTTCAGATTCTCTTGCATTTTCTTATTTTTATTAGATGGCTGCTTTAACATCAACCACAGTATACACATCTGGGGAAAAAATGAAAAAAGAAGGTGAGGCACAGGGCAGTTATTCCTGTCTCTTTTTATCAGGAAAACCAGTGTTTTATTCCACTTGGAACAGGAGCCTACCTCTGTTAATTTTCCTTGGGTGAGAACTATGTCTCACAGCCATTTCTAGTTGCTAGACCAATTGCGTCAGTGTCTTTGCCACATCTGTGTGGTGGGTGGAGGACAGGAAGAAGGGCTTTAGGGGTGAATATTGTGTCAGATAACAAGAAGTGCTGGCCATGATCTCTAAAATCTTAAGAGATAAAGAAGTAGGAAAATCCTTTATAAGCTATGATGTGCTATACAAATGTAATGTATTCTTCATTTTTAATGTTCATTACTGTTATTATCTTATTTTGAACTTGTTTTCAGGTTTTTATCAATTTCTCTTATGAAAAATGTAGTTATTTTTAACTACGGATTTACCTTTTTTTACGTTCTTGTTCTCAAATTCACTATATCAATGATATAATTTTAATTGTGATCATTTAACAACTCAGTAGACAGATGTCACCTGAATCTATATATACGTATTGTGTCAGCCCATGTGCATACTTTATGTCTGTGTGTATCCTCATGCAGACGATATCCTTCAACCATATCCACGCAGATGAAATGTCTTCTGACATCTGAATCTCCTCCATTATTTTACTTTGTTTTTGCCATCTACCTGTACTTATCATTTTGATTATACAGGAATACACATTTTATATTTGTATCGTTACCAAGACTTTAAGCACTTAAATGCAAAATTGTATTCTCTTATTTTGAGGTTTATGACATATCTTATAGTAAGGGATTAATATCAACTATGGAATAAATAAATAAATGGAAAAACCAAGAAAAAAGTGTGCTTGACTGACAAGAGTAGTAGAAATCTTAAATTTTAAGAAATTAAAAAAAAAATCGATTCATTCTTCTTTTAAGAAAAGCATGGAACCACTGTGTTGAATCCTATTGGCACCATCTCATAAAATCAAAAACTCTTCATAAAGCGTCAGATCACATAACATGACCAAATGAAAGAAAAAAACACAGGTATGTATGGATAGAGATTGTCCTGTAATTCATTAGTGCCTTCCCGATTAAAGACAAAAAGGAGATCAGGAAATATGCAAACACTCCCCTCCTCCACAGAAGAAAATACTTTTGTCAGATAAAATAACCACTTAGAAGGGATATAAAAGATTAATGTTCCACCAGCTTTCACCACTCAGCCTTCTCTCCCACCCTTTACGTAGCAATAGCAAAAAAGTAAACCAATTGAAGAGACCCAGTGAGTTGTAATAAAAACATTCCTATTTTCTTTCTTTCTTTTTTTTTTTTTTTTTTAGGAAAGACAAAGGTTTTCTTTCACCGGGGCAGGCCTGGGTGTACTGCTATTAGGTTTGTCTTACAAACTCTGGTGCTGGTTTGAGGATCATGAATGGTCTCTGCTGGAATCAAGTTGTCAACAGAGAAATATTTTGTAGAAATGAGTCTTTGGCTGGTAGATTTTCTTCAACTGCCTCTCTTCTCCCAAGGGGAAATGGCATAAGGCCACAAGCATGTAAAAAAAAAAAAAAAAAGTCTTAAGGAGAATTTTAAAAAGAAACTCTTCTTCAGGAATTTGTATTTTTAATCCTATGGGTATTCTTGAAATACACTAGGGACACACATGTCCGGCTTCTTGCTGAGCCTCTCGCTGCTCAGCAGATGTCTTGTTGCTGGGTGATTCTCAGTCTTTGCAGAAGCTCACTCCTACACAGTAGGGTCTTACAGGAAGAAGGACTGAAGTCCACCTATATATAGCCTGGCATATGGGTGTAGAACCTTGTCAAAATGCACGTCTCTGACTAGAAAGACACCCGGTATTAATATGTTTAATATAAAAAGAAAACTAGCCCTGGGCAATGTTTTTCAATCCATGTGTACTGCTCTGACACAAGCGACTGACAACATTCATAAGAAGTACATCACCCAAAGTCATGTTTAATTTCCTGGGAGAGAGTAAAATGATTAGAAATAGTCTAGAATCCATCTTTAGTTAAGAAAAGATAAATAACTTGCAGTTTTGATATTCTTATTCTTAGTAACAAATGATATGTAATTAACTTCATTATCTGACACATCAATGAGTTGTGGCACCTGGGTAAGAATTTCAGATTCGAGTCTGAAATCTTGGAGTGATTTTGTAAAATTGGTTGTTCTAGTTACTTCTTCAGACCACAATTGCCCTGGGAAACCTGTCGCCAACCCATGCATCATGCTTTCATCGTAAAGAAGGTCAAAGACAAGAATTTTGCTTTTATTTGTCAGGCTATATTCCTCCCCTTGGACTTTTGGAGAAGTATATTTTGCCAGCCTTTTCTGAGTTCTGCAGCTGTGTGTGTTCTCTACTTATTTCCTTCTATGACCCTGCCCGATAAGTATTGCTTATAGCACTCTTTCTACATTTTGTGTCTTCTACATTTCTCAAAAGTATAGATTATGTGTATGTTTCTTTTCTCTTTGTTGTGGAGTGCTTTTCAGAAAAGAGTAGCAAAGTAACTACTTTATTCTGGAATCTTCCACATCTCACTCTAGAACTTATTTTGTTTGATAAGAAAGGGAAACACCCATATACTAAATAATCCATTAATTCCACACTTGTTTGCAACAGCAACTCTGTCATATATAAGTTGCACATCTCCATGAAACTGCTTCCAACTCTAATCCAGACTCTGTTACTCTCTTTGTCTTACTAAGTGCCAGAACTGAGCTGCCTTACTTACAATGGTGATATAGCTTAAGTCTTGACCTCTACAAACACGAACCCCACTCCTTTTCTTATTCTTCCTCAACATTACTTTGACTATTTTTGACACTTTGCTTTTTCCTATAAATTTGAGAAAATGTTGCAATCCAAGAAAATATTGTGTTATTTTTATTGTAATGTACTGAATTTATAGATTCCAGAAATGGAAGCTTCACAACTCATTAACATGGTATATTTTTCAATGTACTCACATATATTTTTCTATCCTTCCATAATGTTTTATAATATTTTTGCCAAGAATTTGCAGTTTTGTTATATGTATTTCCAGTAACCTTATGGTCCTCTTGCTATTGAAAATGGAATTTTTAATAAAATTTTACATTTTGTAATTCATTTTTACTGATATATGAGGGTCCCATATTGTTATGTGAATCACAAGCTGAGAGTGCTTGATCAATTTTCTTTTAAATTATTACATTTTGGCGTTAAACACTCTAGTGTTTTTATTCAGCAATCATAGTATCTGCTATAAATAAAGTTGTTATTCTATTCTACCCACATCTCTTTTTCTTCCTCTTCATCTTTTTTTTTATTAAGTCATTAATAAAATAAAGGCATTAGCCATTAATTAATCATGCTAAGGTGGATGCACAGATTTCTCATGCTATGAGTATGTTGCAGGCAAAATTCAACTTTAGTTAGCATATTTTTAAATCATAACTTTCTCCTCTGTCCTTAAGTGAACTCCATTAATTCTATTTCAGGCAATAAAGTTACTGGTGGAAATTTTTGTCATGGCCATTTTTGTTCTACCTGAATATTCAGTGTATATAAATCTGACCTAATCTCTGTCACCCACCTCAAATCCTACTTTCTCTCCAAAACTTCCCTAAAGTCCTCAGACCAAGGTTCTTGCTCTCTTTTGAATTTCCACAGCAATCATTTTCTGAGCATGTGTTTTAAATACTAATTATGCATGACATTAGAACGATTATTCCTTTGTTATAATGATGGTGCATATAAGTTATAATTCAATTGTTTTACCTTAATGTCTTATTTTTCAAACTGTATTTTAAATGCCTTGAAGTCTAGGACTATCTTTTGTATATTTCCCAATAGGCAAAGATGAGATTTGCTGATACAGACCCTCATCACATGCGTAGAAGTTTCTTCTGTGCCCCTCACAAAGCTTTCCCAGTGTTCTTTGGAAATGTTGGAGTGTTGAGTAAATTCTTCTCTAGCTAAAGCGATAGAAACTTTCATTATTTTCATAGGGTAAAACCAGTGGCAGTTTTTTCTTTTAATATAATACATAAAACTTTGCTTTAAAAAATTATTTGAACAAGGAACGTGTGGATAATGTAACTCAAAAATAGGCAAATTTAAAAATTAATGTGGGGACTATTTTCAAAGAGAAAGATTCACTGCATGTGTTCACACCTGCCACACACACACACACACACACACACACACACACACACATAAATATACATACTTTTTTTCCAGCTGATTGTCCAGCATGTAATTTGATTTCATTCTATTTATTTGAAATTGTGTATCTCATTGACATAGGAGGGAAAAATATAAAAGAATAGAGAGATAGGAGAATAAAAAGATTCACTTATGCTGTACATTGAATGTTTGTATCCCCCCACCCCAAATTCATATGTTGAAACCTAATCCCCAATGTGATGGTATTTGTAGGTAGTGCCTTTGGGACATGATTAGGTCATAAGGGTGAAGCCCTCATGAATGTGATTAGTGCCTTTATAAAAGAGACCTCACAGATATTTCTTGCCCTTTCCTCCGTATGAGGACACAAAGAGAAGACAGTTGTCTATAAACCAGGAAGGGGGCCCCCACCAGACACCAAACCCTGCAGACACCCTGATTTTGGATTTTCCAGACTTCAGAACTGTGAGAAATAAATATTTGTTGTTTAAGCCATCCAGTATATGGTATTTTTGTTAGAGTAGCCCAAACAGACTCAGACACCATATAAATAGACTTAAAAAAAAAAAAAAAAAACCAGCTTTCGCTGCTTCTAAACATTACATTCCAATTCTTTCCAAAACCAGAATGTGTAGCCTTGGAAAAAGGAATTAAAAAACCAAATTAGAACCTACAGAACAATAACAAATTTAGGATTTTTGAGAGAGAAATGTAATGATGTATAAGAAGTGAAGAAAAATTGAATGGAAAATCTTGTGGCCAAGAGGTCAAAACTGCAATGTGTGAAATATGTACAAACTAATTTTTTGTTATTAAATGTAAAATAATTGGGGTGTGTTTTTTGTGTTTGTTGAATTCCATTTTGTCTATGACGAGACATTGGAATTCCTTCCATTTTATGGGTGTTTTTCAATGTTGTCATAAAATGGATTCACTGGTTTGGGTTTCCTGCAGGGTCTTGTGAACACTGTGAGTTCTAAGGATATCAAATCCCCTTTAAAAACCCATAGCCTGTTGAACTTAAATGTGTGTGTGTGGGGGGGGGGGGCTTTTTTATGATAAGGGCAGCTAATTTGGAAGATAACTCTAAAATATTTTAATTCCACTGGTATTGAAAGTTAGCAAGAGATTATGCTCAATCATAAATAAATGCTTTCCTAGAAAATACCTTCTTTTCACTCTGATTGAAAACAAGATTTTTAGTTATCTTTTAAAGAATACAGTTTAGAAACTTCAGAGGGCTAAACATGTTCTCTCAGACAAAGAGAAGGTATAACCAAGTGATAAATCTAATGAAAGATAGGCGAGGTCCTTTCTCACTTATTCATGCTCTAGTTGTTAAATTGAATCCCGTTTTTTTAATTTGTGCTTCGAATTTATTTCTTCCCTTACTTAAGTGAAAACTTTTGACTCTCAAAAGCAACTTAGAGTTCACTTGCAAACCAAAACCATGAGAAGAGAAAAAAGTGTGCTGTCATAGTCCCTACAGTGAGTGTGTGATTTAAATGTCTATGTGCTGGTGCTTTTATTTTTCTTCCTGTATTTTAATTCCCTGGCTAGAAACTGGCATTTTCCATTTACATCTCCCATTCTGATATTCGCACATACCATATGCAAAACAGTAGCCACAGCTTTAAAACACCAATCTTCATTTAATACTAAATCTTTCAGAATAGAGATAATATCCAAATTTACTAACCAAGAAATGATGTAAATAATAACTTTTATTTCTTAGATCTAGAAAAGCTTTAGTAGAACTTTACAAATTTTATAAGTATATTTTTTACTTTGAAAAATAACGTAACTTTCAACCTCAACCTCAATTTCCTTCTTTCTCTCCCTCCTTTTCTTCTTTCTTAGAGTCCCAATAGCAATGTAAAAAACTCCCTCTCACTTCTAAGCCTTTTATGTTTAAAATGCAAACATGAGAACCAACATGAATGATGTAATTTAGTAAATTATTTTTTTTCCAAATTTCTTAGGGAAAAGTAATCTATATTACATTTATTTTAGTTCTGGATGGATGGTTCCCCAAATAAGACAATATTGCATGTCACAAATTTTAAAAGTTAAAGAGATTCCTAATGTTTTCTTATCCTGAAAAATCAGTCTAAGCCGTTTAAAGATCCTATGTTTTACTGGACAGATACTGTGAGCTTTTTCAAATATATGTTATTTGTAAGATTTCCAAATTGCCGTTTTAATGGGGTTTTTTTATATATAATTTTATTTTATTTATTTTTTATTTTTAATTTATTTTTATTTTTTTTTATTTTAATTAATTAAATGTTTTTTTTTTTTTTTTAAATAAAGGTTTAACTTATGCTACGATTTCCAACTTTTCTCTGATGAGTGTCTGGAGGTCTTATGTCCCCATCTGAGTTATCCTAAGGTCTCTCCTCTTTGCTAATCACAAGATAATTCATGGAAAGGATCTTAGGACATACCCATGTGTTAGAGAAATCCTCTACTTTCAAGGTATATCTAGGCTGGGCTGTGATGTTCCCTAGCCCCTGGCTGAAAAGCTCTCCTTCCTTCTTGCAATATAGTTTTTGCAAATGACAACATTCTATGATTTTTAAATACTAACTTTATGCTTTTGTTTTTATTCTCCTACAATGTTAGTGACATGAAGAATGCTTCCTTATTTTTTAATGGCCATTTGAATTTCTTTTTTTGTGTGGGCGAACACTTTGTTTTTTGAATGGGTTCTTTATGGTAATAGTAAAAATAGTCCCCTTTCATTCTTGTGGAAAAGGTTTTCATTTACTGAAGATCTACTGTGATTGCTAATTTTATGTGTCAGTTGGGCTATGGTGCCCAGTTGTTTGGTCAAACACCAGTCTAGATATGGCTGTGAAGTATTTTTCAGATGTAATTAATATTTAAATCAGTAGATTTTGAAAAAAACAGATTATTATACATGTGTATGATGTGTGTGAGTGTCATCCAATTGCTTGAAGACCTAGAGAGAAGACTCCTGGAAGAAGGGACTTCTGCCTCGAGACTCAAGTCTGCACCATCAGCTCTTGCTGGAATTTTCAGCCTGCCAGTCGGCCCTGCAGATTTCCAACTTGCCAACCCCAGAAACTGCTATTTGCAAATGAGAAAAAAGAAGATTAGAGATATAAAGTAACAAGCCACAAAACATAGAATAGAAAGAAACAGAGTTTTGTGTTCAGCAGAGGTCTTCCCGATTCCAAAGCCTGTGTTCTTTCTATTGTGCTACTCAGTTTACCTTATTCTAGAAATCAGAGGACATAAAAATAACTATTTTTTTTTTTTTTACTGAGAGAATAAAAATTTTGCCAGTTAGGTTATTGTCCACTAGTAAATATGAGGGTACTTCAAAAAGTTCATGGAAACATCCATATTATCTTTTAATTATACTTTTCCACGAACTATTTGAAGTACCCTCATTAGTAGTATTTCATGTTTGTTGGTTTTATTTTCTTGCCTTTTTTTTTGTATTCTTGCTTTTTGAATTAAAAATTGGATTAGTATTAATAAAGAACAATTACAGGTAATCTCCAAGCATAGTAATTTACTTTATTCACCATGTATTTTTAAGGGACCAAAAAAAAAAATCACATAAAATATGATTCTAAACAAATTTAGAATGGGAAATTCTCCCCAAAATGTGTACAGGGTAAGTTACGCTAACAGGAAGGAGTGAAGCAATTTATTTGCTAAGAAAGATAGGAAATTCTACCTAGTTCTGAAGGAAGGAGCAATGGGAAGATTTTGAAGGTTTATAGGGACACAGGGTGATCTGTAGTCACAGGAAACGGCTGTGATTAAGGGCTGTCCTGCGAAGAAGAGGAAGGCAACTGGCCTGGCATGCAGGGAGACAGGGGCATAAGTACCCCAAACTTTCTCTCTTTTTGCTCTCAGATCTCATGCAGATTTCTCCCACTAACCAGAAAAAAATGCTCCCAGAAGCTCAATGGCTTAAATCCATCCACAGGCTGGTTGCCAACATGCAAGCCGGAGTGAGTAGCACGGCATCTAGCTTAACAAAATATAACTAGATAACTAGTTTTTATCTTTTCCCTAAAATGTGTATTTGTGAGATATACAAATAATGGCTGAAATTTCTAAAGTATATTACAGAAGTAAATACTGAAAATAATTCCTGCAATCAGTCATAAACCCATTGAAAATTACAGGTAATAAAGTTATTAAACTGAAAATAGTTTCCTTTTGCTAAATGAGACTGACACATAAATCATCATTTCTGTTTTTAATAATTTTAAGAGTCTTTCCAATCTTGCTGGTCTTTATCTTCCTCCTGGTAGTTTCAGCCACACAGGTGTCTCCCACATTAGGGTGGCAGCACAGTGCTGGGAAGAGCAAAGTCTTGATCTCTAGGGACCTGTCATCTCTTATTCACATTTCTTTTTTTGTATTTCTTTATTTATATTGAACTTTCTTTTTTATTTTTCTTTTCCAGGAACATTTCCTTTTATTAGTCAATAGTATTTTTTTTCATATATAAACATAAAAGATGTGATTAAATATTTATTATTTCAACTCTGAGACGTTTTCTTGTTAGCATATTCATTATTATAAATCATGTTTTTTCTTTATGCCCTTTACCTGACCTGTCTCTCCACAAACCCCTACCTTCCCCCCTGCCATCTCTAGTATCCTTAGGTTTGTTCTCTCCTGAAAGTTCAACCAATTGTTGTCATCTTTTCTTTTTTTTTCTTTCTCTCTCTGTTTCTTTCTTTCTGACTTTCTTTCCTTCTTTCTTAGCACCCAGTTATGAGTGAGAACATGCAGTATTTCTCTTTCCTTGTCTGGCTTATTTCAATTACCATAATTTTTTTCCAGATTCATTCATGTTGATACAAATAGCAGAATTTTATTCATTTTTATGGCTGAGTAGTATTCCATTGTGTATATATATATATCACATTTTATTTATATGATGATCTGTTGAAGGACACTTAGGTGGGTTCCATATTTCAGCTATTGTAAATAGAGCTGTGATGAACATGGGAGTGCAGGTATCCCTTCAACATAATGATTTCCATTCCTTGGGATATATACCCCCAGTAGGATTGCTGGATCATATGATAGTTCTATCTGTAGTTGTTTGCAAAGCCTCCATATTGTTTTCCATAATGGCAGTGTTAATTTACAGTCCCAAGAAAAGTGTAGAAGAGTTCCCCTTTCCCCACATCTTCACCAATATTTGTTACTCTCGGTCTTTTTTATAATGGTCAGTCTAACTGGGGTGAGATGGTACCTCAGTGTCGTTTTTATTTGCATTTCTCTGATGACTAGTGATGCTGAGCATTTTTTCATGTACCTGTTACCCATTTCTATTTCACCTGCACACTATCCCTCCTCAGATGGCCAGTGCCCTGGTACACCACAATTTCTTGTTCTTTGTATCAAAGCCACTTTTTAGGAAATTGTTCCTGGGGCTATAGATAACTATTATAATTTCTGTGTGTCCTGAGTAGGAGAAAAAAATGCCTGATGGATGCTGCAGGTGGGATGTGAGAGATTACACATGAGCTCTAGATTATTGAAAAGTTTTGGAACTGGTAAAGGAAAGGTAAAAGACACATACTTGCTGTAATTTGCAGTATGTTTTTTTTTTTCAGTCATGCTTACAAAAGCATATTTTATTACAAAGCTTAGGGTTCACAAAGCATGTTTGTGCATTAATTCCACTGAATTTTAGGACTACTTGGGAGGCAAAGTTGGCAGAAAACTTCCCTCTTTTTACATACATGGGAGAATTCACATCTCAGAGAGGATAAATGAGATCAGAGTCACACAGCTAATAGGTGAAAGAGCTGGTGTTTGCCACAGCTTACTTAGTGTGAAAATATTATTAAATACTGCTTAACTCATAAGAGATAATTACTTCCTATTGAATGCTTATGAGATAAATAGTTATCTATACCTATCTATATCTATAGAGCTCTATATGGTAAACAAAAAGCAGTTTGACACACTGGCTTCACAGCAGAACCACGTGTAAATCTTCAATATATTAAGACCTGTTGAGGGTTGCATTGAGACCCTTTCCATGTAAAGTCCAGAATTTTACCTTGCTTAACTAAAGAGTTCATAGCACCATTTTATTATATGGTTCATTTTTCTTCCAGAAAATTTTAGGAATAGTATTATTGGGGGTGGGAAGGGTAGAGGAAAAATTGGCAATCTAATTGAAATAGCAAGAATAAATTGTATCTAGAATTGGAGATAGTATATTTATAATTCGACTAAAATTTAAGTATTTTAAAATGAATGATGAGGGCAGTATTAACAGTTGACATATAGATAATTTACTATAAGAATTTAGCTTGAAAAAATATTTTTTATGAGTTTTCATTGCATTGAATGTTTTCTTTTACATTTACAGTAAACCTTGAGATCCATCTCTCATTTTTTTACTTCCCATTTCCATTGTTAGATTTCATGGCTACTTGAGGCACTACATTATATTCCGTAGTGATTTCTATTTGATTTCTTCATTGCAAAACTGAATAAAACAAGTGATACTTTTGAATCCTAAACAAATGCAATGCCTAAACACTCTTATTTTTCAAGACAATTTTGGTTTGCAGTTCATAAAATTTCACCTAGTTAACCACAAATTACTTAATGTTTTCTGGATGCATATCTAGAAATGTCTTTTGTGTAGCAAGGAAAAGAAAGTTCAATATGATACAATTTATTTGCAGAGACACCGAATCATGGTTTTGGGGAGCACATTTATCTATGTACCAGTTAGATAATAATTTATACATTGAGTACTTGATCAGTTTGAGTTGTCAGCTGGAGATGTAAATATTCTGTACCTTTCTGTTGCTTGTTTTGTAAATTCAATAAGGAACTTCTATGAGTTCTCTGAGTATTGTAAGCATCTCTAAGTTTAGTGGAATACTTGCACTGCTTATGATTGAAATATGTGCTGTCAATGACAAGGAAGTACATAATATTTGAGGGATATAATTTACTTCACGCAGCAAATTACCTCTTCCTGTGAAATCTTCATTCACATATTCATCACATATTTATGAAATGACTGCTAAGTGTGAATCATTGTGCGTATAGTCATTATGACTGTCATAAATAAAGGATTTAGTGTACAAATTAGATCTTGCACAATTGTGAAAGTATCTGCCGAAGTGGAGGTCTGAAAGGAGAACTGGAAGATTGGGAAATCACTACAAGTCATTCAGAGAAGCTGAGCTCTTCCAGCTTCCAAAGCAAAAGAGCAGAAACTCATGTGGCAGTCTATGCGAAGCTGTTGATGTTTTATAGCTACCACTTCTGTGGGACCATAGTCAAGTTCCTGGTGGTGCCCTTGAGTTTGCTGTGATCAAGTGAGCTCCCAGTTAGGAAGGAGAGCTGGAAGAGGAGCACGGGAGAGTGATGACAGGAGGAAACTTGGTAGGCATTTCTAACTTTGACTAGAAAGGTGGTCAGGAAGCAATGGTAGTTGCTTCACTCTGCCTTCCAAATTCACCATAACTTCTGGTTGTGGTTAATTCTAACCTAGAACCACCTAGGAACCACCTCCATTAAGAATTATTTTATTTATGAAACCAAACAAAGACAATTATTCTCTTTAACCAATTTATTTATTTTTCTCTTACTCATACCTTATTTCATATTAGATACTCCAGAAGCAGTTTCTAAGAGCAGAATTTTTTCAAGATTAATTTATTAAGAATTGTTCTTAGGAAAATCTGGTAAGAAAGTAGGAAAATGGAAGCAAAAAGGAAAGGAGATCAAGAAAGTCTGTACTATCACACAAAGCCCCAAAGCGAGCAACTTTGACTCAGTTCTGGAGAACTCCAGAGTAAGTTCTAGTATAGGGGGTTTGTCCAAGTGGTCCTAATCAGGGCAAAGAAAATGGAATATTTATATCCCCACTCTCATCATATACTTGTTAAGGGATACTCAGGGAAGGGATGTAAGTACACTGAAAACCCAAATGCCAGAGGAATCCATGGGATATGGACAGAGCCACTTTACAAAAGTGACCCTAATCCAAAATATTATGTACACTGCTGTAGTAAGTAATATTATAAAAAAGTATACCTGCAAAAGGATAAAGATGAGGTGGAAATAAAAGGGGGAGGGAGAGTCCTACTTTTCTTTTTATTAAAAAAATGCATTTTATCTGATTTCCAAAATTTTATTGCATTTGCCTATAAAAAATAAAAAAACAGCAAAGAGTAAAGAATGGTGACCTGGATGAGGTGGAGAAAACTTTTCTGCGATGTATTGAATAGAATTCAGGAGTCCAAGTGAGGAATTATATACCCCACTTCACCAGTTACACAATACTCCAGTCATTCTACATATACTATTACAGCTTCAATGATGACAACACACTGTCGGCTATTGACGGACTTCTTAGCACCTGAGTGTATACACATCTTCCCCTAATTCAATGCCGTGCACTAATTATTTGATCAACTATCACAGGTCTTTGAGATGAAAGAAAAAGTAGTTTAAATATATTCTACTGACATAGGACACTGTATCTAAAAACAGACCAAAAAATCTAGACATACTAGTTCAGATAAAAAGTGAAAATGGAATCAGATATTCTCATGAAGTGTATTTTAGCTTTTTAACGACTGATTTTATAATTTTTATTTTCATATCAATGGCTTACCATGTCAAAACTCTAAAAGAAAAATTGTAAAACTTCTGTAATAAAATGAAAAATGATTTCTACAGCATGAGGACCATGACTGAAATGACAGTATAGATAATCCACTTTGGAAAGAGAAATCGCTATCTTCGATGCATTCCTTTTGGTAAGTGAGGCTGACCTAGAAGAGGAAAAATGTACTTTTTGTGAGTGTTCTATCTCATACTCATCCCATAAAAGATATGAGGTAGAACACTAGCACAGAATTATTATAAATCTATGTACTAGTAAATGTATTTAATATGTACATATCAAATTATTGGGGGGGAAGTTATTGTGTGCTAAGGGGGCATTAATTAGGAGTATTCAGGGCAAAAACACTTTCCTCAGTAGAATCTCTCCCATGACAGATTAATCAACAATTTTATGTAGTTCTTAATGTTTGGTATTTCTGAACAGCGATCACACAATTTAATAGGTTTTTATATATAATGATGTACTTATAATGTTATAGTTTTATACCTTATAAAAATATTGTTTGGCATTCAAAAGTGATGTTTAGAAACAGGTTCGCAGCATGAGACTAGTCTATATGGGAATAATTTAAAATTCATAATCTTAGTTTACAATAATAAAATTGTTAGTGAATATATTAGTGAATACATAAATATATATTAGAGGTCTATATTTATCTAGCATCCATCTATTTGTCTCTAAAATTTCATATATTGATATATGTATGTACCCAAATATCTGCTTTGGAAAATATATCATTTTTAAAAAACATAGTTCCTTATACAGAGAGATAAGTATGAGTATTCAGAATAGCTGAAAAGTAAGCTTTCACTTGATAAGTATTACTAGCAATATGAAAATAATTATAAATTATTTATCCTAAGTAAATTAAGTAACATTGTGCGTTTATTTTTTAAAATTGACAAAAATTTCTCTTTCTAGTTTGTCAAAGATCATATTAGCCTAATGCTTAAGCTGAATCTACTAGAAAAAGCTTCAATTAAAATTGTGTGTGTGTGTGTGTGTGTGTGTGTGTGTGTGTGTGTGTGTGTGTGTGTGTGTGATAGATATATAGCTAGATAGATAGACTTAAAGATATCAGAAATCTCTGGATGAGCCAGCTTCCAGAAAGTGCAGAACCATTAAAAGGTGAACCGAAGATCGCTGAGACTTTTCCCATTTATGAGGCATTTGAGATTTTTAGGTGTGGTTGGGGAGGTACTTTCTGAAATTGCTACTTCCATGATACTGGGTGTTTTCCTTTTACCTTTTGAGTTACCTGGTTAATAGCTTTACATCTAGTTGACAAATTCTTTATATTAATTTCTCTGTGTTAATATAACTAGTGTGATTTATATCTCCTAACTGGACCCTGACTAACAAAGATAGAATTTAACATGCTGTATTTAAAATGAAGAATAGTATCTAGTGGAGGGAAATACTAAAATAAAAACAGTATATAGTGAGGGGAAGACTAAAATAAAATTCCAGTAGATTTCTACAGCTGTGCATAGCCCCTACTGAAAATATACTTCTATAAAATTAACCACACAGAGTAATAAGTGTATATTTGCAGATAAATTTTCTTTGTTAAGAGTTAAACTGAATTTTAGGGCTATCACTTGTGTCAAAGGTTATTTTAGAGGAGCTGAATTTTTAGGTGTGTTTGTGAGAATGGTGCAGTACTGATGTAAGTAGCTGGTTCATTTTGAGGAAACAGGAAGGCACACTTATAAGGAAGAAAGTAAGAAAGAACAATTCCAAGATTTAGGTCAACACCTTTTCAGCCATGTTGAAAGGAATATTATAACTATTTTAATGATTATGAATTGCAACAATATTTACTGGTCAGTAATATAATCTTCCACAAACACCTAAAACCAGTCTTCAGCTGCAGCAGGTACCAGGATATACATTGAAGGATTTGTGGTTTTTTTGTAGGTCGTAGAATGAAGATATAGAAAATAAGCAAAACTAAAGTATGTTCATTGTATTGTATTTACTTTTCTTTAAAAATACTTTATATAGATTTTCAAAAAGCATATTTTTAAATCATATATCATTGACATTTTTTTCTGTATACCCAATCTTTTTAACTAAGAACAATTCCTAAATTTCTTCTCAATATTTAAAGTAGTCAGAGTTATTTCTCACCTCTCCATTGTCTCCATAAAATAATAAAAATTGTATTAAAGCAGTGGAAATGCATGAATTAGAAGTAAAATATGTTTAGCTGTGAAGACAGAGCAGAGTAGCCAATTTTGGCATCCAAGTCACTGAGCTTTTCAACATATGTTCCAACATCTCATGACTTGTTACTTACAGCACAATTCACCTGACTCTCCTCATCATAAAAATAAAAATATATAAATCATTCATCTTTCCAGATTTTCAGACATAAACCTGGAAACATCTGTGGCTTTTTGGTTCACTATGCAATGTTCAGACCAGTCATTTAGTGTTTGACTTTTTTTTTCTCAATCCTGGAAACTGTTTTCATGCAAACTACTAGCTGGTGCAAATCTAAATATTTTGACAGTGTTGGATTATTTATTTTTAGTTTTCCCTTAATAAGTTTCACTTTTTCTCCAGGATTTCTTAGCTGATGACAGCCATGACCTAATGGCAATGAAAAACACCAACATGATACATCTGGGTATAGAAAAGACCAAAAGAAAATATTACATATTTCATCACTAAATAAAATGCAAAATCTGGAATTGTAAACTGTGCTAATGGTAAAAGGTGTTTTTTCTTTTTGTTTTTTTGTTTTGTTTTGTTTTGTTTTAATTGTTAGTGACCTTGATATTCACTATTCACTGTCTGTCCCAAAGTCAATGAGTAAAGATATTCACAGGAACTTTTTTGTAACACAGGAATGAAACTAGAGAATCTTATGTTGGAGATACTAAGGATGGAGGCAGAAGCAGCTATAAAATCATAAAAGTTGTATTGGTAGAATTTTCTTTTAAAAAGAAGACTGTGTTAAATTTACTATCTTTATGTGTGATGAAAATAATATATTATTGTATGGCCTTACCTAACGTTAAAAAGTTTTTTTTTTTTTTTAAATCACCCATTTATTTTGATAGAGTCGGTATGTATAGAATAATGAAATGATTTCAGATTTTTTCCATTATTTTTTCTCTCTAAATCTTAGTTGTAAATCTAATCTAGTATCACTGGTCCTGTTATAACATGGACCCTAATTTAGGCCAAATGTAAGCGTTGCCTTTGCTGTTCTATCTAGCCTGGTTTTTCCAAAAACAGAGCCTGAGAAAGTCTTATATGCAGGTAGTTTATTTGGGAAATGATTCCAAATAGCAGGAATGAGACAAAGAGGAAGAAGGAAAGTGGATTTAAGGATGTGTTGCCACGTTGGCCACTGGCAATGCTGAACATTACCTGAGCCTGTGCTCCTGGCAAACAGGAAATTTCCCTTTTGTGTTCCAGAGAAAGGCTTACTACAAAGAATCACCCTTTCCCACGTGACTTAGACAAGATTCCTGAATGACTCGCCCCCAAGTTTTCCTGTGATAAGGCTAGATGCAAACTCTATAAATGCTGTTCTTGGTCTTATAAATTAACTGAACTGTTTGTCCCCACTCAACAATCTGGACTAATTCCCACTAATTTGATGAAACTGTAGTTAAATTTCTCGTTTCTTTTAGGCCCCTGAATTTCTTTATTTTTTTAATTGGTTATGAATATTCATGGGATACAGTGCTAATTGTCACCACTCATGCTCAAGATATGGTGGCCAGATCCATACTGGCAGCATGTCCATTACCGCAAATTGTGATTATACCCCATGTTCCCCACCCAATTATCCCGACCTCCCTCCGCATCTCCCTTTCCCCACTCCACTTTGTATACCTAGGGATGTTCTCTCCCTCTGTAAGACCAGCACACCACTGTGGTCTTTCTTAACTTCCTTCTTTCTCTCTCGGCTCCCACTTATGAGTAAGAACATGCGGTATTTATCCCTCTGTGCTTTGCTTATTTCACTCAACATAAGTTTCTCCAAGCTCATCCATGTTGTTGCAAATGGGAGAATTTCATTCTTATTTATGGCAGAGCAGTATTCCATGGTGTATATATACCACAGTTTCCTTGTCCAATCATCCATCAATAGACATTTAGGTTGGTTCCATGTCTTGGCTATTGTAAACAGAGCTGTGATGAACATGGGAGTGCAGGTATCCCTTCAACATGATGATTTCCATTCCTCTGGGTATATATTCAGAAGTGGGATTGCTGGGTTGTATGGAAGATATATCTGTAGTTGTTTGAGAAATCTCCAAACTGTTTTCCATAGTGGCTGTACTAATTTACAGTCCCACCAACAGTGCAGAAGCATTCCCTTCTCTCCACACCCTCACCAGCATTTGTTATTCTCCATCTTTTTGATCATAGCCAGTCTAAGTGGGGTGAGGTGATATCTCAATGTGGCTTTAATTTGCATTTCTCTGATGACTAGCGACATTGAGCATTTTTTCATGTACCTGTTCAGGTCCCCGAATTTATACACACTTTTGAACACTGGAAACCGCCCCTTCTTAATATCCTCTCCTGATGAACTCTCTGATCCTACCTCCGGCCCAGCCTACTTCTCTACACTCTGTTCTTTCCAGCCTTATTTACTCTTATTACTCTTCAATGGTCTCCCTATTGCAACAGTCCTTTTGAATAATATCTCTCTTTACCTAAGTAGGAATTTGTTTTTTATTTAACTGATGGGGTTCAAGACATGCTACCCCAAATATGGCACCATGGCATTTGAGAAAACAGCAGAACCAGGAATTTCTCTCTGACCTTCTCCCGCCATTATCCACTGAAGCAGGCCATAAAAGAATTCTCTGACTTTCCTCCAACATAAATCATAGATCCCCATTCCACAGGAGTCCTCCCTGTAGCTGAAGAAAAGGAATGCAGACACAGAGATGACAAGATAAATATGAACAGGGCTTGCTAAGCTTCCCCCAGTTTATTACCATTAGATTGTATCCTTTTGTCCTCCGATCATACTTCCATAAAAATGACTGTCCATAAAAACACAGTTTTCCTTGTTTCTTTGGGTCTTCATTTCTAAAGGCTACCATGTCATGTACAACTTATATTGAATAGATTTGTGTGCTTTTTTTCTTGTTAATCTGTCTGTTGTTGTAGTGATCTCAGTCACGAACCTTGAGATGGGTGAGGAAAATATATTACTTTTTCTCTCCTTTATCATTATATTCTGTTTTCTTTCAGGAGAGTCATTTTTATTTTGGGGGCCTTCCAATTCCTTCCTTAATTCTCTGTTCAGCTATCTTCACTTCATTTACTGTAGGCCAGTGTTTCTTAAAATTAAATATGGTACAAATGACCTGGATTTGTTAAAATACAGATCCTGATTCAATACACCTAATGGAACTTAATTTTTTTTATTTCCAGGCTGATACTCATGCTACTAATGTCTATAGATAACCTTTTGAATAACAATGCTTTAGACAGTTGTTATGTCCAAGCTACAAAAGGTCATCCTATCATATGCAGGTTCCAAATGCTTCTAGATCAATAAATCTCTCTCTTATATTGAACCCACTGGGCCAGTACCCACAAGGCAAATTCCACATTTGTCCATGTTTCTTTCTAGTACTTATCTGTGGCTCTTATGATTTTTTTTTTCAGTATGTGAACTATTTTTTGCTAGATAAGAGACCATATTTTCATAATGGACTATGCTTGGCCTTGCCACCTTGAAATCAGAGTGAGGGGCAAAGAGAGTAAAACAGAGAAAGAAGTGCTCGATCCACTGTGACTTTTGGAGGATCTGTGTGAAATACTTCTCAGACCTTTCTTCTCAAAGAAATAGATGATTTCTCCCAAAAGATTGAATGACGGCCCCATGAGTTTGAACTTTCTTGTACTTCAAGTTGTGCATGTATAAGTGTTGGTGAGGTTTCAATGGGCATTCCACGCTATGGCTTCAGAGTAACCCTGGAGTAGGAAGAAAGGAGCTGTTATGTTGCATAAAACTTCCATGGAATGGGTCACCATAGTACAGGCTACAGCAAGAAAGAGGGCTAGAAGTGTTTACATTGGCACAGAAGAGCTGTCTATCTTGCATGTGTTGTTCTGCACCCAGATCCCTCTGGTGCTCTTCCCTCCCCATTTTCTCTACTCATTGCCCAGTGCCATCTGCCAGCAACAGCCACTTGATTACCAGTTATAGCCCCGTAAGGCTTTTCTTAACCTTGTGCCTGTCTTTTTCTTCAAATCCTTCCATTTGCTCATGCAAAAACCTGGGAGTTGTTTCAATCTATCCCTTTCTTTCACTTCCAACGCACACCCGACCACAGTAGCTCTACCTTTAAAACAACTTCTCTACCTACTTTCCTTCTGCCACTTGTGTCCAAGCCACCATCACCTCTCTCCATCTTTCCCAACATCTTTTCTAATACATTTCAAGTGTACCAAGAAAACAAATCCTCTCATGTTCAATAAGGCCTGAAGGGATTAGAGAAACTGGGAACAATTCCTGGCCCTGAACAGACTCTTTTGTTTTTCCTAGTATACAGTACAGACATTCTTGATTTCTATACAGGTTTACTGGAGTAGAAAAAGTTTGGGGAGATTTGGCTTAAGCTATTGCAGTTTCCTGTTCTATCCTCTGCCTTTCTTCAAATATTTTGCTCAGAAAAAATAAGTGATTTAAATATATATTATATATATATAAAATATATATATATACTTACATATAAATATAAATATATATATAACGTATATAATATATATAACGTATATATAAATATATGATATATATATGTATATTATATATATATATATATATATATACACAATTAATCAGATATGGTCTACAGTGACTCAGACACTCCAAAAGTTTACTCCCTGTTGTTAACACCCAAACTTTGGTTCACATGTCAGCACTGATGGTGACACACACACACACACACACACGCACCCCAAGAGGATATGAAAAGGTTTATTTCTCACACTAGGATGCTTCTAGAAAAAGTGAGGCAACTCCCAAGGGAGTCTGCAAATGGCTTGAGATAGCAAGAAAAAGAGACTGGCTTGATGTTTTAATGTGGTTAGACAGTAGGGCTGGGTGAGGATTTCTGCTTTCAGGTCAGGGCTTGTGTAGCTTGAACCTTCTGCTGGCACCAAAGGAGGGAGTGCTGGGACTTTCTTATCAGCTTGCACAGATGGGAGCAGAAGGGGAAAGAGAGATGGAGGAGGCTTAAGAGTTCTCAGCAGTCTAACACCAAAAAACGTGCACTCCAATCTCTTTACCCTGCCCTAGACTCCCCTCCAGGGTCTGCCTCCCTGCAATATCCCTGTCCTACCTTCACCACTCTCCTCCCATCACCCACTCTGCTTCACCCACATTGGACTCCTGTTTTTTCCAACAATCCAAGCAATCTCCCAGCACCTGCAATACTGCTTGGTGATTATTTGTTGAGTGAAGGGACACAGTTTTTTCTAATAAAGTTTAAAGTCATTCATTCTACCAGTCCTTCTCTCAAACAGAGTGAGATTCTTATGTAGTTTACTTATGAAAATTATGTCTTAATGGTTTCTGGAAAATTAATTTCAACCTTTAATTAAAGAAAAACTAGTGATAAATCCAGTTTACTTTAATATTTAATTGAAACAGATAATATATCTTACCAGTTTCTAACACTCTCTTTAAATCTTTTTTTGCTCTGAATTTATTTTCTTAAGATTCAGTTAGTTCTTGCTTAAATAGTCCTCTGTTAGCTCTTCGTCTACATTTATCCAGGCAGGAAAAAAAAAAAAAAAAAGCAAAACAAGAAAAACCAAAAAAACCTCTTATTATGTGTGTACAATAAAAAATAAAAGTTTACTTATTCTTTTTGTAACATACTCTTTTTTGACAGTAATTGTCCAAAAACACATTGAAAGGATGGTCTTTATCTTCTGCTCTGTATCATTTCTACTGAGAAGAGGGCTTGTCTAATTATTGCCAATTTGTAGGTAATACCTCTTTTTCCTCTGTTGGGTGTTTTATTAAGAGACAAAGAGGTGTGGATCTGTTTATTTATTTGCTTCTATGCAGTGAACATGGATGTAGTTACCTTGAGTGAGTTGATTTTTTTTGTTTGCTTATCATAAAAGTCAATTTTATGTTATTTTTGATCTATTATCATACTACTCTGTCTAAAATTTTCAGTTATTGCCAGCTGGAGTTCTAAGTCCAGAAACACATGATATATTGGTAGGTTAGCACAACTATACAAGTACATTGATGTTATTTAGAATACGGTAGATTCTATCCATGAGACAGCGAATACTCTAGTATAGTCCTGGCTATCAGGCTCTGTCTTGCCTCCCTGAGTGGGGAACATTAAATAGGCTGTGGATCCAGAGTAAAATAACAGTTTTTTAGCCTTTGCCAGTTCTATGTTTTATGTGGTGAGCATGGATGTAGTCAGCTTTTTTTTTTTTTTTCCCCCATAAGGTACTTTTCATTTCTGTCTCCATCACAGTCTAAAGTCTAATCCATGTTCTGCTCCTCAGGCTTCCATACTTAGACTCTAGCTGTCCTGTAGACTAAACCCCACTCACTATTTTTGTGTTGCTTTTCCAATTAGATATACATTGGAACAGAGTAAGGCAATATATTTTTTCAGTAAATATTTTTAAAAGTATGACACATATAAGTGTGCATGTGAACAATTTACAGCTTGATAAGTCATCACAAACTGAAGAGATCCATGTGACTACCAAGCAGATCAAGAAATAGAATATTACCCGCATCCTATAAATGCATTTCATGCCCCTGCCTGGTTACTGACCACAAAAGAGATGCCAACTTCTTCCAATTCAGGCTATAAAGAGGGCTAAGAGGTAGGTGGAGGGCCAACGCTTAATGTAAGAACAATGATGACACTTCTCTAGGAAGGAGACCCAGATGACCATTTCTTAGACGATGCTTGCCTTTGGGGCCCTCTACTGACAAGTTCATGACTGAGATCCAGCCCTCATGCCTGTGTGCTTTCACTGATGTCAAGGTACCCTGGTACCAGCCTTTGATAACCGCAGCCAATAAGCATAGCATTCACTGTTTTTCTGTTTATATGGACTGAAAATATCAGGTTTAAGAGCATATACATGAATGTGAATAATGATGACGTAACTGACCACTAAATGCTCACATGTGCCTTTGACTTCCATCATAAAACTTCCTTTGGCCTCAATCTCAGAGATAACATAGGGCTAGGGAGATTGATTTTAGTCTTACGTGTGTTTTGCAGGTTTCATCTGTCAGTCTAAACTGATGCCATTCTGTCTTCCAGATTACTATTAAAATAAGTGACTTGGGACATTGCACATGTGTATGGATGTTTTTTAAATGAAATATAAAACTGGTAAAAATTATTTTGGTTTGACTTTTTTTTTTTATGTAAACCCTAAATGGGGCTCATGAGAAGTGTCAGGTGAACTTGGCCCAAGTTCCAGGGGAACTTGCTCCCTCCCAAAGGATATAAAGAAAAGATTTATGACTCCAGGTGAAAAGCATAAGAAAACTGGTGACTACAGATGACTTTAACTTTGAGTTTCTGGTTCATTGGGAGTCTAAAATGAAACTTGGCGATTGCAAGGGGCATGTCTCTATAAATGAGAGAAAGGCCTTGCAGAATCTGTGCAAAATGGGCTTCAGTTTGTGGCTGTTTATTCATATACGCACTGTCTCTAAAGACCATAGACTTTACTTGTAGAAAGTAGAATGCATTTTCATCTTGAGATTAAATGTTGTCAACAATATTTTATTAATAGCTTGGAATTCCCCATTTCCTCTATTAAAACAAGTCCTGATAACATTTTGCTTTGCTCACAAGTGCGACTGAAACACTAGCCCTGAAATAGACTTGGTCCACGTTCCAATGTGCTAGTATTCTAACAGGAAATCAAGTCATGTCTGTCTGTATATCCCTTACCATGTACCTAATTCATTAAGGAATTAGAGGTCTGAATTTTTGGAGTATTTTTTCCCTGCTATGGAATTTTTAATATGTAAGCCTAAATCAGGGTGTCTGTTTGTCATTTAAAAGACCACAAATTGAAGACTTTTGCAGGTGCATGTTGGCATGTGGGTGGGATATAGACCATGGACTAGCTCTTATTTCAACACCAAAGTAGAAAATGGGCACGAAATGAATCCTCTCTTGCCCCATTAACAACTGGCCTCATAGGCAACATCTGGAATTCTCATAGGTATTTTATAACTAAAATAGCAGTAGTCACTCCATCATTGACTCTAGTACTTCTGGGCTAACAACTGCAGCAAAATCATTGAAAGAACAGTCTTCTTATTGATTAAAAAGGCCCCAGTATATTTCTCTTCCAATTTATCAGGAATCATGCAAAACTCTAGACATTTTTTCTACGTTCTGTTTCTAATTTAGTGCAATTATAGTGCTTGATTGTCTCCCGTCATGCTGGGAAATAGAATTAAGCAATACTTAGCAGGAACATCCTCCATTACTTGGCCCTGATACTGCTGGCCCTGCTGTGCTTCTGTCCATGGTATCAGAGGTCTCATAACACATGGGCAAATCAACAAAGTAAAAAGATGGCCAAGATAGGGATTTTCTCCTCCAAAACAATGAAGGCAATTGGCATATTATGACATTGACTTTAAAACAGTGTTTAGCACTGTGTAGTTTCTTACATGAGTTTTCTTAAAAGAATGGGTCCCTTTTTCTCCATTGTTCAAATCAATTGATTTGAGTGAGATAAAACACCTGAAATAGGCAGAAACAGCTGACATCTTCAGAAAAAATTAAATAGGAAGAGGCTCCCGAATGCTTGGATGACTTAATCTTGCTGAAGGAAGAGGCTCTTTTATATGAAGGGAGAAATTGAAAACTGTTTTCTCAGCCCCGTTATAGCATGTCAAGCATAAATACTACTCAGGAGCTGATCACTCTTATAATATTAGAATTAATATATTCATAATGCTTCAAGAAGCAGTTTCCTTCTTTCACAGACCCAGTGACTGAGATGAAAGCAAACGATACAGGAGAGAAGAGCCCAGGAACTCTGACTTCGGGACAATCGAGCTCTATTTAATAAGGGTTGCTGCTTTCTCATTTAGAAAGGCAAAGCCTTCATTTCTTTAAGGATTTTTTTCCACATTTCAGTCATAATGTGAAGCTCTGGATGTACAAAAGTGAACAGGATGCCCGGTATCATTAGCCTTGGGGAGTTTGCAATTCAGTGAAAGGTCCAGTAAGCAAACATTAGGATGGATTTCATGAGTTAAGTCACCAGGGTGCTTTCAAAGAGTAAAAGCAGAATTGAGAATGGTCAGGCAAGGCCTCTCTAAAGAGATACAGATAATGGGAAACTGAGATGTTAGTTTTTCAAAAAAGCAGGGACAGGAAATCTCAAGACAGGTCAGTATGTGTCAGGGCACTGGGGCAGAAAAAGCTGTGATTTAGTCAAATAATTGAAAAAAAATTGGACGGTAGATGAAACTGGGCAGAAAGGCAAGGGACAGATGGTCTTTTCTTTCACTCTAGTAGTCGGAGTTTACAACATAAAGGATATATGAAATAAAGAGTCCATTGAATTTAGCATGTGCCAGAGGATTCTAAAGACTTTGAAGTCTGAATAATTTTAACCTGACTAGAAGGTAAGAGAATAACTGTTTCTTTAGGACAGGGAAACTTGTATATTACATAGAAGATGATTTCTAATAGAACTTTACATTTGTATAGAGATTTTGAATTGGCAAATGTTTTCACAATGTTTCTTTCCTATTCTATAAAATGTTCCTAAGTGGGGAGGATATAGATTATGATCAATTTCTCACAAGAGATATTAATCCAATTTTTGATTACACATGAAAATGATGCCAATTAATCGAGATTAGAAGTTAGGCAACTTTTATTTAAAAATGTCTCATGGTAGCTGTTGACCTAATTTTGAAACACTACAAAATATAGTTGCAGGCTAAAGATCTGTTTCCTCCTGGTTTCTCTAAACCTATTCATGGAATGAAATTACATTTATATGAATTTCAGTGACAGGCAAAACTAAGAGTTGATGCCTCTGGTGGAGAATGATTTATTGGAAAGGAGAATATAGGAACATTCTGGGGTGATGGAAATTTTCTATACCCAGAAAAAAAAAAAAACTTAATCTTGTGGTTGGGTCCTCAGGAGACTTTAATTAATGATCAGATTTGAAAACCACAGTTAGGAATATAACACCTTGGTCAAGCAGATAACTTGACATAATAGAAACAAAGAAAAACAAAATGAATAACAAAATTACTAATCGTGATAGTTCTAATTTCTACCCACTGTGACCCTGACTTATGAAGTATGAGGATGTGCTAAACAAGTCATCTTTTTCAAGGGCATCACAGTGACCATGATGTAGAAAAGATATTGATTTAAACCTTTAATGTAGTTAAGCTTATGCCCCCAAAGGAAAATGTAAGCCTTTAGAAATATTTGATGTGTTCCTGATAATAAATGCATGGAGGATAATTATTAGGCATTTAGAAATTAAGATTTTTACTTTTTTGATTAAAATATGTTTGTTCCATCTATGTATCAATTTATTTACATTTATCACCTATCATGGTGGGAGCTGTGAGAGGTACAAGATACTCTGAATAAAGAGAACTCACAGAGTAGTTCAAGAATTTAACTATGTCTTAACAAGGCACTTGCAATAATCGCCAGAAATGCAGAATAACAGGTCTTAAATATCCACTAGAAACTTGTTAATATTGGCAATATAATTTATTTAAAATGTTTCATTATATAACAGAAAATTGTTTTTCATTTCTATATGCCTGATCAGTCCTTTTCCATGTTTTTTTAATTTCTTTTAAAACCAACTAATCTTTTAAAAAATCATTTCCACTGTTTACAGCAATCTATCCCATGGATATCCCACTATTTAAAAGTGATACAGCATTTTTTCTTTAGACTCACACCATAAGTCAGAAGAAAATAGTCCAATAATCTCAACTCCATACTTGGATCAGAAGTTTTTCAGACTGTATTTCTTTGGTATGTCTGCCTCTAGGTTCATTAGTACGTGTTCTGTCTCCCTGACTTTCATTCAGAAAGGTTCCAAACACTAATGCTTCCTTAATTACTCATTTCAGAGCCTACAGAAGTTCTAATGTTCAATTGTAAACCAATAATAAAGACAGGAAAGAAAGGAGTCATACAAGATATGTTTAAAATGCTTTTAAATGTAGCTTGCAGAACAAATGTGTTTCTTCATTATAAATTTGGTGGCTCGTCATCTGTAGGCTTTTGTGGCCTCTGCTCTTCTGAAATAGCAGGAAATATTTTAACAATTAGAGTGAGCAAATTGTAAAGGGAAATATGGCAGTGCATTACCTACTGAGTCCTTAAATAAAACATTCCTTTCCTAATGTAGTCCTGATGCTGCTCTGTCTTCTGTTAGTGGGGACCACTGTGTTGCCATAGGCAAGCATCAAATATACAGTAGTTTGATAATGGCAATACATGCAGCAATAGAACAAAATCTCAATTATGATAGGAGCAAAAAGACATACTGTATTTACCTTTAGGCATCTTTTTGGTTTCTGTTGAAAAAAAATTAAAACACAGACTGATCTCAATATGTGTGTTCATCTAATTTGCATTCTTTAAAAAGTTCTAACTTTTCTAAAGTCAGATATTTATTTATTGTAGCAAAATTGGAAAAAGAAATGTTGGTGCATGAGTTATATTCATTTATTTTTATTTATGTGTGATGACAAAGGTATGTATTGAAAAGTAAAAATACACAATGAGTAGAAATAAAGTAGGTTTAGGGAAATGTATATATATTTTAATTTCTAGTAAAATAATAGAAATACCTTTAAAGTCTTCATATATTAATGTAGATATGAATTAACTCTTCAAAGCTTCAATGTTTTCAATGTTTATTCTTCTGAATTGACCATATACAGATCTTTAGTCTCTAGGTATATATGATGTTAGATGGACAAGCCAATAAACTTAATCAAAAAGTCCTGTTAAGGTAACTTCACCAAAATATTGGAAACTTTTAGTATAAAAAAGAAACATAATCTCCACTTAAAAGTTATTCTATGTAATGCTTTTAGATATTATTTTCCTTTAAGAGAACTGTTAATTGTAGGCTAAATTTACTGTGTGTTTCCACTAAGAACATCATATGATTAGATTCCTGTTGAATCAAGTGCAGTAACCAGTAAGAAGAGCTAAAATAAGAATCCTTCAATTTGTATTTATTTTTTGAGTGTGTGTGGGTGTATAGAAAAATAGATAAAAATTCAAAGTTAGTAGTAACTTTGAATTCAGATATGTTCTGTATTTGAAAGTATTCATATATCCTAGAGGATTTGTTAAAAACCTAGGCTCTGGGGTCAGACTTCACTGGTTCAAGGTTGTTTTTTTCCACTTTACTAACTCTTTGAACTCCAGCAAGTGTTTAACCTTACTAAGGTACACTTTTATAATTAAAAAAGCTGAGATAATAATATAATCTATGATACTGGGTTGTATGATATTGTTAGGAGGTAATTTATCTAAGGCATTCTACACAGTAACTTACTTACATGTTACATTTAGCTCATGTTCAGTTACTTGAAAGCGAATAGTTGCATATGTTGTGTTACCTAGTCTTTAACTCACTGTACTTCAGCCTTCATTTTAAATTCTTTTTCTAATCCATGCCTGTTCAGAAGAACTTTGAAAGAAAAAAACAAAATCAGTTATAACTAATTAGGTTCTGCATTTTGTATCAGATTTCGTAAGGAGTTGAGTAATATTGAATAGACTAGACCTCTTTAAATAGAGGAAATTTGGTAATTTTTTGTTTATTTCAGTTTTTCATATTGGCTCTAGGTTGTAGCTTGCTTTGTACAATCTGGTGTAGAATGTAAATCTACAAATTGTTCTTAAGCACTCCATGCAATTGTATTTGCTAAACCTACAGACATCTAAAGATATTCCTCCTGGATATAGTTATTTTAACCTATTTCTAATTATTTAAATTCAATTGTGATAAACTTTACAGCTTAATTTCTTTCTCCCTCAAGGATGTTTCCCTCGCTCGGCTGCTTTTGTCCACGACACTGTTACTTTTATCATCAGTAGCATAAATTAAGTACTTAGAATTACTCTTTCTGACTAGTTATAAATGTAATATGTTTTCTACTATATTGTAATTTCCACCTTTTACCTCTTTGAGTCAATTGTACTTAGCACCGTTCTGTGCATATATTTGGCACTAAATTAATGTTTGCTTCTAATAATAGATATGTGATTATAAAAATCTATATGTGATGATAACTCTAAATTTTTAGTCCAAGCATTGAGTTTATACAGTGTCTCAACTACAGCACTCAAACTGCTAATAAATTTTAAAGGTTTTAGTTATGGGGAATTTCTAGACATATATTATGTAAATGATTTGATTTAGAGGAGGACATATATATCTGCTTATTGTATCTGCAAAGAAAGCCACTTTGGATCATTTAGTTGAGACAAATAGCCATATTCATTAGCAAATAGTTACTTTATCCAGAATTAAGGATACATTTAAAGTAGTGTCAGGGAGAAGATAAAAATAAAGAGTGCATTAGAAGTTTAACAAATCTGACTCAGAGATCTCAACTTTGTCTACATGTGGAATCCATCAAGCTGATTTTAGTGGCAGTTGCAAACTTCCCTTTTCTGTAACTGTTCCTCATTAAACTCAGAGGGATCGAGGATAACTTTTTTCAGTAATTTATGACATTTGTGTCTATTTGCAACAGTTGTAAAAATACAGTATAACCAAGAACATCATAAAACACTCATAAACTCTTCTAAAGGCAGCCAACGAGCTAGACTTTCCACAGCAGTTAATGATACAAATGTGAGTGAATTATCCCTCGGTAGAAGCTGTGTGAAATCTGTGAACTATATAATACATTTTAGAAAATACTTAAGGTATAAAAATAAAAAAAAATAAAATAAGTTTTGCATAGAACATTAATTTAAAATTTATATAAAATTAAATGTCAATAATTTTTGTCAACCTCAAATATGATTTTTTGGGGAGAAAGATCCCTATTAACGTAAAATATCTATTCTTTTCACAATATTTTAAAGTAAATTTTCTCCAAGAGGTTATAACTTACTTAGTTCTTAAAACCAATGAGCTCAGTTTATTATAGGTGGAAAATGAGTTGTTCTCCTCACACAAAAATGCATAATAATATTCCATGATTGAACAATTTACAAAGTTGCAAACACAGGAAATATACATTTATAAAATTACTGACACATGTGTACATGCATATATCACTGCAGTTTAATTTTATAGTTAATGTGATATATTTTACAACTCTTAAAGTGATATCTAAGAAACTTTGGTGCTTTCAGAGTTCAGGTTTTTTACTTCCTTGAACTACTTCATAGGAAAATAATTCTAAAGTAGTGTTGGCAAAAATATGTTGCTGCCCAATTGATAGAACTTGCTGAATTCAATTTATTTTCTGAGTTACTAATATTTCTTTGTTTTTATTGGAATATGTGAGGCCTTTCCTCCTCAAACCATACAAGAAATGCCTTAAAGTTGGATTATCGTCATCAGACTGATCTTTTCCCCAGAAACTAAAGCTGTTGAGAAGATTAAGAAGACATGGAGTTTCATAGTTATGCCACTAGTCTGACAGTAAAGGACAAAAATCAGGCCATATTCTAGGTCCAATTGTCATCAGCAGCACAATTCTTGCTGCTGCTACTGGCGGGATCACTTGGAGATGCCTCATTCTGGAATCCAAACATTGTTCAAGCATGAAGATTAAACTCTTTTGGCTCAGAAAGGCTCTTTATTTTCAGCTTGAAAAAATGGTGATAATAAATTGGAAGAGTCACTTACCATACTACATTTCTTCTGGAAGATTTCTTTCCCAAGGGATTCAGAAAAATGAAATATTAAGGAAAACATGAACAGATTGTCATCTCTATCTACCAGTCCACTAAAAATAAATATGATCAGTCACTTAGTGATAGGATACAGCAATATAAAGCAGGTGCACTAAAGACAGTGGGTTTTATGTAGCATTATGGACAATGGACCATATGTAGAGCTACGAACAATAAAATAAATTTACTTGACATATCCTTTTCACAACTTCCTGCATCCAACAAACCCCTAGATTCTGAGCACTCACCTCTGATCATCTATCATTGAAGAGTTTAAGAGCTGAATTGGAGAGTCAAAGGGAAACAAAGCATGGATATTTTTCAAAAAATGAGAAGAGGGAAGCAAAAGCAGAGTAGTGGAGGTTGAAATTTCTTAGGATTAAGTATTAGAGAAAGAAAATAATGGGACAAAGAGGATAATGTCAATTTCCTTTATTTCTATAAATGGGAAGTAATAAGAGCAGGGGGCCATATTTCCTTCCACAGCTATTTAATGACAAATATCTATATCAGCAGGTACATTAAATGGACATATATAAATGTGTGTGGGGGTGAAATGAAACTACTTAAGTGGGTTGAATTTAAAAATACAACTTTATTGAAAAACATTTTTTTATATAAATAGCAAAAACTAACTGAAAACTAGAATGGACACAGTCCAAATGTCCCCCATAATCTTGAATTCTTTGTCCAGGCACCAGCAATGTGGAATATTGACATTATGGAATGTAAACACTCCATGACACTTACATCATTATGTCACATGCTGTTAATCACCTAGCATGCTGTGAAATCTGCTAACCTGCTATAAAATACACACATTTTCTTATTTGGAAATGTTTCAATTCATTACCTTTCTTTCTAAAAAATGACCTGAAATTGATGATTTCAAGACATGGCTATACATTTATGACACTTGTCGCTGAGGAACAACACAATCACGTGTGTTCTCAGTAGCATTCATTTAATAACTTTCTGCTTGCATGTATGCTGTACCTCTAAATTGGTTGCAAACTAAGAGCTTTACTATAACAGATTGAGAGAGTCCTTCACCCTGATTAATAAAAAATAGTTGAATAATCTTTCAAAGACAAAGAGACAATGAAAAGGTCATCACTGGGGAGATTTGTGTCCTAGATGTTGCTAGTGATGGCTGGCATGCCAATTTCCATATCTTCATTAACATTATAAATACTAGGCAAGAATGAGGAGTAATGTCCAAGATACATTAAACGCAAAGGTTGTTTATTTTCTTGATTCTTCTAGACAATTCTTTAGATGTGATCTAGATTTTCTACGCTTTGAAACATGAATGTGACCAGGGAAATGATTTTGATGGATTTTGTGCTTGCAATAGCTTGATATTCAAAAGCAGATCTGATATAACCAGGATGCTGTCCTCATTCCTGTTGTCTTCTTAGATTCCCTGAGCTACTTGTGTAAATTGTATAATAAGAGTGAATTCTGATCAATTCCTGCTGTGCAAAATGAATTTCCACCCAACTCCTAAATCTCACCTTTCTTCTGTCTCTTCATTTACTTTGTGGAAAACTCGCATGCTTCTTCTTAAACCAACTCAAATATCATGTCTTCTTTGAAGTTTTCCCTGTTTCCTAGGTGAAATAATCCCTCTCTTTTTGATGTTCTCATAATGCTTTATACTGTTACAGAATTTATCACACTGTATAATTTTATGTCTGGTACTACAACTAGTCTGTGGGTATCCTACAGATTAGAATGGATAGCGTCTAAAGCATTTTTTTTTTCTTCCAAATTTGTGGAATCTTGTGTTAAGAAGGCAATAAGTAAATGCTGGTTAGTTTTTCATTTCAGGGGTGATAAAAGTCATTTCTTTTCCCAACCACTATGTATTTAAGTCATTAGTAATAACAATGCAGAAAGATAAGATAGCAAGTTTTAAATACTATTTTGTGTGTGGTGGAGCAGTGGAAATGAAGAATTTACAGGCTGGAACACAAACTTCTTTTTTTTCAGAAGGCTTTTATATATGAACGTTGATGTTGGTATAAATAATAAACAAACCAGTTCATATTTAATACATTTTTTGAATTTTTCTTCCACGATTATATCTAGTAGGGAGGCAGATTGATAACGTAAAGTACGAGAAGACTACATAACTACATTTTGGAAGGAAATTGAGAATTGTTTCAACTGTAGCATTTTGGAAAAGGAATGTTTATAGGAGAGCTTTCTGTTGCTTTGTTCCAAGCGACCTAACTCTGACATACACTGACCCAAGTTACATAAGAGACTCCATTATTAACATGTAAGGCATACATCCTATAATAAGAATGAAAACAATATCAACCTATATTTGAAACCTGTATTTCAATTCAATTGAAAGGGATACTTTATAATATGTACTTGAAAGATAATTTATGAAGCACCTATAGGCTTTCAAACTATTTTAAGTCAATTCAAATATCATTTATTTGTCAAAAATTACTATTTTTAATAAACTGGTCCATAATAAAAAAGAATGGGAAAATTTACTAAGCAGAATGTATAGTTGTTTACAATTAAATTTATATAACAAATTAATATTATATGGCTTCTATAAATGACCTATAATTTTGCTGAAATCATTTCCCTTAGGTGTGATTCCCAAAGTATACCTTTTATAACTTGGGCATAGAAACTCAAGTAATATAAATTTTCAGAAATCCACGAAATTAAGGATTTTAACAATTTTTTAGTTCTGCCATTTAGATAAACTTTCATTTAATTTTTAAGAAAAATCTAGGGTCTTAAGTGATTAAAAGCTGTAAAAATGCTCTTTAAAAAAAAAGTCTGACCTGAGAGTATAAATTGGAATGCTCCATTATAGGAGCTGGTATTAATCTTTCCACTACATTAAGTGGGTTTCAAGTTCTTTTCTATAGTATAATTAAAAAACACATTTGATGGAGAAGCAAAGCATTAATAGTAGTGATGGGTAGAAAATTAGCTTAGTGCGAAAAGCCACATATTTAGAGAATTTCATCTTATCGAGTAAAAAGATGATTGAAAAACAAATAAGAAAAATTAAAGGCAGTTTATTTTATACTTTTTATTGACAAATGGGAAAGATGCAGAATGCCACTTTTTAAAATTAAAATAAATTATATTTAAATAGGATTAATATAATAAATGTTCCTGCCTAACAAATACATACAAATGTCTTTTGTCCTCCATAAAAATAAGGTTCATTGTGTGTTTACCCTCTACTGCTCTATGGAGCATATTTGTTGGAATTAGTGCTGCCTAGTGTAGTTAGTTATTTAAAATCATGATGTGTGAGATAGAATTCAGGGCCAAGTTAGACATGTTTGGTTACTTCTGCTACTTACTATCTTAGTGAAATCTTGAAAGACAAATACTTAATAGATGTCACTATTTTAAACTCTAAAATAGGAGCACTAATTTCTGAAATGGGCATTGTTAAAGATATTAAATGAGATTAAATGACATATTTAACATGATCAATTATAGAGTCTCATAAACCATTACTTATCTTCCTATCTCCCTATCTTTGTAAGAGAATTTCCTCCTGAGACATAAAAATTTAACAGTTTAAATTGATTTAGAAATGTTTATTTTCATCCATAATAGAGTAGAACTTGGGAAAACCAAATTTCCCCCCAGGAATAACTAGAAAAGCTAGATAACATTACAAAAAAATCTGTGGAAAGCATTAGAGGGTTGCTGAGGTAGCCAGGACTTCAGAGGTCAAGATCATGAGGGGGAAAAAATATAAAAAGGAGAATCCTTATTTTTTAACTTATTGTCACATTGGGGAATCTGTCGATTCTTGGTGTGGGGTCAATGGTTGACAATCCAGGCAGAGTGCAAGAATCTAGCAGACCTTTCTTCAATTTTGTGATGCTAGGATAAAAGAAGTAGAAATTTTGAAAGGCTAAGGTGTACATTGCATGAGTGGACATGATCCTGGGGAAAAGAAAGCTACAATCAAGTATGCAAGGTATTCAGCTGCTTTTCTCCTGAGGCACTTGATGCATTCTTAAGCTTTATAAGGCAAGAAGCTAAGAAGTGAACCAAAATGCCTCTGAAAGTGCAGTCAAATTTCTGGTGTCTCATGGTATAGGCTGCAAAAATCTGGAATTCAAGATTTCCCAGCAAGTAGGGGTCATAGTACACTTCCTAGTCTCTCAACTGAGAAATATTTTGGGCTATACCTCAGCAGTGATACATAGACCAAGCTTTACAGAAAAGGCACCCTGTGCCATATAAATTCAGTACTTGTTTGAAATAAGGTTATTGTCTCCACCTCAATTTTAATTTTGGGAAAGCAAACATCCAAAACAAGATAGCATTAGCATCATTCAGAGATTCTACCCTTTTTCATACACAGTGACTGACATTCAATCAAGAATAACCAGGCACATTACAAAAAATACCAATAGGAGAAAAAATAATAAAGATACAAAGCAACCTATATATTACACAGATTTGCAGTTGCAAAACATTGATTTTAAAAAAAATATTATGATCCATGCAATAAATATATAAATGGTAAGACAAAATATTCCAAACAAACTGGTTTGAGTAGTGATGTCATGTAATCTCATTTACATTGGTTATTCAATTTAATGTAACTAGAGCAGACCGAACTAATTCCAACAAATGCATTTCAAATATGAAGATGCTAGGAAATGATGAGAAAAACAGCATATAAAAATTTGAGAACTTTAAATTCAATAAGTAAAATTGAAACCTAAATAGGTGGATTTAACAATAGATTTATCCTTAAGTAGATGGAATAAAACAGCAGAAGAAAGGAGAAGTGCATTGCAGTGTAGGAGAATAGATAATATCCTGGCTGAATTAAAAAAAAAAAAAAGATTATAAACCACTGACACACATACACACACAGAACCAAAAGCCTAAAGACATATAGGACACAGGGAACATGTATGAGATGTGTATATAGAGAGTTATAGAAGAATTGGAGAGATAAAATCATAAAAGGTAATGTTTAAAATGATAATAGCCTTTTATTTTTCAAACCTGATGGAACATCTCAACCCACAGATTCAAGAAACACTACATATCTCAAGCCAGACAAATGTGGAGTAAACCACACCTAGGCACACCATATTTAAGCTACTGGGAAACCAAAGACAAAGAGAACATTCTAAAAGTGACAATATTATTTTTAAAAGAGCAACAATAAAACTGATAGATCAGTTCTCAGCAGAAACAATGGAAGCTGGAAGACAGGGGGGGAAAGTAGACCTGTTATTTAAATGGTGAATGATAATTTTAACTATTTATTGGTACAATTCTATCTTGAGTTCAAGCTTGCAATGAATTGTAATAGTCATCTTATAAAACATGCTTATAAAGTAGCAGATTATAGGCCTGTGCTTTTATAACTTTGTAAAGCGGCATATTTATTAATGTTTTTAAGAAAACCAAGTTGTCCTTAGATGTCTGTCATGAAAATGGTTCAATTGCTTTTGCTCAGGGTCATCTACTATGGCTTATTCCTATATCTGGTTGACCTTTCAAAAATTCCAAGTTCTTTATATAATAAATGTGTAACTTTGTATTTCTCAAGTAGATAGAAGAAAAGTAATACATCACTTACTTTGTAAAGGTATGCTTAAAACAACCAAAAAATAAAAAAATAAATTATGGACAGCATTTATTAAGACTTTAATATAATTAAAGACTGGGTATTTTAAGATATGGAATAAAGCCAATATTTCCATACTTGCCTGTGATTCTTTCCTTACAATTGTCTAAATTTGGCATATAGCATTAATGTTTAAGGTTACATTATATATATGTGTATATATATATATATGTAATACAAGAGAGTTAGTGCAAGAGGATATAGTCCAAAAATATATCATTTCTGTAGTGGATTGAATTATGTCCCCCCAAAACTATTGAAGCTTGAATTGTCTCCCAGGTTTTATGTATTAGAAACTTAGCCCCCACTGTGACTGTTAAGAGGGTGGGAAATCCTATTATGGTAATTGGTAGGTAGAGCCTTAAAGAGGTGATTGGATTGTAGTACCGTGCAGTAGTGAATGGATTAAAAATGGTGGTCGGGGCACGGTTCTGAGGGCTTTAAAAGAAGGGGAGAGTCTGTCTGTTTTTCTCTGCTCTCTCTGCTTCCACCATCTTGCAATGTGAAACCCCTGCATCACTGTCGCCACCACCAGATGGACTTTGGACTTCCCAGCCTCAGAAACTGCAAGCAATAAACTTCATTTTTCTTTATAAATCACCCAGTTCCGTGTATTCTGTTATAGCAGCACAAAACGGACTAATGCAGTTTCCAAAATAACAATGCTAGAGGGAGACAAAATATATGAGATATATAAATACATTTTATCTTTCTGTAATTTCTCCCAGCTGTATCTTCATCTTTCCTTGATCTTTGTTTCCTGAATACTCCCCCTGTTCCAAGAAATGGAAGGTCTTCAATGACTTTTGGTACTTGTAGAGGCTACTCTTGCCTTTCATGTTTTCTACCTTGTCTCCAATAGTCATTAATTTAGCCAGAATTTAGTAGGCAGCTTACACATGAATGCAGGAGCTACCCTGGAAATGTAGCCAGATTAATGATGCTGAAAGTAACATCAAAGTGATCAGATTATGTGATTTTCTTTTCTTCATAGTTGTGTAAATGACCTGATTCACCAACGAAATCCCCAACCACTTCTTTAGATCCCACTGACCTTGATCTAGTGCCATAAAGAATCAACTTTCCACGAAATTTTCTAGACTTAGGCTAATATTATTGAAGGGTGCTTTGCCTTAGAAGTTTTAATTTAATAATCACTGAACTCCTTTTCAATCCATAGAGAGCCTTAATTCTATGAAAATCTAGAATATACTAAAGTTTAGATTTCTACTGTGTTCTTTGTAAACATCTTATCAGCAAATACAATTGCGTTTGGAAGGTGAACTTATATTTGAACACAGTTAATCAAAAAGGACTAAGAACATTTCATTTAGTAAAGAGAAAACAATCAACATCTTCCATCTGGAAAGCAAATCAAGTCAGATGTTTATTTAAAAGAAAAATTAAGTTCAAAAGAGTAAGGAAATTAGAATTTTGCCTCATGATATCCTTTGTAGGTTAAAAAATAGATATTTAATACTCAGGATAAGGACTTTTCACATGAAAGTGAAGGCTTGTGAAACATGAAGGCATAAGATCTGTAAAACAGTGAATGAAAAACACTATTGAGGTTTTAGATGGGAGAGGTTGTTTTAGAAAATAGCATATGGAAATGGAAAAATAATTTCTTAATATTCGGCCCAAATGGTATGACATTAGAGTAGTGAGTAAGACCGTTTCTTGCTTTTCCTGAAGCAAGAAAGTCGGGTCTTACCTTATCCAAACTGGATATGAACAAAAATTTCTTTTTCGGTATTGGTAATATGTCCTATAAGCTTTTGATTGAATATCAATACAGAAATAGGTTCACAGCACTTTGTGAGGTAAAAATTAATTAAAGAGTTAAATTAAACAGAAGTTGCTCAGAGTAAGAATTATGGTGGATTCCTGTTAGAAAGAAAACATAACCACTTAACTCTTGCCTTGCTAATTTATCATTAATGATTTTCTTCGTTAAAAAACACTGTACCTTCAATTTTCTTCAAGTTGAACTGGCCTAACAAGTCATTCATATTAAAATGATAAGTAATGCACACTGCTATTACGATCAATAGTCATTTTGAAGCTATTTTTTCCAGTTTAGTTAATAATACCATGTAAGATTTACAAAAGTACGTTAGTCATTATATTTGTGTAGCATATAAACAATCAAATCCAGCTAAGTTAAATCTAAGAGAGTTATCACTGTATATTCCAGAAATAATTGTTTAATAAAACTTAGCTTGTTTTTACACTCTTTTCTTTTTTTCCTCTGTTGTATTGGTAGATATATTGCATCAAAATGACCTTTTTTTTTTTTTTTTTTTTTTTACTCTTTACCTCTTAGGGAAGAGTGCTTATTAAATACATCATACACATATCTTATAAACTTGTATGTTAGATATACAATACCAATACCTCTGTGGTAAATAAACATTCTACTGATCAAATGTAAAAATCCACTGCTGCTCCTCCAAAGCTCCCTGCTTTCTCATATTTTCTTGTCATCACTAAGTCTAATTGTTTGCACATTAGCTTTTAATATAAAACTTAGCCAGATACAGAAAAGTAAGATTTAATAATAACAGTGGATTTATAGTCCTTTATGAGCCAGGGAGCTCAATGGCAGTCACATTCCCAAAACTGTGTAAATGTGGACCCTGGGAATGATTGCGGGTCATGTAGAAAATTGATGGCAAATCTGGACAACAATAGCATTTTATATGTCTATAATATTTTACATCTCTCAAAGCTCCTTTCCAAAATTATCTTATTATATTACAAAATATCTCTAGGAAATAAGTAGTCTAGACAGTATTTCTTTATCTTCCCTCCTTTTACAGAAGAGTAATTTGGAGGATGGAGAGTCTGTGTGACTTAACCAAAGTCACAGGGTTAGCAAGAAGTCTGACTAATAAAAAACTTTAATTTCTTTGGAAATAGCCACTATTTTCTTCAAATATTTACTGAGTGCCACTATGGACCAAACATTACTTTAGAAGTACAGAAGTGAGTGACCCAAACAGACTAAGTGTCTGTTCTTTTATAACTTTATATTCCAGTAAAGAGGTTATACAGTAAACACATTAAGAATGGAATATATATTAGCATTTCTTATATACATATTGTAAAAATTAAAATAGAGAGATAGGGTGGATGGTGTCAGTGCAGAGATGACTATCCTTGATAGAATGGTCAGGGACAACCTCTCAGATGAGGTAATAATGACATAAAGACCTGAATGATAAGAATAAACGAGTGTTGGGAAATTTCGTGGAAAGAACTTTGTAGACAAGGGATCAGCATGCATACTGGAGGGGGGGTATATGTGACATATATCGAACAATGTGGCCTCACAATAGTGAGAGGAGGGAAAGTATAAAAGATGAGGGCAGAAGGTCAGCAGATAGATGATCCTGGCGAGGTGCTTGGATTTTATTATCATCTGTGTTTGGAAGTCACTGCAAGATTTAAGCAGAGAGGGGTATATTTTAAAGAGATTTTTATGACTTGTTTACTTTTTCCTTTATCACATAATCTTAATTTTATTTTATAACATTAAAACTAATTTTACAGTCTTTTCTCAAAGAACAATATGGTTTTCAGATTCAGCTCTATATTCAAAATTTGGCTGCACCTGTGCATCCCATGCATTGCTCTGGATTTCACTTTCTTTATCAGGAACATGGATAAACAATAACTATCTTGGAAGACTAACGTAACACACAAAGATAAAATATACGTAACAAGCATCAACATTTATTTCAATAAAGTACCATTTTCACTTTAGAAAAGCCTGGTAAAATTAGGTTTCACTGTGTAAATACAGGCCTCACCAAAAAACATTATACATTCATCAGATATCCTGAAAGTTTATTTTTTAAGTAGTTTATTTTGAAAGATAGATGGACAAAAGACAAGTTAGATGAAGTTGCCATTTATATTTTGGTCTTTATATTTTAAATAAAATGGTAAGTATCGGGCAGTAGAAAACACAAAATGATACCAGATAGAAATAACATACAAATGCATTCCAGAAAAAATGGAAATATTTAATATATATTAATAATGCAAATTCTCCAAGCGAAAATACTGCACTTGTTCATTTAGATTGTTGGTAGATTTAGAAATAAACTTATACACACCTGGGTGTTTAATAACTTTGTATTTTATTTAAATGATTAAATTACATCAAGATAAAATTAATTGTTGCTAAAGCAGTAGGGAATATATGAGGGGTCCTCAAGAAGTTCATTGAAGGATTCACATTACCTTTCAATTCAATTTTTCTGCAAACTTTTTTGAAGGACCTTGATATATTTTCTTTTAATTACTATTGTTTTTATTGGTTATGAATATTCATGAGATACAAAGCTGATTGTTCACCCCTCAGGCCCAAGATGTGAAGGCCAGATCCATACAGGCAGCATACCCATTACCACAAATTGCAATTGTACCCCATGTCCCCCACCTGGGTGTTTTTTTAAAGACTGTTAACCAATCACTAGTAAGTGATAACATCAGTGGGAGGTGACATTTATGAAAGGCTTTAGAAGATAATGGCAAAAGTTCTAAACATAAAATTAGTTGGTTTTCTTTTTCCACAATTTTTAAATGTCAATGGGTGTTCCAAGCCTTACCTGTAATTCCTTGTAAAGATGTTGGTTTACTTCCTCAAAGTTTTCCTCTCTCATGAGAAATATAAAAATAACCTTTTTAAAAAAAGAAAAAAAAAATGTTTCCTAAAATCAATAGCAGCAAAGACAGATACCATGGAAGACACATACCATTTTTACTGGATTAAAATTTTTATAGACAAATGCAGATTTATACTGGTAAATAAAGATAAACAATTTTTATGAGTTAAGTATTTATGAGGACAGATGAGCTCAAGTTCATAGTGAGAATCATTAGTCAAAGGAAAAAAAATCTTTGGCTGTATACAAAACAAGATAACTTCATTGCATGTGATACAATTCATGTAAACTGCATTCCAGAAATGTTTCACAAAGTTAAATTAAATATGGCCTTGGATAGTACCTGTATATTATGTGATATAAATCCCATAGGCGTAAATACATCGCATTGTGACTAAATTAAACATTCCATTATAAAGCCAAGAACTGAGGAGGAAGGAAAATAAGAAATACAGGCAAAACAGCCAATATAAAGAGAATATTTTATGTAGTATCTATAGTCAGAGAAAGGAAGCCTTGTAGTATAGATAAGAAAAATGTCCAGTGAGAGCAAACTGTGGACTTAGTACTGAAAAAAAAATCATAATAAAAAAGCAAAAAATAAAAAATAATAATAATAATGAGAAGCTTTAAAAGTCAACTGTATTGGGCAATCCTGGGTAGTTAACTCATACTTCAGCAATCATTCAGATTCAAACACATAGCAATGACAAACAACAAAAGAGAAAAATCTCAGAAACAATATCCACAGCTCTGTGGATCTGAAATTCAAACTAGGATGTTGAAATAAATCTGAGGGATTGTTGGAGTCTGGAGGAGGTGTCTGGGAGCTCGCTGTTTGTGTGGTAAAGAAAATATTGATGATGGAGAATAAATGGTTCTAAGCAAGATTTGAGTCAGTACGAGACTGAAACCTTGAAGCCAAGGGCTTAGGTAGAACTGCCAGACACGTGGACCGAAGCTGAAAAAAGTGGTTGTGGGTGGGTTTTGGTATTAGTTAACTGGAAGCTTAAAGAAATGGGGAGATGAATACATAGATGACAAAAAAGTAATCCAAATTATCCACTAATTATGTAACTGAATCTGTGATACCATGAATATCATCTTTTGAGTAGAAAATATTGGTCATAGAATGTGTTTACAGTAAGTAGGAGAGAAATAGTAGTAGGCTAAGCAATAGTAGTGAAAGAATTTAAGGTAGTACATTCAAGAGAAGCAAAACAGAAGACAAAAAACGAGAGAAAACAGAGAGAGAGAGAGAGAAAAGAACTAACCACCACCAATGACAAAGTAGACACCAGGCAGAATTATGAAATAACTTACATTCTCTTAACCTAAGGATTAAGGAAAGTCAAAAGCAAAATGAGAATCTGAGGAGACAGACTTTAGTTTTATTCAAAACTGCACATATTGAGCATGTCAATTTTACTCAACACTATATTTTATCTTAACTCTATAGCTCCATCTTTTACTAGTAGGATTATATGAGAAAAAGGTAATTTAAATACACAGTAATTAGCACTAAGTCTAGGAGGTTTTACCTGGCGGGGGCGGGATAAGGAATATAAGAGAAATTTGGGTTTCAGATTATAAAAAAACCTATAAAAGGACCCATTTCAACCTATGTGTTATATGTGTTACACAGACAGAATTATTACATACTACTCTTCTATTTACTTCTATTTGTTCTTCTAACTGGAGGAGCTAAACCATGTCATTTCTACTCTACCCTGGAATCACTGCTTGGAAGAAAACCATAGGAATCCAGTAACATGGATTCTCCGGTGTTGACCATTACTTCCAGACAAATAAGATTCCTTAGATGGAAGGAGACTAGAAGAGAGGCCTAAGGTTGCTATAAAGGGTAAACCCCAATGCCACTAGATGTCCTGTTTATGGACTGAGAGCTCAGGTATCCAGCCTAAGGTAATAGCAAAAGTTAGATACAGAAATTAGAGAAACAGCAACACCCTGCTCAGAAAATACTCTAATTGAGCTGGAAACCAAAATCTCAAATTTTATAAGAGGTTCTAATGTTTAAAATATCAGCCCAGAACCAATGACCTGAGCATAAATTCACTCTAAATATAAAAATAATGATATGAAACTTTAAAGTAAACTGATTCTTTTTATTTATTTATTTATTTCTATTTCAATTTCTCAGTATTCACTGTAGCTGATTTTTGTGTCCCTTTACCCATTCCTCTTTCCCCCTCCCTCTTTCCCCTCCCCTCCCCCACTACATTATATTTGTTCAATTGTCTTAACAAGTTCAAAGAATTATTGTGATTGTTGTGTCTTCTTCTCCACCCCACCCTTTATTTGTCTGTATGTTTATTTATTTATTTATTTTTAGCTCCCACAAATAAGTGAGAACATGTGGTATTTTTCTTTCTGTGCCTGACTTGTTTCACTTAATATAATTTTCTCTAAGTCCATCCATGTTGTTGTGAATTGTAGTATTTCATTCTTTTTTATAGCAGAATAGTATTCCATTGTGTAGATGTACCACAGTTTCCTTATGCACTTAAATAAACCTATTCTAATAAACACACAATACAGAAAGGCATATGGTAGGTGGAATAAACACTAGCTTAAACACACTGAAGGGAGAAAGGGTGAATCTCAAGAAAGTCCTTGATGTACCCCCTGCCCTCAAGCATCCAGACCGTTAAAGGCATTTTTAAAAATCATAAGCAACAGGCTTTGTTCTGATTGCAATTAAAAATATACTTACAGGCAATATTTGTAAACAAAGTATATGGATATATGTGGAATTTTAGAGAAATAGAAATCAATAAATTGAATGGTCATAGACACAAGCAGGATAAAAGTAAACTTACAATCACACATTGTATAGTAAATTTGCATTTCATCACTGATGAAAGAAGATAGAAAGGGGAGATTATGTGCAAAAGAATTAAATAAGGCTCAACACAGACTTACCACCTGACAAAAGGTAAAGGATAATTATCCTGTTAAAAGTAAGAGAACATAACCATAGAATTATACACCTTCTAAACCACAATCCAGGACTAAGGACAGAATATTTAGACACAGAAAGATATGAGAGTTTAGCACTCTCTGGCCCAAACTGAAAGAATTAAGACAGGGTATACTTCAGTGAGAACAGTGAAAACCCGAGGGAGGAAAAACACAAGAAACACTGTAGAGCACAGGAAGTGCACACTAGCTAACTTAATGGCTGATTAAAAATTATTAATAGTTATTTTGCATATAAAGTCATATAAAACTGAAACTCTATAACAAGATCCATGAAAAGAAGACTTAATAGGCCATCGATATTCAGGAAAAGTTCCTAAAGTGTCTTTAGTTATATTATGTAAGATTTATAGTTAACTATGTATATAAAAACTGTGTCACACCACCAAATTTATTAAAACATATTCAACATCCTTCAAACCAGAAGAGGGGAAATAAAGAATATCAATGAACATAAAAAAACTGTCAACCCAATTAACTTTTTTGTGTGTGTGACCGGTAAGGGGATGGTAACCCTTGGCTTGGTGTTGCCCGCACCGTGCGCACCAACCATCCCTATATAGGATCCGAACCTGCGACCTCGGTGCCCCCAGCGCTGCTGCGCTCCCAGCGCTGCACTCAGCCGAGTGAGCCACGGGGTCAGCCCCTCCAATTAACTTTTTTTTTTTTGTCTTTTTCGTGACCGGCACTCAGCCAGTGAGTGCACCGGCCATTCCTATATAGGATCCGAACTCAGGGCAGGAGCATCGCCGCGCTCCCAGCGCCGCACTCTCCCGAGTGCGCCACGGGCTCGGCCCCCAATTAACTTTTATAAGGGGAGAAAGATGGGTAGAGAAGTCATATAAAATGGAGAGCATAAAATAAGATAGCGTAATATAAAAGTGCACACCATTATCCTTTGATATCCATGGTTGTGATGGGTTCCAGGATGCCCTCAGATATCAGAATTAGCAGATGCTCAAGTCCTGCAGTGGGCCCTGTAGAACCTGCTAATATGAAAAGTCATCCATCCTTATACTTGGTTCTGCATCCAGTGAGTTTAGTTCCGTAGACAGTTGAATTTGCCGATGGTGAACTCTTGGTTACAGAGGATCAGCTGAATTTAATTTAAAAAATAATTCCTGCAATCATAGATACCCAGGATATGACAAACTGGACATGCCCAGGTCTCGTTCTTCCTGCGAAAGAAGACCAGAACAAGCCCACCACTATCACCACAGAAGTTGCCAGCACCATTGTTCTGTCCTAGAACCATTGTTTTTATCTTTCTGCAGAGCAATTTATCCCACTCCCCAACATTGCCATCAGCAGCTGCCAACACAGCATGGGCCACCACCATCAAAGTCTCTGCTGCTACCCAGGTAGCCTCCATTACTGCCACTGCCATACAAACAGCCTGCCTCTGCTGCAGCCACTAATATTCTGTGGGGGGGCCACCGCTGCCTGCTGCAGCCACCACTGCAGCCACTGCTGCCATGCAGTTGGCCCACCATAGACCCTGTGGCCATTTGGTCAGCCAGCCACTGCCAAATCCACAGCCACAGCCAAATCCACAGCCACAGCCACTGCCACTATGCAAGCAGCCTGCCAACCACTCAATTGCATTAACACTAGGAAGGTCACCAGCAGAACATCTGGAAAGAAGTTAGTGAGTACAGGCTGTGACCCAGTGGCCCAACACTCAGGGGAAATTATGCTGCCACTGCAGTAGTGCACCTGGGGGAGGAAAGTACAGGCTCAGCCCACACAACTTCCTTGATCCAGGGAGAGACAAATGTAGATCCACCGTAGAGTGCAGAAACCCAGGATAGCCAAAGACAGTAAAGAAAATTCCCAGCCACCACGAACCCATCCTCCAACTGTGGTAAGGAAGGACGAGGAGGAGCCTCAGCCTGTAAGGAAGAGAAAAGAGAAACCCTACCCAGGGCCACCTATTCAAACTGAGGAGCTCCAGTATACCCCAGTCCACCTATAAGGGTCACAGGATACTAGCTAGGGTGCCAACAAGCCCAGTGTCGCCCACCACAGCCAAAGGGAGACAAGACACCCAGGTGCTTCTTCTAAGAACTCGAGACCTTGCCCACATGCTTTGAAAGCCCAAAGCTCACTAACCTTAACAAGGAATCGCTAAGTGCCCCAGTACCTAGATGATGGGGGCATTCACAAGCACCTCTAACACTGAATACAACCAAAATAACCACACAGAACCTACACTACTGCATCTACCCAGAACCAATACTAAACCAGTCTACAAAACAGTCAATGTAAAACACAACTACAAGAAGGAGTCTCTCTCCTCAAAAGCACTCTAGAGTAATATAAGAAGCAACTGCTCTATAAGATAATGAGACATCAAATTTGGGATATCAGAAATATTAAAAAACAAGAAAATATGACACTACCAAAGGAATGCAATAATTCTCAAGTACCAGATGCCATAGAGAAGGGAATACTTGAAATGACTAACAAAGAATTCTGAGCAACACTCTTAAGGAAACACAATGAGATACCAAAGACTCAATTAGACAATACAAAGAAGTGAGAAAAGCTATCTAGAACACGAAGTAGAAAACTTACTAAGAGATAGATACTGTAAAAAAAAAATGGTCAACTCTCTATGAAAAAACTAAATCTCTACACAGTACCATAAATTAAGTTTACTATAGATTTTACATTGAGGTAAAAACTTGAAAAGTAAAAGCTTAAACCTTAAATAAAAATATGGAAACATTATTTTTATAGCTTTCAGGTTAAAGAGTCATGAAAATCAACTACAATGCATATTGAGAAGTTAAAATAAAAAAAAAAAACATAAAAAAAATTTTTATTCAAGACCCAAGAAGTATAAACATAAGAAAAAGCTAGATAAATTTGACTGAATCAAAAAGGAAACAATTGTACCTTTGTAGATAGCATTAACACTGTTTACAAATACAGTAAAATGCTGGCAGAGTATATTTTCCATGTATTAGCCAATAAAAGATTAGTATTCAGCCTTTATAATTAACATATAAAAATCAATGAAATCAGCACATTTGAAAATAAACAAAATTATATGAATTTACTATTATTTTAAAAGGTAAATTGAAAATATAAAAGGGTATTTCAAAAAGTTCATGAAATAAGGAATTGAAAGATAATACAAATCCTTCCATGAACTTGTTGAAATACCCTTGTCTAAATAGATGCTTAACTTAAACAATAATTACACAATTTAAACCACAATTGAATATTTTATATTTAGGTAGTAAAACTTAAGTACCTCCAAATGTTATTGAAAATGTGATAAAAAGGTAAATTTTATACTCTGTTCACCATCTGCAGCAAAATTTGGAAATATCTAATACACATTAAAATGAAAATACCCTTCATCACAAAATTATACTTTTAGGTAGAGATGTCGCATAAAAATGCAGAAGAACAAATATGTTCCCTTATCTTTTAGTAATAGTGAGAAACTGGAAAATTCTCAAAATGTCCATTAAGTGGAGAATGAATAAATATATATTATAGTATGCTCCTTATAAAAAGACACTATAAAGCAATTAAACTAATGAACTGGAGTTATATGGATATTCTAAGTAACACGAATATAATATTTTACTTAAAGCATATTGCTTTATGATTTACATTGCATAATAGCATTCAAACTTTTACAAATACAGAAAAACATAACATTTTTAATGTATAACTATTTATGATGTGATAATATATGTATACGCACAGGATTGATAAACTCCAAACTTATGAAGGGTAAACTGTAGGTATTAGAAAGCAGTATTCAGTAGACTTACCAAGCATCTATACTTTTCTATGTTATTAAAAATATGAAGCAATTTTAGCAAAATATTAAAATTTGTTAGAGTTGTAATGAATGTATGGATGATCTGTATATTTTTAACAATCATTTTATTTTAGAATAGATTTAGGTTTACAGAAAAGCTGACAAGCTAGTACAGAGAATTCCTGAATATCTTATAACCTGTTCCACCTATATTAACATCTTTCATTCATATGGGAGATTTTTCAAAATTAATTAACCATTACCGAGACATTATTATTAGCTAAAATCCATTGTTCAGATTTTCTTAGTTTTCTTCTAATGTTCTTTTCCAGGATCACATACAGGATACCATATTACAATTAGTTGTCATACCTCCTCAGGCTGTTCTTGGTCGTGACAGTTCCTCAGGCTTTCATTGTTTTTGATGATCTTGACAGTTTTTTAAGGATGATCTATAGGGGATTTTGTGCAATGTCCACATGTTGAAACTTCGCTGATGTTTTCTCGTTATTAGAATGGGTTGTAGGTTTGAGGAAGGAAGACCATAGAGGTAAAGTGTCATTCTTATCACATCACATCAAGGACACATGCTGTTAAAATGATTTATCACTGTTGATGTTAACTTGATCACCTGGCTGAACTAGTTTTTGTCAGGTTTCAATACTTTTTTGCCCATTCCCACACTCTACTCTTTGGAAGTTACTATATGTAGCCCACTCTGAAGTGTGGAGTTACACCCCATCTCTTTGAGGGCAGAGTATCTACATAAATTAGTCAAAATTCCACACAGTGTATTTCTTTCTTCTCTCCATTTATTTATTTATTCAATCTTTTATTTTTATCAGTATGGATTCATGAACATTTAGTTTACACTTTGGCTTATAATCCAATACTATTTTACCTATTTTTTAAAAAAATGGTTCCAGCTTTGGTGAGAGGAGCTCTTTCACTTGGCTCCTGTATCATTTTTACATGCACCCATCATCACATGTCTGTATATGAGAGACTTTGCACTTTCTTTCTTACTAGAATACTACAAAACAGTGCAGGTTAAACATGTCGCTGTCAAATAAGGACATATTTATTGTTCTCTCTCACCACTCCTATTTGACATTGTGTTGGAAGTCTTTGTTATCAAAATAAACCAAAAAAATATATAAAATACATTCAGATTAAAAAAAAAACTGTTCACATTTATACCTGACTTGTCCTATGGACTGAAGTCTTTGTTAAAAAAACAAACAAACAAACAACAACAACAACAAAAAAAAAAACTCTACAAAAATATTCCTGGAGTTAAGTAATTACAGCAAGGTTACAGTATATATGGTTAATATACAAAAGCCAATTGCTTTCCTTTAAACCAACAATAAATAAAATGTTTCATTTAATATAATAATATCAGTATGATTGCAACAAAAAAAAGAAATAAAGAATTATTTATATTATTTAGGTATAAATCAAACAAAATATGTGCAAAATCTGTATGCCAAAAATTATAAAACCCTTAAAAAATCAAAGATCTAAATAGAATGAGAGATATTCTATGTTTATGGATTGAAAAACCTAATGTTGACCCATTTCTTATTCTGTTAGGGCCGCTCTAGCAAAATACCTTAGACTGGGTGGCTTGTAAATAACTGAAATTTATTTCTCACAGATTTGGAGGCTGGGAAGTATAAGATCAAGGCTTTCATAGATGGTTTTTTGCTGAGGGCCTGCTTTCTGGTTCATAGATGATATGTTTTCACTGTTTCCTCACATGGTGAAAGGGTCAAGGGAGCTCTCTGGAACCTCTCTTACAAAGGCACAAATCTTATTTATGTGGGTTCTGCCCTCATGAACTGATCACCTTCCAAAAGCCCCACCTCCTAATACATTGGGGATTAGGATTTTCACATATAAATTTAGGGGGGACACAAACATTCAGACCAGAGCAACACAATTGCTAAAGACATATTTGTGAAACTGGAAGACAATGATCACCCACCGAGTTCACTCAGCACTCAATTTATAATTAGCTAGGTGGAAAGTACATAAAATGCCTACCAGTAACTATGGTCTTTATCTTTTCTCTCACAGCCAGCCAAAACTTTTGTTTTTAGGTTATTTTTTGTTTGTTTGTTTGTTTTTTAGCAGTTATGAGGATTCCCAGGTGGGCAAAACTTGTACAAAATATTCTAGAGTACTAGGATTAGAAATAAAAATAACACTAAAAGTAATGGATATACTCACAGAAGAATGTATTTAGGAGTCTATAAACTATTAACGAAAAAAATTACACTTTATTCACCCAACAAACAACTTATATCTCAAAATATATTTTAAAAATATTGCTGCAATAAAAAGCACAAAGCACTGATGAAAGAAATTAAAGTGGACACACAAAAAATGGAATGACATACCATGTTCATGAATTGGAACAATTAATATCAAAATGATCATCTATCCAGAGCAATCTACAGATTCAATGTAATGTCGATAAAAATACCAATAGCATTCTTCACAGAAAGAGAAAAAAAACCCTAGAATTTATATGGAACCAAAAAAGACCTCAAATAGCCAAAGCAATACTGAGTTAAAAAGAGTAAAGCTGGAGGCATCACATTACCTGAATTCAAAGTATATTACAAAGCTATAGTAACCAAAACAGCATAGTAGTGGCATGAAAATAAACACCTGGACCAGTGAAACAGAATAGAGAACCCAGAAATAAATCCTCATATGTACATCCAATGGATTTTTGATGAAGATTCCAAGAACATACATAGAAAAAAGGGCAGACTCTCCAATAAATGGTGCTGGGAGGCTTCTGGTCAAGGTGGCAGAATAGATGGTCTCCAGCCTCACTCTCTGCCACAAATCAACCAATTTACAATTATTTAAAAACAATGACAGCCAAGCTGGAACTTCTAGAACTCAGGGGAAGAGGAGGAGAGACCTACAGAGTTAATGAAGGCAAGAGAAGCCAGGATGAGATAAAGAAAGGACTGCTACCACCATTTCAAATCCAGCCACTTCCAACCTGGAGCTGGTGAGTGCATGGAGCAAGTGTGGGCAAAAACTGCAGCTGTGCCCTTCAAATGAAGTTGCTTAGATGTGGCAGGGGAGAAGAGGAGACCACTAAGAGGGTTCCCATGGACCCACATAGGAGTGAGGGGCCATAGATAACAAAAAAAAGGAGCCGCTCAGAGGCTTGGGAGTCATTGCAAGAAACAGACAGATGGCCCATTCCATGGGAAGTGTTTGGAGTAGGAGAGACAGGCCCACTGGGGGAACATTGGGGCAGAGCATGGACAGCTGATCTGACTCCCAATCAGTGCAGGACCACTCAGTGGAGACTGGTCAGGAATATAGAACTAAAGGGGGTTCAATTTGCTGAAAAGACTCAGGCCCAGGCCACAGTTTTCACACAACCCAGGTGTACCAGAACCCACAAAAAACAGAAGTCAACAATTAAAACCTGAACTGCACAAGAAGCCTTCCCCAGGAAATCAGCAGCAAAATACCAATTTAGCTCAACTACAGGGTTCAAGTGCTGGTCCTCACAGGATATTCCTCCATTTTATAAGTAAGCAAAGGACAATAAATTAGTTCCAGCACAATTTAACGGTGGGAACAGCAAATAATCCAACACAGAAGTGGAAGTAAAATACCCACAGATCAGAGACAAAGTTTGACATTATCTAGTAAAGGTCTAACACTACCAAAGAACACTTAGAAGGACCAGAAGCACCGTGGGCTCCTAAGTCAGGGAGCAGGGAGAGCTGGGGGCCTCAGTCATGCTCCTTGACATCTGTAACCAGCCCAGCAATGACCATCAAACTACTGCCGGAAGCGCCTCGAGGTCCTGAGCTGAAGCAGTGGGGCCCTCAAGTCTCAGCCAAGATCCCTTCAACACCTGCAACCAGCCCAGCAATGACCACCAAGCCACTGCAGGAAGTGCCCTGGGTTCCTGAGCCAGAGCAGTGGGGGGCCAAGGGCTTCAGCCACACCCCCCTGACATCTACATCCAGCCCAGCAATGACAAAGCTACCACTGGAAGCCCCCCGGTCTCACCTTCAGGAATGAGGGGCTGCCATGGGCCCAACCATTACCCCACTTCCTCCTTCTCCCACCCTATTTCCTTTCCCTTTCCCCTTCCCTTCCTCTCCTCCCCTCCAACTGCTTCACAACAACATTTTAGAATGAGAAAAAAATTATAATATTAATTAATAAATGAACTTTAAAGAATCGTGCTGGGAAAACTGGATGTTCATATGCAGAAGAATGAAACTAGACTCGTACTTTTTGCCATATACAAAACTCAATTAAAAATAGATTAAAGACTTAAATGTAAGATCAGAAACCATAAAACTATTAGAAGAAAACATAACGGAAAGACTCTAGGACATTGGTCTGGGCAAAAATTTTAGGGAGACTTCTATAGCACAGACAATAAAAACCAAAAGCCAAATAGGACTAACTACATCAAACTAAAAAGATTCTGCACACCAAACAACAGAATAAAGAGAAAACCTGCAGAATGGGAGAAAATATTGCAAACTATTCATACAACAGGAATTAATATCCAGAATATACAACTCAACAGAAACAAACAATAACAGAAAACCAAATAAACAATTAAAAAGTGGGTAAATGATGTGAATAGACATTCCCCCAAAGAAGACATACAAATGGCCAACAGGTACATGAAAAAATGTCCAACATCACTAATCATCAGGAAAATGCAAATCAAAACCACAATGAGATATCATCTTACCCTAGTTAAAATGGGTATTATCAAAAAGACAATTATAACAAATGCTGGTAAGGATGTGGAAAAAAGGTAACTCTCATACATTATTGGTTGGAATGAAAGTTAGTACAGCTGTTATGGAAAATAGTATGAGGTTTTCTCAAAAAAGTAAAAATAGAAAAAAAAAATACCGAGTGATCCAGTAAACCCACTGGTGAGTGTTTATCCAAAGGAAAGGAAATTTGCATACTAAAGAGATCTCTACACCCCCCCCTGTTTATTTACAGTAGCCAAGATATTGAGTCAACCTAGGTGTTCATCAACAGATGAATGGATAAAGAAAATGTATATATACAGTATAGAATACTATTCAGCCATAAAAACGACTGAAATCCTGTCATTTGCATCAACGTGGATGAGCCTATAAGGTATTATGTTAACTGAAATTAGATAGGGACAGAAAGATAAATATCACATGTTCTTATTCACATGTAGGAGCGAAAAAATGTTGAGCTCACAGAAGTAGAGGGTAAAATTGTAGTTACTAGAGGCTGGGACAGGAAGGGAGAGGAGAGATAGGGAGAGATTAGTTAATACATGGAAAATTACAGCTACATTGGAAAAATAACTTTTAGTGGTCTATAGTAATGTTAGGTGTTTTTAATGGTGGTCTATAATAATGCTACGTGCATATAATTAACAATAATTTATCATATGTTTTCAAATGGCTAGAAGAGAAGAGCTCTCATGTTCTCATCACAAAGCAGTGGTAAACTTTTGTGGTGATGGATATGCTACTTTCCCTAATTTGACCATCACACATTGTATACACACACTGAAATATAAATTATTATGTGTCAATTAAAAAGAATAAAAAAAACCTTACGATTCAACAATACAAAAAAAACAAAACAAAAATGAACAGAGAAACTGATTAGACACTTCACAAAAAGAGGTATGTGACAGGCCAATAAACTCATTAAAACTTTTCAGCATCATTATTCTTCAGGGACAAACCTGCCAATGTGTTTCTACTATGAACTGATTAGAAAGAGTTAAATAAAAAGACTGAAAATGTGAGAATATAGAGTAACTTCAATTCTCATACTTTCATGGTAGAATTGTAAAATTATATTATCACTTAGAAAAATGTTTGGTAGTTTCTTATATAGTTTAACATGATCTACCCACCCTATGATCCATAAGCCTTAAAATCTGCTTTTTATTTCATGTAAATTATATATCATTTCAATCAAACAAGTAATGGGAGGAGAGAGGAAGAAATCTCTCAAAAACATCTGGTTTATTTTTTTTTAAATTTTTTATAATTTAATCCTCCATCTCATATTCTGTTAAAATAGAACATAAATGGGTTAACATATACACAAAGTGTTAACTTAGTAATGAGTAAGCAGTTAGTAAATGTTAGCATTGGTTATTTTAAAAATTTAATTTAAAAACATTCTTATGAACCTTTTTAATTCACAAAATTTAAGCCTTGTATTATGCACATTACTCTCAGAAAGCAGTAATATGATTAATAAACATATATACGATCAATAGTTTTGAGTCTCCATTTACTTAAAATTCACTTACAAATAATAGTAACAAATTCTTTTTAAATCTGATTTCTAAGTGAATTTTTCACATTAGTTCTCCAAAGTGTGAAAGAAATGACATTTTTAGAAGCTCTAATTATTTAAGCAGTACATAGGCTTCAATCATAGACATAATATAATGAGTGCTAGTTAGTACCAGACTTGAAGAGTAGAAGCTTTCATTTTATTTCATAATATATATATATATAACCATTTATATGTGACTAAATTATATACTAGTTTTAGCTTTTTCTATACAATGTTAATTTTTTTGAAAAAAAAAGTGAGAAATAATTACAAATATGTAAATGGTTTCCATATAAAAATGTTCCTTTGTCTCTAAATATTCTACAATCTTATAATCTGGAAAAATAATCTTCTACATATTGTTTTATATTTTTTCAGTAGCATGATCCTGGGAATGTAGATTAACATTCTGTGGGTGAAAAGGTTGGAGAAGATGTGGGCCATGCCTCGTGTATTTATTCAGTAGGCAATAACTGAGCACCTAGTACTACCAAGAACTAAACAGTCAATATAGAAGAAGCTTCTAAAATGTTGATCCTTTAAAAGATACTCTATATAAGTAAAACAAATAAAGAATCATGTAAAAAAAAATAGCAGAGTACCATGATATGTAAGCAATAACAAGTACGAACAATAATCAATAATAGCAATATAGGATTTAGAAGAGATTGGTTCATTTGGAAGCTCAAGAGTTAGTAAAAGCCATCTTTATCCAAAGGGAAAACAGAATTTATTTCAAAGTAGGAAATGTCATTCAACAACCACTCTTATGCTGGAGGATAAAAAAATAGAGTTCCTGAAAGTCAATGTACTTACAGACTGAGACGATAGACTGGGACTGCCCTGTGGACAAGGTTCTACATCTGTGTCTCCTAAGCAAGAAGCACAGTGTTTGGAACATAGCGTATATTTGATCCTTGTTTTTTGAATGAATAGATATAGTCCTTTCCTTTGGATCCTTGAGTATTAATAGGATAATAAGATTTAAACTGAGACATCAGTAAAATTATTGTCTTAATGGCAATACCAAATAAAAATATTTTTTGCAGTATTGTAATGGAGTTTCATACCTGAGTTTGCTCCTAGATATCTACCTATTTTAAGGTAAGCCAAAACTGGTTTCAGAGTTATGGTCTGTTATTAGAGCTTGGGCTGGCACCATCAGATGAACCATCAGATAAGTGTGGCCAGTTGAATTTGAAAGATCCAAATGGTTTGTAATTGGAAGGCTTGATGATGAATAAATCCCCTGTTTCATAAATGTTGAAGTAAATTTCAAAGATTGGAATATGCATGTAGTTCTTCTTTTCTTTCTCTAGAATCCCCAAAATATTACCTACAGGCAGATTTGACCTATTGTTGGATTTGGACCTACCACCACTCCGTTCAAGCATTTCCCTTGGAAATTCAAGGATGGCACAATAAACTTCTCAAGTAAAAGGAAAAGAAAGAAAAAGACAGTGAAGGCAGTGGTAGTTCTATTTACAGAAGTGCAATATCATATAGATTTTTCAATTTTAGAACCTTGAAATCCTTTATAAATTTAAAAGTTAAGTTAATTAATCAATGTCACACAATGAGGAGGGGCAGCTTTTGACAGAAAACTCAAACATTCTGGCTCTAAGTGTGAGAGTCATGTGCAGACCATAGACTTGAAATAGGAATCTAGGTCTCTAAGGAACCAGTTAAATTTTAAATGTTTATTTTTAACATGTAAGAACGATGGTGTATTATGCAGTGTTTAAGGATAAATATTATATGTTTATAAGTAAGCATATTAAGAACATTTTTTTTCTAGGAGTGTTTTTTTAGTTTTCTCTTAGCTTGGAGATAAATATTATATTTAATTTCAAATCTCACTTTACACATGTTAAACAAGCATTCTTTTTTGGTCAGTTAGCACAGAGATAGTATTTAATAAAAACTCTGGTCCAGGATTGTGAAATCTGGGCCTTTTCACGTGGGATTTGAATAGCCGCAAGTCAGTGTTAGCTAAACAAAAGTTGATGGTAAAATTTAGAGAAAAAAGAAGAAAATCATTGTTACTCTAGTAATGCAGCTGATGTCACCAATTTTTCTCTTTCTTGATCCCATAAAAATCTACGGCCATTTCTATGGTATCAACATACTTTTGGAATAAAGAGATATTCAAACATTCCAAGTAGATCATAGATTTTGAAATTTTAATATGCCCCAAAAATATTTTATTCCAGGGATCTTGTAAGAGCAATTTCTAGGATATTAGAAGTTTCCTCTTTCTTTTTTCTTTTTTTTTCAGTTTTAATGATGCATATTTGTCTGCTCTGGACTTCTATGTTATCAATATCGTACTCCAATTAACTCATCATATTGGCCAGCCCAGAATGTTTTTTTGTTTGTTTGTTTGCTTGTTTGTTTTTGGACAGAGTGCTGCATGGACCAGGAATCAAATCTGGACTTCCTGTGTGGCAGGCAAGAATTCTGCCACTGAACCAACCATGCACCAATTTCCTTTTAAACATTTTTGTTTGTAAATTTTATCAGAAGCTATAGATCAATGGCAGAGTATGCAGCAAAACCATCTTTTTGACTGCAAAAGATTTTCCTGAGATTGTCTGTACCAGGTTGTCATTTGAAAACTGCCTTTATAATGTTTTTAGACTTTAAAGTACTTTCTCGGAATTTTGAAATTTCTTAGAAAAACTGACGTAGTTTTAGTCCTGTCTTGAGCATGTATGCTAGATCAAAAGAGGGTTTGTAATTCTGAAAAAAAAAAAAAAAAACTTGAAATTAAATTCCACCAGTTCTTTTTTCTTTTTATATATAATTTTATTTTACTTCTCAATATACATTGTAGTTGATTTTCATGCCCCTTTACCTGATGCTTCCCCCCCCCAACATCATATCTGTTCACTTGACTTAAACAATTCAAGGAATTTTTGTGGTTATTCTGTCTTCTTCCCCCGCCCCCCCCACACACACCCTTGACTTTTTCATGTGTGTGTGTGTGTGTTTGTTTGTTCGTTTGTTTGTTTATTTATTTTTAGCTCCCACAAATAAGTGAGAACACATGGTATTTCTCTTTCTGTGCCTGACTTGTTTCACTTAATATAATTTTCTCTAAGTCCATCCATGTTGTTGTGAATGGTAGTATTTCATTATTTTTTTACAGCAGAGTAGTATTCCATTGTGTAGATATACCACAGTTTCCTTATCCAGTCATCAGATGATGGACATTTGGCCTGGTTCCAATTCTTGACTATTGTAAATAGAGCTGAATAGTTTTAGATCAAAAGAAAGAAATAAACACTAACACTGCAATAGTGGGAGACCTGAATACCCCACTCTCATTGTTGGACAGATCATCGAGGCAAAAAAAACAATAGAGAAACACAAGATCTAAACAACACTTTAGACCAATGGGACTTGGCAGATATCTACAGAACATTCCATCCAACAACTTCAGAATATTCATTCTTCTCATCAGCACATGCAACATTCTCCAGGATAGACCACATGTTAGGTCATAAAGCAAGTCTCAACAAATTCAAAAAATTTGCAATTATTCCATGTATTTTTTCCAATCACAATGGATTAAAATTAGAAATAATAAATAAAACTATGGAAACTATACAGACACAAGGAAATTAAACAATATTCTACTTAATGACATATGGGTCCAAGAAGCAATTAAACAGCAAGTCAAAAAAATTATTGAAACTAATGGAAATAATAACACATCATACCAAAACCTGTGGGATACTGCAAAAGCAGTACTAACAGGAAATTTATCGCATTAAATGCTTACTTCAGAAGAATGGAAAGATGGCAAATAAACAATCTAACACTTCACCTTAAAGTTCTAGAAAAACAAGAACAATCCAAGCCTAAAGTTAGTAGACAGAAAGAAATAATTAAGATCAGAGCAGAATTAAAAGAGATAGAAACCTAAAAAACAATACAAAAGATCAATGAAACAAAAAGTTGTTTTTTTTGAAAAGATAAATAAAATCAACAAACCTTTTGGAAGATTAACTAAGAAGAGCAAAGACCCAAATAACAAAAATTAGAAATGAAAAAGGTGATGTTACAACTGACACCTCAGAAATATAAGGAATCATTAGAGACTACTATAAACAACTATATGCCAACAAATTTGAAAATCTGGAGGAAACAGATAAATTTCTGGATGCATACAAGCTACCAAAACTGTGCCAAGAATATTTATAAATTCAACTATTTTTAATGCAAAAAAAAATTCTTGTCACAGTAGACAGTCAAATTATTTGATTTTTTTAAATAAATCATTCTGTGCTGTGTACTTAAATGAACTGATATTTGATTGAATATCTATGGCATGTAAATGAATCTTCTTTAGTCTCACAACAACATTTTAAAGTACATTTTATTAGCCTTATTGTATACTTAAGTAATTTTAGGCTCAGATACATCCAGAGGCTTGCTAAAGTAAAACAGGATAATAGTGGTACAGAAAAAGTTTCAGACTTGAAACTGTTTTTTCCAGTGATGGTTCCACCATGCCAAATTTTATTTTTGGTAATAGCTCAAAATAATATTGCCAGATATGGCAAAGAAAACTAGCATTCAAAAACACTCTCCTTTAGTCTCATTTATTACAATATAAACTCTTCCCAGAATTACTTCTGTAAGTATTCATCTATCAAGTGGTTTACACTTATCTTTTATTCACTCTTTAACCTACTTTAAATCAGCTTCAGTACCTATCACTGTGTTGAAACTGCTCCTGAATATCTTATTGTATTCAAGTAGGAATAATTCTCGGTTCTAATCTACAGCTTCCTACATCTGGAAACATTCTCTGCTCTCCAATTATATGACACCACTTTTACATTCCCGAGCAGTTGCTTTTTATTCTCATGAAAACAAATGACCCTGATTTCTCCACCAAACCTATAGATATTAAGTGACACAGGCCTTTGACTTGGCAACTCTTTTTCTATTTATTCTATCTCCCCGGGTGATCACATCTAATTCTGGAATTTTAAATACTCTTTGTAAACTGATCACCACAAATTTACATCTCAGCCAGACATCATCTTTGGATTCCAGGCTGAAATGTCTGATCAATTCCTGGATATCGTCACTTAAATAGTAGTATGTATCTTAAATTGTACATGTCTCAAAAGCAATGCAAAATCCATCATTGCTCACTGTTTTCTAAAAATAATATTTAACACCATTTATCCAGTTCTGCAAGCCCCAAACTCAGCAATTGTTCTTGCCACTTGTTTTCTTCTTCATGTTCTACTGATGCTGTAACAAATGACTACAAACAGTAGTTTTTTAAAAAGAACCACTTATATTTCACAGGTCAGTGAGTCAGAATTATAGGCAGGCTTAACTGGTATCTCTGCTTAGAGACTCAAAAGGAAGAAACTAAGGAGTCAGTCAAGCTGGGCTCTTATCTGGAGGATTTGGGAAGAACACATTTCCAACCTTATTCAGATTGTTGGAAGAATTAAATTCCTTGTTATAGAAATGAATTACCTGTTTTCTTCCTTTCTGTCAGCTGGAGGAGGCTGCCCTCAGCTTCTGGAGACCCATCTGTATTCCTTCACACATAGTCCCCTCTATCTTCAATCCAGCAAAGGCACTTAAATCCTTCTTATACTTTGCATCTAGGTGACTTGCCCATTTGTGAGGAACCACAGAAAATTCTTTGTTTTAAAAAGTTCATGTGAATAAATTAGGCACATGCAGATACTCTTCCTATTTTAAGGAGAACATATTAGTAATCTCAATTATAATTGCAAAGTCCCTTTGCCATGTAACAACATAACCATGGTAATAATGGCTATAGGGCAAGATCAGGAAGGCCATCTAGAATTCTGCTTACCGTACTTCTCCCATTCTTTCTTCTTTACATATTTATTATTTAAACAGCAACAAATACTGAAATTTTAAAACATAACATATGTGTACTATTAGCCTACTTTAAATCTATTGTGCCAGTTTTTAGTTAATTGTCTCTCAGCTCCAAAACCATTGTTATGTTTCTATAATCATTAAAAAATTTTAACCAGAGGTCCACCCCACACCCAAGCAGGAGCCGAGGTGAACACCATCGCATGCACCACTACAGGCCCAGACCCAAGCCCCAGAAAAGCCTGCCTATAGCCTGAGAAAGAGCCAAGGTAGTTTACCAGAGCCACTGCCACACCTACTGCCACCATGAGGATGGCCCACCACCACAATAGCAGCCAGGGCTACCCTACAGGCAGCCCACTGCACACTCAAATGTTGACACAAGTAGAGTCATCAGAAGAGCTTACAAATAGAGGAGGAAGTCTTTCTCCTCACAGTCCACTCCAGAGTAATAGAAGAAACAAGTATCCTACAGATGAACAAACATCAAAGAAAAAATACTACAACCACAAATAAACAAGAAAATATGACACCTCTAAAGGAATACAGTAATTCTCTTATACCAGACACCATAGAGTGGGAAAAACATGAAATGGCTGACAAGAAATTAGGAGCAATGATCTTAAGAAAACTCAGAGAGATAACAAAAAATACCCAGGATATGAAGGAGGAAATTTACAAAGAAATCAATACCTTAAAAAAATTTAGCCATCCTAGAACTGAAGGATTCACTTAGTGAAATAAAAAATGCAACAGACATTGAGCAGCAGGCTAGAGCATGCAGAAAAAAAAAAAAAAAACACTTATAGATGTCAAATGTGGTCTTTTTGAAATAAAGCAGGCATATTACAAAAAAAAAAGATCAAAAAATAAAGATAATCTAAGAGAACTAGCAGACCACCTCAAGCACCCAAACACCCAAATCATGAGTATTCCACAAGGGAAGGAGAAAAAGAAAAGACATTGAAAACCTAATGAAGGAAATAATAACAGAAAACTCCCCAGGTATGTGGAAAGACAGACATTCAGATTCAGGAAACCCAAAGACCTCCAAACAGATTCAATCCAAAAGATCTTCTTCAAGACACATTATAGTCCAACCATAAAATCTTAAAGAAAAGCAGCAAGAGAAAAGGTAAGTCATCTATAAGGAAGCCCTCATCAGATTAACAGATTTCTCAACTTAAACCTTGCAAGCCAGAAGAAAATGAGATGATATATTCAAAACACTACTAGAAAAAAATTGCCAGCAAAGAATACTATACTCAGCAAAGTTATCCTTCAGAAATGAAGGAAAAATAGTGTATTTCCTAGACAAACAAAAGTTATGGGAGTTCACCAGCACACAACCAACACTGAAAGAAATTATCAAAAGAGTCCTTCATCCAAAATCTGAAAAATAATAATCACTATCACCAATACACAAGAAAGGGCAAAACCTGCCATTAAAATGAAAATGCAGATGAGAAAGAGAAAGAAGTAAAGTCATGCCACCTCAAAAATCCAACTAATATTGAAGATGAAGGATAAAAGGAGAAGAAAGGAACAAAAATATTTAAAACATCTAAATAAAAAACAATAAAATGACAGGAGTAAAGCAATACCTGTCAATAACAATCTTAAATGTAAATAGATTAAACTCCCCATTCAAAAAGCACAGACTGACTGATTAGACTAAAAAGCTGTACCCAACTGTAAGCTGTCTTCAAGAGACTCACCTCAACTATAAAGACCCACACAGAGTAAAAATGAAGGGATGGAAAAAAGATATTTGATACAAATGGAAACCAAAAATGAGCAGGAATAGCTATTTTTATATTAAATAAAATAGACTTTAAACAAAAAGCCATAAAAAAAGGCAAAGAAGGCCTTTATAATTACATAATGATAATGGGATCTACCCAGTTAGAAAACATAGCAATCATTAATATGTATGCACCCAACACTGGAGCACCCAGATATTTAAAGCAAACACTCTTAGACCTAAAAAAAAGAGATTGACCCTAACACAAAAATAGCAAGTGACCTGAAGACCCTTATTGAAGCACTGGACGGATCATCCAGGCAACAAATCAACAAAGAAACACATGATTTAAACTACTCCTTAAACCAATTGGACCTGACAGATATCTACAGAACACTTCATCCAACAACTACAGAATATACATTCTTCTCATCAGCACATGGGACATTCTCAAGGATAGATCACATGTTAGTTCACAAATCAAGTCTCAGAAAATTTTAAAAATCAAAATCATTCCAAATTTCTTCTCAGACTACAATGGATCAAAACTAGAAATCAACAACAAGTGAAGCTTTGGAAACTATACAAGTGCATGCAGACTAAACAACAAGCTCCTGAGTGACCTATGGGTCCAAGAAGAAATTTAAAAGGATATTAAAAAATTCTTGAAACAAACAAAAATAAAGATATGTCATACCAAAGCCTATGAGATATTGCAAAAGCAGTACTAAGAGGGAAGTTAGTTGCAATCAATACTTACATCAAAGGAATAGAAAAGCTTCAAATAAACTACCTAGCACTGTACTGCAAAGAACTAGAAAAACAACAACAATCCAATCCTAAAAGTAGTAGATGGAAAGAAATAATTAAGATAAGAGCAGAACTAAATGAAATAGAGATTCCAAAAAACAATACAAAAGAGGAATGAAACAAAAAGTTGTTTTTTTGAGAAGATAAGTAAAATAGACAAACCGTTGGCAAGGCCAACAAAAATAAAATAAAATAAAATAAAAAGAGAGAGAGAAGAACCAAATAACACAAATCAGAAATGAAAATATAAAAACTGTACATGAACAAACATGAAAACCTGGAGGAAATGGATAAATTTCTGGACACATACACACTATCAAGACTAAACCAAGAAGAAATAGAAAATCTGAACAGACCAATAATAAGCAATGATATTGAAGCACTAATCAGCAATCTTCCAACAAAGAAAAGCTCAGGCCTCGTTGCCTTTACAGCTGGATTCTATCAAATATTGAAAGAGGAATTAATACCAATTCTCTTCAAAGTATTCCAAAAAATTGAAACAGAAGTCATTCTTACAAGCTCATCCTATGAGGCCAGCATCACCCTGATACCAAAACCAGACAAAGACACAACAAAGAAAAAAAAAAATTACAGGCCAATAACCTTGATGAACATAGATTCAAAAATCCTCAACAAAATATTAGTAATCAGAATACAGCAACACCTCAAAAAAATTATACATGATGATCAAGTGGAATTCATCAAAGGGATGCAATGATGGCTCAACATACACAAGTCAATAAATGTGATACACACATAAACAAAACTAAGGACAAAAACCATATGGGTATCTCAATAGAAGCAGAAAAAATATTTGACAAAATTTCAACATCCCGTCATGATATAGACTCGGAGCAAATTAGGTATAGAAGTAAATTATCTCAACACAAAAGTGTCATATGTGACAAACTGATTACCATCATCCTCCTGAGTGGGGAAAGCCAAAAGATTTTCCCTTAACAGGAACAAGACAAGGATGCCCAGTCTCACCAGTCCTATTTAACACAGTATTGGAAGTACTAGCAAGAGCAATCAAGGAAGAGAAAAAAATAAAGGGCATCCAGATTGTAAAGGATGAAGTCAAAGTGTTTCTGTTTACAAACAACGTGATCTTATACACAGAAAACTCTAAAGACTCTATCAAAAGTCTCTTACAGCTGATTAACAATTTCATTAATGTTTCAGGATACAAAATAAACACCCCAAACTCAATAGCATTTTTATAATCCAATAACAAGCCAGTAGAAAAAGAAACAAAGACAGCAAGCCCACTTACAATAGTTGCAAAAACATAAAGTTCTTAGAAATCAATTTAACCAAGAAGGTAAAAGATATCTACAATAAGAACTACAACACAATATTGAAAGAAATTACAGAGGACACAAAAAGGTGGGAAGACATACAATGCACTTGGATTGGAAAAACTAATATCATGAAAATGTCCGTACTATGCAAAGCAATCTACATATTCAGTGCAATCCCCTTCAAAACACCAATAACATTACCCACACAAAGAGAAAAAGCAATCTTAAAATTCATATAGAACAACAAAAGATCCCCAATAGCCAAAGCAATCTTGAGCAAAAATATAAAAAATAAAGCTAGAGGCATAAAACTCTGGACTTCAAATTATATTACAAAGCTATTGTAACCAAAACAACATGGTACTGGCATAAAAACAGACACTCAGATCAATGGAACAGAACAGAAAACCCAGGAATCATCCCACATACTTACAGCCAACTAATCTTTGACAAAGGCAAGAAGAATGTACATTAGGGAAAAGACTGACTCTTCAACAAATGGTTCTGAGAAAGTTAGACATCAGTGTACAGAAGAATGACATTGTAACTATATCTCTCACCATATACCAAAATCAACTCAAAATGGATTAAAGACTTAAATATAAGATATGGAATCATAAAATCACTAAAAGAAAACATACGGGAAACACTCAAAGAAATTGGACTGGACAAAGATTTTATAAATAACATCCTGAAAGCACAAGCAACAAAAGAAATAATAAACAAATGTGATGATATCAAACTTAAATCTTTCCACACAGCAAAGGAAACAGTTAACAGAGCAGAAAGACAGCCTGTGTAATAAAATAAAATATTTGCAAATTCTTCATCTGACAAGGGACTAATACCCAAGGAACTCAAACAACTGTACAGTAAAAAATAAATAAATAAAATCATCATCATCATCATCATCATCATCCAATTAAAAAATGGGCTAAGGAAATGAATAAACATTTTTCAAAAGAAGACATACAAATGGCCTACAGATACGTGACAAAATGCTTAGCATCACTTATCATCACTGAAATGCAAATAAAATCACATTGAGATATCATCTCACCCAAGTTAGTCTGGCCATTAATAAATGATCAAGAATAACAAATGCTATTGAGGATGCGGGGAGAGGTAAACTCTTCTGCACTGTTGTTGGGACTGTAAGTTAGCACAAGCATTATGGAAAACAATATGGAGGTCTCTCAAACAAGTACAGATAGAACTATCATATGATCCAGCGATCTCACTCCTGGGTATATATCCAAAGGAATGGAAATCAATATGTCAAGGGATACCTAAACTCCTATATTAATTACACCTCTATTTACAATAGCCAAAATATGGAACCAACCTAAATGTCCATCAACAGATGACTGGATAAGGAAAATGTGGTATATATACACCATGGAGTATTCATTAGGGTACTCCATGATGGTGTTGGTGTTGGGTTTATCATATATGGCTTTTATTATGTTGAATTATTTTACCTCTGTACCTAATTTGTTAAGTGTCTTTATCATAAAGTGATGGTGAATTTTGTCAAATGCTTTTCTGCATTTATTGAGATAATTATATGTTTTTGTCCTGGCTTTTGTTGATGTGGTGTATCACATTTATAGACCTGCGTTTGCTCAACCCTCCTTGCATCTCTGGGATGAATCCTACTAGATCATGGTGTCGGATTTTTGATGTGCTGTCATGTTCTGTTTCCTAATATCTTGCCGAAGATTTTTGTGTCTGTATTCACCAAGGATATTGGCCTGTATCTTTCTTTTTTGTTGTGTCTTTGTCTAATTTTAGTACCAGGGTTATGCTGGCCTCATAGAATGAGTTTGAGAGAATTACCTCTCTTTCAGTATTTCGGAATATTTTGAAAAGGACTGGTACTAATTCTTCTTTACTGTTTGGTAATTCAGTACTGAAGCCGTCTTGTCCTGGGCTTTTCTTTGTTGGGAAGCTGCTGATTACTGTTTCAATCTCATTACTTGTTAGCCCTCTGTTCAGGTTTTCTATGTCTTCTTGGTTCAGTCTTGGTAGTTTGTATGTGTCCAGAAGTTTATCCATTTCTTCCAGGTTTTCAAATTTGTTGGCATATAGGTGTTCATTATAGTCTCTAATTGTTCTCTGCATTTCTGTGGTATTGGCTATAATGCCTCCTTTTTCATTTCTGATTTTTGTTATTTTGGTCTTCTCTCTCTTTTTTAATTACCCTGGCCAATGGCTTGTCTATGTTGTTTATCCTCTCAAAAAACAACATTTTTGTTTTGCTGATTTTTTGTATTGTTCTTTGGGTCTTCACTTCTTTGATCTTAATTGCTTCTTTCCATCAACTAGTTTTGGGATAACATTGATCTTATTTTAATAGTTCTTATTTTAATAGTTCTTTGAGATTTAAGTTAGGTTGTGTATTTGAAGTATTTCTGTTCTTTGTATGCAAGTGTTGATTGCAATAAAGTTCCCTCATAGTATTACTTTTGCAGTATCCCATAGGTTTTGGTAAGTTGTACTTGCATTTTCATTTGCTTCAGGGAAATTTTGGTTTCCTTCTTTATTTCCTCTTTGTTACATTGGTCACTCAGGAGCACGTTGTTTAATTACCATGGATTTGTATAGTTTCCAAAGTTTTATTTGTTATTAATTTCTAATTTTATTCCATTGTGGTCTAAAAATATACTTGACATAATTTCAATGTTTTAAATTTGTTGGGCCTAAAATGTGGTTTATCCTGTAGAATGATTAGTGTGCTGGTGAGAAAATTGTGTATTTTGTCATTTTTGAATGAAGTGTTCTGTATAAGTCTAAGTCCATTTGGTCCAAGTACTGTTTAAATCCGGTATTTCTCTGCTGATTCTTCATCTGGATGATCTGTCCATGTTAGAGTCTATCTTGACCTTTAGATTTAATAACATTTGCTTTATACATCTGGGTGCTTAGATGTTGTGTGTATATATTTATGATTGTTATATCTTCTTGCTGCATTGATCCTTGTATCATTATATAGAGTCCTTCTTTGTCTCTTTTTATAGATCTTGGTTTGAAGTCTATTTTCTCTGATGTAGGTATGGCAAATCCTGATCATTTTTGGTTTCCATTCTCATAGAATGTTTTTTTCCATCCCGTCACTATTAGTCTATCTGTGTCTTTATTAGTGAAGTGAGTTTCTAGTAGGCAGCATATAGTTTTGTCTAGCTTTTTAATCCATTCACCCAATCTATATATTTTAAGTGGGGAATTTAGTACTTTTGCATTCAGGGTTTTTACTGAAAGGTATTGGTTTATTCCTGACATTTTATTAATTTTTCTATGGTTGTTTTATATTTCTTATGTTCCTTTCTTTCCCTTTTATTGTTTATCTTTGCTTGTTTTTTTTCATAGTAATAAAATACATTTTCTTTCTCTTTCTCATTTGTATATCTGTTCTACTAGCAGCTTTTATTCTTTCTCATGTATTTATGGTGACATATTTCTTTGTTTTGATTCCAGATATAGGACCTCTTTGAGGATTTGTTGAAGGGCTGGTCTGTGGTGGTGAATTCCTGCAGTTTTTGTATAACTGGAAAAGATACTATTTCTCCTTCATTTTAAAGGAAAACTTTGCTGGGTATAGTGTTTTTGACAGGCATTTTTTTTTTTTTTTTTTCTTTTAGCACTTTGTCATTCCACTCTCTCCTCAACTGTTAAGGTTTCTGTTGAGAAGTCTGCTGTTAGCCTGATGGAGATTTCCTTATAGATAATTTGACACTTTTCTCTATCTGTTTTTAGAATTCTTTCCTTATCTTGACTTTTGATAATTTGACTATAATTTGTCTCAGGAAGGTCCTTTTTGAGTTGAATCTGTTTGGGGTTTTTTGAGCTTCTTGGATCTGTAAGACAGTATCTCTCCCAATATTAGGGAAATTTTCAACTACTATTTTGTTAAATAGGCTTTTGATGCCTTTCCTTTCTCTTCTCCTTCCTATACACCTATAATATGGATGTTTGTATGCTTAAGATGATCAGAATGATTTTGCAGGTTTTCCTCATTTTCCATTTTTTAAAAATTATTTTATATTTTTCTTTTTTTCTTATTTTTTGTTCCAACTATGTTAATTCAAAAAGTCTGTATTCTAGTTTGGAGATTCTTTCTTCAGTTTGTTTTTGCCTGCTCTTTATGCTCTCAGTAGTATTTTTATTATTATTATTATTATTATTTCTTTGAATGAATTCTTCAGTTCCAGGATTTCTGCTTGTTTTTTTTGTTTGTTTTTTTTTATTTTTTTTATTGTTTGTATATCTTTGTTGAATTTTTCATGCATTTCCTTGACTTTCTTTTTGACTTTGTTGTGATTTCTATCTATTTTTTCATCCTTCATTTTGAGTTTCCTTAGTATTACCCTTTGGAAATCCTCCTCAGACAATTTGTCAATCTCCTGTTGTTTGGAGTGGCAGTAGAGAACTGTGGTCTTCTTTTGGGAGAGTCGAGCTTCCCTGTTTTTTCATGCTTCCCATATCACTGTGTTGATGCCTGGGCATCTGATGGTGTACTCACTTCTTTTAATTCTAGGAGTAGCTTCTGAAGGGGGAGACTCTTTTCTGTGCAAGTGTTCTATATTGATGGTCAGGTTAGGCATTTTAAGTTTCCATTTTGGTGAGTTCACTATTGCAGCCTTCATGCTACTTCTTCAACTGCATTCAACCTTAGTGTTGTTGGGAGTCTGCATGGCCTAGGCAGTAGGGTGCTCAGCAGTTTCTTGTTGGAGTTGGTGATCTGCTGTAAGTCAGTGAGCAAATGTGTACTGTTGCAGCAGGTCTTGGTAGGTCTGTAGAGGGCCACTTGCTCAGTTGTTGAGCCTGGAGCAAGGCTGTGTAAATGCTGCAGGACCAAGTGGTTTTTAGAGTCATGTTTCTCTCTGTCTGGTTCTGGGCCAGTCTCTGCAGGAGGGCTGAGGATGGATGCCCTGCTCTGCTCTCTATGGTTCTGCTCCCTTCCTCCATGGGGCTCTGCATCATGTTTCCTCAAGTTGCAGACAAAATATACTTATTTTGGTCACTTTTTATGGGAAGGAGACTAGCATCAGACCCCTCTAGTTGGCTATCTTGGAAGGAATGAGACAAGATGATGTTGAAGATGAGGCCTGCAGCCAGCAGACCATTCGCATCAATTTTCAAGGCATAAATTAATCTCATCCATGCTTTAATTGTAAAGGACTAAAGATTAATAGGAGAAACAATAGCCAATACCATTGATATTTTAAACAGTTCATCTTACACAATTTGATCATGATAAATTAAGCAATCTTTCTCTCAAGGCATACCAAAACTGTTGCACCCAGATCGCCCGCAAATAAGAGCTAGCTTTAAGCAGAAATTTTTAACAACTGGGACCAAAATTCTGAAGCATTTTTTTCTAAGAATTGTAATAGGAGATAAAACATCGCTTTACTAATATGATCCTGAATACAAAGCACAATCAAAGCAATGGCTACCAAGAGGTGGAAGTGTTCCAGTCATAGCAAAACTAGACCAGTCAAGAGCAAAGGTAATGACAGCAGTTTTTTGGCATGCTCAAGGTATTTTTCTTGTTGACTTTCTGGAGGGACAAAGAATGATAACATCTGCTTATTATGAGAATGTTTTGAGAAAGTTATCCAAAGCTTTAGCAGAAAAATGCCTGAGAATACTACACTAGAGAATTTTCCACCACAAGAATGTTCCTGCTCATTCCTTTCATCAAACAAGGACAATTTGAGGGGATTTTCAATGGGAAATCATAAGGCATCCATCTTACAGTTCTGATTTGACTCCTACTGACTGATTTTGTTTCTTAATCTTAAAAACGTCTTTAAGGGGCACCGATTTTTCTTCACTTAATGATATAAAAAGACTGCATTGGCATGGTTAAATTCCCAGGAACTTCAGTTCTTTACAGATGAACTAAATGGCTGGTATCATTGCTTACAGAAGTATCTTGAACTTGCTGGAGATTGTGTTGAGAAATAAAGGTTTTTTTTAAATTTTATCCTATAATTCCATCCATTTTTCCACGAACTTTTGATGTCCCCTCACATATATGTGTGTGTGTATGTGTGTATATATATGAATATATGTATAGTGTATGTGTGTGTATAAGGCAATGAGCAAAGCCTTGGCTTAGTGTAAATGTTCAATGAAAGTTACATCCCAATCATCCCATACTTTTTCCCACTTTATTTTTCTACCTATAAGCTGTCTGACAATGATGTCTGCTTGTCTCCTCTATATTTTCTTCAAATGACTATCTAAAATGAACTATTTAAGTAGTAGATATAATATTAGGGAAAAAAAAACATCTATTCATTTTAGGAAACACAAAGTGATTACTCTCTTGAACTCTATTCTAAGCCCCGTGAAAAGCATAAAGACCACACAGACCGGTCTTTGTCCTTCATGAGTTTAGATTCCGATGGTAGAGAGGCAATTACAAATGTAACAAAATAGAAATAACATTTCTGCTTTAAACAGAACCAAGGTCTAGTTTCAGGCAATGGGTAATTCTCTCTCCAAAGGTAACTTCTCAGATTTGGCCGTATATTTAATTTTGATTTGTAGTGAGACAGATAGTCTGCAATGAGATTTATTAGAGATGTAATAGAACAAACAAGGTAGTATGAATATGCCCTACTGTTTCCAAAAAAAAAAAAAAAAAAAAAGATACATGAGCTTAAACTGCCATTGTGCACAGTCACTGGAAAGCGATGATTCTAACTCATTAAATATGTTTTTCATAATTGCTATTCAGTTAATGACTGCAGTTAAATAAGACAGTATCATAAGACATGCCAAGTTACTCATTATCTGAAACATATGTTTTAGACTAAGCAATTATAAAACAAGCTATTCACCTCTTAAACTTAAATACATAAATCCATAATAACATTTCACATAATTAACAAACAATATTGCATTAGTAAGCCTATATCATAAGTTCAAGTGAATAAAACTAAGAAACAAAAATTGTGTGTTCAACTTCCCAGCTGTTATTTATATTTTCAGATTTTTTTTCCATTGAATTCAACATATAATAGGGTAAGCTTTCTTGTGACTGCCACATTCAAATTAAGTAGAACAACTATAGTTATTCATAATAGTAGCTCTTAAAAGATGCTAAATAGCTAAATGTGATTCAGAGACTTAGTCTTTGAATGTTTACTCTTGTTGCCCCTTCATCCTTAAATTTAAACTTAAGTGGTAAAAATGTGAGTAATTATTTGAACATGATTATTTGGAAGACAAAATTTGATCACAATTTTACTTTGGTTTCTATTTATCCAGTAAGTGACAAATAGATTCATTACCATCTGCCTGTCCCCTTTTTTCCCTAAACTTGATCACCAAATCAGGTGCCACCTTTTAAAAGAAGTGGTATTATTACACTGGTTAAATGCTTTGAAGCCTCCAGAGGATGATTTAAATTCCTTTTAATGTGATGTGTAGTAGAATTGAAAGAGAACCATCCTTCCCTATCCACTAAGGCCACTATGTACCCTATTTGTGCTCCCCTAGTATCTTGGTTTAGCCCTATTTTAGAAACAACCATTATATTATGATTACCTCAATAACTGTTTATATTGCCTACTAAATTATAATTATAAGAACTATGTCTTATTTACATACATAATTTCAGTGCTTTATAATGCATTGTTGAAGTTTCAGCAGGTGCTAAATGAATGTTTATTGAATGAATCATGTGTTCTGATTTGAAAATAAAGTTAGAAATCATTTAAACTAGTTGGATCTCAGTTTCAGCACCTGTTAAAGAGAGTAGTTAAATCAGAAAACTTCAGCCTAATGTATCTAGAGTAACATTGTTTAATCAAGTCATAATTATGAATTCTCTAGCTTGAAATGCTCCATTTCTCCATTTTAGTTACTCATTTCTAGTGCATTTTTATTTGGGGTTTTCTTATATTATGTCACACACTCAGAAGATGATGTGTGAATATTCCCTACTGCAGGAGCTTGTCCTTGGGTAGTATCTTTGGTTTAGAAAAATTGAAATGATCCAGGGTCTTTTTATGGAGAAAGTATTCTGCTAATTGAGAATTTCCATTGTTTTAAAAGAAAGCTGTATAGAGAATCTTCAGGGTTTTTTCTATGTTGCTTATCAGAGTTGAACAGTTTAAAATGGATACAGTAACGTAGGGCAGAAATCTTTCTAGAAATAAAGACTGCCATTTGGTTGAAGAAACCATTGTCTTGCATTCTTAGCAACCTGAACATAACATGGGGATCACATCAATCTCATATGTAAATTATTATTATTATTACTATTGTAATTATTGATATGAATATAAAAATTGGCAACATACTTTGGTCTAAACCATTGTAATTCGATCGATTTCACAATATGCTTTTCAATTGGATATAATTTTAAAAGGTCACATTTCAAATATGTTTTTAGCTGTACTGCTAATCCTTTAACTCATCATGAACACCCATCACCTTATTTGTTTTGTAGCTATATCGGTAACGTGTGGCACTGTTATGCCTCTTTCGCAGAGGAGCCATCTCTCCCTACTGCCAACCTTAACTTTCTCATAGGAGCTGCACTGTTATTGCTGGACTCACCTTCCCTTGAGTTAAATTTTATAGGCACCTGATCATAGATAAACCCCTCAATCCCTTCCCTTGGGGCACTGAAGCTTTACATTTAAATCTGGGCAGGTGTCAAAACAAATTGTCTCCTATTCAAAGTAGGTCTACCTGCAGAAAGACAAAATATTTAGCATAGAAAAACAGAGATGAGAGACTTCTGATGGTATTAAATTCCTCAGGGCACTAACCTTTTAAGTTGAAGTGACATCTTGGGCCTTCCTGTCCTTGCATTATTGAACTCTCACTCAGATTCTGTGATACCTCTCAGTTTTCTGATTCTATATGGTTCTTTGTAGGGTTTTTTTCCACTAATTTTAAATTTCATTTTTGTTTTGATCTAATTGAATGGATATTTTTTATTTTTACCTGAAATAGACTTGATTAAAAAATAAGCTTAAGTGAGATGATATTTTATATTTAATCAAACCACAGGTATTCAGTGTTTAACAAGAGTTTTTTACATTGGGTTTTATCAAACAGACTGGATTTCACTGACTTGGATTGAAGGGGCTGAGAAAAGAAAAGATCTAATAGTTTTCCCTTATTTATAACTTTCTTTTATTTCCAAAATAACCTTAATGGAAAAGGAAATTATAAGCTTCTACAGAAAGACACTTGGCTATTTTTACTGGATTGTATTGCTAAAGCTCAGCAGTAAAAAGGAGCCTTTCAATCTATTATGGAAAAAAAAAATAGAAAAAGAACTGTTAGAACCTCAGCAGTTACACAAAACAGAAATTGACTTGGCCCAATCTGCTCAAATCCTGTTGCTGTTATTGGAAATGGTTTCTTTTTCAGTAAGTGCCTTTTTCAGTTGCTGAGCCTGGAACCATAGCTACAGACCCTTAGTTGAGGAATTGGCCGTACAGAGACAATGCCAGGGAATCTTGCCTAAGAGGGAATTATGAAGAGCAAAGCATGGATATCTAGCAATGAGACTATTTATATAAAAATACACCTTCATTGCTTTATACCGTTAGTGGTTGAAAGCTTTTCTCCATAAGAAAATCCATCCACTCTGAGCCCAGAATCTTTCTTTCCTTTTTACAATGTCACTGCTAGATTAAAAAACAAACAAACAAACAAACAAACAAACAAAAAACCTGAATCTTGGCTTCTTTTCATACATATTCTGGTGAGCTACTCAAGTGAACTACTTTCGTTGGTAACCCACCCCAGGACCACAAATGTCAATTCAGGAACTGATAATTTTGAATTATTCTTAAAACAGTCAACCTTGACATTCTGAACATTGTGTATGAGAATAAGAAAACTGAAAAAGAGATCCACAGTGGTCATCATTAGCAACCAATAACTCCTATTCAGATGATTGCTAGTACCCAGAAGTAATCAAGTCTAAAATGGAACTGCTTTACATTTGAAATAGTTCCATACATACGTCTTTGTGAAACATAACTACCTTAGGTAGTATTTATTTTCCAAGCTTTTCAATGGATTGGGTATTTTACAGTAGATTTCTGTATCATATTCCATTCCAGGCAGACCTTTGGGATATGGTCAGGGATGCATTTTGGAAGCTGTGTAGTGAGTGAGAGATGTGTAAATCAATTAACTTCTAGTTGTCTTACATGAGGATTTGTGATTGTCTTTTTCTCTCCATGTGCTTTATGTGCAAGGTTTCAAATAAAAGAGAGAAATGAGAGAGAGCTGTTATATGGACAGCAGCATTCTTAGCAAGAAATCTCTAAACTGCTAAGTTGGAGACATTTCAGCAAATCATTAAGGACATCTGGACTTAGCAGCACATATATCTCAGTAACATTGGATTGTGTGATATATAATCTTAATGGCTGTGGCTTGAATTATGAATACACACAATCTCTTACAATCCTCAAGGTCCCCCAGTAATATGCTCAAATAACTCTTTTAGTATAAGGTGACTTTTGGTCAGATGCCAAGTTGTATAAAATAGGATGCTCCAGGGTCCAAAGTGTTAAGTTTGCTGTGTAGAAAGATTCAGAGATTATGGTCAAATTTAGATACTCAACCAAATCTCCATATTTGTACTGCTGTCTGAAGAATTAAAAACTTGATTCCTTGAGAAAGTTCTAGCACTTACTTAATGCATCTCTAGAATGTGTTTAAAAAACAAAAAGTATAAAAATCTATGCTTTGGATTCAATCATTTTATATTAGAATGCAAAGAAAACCTTATGAAAAATGGCCTATATGAACATTGTCAGAGATACATGATTACCTTAATGCTCATATCTATCATGACCCACTATAACATAGATTAATTTAATGTTCCTATCATCCATGATTTCTATTACCATGGTTACCTTAAAGTGATCAACTCCAAAAGGAGACTTAGAAAAATTTCTGGAGGCTCCCAAAACTTAAGAGACATGTATGATTTTCTACCAGTAATAATTTTTCCTTAGTTTATATTTTGGTATATATTTCTTTGGCATATATTTCTTAGTTTAACATTTGTTTATATTTTCATTTTGTAGTTTTACTAAAACATATAGACTAGAAGTAGAAGCACTTTAAGCAGTTATTAATCATTGACATAGTTAAAATGAACTCCAGATCTTTCAGCAAAAAATAATGTTTATAGTAGAAAACATGAAAAGATCATAATGAGAGAGAAAAAGTTTAAGAAAAAGAAAGTTAGAAAAATTCTCTAAATCACTATTGTTCTTCCTTTGGAACGACACAGAAGTGATTATAAATCTATTGGGCTTGCTTTTCTTTTTATTTAATTAAAAATAGGTTTATAATGGTGCAAAAAAGAATACCTCATTGGAAGCACAAGAGATGGGGAGCTTTAAATATAATCTTTTGTTATCTGACTTACCCTGGCCTGAAACACTCCACATGATCTGGATACCGTCTACTTCACAGGGCCCATCTCTCACCATGCTTTCCTCATCCATTTTTCAGCTACATCTTTCCTCTTTCTGTCCTTCAAATGCTCTAGACTCATTCTCATTTATAGGTGTTTGCATGTGCTTGACCATCTGCTTAAAAAATTGTCACCCTGTCATTAAGGCTGACTCATTTTTAGTATTTAAATATCAAATTAAATACTATTTCCATCTTTTTTGTTTGTTTGTTTTTGAGTACTCTGGTTAAAAAATAACAACAATTCTGTATTTCCAAATGAGTTATTTTATATATTTAGAAAGTATATTAATGCTTTGAAGCTAACCACTGACTTATATGAAGAATGCAAGCATAACGAAAGCATGAACTTTCCTTGCCTGTTAGTGTATTTCTAGTGTCTAGAAGAGTGACCGACAGATATCAGTGACTCAATAAATGCTTGAGGTTGGAGAAAAGATTTTACTCAGATCTATGACTCTATAATTAGATGCTGAAAAATTTCAACAGTGTTTGTGGTTAGCATTCATTTTTCATCTTTGTCTATTTATTCAATCATCTTTCATTCTTAAAATGTTTCCTTGAGCTAATTTAGTACCATGGAGAGCTATAGAAAGATTTAAATAAAGAAATGAAATAATTTTGCATATGTCTATATACATACACACATACAGTCTATGTACATGTATGATGGGTGTAGGGGAGTTTTTCTTAGCAGATAATTCTGATATCTGAAAAGACAATGGGTTTGAAACAGGAAAACTCAACCATTGTTGTTGTTTCATTGATAGATGATGAAAGTAGAGGAGCAGAGAGATCTCAAATATATTTTAGAGATAAAGCTAATAGGACTTGTTAATTAATTGACTGTGAGGGTAAAATAGGCTTTAGGGATGGATCCCAGGTTTTGGATGACTGGGTGCTTGTTGGTGTCACAAATTGATTAAATGAGTGCAGGTGGGTGATAGGGAAAAGGTATGTTTAATTTTAGTGTTTGACAAGTTGAGTTGATGTCCCATGGGACATCTAGATATAGATGTCCATAAGATAGTTGGATACAATGGCTAAAAGTTCAGAATTGCCTCATGGGAAGATGTATATTTACGAGTAATTTGATGAAACTGTGAGAATATGAGAGTACTTCAAGAATTCATGAAGAGATTTGTGTCATCTTTTAACTCTATTTGTTCACTAACTTTTTGAAGTACCCTTGTGTAAGGAACAGAGAAAGAGAGGAGCACAAAGGAAACAGAAAAGGAAAGTTTAGAAAAGAAAAATATTAGGAAAGTCATGTGAATATAGTTTCCAAAAAAAAAAAAAGGTTCAACAGTTTCAAATATAGTAAACATTAGGCGTGATGAAAAGTGAAATGTCATCAGTACACGTAATATTGACACAGAATCAAGAATTCACTATGGAATGACAGGTATGGTAACTTAGAATAGTGTTCTGTGGTTATTTTGTCCCCAGTTTCACTTAACAATTTAAAGTAATTAACAGGCAACTTTGTAACTAGTGGGAGCACAATATATGTTATTTTTGTTACTTTGCGGAGGTGGGAGAATATTAGATGGAAACAGAATTTCAATCAATGAAATCAGAATATACTGACAGATTTCAATCAATTGTTAGGGGACCTTTAGTTCCAATAGACACGCAAATGAAAAAATAACATTATGCCCAAGGCAGGTAGAATTTAACTCATAAATGGAAATGTTCTGCCTCAAAAAGGAAGAAAATAATGAAGATGGCAGTGGAAATCAACAGAATAGAAAATAAAAATAGAGAAAATTAACAAACAGTATTTGTAACCAAATATAAAAATGTCCCTCAAATTTAATACATCTCTTTTTCCTTTGAATGTCTTGTTTCACCTGTGTTTTCTATATTCATGATATCAATGACTGATATTTCTATTTCCACATCCTCTTTTTTTTTTTTTACCAAAGCCAAAGTATAGTCCATCCTTTTGTTCATCATCAGCAGGTAATCAGTCACCAAATCCCATAGCTACCACCTCCTCAATAACGCTTTCACCAATCACTTCTCTTAGTGTCCACTAACAGCATTTTAGTGGCATCTGGTACTTTCTGTTTTTACATTATTAGAGTGACTTCCTGCTATCTATTCCCCTGGTTCGATGCTGCTCTAAAATGAATCCATAATTCACACTGAGAGCAGAACAATCTTTTAAAAATAAAAAATCTGATCCTACTTCTTTCCTGCTTAGAATCTTGCAGGGACTCTCCAGTGCATTTAGTGTAAATTTCAAATGCCTTAGCTGGATATATGGTGCCCTTCCTAATCTGAAACTTGAATGTTTTCTGATCTCATATGCTTCTAGTCTTTACAAAAAGCCTTCCCCTTGAACCTTGGGTCATAGATTTTAGATTAAAGCTATGTTTTCTTCTAAACATCATTTTAGCTGCAACCCATAAAACTGGATATGTTTCATTTTATCATTTAGTTACAAGAAGTTACTAATTCCTTTATATTTCTTTTTTGATCTTCAGATTATAACTATTTTGCATAATTTCCAAACATTTGTGTTTTCCTAGACATTTTATGATTTTTTACTTCTAATTTAATTCCATCAGCATTAGAGATCATCCTGTATATGATTCCAATCCTTTAAAAAAATTTTAAACATTTATATGGACCAGGATATAGTTTATCTTGAAGAATGTACCATGTGAACTTACGAAGAATATGTACTCTGTAATTGTGGTGTATGTTGCTCTATACAATAGGAAAATAATGTTGTTCAGAGCATCTGTGATTTTTATTTTTTGTCTAGTTTTATCAATTACTGAGAGATTTCTGATTTGTGTTCTGATTAATTGACTCTTTTATCAGTATTAAATGTCCATCTTATATCCGATAATTCTTTTTCATCTGATATTAATGTAGGTAGCCATTTCAGCTTTCTAATACATACTGTTTGCATGATGCATATTTTCATCAATTTCTTTTCAACCTGTTTTTACATATAAAATATGTCTTGCATATAGCTCAATGTTGAATTTTTTAATTACTTCTGACATTCTTGATATTCTAATTGGAATTTTTAGTTTATTAATATTTAATTTAATTAGCTTATTTTATCTGTTTTCTGTCTGTCTCCTTGGTCTTTGGTCTTTCATTTCTCAATTTCTGTCTTCTTTTGTTATTTTTTATATTTTCACTTTTTAGTATTCCTTTTTAATTTATGTATTGAATTACTAATTTCTGCATTTTTTAATTGGCTACTATGGGAATACCACATCCTAAGATTTTCAGCCTGCTTACACTTAACATTTCATCAGTTCATGTGAAATGGAGAAAACTTGTAACTTTACATGACCCTTAATCTTTATGCTATTATGTCATTTGTATTACACATACATACATTATAAAAAAACAGAAGTGAATATTATATTTTGTTAAATAGCCATATGTATTGTAAAACTGAGGAAGAAGGCTGAATACACAAAAAGCATTATATATCTATATATCTGTGTTCATTTATTACTTATACATTTTTTCATTTATTATTTATATATTAAAAATATTATTTTTTTAAGATGGCAGAAAAACAATCTAATTTATTAGTGAACATACCAGTAATCACTTAGAATCTTGCTGGTCTTACACTCTTAGAGCAGAATCAGGTGAGCAACATGCAATTTTACAGATGAAATTGCTGTGGATTGAATGTCCCCTCAAAATTCATTGAAGCTTGGCCCCCATTGTAACAATGTTAAGAGGGCGGGAAATGCAATTATGGTATTAGAAGGGAGGGGACTTTAAGAAGCAATTAGATTGTGAGAATTGTTCTTGGTGAAGAAATTGATTCATTCATAGAGTAACGGGTGTGGTTTTAAAAGGAGAGCACATGAGAAGTTAGCTCACTCTTGCTCTGCCCATTTTTCTTTGCCATATGACACTGTGGTCACCATGGGACACTGTCAATAGTTTCTACCCTGAACATGCAGTTTAGGATAATTGCTCAACTTTACTGTAGGTGGGGGGGGAAGGACAGAGAAAGACACATTTGGTGTATGCATCCTATGTGCTAATACCACTGCCTGCCCACTACAGTTTCTTGCCATGCGACACCTTAGTCATCAAGGGACACTGTCAAGAGTGTCCACCCTCACCACAGGCACCCCCTAGTCCATGGACTTCCCAGCCTCCAAAATGTTAAGAAATAAATTTTATTTTTTTACAAACTACCCAGTTTTTTGTATGCAATTACAAGCAATAGCAACAGACTAACACAGAGGTGCAGACACATAGACAAACCCCCTACTTTGGCTGTCAGGCAAGGTCTCTGTTTTTGAGTTCTCCTTTAACTTTCCTTTTCCCTTTTGCATTTCCATATGTAGTCAAAGCTAAACTCTTTGTGGGAATCCTTAAAAAGGAGAAGTGAGATTCTTATTTTAAAATAATAAATTCTGTTTTTCTGATCCTAAGTTAGAACTAAACAATTTAGAGATGAGGGGTTAGAATTTAATCTTAAAAATACCTTCTCTGTGACTCATACTCCTTTCTTTACCTATTTAAAGACCTAGCTGACTAACTGTTTAAACATATCAGCATATCAGGCACTATACAGTGCTAACTGCATGTTGAAATACAGCAATGGACTTGGTGAACATGTTGAAATTAAGTGGATTCTGTTCTGAGGATTTTAGTGTAGCTGATGCATTATTACCAGAACATTTGCTTACTTCCTTATTCTAGCTACAGCTTGAGGGAAAAAAGCATGTTTCTCTTTCTTCTTCTTCTTCTTCTTTTTTTTTTTTTTGGTGACTCCCCACATATTAACAAAACATGAGACCCAGACATAGGCTCATGTCTAAGGTGCTCTGGCTTCTTTAGCCCTTCCGTTTGTCCTCTGAAAATGATATGAATCTTTCTGTCCTGAAGATTAATTCCATATTTCATGTTGAAGAAAAGGTCCTCCAATTTCACTGTGACATTTATGCCATCAAAAATATATCTCATTGCTAAAGTAAATTTATACATAGTATATCTCAGCTTTAGGGTGCTTGGATTTTAATTAGAAGATGAAACATAAATCAGAATTTCAAGCTACAGTCATTAATAGAGCATCTCCTTGCTTTCTATTAGACTAACAATGCCAATCACAATCTTCAAACATAAATATGACGAATTCCTGCTTATTCTTGGGATATGCTTTGCAAGAGTGTCCTCCTTTATTTTGCATTGGTGAAGGGATAACTTTTCTATATTTAGGCATTCTGCAGCATAATGTGCATTAAAGCATCTAAATAAAAATAAATATCTTGGTTGTCTTGTTTCTTCCTTTATTCCTTTCATGTTTAATACGTGGTACAGTGAACAAAGCAACAACATGAACTGTGGTATGTATGTTTTTACCCATTCTAATTTTAGGAATGTTAACATTTTGTTTGGCTTTTATAACACATTTAACCACTCACAAATACATGAAAACGTGATTACAGGTAGTAGTTTCTAATTTTAATAGTGTATTTTTGGAAAACCGAAGAAAATGTGAAACACCTGCTAAGAGAGCAGCCTGTTAACATTTTCAAATATATTCTTAGGCAGCTACAGAAACATTGAATGCAGTAGTGCACAAAGAACCACAATACATTTGGAAAACACCACAAAACAAATAGGGCATCCACCCAGGCAACAAAAGCTTTAAGTGAATTATTTATCTCACAGGAGGTTTTCAGTCTGTTGTAGGGAGGGGGAAAAATAAAAAAGATATCTTGTGTCAATGTTAAATTCCAAGGCACAGTTAGTGTTAACATGCCCATGACTTTCTGCCAGCCAAGTAAAAATGCCAAAGTATTTTCTTTCAAATAGCATATTCTATTTTGCTTGGTAAAATTGTTTCTGGAAATCATATTAGATATAGTCTCACTGTATTGTTAATATAGGTTAACTTTGGGGAGAGGACTGGAAAAGTAAAGAGAGGCAAAGGGTAAATTTCACACATTTATTTGCACATTTTTGAATTTTTAAATCCAAGTATCTACTTATAACTACTGGAAAACAAGAGGATACATGAATTTATTTGAGTGTATCAGAAAAAGGAATTCTACTTAATTATTGAAATCAATATTTTGGTTAATGGACAAAAAACAGCTAGGCAGGAAAAATAAATTCTATTGGTATATAATTGAGCTAGGTGTCTAAAATTAATGATAATTACTGCATGTTATCATATGGCTAGAAGTTAGGAAATCAAATACCCTTATTACAAAGAAATGATTAAGTTTTGTAATGACGAATATGCTAATTACATTGTATACGTGTATTGAAATATAACTCTGTACCCCACAAATATGTAAAAGCAATGTGTTTCAATAAAAATATGAAAAATAGAATAATACATGTTTTTTCTAATATTCTACCTCCATGCTGGAGAATGTGATTGGCACCAAAGATAGATTGTTTTCAAAAAAGCACAAGACAGCCTTATTGAAAGTGTGCATAAATGCTTAAGGATCACAGAGAAGAAAGATACATGGGGGGATGCCAGGAAGAGGCAATGACCACAGCTGGTCACTGAGCACTGTGGGATAAACACAATACAGCCAGGTTGAACACAAAGGAGAAAGACAATCTAGACAGACACAAAAACTTGTGTGAAGCATGGGTTGAAAAACAATATGGTTACTTTTCACGAGCAAGCTGCCCATCCCAGAAGGAACTAATAAAGTATGTTTTCAGGGAAGTGACAAGGAATGAAGCTGCTCACATAGACCAGAGTTTGTATTTAATCCTGGGCCTTGGGGTGAGAGATTGAAAAACAAATTTTAAGCAGAGGAATAAAAATCAGATTTACATTCCATGGTGCATGATAATTATAGCCAACTGATCTCCTAATACTTACCTGTACTTCATCCAATGCCAAAAGGAGTGATAATTTGACTATTCGTGATGCAACTACCTGGCAGAGATAACCAGTGTCCTATTTCTCATTTGCAAAGGATTACCTAGAGACTCCTTAAAAATATGAGCAAATTAATCAGAGAATCTGATTTTGAGTGTCTGTTTCCTGTAGCTAGTTACAGATCCAGCAGGGAAGAGACTGTTCAATCAAAGGGAACTATTTACAAAGGTAGGAGCAGGTTTGATAGAAATAGTAATGGAATATTCTAAGACTAAGAACAGTGGACTGCAGTCAGTACTTAGAGGTCTAAAGAGAAAGGGCATGGGTGATCATGATAACCTAGGGAAAGTACCTATAGAACAATGCCACCTGATAGGAGCTTTGGTCTTGGTATAGGGACGTGACCAATTTGCAGTGACCTTGCAGGAAGAGAGGTAGGGTAACAAATAGTGGATCTTTCTCCCATTGTTTAAATTCCTGTGGGTACCAACACTGGGCTAATTTAAAGTCAGAGGGCAGAAAGCTCTTTCACGAAAAGCTGACCAGTCTCTTGGAGGAGCAATGTGAAAAGATTGGAGACAAACCCGGAGGTGAAAATCAAGACTATTAAGCACAGCCCACCTCTTTTTATCAGTGGGGAGGTCTCATAACACGCTGTTTCTATGATATGTTAATAATGAAAGGATAATAGTCAAGAAGTCAAGTAAGATTATATCAAATGCAGTTAAAATATGTTCATACAACCGAGTGACTAAGATTTTTAATGTGCTCATGTTCAATGTACTCTATCAGGGACAGTAGAACAGATAGTGCTCTTAAATGCATCTGAATGTTAAACTTCTCTTTAGAGTTCAAGTTTAAGGCTAACTGAGAACTATGAGGCTATTCCTACTGTATATTAAACATTTTGCCAATTCAAGAAAAAAAAAAGTCATTCATATAAGTATCTTACGTTTTTCTGGCTGATTGAATGTGTTAGCTGATTTGAAAGATCCATCTGCCACAGTTATCGTATCTAAGAAACTCAACTTTTTCTGTTAATTTGCATTTTTTATTATAGAGATATCTCCATGACCAGAGTTCATTGGTTCATTGGCAATATTAAATTTTATCCAAAATTATGTATGTGTCCATCATTTTTTTCAATTTGATTTGAAATTATATATTTAAAAACTTCAAAACTGTAAAGTCATCTTTTTCAAAAATAAATGTTTTAAATTCTGGGCTATTCTAAGACTTTTTTCCCCATTATTCCTTTACTGTTAATATTGTGTCTTGTAATAGCAAAATCTCCTTGACATTTTGATTGCAAATGAACTGCTTATATTACAATTGAATTTCCTGGCCATGGCTGTGAAGTGCCTTAGGTATTTCCTAATGATTAGTTCTTCAAAATCCCAAGGGTATGTTGTCTTGCCTATTTTACTGTTCGATGTTTGCTTTGAAGCCATTCCATGTATTCTTAATGTTATTAAATGAGAAACATGTACACCCACTGCACTCTTCACTGTACTTTCTACTTTTAAATAGCAGAAAAGACACCGGAATGAAAACTAAGAGGTAAAAAATAAGGGAAACTGCAATTAAAAGTGCAATAATTCTGAAAATTGATAAATCGATATGTCATATCATTTCAAAATATTCTGGGTATTTGACTAAAATATCTGACAGTATGGTGTATAAAAAATTAGTAGGTCTATTTGGTCTATGATGGGCACACTTTCCTTTTGCACCTGAAGCTTTCTTTGGAATCTTGAGATCACTTTCAGATATGCAAAAGAATATGAGCATTCTGTCTCCCATCCTCCTACTTTTTTGTCCTTCTCTAATTTACTGCATGATATGATTTACTTAATTGGAAGGAACACAGACTCTTAAATTTTGGTCTAATTTTTTATTCTAACAAAATTATATGTTTTGAATTTATTAATTTTTCTATACCATTTTCTGATTTAAACAGAAAACGTGGATAGAAACCATAGATTATTTATTTTGAAATTTTCAGCACATAATATAGTTCTCAACATACAGCTTTCACTGAATTTTTTCTAAAGTGTATTTCTGATTAAAACCTTGTCCCTCTGTAATGTGTAAAAAATTATAAAATAAAATTCTAGTCAATAGGGAATGATAGTCCAGTATCACTTATTGCTATGGAGCATTTCAATATTTATTTAATATTTTACCAGAAAAGCTATAGACTTTAGCAATAAGTAGAAGGAGAATGTTTGAATTGTTCAGGAGATAGGATGCTATGGAGAAGTATGGCATCTGTGACTAAAACATTTTTTTAAAAATGTGCTAGCATTTATAAAGTATGGAAGAATTCTCCACAACTAAACTATTGAGTTGTAAATCTTTATTTGAGTAATCTGAATTCAAAGTCACTGATGGGAGAAATCACAGAGATGTGCCATTGTAAATAAAATGGCATTGGCAGTTGCACCCTGAGTGATTTTGACATGAGTCATAGTAGACTACAGACCTCCAGATGATGATGGAATGATTTCTTCGAAGCATCATTTTTGACTTACATTCACTTCAGGAATATTTTCATAATTCATAAATTAATAAAATGAAACATTTCATAGTTACATTTTCTATTAGTTTTTGCTTCTTAAGAATATTTTTCATCAAAAGATATGTTCTTAAAGATAATTGTGTTAAAGCTATGAAGTTCATATGTATGTGTGTGCATTTGTGTGAAAATTTAAATTGCTTCTACCCAGTGTAAATCAATCACTTTTTCATGATAAATATTGCTGGTATGCTTTTGTGTGAAAATTAATATGTCATTCTTGATTTGAAATTATAATGTATTAATCTCCTGTGGGTCATTGTCTACATGCTTCATAAAAAAGTGCTTCATAGTACATCAAAAATTTCAATGACAGCTCTTTCCAACCATTTCTAGTCTAGAAAGAAAAACATAAAACTAAAGTGGTATGTGGGTACCTGCTGTCCATGTGAGAACAGAGTCGAGACGATGGCCTCAACTCATATTTAAGCCGCTATTTTGCAATTGGAAACACTAGGGGAGTAAGAATATTTGTTTAGTAGATTCTTCAATTTAGACTGATGATACAAATGTATAGACACACATATGACTTTCTCATCTTTAGAATTATATATTAATTAAGAAATGGTTAATGGTCAAACAATAAATTTCAACATTTTAAAAAGTAGATATGCATGTAGTCAGACAAATGTTTGTTTTAATATAGTTTACATAATATTTACACATTTTAGCTTAATTATTATATAAGAAACCATGTATGAATGCTTATCATATGTTCAACAAAAAATTAAAAGTCGTATGGACATTATCACACTTAATGCCCACAGCAACATTATGAGGCATTTCAAAGATCATAAAATGAGACAGAGAAAGGTTATGCATTGGATAGTTATAGAGGAGAAAAATAAAGTGAAATTTAAACCCCGGTCAGTCCCACTATGAAGTTTGTACTCTCAACCCCTGTGCTTTATATCCTCCCAAATACTATAAAAATCTCTGAGTGTATTTCCTCATCTGTAAAATGAGAACACCCATATCTCCCATTCAAGGTTCATGTAAAGATTAGAAAGTGCACACTGAAAATTCTTTTGCATAGTATCTGGCACGTAATGGTCTGTTAAAAATAAACTGGAACATTTGTATATATTCCTTAGAGAAATGCCTACTTAGCTCTTTTGGAAGATATACAAATGGCCAACAGACATATGAAAAAATGCTCAACATCACTCAGCATCCGGGAAATGCAAATCAAAACCACATTGAGATACCATCTAACCCCAGTTAGGATGGCTAAAATCCAAAAGACTATGAACGATAAATGCTGGCGAGGCTGCGGAGAAAAAGGAACTCTCATACATTGTTGGTGGGACTGCAAAATGGTGCAGCCTCTATGGAAAATGGTATGGAGGTTCCTTAAACAATTGCAAATAGATCTACCATACGACCCAGCCATCCCACTGTTGGGAATATACCCAGAGGAATGGAAATCATCAAGTCGAAGGTATACCTGTTCCCCAATGTTCATCGCAGCACTCTTTACAATAGCCAAGAGTTGGAACCAGCCCAAATGCCCATCATCAGATGAGTGGATACGGAAAATGTGGTACATCTACACAATGGAATACTACTCAGCTATAAAAACGAATGAAATACTGCTATTTGCAACAACATGGATGGACCTTGAGAGAATTATATTAAGTGAAACAAGTCAGGCACAGAAAGAGAAATACCACATGTTCTCACTTATTGGAGGGAGCTAAAAATTAATATATAAATTCACACACACACACACACACACACACACACTCACAAACCGGGGGGGGGGGGAAGAAGATATAACAACCACAATTATTTGAAGTTGATACGACAAGCAAACAGAAGGACATTGTTGGGGGGGGAGGGAGAAGGGAGGGAGGTTTTGGTGATGGGGAGCAATAATCAGCTACAATGTATATCGACAAAATAAAATTTAAAAAAAAATAAAAAAATAAACTGGAACTGCTATTACTTCAATAGATTTTGAAAGGACATTTTATTCTAAGTGATTAAAAATATGATTATTATGATTTTGTTATGATAGTTGAATTTCCAACTCATCCTCCTTCCTATTAGATGAGGATATTCATATTCCTCACAGGGGTAGGAATGGTTTGACCTGTGTTATCTCTTTCTGAAGGCAAAGGCAAAGTTGAGATACTTTTTTCTAAATAATTGGCTGCAGAAAAATTACATTAAAACTAACAGATATTGAACATGTGAAAATGATAAATAAAATAACAGATTGGGTATTAAATTTGCATGAGTTGTAAATAAATTATAATATGTCAATTGTAATCATTTTCATAAAAACACTTGCTTTTTTAAAATTTAGAATGGAAATATCTAAAAAGAAAGTGGTCTGGATAGTAGCAGAAAATAATCAGCTGATAACAGCAGGTAACATTTGCCAAGTGTTCATTCAGTGCCAGGTTCTGTTCTAAGCACTTTTTATGTATAAACTATTTTAATACTCATAGAAATACTGTGAGGTAAGTGTGATAATTATTTTTAACAAATGAGGAAACTGAGGTGCATATAAGATAAATAATTGTCTGATGGCTACACAAAAGGTTGAATACAGGCTGTGTGGCTACAGAGTTCATAATTAAAAGCAAAAAATAATTGAAGCATATATTTATATTGCTTTCTTATGCTTATGTATTCTGTCCTTCTAGTATTTAAAAAGGAAAAATGATAGTTGGCAAAATATAGTATAAAAGAGAAAAACATTTGGTTTGGGATAAAATGCCAGTGCTCCCAAATGTTAGCCATGTACCTTTAAGCTCTGCACAGCTTCTCTGACCCTCAGTCTCTTTATCCATAAGCTGGCATGACACTAATTGCTTCTGTGGTTTATAAGAATGATTTAAAAAGATACCTCTATTAAAACTTGCATAACTTAGCATATAGAATATTCTCAACAAATGTTCACTAAGTATGAAATTGGAAAGCACCTTGAATTATGAAATGTAGAACATTACTCTTTTTTAAAAATTTTACACTGATTTAACCTACCTAGCTTATTAATTTTAAAATTAGTGAATGCTTTCAAGATTTTAAAACATTACTAAAATAGAGGTGAAACGATTTGGTAATATAAGGTAATATAGCATCACTGAATAAAATATCATAAGGGATTTGAATTAAAGAAACAAATAACTTTTCTTTAACTTTTTCTTATTCCTATTAAATATATCAGTGGATTCATTTTAAATTATTTTTCTATGATTTAATTCTAAATGCATTTTTAAAACTCTAATGATTTTTTAAAAGAATGGTCATATAATCATAGAAAAAAATTGCATTTCCATGTATACTGTGCTTTCATATATATGATCCCAATTTGTTCTGTGAGAGGTAATCTGTAAGAAATGATTTTTCCAATTTGTAAGAAAAAAACCTAAATTTCAAAGAAGTAAAGCCACCTGCTACTATCTAGTAAATGCTAGTAATCCAGGTTTTTTCGCTAAAACAAACTGCTGACCATCACCAGTACAGTTTTAACAGCCCCTGATGGTTCTCACAGATCATCTGCAATGTAGCACCTGATTCATTAACATAATATAGATCTGGTCTAACATTTCAGGTAGCAAAGTGATTTTACGTGATTTATAATCTATCATTAGCTAAACATCTGACAGTGGTACTAGACATTCATGTCACTTGACTTCACAACTGGGCATTTGTATTAACGTCCAGGAACCAGAAACCAAAAGCTGCTTTCTAGTCAGTGCATCTGTCTTTAATTTTGGCATTATCTGGATGCCCAGTTCAAGTCAATGTATTGACTTTTTTGTTGTTTGTTTAAACAATGTTGTAGGGACAGCATTCTTGAGTTACTTCTTTCTGAAATAGTTTGGTTTTTATTGTTGTATAAATTTGCAGTTCTTTAAAGAGTTTCAATTGATGTCTACGGAGTCAAACCAAACTGATGAACTGAGGACAAGTGAACTTTCACTATTCCCAGATAGAATAACTAGTGATTGTAGCACTGACTGATCTTGTACTAATTGCTATATTTGGCCAACATCAACAGAAATTTTATTGAGTATATATTTATTTTCTGGTCTAACCTCAAGCTCAACTACAATATTACTATATGCCCATTGTCACGGATGATATGTTTGGAGCACATTGTAAGAATATGAGGTGTTTATGCTGTTTAAGATTTCAGAGCTACATAGCAGACTCCTGTTGGCAGTTTGGGATAAGAAGTTATGGTAAGGATATACAAGGTAATGATGAAGCATGGGAAAATCAACATCCAAACATTCCGGTCATGGAGAGTTGGAAATAAATTCAGGATATAAATATGTCCAGTGAATTCATATGTATGGCAGACAAAATTTTACCTCTGCCTTCTTAGGATCTACAGTTGGGCCTGAGAATTAAATTGACATAAAATAAATTGATGAGAAACACATATAGATTTTACATGTTCATGGTAGTTCCATAGAAAAATAAAGACCCAAAGGAGTGGCAAAACCTAAATGCTTATATAGTAAGTTGAACAAAGAGTGGCAATTGTGTAAAAGTAACTAAAATGTGTCAGGAGGCTAAAGGAAGATAAGAGTTATTTTAACAAGGTCTGTTTGTACAGATTTTTCTTGGCCTTGATTCCCTGTCCCTGGTGACAGAATAACCCTTTTTTTCCTAGTACAGAGAGGAGCAGTGTATCCCTTTCATACCTGCTATTTTTCAAGTGTCTTTAGCTCAAAATAATCCTCATGCCACAGTGGCATATTTTGGAGTGGCATATTCTGTCACTCTTCACTTACTATATGCCAGACACTATAGAAGATAATTTTTGAACATTATACATTAATTCTGTCAACAACTCTAACACCGGACATTATCACACTTATTTTATATATAGCAGCACTCAGGTTTAAGAGATAGAATAATTCTCTCTCTCTCTCTCTCTCTCTCTCTCTCCTCTCTCTCTCTCTCTGTCCCTCTGTCCTAGTAGAAGTCAGGACTAGAATTTGAACTTTGGTTTTGGTTGGAATCAATTGAGGGGGAGGTGGAAATAAAATCAAACAAAATAATACTTTTATGCCCATGTCTGTCCTTTACAATCCACTCCCCTCAACCTAACACTATGTCATTGTCTTGACTTTTAATTTTCACAAAGAAAGAGTGGTGATATTTGAATGTAACTTAAATGTTTTAAGAATATCAGAGCAATATTAACAGGAGGGATTTTCTACTATATCAACAAAGCCAAAATAAATATTAGCATGAGTATGCAGTTTGGGTTCTGAATTCTACCCCTTACAAAGTCTTTAATCTTAACCCACCTTCACGCCCACATTGTTTTAATGTCCACATTCCTCTCACATTCAATGTAGGATAACCTCCTAACTGATGGGGCTATTATATTGAATACCACTTATCTAATTTCTAACATAATAGATACTCTGTAAATGTTCTCTGAATAAATGCATAAAGAGGGTGTATTAGTCTGTTTCTGTTGCTTATAACAGAATACACAGAGCAGGGTGATTTGTAAGAAAACAAAATCTATTGCTTATGGTTTTGGAAGCTGGGAAGTCCAAAGTCCAGGGAATGCATCTGGTGAGGGTCTTCCTTGGCAGGGGCTACAGTGTCTCAGAGTATCACATTGCATGATGGAGGAAGTAGAGAGAGAGAGACAGCTATTCATGCACTCTCCTTTTATAGCTCCTTGAACAACACCCCTGACCATCATTATTAATCCATTCACTACATCATGATCCTGCTATTTACTCACCCCACTTTTCAATAACCATAATAGGATTTCCCACCCTCAACAGTTACAGTGGGACATAAGCTTCTAATAGATGAACTTTGGGGGACAAAATTAAATCAGTCCATATCAGAGGGTATCAATGTAAGACTGTGGATTATGATAAATAATTTTAAATAATTTTAAAGCTCTAAGAGTACAGCAATCATTGAGATGGTACTGGCACTATGATTAAGTTGTTTACAGTATTTTGTTATAAACATGTGTGCACCCACAAAAGAATTTCTGTTATACTTGATTTGTATTGAAAAAATACTTAATAGCTTTTGGTATTGTAGGATAATATACTTCAAATAATTTGAAGTTACAGTTAATTGCCAATTAGTATGCTTTGAGAGTCTCCCAAGAACATTACCTCCTTATCTTTTAGATATATTTATTTTATGTTTTCAACTTGAAAATATATATTCTTTACCAGAGCAATTTAAAAGTGGTTAATCCCTCTGTTTTTTGTTTGTTTTGTTTTTGGTTTTGTTTTTATTTTAAGGTAGCTGTTTGGAGGCCCTGTAGAGCAATAGAATAAGTTCCCACTCTTGGAGCTAAGAGTGAAGTTACAAATTATGACCTACTTTAGAAAACTGTCAATACCAACTAAAGATAAAGATGTATGCACTATATTACCTTGTATTAGAATTCCATCCTTTGTTTAGGAGTTTAGTAGAAATGTACACATGTAGACACCAAAAGTCACATTAAAATGGTCATATAAGCATTATTCATAACAGCAAACACCAGAAGCAACCTAAATGCTCCTAAGTAGTAAAAATAGCTCATGCCATGGAGTAATACACAGCCATGAAAAAGAATGAACCAAGACTTCCTGCTTCTGCTTAGGTGCAGAAAGATGGAAAAAAGTGTTGTTCTTATCTTCACCAAAAGTAAAAAAAAGCTAAGTAATCTAAAAATTATAGTTTTCATGGACCCATCAAGAAGCTGAGGTGGCAAGAGCAATCAGCAAGCCTGAAATCTAAAGAAAGATGCTTTGAAGCAGAGAGAGAGGATGCAGGTACTGACTCACCTGGGGCAGAGCACAGGACAAGGACCGGCTACCACTGAAGCAGGTAAAAAGAATTTAGCTACTTTTTAAATGAAAGGCTAAACATGGAGTGTGGGCATTATGAATGCATAGACCCCCTGGGACCTGCAGATTCAAGGGGAGTTCACACCCACTTGTAGACTATACCCCGTGGGCATTCACAGAGGACTCAGGAGAATGACCGGGGTTGCAGGGAAATGGATAGGGTTTGGAAGTCTAGGCGGTTCAGCTCTAGAGACGAGGAGGGAATAACTGTGGGAAAGAGAAAAAGTATTTCTCCAAATAGAACAAAGTATTAAGTTTCTGGAGGCACAGGGGAAAGCCTGTTGGTGCAAGGAAAGGGGAGAATCTGGGTGTTGAGGGACCTGTGTGTGACAGTGGAGGTTGTTAAGTGACCCTACACTTTTCAAAATTTATAGTACAGTACACTAAAAAATATGAATCAGAATAGTGGTTACTTTGGGTGAGGGGGCAAAACAGTGCTTTTGGTTTTATTCATACTCTATTTTTTGATGTGAGTGGTGGTTATGTGGTTATAGCCAGAAGGTAAAAATTCATTGTGCCACCCACTAATGTTTTGTACACTTTATTATTACTTTTTGTCTAAAGAAAATCGCATTAAATATTAAATATTGATAATTGAAAAGTCAACAATATCATGATGATAATAATAATAATGTTCATAATAATGTTAGTCACTCAATTAATGTTCAACAATGTTAAATGTTCAAATTGCCAGAAACATTTGAAATGATTTACTGAAGTGACAGTATTACGAAAATGCTTTGTCAATACACAACTGATATTGTAAAGTATATTCCTACCTCTGTCATCACTTGCATGTAATTAATATCCTTTTAATGAAAGAGGAAATCAGAGTTCAACAGTATTAACAACCATGGGGCTGTCTGGTTTGCTCAGCTGGTATTAGAGCATGGTATTATAATACCAAGGTCAAGGGTTCGAATCTCCATGCTGGCCAGCTGCCAAAAAAACTCAAAAAAACCTCAAAAAAACTCAAAAGTAAAACAAAACAAAAAATCTAAATAGCGTTAATGACCATAAGCTAAAATTATTGGTAATGCCTAAATGTAACTGAGAATATACTCAATTGTGTAGTCGATAGTTTAATCCACAGTGTAGCCTATTTTTCTGAGACATGAAGCAAACTAGGTCACAGACTAGTAGGAATATATCCTACTGGGGACAGACAGGGATGAAAATAGGAAAAAAAAAAAAAAAAAAGACAGGAGCTCAATCAATAGAGTGTGATAAATGAAATACACGTGCTATAATTTTTAAAAATGTAAGACTATTAAAAACTAGTGGTAGTAATTGAGATGAAAGAATGCCGGTGAAGCTATCGAACATATCAGACAAATGTACTAGTTCAGAGTAGTCATCACCATGTCTACATTTGAAAAACTCAGCATAATTTTAACAGTGCCTATGAAATTCCAACGTCCAACCTTGCTCCCCATAACATCGTTTTTCTCCATATCATGTTTGAATAGCCAACTTCAAATGTGAGACCACTTAACATTTATGCCATCAAAACAAATCCATTTCAAGTTCATGTTGTCACATTTCACTATTTCCTTTTCCTAGAAGAAAAAAGAAAATTTGCAATGCTCAATATTCAAAATACAAAAGGGGGTATATACTTCATGCTGTTTGTTTTCGAGTTACACTTCTCCGTCACCTCAGCATGCCCATGGACCTGTAAAACTGTTACTTGTCAGCCATCTGGGAGAGATGGGAGACAGTATAAGTTCCTCTTATAAAGTTGTTGCTCTCAAAAAAAAAAAAAATTCCTGTAAAGAACATATCTTTAGGAATTGCATGGAAAAAGAATGATAGAACCAAGTTTCCCCAAGTTGTAGCAGAAAACCTCTTAAGATGAACCTGTTGATTTTGGTACATGCTAAAGGATATATAGAAATTGATCTGTCCTTTATTTTTAAATAGTCCTCTACCTTCTCATGATGTTATAATGCTGCATACCCAAGAAATTGGCTAAATATTAAAAAATATTTCTTTCCACTGTAACACGTTGTAGGCTGACTTATCCCTCTCTCCTGCACATGAAGTCACTATTCTGCTTTCTAGATATACTGTATTTAATCAGTAAGTTAAATTATAAGTTAATATTAATAGATAACCACAAAGATAATTTTTTTGTTTTTTACATAGTTTCTATTAAAATATTTATTATACCACGTTATATTATACTACGTTCCATATTTGCTCATTTTCTCTTAGCTGTTTCAATAATAACAAAGAGAGGAATCCCTCCTTGCAACTTTTTTATAACTCTGAGATCCAGAACAAGTCTTCGTCTGTTAATAAGACTCCATATTAACCTCTACCATTTTTCATGTCAGTCTTGTCACATATAATTGTATCTTTTATTATGTTTGATCATTACAAAACACCTTTGCTTTGGCTTCTACTACTTCTATATCAATGCTGACAACTTGGTGATAACCTGTAATCAGTGGTAAATTTGGCCACACAATCCCTTACTATTTCCACTGACAATATAAGATTTTATATATATATATATGTATGTATGTATATATATGTATGTATATTTAATGCATGATGCCTTTTAAAAGTATATATATGTCCTGTTCTGTGAGGATATTATTTATAGGGGTACTCTAGATATTCTGAGTGCTTCTGTTTCTGGCTATGGCAAAGTGGATTGTATCAGACCCAACCTTCTCTGCAAACAATCAAAATATATATACAACCGTCAGACAAAACCCAAATTTTTGAAGAGGACCACCAAGGCAGTCAATTTGAGGAGCTAAGATCATTGAAAGAATGGAAGAAGGTACAATGAGGTGAACCTGATTTTCTCGATAGCTTTTTCCTAAGGATATTTGCTGATTCACAGAGGTCGGCATATAGGCTCAGCAGAAAGTCACAACCTAGAGCATTTGTTAGTCTCATGTGACTGGAGAGACCAAAATTGGAATTCAGGTGCCAAGATCCTGGAGAAAAAAGAACAAGAATATGAACTTATAACACCATAAGATTTTGCTTTTGAAATGTTTGCTAAATCCTTAGGTTCCCAGAGGTAAGAAGCTGAGAAAACCAAGTAGACTGAAGTTGCTAATTGCTAAAGAGCTAAGTGAAAACTTTGAGCAGTCTCATAGTACTGGACATTCAAAAATTGAAATTCAGGTCTGGTCAAGAGTCAGGGGCCCTGGTTAATGCACAGTCTTTCAGTTGAGACTCCTGAAGTATTATATCATTTTAGTAAGTGTGAACTGGAAAGATGCTGATGCTGAAAGTGACCTGCCCTTACTCTAACCCAAAAGAAACTTTATAGAAAGATAATCATTCAGAACCACATTTTTTTTATGGACTAAGAGAAGAAATGGCTGATAACATTATTTTATTTTATTTTTTTCTGGAGAAATAAATTATTTTTACTTTTTAATTTTTTTGTTTTAATTTTACCTCTCAATATACACTATAGTTGATTTTCATACCCCTTTACCCGTTCCTCTCCACCCTTTCCCCTCCCCCCATCATGTCTGTTCACTTGACTTAAGTAGTTCAAGGAATTTTTGTGGTTATTCTGTCTTCTCCCCCTCACCACCCTTGATTTGTTTGTGTGTTTATTTATATATTTATTTTTAGCTCTCACAAATAAGTGAGAACATGTGGTATTTCTCTTTCTCTACCTGACTTGTTTCACTTAATATAATTTTTTCTAAGTCCATCCATGTTGTTGCAAATGGTGGTATTTCTTTATTTTTTACAGCAGAGTAGTATTCCATTGTGTAGATATAACACAGTTTTCTTATCCACTCATCAGATGATGGACCTTTCGGCTGGTTCCAGATCTTGGCTATTGTAAATAGAGCTGCAATAAACATTGGATTACTGGTATCCCTTCAGCTTGATGATTTCCATTCCTCTGAGTATATTCCCAACACTGGAATAGCTGGGTCATATGGTAGATCTATCTGCAATTGTTTGAGGAACCTCCATAGCATTTTCCATAGAGGTGCACCATTTTGCAGTCCCACCAACAATGTATGAGAGTTCCTTTTTCTCCGCAACCTTGTCGGCACTTATCATTCTCAGACTTTTGGATATTAGCCATCCTAACTGGAGTGAGATGGTATCTCAAAGTGGTCTTGATTTGCATTTCCCAGATGCTGAGTGAGGTTGAGCACTTTTTTCATGTGTCTGTTGGCCATTCATATATCTTCCTTTGAGAAATGCCTATTCAGCTCCTTAGCCCATTTTTTAAATTAGGTTATTTGGGTTTTTTTGTTTGTTTGTTTGTTTGTCTTTTTTTTGCTGTAAAGTTGTTTGAGTTCCTTATATATTCTGTATATTAATCCTTTGTCATATGTATATTTTGCAAATATTTTCTCCCACTCCGTTGGTTGTCTTTTTACTCTGTTGATTGTTTCTTTTGCTGTGCAGAAGCTTTTTAGTTTGATATAATCCCATTTGTTTATTTTTCCTATAGTTGCCTGTGCTTTTTGGGTCCTATTCATGAAGTCTGTACCCACTTCTACTTCCTGGAGTGTTTCCCCTATGTTTTCTTTAAGGAGTTTTATTGTTTCAGGATGTATATTTAATTCTTTAATCCATTTTGAGTTGATTTTGGTATATGGTGAAAGGTTCAAGCCTAGTTTCATTCTTCTACATAATGAGTATCCAATTTTTGCAGCACCACTCGTTGAAAAAGCAGTCTCTTTAGACACTCATGTATTGGATTTTCAGACACAGACTTTAAAATAGCCATAATTTATGTTAATAGTGTGATTGATTTGTTTGACTGGCAATTGTATTTGGAATGAATAGGGACGTTCAAATTCACATATTAATTTGTTACCAGGTGTGAAACTCTATTGAATGACTCTATTGAATTGTAATTGGAATGTTTAGTCTAGGTACTATGATAAATTCCTAGCAAAAGGAGTTGATTTAAGGTAGTGCCTATAAAAGATGAAAACTAGAGTCATCTTTCTGTGCTCTTTTACCATCTGCCATGAAATTGCATCAGTCTTTTTCAGGAAGAAAAAGCCAGCACAGATAAATCTAAGTTCACCAGGAAAAGAGTTTGTGTTTACGACAGTGCCCAGCATGCCGCTATTGCTTAGTAAATGTCAAATCTGATGGAAAATATTCATTTAGATGTTACATGGCTGTTTTTATATTTCCATTGCAAAGCTTTGAGTTATAGACAGCACTGTTAAATGTCCTATTCTAATCTAATTTTACAATACCAATTATGGTAACCCACCATTTTCAGCCAAAGTGTTTTAGGGCTTGGGAACTGTTACTCGTTTTTTTTGTATGTATTTTTGTTTGTTTGTTTGTTTTTGTTCATATGTACATGCATCCAGCTAACATTTATTGGGGCCTCTGAGGAGCCAGGCATGAAGATGTATGAGATACAATCCTCGTCTTCAATAACATTCAAATCTAATGGAAGAAATAGATACAAAACTAATTAACTATAAACCAATGTATTACATGTTACTTTGGGGCACACACTTTGTACACTTACCCACTTTGCTTTCATTTACCTTTAATACAATGGTTTTCTCTTTGTTTTTAATTTTAGAAGTTTTTATCATGCTGTATTTTTGTCTTATTGTAATGCATCATTCTTTGTGAGTCATATCAAATTCCTGCTTTGAAAGAAGTTTGGAAATGTTAAATAAAAACTGGATTAACAAATGAGTAAATAAATAAATAAAGATAATTTATCATGTATAATAATGGCTAGAAATGTGCTGAGAGTGAAAAAAGAAAGAAATTCATTCTGTCCATTATAACTGAGTAAATATGCATGAAAAGAATGAGTTGGGGGATATATTCAAGAATGAATACAATTCCAAGTTAAAGTAAATCGATAACCAAGCTATTTCCAGTTCTTTACATATGAATCTTTTTTTTTTCCAACAACCTTGATATCTTTTCTCACTTTACCATTTAGCACAGTTTCTTGGAAATAATAAATTAACTGATATAGAACATATTGCTTTTTTGATCTGCTTTTCAATGTTCATTTTTGTCACAAATACCGTTAAATAATAGAATGCACTCAAAGAAGGGGAAAGAGGAAAACTATGCTTATAAAGATGGCTATGGACATTTTACTAAGTTACTAAGCATTCAGTTTTATCTGGTGGTAAGGAATGTGGAGAAAGTCTATTCAAGCCCTGAGAGAGTAAAAATTATTTTTAACTATTCAAAAGAATTGTTTTGTCTTCCATGCTTGAAAAGTGAAAGTCAGTTTTATGATGTTTTGTTTTCCTTCATTCAATTCATTATCCATTTAGAAATAACAATAAATTCATTATTTCATCCAGATAAAAATTATGCTTATAAAACACTAATATTATTAGTTCACTCTTACTTAGGAGCCTTCATAACTTTTTTGTTGCAGGCAAAGTAAAAAAAGAAAAAAGAAAAATATTAAAAATTATTAATATTGACTGTTGTTGTCAGGGACAAGCAATTGCTTTTGAATGGAATACATTACTTACATAACTAATTAATACCTACTTGTGCCCCAGTTTTCTCATCTACAAAACAGGGGCAATTGCAGTTTGTTTTTTGTAAACAGTAGTACCTGCCTCAGAGAGTTAGGAAGAGAAGGTCCCTAATATAGGAAAAGCACTTAGAATTGTCATACTTAAAGTGCTCAATAAACCTTGGCTATTAGTGTCCTGCATCCATTGTTCTCAGCTTAAATGTCAATGTTTCCTAAAATCATTCTCTGATTATTCCTAGGTGAAATGCATGGTTTTATCACAAATTTCCAAGTCAGTTCGTTTATAATTACTTTTTTATCTGATACTTTATTCTTAGACTATTAGATACATGAGGGCAAAGACTATGTTTCTGCAATTTATTAATATAGTCCCAATGTGCAGCACTATGCATTTATTAAGTAATTCTTGACAATATCAATGGATGCTTGAGTTAATTAAAGAGAAAACGTGATTTTTACCTGTATGTTATTGAGATTTATTTTGTTGCCATTTTGTTCTAGTTAAGATGTGAACATTTTGATTAAGCTCAGATTTATAGGAAGGCTCTCTAACATTATTCTGTACATAATTTGAACATCAAAGTTTTGGAAAAAACACCTAAAATACTTTTTATTACTGTTTTAATTGTAATAATGTATTCTTACATCATACTAACATTATCTCTAGTTTAGATCATTATACATTTCATATGTACTTGAAATAAAACTGAAAATGTCTGTGGGGGATACCGTTCTCTTGAAGAACTAAAATTAATGTGTATAATATAAAACTGCTAGAGAAATGTTAAGAAAAATAAAGATTTGAATATTTGCTTTTTTAGTTTCAATCAAGTATGCACTCTTTATAAAGTATTTCAGAATCTTAAGCTAAAACTAAAAATACAGATAAAAGAATATGTTTAAATTTAAAAAAAAAGAAGAGCTGAAATACACCTGAGATACAGCAATGAGGCAAGATTTATTTAAATGTCAACTTTCCTGTTTAAATAAAACTAGAATGTGACTATAACTATAGTTATAGAAATACAGTGTAAAAATTTGTGGAGAAGTGATTTGCTGGTATAATAGAAACATAAAATGGCAAAAAAATGCATTAAAAGTAAAATATCTTATAGTGTGAAAGTTAGAAATATGGCACACATAACAAAGGTTGGAAATATTTCTGGACCTCCACAATTTTTCAGTTTTAGAGTGAGAAAATAAGAAGGGTTGTATTTAAACCATGGTCTAATATAGCATACAACTTAGTGATAAAAATATACCAAATGATGAAGCAGATGCCTTCTGTCTCAAGGATAGACCATTAATATCAATTGGCAAATGACTTCTGTTCAGATGTATATACCCCTGGTGAACCAATAATGAAACTTAATACTCTTCTTACCTTGGCCCTCTGACTGTCTGCTGACAAGTACAGCATGAGAATGTGCTTATTTCATAATCATTGAGCAATTTTCTCTGTACTCTTGGTTTCCTTAATTTTTTTTCCCCCAAGAAAACATTGGCTATATTGATGTTGCCTCTCTCTTCAAGGTTTTTTGGAATGAATTCAAGACATAGTCTAAGTTGTTTTTGTTTATTTATCATAATTATATGTTGTAAAATAAACAAATGCTAATATGCCAACAGGAAATCTTTTAGTGAAAATTCTAAAGTTAGAACAAAAAGCAATGAAATGATGAAATGTAGTTCCTAGCCTTGATAATTTAGGAGAAAGAAAGTAAAGCTATCATAAATTCAGGTGTTTTTATTTTAATGATTATACACTGAGAAAATGTTGAAGCCAGATGGTATCTTTCAGAATAACTAGAGAGCTAAGATAATTTTTAAATAATATGAATACTCTTCTTAGAGTAACATAATATCTGAAGTCAGTCCCTTTTTAATTAAAATAAGAATATATACCATGTTAATATATAGGAAATCATAATGCAGAAAAGCTATATTTACATATAGCCCAATATTATGCACAGACATTAAAATTAGTAGAAAGAAGGCATAGAACAAAAATATAAATATAAGTGTACTAATATGTATTGAAGAAATCTTAGTATTAAATAATTATATATTCAGTACAGAGAATGACTAGGATTAAATACTACTGTAAATAATGTTAACACAGTAGATATCTTTGTTATTATCTCACATATTAACTTTAATCCTTCTTGAACATCTGATGAATATTCATCTCCAGATATATCCTTTTGCTCTTGAGTTGTCACCAAGCTTTCTGTCCTGTGTAATAATACGTAGGAAATTCTTCCTAATACACGTTCTCAGCATCCTATGTCTGTATGATAACTTTAAGATAATTAGATAAAATAATCCCCCGATCATAATTTAAAGCCTAGTATATTTTCCTTCTAATAGAACAAAATACCTTTCCCTAAATGGACTGCAATTTAAAATTTTCCAAGGCATGGATAATGCTAAACTGATACCAGTTAAATATCTATTGAACTCTTAGGAAATCAAGGATGAGACATGGTTTTAGTATTCATGGAGGATAAATTTTCTTCTTTTCTTTAATGATGGACAGAATATTCACAGGGGAAGGATCATAGATGAAACAGAGTAAATGGAAACCCGAGACAAGAAAATACAGAATGTGTAAGAGAAATAGTTAATTTGTTACCAAGAGAATATGGTTCACCTGAGGAGGGTTGTGTTAGATGGTGAGAAAGGAGAAACCATATAGGGTAGCTAAAGCTGGAAGTGATGTCAATTCAAATATTTATCGAACTCCGAGGATTCAAAGATAAAGAAACATAGTTAAAGTGTTCATGGAAGAATTACTAGATGGCAATAACTCCTAGATTATAATCAAACCTGCTTTCTTTTATTTCTGGACATGGAGGTAGACTACATTAATTAGATTGGTTTGGCTCTAATCAGTGGTATGTAAGTAGAAAACATATTAAATGTTTCCAAGACAAACTCATTAAATGACTGTCCACTTAGAATCCTTGATGGTCCTTCCCTTTCTGAGGTGACTTAGAAGCTGTGGAATAAAGATGGTAGAACTATAGATGGAAATAACTTTGGTCCCTAATCACTGCTTGAAAGGCATCTGAATTATGAGTTTAAAAATTAGTATTGTATTAAGCCACTGAGATTTTGAGTAATTGCTGCATCTGTCAATTCAGCATTGCCAAATGAAGGACTAGGTGTGTATACCATTTGAGAGGAGAATGTAAACAGACAGACTAGCCCTTGACGAATGCTAAGTTTAGAACTGGGGTGGGGGGTGGGGAGTGGGGGTGAAGGAAACTCAGAGGGAAATAATAATAATCTGATAAAGTGAATTTTCTTGGAATTTAGGGAATTTAATATCAAGAAAGAGGGCAAGTTATATAAAGCTTCTAGCTGTATCTTACTAGATTATTTATTAAGCAGACCTGTAATCAACAGCCATTTGTCATTTGCCTTTCACAGTATGATAAAGGATGGGCTAGGAAACATATTGTATCCATCAATCGCTCTCAGGATGGAAACTATTTAAGATGCAGATTTAACTTAGAAATAAAACCTGTGTCTTTGATCTTACAAGATACTGTGTCTAATAAACATTGGCAGAGGCAGGGCGTTTAAAGTGAAGACTTTTAGGAATGATAATACTTATTCCTTTCATTTGTGAAGGACTTCAGAGCTCTGTAATATTTTTCATGTAATATTTCATTTGAGTCTTTCGGAAAGTATAGTGCATGTTCAATTATCTATCAGGTAACTACCCTCCCCAAAACTTAATGGCTTAAAGCAAAAGCAATTGTTGATGCTTCTCACAAATCCAGAATCTGGGTTGGCTCACTGGGGACAGCTCAACCCAGCTTCATGAGGCATCATCTGGAGAGACGAAGAACACTGGAGGGGCTGGAATCAGTGAAGGATCACTCACTCAGTGAGTGACAGTTGGTGCTAGATGACAACTGAGACCTTAGCTGGAGCTGGCAGCTAGAACACATATATAAGATTTTCCATGTGGCTGTTTGGCTTTCCCACTAAATGGATGTCAGGTGACAACAGCAAGAATCCTGACAGAGACCCAGGTAGAAGATCTGTAACTTTGATGACCTAGTCTCAGAAGACATATGCCACCTCCTCCACTTTCATTCGGTTTTTCCAGGCAGTCTCAAAGGCCTGCCCAGTTTCAAGAGGAGAGAGCAGAGCAACTCTCTTGATATGAGAGTGGCAAACTTCTGGAAGAGTGTGTGAGATGGTAAATGTTGCTGCAGTCATTTTTGGAAGATATTGTCTGCCAAGTGAGATAGACATTATCATTCTCATTTTTAAATAAGGAGATTGAGTCTTAAATTATCTAATTAATTAACCCAAGGTTGCACAGAAAATAAGAGCTGAAACTTAATTAAATCTCTACTCCAAGGAAAATATTATTTTCTTTGTATCAAAGACACCTGACTACAATAGCAATTACATCTGTATAAAGATCTAATCTAGATTCAAATATATTTCCAGTGCACCAGTAGTGTATAGTATTAGCTCAAAAGTTGTACTAAATACAAGTACATAAAAAGAAATTAAGTGATGAATTAAGCAAATAAATATACATATAGTGATAATCTGCATGATTATCTTGTAGTCATATTTCATGCATCTCCTAATAGAAATCATATGGTGTAGTCAAGGGTATGTACAACTGAATTTATATTAGAGTAAAAACATTGTTAATGCAATTTCTATGAAGGTTTAAATTTTAGATTACCAAATTTGTAATTTTTTGAAATTTGTGGAGCATGGATACTTACATTTAAGACATTCCAACTGAAACTTTGTAACTTGACTGTCCAGCATACCTACTCCTCTAGTGAATGATTTTACCCTCCACCTGATCCTCCAGTGCAGACTGCTCCTATTCATTTACCTTTTCTCCTGACGATTCCTATCCCTACATATACACCTAGATAACTAGTCAAAAATTGGGCTTATTTCACCTCCTAAAAACATATTTTTTCAATACTTCTTCCTTTTTGTCTCATGATGTAGCCTTTATCCTCTCATCACATTCTCCAAACTATTGCCAGTGTCTTAGTGACTGTCTTAGAACTCAAATACTGTATGACCCTTCCATTTATCCAACTTGTCACAAAGAAGATGAAGGCTCAAGTACATTTAATTGTCACATATTCCTCATTCCCATTTAGGTTCACATTATTGCAGTTTTACAGCAACTGATATTTATTGAGGATTGCTAATTGCCTAGGGAAATACAGACTCAAATAAGCATATTTGCATTTCCAAGTTCATATTTTGCCATTCCCACCAAATCACTACAGGTTTTAGCCACAATAGATATGTTTGTATCCCTAAGAATATCATGCTTTTCATACGTTGTGCCTTTATCAGGAATGCCAGATACATTTTCACTGGAAAATTGCCATTGATTTTTCAATAACCAGACAGAAAGAATATTACCTTCTTATAGGAGGTTTTCCCAACATAAAAAAAAAAAACTAATTAAAATTATTTCTATAGTAGTTACATTTACAGATGATTTATTAGATGCCCAGAACTGTGCTAAGTTTTATACATGTTTATCTAATTCTAAAAATAACTCTATGACATAAAAGTGATTATTATCCTTGAGTTTATAGATGGGAAAACTGAGTAACAGAGGTAGACTTGCCCAAAGTCACAAAGCTCTATCAGTTAGTATTGACTATGACTCCAACATTTTTTTTAACATTCATGATATTTGTGAGGATATATGAGCTATTATTTGTGAAAGCATCTATGAGTACTTGACCAATAACACATATTTCATAAATGTTTATTTTCTTTTTTGTATTTTATTTTATCAATATACAGTGTAGTTGGTTTTTGTGTCCCTTTACCGATTCCTCCTTCCCCTCTTCCACTCCCCCCTCCCGCCCATCAACATCATATCTGTTCACTTGTCTTAAGTTCAAGGAATTGTGATTGTAATACACAACAATCATAAATGCTTATTTTCTACTATTATTCTATATTTTATAGATAGATACATAGATAGAAAGAGATAGATTCCCAATAATCTGGGAGTCTTACAGCATCTACAGAGAATTTGTATTTCTGTTTCTATATCAATATCTACATTTAACACTTTAGTACAGAATCTAGACCATAGAATTTGTTCTCCCCAAAATATTTGTTGAAATAGATCAGTCTTTTTCCCATAAAGCAGCTTTAGCTTTCTTCAAAAATTTGAAAAGAAACATAACATTTTCTTGACTTATATATTTTATCCAAGTTATCAATATGTATCGGGGATGTTTTCCACATGCTTTCATTAATAGGGCACTGATTATTTTTTTTTAATTTAATAAATAATAGTGAAAGAAATGAATCCAGTGAGTTTATAATAGCTATTAAGATGCTATGTACAGTATTTCTACAAAAACTAATTGCATTGAGCAAATGAATGTATGACAAATAAAAGAACACTTCACAGTAGATACTGAACAGCAGATAGCTTGGTGGTTGTGATGACTGAAATTACCAGGGTCAGCAAGCAAATGGGTTTTAGATTTAGGACAAGGGCATTGGAAGGGATTGTGTATTCATACTCCATTTGATGGATAGGAGCAGGTATCAAGACATCCTTACGTGAGAGATTTATATCACAAAATCCTCAGATGATATTGAGAGCTGCTCTGAGACTGTTCTTTTTTTCCTACTTTAACTACCAAGGGAAAAAAAGAGCTGTTGTTCTACTTCAGACTCCCAAAATAACTAAGTTTAGAAATATTTTGTTTGTTTGTTTGTTTGTTTCTTAAATTATTCAAGACACCTATTACCTTTTTTCCAATAAACCATTGTCTGTCAGTTATATGTCCAGACTCAGGTATCAAGTGTTTAGCCATTTGCAGAACCCTAGGGTGAGACTCAATGCCTCACCAGTGGGTGAAGAGGAGGTGAATAAAACAGAAAGATATTTTGATTTTTTTTTCTTTGTATTGTTCTTCTTTAATGTTATTACTATATGATGAAAATTGGAAATCCCCTTTTACTCAATAATTTCTTTAATTTATTAATCAGTGAAGGTTTTTTTTATGCTTTTACCAAATAATGAAGAAATGAGCTTTCCTATAAATTGTATCAGTTTTTTATTGCTGCATAACACATTATCACAGATTTAGAGGCTTAAAACAGCACACATTTATTAGCACACTGTTCTGTAGGTCAGAATCTACTGCATGACTAGGTTTGCTGCTCAGGGTCTTACCAGGCTAAAATCAGTGATGTGTTGGCCCGGTTCTGTTATCATCTGAAGCATAGGGACCTCTTTCAAGGTTTCTAATTGCTGGCAGAGTTCATTCACTTCAGGTTGTAGGATCAAAATTCTTGATTATCTGTGAGCTGTTGGCTAGGGACCACTCACTCGTCAAGACTGTCTGTAGTTCCTTGCCATGCGGCTCCTATAGCTGTCCGTAGAATGAATGTTCACTTTCTTCCAGGCCAGCCAGAGCACATCTCTCTGACTCCCTTTACTGCCATCTCCCAGAACAGTCTCTCTTCTCTTAAAGGGTTCATGTGATTAAGTCAAGTCCACCCAGATAATCTCCCTACCTTAAAGTCTTCTAAATTGTAGCCTTAATTACATCCGCAAAATCCCTTCACAGCAGTGCCTAGCTTAGTGTTAGAACTGGAAAAAGGTGTGTGAACACTGGGGGTTGAGAATCTTGGGGAGACCATCTTAGAATTGTACCTACCCACTTATACTTTACACACTTGTATGAATTTTCTTCTAGTTTAATTTTGAGATATGACCCTGCTTGGTCAAAATGTCTCTGCTTTTTATGCTTCATAACTACAGCCAAATTATCTTTCAGAAAGTTCACCTTGGTTTTCTATTGTATATATTGTTTTCCTTGCACTCTTGCATACTTTGGGTATCATCAACCTTCTTAACTTATGCCAATCTGTTAGGTGAGATTGTAATTGAAAGCTGAGTGTAACTCATTCTATTTTAATGAGAGTGTTTTTTTAAATGTAGTCTTGGCTATTTCCTTTATTGTGAACTCCTTTTTCCTATGTTCTTTTTTAGACTGCCCACATTATCATTTTTATATCACACTTATCTATATATCTGTAGACATATAGGTATATGTATAGGTATGTGTTTAAATATTACATAGTTACATTAGTCTTTTACCTGTATGCTTTAAATAATTTGGGAATATTATTTAAATATTTTAAATTGTTTGACGTTAGTAAACAGTGTAAAATCTGTTAATATTTTAAATATTCTCTGAAGCTAATTTTTCTAAAAATATCTTTGTTATTTTAAATTATAATATCCATTAAAGGTGAATACATTTACAATTGAATCCCCACTCTAAATTCCTGACCCCCTCTTCCCTGATCTACCCATAACATTTATTATCTTTTAACATGCTATATCAATTACTTCTTATAGTGTTTACTGATATTGTTAGTAACTTCCACCTAGATTTTAAATTTCATGTATCCCAAGTGCCTAAAACAGATTATCAATAAATAATTGTCAAATAAGTGCATAGATCCATAATTACATAATGATGTGTCTGACATATGATTCTTTGAATCATAATTTGTATTGGTGTTTTGCAGTTTTGTTTTAGGCAAATGGTTACTGAGTTCCTTTCTCCTCGAACAGTAGGTACTGCACAGATATGTTTTTTTTTTTTTAACTTTTATTTTATCGATACATATTGTGGTTGATTATTGTTGCCCCTTACCAAAACCTCCCACCCTCCTCCCCCTAATCCCTCCCCCCCAACAATGTCGTTTCTGTTTGCTTGTCGTATAAACTTCAAGTAATTGTGGTTGTTATATCTTCTTCCCCCCCACCCCCGGTTTTTGTGTGTGTGTGTGTGTGTGTGTGTGTGTGTGTGTGTGTGTGTGAATTTATATATTAATTTTTAGCTCCCACCAATAAGTGAGAACATGTGGTATTTCTCTTTCTGTGCCTGACTCGTTTCACTTAATATAATTCTCTCAAGGTCCATCCATGATGTTGCAAATGGCAGTATTTCATTCGTTTTTATAGCTGAGTAGTATTCCATTGTGTAGATGTACCAGATTTTCCATATCCACTCATCTGATGATGGACATTGGGGCTGGTTCCAACTCTTGGCTATTGTAAAGAGTGCTGCAATGAACACTGGGGAACAGGTATACCTTCGACTTAACGATTTCCATTCCTCTGGGTATATTCCCAGCATTGGGATAGCTGGGTCATATGGTAGATCTATCTGCAATTGTTTGAGGAACCTCCATACCCATTTCCATAGAGGCTGCACCATTTTGCAGTCCCACCAACAGTGTATGAGGGTTCCTTTTTCTCCGCAACCTCGCCAGCATTTATCGTTCACAGTCTTTTGGATTTTAGCCATCCTAACTGGGGTGAGATGGTATCTCAGTGTGGTTTTGATTTTCATTTCCCAGATGCTGAGTGATGTTGAGCATTTTTTCATATGTCTGTTGGCCGTTTGTATATCTTCCTTAGAGAAATGCCTGCTTAGCTCTTTTCCCCATTTTTTAATTGGGTTGCTTGTTTTTTTTCTTGTAAAGTTGTTTCAGTTCCTTATATATTCTGGATATTAATCCTTTGTCAGATGTATATTTTGCAAATATTTTCTCCCACTCTGTTGGTTGTCTTTTAACTCTGTTAATTGTTTCTTTTGCTGTGCAGAAGCTTTTTAGTTTGATATAATCCCATTTGTTTATTTTTCCTTTGGTTGCCCGTGTTTTGGGGTCATATTCCTGAAGTCTTGTCCAGTCCTATTTCCTGAAGTGTTTCTCCTATGTTTTCTTTAAGAAGTTTTATTGTTTCAGGGTGTATATTTAAATCCTTAATCCATTTTGAGCTCATTTTAGTATATGGTGAGAGGTATGGGTTTAGTTTCATTCTCCTCCATATGGATATCCGTTTATCCCAGCACCATTTGCTGAAGAGGCAGTCCCTTCCCCAGCGAATAGTCTTGGTGCCTTTGTCAAAGATCAGATGGCAATAAGTGTGTGGGTTGATTTCTGGGTTCTCTATTCTATTCCATTGGTCAGTGTGTCTGTTTTTATGCCAGTACCATACTGTTTTGGTTATTATAGTTTTGTAGTATAGCTTAAAGTTGGGTAGTGTTAGGCCTCCAGCTTTATTTTTTTTGCTAGCATTGCTTCGGCTATGTGTGGTCTTTTATTATTCCATATAAATATCTGAGTAGTTCTTTCCATTTCTGAGAAAAATGTCTTTGGAATTTTGATGGGGATTGCATTGAATTTGTATATCACTTTGGGTAGTAAGAACCTTTTCACTATGTTGATTCTTCCAATCCAAGAGCATGGGATATCTTTCCATCTTCTTGTATCCTCTCTAATTTCTCTCAGCAGTGGTTTGTAGTTCTCATTATAGAGGTTTTTCACATCCTTGGTTAACTCAATTCCTAAGTATTTTATTTTTTTTGGTGGCTATTGTAAATGGGCAGGCTTTCTTGATTTCTCGTTCTTCATGCTCACTATTTGAGAAAAGAAATGCTACTGATTTTTGTGTGTTGATTTTGTATCCTGCTACTGTGCTGAAATCATTTATCAATTCTAAGAGTTTTATTGTAGAGGTTTTAGGCTGTTCGCTATATAGGATCATGTCATCTGCAAACAGGGACCGTTTGACTTCATCTTTTCCAATCTGGATGCCATTTATTTCCTTCTCTTCTCTGATTGCTCTGGCTAGTACTTCCCACACTGTGTTGAATAGGAGTGGTGAGAGTGGGCATCCTTGTCTAGTTCCTGTTCTTAAAGGAAAAGCTTTTAGCTTTTCCCCATTCAGGATGATATTGGCAGTGGATTTGTCATATATGGCTTTAATTATGTTGAGATACTTTCCCTCTATACCTAACTTATAGAGGGTCTTTGTCATGAATGAGTGCTGAATTTTATCAAATGCTTTTTCAGCATCTATAGAGATGATCATATGGTCCTTGTGTTTGACTTTATTAATATGGTGTATCACATTTCTTGATTTGCGTATGTTGAACCAACCTTGCATCCTTGGGGTGAATCCTTGATCGTGGTGAATAATTTTTCGTATGTGTTCCTGTATTCTGTTTGCTAGTATTTTAGTGAGGATTTTTGCAACTATATTCTTCAAGGATATCGGCCTGTAGTTTTCTTTTTTGGTTATATCTTTACCTGGTTTTGGTATCAGGATGATGTTTGCTTCACAGAATGAGTTTGGGAGATTTGCATCTGTTTCAATATTTTGGGATAGTTTGTAAAGAATAGGTGTCAATTCCTCTTTGAATGTTTGGTAAAATTCTGCTGTGAATCCTTCTGGTCCTGGGCTTTTCTTTGTTGGGAGCCTTCTGATAACAGCTTCAATCTCCTTTATTGTTCTTGGTCTGTTCAAATTTTCCACGTCTTCATGGTTCAGTATTGGGAGCTTGTGTGTGTCCAGAAATTTATCCATTTCCTCCAGATTTTCAAATTTGTTGGCATATACTTGTTTGTAGTAGTCTCGAATAATTCCTTGTATTTCAGATTAATCAGTTGTAATATCGCTTTTTTCATTTCTAATTTTTTTATTTGAATCTTCTCTCTTCTTTTTTTTGTTAGCCGTGCTAATGGTTTGTCAATTTTATTTATCTTTTCGAAAAACCTACTTTTTGATTCACTGATCTTTTGTATTGTTTTTTGGGTTTCAATTTCATTCAGTTCTGTTCTGATCTTAATGATTTCTTTCTGTCTGCTAATTTTAGGTTTGGATTGTTCTTGTTTTTCTAGTTCTCTAAGGTGAAGTGTTAGGTTGTTCACTTGCCATCTTTCCATTCTTCTGAGGTGAGCATTTAATGCAATAAATTTCCCCCACAATACTGCTTTTGCAGTATCCCACAGGTTTTGGTATGATGTATCATTATTTCCATTAGTATCAATAAATTTTTTGATTTCCTGCTTGATTTCTTCTTAGACCCATATGTCATTAAGTAGAATGCTGTTTAATTTCCATGTGTTTGTATAGTTTCCAGAGTTTCGTTTGTTATTAATTTCTAGTTTTAATCCATTGTGGTCTGAGAAGATACATGGGATAATTCCAAATTTTTTGAATTTATTGAGACTTGATTTGTGACCTAATATGTGATCTATCCTGGAGAATGATCCATGTGCTGATGAGAAAAATGAATATTCTGAGGTTGTTGGGTGGAATGTTCTGTAGATATCTGCCAATTCCAATTGGCCTAGAGTCTTGTTTAGATCTTGTGTTTCTCTACTGATTCTTTGCCTAGATGGTCTGTCTAATATTGACAGTGGGGTGTTCAGGTCCCCTGCTATTATGGTATTAGTGTCTATTTCCTTCTTTACGTCTAATAGCATTTCTTTTATAAATCTGGCTGCTCCAACATTGGGTGCGTACATATTTATGATTGTTATGTCTTCTTGATGGATCAGTCCTTTTATCATTAAGTAGTGTCCCTCATTGTCTCTTTTTATGGTTTTTAGTTTAAAGTCTATTTTGTCAGATATAAGAATAGCTACTCCAGCTCGTTTTTCTTTTCTGTTTGCATGGTAAATTGTTTTCCATCCTTTCACTCTTAGTCTGTGTGAATCTTTATGGGTGAGGTGGGTCTCTTGTAGGCAGCATATAGTTGGGTCCTCCTTTTTGATCCAGTCAGCCAGTCTGTGTCTTTTGATTGGGGAATTTAAGCCTTTTACATTAAGAGTTGTTATTGAAAGGTGTTGATTTATTCCTAGCATTTTATTGGTTGTTTGGTTGTCTTGGGTGTCTTTTGTTCCTTGCTTTCTGATTTACTGTTTGGTTTCTGTGTTTGTTGGTTCCTTAGGTTGTAGATAGCGTTTATGTTTGCTTGTTTTCTCTTCATGAATGCCATTTTTATTATACTAGTGGGTATTGATTTTTCTTGGGTTTTTATGGCAGTGGTAGTTATTTTTCAGGAACCAAACCCAGTACTCCCTTGAGGATTTCTTGAAAGGGTGGTCTTATGGTAGTGAACTCCCACAGTTTTTGCTTGTCTGAGAAATATACTATTTGCCCCTCATTTCTGAAGGATAGCCTTGCAGGGTAGAGTATTCTTGGCTGGCAATCTTTGTCTTTTAGTATTTTGAATATATCATCCCATTCCTTTCTAGCCTTTAGGGTTTGTGATGAAAAGTCTGATGTTAGCCTGATTGGGGCTCCCTTATAGGTGATTTGACGCTTCTCTCTTGCAGCTTTTAAGATTCTCTCTTTGTCTCTGAGTTTTGTCAATTTGACTATATCATGTCTTGGAGAGGGCCTTTTTGAGTTGAACATGTTTGGAGATCGTTGAGCTTCCTGGATCTGAAGATCTGTGATTTTTCCTGTACCTGGGAAGTTTTCTGCCACTATTTTGTTGAATATGTTTTCAATGCAATCACTGTTTTCCTCCCCTTCTTGTATACCCATGACTCGGATATTTGAGCGCTTAAGGTTGTCTGATATCTCTTTCAGATTTTCTTCAATGTCTTTGATTTTTTTTTCTTTTTTCTTTTTTTGTCTGCTTGTGTTATTTCAAACAGCCCATCTTCAAGTTCAGAGGTTCTCTCTTCAACTTCGACAAGCCTGCTGGTTAAACTCTTCGTTGTGTTTTTTATTTCACTGAATAATTTCTTCATTTCAGTAAGTTCTGCTACATTTTTTTTCAGGACATTGATTTCCTTGTACATTTCCTCTTTCAGGTCCTGTATACTTTTCCTCGTTTCATCATGATGCCTAGCTGAGTTTTCTTGTATCTCATTCAGTTTCCTTAAAATTATCACTCGAAATTACTTGTCAGTCATTTCAAGGGCTTCTTGTTCTATAGGATCTAGAGTTTGAGATTAATCAACTTTTGGTGGTGTACTTTCTTGATTTTTTGTATTTCTAATATCTTTTTTTTGATGTTTATTCATTGTGGCAGGGGGTTTTACAATCCACCAGTTTGAGACTATTGACTAACTAAGATGTTGCCTTGGTTGCTAATTTGTTATGGCTACCTCCGTGACTGCTCATTTGGCCTCTAGTGCCTTGTGTGTGTGGTTGCCTTGGGTCTTGGGCCTCTCTGGGGAGCCACCTCTCTGGTCAGCTTGGACTCTGCTGGACTGTTGGATCACGGGCGGTACCACAGGGTGTGTGGTCTCTGCTGAGCTTCCACTTCCTGTGCAGGACTTCTCCCTGTTCCGTGCCCTCTGGCCCGGGCTGTTGGATCGTGCAGTGGCAACCCCACAGGGTGTCTGGTTTCTGTCGAGTCTCCGCCTCCCTAGCTGGACGTCTCCCCACTCTGTGCACACTGCGCTGGGCTGGGACGTGTCTTCTGCATCCCTCGTCTATCAGCTGGGCCTTCAAGACCCTGCTCAGCACCGCCTCGCCCAGGAAGTCTACCAGGTTTCTGCTAGGTGCAGAAAACCGGTCACTCTTCGTGCCTTTGTAGCACTATGTAGATCTTTCTCGGGACTTATCACCTTCCTCCTGTTATTGCAGTTATTTGTGTACTTGTCTTATCTCCCACACCAGAGTGTGAGCTCCTTGGGAGAGGAGCCTGCAGCACACGGTTCACCTTTGAATCCCCCCGGCGCGGGCCGAGTCTGGTACCCACCTGCAGTCAGCTCTATGGCAGGTTCAAGCGAACTCGGGAACCCTCCGACCACACTATTCCTAACCAGAAATCAGTTAGGCGTTTTTCCGAACTGGTGGCCGCAGAGATGGTATCTGCCTCCTGGTAACAGGAAGTTTACCAGGTGCTGGAGCCCAGGGTGCGGTGGAGTGAAAGTCGGCCCAGCTCGTACTTCCTTGCCCTCCCGACGCTGGCCGGGGATGCCCCATGCCACCAGCCCCACCAGAGAACCGCGGAGGGATTGGGAGGGGAGGCCGGCCCACAGGCCCCGTGAAGCCCCACGCCGGGGCACGCAAGTGGGAAGGCTCAGTGAGGAGCCGAGCCAGGCGAGGAGGATAGTCTTGGCTGAGCCAGCCAGAGCTGCCACCACATGAGAAAATGGAAGCAGCCCTGGGGGCAGTGAGTGGCCCGGTGGGGCAGGCGGAAGCTGGGTTGGTGTCCGCTCCCCAAGCAGGGCCAGGCCAGGGGTCACTCACAGGGCTCTGCCTGGTCGGGTGCCTCCCTCTCTGCTTCTGCGTCATCACCGTCCCCGTTCTCGGCTGCCTCCGCCTCCAGCTGCTCACTCGGTCCCGCGGCGCAGCTCGGGAGCTCCCAGGAATCTTCTTTTATGCCAGCCTGAAACTTCAAATCCTGAATAGGGCAGCTGGCCGCCTTCAGGGTGGCCCCGGCCTCTGGGATCCTGGCAGCGTCAACAGCAGCCCCGGCACCGTGTTCCCTGTTTAGAAACTCACTTTTGCAGCTAAGAAACAGTTCTTTTCCTGTTCCATACTTCAAAGCTGTTGCCTGTAAATGAGGCAGCCTCTCCTGCCAAGGGCAAAGAGGCGGTCAGCCCCCATGACCGGCCATCAGCAGCCCAGATATGTGTTTTAAATTTGGTAATTTCCATAGAGACAAAAATAAAACACTAAACCAGGAAATCAGAGGCCTGAGAGGAAGTTGTAAAGTTCTAGTTCTGCCATGCAGTCAATTTAAGAACTTGTGTATGTTGCAAAACTTCCTAAACTTCATTCTGCTAAGAAGCAAAATGAGGGAATTGATATCTGCCCTGACTTTTTGCAGAGTTGTTTTGAAATTCAAATGAGCCAAAGTTTTTAAAAATGTAATGTGTTGAGCACTCTGTAAACATAATACCACTAATGATAAATATTACTTACTTGGTGGTTACCATAAATTATATTCTATTATAAGAACGTCAAAAGAATTATTGCTTTTCATCTTCACACTGTCTATTGTGCCCATTTATACCACTAGGAAACTGAGGCACAGATGAAGACAAAATATGAAACCAACCTTTCTGACTCCAGAACTTTTTCATGTTGCCACAGCAAAGTTTTTATTTGATTTTATTTTCACCTTATCTTTTTCATTTTTTTTTACTTCCACTCTATTCTCTAATAAATATCACAGTATAATTCTGCTTTTTTTCACCTCTCATCTTGAATAATTTACTGCTTCTCTTTGCATATCTGGTATCCTGCTTCAGTCTGCATCAAAATCTGTTTTACCCTTGACTATCATTTTTTTTTTTTTTTTTTTTTTTTGTCTTTTCCATGACCGGCCCTCAGCCAGTGAGTGCACCAGCCATTCCTATATAGGATCTGAACCCGCGGCGGGAGTGTCGCCGCGCTCCCAGCGCTGCACTCTCCCGAGTGCGCCATGGGCTCGGCCCTCATTTTTTTTTTTTACATGATGCTTTTTCTTTCTATTCTCTTGTGTTTATCTGAAGGAAAGAAATGTAATGAAAACTATGTTTTCTGTTTATGTATGTGCTGTCTTTTTTAGTAAAATTACTGTTCGCAAATTACCATCAAAGTTACACTGTTGTAAGGAAAATAAAGCAGAATACATATTTACTGTTTTAAACTACCAAGTCCCAATTTGTAACAAACAAAGCCTATAATAGATGGTGAAACATTCTGAAATGTTGAGCAAATAAATTTATTCTGAGAAACACTAGGTCTTTGTTCTAACTGAATTTAAAAAGTATCTGACTTTTGTTTTATACTTGTGTTTGAACTCCATTTAGATTGCTTTACATAGACTTATGGCGGGGAGGGAATAGGGGAGCAAGTTAGTGACCCAGTTATAACAGTCTCTTGGAATTTGTTTCCATTATTTTATTTTTAATAGGGAACTTATAATTATCAACTCACTAGCCTGAATCAAGTTTTGTTTCTTTGTAAATTTTAGCACAATTAATGGGTGCTAGATGATCTTTTAAAATTGCCTGCTGGTTTCCACTCTCAGGGGTACACCTGAGGTAAAGAGTCTGTAAAAAATTGCTTGAACTCCTTGTGTAAATCATATTTTTTGTGTTGAAATGGCCAGAGAAAGTATCTAGTCTTCCACACAGTTTCAGTATAGAGTGCAAAATTAAATTTTAAAAAAAATGTAACTTTAATTAGGTCTTGACTTTTTTGGCCATATTGTGGGAGAAATTTGGGATTTAGAGGACATTAACCATGTTTTATTTTGTTTTGTTTTAAGCCTCTTGAAGTGGTAGTGACTGAGTGAAACTGACTGAGTGCAGTAAGTAGTTCTACGTATAGTAGTTTCATATAATCTAAAGTACATGGTAAGAGACACCCAAGAAAAACTTTGGCTGGTCATGGGTGTGAGAAATTGAATTACAATTCATTTCACAGTGATTATGAGACTGGGACTGAAGCATATACTCAGGATTCTTTTTCTATATTTTGTTTATTTTATGTAAATTTGATAATTGTGAAAACTCTCTTGACAAATAGGATTTGATTTTTTCTCTCTTTCATTCCATTACCTAGTCCTTTTTCTGTGGTTTTCTGCTCCATCTTAGGCAGGAGACACAAAACACAATATTTTCCCTGGTATTTCTAGGTTGTCCAAAAAGCAGTACCTTATCATCAAGACAGGATGTTTGGTACACTATTTCCAAAAATTGAACTCTGTAGCAATAAATAATTGTAGTGAAAAATATATATTTCCAACACAATTATAAGACTGTGACTTTATTTTTCAGGGCATAACTATGAAAGCATATTTTACAAACTTAGAATACCCTTAGAAAAAAAAAAGTTCCATGTCATTACATATTTCAAAAATGAGAATGCAGACCATAAATTATAATTGAATATGTTTTCTTCTCATGTAAAACAATACAGGAAAGGAGAAAAAATTGTGAGTCCCAAGAATTTTAAATTATAATCCCAAGGTGATAGCAGCTTTTAATAATTAGAATCCCTGTATATCTAATTTCATGATGGCAAATTTAAATTTGTGAGAAAATCTTCACAAGCTTTTCTTGTAGTTCTATCATTGCTGTCAAACCAAGTATCATATAGAAAGGAAGTATATTCTCATCTAACTGTATCCAACACATACAAAAAGACATTTAAAATATTTAATTCTAAATTAAAACTATACATACTCATGATTTCCAGGAATATCTATATTTAAAAGAGAATTATAAACAATGACATTCTCTGAGGTAATTAATTTATTCACACTTTGATTTGTTAATTCATAGACTAAACAAACATTAGGACCAATTGTGAACCAGGTGTTATGTGCTATGGGATTTAGAGATAAAAGAAAAACTTCACTCCTCAAAGGGTTCAGTTTATTGGGTGTGATGGGAAAGTAAATATGTACATTATTCTTTTGACATATGCAAATTAAATAGCCTGGGCCTTCCTTTACTATCTATAAATTCACAAATTATATTTTTTATGATTAAAAAATTAAGTTCATTTTAAATCAAATATTTGTTACTGCTATGAGAATTGTTTTGTAAATAAACAACATTCCAAGCTTAATTTTCATTTAAAAACAAAATAATAATTTCCAGAGTTTTTGTTTGTTGTCTTTACTTTCATTATTAAAATATCACTTAGGCATCTTTTTATAAAAAAGTCCTGTAGAGATTAACTCTGTATGGGTAGTGGAGAGAAAAAATTTATTTAATAATGCTAAGGACAGCAACTGACTAAGCTCACCTGCTTTCTCTCTCTTAGCAATCACATATGACACAAGCAATATTTTTCTGTTTTAATATAATTAATTTACCTTTGTATTCTGTGTATAATATTTCACATATGAGACTCATTATTTTGATAATAGTTTCACACTCTTCAAGATATTGAATACCTGAGACTGGGTCGTTTATAAAGAACACAGGTTTATTTGGCTTACGAGATTCTGGAACAGATATATCTGGCACGGGCCTCAGGCTGCTTCTACTGATGGGGGAAAGTGGCAGGCAGCCCACAGGTGCAAGCAGATCACATGGTGAGAGGAAGCGAGGGGGGATGGAGGGAGAGAGAGAGAAAGAAAGAGAGAGAGAGAGAGAGAATCTTTTTATTTATTTTTTTTAATTTTTATTTATTTATTTTTTAAGAGGACTGGTAAGGGGATCTCAACACTTGGCTTGGTGTTGTCAACACCATGCTCAGCCAGTGAGCTAACCGGCCATCTGTATATATGATCCCAACCTGAGGCTTTGGTGTTATCAGCACCACACTCTCCCGAGTGAGCCACAGGCAGGCCCAAAAGGGTCTTTTTAAACAACCAGCTCTCGTGGGAACTAATAGAGTGAGAACTCACTCATTAATCCCTGCTCCCCTCAGGGAGAGCATTAATCCATTCATGAGGGATCAGTTCCCATGACTCAAACAAGCTCCCAACATTGTCACATTGGGGATCAGATTTCCACATGAGTTTTGGTGGTGACAAAACATCCAAACTCCATCATCCCTCCCCTGACCCCTCAAACTCATGTCAGTCTCACATACAAAATGCAATCATTCTATCCCAACAGTCCCAAAAGTCTTATCTTGCTCCAGAACCAATTTAAAAGTCCAAAGTCTCATCTGAGACCAAAGGCCAAATTCCTTCCAGCTGTGAACCTGTAAAAATCAAAACCAAATTTATCTACTGCCAAGATACAATGGTGGAAGAGACCATTCCAAAAGAGAGGAATAGACCAGAAGAATGGAGAAACAGGCTCCAAACAAGTCCAAAACCCATCAGGGCAGGCATTAAATCTCAAAGCTGGTGAGTCAGGTAACTTGACTCCATGTTCAATCTGCTTTGCACACTGATGTGGGGGTTGGGTCCCCATGTCCTCTGGAAGCTCCACTCCTATGGCTTTCCTGATCTCCAGTGATGCTTCAGCTCTCCCAGGCTGGCGTTGCACGCTGGTAGCTCCACAGGTCTGGGGTCTCTATGGTGGTCCCACTCTCACAGCTCCACTAGACATGGTGCTGTTGGGGTTTCTCTGCTGCAACCCCATGTTTCTACTTGGTATTGCTCTAGTGAAGATTGTCTCTGGTGACTCCACACCTGTGACAGATCTCTTCCTGGATCCCCAGACTTTTCCATACATCCTCTGAAATTGGGGTGGAGGCTCGCAAGCTTTCACAGTTCCACTATTCTGCAAGCCTGCATACCTAACACCACATAGATGCTGCCAAGGGTTCCAGCTTGTGTTTTCCAAAGCTGCAGGTTCAGACACACCTGGGCCAATTTACCCACAGCTCGAGTCACCAAAGCAGCTTCCCAAGGTGGCCCTGGGCAGTGAGCCCATGGAGGGAACCTCAGACCTGTTCCCCAAGACCATTCTCTCTCCCTAGGCCTTTGGGCCAGAAGTGGAAGAGTTGGCCCCAGAGGCTTCTGCAATGCCTTCAGGGCCTTTTTATCCTTCTCTTGATAACCCCATTCTTTTGTACTAATCTTCTTAGTACCATTGAATTTTTCTTCTGAAAATGCTCTCTGCTTCTCTACCACATGGCCAGGCTGCAAATTTGCCAAATCTTTACACTCTGCTTCCCTTTTAAATTCTGTCTTTATGTCATGCCTTTGTCACCATAACTCAGCACAGGCTGTTACAAGTAGCCGTGCAGCTTCCTTAATGCTTTGCTGCTGAGAAATTTCTTCTGCCAAATACTCTGGTTCACAGCTCCTAAGTTCCAACTCCCACAAAGTCCTAGAGCATGGACACAGTGCAGCCAAATTCCTTGCTAGTTCACAGCAAGGCTGATCTTTGCCCCAGTTTCTCATAAACTCCTTCTTATTTCTGAGACCTCCTTAGAGTGGTCTTTACAATCCATGCTTCTATCAGCATCCTGCTTGCTACCATTCTGCTGCAATAAGTCTCTAAGACAGTCCAGACCTTCCCTTGTCTGTCTTCTTCTGAGTCCCCCAAACTCTTCCAACCTCTGCTCAACATCCAGTTCCAAAGCTCTTTCTACATTTTCAAGTATCTGTTATAATCCACACCCCAATTCACTGATACCAGTTTTCTGTATTATTCTGTTTTTGTGTTGCTGTAACAGAATACCTGAGACTGGGTGATTTATAAAGAAAAATGATATTTATTGCTTACAGTTTCTGAGTCTGGGAAGTCCAAAGTCCATCTGGTGGTGGCAACAGTGACCCAAGGGTCTCACATTGCAAGATGGTGGAAGCACAGAGAGCAGAGACAGAGACAGATTTTCCTCTTCTTTTAAAGCCCTCAGAACCACACCCCTGGCCACCATTTTTAATCTATTCACTACCCTATGGTCCTACAATCCAATCACCTCTTCAAGTCTCCACCTTTCATTCATAATAGGATGTCCCACCCTCTTAACAGTCATAGTAGGGGCTAAGTTTCTAATACATAAAACTTGGGGACACAATTCAAGCTTCAATGTGTTTTGGCGGGACATAATTCAAGCCACTACAAGTGTGGATCAAGAGAAAAAGTAGAAAACTTTAAGAAGGTCCTAATATAGGTTGAGGAAAGAACTGTTCTAGGTTAGGCAAGAAAAGTGGTGCAGTAACATCATTATAGGGAGCTGCATACACTAAGACATAGTTGATTGAAATGGCAGGATGTTTAAACAACAATGTACTAAGGTTATTTCTTTTTTTCTCGAAAACTTTCATTACTATCCTTGGTTCATTGATATGTCATATCAAATTTAAGCATAAAATGTCATGTCATGTGTAAATTCTGTTGAAATATTAACCAGGACTTCATCAATGGAACTAATTGAGGAAAAATGACCACTTTATGATATTGATGTTTCACATCCATGAAAATGTTTGTATAGTGTTTTCAAGATAAACTTTAGATTCTTGAAAGCTTTAATTTTTTTCCATATATCTCTATCACAATTGCTAAATTAAGTGAAGGTATTTCTTTTTTTTTCATTTTTTCTCTTTTTTTTTGTCACTGTTAGAACTGTAAAATTTTGCTTGACTCAGAATTTAGTTCTGACTGTTGATGTTTGTTTATAGGAATACTATTTGCTTTTTTAAAAATAATAATTTAATTAAATTTTTCTTTTCAAAATACATTGTACTTGATTTTCATGCCCCTTTATCCATTCCTCTCCACCCCCTCCCCTCCTCCCACACATCATATCTGTGCACTCGGCTTAAATAATTCAAGGAATTTTTTGGTTATTCTGTTTTCTTCCCCCCACCCTTTATTTGTTTGTGTGCTTATTTATTTATTAATTTTTAGCTCCCTCAAATAAGTGAGAAAATGCGGTATTTTTCTGTGCTGGACTCGTTTCACTTAGTATAATTTTCTCTAAGTCAATCCATGTTGTTGCGAATGGTAGTATTTCATTCTTTTTCATAGCAGAGTAGTATTCCATTGTGTAGATGTACCACAGTTGCCTTATCCACTCATCAGATGATGGACACGTGAGCTGGTTCCAACTCTTGGCTATTGTAAAGAGTGCTGCGATGAACACTGGGGAACAGGTATACCTTCGACTTGATGATTTCCATTCCTCTGGGTATATTCCCAGCAGTGGGATCACTGGGTCATATGGTAGATCTATCTGTAATTGTTTGAGGAACCTCCATATCATTTTTCATAAAGGCTGCACCATTTTGCAGCCCCACCAACAGTGTATGAGAGGTCCTTTTTCTCTGCAACCTCTCCAGCACTTATCGTTCTCAATCTTTTGGATGTTACATATCCTAACTGGAGTGAGATGGTATCTCTCCTAACTGGAGTGAGATGGTATCTCAGCATGGTTTTGATTTGCATTTCCTGGATGTTGAGTGATATCGAGCACTTTTCCATGTGTCTGCTGGCCATTCATATATTTTCATTTGAGAAATGTCTGTTTAGCTCCTTTGCCCATTTTTTAATTGGATTATTTGTTTTTTTGTTGTCAAGTTGTTTGAGTTCCTTGTATATTCTGGATATTAATCCTTTGTCAGATGTATATTTTGCAAATATTTTCTTCCACTCTGTTGGTTGGGTTTTTTACTCTATTGATTGTTTCTTTTGCTGTGCAGAAGCTTTTTAGTTTGATATAATCCCATTTGTTTATTTTACCTTTAGTTGCCTGTGCTTTTGGAGTCCTATTTATGAATTTTGTACCCATTCTTACTTCTTGGAGTATTTTCCCTATGTTTTCTTTAAGGAGGTTTATTGTTTCAGGATGTATATTTAATTATTTAATCCATTTTTAGTTGATTTTGGTATATGGTGAAAAATACAGGTCTAGTTTCATTCTCCTACGTATGATTATTCAGTTTTCCCAACAGCATTTGTTGAAAAGGCAGTCTCTTCCCCAGTATAGAGACTTGCTGCCTTTGTTGAAGATCAGATGGCTATAGGAATATGGTTAATTTCTGGGTTCTCTATTCTGTTCCCTTGATCCATGTATCTTTTTTAAATGCCAGCACCATGCTGTTTTGGTTATTATAGCTTTGTAATATAGTTTTAAGTCAGGTAGTGTTATGCCATCAGCTTTATTTATTTGTTTATTTATTTTGCTCAGCATGCTTTGACTATGCATGGTCTTTTGTTGTCTCATATAAATATCTGGATAACTTTTTCCATCTCAGAGAAAAATGTCATTGGAATTTTGATGAGGATTGCACTGAATTTGTAGATCACTTTGGGAAATGTGGACATTTTCACAATGTTAATTCTTCCAATCCAAGAGCATCGAATATCTTTCCATCTTCTTGGGTCCTCTTTAATTTCTCTCAACAGTGGTTTGTAGTTCTCTTCATAAAGATTTTTCACATCCTTGGTGAGCTTTATTCCTAAATATTTTATTTTTTTGGTGGCTACTGTAAATAGACTAGGTTTCTTGATTTCTTTTTCTGCACATTCACTGGTGGAGTATAGAAATGCTACTGATTTTTGTGTGTTGATTTTGTAACCTGAAACTTTGCTGAAATCATTTATCAATTCTAGGAGTTTTTTTCTAGAAGCTTAGGCTGTTCAATATATAGGATCATACCATCTTCAAAAAGGGACAGCTTGACTTCATTCTTTCCAGTCTGTATGCCCTTTATTTCCCTCTCTTCCCTGATTGCTCTGGCCAGCACTTCCAACACTACGTTGAATAGGAGTGGTGAGAGTGGGCATCCTTGTCTAATTTCTGTTTTTAAGGGAAAAGCTGTCAGCTTTTCCCTGTTCAGGATGATATTGGCAGTGGGCTTATTGTATATGGCTTTAATTATGTTATGATACTTTCCATCTGTGCCTAACTTGTAGAGAGTCTTTATCATGAAAGGATGTTGAATTTTGTCAAATGCTTTTTCAGCACCAATAATGATGATCATGTGGTTTTTATCTTTGCTTTTTTAATGTGGTGTATCACATTTATTGATTTGCATATGTTGAACTAATCTTGCATCCCTTGGATGAATCCCATTTGATCATGGTGTATAATTTTATGTATGTGTTGCTGTATTCTGTTAGCTAGCATTTTATTGAGGATTTTTGCACCTATGTTCATCAAGGATATTGGCCTATAGTTTTCTATTTTTGATGCATCTTTGTCTGGTTTTGGTATTAGGGTGATATTTGCCTCATAGAATGAGTTTGGGAGAATTGCCTCTGTTTCAATCTTTTGGAACAGTTTGTAGAGAATTGGTATCAGTTCCTCTTTGAAGATGTGGTAGAACTCTGCAGAGAACCTGTCCAGTCCTGGGCATTTCTTTGTTGAGAGCCTTCTGATAAGAGCTTCAATCTCTTTTATTGTTATAATTCTGTTCAGATTTTCTATATCTTCTTGCCTCAGTTTTGGTAGCTTGTATGCATCCGGAAATTTATCCATTTCCTCCATATTTCCAAATTTGTTGGCATATAGTTGTGTATAGTAGTCTGTAATGATTTCTTGTATTCTGAGGTATCAGTTGTAATTTCACCTTTTTTTATTTCTAATTTTTGTTATTTGGGTCTTCTCTCTTCTTTTCTTAGTTAGTCTTGCTAAAGGTTTGTTTATTTTATTAATCTTTTGAAAGAACCAACTTTTTGTTTCATTGATCTTTTGTATTATTTTTCGTGTTTCTATTTCATTTAGTTTTGCTCTGATCTTAATTATTTCTTTCAATCTACTAACTTTAGGTTTGAATTGGTTTTTTTGTTTGTTTGTTTGTTTTTGTTTTGTTTTGTTTTTTTCCTAGAGATTTAAGGTGAAGTGTTAGGTTATTTATTTGCCATCTTCCCTTTCTTCTGAAGTAAGCATTTAAAGCAATAAATTTCCCCCTTAAAACTGCTTTTGTAGTATCCCACAGGTTTTGGTATGATGTATCATTATCTTCGTTAGTTTCAAGACATTTTTTGATTTCCTGTTTAATTTCTTCTTGGAAATTAAGTAGAATGTTGTTTAATTTCCATGAGTTTGTATAGTTTTTAGGGTTTCGTTTAATATTGTTTTCTAATTTTAATCCACTGTGATCAGAAAAGATACATGGAATAATTCCAATTATTTTGAATTTGTTAAGACTTGCTTTGTGGCATGCTTTCCTAACACGTGCTTTATCCTGGAGAATGTTCCATGTGCTGATGAGAAGAATGAATATTCTGATGTTGTTGGGTGGAATGTTCTGTAGATATCTGCCAAATCCAATTGGTGTAAAGTATTGTTTAGATCTTGTATTTCTCTGTTGATTTTTTGCCTAGATAATCTGTCCAATCATGAGCATAGGGTATTCATGTCCCCCAGTATTATGGTGTTAGTGTCTTTTTCTTTCTTTAGATCTAATGGTGCATGCTTTGTAAATCTGGCTGTGCTGACTTTAGGTGTGTATTTATTTATGATTTTTATCTCTTCTTGACAGAGACATCCTTTTATCATTATATATTGGCCATCTTTATCTCTTTTAATGGTTTTTGCTTTAAAGCCTGTTTTATCTGATATAAGAATAGCTACTCCAGCTCAGTTTTCATTTCTACTTGCATGATATAACTTTTTCCATCCTTTCACTCTTAGTCTATGAGTGTCTTTACAGGTCAAGTGAGTCTTTTGGAGACAGCATATTGTTGGGTCTATCTTTTTAAACTAGTCAGTCAGTCTGTGTCTTTTGAATGGGGAATTTAATCCCTTTATGTTCAGAGTTATTATTGAAAGGTGTTGATTTACTCCTAGCATTATACTGATATTTGTTAAGATGTCTTAAGTATCTTCTGTTCCTTTCTTTCAAATTTTCTGTTTGTCTTCTGTATTTGTTGGTTTCTTGGGGTGATAGATAAACTATTTTTTCTCTCTTTTGTTAGCATTTTTCTTTTGCTTGTAGATATTGTTCTTTCTTGTGTATTCATGGTAGTGATGGTTGTTTTGTGGTATCCAACCCAGTACTTCCTTGAGAATTTCTTGTAGGGCTGGTCATGTGGTAGTGAACTCCCACAGTTTTTGTTTGTATAAGAAATGCACTATTTGTCCTTCATTTTGGAAGGATAGCCTTGCTGGGTAAAGTATTCTTGGCTGGCAATTTTTGTCCTTTAGAGTTTTGAATATATCATCTCATTCTTTTCTGGACTTTAGAGTTTCTGATGAAAAGTCTGATGCTATTCTGATTAGGGCTCCCTTATAATTGACTTACCACTGCTCTCTTGCAGCTTTTAAGATTCTCTCTTTGTCTTTGATTTTTGCAGTTTGATTATTACATGTCTTGGAGAGGACCTTTTTTGGGTTGAATGTGTTTGGTGATCTTTGGTGATCTTCCTGAATCTGGGGATTTGTGACTTCCCCTATACCTGGGAAGTATTCTGCTATTATCTCATTGAGTATGTTTTCAATGCCATTTCCTTTTTCCTCCCCTTCAGGAATACCCATGATTCAGATATTTGAGCACTTATGGTTGTCAGTTGTCTCTCTTAAATTTTCTTCAATTTTTCTGATTATTTTTTTTTCTTTTTTCTGGTCTGCCTGTGATAATTCAAACAGCCTGTCTTTGAGGTCAGAAATTCTCTCTTCTGCTTGTTCATGTCTGCTGGTTAAACTCTCTGTTGTATTTTTTATTCCATTGAGTGAATCCTTCAACTCCACAAGCTCAGCTACATTCTTTTTCAAAGCATTATTTTCTTTGTACATTTCTTCTTTCAGATCCTGTATGTTTTTTCTCATTTCATTGTGTTGTTTCACTGAGTTTTCTTGTATCTAATTTAGTTTCCTTAGAATTGTTACTATAAATTCCTTGTCTGTCATTTCAAAGACTCCCTGTTCTGTAGGATCTAGCACTTGTAAGTTATTAATTTCCTTTAGTGGTGATGTACTTGATTTTTCATATTTCTGGTTTCTTTCCTTTGGTGTTTTGTCATCGTGGCCAGGGGTACCACAGTTCTCTCTTTTCACCCTGATTTCTGGCTTGGATCCTAGAGGGTCTGCTGCTTCTGGGCAGCAGAAACTAGCCTGGACTGGAAGTCCCACCCCACCTGCCTTCACCAGCTTGTCAGTCTCGAGGCTTGGAAGCCCGTGCCTCTCAGGTCACTCACAGAGACAGACATCCTGTGCTGGAAGTCCCTCCCTGCCGGCGTTCCCCACTTCGTCTGACTCAGTGGTTAGGATCCCAGATCCTCTCAGGTCACTCATGGAGATGAGACAGCCCCGCCGAAAGTCCCACCCCATCAGCTTTCACCATCTCATCCAGCTCGGGGGTTGGAAACCCATGCTTCCCAGTTTAGTCACGGAGATAGACAGCCTGCACCTGAAGTCCTGCCCCGGCCCTGCCTGCCTTCTCTGGCTGGAAGGCTGGGGGCGTGTGGGCCCAAAAGCTCTAAAGCTCTAAAGTCTCTTTAGGACACAGGGAGCAACCTGAACTGGGGTCCCGCAGTGGGTGGCTCCTGTTCGTTCTAGCACAGATTTCTGATCCTCTATCACTGCTCCTCAACAGCTGCAAATTGGTCACTCAGTGGGAGAAAGCAATACCAGGTACCGACTACTCTGCCATCTTGACCCCTCCCCTAGGAATACTATTTGAATATTGGTCTTATCTTTAATAAATTGCCAGATGGTTATTTAAGAATCTCATCAATATAAAGTTACTATTTTTAGTGTGTTTATTTCTTTTATTTTTTTTAACTCATACATGTCTTTCTACAATTCTCTTTTCTCTCTTTCCTTCTTTCTCTTTATCTCTAATGTATATCTTTACCTCAATCTCTAATTCATTTTCTTATACTGCACTGGCTGAGACCTCCAGTATAATGTTAAATAGAAGCAGTGGCAGTAGTATATTGCCTTTTCCTTGAAATTAAAGAAAAAAGTATTTTATAGACATTTCTGATAGAGATTCTTTATCTGGTACAGGGGGTCTTCTACTAATAGTTTCCTTCATTTCTGAAGGAAACACTTTTAATTAAAATTTGTTTTCAATATGTTCATAAATGAGATAGTAATTAAATGCTAATGGATGTGAGAGTACTGTTATTTTAGATTTTTATAAGAAAAAAACATGTTCAGAAACTAATGAACTGAAATAAAAATAGAACATGTTCAATAAATTAAGTAGACATGTATGGTTATTATGTCTGATCTTTTTGGCTCCATTGCTTTCGTCACTTCAGTTACCCCTAAGGATGTGATAGAAAGACTCTTTGAAATAGCTTATAAGTTGGGTTTCCTTCAGTATCTTTCTGTCTTGCCAGCTTTACTTATGAGAATTTATAAGAACAAAACATTTGGCCAGAGTTTCTTTGACTAGGTCCGTCTCCTCCCTTTCACTAATGGAATGATCCTGCAACTTCAGTAGCTTTTCTAACCACGTTCGTGTCCAGCATGTTTTGGGAAGTCGGTTCAGTAGAATTAATAGCTAATGTGTATAAAGTGCTTGAGTGTACACTTCTCATACATAGAAAGTACACAGTATGTTACAATAATAAGTTTTTGATAGTGGAAGTGGATAATACTTTTCTAAAGAGGAGTTGGGGATTTCCTTCTTCCCTGGGCACTAGGGTTTTTAATTTTCCAAGGACATATTTTATTTTATACATTCGCTTTCTATTTCTCTGATTGCCATGCCCAGGCTTAGCACATGACAGTATTTGTCAACAGATGATAGATGATTTTCTAAAATTAAACTGCAAGTTCAAGCAGGCCCCAGAAATCGTCCTCAGATTTCTTAATTTGCTAGGAGGATGCACAGAAATCACTGAAAGAAATTGGACTTATGGTTATGACTTACTTCAGGAAGTGCATATAAATTAAAGTCAGACAAAAGAAGACATACCTAGGGTCAAAGTCTCAGGGGGTTTCAAATGCAAAGCTTCTGTTTTTCTCCAAACACATTATCTTCCTAACATCAAAGTGTACATGCCTATAAAGTATTGCCAAAAAGCAGCTCACTAGAGCATTTGTGTCCAGCTTTTCCATTGGGACTCCATTATATAAGCATGATTGACTGACTGATTGTACATATGGTTGATCTCAGCCTTCAGGTTGACTGATACTTTGTGACCCAAAGCCCCCAGCCTAAGTCACATGGTTTGCCTTTCTGGTATGACCAGCTGCAAGACTATAGGGTATAGCTGGCCCCATCCTAAGTTGTGACCAGCCCCTGCCTTAAACAAAGATGGTAAGATCAGGTATGAAAATAATTACCTTCCAGAAGCCCCAGGACAACGACCAGACATCTTTTGAGCAAACCCAAATTCTTTATCACATAGCTATCAATTGTTTTTCTAAACTGAACTTTGAATAAAATCTTTTAAATGCAAACATAATAATAAATGTCTGTGTTTAAAATCCTTTGTTAGCTTTCTCATTATACTGAAGATGAGATTTAAATGTATAAGCTCTAAATATTTTTTAACTTGTCTGCACTAATCATTCGTTCATTTAATTATATATCAAGCATCTACTATGTGCCAGAAACTGTTCTCAACAATTGTTAAGAACCTTATACGTAAGTGAAAGGAACTATACAAACAAATGAATAATAAATAAAGTAACTTTAGAGAGTAATTTATATTTACTGATGTGAGAAATTTTCTAAAGACACATGGATGTGTTGAATGATGGGGCCATCTTGAAGTTTAGAGAAAGCACATTCTCTGTTGTGGGAATATTTAGTTCAAAGGCATTTGCACTGAGGAATAAAACTGGGGATGATTGTATGGGATGAGGGTAAAAATACATCCAGAGGTTAAATCATGTCCTTTCAGGGAGTACTAAGCAGTCTGAATTTTATTGAAATATGGTGATAAGTGATTTTAAGTATAACAATAATATCTATTTAAAAAACAAAAACAAAAACATTTCTCTGGTTGCTATGCAGAGAATTGGTTATATTAGAAAAAGGTTTAAAACAGGGGGCATAATTAGAGAGCCAGGTTAAAACATATTGGTGGCTTAGAATATGGAGAAATTGAAAGTAGCATCACATATGTAGAAAGAAATAGATTTTGAATATTTTGGAGAAACCTGATTTTACAATTGGAAGTTGTACACTATTTCTGAAGTTGGGTCTTTCTGATGAGCTGAAACCTGAATAGGGAAAACTTTTTTCCTTATAAAAAAACTATTTTCCTTCCTGAAATAGAGGAGGCATGGAAACTGAGATTTTTGTTTTAGTAATATTAGATGTGTAATGTTTGTCAGACATCAGTAGAAATTTTAAAATTATAGTTGGATATTCCTGTCTTTAATCATAAATGAAAACTTGCATGTTCAAAATATCTCTATAGATAATATTTGAGTCAAAAGACTTTAATAAATTAGAAAAAAAAGTCGAGAAAAATCAGTGTTATCTATGAATTGAGCCTTGGGCACTCTAAAACTGAGAATTCAAATAACCACAACAAAGGATTTAGGAAAGGAAACTAAAGAAAATAAGCAAGTAAAAAAGTATGAAAAACAGAATTCAAGAAAATTTAAGTAAGAAACCATCACCAACTATAAAAATGGTGTACTGAAAGAAAGAAGGAAGAAGTCAAAATAGCCATTTGAAGGGCAACAGACAGGCCACTGGTGACTAGAACAATTAAAAGTTTGTCTTATTTATTGATGTAATAAATGAAACACACACATCCTAAGTAAAAGAAGCTAAGCACAAAAGACTGCATATTACATGGTTCCTGTATTAGCCCGTTTTTGCTGCTTGTAACAAAGTACACTGAACTGGGTGATTTCTAAAGAAAATGAAATTTATTGCTTAACAGTTTCTGAGGCTGGGAAGTCCAAAGTCCATCTGGTGGTGGCAACAGTGACCCAGGGGGTCTCACATTGCAAGATGGTGGAAGCAGAGAGAGCAGAGACAGAAAGAGAGAAACAGACTCTCCTCTTCTTTTAAAGCCCTCAGAACCACTCCCTTGACCACCATTTTTAATCCATTCACTACTGCATGGTCCTACAATCTAATCACCTTTTTAAGGCTCCACCTTTCAATTACTACAGTAGGATTTCCCACCCTCTTAACAGTCACAGTGGGGGCTAAGTTTCTAATACATAAAACTTGGGACACAATTCAAGCTTCAATAGTTTTGGGGGAACATAATTCAATCCACTACAGTTACATTTATGAAAAAAAAAATTCTAGAGTAGTCCAAACTTCTAGAAAAGTTAAGATGTCTAGAAAAGGCAAAACCATAGAGGCAGAAAGTGTTTGCCTGAGGCTGGGAGTGGGGAAGGGACCATCTGCAAATAAGCAGAAAAACACTTTAGTGATGGAATTATGCTAGTATAGAATTATGCTGAAGGTTGCACAACTACATAAATTTACTAAGAAGCATTGCATTGTACATTTTCAATGGGTGATTTCCATGGTATGTAAACCAAATTGTAGCTTAATAAAATTAAGTATATATAAACAAACAAGCAAACTGCTAGCTAGTATCGCATTGTATTAATATACTACATTTTCTGTATTCATTCACCAGTTGATGAACATTTGGATTTTTTCTGCATTTTTTGGCTATTACAAATAAAGCTGTTATAAATATTCATGTACAAGTCTTTGTATGAACATATGCTTTCTATTATCTTGGGGAAATACCTAGACATGGCATATATGGATCATATGGAATACATATATTTGATGCTAAATTTCTCAAGGTTTTCTGAAGTGGCTATGCCATTTTACATTGTAAACAGGTGGTGCTTGGTATGGTAAATTTGTTGTTCCTTGTATCTATTACTTTAAATGTGTAATAGAATTTCATTAGGATTTTAATTCACATTTTCTTAATTGTTAATGGTGATGAGCAACATTTCTTGTGCTTATTTGCCATCAGTATATCTTCTCTGCAAAGTGTCCTTCAAATAATTTCCCCCTTTTTTACATTTGGAAATTTTTTGTTAATTTTGAGTATGAGAGTTTTTAAATATATTTTGAATAGAAGTCATTTATAACACTAATGATCTGAAAATATTTTCTACAGTCTGTGGCTTATATTTTAATTATTTTATCAGTACCTTTTTTTTTTTTTTAATTTTATTTTGTCGATATACATTGTGGCTGATTATTGCTCCCCATCACCAAAACCTCCCTCCCTTCTCCCTCCCCCCCTCCCCCCCAACAAAGTCCTTTCTGTTTGCTTGTCGTATCAACTTCAAGTAATTGTGGTTGTTATATCTTCTTCCACCCCCCCCCCCGGTTTTGTGTGTGTGTGTGTGTGTGTGTGTGTGTGTGAATTTATATGTTAATTTTTAGCTCCCACCAATAAGTGAGAACATGTGGTATTTCTCTTTCTGTGCCTGACTTGTTTCACTTAATATAATTCTCTCGAGGTCCATCCATGTTGTTGCAAATGGCAGTATTTCATTCGTTTTTATAGCTGAGTAGTATTCCATTGTGTAGATGTACCACATTTTCTGTATCCACTCTTCTGATGATGGACATTTGGGCTGGTTCCAACTCTTGGCTATTGTAAAGAGTGCTGCGATGAACATTGGGGAACAGGTATACCTTTGACTTGATGATTTCCATTCCTCTGGGTATATTCCCAGCAGTGGGATAGCTCGGTCATAGGGTAGATCTATCTGCAATTGTTTGAGGAACCTCCATACCATTTTCCATAGAGGCTAAACAATTTTGCAGTCCCACCAACAATGTATGAGAGTTCCTTTTTCTCTGCAACCTCGCCAGCATTTATCATTCAGAGTCTTTTGGATTTTAGCCATCCTAACTGGGGTTAGATGGTATCTCAGTGTGGTTTTGATTTGCATTTCCCGGATGCTGAGTGATGTTGAGCATTTTTTCATATGTCTGTTGGCCATTTGTATATCTTCCTTAGAGAAATGCCTACTTAGCTCTTTTGCCCATTTTTTAATTGGGTTGCTTGTTTTCTTCTTGTAAAGTTGTTTGAGTTCCTTATATATTCTGGATATTAATCCTTTGTCAGATGTATATTTTGCAAATATTTTCTCCCAAAACAGTATGGTACTGGCATAAAAACAGACACACTGACCAATGGAATAGAATAGAGAATCCAGAAATCAACCCACACACTTACTGCCATCTGATCTTTGACAAAGGCACCAAGCCTATTCACTGGATCCATACCTCTCACCATATACTAAAATCAACTCAAAATGGATTAAGGATTTAAATATACACCTTGAAACAATAAAACTTCTTAAAGAAAACATAGGAGAAACACTTCAGGAAATAAGACTGGACACAGACTTCATGAATACGACCCCAAAAGCACGGGCAACCAAAGGAAAAATAAACAAATGGGATTATATCAAACTAAAAAGCTTCTGCACAGCAAAAGAAACAATTAACAGAGTTATCAGTACCTTTTGAAAAGAAATTTATAATTTAATTACATGGTGGTCATAACTTTAGCCCTTTTGGATTTAGTGAGATGTGTTTTATGGCCAGAGTATATGGTCCCTCATGTACTTATAAAGAATCTGTACTCTGCTGCTTTGGGGTGGAATATTTTATAAATGTGAATAAAGTCAAGTTGATTGATGATGTTCTTCAGTTCTTCTAAACTTTGGCTGATTTTCTGCCTACTCATTATATCAATTATTGAGACAGAGGTAGTGAAATTTCTGATGATAATTATTGATTTTCCTAAGTCTCTTTTCAGTTCTATTAGCTGTGTCATGGCTATGTTATTAGGTGAATAAATGATCTTTGAGGCTACCCTTTCCATCCACAGGCACAGAGGCCTAGGGAGACAGAATGGTTTTATATAGAACAGACCCAAGGTACTCTCCATGGGCTCACTGCCCAAAGCCACCTTGGGATGCTGCTCCCCATACCCTGGCTTCTCCAGATGCTCCAGCCATTGGTGAAGTACTCCAGCCATGGGTCCAGGTTCTTCTGGACCCACAGCTTCAAAAAATGCAGTCTGAAAGACTTGGCATTGTTCACATGGTGTTAGGTCTGTAGGCTCAAAGAATGCCAGAGCTGTGGAGTCCTGGGAGACTCCACCCTGATTTCAAATGATGTATGGAAAAGCCTGGAGACCTAGGAAGAGATTTGTCACAGGAACAGAGTCACCACAGAGAGCCTTCTCTAGAGCAATGTCAAGCAAAACTGTGGGTTGGTGTTGCAGCAAAGATCCCCCACAAAGGCCATGCCTAGTGGACCCACAGGAGTGGGATCACCACCATGGAGACCCCAAAACTTTAGAGCTACCAGAGTAAAACACCAGCCTGGGAGAGCTGAAGCATGGACTGAGACCAGGAAAGCCATAGGGGCTGCCTGAGGACTTAGGGACCCAACCAACACAACAGAATGTGGAAGATGCCAAACAAGGAGTCAAGATACATGACTCACCGTCTTTAAGATTTAATGCTTGTTCTCCTGGTTTCTGAAATTGTTTGTGACCTGTTACCCCTTCTTTTGGCTCATATCCTTATATCTCCCTTTTGGAATGGTGATATGTACCCAATGCTTATCTCACCATTGTATCTTGGAAGTAGATAACTTGTTTTGATTTCACAGATGGAACTTTGGACTTTTGAGTTAAAACAAGTTAAGGCTTTGGGGATGAAATGAATGTATTTGTATATGAAAATGACATGAGTTTTGGGGGATCAGGGGCATAATGCTGTGGAGTGAATGTCCCCCCAAAGCTCACTGAAATTTAATATCACTGTGACAGAGTTAAGAGTGTGGGAAATCCTATTATGATAATTGACAGGTGGGACCTTAAGGAGGTGATTAGATTGTGAGGACCATGCTGTCATAAATGGATTGATACATGCATGGATGGGCATGGTCCGATAGTTTTAAAATGAAAACAGGTGAGGAGAAGCTCTCCTGCTCAAGCCATTCACCATGTGATAGATACCCTGTGTCGCTATAGCATCACCACCAACAAGGCCTTTGGCAGATGTGTTCCCTGGACTTTGGACTCTGCTGTCATCTTATCTGTGTTCCACTATATGTAATGTACCCTTTCCTCTGGCTTATTTTTAATCCTTTTTTTTTTTATCATTTGTTTAGAGCAATATACCTTGGTGCCTTCTTCATATTTATGTATCTCAGTGTTTGTTGAGCTTCTTGAGTAAATTAATTGACTTGGGTGAGAAGACAAAAAGTTTACTTGTCATTGCGTATCTACCAGTACTTTCTCATGAAGCATGGGTCCCAGTCATCTGTTGAGAGACATCAAGAGGAAGATGAGGTAAATGATGATTTATTTTCCAGTTTGAGTGTGAAGCAAATGATGGAAATAGGAGTTTCAAAAAGTAAGAAAACAGGTGTACTCAATATTGTTCACCTAAAACCACTTTACCCTTTGTTCACTATATTCCAGTAATACCAGTCTTCTTCCTCCAACTTATTTTGGACAATTCTTCTTCTCAGCCTCAAAGTTACTTCCTCAGAGAAGGTTTTCTCTACTTCTAATCTAAACCTGAATGAGCTTTATTTCTCATGTTCTATTTAATATTTATTTATAGTATTATATAATTATATGTGTAAATATCTTTTTTATGTCTTCCTTTTTAATCAAGCTATAAACTCCGTGAGGTCAGGATTCTATCAACTTTGATCATAATGTCTACTATAATGCCTAATCCATAGAACAAATCAATCAAGGGTATGTAGAGTTTTGAAGAATGAACATGAGTTTTCCAACTTCCTCTTCCTCGAAAAAGATTAGTTACAGTTATGGCTTTCAAAACAGAGGGAAATATGTTTACCAAAATACGAAATCATGAAATATATATTTATAAAGTTATGAGTGGTTCTTTACAGATTGTCATTTGGCTGAATATGGGAATACCATCTCTAAAAAAGGGAAGTAAATGCTAGTTATGTATATTAAGAGGTTTGACTTTATTTAGTGTTTTTCAAAATTCTCTGTTTTGCAAAATGTTAATTTCCTGGTGCAATAAATTGTTTTGCTTTCAAACACTTTGGGGAAAACATAGTTAAAAGTATTTTTTCTTTTTTAATTGAAGGGTTTCGCCAAACAATAAATGACTGTGTGAATCGCTAAACAAGATGGTGAGGTATCAAACATGTTCCATTCTTGTTTCGATACTGAATTCATTTTAAATTTACTCATATTATCCAGTTATTAAAAATTATTGGTACTGATATTCCATAATGATTTAAAATGTCATAATTTTTATGGTAATGTTCACTTAAAATAAATGCCTAATTATTAGTCATTACCTTATTAATTACTTTCTCTTTTTCACTTTAAGATAAATCTCCATAATTACGAACCAACCACCATCCCTAAAAACTTTTCAAGGCACAAATTGTAACTTTTAAGTAAATACTTTTGTGGAAATGAAATTTTTACTCTTCGGTCTATTTAAGAAGACTTATTTTTAAGTTAGCTAAGTGTTTAAACTAAATTAAAATGTTGATCAAATTAGCACATTAAGTCACTGGTTTGATTGAAAGAGTACAAAAATCAAGTCATTTATAACAAAAATACCTGAGAATGGGTAATTTGTAATGGAACAATATTTATTTGCTTACAGTTTTGGAGGCTGGGAAGTCCAAAGTCCTTGGAACACATCTGGTGAGAGCCTTTTCCTGGTGGGGTCTACAGGGTATCACATGGTGAAATGGCAGAAGCAGAGAGAGAGAGAGAGAGAGCTCCCCATATGCTCCCCTTTTAAAGACATCAGAACCACTCAGTACCACCTTTAAACCATCAATGGATTAATCAATTTATTTGGACATTGTCCACCAATCTAATCACTTGTTCAGGGCCTCACCTTTCAATTACTGTAATAAGAGTTCCCACTCTCCCAACACTGTCACAGTAGGGGGTTAAGTTTCTAACACATGATCTTTGGGGCACAATTCAATCCACAACAATCAAAGACACCTCTAAATCAATTATCTTTACCCAGTCTTATGTGCCATTCCAAATTTCAGATCTTAAATTCATATTTCAAAATATAAAAATACAAATTAAAGAAAGCATAGTTGTTCCATTTCAGCTTATCAACTGGCAAACACACTTGATGTGGAACAAATTTACCAAAGTTTCTGTTGAAAACTCTTATACATTAAAGCTCTTAAACTCTTGTATGAGTTCCTGCCAGTGATACTTAGAATAAATGTACCTGTGTGTCTGTTTTGTTTTTTGTTTTGTTTGGTTTGGTTTAAATGTGCATCTTCTTTGGTCACTGAAGATAAAGTTAACATATTATGGTTCCTTACTGAGCTGGCATGTTACATACCTCGAGTTATATTGCACAGATCTTTCTCTTAACAAAACATTAAAACTTGTGACTACATTTTAGATAAATGCAAGCCTTGAATCAGGAATAAGTAGGACATTGTCTATGATCTGAAACTAGGAATTTACAAGTGGTGTACTTAGGTCCAGTTATAGAATCTGCAGTCTTGCATATTTTATCACTTATGTAGTTAATGTTTCTAACTCCCTTATCTCTCAATTTTTAACTACACTAGCATTCCTTTGTGCATTTCTTGGAATGTGAATTTATTTTGTTGGAATCTAGCATAGTAATCATATTGAAATATTCAAGGCCATTTGAACAGGCCTTCATTCCAAAAATAATCTCTTGGTGAAAGTGCTCACTGGTAAGCAGAAAAGAAGCTCTCTCTCAAGGGACTTCCATTTGATGGTTTAAAATGATGTATCTGCTACCTGTGATATACTGGTAATTAGGGAGGAAGGTATTACGTAAATAAGCACTGGGCTGAATAAATAAACTATATTTTAAAAGATAAATCATCTAGTGTTGAGAGTTCTTATGTTATTTATTTCATGTCTTGATTCTCTTAAATAATTTATCTATAAATATATATTATATAAAATATTTCATGTATTTGTTTATTTTGTGGCTCTGCTATTTGATATATTGAGATTTAGAATTTCACTTGGAAGAATTATTCTTACATATTTTGAAATTAAGTGTGGCTATATGAATTTTTTTGGCCAATAAGTTTAAGCAGTAGTGATGTGTGTACCCTCAGGGCAGGATTTCTAGGTGGCAATGTGTGACATGCCATGTTCTTTTGCAACTCTGCAGTGGCAGTGGAGGCAGTTTTTGAGATGAATATTATTTCAACCTGGCTCACTTAGTACTTTAATGAGGTAAGCTCTCTATTTAACTAATTGGACATATAATTTCTATAAAATTTTTTTTCTTTATTTTTCTTTGATGCCATTGAGCTTTTGGAATAGATGGTAATCTAGCCTTTTCTGCTATTCTGTTTTTACTAGATATTAATATAGCTACAAAAATGTTTCCACCCTTCATTTACTCTAATGTTTAAATGCGTCTTCAGTAAAGAAAATAAAAGTGAGACTAAAAAAATTTCAGTCTGACAACTTTTGTATCAAGTGGTCATTAATAATTAATGTCATTATAGATATGTTAAAATGTTTACCATCAAATTACATTATACTTTAAAAAAAATTATTCTCTGTACTATTTGGTTCTTTATCTCTACTCTCATGACTTCTTTAGATTAATAAGATTTATATATCAATCTGTTTTCTCCTGTAATATTTAGGAACTGAATTATTTTAAGTTATTTTATACTTGCCCTAAGTATTTATAAAACACCATCATCAAATTATCATAAGGTAATACTATTTATACTTTTATCCTACTTCAGATAACAGATAATTAAAACATACAACCAATATTGTTTTTTCTCAATTTATATTCCACTGTTTATCTTCTAATATGCACACATAGACACAGCTGTAAAACATCATTTTTTAATTGATTTCCTTTTGATTATGTCAATTTTTACTTTATTTCTTTATTTATTTTGCTCTTAATTTTCCTTATGTGTTTGGCTTCCTATCTGGAATCATTTTTCTGCCTTAAGAACTCCCTTTAGAATTTCTTTTAGCATATGTCTGTTCTGGTTACTTTTCAGGCATTTGTTATGTGTGTGTGCATATGTGAAAATGACTTCACTTTGACTTTATCCTGAAAAATATTTTTTCTATTGTTGGCAATATTTTATTCCATTAATTAAAATGTCCTTCTAGTATATTCTGGCCTCCAAATTGTTAAGAAATTATTCATCAGTCTAAATACTGTTTGTTTGTTTTTTTTTTCTGAAGATAATCTGTAATGTCCTCTGATTTCTTTTAATAATTCCTTTGGTCTTTAATTTCACTATAATATGTCTATTTGTTTTAAATTTCTCTTTGGAACATTTTGATTTTTTCTATCTGTGAATCGATTTCTCCAGTTGGTGTGTTGTCATCTGTTTCAAACACTGTCATCCAATTTTGTCTCTGCTCCATTTTCTCTTCCTCCTCCCTCTGGGACTCCAATGATACTTACATTTGACTTTTTCATTATACCTTCGTATGTTGCTCATATTCTCTTTCCTTTCTTCAGTAATTTTGCAAAGTTTTGCCACATTTTATACAGTTATTTTGGCCGTATTTCTATTTCCCTAATTCCCTTTATTGATATATTTAATATTCAGTTAAAAATCATCTATTTTTTAATATTATTATATTTTCTAGTTACAGAATTTTATTTTACGATATCTGTTACATTACTTTTGTACTTTCCAATTAGCTGAAAATTTCTTTACTCAACTTTAATTTCTTTGAACTAATAGTTATAGTTTTTTAATATTCTACATCTAATGATCCCAGTACATCAAGACTTGTAATATGTTTCTGTGTATATTTTATCTACTGACTCTCATTTATTTCCTCTTATATACTGCTCTCTCTTTTTCACTGCATAATCTAAAAAAAAAAAAAAAAAGAAGAAGAAGAAGTACATATATACAAAGCCTAGGATGATGGTATTATCCTTTAGAGAAAATTTTTGTTTACTTTCGAGCAATTCAAGTGCAATCAGTGGAATACCTTCCTAATCTAAATGCAATGCTTTCATTTCTCTGCACAATGAAGATTACAGAAAGCCAAGCCTCAAGTTTTTTCAAAGGCTGTTTTATCTCCCTTTAACTCCTATCATTTAGGTTTTACCCTTAAGGTTTGCAGTTTATCAGAAGTTGTTTAATGGGCACTTGACTTTGAATTGTCACTTTGTTCTGTGATGCCTTCAGAGTCATTTTAGCTTTAATGCCTTTTTTTGTTTAGTTTAGTTTTTTTGTTTTTTTTTTTCAGCAGATGTCTTCAGGGCAAAAGGAGTTCTGAGTGTTAGTGTTATTTTTCTGTGGTCTAGATTTGTTCTACCTATGCCTTAGTGTCTTCTTAATGTTTTTGTGCTTTTAGGATGATTATAAATATATTTTGTGTAGATGATTTAGCTATATTCAGTAAGATAATTGTTCTGAATTGCCTATTGCTTAAAACAAAATATTTGAAATTGGGTGATTAATAAAGAAAACAAAATGCATTGCTTACAGTTTCTGAGCCTGGGAAGTCCAAAGTCCATCCAGTGGACAGTGACCCAGGGTCTCACATTGCAAGATGGTGGAAGCAGAGACTCTCTTCTCACATCTTTTAAAGCTCTCAGAATCACACCTCTGACCACCATTTTTAATCCATTCACTACTGCATGGTCCTAAAATCTATTCACCTCTTCAAGGCTCCACCTTTCAATGAACATAGTAGGAATTCCCACTCTCTTAACAGTCACAGTGGGGGATCAAGTTTCTAATACATAAAACTTGGTGGATACAATTCAAGCTTCAGTGAGTTTGGGGGCAACATAATTCAGTCCACTACATTCCATTCCTGGCCTCTCAATACTCGTGTCTTTTCACATGCAAATACATTCATTTAATCTCTAAAGTTTTAACTTATTTCAACTCACAAGTCCAAAGTTCAAAGTCTCATCAGAGAAGCTAAAACAAGTTATCTACTGCCAAGATACAATGGTGGGACAAACATAGGGTAAATATTGCCATACAAAAAGAGAAAAATAGACTAAAAGAAAGGGATAAAAGGTCCCAAACAAGTCCAAAACCAGCAGGGCATGCATTAAATCTTACAGCTGGTAAATCACATAACTTGACTCCATGTTCAGTGTGATCTGCATGCTGATGTGGGGTTACATCCCCAAGTCCTCAAGCAGCTCTACTCCTATGGCTTTCCTGGTCTCAAGCCACACTTCAGCTCTCCCAGGCTGGCATTCCACTCTGGTAGCTCCACAAGTTCGGGGTCTCCATGGATGTCCTGCTCCCATGGCTCCACTGGGCATGGCACTGATGGGGTTTCTCTGCTGTAACTCTGACTGCACATTTCTGCTTGGCATTGCCCTAGTGAAGGCCATATGCAGTGAAATTGCCCCTGTGACAGATCTCTTCCTGGGCTCCCAGGCTCTTCCATACAACTTTTGAAATCAAGGTGGAAGATCCCAAGCCTCCACAGTTCTGGCATTCTGTGAGCCTACAGACCTAGTACCTCATGGATGCTGCCAAGGCTTCTGGCTGGTATTTTCCAAAGCTGCAGTTCCATCCAATTTAGGGACCAATTTAGCCATGACTGGAGCAGCCAGTGCAGCTGGGGTGCTGCTGCTGAAAGAAGCTTCCTGAGGTAGCCCTGGGCAGTGAGCCCATGGAGGATGCCTCAGGCCTGTTCCCCAAGACCATTCTGTCTCCCCAGAAATGGAAGGGTTGGTCCCAGAGGCTTCTGCAATGCCTTCAGGGTCTTTTTCCTCTTCTCTTGATAATCTCGTACTTTTGTGTTAATCTTCTTAGGGCCATTGAACTTTTCTTCTGAAATTGCTCTCTGCCTCTCTACCACATGTCCAGGCTACAAATTTTTCCAAAGCTTTACACTCTGCTTCCCTTTTAAATTCGAGTTTTACATCATGCCTTTGCCACCATGACTCAGCGTAGGCTGTTACAAACAACTATGCAGCTTCCTCAATGCTTTGCCGCGTAGAAATTTCTTCCGGCAGATACTCTGGTTCACAGCTCCTATGTTCCAACTCCCACAGATCCCTAGGCATGGACAGAATGCAGCTGAATTCCTTGCCAGTTCACAGCAAGGGTGATCTTTGCCCTCGTTTCCAACAAACTTCTTATTTCTATGTGAGACCTCCTTAGAATGGTCTTTACAGTCCATATTTCCATAAGCATTTTGGTCACCACCATTTAACCAATATCTAAAAGTTTTCCTGGTTTTCTTGTCTTCTAAAGTTTCACCAGTTTCTAGGCTTTTCCTAGCCTATTCCTCCAAATTCCTACAACCTCTGTCTAACACCCAGTTCCAAAGCCTCTTCCACATTTTCAAACATTTGTTACAAGCAACACTTTGCCTCTCTGGTACCAATTTTCCGTTTTAGTCCATTTCTGTTGCTTACAACAAAATACTTGAAACTGAGTGATTTATAAGGAAAATGAAATTTATTGCTTACAGCTTCCACGGCTGGGAAGTCCAAAGTCCATCTGGTGGTGACAATAGCCACCCGAGGGTCTCACATTGCAAGGTGGTGGAAGCACAGAGAGCAGAGACAAACAGACTATCCTCTCTCTCTTCTTTTAAAGCCCTCAGAACCACGTCCCTGTCCACCATTTTTAATCCATTCACTACTGCATGTTTCTACAATCTAATCACCTTTTCCAGGCCCCACCTTTCAATTACCATAATAGGATTTCCCACCCTCTTAACAGTCACAGTGGGGACCAAGTTTCTAATACATACGACTTGGGGGACACAATTCAAGTTTCAGTGAGTTTTGGGGAGACATAATTCAATCAACCATACCTATACTATAATTATCTCATTATCAAATTTCTTTCCGACTTTTTATTTATGACTTTTTACTACCACTTTCACTGTAGAGAAGATTATGTCAGTTGTATTGAATGTTTTGAAGAATATAGGAATGAAAGAGACATTCACTTATCACATCGGTATGTTTATGATGTTGAGACAATGGGAATTCTTGAGAGGTTTGAAAAGAATATCAAGAAATATAGATCATAACTTTACAATCTTGATTTTTTCTTGTGGAGATAAGCCTTGGAAAATCGGGTGCTTTGGATAATAATGATTTTTAAGTGTACCACAGAAGGCAGTTTTAAACCTTCAGAAAATCCACAGCATTCTTTTCCTATATGGTTGCAGGAATCACTGTTAATTTCCCTGTCTCTTCCATGTCCTAACATATATTCTTAAGAGTTGGGGAAGAAACCTTAAAAGTTGTTTGTACTCAAATAAATATTTGAGAAATATATTGTAAATCAATAAATGTCAAAGCAAGAACTTTGAATCAAGACGTTCTGTATTTTTGAAATCCCAGAAATAGACTTAAAATCTTTTACTAGTTAAAATCTGTTAATTCTGAATTTTGAGTGTATTGTAGATTATGAGTATATAAAAGAGAAATTAATGTAAATATGGAATGATGTTAATTAAATTATCCTATATTACTATAAAGATAGGTTCATTTTACAAATGCGTGATTGCATTCACTTAAGCGGATGTATCTACAATTCCCACAATAGTTTGATTCTATTATGAAGAAGTTATGATGCCAATATAAAAGTAAAAATATTTCATGTAATGCTATCAATGTAACATTGTTCTAAAACTATAGTGAAATCATTTAAGGGAATATAGAAAGATCACTAAAGACAGAATCTAGTAATTTTAATACTTGTAGTAAACTTCCAAATACTGATTATAAATTTTTAAAACATTTATGGCTGATATGAGGCTTTTGTAGGAATGTAATGCATCAATTCCTCAATCCTCCTCACATCTCCAATACTTTATTCAGAATTGATAAGATTTTTTCTGATTAACATGAAAAGCAGAGAAATAAAATTCAAGCAATCAATATTTTAAGACTCTATTGGGATCTTGGTGAGATAAAAATGACAATGAAAAACAAAACTTGTATTTTTCCAATTCTCCTCTACAAAAAAGAAAAAGGGAATTTAAGATTGCAATTAGGAAAAAAATATATGATGTATATGAAACTATAAAGACTCATGAAAGGCTACTCTGTAAATGGTGCCCATAGAATTGCGAAGTACTGAACTGGCACAACCATATATAACAGCTGCCATCATGGGAATCTTGACATAAAAATCCCCACCAGAAATTAACCATGTTAGTTGAAGTTGAATTCTTCATAGGAATTGCCTTGGTAGACTTAGCACGTAATTAAGATAGTTTTACACAACAAATTTCTCAGTAAAACTGATTTCAGAATCAATTGATAAGCAAAATTGAAAAGTACATAGATCTCTATATGATTTTGTGAAATATAGCTGTCTCAGAGAGAAATATCTTGTTAAGACAACATACCATAACCTTGTCTGATGTACTGTGAACACCAAATCTTGACATTGCTTGGTTCAGATAACATTTTGGCAATCCTGAAAGTCTTCTTTAATGTAAGAAAGAAAGACGAGTCCTTAAAAATTAGTGAATGCATGTAATTTATTGAAATTTATATGCAACATATTTTACAACTGTTAATAAAATTTTCAAAATACAGGATAATATATCTAGAGATGTGTTGTAAACCAAGAACTAATTTTCAATCTTTTCTAACTAAATAAATGTGCTATATTACAGGCTGTTTATGACATTTTTGTTTTAATTGATTAATTTTAATTGACAAATAAAATTGTATAAATTTATCATATACAACATAATGTTTTAAAATACATATGCATTGTGGAATGGCTCATAAGCCAATTAACATGTGCATTACCTCACATTGTTATATTTTCTGGAGTGAACACTTAAAATCTACTCTCCCTGTGATTTTCAATAATATAAGACATTGTTATTAACTAGAGTCACCATGGGGTATACTAGATCTCTTGTACTTATATTTCCTATGTAACTGAAACTTCGTATATATTTTTATATATATGTGATCATGTCATCTTCAAACAGGGACAATTTCACTTCTTCCTTTTAACTTTGGATGCATTTTATTTCTTTTTCTTGCCTAATTACTGTAGCTAGGATTTCCTATGTTGAGTAGAAGTGGCAAAAGTCAGTATCTTTATCTTGTTTATGATCTCAAAGAAAAAACTTTCAACTTCTCATGATTGGGTGTGATGTCAACTGTATGTTTGCCATAGGTAGTCTTTATTGTTTTGAGGTACATTTCTTCTATATCGTTTGTTAAAAGATTTTATTATGAAAAGATAGTAGATTCTTTTAGAAAAATCTTTCTGCATCTAATGAGATGATGCTTTTTGCTCTTCATTCTTTTAATGTGTTATATAATATTTATAGGTATATTGAACCATGCTTATTTGTCTGGAATGAATTCCAGTTGGTCATGGTAAATGATCTTTTTTAATGTTCTGTTGAATTTAATTTTCTAGTATTTTGTTGAGGATTTTTGCATCTATGTTCATCAGAAATATTAGACTGCATTTTTTTTTTTTTCTTGTAATGTCCTTGTCTGACTTTGGTATTAGGGAAATGCTGCCCTTATAAAATTAGTTCAATAATATTATCTCTTCTTCAGTTTTCTGGAAAATTTTGAGAAGGATTGGTCTTAGTTTTTCTATAAATGTTTGGTTAGATTCAGAAGTGAAACCATCAGGTCCTGGTCTTTTCTTTGAACAGAGACTTTATTACCAATTCAATTTCCTTACTCATTATTGGTCTGTACAAATTTTGCATTTCTTCATGATTTAGTCTTGGTACATGTATGTGTCTAAAAATTTATCCATTTTTTCTAGGTTATCTAATTTTTTGGCTTATAATTGTTGATAGTAGTCTCTAATGAAACTTTTAATTTCTGTGTTATCAGCTTTCATTTCTGATTTGATTTGAGTCTTCTCTTTCACCCATAGTCTAACGAAAGGTTTATCAATTTTAATTATCTTTCCAAAAAACAACTCTTAGTTTTATTGATTTTCTCTTTGTTTTCTAGTCTCTATTTCATTTATTTCTCATCTTGTCTTTATTGTTTCCTTTCTTCTACTAACTTTGGCCTTAGTTTGTTATTCTTTTTCTAATTTCTTGAAATGTAACAGGTTGTTCACTAGGGATTATTTTTTGTCTTTGATATAAGCATTTATTGTTATAAACTTCCCACATAGAAATGCTTTGGCAGCATCTCATAAGTCTTCGTGTGTTCAATTTGTCTTTTAATTTCTTATTTGACCCATTGGTTGGTCAGGAGCATGGTATCCAATTTCCATGTATTTGTGAATTTTATGAAATTCCTCCTGTTATTGATTTCTGGTTTCATTGTGATCCGAAAGGATACTTTATATGATTTGAATCTTCATAAATTTAAGAGTTGTTTTGTGGCCTAACATATGTTCTATCCTGAAGAATTTTCTGTGTGCATTTATGAAGAATGTGTATTATTCTGCTGTTATATGGAATGTTCTGTATATGTATATTGGATCTATTTGACCAAAGCATAGTTTAAATATGATGTTTTTGTATTGATTTTCTGTCTGGATGATTTATTAATTGCTGTGGGGTATTAAAGTTCCTTACTATGATATTACAGTCTATTTTTTCCTTAAGATCTATTAATATTTGCTTTATATGTTTAGATGCTGCAATGGTAGGTACATATATATTTACAATTATTATAGCTTCTCAGTGAATTGGCCCATTGATCTTCATATAATAACCTTCTTTGTCTCTTTTTACAGTTTTTTACTTAAAATCTATTTGATCTAAGTACCATTACTCCTGCTCTTTTTTGGTTTACATTTGTATGAAGTATCTTATTCTGTCCTTTCACTTTCAATCTCTGTGTGTTCTTCAAGGTAAAGTGAATCTCTTTTAGGCAACATATATTTAGGTCTTGTTTTTTTATTCATTCAGCCACTCCATGTCTTTTGATTGAATAATTAGATTCATTTACATTCAAGGTAATTATTTATAGGTAAGAATTCACTTTTTCTGTTTTGTTAATTTTTTTATGTTTTGTTTTATTTTGTTTTGTTTGTAGATCCTCTGTTGCTTTCTTTCTCTTTTTGACTTCCTTTGTGACTAGAGAATTTTCTCTAGTGGTCTTCTTATTTCTTATAATTTGTCTTTTGTGTACCTGCTATGGGTATTTCTTTGTGGTTACCATGAGGTTTATATAAAATATCTTCTAGTTATAACAGGCAACTTTAAAGTGATCAAAACTTAACTTTGATTGCATTAAAAAAACTCAGTATTTTTACTCCACTCCATCCCCACATTTTATGTTTTTGTTGTTACAATGTACACCTTTTCTTATTGTGCATCCTTAAATTATTGTATCTATTATTATTTTTTAACTTTGTCTTCTAACCTTGATACTAAATATATGTAATTTGCATACAACAATTACAGTATTAGAGTATTCTGAATTTGATAGTATACTTACTTTTACCAATGAGTTTTATACTTTTGTATGTTTTCATGTGTCCTTTACCTTCAGCTTGAAGAACTCTTATTTAGCACTTTGTGTAAGATGGGTATCATGGTGATGAAATCCTTTAGCTTTTATTTGTCTGGGAAAGTCTTAATCTTTCACTAATTTCTGAAGGATACCTTTTTTGTTGAAGTATTCTTGGCTGGCAGGGTTTTTGTTTGTTTGTTTGTTGTTGTTGTTTTTTCTTCAGTACTTTCAATATATCATCTACCTTTCTCCTGACCTGCAAGGTTTCTGCTGAGAGTTCACTGCTAGACTTATTGAAGCTCCCTCATCTGTGATAATATTCTTTTATCTTGCTGCTTACAGGATGTTCTCTTTATCTTTAATTTCTGACAGTTTGATTATAATATGTCTTGGTGTAGTCTTGTTTGGGTTAAATCTAGTTGGTGACTTTTGACCTTCCTGTACCTAGGTAATCATATCATTCTCAAGATTTGGAAAGTTTTCTGCTTTTATTTCTTTTAAGAGTTCTAGCCCTTTGGCTCTCTCTTCTCCTTAAACTCCTATAACTTGAATAGTTGCTCTTTTGATGCTATCTCCTAAGTTTTCTTTATTTCTTTTCAATATTGTTTTTATCTCTCCTCTGACTTCATATTTTTAAGTAACCTGTCTTTGAGCTCACATATTCTTCCTTTCTTCTGTAATTATGCTCTTGTGTTCTCTATCACATTTTTCATTTGATTCATTGTATTTTTCAGCTCCAGAATTTTTCTTTCTTTCTTTCTTTCTTTCTTTAGTTACTTAGTTAGTTAGTTAGTTAGTTAGTTAGTTAGTTAGTTAGTTAGTTAGTTAGTAATTTTTAATTCCTGTTTTGGTTGTTTATTGTTTTCCTAATCATGTTCAATTTTTCTCTATTTTTTCTTAAAGTTTATTGAGCTTCCTGAAAACAATTATTTTGGATTATTTGGCAAGTAGTTCATAAATTTCCATTTCTTTAGTCAGTTACTGGGACTTTATTTTATTTATTTCATGTTGGCATGTTTCCCTGATTGTTCTTGATCTCTGTCACTGTGTGTGATTGTGCCTACACATTTGAAAAACTAGGGATTTATTCCAGTTTTTTTTTTCAGTCTGGCTTTTTCTGGGAAAGCCTTTCACCAGTCATCCTGTCCAGAGATTCAGGGCAGTCTGTTTGTCATGATCCATGGTCAGACTTGCTGCTGGAGTTCTCAGGAAAACTATCCTGGTGCCTGGGTCAGTAGGTAGGCTGAACTGCTAGCTGGGTCCATTGAATTGGCCTTGGAGCCTGGATCCAATGGGATGTACCTGTTTATAGGTTTATAGGAATGGACTTGAAGCCTGGGTCTGTGGGGATTGGGCTGAAGCCTGGGTTAACAGGGGCTGACCAGGTACTAAGGTGAGACTTGAGCCTTCATCTCCAGGGGCTATAAGGCGCTGGATGGGCCTGGTGTCTGGCTTCAGCTGGGCAGTCCTAGAGCTTAATTCCATGGCGGTAGGCCTGCATCTTGTGTCTGCAAGTGTGATTCTGGATCCTCAGTCTATGAAGGATGGCCTGACCCCACAGTCTACTGGGGTAGACCTGGACCATGGGTCTGCTAGAGTTTGGTGCCAGGAGGACAACCCTGGAACCTGGGCCAGGCTGATGCTATGGGACGTATGGAGCTTGGGTCCACAGGAGCTTGACTGAAGCATTGGGCCACAGGGTTTGGCCAATAGGCTAGTTATGTGTGAATGCTGGAATGGGTCCTGGGGATGCAGGGGTCAGTTTGTAAACTGGATTCATGGAGCAGTTCTGGAGCCTGATCTATGGAGGCTGCCCTGGCCCTTCAGTCTACTGGGATACTCCTCGACACTGGGTCTGCTGGAGCATGGGGACATTGGAATTGACCTCGAGGGTGGGCCACAAGAAATGTCCTGGCACTGAGCAGGTCTGGAGCCTATGCCCACCAGTGCCAGCCTCATGCCTGAGGCCAGGGGTGCTAACATGGTACTGGGGCAGGCCTGAAGCCTGGAGCTATGTGAGCCTATTTGGATTTAATGTGGTCTGGAAACTGCAGCAGTCGGGGAGCTGTAAACACAGGGAATGCCTGGTGCTGGGTGGGCCTGGAGATTGGGTCTATTGTACTGTCCTGATGACTAGGGATGCAGGGGCTGGTCTGGTGCAGGGACAGTCCTGAAGCCTGAAGCTGTGGGGACAGGCTCAGTGATAGGGTTGGTCTGGATTTTGTCTAATCAATTAAAAGTAAAGCTACATGGAAACTATCAGAATTTTTACATTTCATTTTCTCTTATGTACCACATTTATTCATACTATCAAGGGAGATACTCAACAATGTTCTGTTCTTCATTGTTGACTTACAGACTGTGTGACTTGATTTCCACTCAGACAGAATATTGTCATTAAAAAAGGATTAAATTTTTCAGAGTCAGTTCACTGATCTCTTGTGAACAATTGAGTAAGACATTGTTAAGCTTGAAACAGCAAACATTTTGTTCTGAGAAGCATGCCAAATTACTGAGAAACAATTAATTTTACTATGTCGCCAATAGTTATAAATACGTGGCAACACTATTAGATTAGCATGTTCTTATATTTTCATTTGTAAGATTAAATTTTAAGTATAGATAGATTACATATTATCAACATTATTATTCTGCCCTATTTTGCACAGATATTGTATATTTTAAGTATGTAGATATTTATTAGAATACATCTCAATAAATTTATGTTTCTCATGAATCTAGTTTTAATATTGCATGCATAAAAATTATGATGGTAAGTGTAAATGACTCAGAATCATGTCCCTTCATTTATTTGCTTGGGGGATTTGACAATTACAGCAAAATAGTTTGGGGACTCATATGTGTTCCTTCAGACTTTTCTCTTTTTCTGCCTTCCATTTGTGTCTCCCAACATATTCTTCAGTCCTACTTACTATTTAAGGCTCCAGTAAGTTCTGAATTCTCCATTGGTCCATAAAAGTTCAGTCACTTGGATTTTCAAAAGCACTATGCCATTTTGGTTCTGGAAATTCTGTCAAGATGGGACAGTCATCAGAAGAACAGCTTGCTAACAGTGTCATCAAGAACAGGTGACTCAGAAACACAGATATAAAGAAATCCTCTCCTATCATGTCATAGAAAGATAGGTTTTTGTGATGAATTTGAAAACTGGGTTCAGGAAATGCTCCTTTGAAATATTGGAATTTCACAAGTCTGTAGGCTTCCCCCTAATGAAAAAATTTCCTAAATTACCACGAGGCAACTCTTGTCCCTTTATTTTCAAGGAGAAAAAAATCCCCATGTTTTTCGCCTCTAAACTTTTCCTAAAATTTTTATTATTATAATCTTAAACAGATTACAGTCAAGTCATTATTTCAGAAAAGGCCCTGGTAACAGAAATCACTTTTATGAACATTTTTACAAAGGCCTTCTAAACAGTAAACAAATAAGGTTTCTATCTTATGGATGTTAACAACTGAAACTCATACTTAAGTGTAGTAAATCAAACACAACCCAGTGACTAACCCTGTTGGACTGATATGCTGATGCAGTCTTAAACCACTTCAATTGACAATCATCTGTCCTATCTTTTAATCATTGAAGCAATCCAGGTAATGACAAAAATACTGTATGTTGCTTACAATCTAGTAATATGTGGTAGAAAAACCATAATTATTTTTCATAAGAAAAATTCAGAGTGGGAGATGATTTCTTCTTAACTATTACCTTTGTAATTATTATATAATTTGAATTACTAAAACTTTTTAGTAGATGTTTGTAAACAGGAAGATTTATCAGACTCTCATAAACTTGAAAGTCAGCTATAACAAGAAAGATATACCCAAATACATTGGTATGTTTTTTATTATACCAACAGAATACAAGAATTTGACCTAGTGCTTCTTATAAGGATAATTTATTGTTTAGCATAATTGTTTAGGACAAAATGTAAAGAGAAGAAAACAGGTCATTTAGAAATAAATAACATGATTATCTTTCTTCCCTGGTAATTATTATTCTTCAGTCCTACTTACTATTACAATTAAGTAATTACAATTGGGCCGGCCCGTGGCTCACTAGGGAGAGCGCAGCGGCGCTCCCGCCGCGGGTTCGGATCCTATATAGGGATGGCCGGTGAGCTCACTGGCTGAGCGCGGTGCGGGCGACACCACGCCAAAGTTTGCGATCCCCTTACCGGTCACAAAAAAGGAAAAAAAAAAAAGTAATTACAATTAAGCCCTAACATGATAGAATCATACTTAATGTTCTACATCCCACAGGAGATTTGAATCCCAAAGTCATTTTTACCCTCTTTCCAGAGCATTTTCTGAACCCCAAATAGGACTCACTATCCTGTGTGTTTTACTGAGAAAAATATACATCCTCTCATCTTCCTAGAAGATTTGGATTTGCTAAAGATTGGAGCTCAGGGGCTCTCCCTTTCAGCCAGCCCCTCCCCTAACTGGAATGACATGCTGTGTCGTTGCTTTATACTATTTGCAGAGAAGAGAAGGCCAAGGAACTCATGGTCCCAAGGTTGTGGGGAGTTCTTGTGACCCACCAAAATGATGACTATCATTATCATTATTGTTATTATAATTATCATTACCATCATCAACATGTGTTTGTCAAAAATTAAATATTTTATGACCATGAAGTTAAGAGAAAAGTTTTAGTGGAAAAAAAAATTGGTTAAGAGTCTCTTTTTATATTGTCTTAAGTGCTAGATTAATATAGTATAAATGATTTGTCAAGTGGGATTGCTGAGTCATTTGGAAGGAGAAGAGGAACAGAGTTCAGGGTCAAAGGCAATGCTGAGAAGGCAGAGTGTACAAATGAAGGTAATAAAGAGATCATTTTCCTATTTTATAATAAGAACCCTGCCTGGCCTTATTACCCAACGAAAGTCTCTGAAATGTTCTACTAGGTATCACTCTAGCAAAACGTAGAATAGAAGCAGTTATTTCAAGGCACAGAAAATGAAGGGAATTTTTTTTAAGCTTGTAGAATTCAGTATTCTTATCCAAACTTTTCAAAAGCTTTATTTGAAGTCTGTATTGGCTGTCACATTTTAGTTTCTTTAAGTGTGCCAGTATGAACAATACAGACTCTGTGAAAATCACAATATTTGAAAAGATAATGGAATGAAAGAATCAAAAACATGTTTGGGAGGCAGAGTATTGGTAATACAAAACAATTATGATGAAATGTACCATTAATTTCAAAATAGTTTGTTAAGGGGGGGAGCTCTCAGAGATATAGCAAGCTACCTTGAAAAACATGGGTCTCAAAAGAAAGCAAATGAGTCAATATCAAGGCCAAAAACTCTTTAATACCATGTCACATAGTGAGAAGAATTGACTGGGTAATATACAACCAATTGAGGAGATATAAGAAATGAAATGTTCATTGACATGTGCTAGATAATAATCATAAAGTTACCCCATCTCAAGTTTAGAGTAGTTATATGTAAAAATAATTGCTAATCTATAAGGTTGCTGTTGGGATTTATCATCCGTCAATAAGAGTATTGACGTGACTTTCTTAAGAAAACTTAATATAAACTTGAGGGGATAAAGGCATATTGAATTTTCTGACAAATAAGTGATGATTTACATTGTTTTAAGACTCTTCAATTCAGCATAAAATCATTGTGTTCAGGGAATAAAAGAAGGCAGCGGAAGAAACTCAGGTGTTAGCTATAGTAAAGTAAATATATTCTTGGTATCTATGATGTCTTTTTTAAAAAATGAGTTTCTTCTTTTTCCTCCCGGTCTACTTCTATGAAAGCAGATACCCTGCATGTTTGAAGACCTACATCATGACTTATGTCTTCCATTATTTAACCTTTAAAAGTGTGTGTACTCTCACTTCTAAAAGCCTAACCCAGAGGGGTTTAATGGAAATTAAATGCCATAATGTGTTTAAAGGTCTTCTAAAGCAGCACGTTCTTCAGCATTTATTTCCCAATTTTTTTTAACTAAAAACTGTTATAAAATCATGTGTGATATAATTATATTCTTATATTATTTTATGTGTACAAATTTCTTGATAAAATCTTTCATTGTTGATGGCTAGGTTTTTGTCTTTTATTTATCTGTTATGACACAGAGGGCTTATTATTTTGTTGTTTTATTGATTCTTTGAAGAAATTCTAGTTTTGCTGATTATTTTTCTTTTTTCTTCTTTTTTTTTTTTTTTTTTGCTCATACTGTTTATCCAGCAGATTAGTGAAAATTTTATTGAGTGCAGTTACAAAAAAAAGTATACAGAACTTGGAAATAAGGCTAAAAGATAGAAAATGTATGCTTTCAAAGTCCTATGGGGAAAAACTCACTTATGGATTATCTAAAGTGACATGCTTTGCTCTAATTATTCTTTCCTATTGATTAAAGGTACAAGAGTTGATACAATTACAGTTTAACTTATAGGTTTTTATCTATAATGATGCTAGTACTTTCTGTGTAGTAGAAAAAATAACTACAAATGTTGCATTTCATTTCCCTATAGGACAGTAACCGGTTTTGTATCATACCCAGGAATTTTGTTCTAACATTCACTTATTAATTGCCTACAAATATCTACATCCTCAAATATTTAGATCCTCAAATGCTTTTTGAGCCAGCACTAACATTTTGTTGATTTACTCATTAATTAACAAGTTTAATAAAATATTTGATTTACACTCTATTTTTATGAAAGTCATAGGTGTTTAACTTTTTGAAAATTACAATTTAACAGTATTCTGAGCCCAATGTTAGGCTAGATACAGATTTTCTGGTTTCTCATGTTCTTTTACTCCATTCTACAGACAACAATAAAGTGTTCTAAATTCCAAGGCAGAAGATTATATTTGCTCGAAGATCGTAGAGATAATAAAACTTGAATAAGGAAAATACAATTTCAGTTAAACAATTTGTACAGATTATTAAAAGCTATTAGTAAAGCTGCTGCAATTTCAGTTAAAACACTGAAAGAGGAACTACCAAATTATGGAATGGGAAATTTATAAAATATTTGTATGTGCACCACAGTATCTCATTTAGTTAATATCAGAGAATGACAAATTATTTTTCACAAAGAAATTCCATATGCTGATTAAGAGTAAAAAAAGAAAAAAAAATGCATAAACACTGAAAGATTTAATTTTAATTTTAATTTTTTTAAAAAAGAGAGAGACAGACAAATGAACAGATAAATAAATGAAAACAAACAAATGAAATCTCAAAAATGTTTGGAAAATCTTTGCAAATCCAACACTTACTTCCTTACTTGCTTTTATTTACAATTTTTTTTATAATGGCACATTGGGTCCACCAATTGAAAGACTGTCTTTTCCCAGTCATACTATTTTCCTTGGATGGGACTATGAGAAACATGTCAGCATGTCCATTGAGTGCAGGAGGCTGAGTAGATGAGGAAGTATACCAATTCTTTTGATTTTGATGGTCTCACCACATTAGAGTTCTAGCTGAGATGAAATATCCATTATCATCAGAAAGAATCAGTTCCAACTTTTACTGTTAATTTATTCCTATTTTTAATAGATTATTTTCATTAATTATAAATGGTCCTGTAACCTAAAGCAACCTGAGAATGTGGGAAAAGTCCTGGCAATAGAAGTTCATTTTGCTCCCATTCAGGAAGCAGTAAGTTATCTGAACAAGCATCTTTACTTCAAGACAGACAAAAAGGGAATTATACTTTGGCTGTCTGTAAAATGAACATAACCTTTTGTGGGCCAATATCACGGTGTGGAAAATTGTAGACTATGATCCTACTAGAAGTAAAACTATCAAGGGGTTCAGCATTTCTACAAGCATTCTCTTTTAGTATAATTTATAATAATAGTAAGGAAGAGTTAGCTAATTATACTGTACTCCACTTCTTTCTCAGTTCTCTGTCTGGTCTCTCACATTATTTAGAAAAAAATGTTTACACACAGATTCAGTATCAAGTCATTTTTGTGACTTTCAGGAGGACTGAAAGAATCTTGTAATAATATGTTTGCACTGATAAAACTTAGCAGAGTTTATTTTTATTATAAAATATAATGCCACCTTGAATTATTTTCCACAAGGCACATTTATTTCCATCTTTAGAAAAAATACTTATGAATTAAGCATTTTTTTTTTTTAATCAGAGAATTCTAGTACTCAGGCAAAGCCATTACCCCTGATTAACTACCTCTACACATTTTGTCTCCTGTACTGTGTGGCTTACATTCACATACAAAGGTTATTGTGTTTCCTTTATTGGTAAAAATTATGTTTAAAAAATAGTTAGCCACTTTTCTAATGTTAATTAGCTATTAAACTCCCAGACTCAAATGACTTAAATCACTTAATTTCTAAAACTCCCTTTCAAAGAGTTGGCAATGTCATCCTTTCAGTCAGCCATTGGAATACAGCACAAATGTTCATCCTAACTCTATCAGATTAAAACTTACTTGAACAGGTGGAATGTCCTCCCAGGAGAGGATCCAACAACAGATGGCGACTATCTGTCACCAGGTTCACACTTAAATCAGCTCTTCTACTCTCCCATCCCAATTTAAATATATCTGTTTCAATTGCAAATATATAATTAGCTCTATTAAATTATGTTTATCATCAGCAAAAATGATCATTCATATTTGTAAAATTACAGTCATAAAAACTAAGTCCTTTGAGATCTCCACTGATTAGGAAATTTAGTCAAAACAATATTATTGGTTATCTATTTTAGATCTAGTTTAAATATAATGATTTGGATAGGAAGCTCTCATTTAATTTGGGGGGATAAGAAGGTCTAATGACAAACATCTCAAAGAATTGCTGTACTATCAACAATTCAAAAGACAATTGCTTTTTTTTCCAGAGAGAGGGCGGAAAACAGTTTTGAAATAAACAACAATTGTAACTATTTAGTAATTATAAATCTACTGGGAACAAGGCAAAAGGTACATTAGAAAAGTAATTTGATAGAACGGTAGATAATAACACCTTAACAGTAACTTCCCCCATTCAACAAAAAAATTAAGTACATACAGTATGTCAGACATTATTTGTTTATTTGCTAATTAAATTCACTAAATGCATATTTATTAAATAAATATGTATTGAATGAGTATCATGAATCAGGCATTGCTTGCTGCTGGAAAAACATAGACATTTGCAAAGCTGACTAGCAGATCACACATGAAATATAGTGAAATGTAAAATTGTTATGGCAAGAGTGTGTCTTCGGAGCATGAGTCTGTAATGGGGGCTCTTAACACAGTGATAAGGTAAGGAAAAGTCTCCATATGAGAAGACTCACTCTGGAAGTTGAAGAAGATACAGATGGAATCTAGGACAAGAGGAAAGAGAGAGAGATATTCTAGAGAGAGAAAAAATAATAAGTGAAATAGTGCAGAAACTGTTCTTTTTTTCCCCCTTACTAGTACAGTGAACATTTGGAATAGACAAGCCAGAGGAGCCTAGAAAGAAATTAAAGACTATATATTTAAGAACTCTTAAAGGTCATATTTATGTAATAGGACTCTATCTTATATCATTGTTAACGTGTTAATCGAGCAGTGATTTGTTCATATTCATGTCAGAAAGTTCTCTCTCCTAAAATTGCGCAGAATGAACTCATTGGGAACAAGAATAAAGGTGAGAAGAAAAATTAAAGGTTATTGCAGCAGTACATGAAGAAATCATACGAGTGACAATGGAATGGATAGGGTAGGAGGGAGTTTGAGATACAATTATATGTAGAAATGACGGGAACTGGTTAGTCATTGAATGTGGATGATACTGGAGAAAAAGGAAGTAAGGAATATACTCAGATTTCTTAGTTTGATAAGTGAGAGGAAGGTTGTAATATTAAAAATGCAAGTGGTTTTGTGGAATTAATGGAAAGTAAGTTAAGTATTATAGGCATTGAGTGCAAACTATTTGTATGACATCCATTTGATATGAACAGAAAATAAATGAATATATCTGTGTTTTTTAAAAAAATAATTCTGTGCAAGAGTGTGATTTGGGGAACAACTTGTATTATTGGTAATTTGAGCAATGGAAATGAATTAAATTGAACGGATAGCATATAAAGAATAAAAATAAAAGGGAGTTTAAGATAGAGGCCTGAGGAATATTATGATTTAATTATGTGTAAGAATGAGATAGTGTAAAGTGAGAGAGAACACATGTAGTGTGGTATCATGGAATTCAAAGGTGTGTGTATGTATTGAAAGGATACAGTGGATAACGAAATAATCAAATGTGTGTTTTAGATATACCATTCAGGCCCCTCTGTGAATATGGATTACAGAGGAGCTAGCCTTGAGATGAGAAAGCTAGGTAAGGATGTAAGGAAAAATTTCAACCAAGTGATCAAGACACAAACAGAACTGGTAATAATATAAGAAGAGATAAGAGAAATAATACAGGAGTTATTAAGGAAATAGGTGGAATCTTTGGGCCTTAAATTTCTGACTAGGTGTGGTGAGTGATATGGTGTTTGAGGTGAGTGATCAAAACAAGAATGTTTTGCACATTTTTCCAAATGTGTTGAATAGACAATTGGCACACAAGTATTTATTGAGTGCCAACTGTGTACTGTACACAATTCTAGGGCTGGTGGGACAAAGCTAAACAGAGATGATGCACATCAAGTGAATATTGTGGGTAGTTTTTAATAAAGTGACTCTTACAAGTATGAACAAAAAGTAGGAAAACTACAAGAAATTGTTCTGTAACTTGGAGTTAGCAAGTGCATGGAGGATGGGTTTAGGAAAAATAGAAGAAAGAGGGAACTGGGTATAGATAGGGCCATGGACCAAGAACATGACCTTTGGCTGGAGGAACGAGCCAGCCCATGGCAAAGACAAGAGAAAAAAACAAGTGTTTCAAGGGGTGGGGGATGGAATCTCTCATCCTTCCTCTCCTACTTTCTTTGATTTTTTTGCTAGTGCTTCTCATAGGCTCAACGCCACCAGAAGCTAGAAGCCTGTTGACGCAGTGATGCAGTCCATACATGTGAACTTTCTTGGACATGCTTAGAGTCTTAAGTGGAGAATGGGGCTAGAGGATAGTAACAAGACACATGGCAGAAAATGTTTACTATTGATGATACTAAGCTTGAGATAATTATGAGATAACTAAAAGGAATTCTCAAGTATGCTGTCATATACAAGTCAGAGAAGGCTTTTGAGCTAGAAACTACTTCTTGTATATTGATGGTTTCTAAGAGATTACTTTGCAGATAATAATCGCCACGACTTATTGATGCTTATTGCATTCCAGAGTTTCATATAACCGCAGGTATTTGTATATTTATCTAAACTATCTATATCACAAAACTGCGTTTTACACACAAAGAAGCTTAGTTTTTTAAAAAAACAATTAAAATTCGTGCAAGTAAGTGGCATGACTAGATTTGTGTAATAACTCACTGAGTCCATGCAACATCTTTGTGACAGCCAATATTAGAATCGTCTCCAGATTAAAAATTCAGTATTCGGAGAAAACTCCTTATAGGGTAATATTTTTGTCTTTTTTTTTTTTCTTTAACTAAAATACCCTGAGAGTTTGGCACATAATAGACATTTTATAAATCTTTTTTGAATGCATTAAATGAATTGGCCAGGATCTTATATTTTATACCCAGAAAGCAGTCAGACCAGATTGCTTACCTTTTGATTTATATTATGCCTACCTACAAGTCCTATGATGAAAACTTTTGAAAAACATTGATTTTTAAAGGGTATGAATTGCCATAAGAAAACAGTGTAGAAATATAATGTGAACAGAATTATATCACCTAAGCAGTCAGCGGAAATAACACATTTCATCTACCAGGAGAAGGAAACCTAAGCATTTATATTGTGGGAGCACCAATGTCTCTATTAATCTAGCAATTAGTCATTGTGCTAGAGACAGGACTCCCAGCTGAATTCTCTGAATACAGAGCTGGCATTGTAAAGAATTTTTGACCTTAAAGTCAAGAACTAATGATCTGGAAATAAGTCAGGAAGAATAAAAGCAGTTTTACGGGCACTTTCTCTCTGCAATAGGCCCAATGACTTGTTTGTCTTATCTCTTTGACAATTCAAAATTGTAATAATGTGAGAAAAGATAAGAGTCAATTATTACAGCTAAATTTTCCTTAGTCAACTTTTAAAGTGTCAAAGATTATTTTCTGAAATTTGTCTGCATCTGGCAAATATTGTATCACCTCTCTAAGTTTGTGTGTGTGTATTTTTTAATTGCCAAATGTGGGTAATAGTCTAATATTATTATGTAATAATGTGTGTTCATGCTTAAAGTTGTGCCTACTATCCGTTTGATGACATACGTGTAAGTGGTGTAGAAGGTGTACTCAAATTTTTCTCTGAACAAACTACCTAAAATAGTATTGCTTGGCAAGCACTATCCCTCCATATGCTGCTCTGCCTTTTTTTTTTTTTTCCTATTTAGAGAACTTTTCTTATTTGACATTGTGTGTGTGTGTGTGTGTGTGTGTGTGTGTGTGTGTGTGTGTCTGTATACATATGCTATTATTCTTCCAATTAGAATGAAAAATCCTTAAATCCTTGAGGGGTAGGCGTTTTGTCTCATTTTTGCCAACTTCTAGATGCTCAATAAATACTTGTTGAATGAAGGAATAAAAGCTTGCATTCCTTCACTAATCTTCACAAGCCAGTTTTTGTCATTATTTTGTTAATTGTGATCCAAGGTAAGAATGAAAAGTGAATTTAGGATTCTAGTCAAAACTCATTTCTACTAGTTGAGAATTCAGAATTCAGACCTTCAAGCTGAAATGTGCCACTCACTCCATCCTTAACCTCCCCTGTAACTAACGAGATCATTTAAACACTGTGCAAACAATGGGCTTTCTTCAATGTGGTGTTTTAAGACACATTTAGCGTGGGTTCGGTACATGGCCCCACCCAGTCATATTAATGTTCCTTGTCAGAAGATAATTGAAGATCAAGCCTAGGTGTTATTTATCATCGACTAGGAGTACATAGTATAGTGTTGGGCATGCTATATGCGATTAAAAAATACTGCCTGAACAAATGAGCTCTGGCTGTTTTGTGCTCATCAAACTATGAAGATACAGTAAATAATAATGAGCCATCATTTATTGAGGACTCATTATGTACCTGGCACACAAGTGCTTAAAATGGATTATATGATTATATGCTCACAACATTTCTACAAGGCACCAGGCTAAGTGTTTTGATATGGATTATATGATTTTATATTTACAACAGTCCTTTAAGAGTGGACTTATTATTATCTTCATCTGTAAACTTGAGAGGTGGTTCTGAGAGGTTAACTCCCCACTTTGTAAAATTGTTTGGCAGTATCAAGTAAAATTAAACATATACTTATCCCTTGGCTCAGAAATTCCATTCTTAAGTACATAACAAACAATAATGTGCACCCCAAGACATATACAAGAATATTCATATCACCACTATTAGCAATTGTCCCCAAATGGAAACAAATAAGGGTATGTCAAAAAGATCAGGGAAAGATTTGTATTATTTTTTAATTCTATTTTTACACAAACTTTTTGAAGTACTCTTGTACATTATTGATAGTGTAGGAAAATATCTTGTGATCTATTCATGCAATGAAATAGTATATAGCAGTGAGAATGTTGGAGTGAGCAGGACTGAAGCATGGTGCAACCTAAAACCACAAAGGCTCTAAAAGGTTTTAAGAGAATATAGTTTTTTTCTTGGCCTGTATTTCTCTGAATTCCCTCTTTTCCCGTGGTTATTTGATATTTTGAACCTTAGATATGGGGTAAGATGACATTATTTACATGAATGTAAAGTTGTTTTCCAGCCAGCCTGAAGCTGCAAACTTGCATGCACTACCTAAGCCCTAAGAGAAGGACGGCAGAGGAAACCAGACAAGTCTTTGGCTAGACCTTGTGTCTGACTCGTAGACACAGACCCTTCGCAGCTCACGTGCCTCTCCCTCCTTCTTTTCATTTCCCACATCCCATTACCTCATCCTCCTCTTTACAAACCCCTCCGTAAACCTGAGTCTTTGAGTTGGCTTTAGCCTGGCCACTCTCCTTCAGGTTCACAGGAGAGATGGGTTAGCCTAACATCTCTCCTTAGGTCACCAGTATTTCTGAACAAAAGCTGACTTCCATTTTCACCAACATTTGTCTTTTGATTGGTTTGCTTTTGTCTGGGGCAGGCATCCGGACCGGTGAGTTCGATATCAATTTTGGGGAGTTTTAGCCAGGAGCAGAGTGTGCCCTGTAACGAAAAAATAAATTGCAACTACACATGAGGACATGGAGCACTCACATGAGTTGACGTTGAGCGATGGAAACCAGACACAAATTTACATCTTATGAGATCATTCATATAAAATACAAAGCAGGCAAAATTAATCAATGTTGTTAGAAGTTAACAGAGTGGTTAGTCATGGGAGGTGTAGTGACTGTATGGGACTATGGGAAAGGGGTGCTTCTGAATGCTCATTTGATGGATTGTACTGTGTTAACTTGGTTAAACTGGGAATTGTATTTCCCAGAATCCTGTTCTTGTACAGGGTACTTCCAAAAGTTCATGAAAAAATTTTTATTATCTTTTATTTCTATTTTCCACCAAATTTTGAAGTATCCTCCTAAGATTCCAAATTGATATTGGTCAAAAGAGGAACTTGGGAACAGCAGTAGCCCTTATTCTTGGAAAGTCACTATAGTTACATATGGTGATGGGAAGGCACAATGGTGCCCTGCAGGTGTAGACTATGTTTTCTTTCACCTACTCTACATCCTGCTCACCCTTCTGATTGCTGTCCTTATGACTCACAGAGACCCCAAATCCACCATCAGATACTTGGCTAGAGATCACAGGGTGGCAGCTGCATCGAAGCAACAGCATATCATAAACCCCTTTATAAGCTCTCTGTTCATGATTTCACTATGGCTGTAGAAGGTTTTGGAAGTTTTTATTTCCCAGAAAACTTTAAGTTATCTATTCTCATCAGTGTCTCAGACAGATTGGCTAGTGTGAGGGAAGTGGAATAGTTTAGTCAGGACCCCTCACCTCAGGTCTGGTTGGGGGTTGTGCAGCACATTCTTTGTAAGCAAGTTGTGTGTGGGTGGAGTTAACGTGTATGCAGTGCCCATGTATCTTCTTAGTTTGCTGCTATTCTTGTGTGTTCTTCAGTGTGTGGAGCAGTGGCCCTGAGCTGCTTGTTGGCAGAGAGCTCATGTCTAAAAATAGAGCATGTTTACTTTGCTGGCAGCTACTCAGCTTTTCTTTGGACTTTTCCAGTAGCAGTGGAGTTTTCAGAGTTTCTCTTTGGACTGCCTGATTCTCAGATGTGTGTGTGCTGAATAAAGACCATTCCTTCTTCAACCAAGGCTCCAAGGACCTTTTTTTCCTGTTACCTGTCTCGTAGACCTGTGTGTGAAGGGTTTGTGACCCAGTCTGGACAATGGGCTTGAGGGGTCTGTGAGCTCTAGACCCAGCCCTAGCTCTACAGCTAGTAACTCTTTCAATGATCCTCTGACTCTTCCTTTTAGACTGTCACTTTCCCAGCTCTTCCCACATACCTGTGACATATAATCTCATTATAAATTCTTTATTCACATATTTCTTATATTGAATCTACTACCTTGAGTGAGCCCCAACTGATACATTGTTAACATTTTATTTCTTGACCTGGGTGTCTGTTGCATGAATGTGTCGCTTTTGAAAAAAAATCATTAAACTCTATGTTTATGATTTTTGTACTTTTCCAATTATATTTTGTGTTTTAATTAAATGCTTACTTATAAAACATCCAGGAGTGAGAAAAGCATTCATGTCATGTCAGATCAAATTCAATTTTATTTTCGTAACATGTATACACAAACTGTATATTCTTCCAGGAGAATAACGCTTTCTGCCTTTTTATCTATGATAGCTATGTATTGTTTATCAAAAAATAGAAAGTAAGAAATTGCTGTATAGTATTGTCTAATGTTTTTATCTTAGACATCATTAAACGTCTTCTGCAATGTCACCTGTACAAGGTTTTCTTCAATTTGAAAAGGTGTATTACCTGTCAGTACTAGGTGTGTTGAGAAATAAGCTGCATTCATGGGCTATCATCTGAAAATAATAATTGAGCTGACTGGGCACGATATACAATTAAGAATTCCAGACTGTTCACCCAGCAATTTACTTAGCACCAAGGAAATATAAAGATGAAGCAATATGTATTTTTTGAGTAATAGTATCTAACTAAAGGGAAGGATTGTAGTGGATATTTACACCATAGAAGTGTTGTAGGCTGAATATGACTCTCAAAGGCATCCAGGTCCTAATCCTTGCAGCCTGTGAACATTATCATATATGGCAAAATGGACTTTGCAGATGTGATTAAGTTAAGGATCTCAAAATGGGGAGATTATCCTGCGTTATCAGGGAAGAGGAAGAAGGCAACCTGGTGATGGAAGCAAGAGGAGAAAAGGCATTGACATGTGGGCCCTGAGCCAATGAAATGAGGTCAGCCTCAAGAAGCTGCAAAAGGAAAAGAAATTAATTCTAGCCTGGTCTCCTGGGGGAGTACAACCCTTCTGACACCTTGATTTCGGCCCACTGAAACCCATTTCAGACGTTTGGCTTTCAGTAAGTAAAAGAATAAATTTGTACTTTTCTAAGCCACCCAGTTTGTGGTAATTTGTTTAAGTTGTCATAGGAAATTAATGCATGAAGAAAAGAAAGACTTTAAGGAGTAAAATCAGTATATGCATGAGGAACCAGCTATACCTTGTAAACAGAGAGAAAAGAAACCCAAACAAACAGAAATAATGGTACAATAGTTAGTATTCTTCCAATTTAAAGAGAGGTGGGATCCAAAAACATGGTGAGATCTGACTTGATCATATTCCACGCAGAAGATGCCAGGTAGCCTCGGCTGTAAGATACCTCTCTTACCAGTGACAAAAATATTATGATAAAGAATCCTAATGCAATTTAATTAAGCCATAATTAGAGGCAAGGCCACATTTGGCAAACTAATTTCTCCATGATGAATGTCTAAGGTGAAATTTGGTAATTATTTGAATCATTGAATAAGAATGAAGTCACTATAAGAAATATTTTGAAATGGTATGTACTTATGTATTATAAATATGATGTGTGTAAATATCTCTCTATTAACCTTTACATACACATAAAAATAGGTGTGGGCCTGTACACTCTAGCTTAGAAGTATAGCTGTGAAGCATCAGAGGTTTATTCTGAAGATTATCTGCATTGTTAGGTGATTCCTATAAGCCATTTTTCATATTTCTCAAGAGATATCAATGATGTATCAATGGTGTCTAGAACTCTCTCATTTTTCTAGCCCCTCATGAAGAATTATTTCCCTGGATCTTTGCTATGTTCTCAAGTATGTTCCAGCTTATGACTTTAGTTTTTCTTATTTATAGAACTGATTCAGTTTTCGAAATGATTCACCTCATTTATTTTTCCTGATTCATCCTGGATTATTATTAGGACTATCTCTTGCACTCTTGCTCTGCAAAATGGGCTCAGGCTACTCTCGTAAAATACTGTAAGTTTGGACCTGGTCTGCATGTGGAGAGGGTAAACTGAGTAGATCTGTGTTGTTCTAGCCCTGCAAGTTCCCAAGAAATGCCTGTTCTATTCTGTTTCATCAGGTTATTTGTGTATTCCTGTGACCTTGGGACGTGCTGTAGCATTTTAACCAGATAGTTTATACTAGTAATGTTATTTATGGTAAACACCTGCTTTCAGTCTAGGGCACTGGAGCTTTAGTAACTGAGGTCAGTCACAAAGAAACTGGAAGACTGTGACTGACCCTCCAATATAAAGTCTGGACAACCAGGCTCAGTTAAATTTCCGTGCTTGGCAAAAGTTTACACATATCAACACATCATTGCTGGAGGAATCAAGCTCATACTGTACTTCATCAGTGAGAGGGACACTTAGAAATCTGTGCCTGTGTTCTCCTAACCTTGCCTCATGAGACTTTTCCTTTTGCTGATTTTCTCTGTATCCTTTTGCTGTAATAAACTGTCACTGTGAATATAAAAACCACTGAGTCGCATGAGACCTTCTAGCAAATCAACCAACTCAGTGATAGTCTTAAGGACCCCTAATAGATTCTATTTCCCAGATCTGGGTCAGCAAAGGCTTTCTCACAGTAATATCATATTACTATGATACTACTTCATTCTTGCTCATTTTTCTAGCAAAGTACCAAACAGAATATAGTTAGAGCAATGATAGTAGAAATGATTTAACTAACAGAAAAAAATTTTGGCGATGGGAGAAAGAAAACCTGTGAGCTATCCTTGCAACTCTCTTAATTTCTCTCGTTGCTTTTACCTCATTACATGTCTGAGTAAATGCTTGTACCAGGAGGTGATAGATCAACTCTTAACATTTTCTTGTGTCTACTTAAGCTTGCATTATATTCTTTTTTTTACTCCATGGTTTCTTCTCGACTGTGGTTTTAACTAACTTTCTTTTTGGGGGGAGATAAGTTAAAATAAGATAATATAGTCTGTAAATGCACTTTATATGACATAGGTAAACAGGTCTTAATGGGTAGGATATGCATAATTGAATGAAGCCTCCACCTTTAAACTGACTCTGTGACGGGCTAAATTGTGTTCCCACAAAATTCATATGTTGAAGTCCTAATCCCCAATATCTCAGAATGTAACTATGTTTAGAGATAGGGCCTTTAAAATGGTAATTAAGATTAAATGAGATCATGAGTTTAGGCCTTAATCTAATACGACAGGTCTTTTTATAGGAAGAGGAGACTAAGACACACACAGAAGAAAGACCATGTGAGGACACGGTGGGAAGTCACCATTTACAAGCCGTGAAAACAGGCCTCAGAAGAAACCTGTTGACACTTCATTCTCAAACTTCTAGCCTCCAGAACTGTGAGGAAAGAAATTTCTTTCGTTTAAGCCGCCCAGTCTGTGCTTCTTTGTCATGACAGCCCCAGCAGACTAACATAGCCTCAAACTGCAAAAGTTCTAACATACCTTCAGGATAAATTGTAAACTACGTGTGATTATCTGATAATCTACCCACTGAGGAAACAATGATCAATCTGATAATATTAAATATCTCAAATCTCAATTTCTCTCTTAATGCTTTAGAAAAAAAAAATGACATATCTGCTCTAGACTTTTTCACAACCCAAATTTGTATATTAGTTGTTCCCAATCTGTAGGGCATGGAGCAGATGATTGAAGACTGAATATATATTTTATTTCAAACTACAACTCCAGACTGAATAAATACTATACAGCAATACTTCAAACTTTCAAATGTATGTAAATGATATTCTGATTATGAAGATACAAAATTGTTTACAAGTATTTTTAAATGCACTGTAGCGCTTTATCATTACTTAATGAATTCTTAGAAAAGTCATGCAGGAGTCCACATGCTTTTCATGTTATAAAGAAATAATCACACTGGCTGTATAAAAACTTCATAAGGGTATCCTCTTCAATTTTAAATAAGATGGGGAAATGTGTGATTATTTTCTTTAGAAATATAGCATAGTACATGGCCTAGAATCATAGAATGAAAAGGTGCCTTCTATACCACTGATGTGAAAAATATTTATTTTGTACATGAAGGAAAAAGAAGCTAGCAGATTATTATTGTTACTCACAAAGACTTAATTACATAACTGGTCTAACACCTGAGTCATTCAGTCTAGTTAAGGAAATGTAGAATAGTTGTCTGTGTTGAAGTTGGCCTAAATGTGTTCAAATTCCAGCTTCACCACTCGCTAGACCTATTATGAAAGTTAAAAGAGGAAAGGTAAGCAAAGCATTTGGCACAGGGTCCACTAAAAAAAAAAAAAAAGGAAGAAAAGAAAAGAACTGAGCAATGGGTGGTTTACCACATTACTTTTAGCATTAAGCTAACTTCTGTATAAGCCTTGTTACACTGAGTGGATCCTGCCACCTACCCTCACTTACTGGTGAAGAAGCAGAGATTGATACCGAGAATTTTCTTGAGACTTAGTAAGAAGAAGTCATAGGTCCCCAGCAGGAAAGAAATCAACGTAAATCCTGCTAGTTTCCCTGAAATTAAGTAATTGGATTTATAATGACAGGGTAAGTTCCTTTTCTGATGCACTTGAATGACTTGTGAAATTCATATTTTTTTACTAAACCCAAAAGGCTTTCATGAACTCCAAACATAACAATTGAAAAGCCTTTTGTATCTGTGCCTTTATTCCAAAAATGTGTCTGTGCCTTTATTGCAAAAACACCTCATGATTTTTTTTTAAACGTAAGTGGTACATAGCGAAGAGACAAAATTAATGTGTATAAATCTCTTCTAAAATTGCCAATCATATCCACTTTTAAATGAGACATAACACTGTTGGGAATGAGGGTGATGTCACCAGGTTAACAATTTAATTTATGGAAAGACACACACAATTGTATATTGCAAAGGAGGTTGAGCTTGCACTAATCTTCAGATAAATCAATGCAGGATAATATGGAAATCAGCCCTTTAAAAACTACCAGGAAAATTATTACCCAATTCATCAAACAGAACATTTCTTTATTAATTCTCTTTCTGAAAATTCAGCAGAATATTTCACATCACTTAATAATCAGCTGCTTAATATATTTGTAATTATTTTCTTTTGCTTTACACTAGGATATTTGGTCTTTATTGTTTCTGCCTTTCTCCCAACCCCACTACATTTTTTGGAATGAAAAAATTTACTTTTTTAGGGTCTTCTGACATTTCTAATTACTGAGGGTCCTCATTTATAAGAACATTGGTTGGTAAATTCATAAAGCAAGACAGAAGCCCATAAATTGAATAAGATATTTATAGAACATTATTTCAACTGTGTATTGCGGAATATTTGAGTGTATGACTAAGTCTACTGAGTGGAGAGACAATTGATATTTCTTCAAAAGAATACAATGCAAACTGACAATGTGGTAAGCGTTCTTTTCTAGTATTTATTATTATAATTTTTTCTTGGTTACTTTTTATGAGGAGTGAACTATATTATAGCAGTAATGAAGATATTAAGAAAAATGTCCAAAACTTTAGGAAGTGTTAGACACCAGAATATGCCACCCCAAAATATGACTGTGAATGTCTGTGAAAGAGATCAGGACATGCCACTCCAAAATAAGCCACGTTGATATATTGATTATTTTGAGCTGAAGGTACTTGAAAAACAGCAAATGCAGAGAGATGCTTACTCTGAGCTCTCTTTATCTGTCTAAAGACAGATCCTCCAAAAGGAACTCAACTGTCACCAATCCCCTCTCCTCTAGGAAAGTTTCACATCACATGTTCTTTATCCATTGTTGATGGATGCTTTGGTTGTTTCCTTACCTTGTCTATTGTGAATAATGCTGCAATACACATAGGAGTACAGATCTCTCTTCAAGATAGTGATTTCATTTCCTTTAGATATATACCTAGAAGTGGAGTTGCTGGATCATATGGTAGTTCTATTTTTAGTTTATTAAGAATCCCTGTGCAGTTTTCTTTAATGGCTGTATTAATTTACATTCCAATCAGTAATGTATAAAGGTTCTATTTTCTCTGTAGATGCAAATTATTTCTGACTGGTAGGAAAGATACCCAAAAAATTGTAGCCCTCTTTCCTTTAGAACATTAACCCATTTTATATTTATTGCAGCTATCTTATTTTAGCATCTTTTTCTTTTATTCTTCAATTCTCTGTCTCTTTACCATCTTGCTGTTTTCTTTATTAATGAGTTAAATCTTTGACATCATACTAGTCCATTTCTGTTGCTTATAATAAAACACATGGAACTGGGTAATTTATAAAGAAAATGAAATTTATCACATAGTTTCAGAGGCTGGAAAGTCCAAAGTCCAGGGAACACATCTGGTGAGTCTTCTTTGGTGGTGACTTTACAGCAGTGCAGGGGTCTCACATGGCAGAAAATGGCAGAGCAGAGAGAGGGATATTTCCTCACTGCTTTCTTTTTAAAGCCCTCAGAACTACATCCTTGATCACCATTATTAATCCATTCACTATGGCATGGTCCTCCAGTCTAACAACCTGTTCAAGGTTCCACCTTTCCATTACCATAACAGGATTTCCCACACTCAACAGTTACAGTGGGAATTAAGTTTTGGGGAGACATTTGACCCATTGTGCCCCAGGCCCCTCCCCCACCTCATGTCCTTTTCACATACAAATACATTTGTTTCATCCCTAAAGTCTTAACTTGTTTCAACTCTAAGGTCCAAAGTCCAAAGTCCCATCTGGGAAATCAAAACAAGCCATCTACTTCCAAGATAAAATGGTGGGACAAACATAGGGTACATATTCCCATTCAAAAAAGGGAGAAATTGGCCCTAAGAAAGGGATAATAGGTCCTTAAAAAAAAAAAAAAAAAAGAAGTCCAAAACTCAGCAGGGCAGACATTAAATCTCAAAGCTAGAGAATAATGTAACTTGACCCCATGATTCTCTGCACTCTAGTATGAGGGTTGTGTCCCCAAGTCCTTGGGAAGCTCTGCTCCCTATAGCTTTCTGGTCTCAGGCCACACTTCAGCTCTCTCAGGCTGGTGTTGAATGCTGGCAGCTCCACAAGTCTGGGGTTTCCATGGTGGTCCCACTATCACAGCTCCACTAGGCATGGGGTTTCTCTGCCACAACTGTGACTCCACATTTCCGTTTAGCATTGCTCTAGTAAAGGCTGTCTGTGGTGACTTCACCCCTGTGACAAATCTCTTCCTGGACCCCCAGGCTTTTCTGCACATCCTTTGAAATCAGGCCTACATAGCTCTGACATTCTTTGAGCCTGCAGACTGCCCACCACGTGGGCTCTGCCAAGGCTTCTGGCTTGTATTTTCCAACACTGCAGTTATAGCCACACCTAAGGCCAATTCAGCCATGGCTGGAGCGACCAAAGTAGCTGGGTGCTGGTACTGAAAGAAGATTTCTGAGGTAGCCCTGGACAGTGAGACCACAGAGGATGCCTCAGGGCTGTTCCCCAAGACCATTTTGTCTCACTAGGCCTTTGGGCCTGAAATGGAAGGGCTTCTGAAGTGCCCTCAGGGCCATTTTCCCCTTCTCTTGATAATCCCTTTCTTTTGTATCAATCTTCTTAGTACCATCACATTTTTTCCTCTGAAACTGCTCTCTGCTTCTCTACCACATGGCCAGGCTGCAAATTTTCCAAATCTTTATGCTCCGCTTTTCTTTTAAATTCTGGCTTCACATCATCATGCCTTTTCTGTCATAACTCAGCATAGGCTGTTACAAGTAGCCATGCAGCTTCCTTAATGCTTTGATGCTTGGAAATTTTTTTCCACCAAATACTCTGTACACTACTCTTAAGTTCCAACTTCCACAAAGACCTAGGGCATGGACACAATGCAGCCAAGTTCTTTGCCAGTTCATAGCAAGGTTGATCTTTGCCCAATTTTACAAAATGCTCCTTCTCATTTCTGAGACCATCTCAGAATGGCCTTTATAGACCATGTTCTATCAGCATTCAGGTCACCACAATGTAACCAGGCTCTAAGACATTCCAAAATTTCCATGGTTTTCTTGTCTTTTAAACTTTCACCAGCAGCTAGGCTTTTTCCCGCCTGCTACTCCAAATTTTCCAGCCTCTCCTCAAAACCCAGTTCCAAAGCTGCTTCCACCTTTGCAAGTATCTGTTATAAGTAACACTCTACTCATGTACTAATTTTTCTGTATTTAGTCTGTTTTTGTTGCTAATAGCAGAAAACATGGAACAGGGTAATTTATAAAGAAAATGAAATTTAGTGCTTACAATTTCAAAGGCTAGGAAGTCCAAGTCCAAGTAACATTTCTGGTAAGTCTTTGGTGATGGTTTTACAGCAATGCAGGGGTCTTACATGGCAGAAATCGGAAGAGCAGAGAGAGATAATTCCTCACTGCTCTCCTTTTACACCCTCTAACTATGCCTCTGACCATCATTATTAACCCATTCACTACAGCATGGTCCTACAGTGTATTCACCTCTTCAAGCTCCACCTTTCAATTACCATAATGGGATTTCCCACCCTCAACAGTTACAGTGAGAATTAAGTTTTGAGGGGACATTAAACCCAAGGAAAACATATTCTCACTTTATATTGTATGAGAATTAAGTTGTTAACTTTTTGAAAGTTATACTTTTATTAAGAAAGACAATAATAATTTATGAAATAAGGTTGTTCCCATCAGCAATGAAGAAAAGCAATAAAAAGAGAGCAAGAGTTACTTATGTCAAAGGAATACATAGGATTTAAGATACACTACACTTGCTTGCAGCTATATATTTGCAAAGCACCAAGCATCCTAATCTCTTCCTAAAATAACTCCATTGACTCTTCATACTTCATCTAAATCCCTTCTTGAAGGCTCTTAGATTTTTCTAATTTAGTCTTTTTTTCTCTCTGTTCAAATTAGAAAGCTATTGTTGCAATTCCTTGGTATAAATTCATTTTCTCTATCCTGCTGAAGTGTCAGGTAAGCAGTGTAGCTTCTGAAGAAGCATAAAGCGGGGAAAAAGAGGCATGGTGGGACTGGTCCCTCAGGAGCTCTCACCCTCCTGAGGAATGTCTCACAGAACCGGGTGTAAGTGTATATCCTTGAAGAACAACTTGGAAAGTAGTTAGTACGATGCTCAAGATCATCATTGCTGATTCACAGTTCTGCTTAGAGACCTCCCCGTCTTCTTCGGTTTCATTTGTTACATGGAGGTTAGCTGGGTTAAGTAGTTTATCTGAAAGATCTCTGCTTCCCCTAACCCTTGTCTGAGTGCTGGATCCAGTTTCAGTTACTACCCCTTAGGAAAGGACACTACTGACACATCTAAGGGAGAGAAAATGAATCCACAAAAAATGTTTCAGCATGTGTTGTTTTATTTGGTTTTTTGTTTGTTCGTTGGTTGGTTGGTTTTTAGCTTATTGGAGAGAAGCCTGAGAAATAATTTAGTTACTGTCAGCAAGAAAACAGTAAAGAGTCATTTTGAACAATAAGTTATTTTTCCCTATACCAGCATAGGAGCAGTAAAAACTTACATTGAAAGAGAAATTCTTGTAGATTAATGACAGTGCTGGAAGAGCATTTGACCTTTGCAGGCAATTAATCTCACTTCACATTTCTTTAAAGAAGAAATGTAGATTCACAATATACAGTGACTTATACAAGGCCACAGAGTTGGTGGGAGATGTGGAAGGGGCAGAATATTGCAAATAAAAGAGCACATTACTGAGATAGAAAAACCTAAACTCCAGAGCTTTGAAATTTCTTTTTTCAAATCTCGGGAATGACATTGAGACAACTACTTCAACTCTATTTATTCCACAAAGCCAAATATGGCCTAAGGTTATCTCTCAATGTTGGAACCAAATAGTTTCAAATTCAACAATTTGACTATTGTTGAAAGAAGAACAAAGCAGTTCCAAGGATCATAATTATGATTGTTTTTATTTGATGTCTTTGGAATAAGCTGTGAGTATACATTTTTCTGTCTCACAGTTCTTGGTCTGAGGTTCAATTTAGGTTTGCATCAGTAACTAAAATTAATTTCTCTGTTCTAATCTGTGACAGTAATTTTAAAGTACTATAAATTCCAAGACATGTTCATCCACTATAAGTAATTACTAATAAGTGACAAGCAAATATTTTATTTTGCGTCTTTAATTAGTAACTGTAAAGTAATACACTTCCTAGAGTGTTGTATGATAAAAACAGTTTAAATCATTTTAAAATTGACTTTTTAATTTTTTCATTTCCAAAGAAAATTATGAAGAACTGAAAAATTATATTATGCAATACAACTAAATAGATGTTTCTAAGAATGATGCCATTTTAATTGGAAACAAGAAAACCTGCATTCAATTTCATAAACCACATAATATTACCACATCACTCAAAAGATTTCAGCATTTTTCTGCTTTAATATTGCATTTCATTTCTTTAAATACAAGTAATCAGAATCTTGTTTTGAAAACAAACTATTTATTACTTGGTATGTGACTATTTATTACTTCTCAGTTATGTTTTGCAGTCATGTAATAGAAGTGGCAGTTAACATATCATTTATCCAACAATCTGGGAGTGAATTATAATGCCATTAAAACTATAGTGGCAGAATGCACAATTAATGGTTTCCAAAAGTATGTTAGTAAATCTGCTCTAGAAATAGAGACATGTCTATTGCTATATTTGTATCTGATATCGCTGTTTTCCCAAAGGACATCTGCCAAGCAAACATGAAAAAACTGGGATTGCGGGAAGAAGTTTAAATGGGCCAGTTTTCTCATCTTTCATACAAATATGTCGATGTTTGAGTTTAATTTGAAAATCAACAACTAGACTCGTAGTTACATCATGGAAGTCATGTTGATGAGCAGTAACAGAACTCACAAAAATATAACAGTAAGTAGAGAAGGAGGCAGGGAGGCAGCTGCTAAACAATGCACAACGTCAAGTCTAGATCATGATTTTTTTGTGGGGGATGACTGGCTGGTACGGGGCAGATCATGACTTTTGATGACTGATAGCCTCGATGTGGATTCCTGAGTCTGTTCTTGAGGAAATTAATTTACCTGTTTTGTCCCCAGGCTCTCATTTGCAAACTGAGGAAAATAATTACTTTTAGTTACAATGTTTGGGATTAAAGAGCCAATGAATGCAAAGCACCTGACACAGTGCGCAGCATATATTAGGAGGTAACATATTAGTTAATAGTTTTGTTATCATTATTGTTCTTTTAATTTTGATACCTGTCCCTCAAAATATCCTTATCGTTTATCCAGCTATGCTTCGTATACCTATCTGAATTTTAACACATGTCATTTGAGCAACATATCAAACTTTATTAAATTTATTTACAAAGCTTCTCTAACTCTTCTTACATCTCTGTGCTTATTAAGCATAAATTATGTGTCTGGTACATTGCTGCACATACACTTTTAGTAAGACAGTGCTCTTTCTCTTAAGAATCTCATGGTCCAGTATGTAAAACAGATGAATATTTTCATTAAATGAATTTTTCTTGTGCATTTATGCAAGTTGCCATCTTAGAGATCCTCCTTATTTAGTCTTCAATCATGTAAATTATCCTTCAAAACATGACATTTTGAGAGTGAAGGATAGCACTACTAATGATTATTCAAGGAAGTGGACATAAATCAGGACCATTCTGGAAAACTAGGAGAGATGTTCACTCAACAAACGGCACCTCTGCCCCATTGCCTCCTTTCTTCTCTCTCCAAAATACAGTACTAATTATTTCATTTATCTGTCTAAAAAATAGTTGATGGATCCCCCTCCTAAATATTAAAATCCAAACTACCGATGTCAGGTTTAAGGTGAAGTCCCGGGCCTTTTCACTTTGCTTATCTCTGTCTCCAAATCACATAGAAATAGCAACAATGAATTTAAAAATAATACAATGAAAACAGCCTAATAAGTTGGAATAGCAGAAACCACAGCCCAGAATCAGTAACAGGTACCAGGAGAATGTCATAATTATTACCTAAACATTTGTCAATAGCCAGACTTTATCCAAATAAGTAGTACATTAAGTCAGCCTTCCAATTCCAGGAAGTAAAGATATTCCAGGAAAAGAGATCCACATGTTATGAAACCAATAAGACAAATTATCAAATCCAGACTTCATTCCTCAGTCCCTCAGTCTAGTCCTTCATTTAAAAATATGAACACAAAACCAAAAATCAACATATAATAAAAACGAAGACCCATGATGAACAGGTGGCCCTCAACATTGACAAAAACGCATTTCAAGAACAAAAAAGAAACTAAAATAGGCTTTTATAAACAGAGAGATAAAAGAGCAGGCTATTGTGAAAAAGAAAGAAGCTAAACAAATATGATCCCTCACTTCCTCCCAGTACACCACACCCCACCAGCAAAAAATAAATAAATAAAAATTTAAAACAGGGTTAGAAAGCAAGGCCCAATAAAATCATATGATTGAGCATATGTACAACTATATATTCATATAATATTTACATAGACACAGATTACACACACACACACAAACACACCCGTGTGTGTGTTTGTGTGTGTGTGTGTGTGTATGCTATTTCTACCACCCTAATCAAAACCTGGTGCCCCTTGTATTGACCCATTTGCTAAAGCTGAAAACACTCAGAAAGTAGTTTCAGAATCGCCCACCCATATCATTCAAAAATTTACTAAAGCAAGTACAATACTTTTATGATCTTTATTGTGATAATATAAAATGTACATGCCATAAAATGCATAAATCTAAATGTGTCAATGGGATTTGACAAATGCATACACCCATGTAAACCACATTCTTATCAAGATACAGAAAAATTTCCAGCACCTCAGAAAGTTACCCAGAACCAGCCCTCACACTCCTCTGTCTTCCACCCTCAGGCCCTCCCAACACCCCTCCAACAGCCCTCAATTCCCCATTCCCTTCTTGAGAAAGAAAAATACTTTTCTGACTTGTTGCCATAGATTAATTTTACCCTTTTAGATTTTTTTTATAATTGAATTATTTTCTATACTCTTGTGTTGAGCTTATTTCTCTCTGAATAATGTCTGTGAGAATCATGCATATTGTTGCATGTTGAGATTTCGTTCCTTTTTACCATAGAATAGTGTTCTTTGCCACAGTTGGTTTATCCGTTCTTCTGTGATGAACATGTAAATTGTTTCTAGATTTTGTTATAAGCGATGACAAGCATTAAGCATTAAGTCCTTGTGGGGGGACATATATTCATTCTGCTTGGGTAGATGCCATTCTGTAGAGAAGTGGGATTGTTGCTACATGTGGTAGGTAAATAACTTTGAATGAAACTGCCAAACAGTTTTTCAAAGTGTGGCTTCACCATTTTATACACCCAAGAGCAATGTAAATTTGGTTTTCCCAAATACGCACATACATGTGTGTGTGAGCACATGCGCACTCTCACACACAATTATGCATTTCCATTACTTTTGGGAATTGTTGTCAAGCTTTGAGTGCTACCTGTTCTATTCATGTTTTAATTCCCATGGGATATCTATTGTTTTGCAGAAGCCATATTGACTTATATTTCTATATTTAATGCATGTGATTACTTAAAAAACATTTGTGCTGAAAATTCATTAACATTATTTCAATGCTTTCAGTTCTTTCCATGTATACTGGACGGAACCTATAAGTGAAAGGTAAATGGTCATATGTTTAGTGTTGAATCGAGAGAAATAGTATAATTCCTAGTACCTGCAAAATAAAATGGTGCTACTTCCTCGGTAACACAAGCTTTTCTCAAGTGAGGTGATAAATGTTTTTTCTTGCTTTTAGCAATTTGAGTGGAGACTTAATTGGGTTGTAAACTGGTGAATTAATGATGATAATTTTTAAGTTGGTAAAGGGCCACAAAAAACGATTATATGGTATAATGTCGAATATACTAATTATCCTGATTTGAACATCACATATTGTACACAGTCATGAATATTGAATGCAGTACCCCATACATATGTACAGTCAATTATGATTCAAGAAAAAAATTGAAGAAAAATTTTAACAGATTACAGTTTAATTTCTCAACACATGCCTTAGAAAGATTTAAAAGAAATGAGGTAACATTATAAAAGAAAACTCATTTTGATTCTATTTATTTATATAAATAATATGTCTCAGTGATAGCATTTACAAAATGATTAATAGAAGCGGAATTTATGCAGAAACACAACATTTATGGCAATGTTATTTTCATTTATGGATACAGAGACTAATGGAAAATAAAAGAATCATTTAGCTCATTAAGAAATATATTTCCAATTAATTGTTTATGTTTAATAAATACTAACACTTTTTCCTTTATTTACATTTTGAATCAGATTTGTACTACTAATAATTGTAATGAAGTACAGAATAATTCTGTTTTTACACTTGAATCTCATGGTCACAGGAAACAATTATTTTTCCTCTTATATTGTGTAATAAAATTATGATAAAGTGATAATAATATTTTACAGCTAAAATATAACAAAGGGAAAAAAAAATCCTGTGAAAACTTTGAAATGGAGCTATGTACCATACAAGAATGTGAAAAAAATATTAAATTTACCAATGTTAAAGAAGTTAATGTTCGTATATTTTTAAAATGAGTAATATTGCTTGTATTAGTCCATTTTGTGTTTCTATAACAGAAATACCAGAGACTGCGCAATTTATAAAGAATAGAAGTTGTTTTGGTTTACGATCTGGGACAGCTGCATCTGGCACTGACCTCAGTCTGCTTCTACTCATGGTGGGAAGTGGCAGGAAGCCAGTGGGTACAAGCAGATCACATGGTGAAAGGTAGCAAGAGAGAGAGAGAGAGAGGAGGTGCCAGGTCTTTTTAACAACCAGCTCTTAAGGGAACTAATAGAGCAAGAACTCACTTAGGCCCCTCTCCCCCAGGGAGAACATTAATCCGTTCATCAGGGATCCACCCCAATAACTCAAATAGCTTCCAGCACTGCCATATTGGGGATCAGATTTCCACATGAGTTTTGATGGGGACAACACATCCAAACTCTATCATTCCACCCTGGACCCCTAAAACTCATATCACTCTCACATATAAAGTACAGTCATTCCATCCCAAAAGTCCCAAAAGTCTTAGCTTGTTCCAGCACCAACTTAAAAGTCCAAAGTCCAAAGTCTCATCTGAGACCAAAAGCAAAAGTCTTTCCAGCAGTGAACCTGTAAAAATCAAAAACAAATTTAGTTACTTCCAAGACACAGTGGTGGAACAGACATTGGGTATACATTCCCATTCTGAAAGGGGGGAATAGGCTAGAAGAAAGGAGAAACAGGCCCCAAAGAAATCCAAAACTCAGCAGGGCAGTCATTATGTTTCAAAGATCCAAAATAATCTTCTTTTATACCAAGTCCTGCATCCTGGACACAACTGGGCATCTGGGCCCCCAAAGCATCAGGCAGCCTTACTTCCACAGCTCTTCCAGGTGCAGCCCACTGGGCTGCACTGGTGCCTGCAGCTTTTTCAAGCCTGTGTTGCATGTTGCCAGTGGCCTTACAGTCCTGGGGTCCTAGTGGCAGCCTTGCTGCATTGGCTATACTAGATATTTCCCTGGTGGGGGTTCTCTGTGGGGGCTCTGGCCCCACTTTCTTGCTCAGCATTGCTCTAGTAGATGGCCTCTGTGGCAGCTCTGCCCCTGAAGCAGGTCTCTGCCTGGGCCTCCAGGCTTTTCCACACATCCTCTGAAATCCGGGTGGAGGCTTCCACACCTCCACTGCTTTCATGTTCTGCTGGCCTGCAGATTTAACACAATATGGATGCCACCAAGATTTCAGGCTTCTATTCTCCAAAGCTGTTGCATGAACAACATTTGGGTCTGCTTGAGGCAAGACTGCTCAAGACACAGCAGCTAGGATGCAGGGAGAAGGTTCCCAAGGGCAGCTGCACCACAGATCTGCCCTCCGGGACCACTCAGTCCTTCTAGGCCTCAGGGCCTGTGATGGGTGGGGCACCCTTCCAGACTTCCCAAATGCCTTTAGGGCTTTTTCCCCATTGTCCTGACTATTAGCATCTGCTGCCTCACTGCCAAGCTAATGTCTTTAGTAACCAGTTTATCTGCTTCACCCTCACAGTTTTCTCTTGCTCTCAGCTTCTCTACCACATCGCAGGCTGCAAATTTTCCAGATCTTTACACTCTGCTTCTTTTTAAAATTTTGGCTTTAAAATCATGCCTTTTCTGCCATAACTCAGAGTAGGCTGTCAAAAGTAACCATGCAGCTTCCTTAGTACTTTGCTGTTTAGGAATTTCTTGCCCCAAACACTCTGGATCACAACTCTTAAGTTCCACCTTCCACAAAGTCCAAGGGCATGCACACAATGCAGCCAATCACTTTCCTGTGGTGTAGCAAGGGTGACCTTTGTCCAATTCCTAATAAGTTGCTCATTTCTATTGGAGACATCATCCACATGGTATGCTGTCCATGTTTCTATCAACATTCTGGTCACAACCATTTAACCAATCTCTAAAATGTTCCAAACTTTCCCTCATCTTTTTGTTTTCTTCTAAGTCCTCCAAATTCCTCCAACCTTTGCCCATTACCCAGTTCCAAAGCTGCATTCACATTTTCAGTTATCTGTATAGCAACACCCTACTCCTCAGTACCAATTTTCTGTATTAGTCCATTTGTGTTGCTATAACAGAAATACCTGAGACTGGGTAATCTATAAAGAACAGAGGTTTATTTGACTTATGATTCTGGGACAGCTGCATCTGGCATGGGCATCAGGCTGCTTCTACTCATGATGGAAAGCAGCAGGCAGCTGGCGGGTACAAGCAGATCACATGGCGAGAGGAAGCAAGAGAGAGAGAGGAGGTGCCTGGGTCTTTTAAACAACCAGCTCTTGTGGGAACTAATAGAGCAAGAACTCACTCATTAATCCCCTCTCCCCAGAGAGAACATTTAGGGGCCCAGGGGAGGAATGATAGAGTTTGGATGTGTTGTCCCCCCAAAATTCATGCAGAAATTTGGTTCCTAATGTGGCAGTATTGGAAACTGATTGAGTTATCGGGGCAGATCACTCATGAATGGATTAATGTTCTCTCTGGGTAGGGGGGATCAATGAGTGAGTTCTCGCTCTATTAGTTCCCACAAGAGCTGGTTGTTTAAAAGACCCAGGCACCTCCTCTCTCTCTCTCTCTTGTTTCCTCTCGCCATGTGATCTGCTCATACCCGCCGGCTGCCTGCTGCTTTCCACCATGAGTAGAAAAAGCCCGAGGCCTGTGCCAGATACAGCTGTCCAAGAATTATAAGCCAAATAAAACTCTCTTCCTTATAAATTACCCAGTCTCAGGTATTTCTGTTATAGCAACACAAACAGACAAGTACATTGCTGTTATAGATCCCATAAGATATATTTGGAAGCATTATGTACCATCTTTATCTATCCAAATAGTTTTTGATATTTAAAATATGTTGAAAATTAGTTCCTTTCAACAATTTGGTTAGATTATGAAATTTTTAGATATCAGCTTATATACGCGCAAGGAAGTGCAGAGTTTATTCATAATTTTGGAGGGCTGAATAAGCAAAGTATTAGCAAATTCATGATATATTTGACCCCTCAATAGGCTATTTGCATAATTTTATCATTCTTTTTTTAATTTAAGTGATATTCATATAACATAAATTTAACCTTCAGAAAAAAACAGAAGTCATGTTTTTAATAAAATAGATTTCACTAACAAGGATGCGTGACCTATTTTTTGAACAATATATTTTGTTTTTAGGTTTATGAAACAATTTAGTGGAAGTAGAAAGAGCTCCCATATAGTCCCTCACTCCGTCTCCACACACACACACATACACAGTTTCTCCTATTATTAATATTTAGCATTAGTGTGATACCTTTGTTACAATTGATGCGTACATATTGATACATCATTATTAACTTAAAGTTAATAGTTTACATTAGGATTTATTTGTAGTGTTGTACATACTGCAGGTTTTGAAAAATGTATAACTACATGTATCCAACATGACAATACCATACAGAATCATTTCCCTGCCCTAAACATCTTCTGTACTTTACCTATTCATCCTTCTCTCCTCTGAAACCCATGACAACCACTGATCATTTTAGTGTCTCCACAATTTTGCCTTTTCCAAAATGTCATATAGTTGGAATAATGCATTATGAATCCTTTTCAGATTAGTTTCTTTCATTTAACAACATACATTTAAGATTCCACCAATCTTTTCCTGAATTTATAACTCATTTTTTTTAAATCAGTAAATAATACTCCATTGTATAGAGTGTAATTGCTGGGTCATATGGTAATATTATGTTTAACTTTTTGAGAAACTACCAAACCATTTTCCATAGATACTTCATCATTTTACATTCCCACCAGCAATGCACAAGGGTTCCAATTTCTTCATATCATTACAATACTATTTTCCATTAAAAAGTTATTTTAGCCTAGTAGATATGATGTGGTATTTTATGATTCTGATTTGCATATCCCTAATGACTAATGGTGTTGTGCATTTTTTCATGTGTTTCTCATCATTTGAACATCTTTTTTGGGTAAATGTTTATTCAAGTTCTTTGTCCAATTTTAATTTGGCTATTGCCTTTTGTTGTTAGATTTTAGGAATTCCTTGTATATTCTGGATATTAAACCCTTATCTGATATATGATTTGCAAATATTCTCTCTCATCCTGCAAATTCCCTTTTGTTTAAGCCTAATAAGCCTAATATATATTTAAGTTTTTTTTTTTCTTTTGTTGATTGTGCTTTTGGTGTCATATCTAAGAATACATTGCCAAATCTCAAGGTCATGAAGATTTATATCTATGTTTTCTTCTAAGAGTTTTATGAGTTTAGCTGTTATATTTAGGTTCTTGATCTTTTTTTTTTTTTTTTTTTTAAATTTACATAGCTATAAGTTAGGGTTCCAACTTCATTCTTTTTCACATGACTATCCAGTTGTCCTACCATCACTTGTTGAAGAGATTAGTTTTTAACCATTGGATGGTCCTGGCATACTTGGTGAAAATCCAGTGGCCATGGATCTCTTATTTATGGACTCTCAATTCTATTTCATTATTCTATATGTCTATGTTTATTCTTATGCTAGTTTTATACTCTTTATTACTGTAACTTTAGTGAGTTTTAAAATTTGGAAATGTGCATCCGTGTCCTATTTCTTCTTCTTCAATATTGTTTTAACTATTCAGGGTCTCTTTAAATTTCATATAAATTTAAGGATCAGCTTTTCCATATTTGGAAGAAAAGACCACTGGAATTTGGTAGGAATAACGTTGACTGTACAAAGCTTTGGGTGGTATTTACATCATAACAATATTAAGTCTCCTGACCCATAAACACAGAATATCTTTCCATTTGTTTAGCTATGTTTTGTAAGTTTTCAGTATTTCACTCGTTTTTATATCTTCCTTTTTCAATTCACTGAACTTCTTTTTGTTTCTCATTACTGTTTTGTGCAGCTCTATGCCAGCCACCTACTTTTTCTGCCTCTCTTTCAGCTGAGATACAACCATTTCTTTTCCCAATTTGTCTTCCTGTTTCAGCAAAGAATGTTTTGTATGGTATCATATAGAAATATGTAAAATTTTATAATTATATTTTAATATGTAGCCCTTCCAAATTAAATAAACATAAAAGAAAATTAGAGAAATTATCCTTAATTTGAAGAGCAAAAATACTTGGAATGTAACAGCTGTTCAATAAATATTTTGAAAAGATCAATGAATAAATTATTTAATGAATTGCCACATCCTAATACAATGTTTTCATATGAACTTGCTGTCTAACCCTACACAATGTACTTACTTACATTCAGAACTTCTAATTATAGGGTTAAGGTGTACTTTATTATAATTTTCTTTCATTTAAAGAATAATTTCCTTGTATTTCTACACAATATTTAGTCTTTTGAAGTGTAGCATCCTATCATATTTTTTCAAGACTCATTCATTCAGTCTTCATAAATTTTAGGGTCTTGGGTTTATGCAGAAAGAGAGACCAGTTTAGTTGAAATGATTTCAAATATTGCTACATTCCACATACAATTTTAAAGCACTATCTTATTTTAGATTTTCCTTGAAGGAAATTTCAATGAAGATTTTTATATAAACTCTAATTTCTTCCCAGGAAGCATTCTCTCCCATCACTCTGCTAAGGCAAGTAATGATAATTAGAACGAGAGAGATTTGTAATCCAAAATTGCTTGGGGTTTTGTCTTGGTTTTGAAAATTCCGGGCTACAAAAGCATCGCATATTTGCAGAGCCAATTCTTATCAGAGGGATGCAGGAAATCGTATTTATTCTATGTCAATTAGTTGGCATATGTAGAAAAAACATAAACAAGAAAGCTATTATACAAAATGCTTGGCCTGTCTGATACATTCATCTTTGAGGAAAGAAGAAATGTCATATGATGAAATAAGAAGACTGAAATATTGTCTGCTTCTCTGAATTTAGTTTTAGATATGTCTTTTATATCACAAGTAGGAATATTATTTATTGCAAACCATGACATTTTATTTATTTCATGTACATATTAATCTATTCAACTGTAATTTTTAGTGATAATAGGAATTTTAAGGTTTTTAATTATTTTATACATGCTGAAATTAATAATTTTGTTCATGTCATTTTTTTTGCTGAATTTTTGTTTGGGAGAAATTTGTATAAAATGGTTGATGGGTCAAAGGGTTCTAAAAGTTATATGGTTATTAAATTATTTGTTTTTTCTATTTATACAACTATTTATACAACTGACCTTTATAGAGAATGGGTAGCACTGAGTATAAAGGTTTTTACATGACTTTTTAATTCAGGGTAAGTAAATTTATACTGCACTTATTGTTTAAAAATGACTATTATTTATGTTTTAGTGTTTTATTTACTATTTTAATTTAATTTCAGGTGTGTTGCTCATTGTGATTTTTATTATTCTCTGCTTATCTCAGAGATTTTTAAAAATTTTGAATGATGTTTTAATAAAAAATATTAAAATTATTGTGATAATTAAGAATTTTAGGCCATTACTATCAACTTTACAAGATTAATATCAACCATTCCAATATTTTACACACATAAAAAAATCACATATTTAGTGCATTTATCCAACTTTATAAACATCTTCCTTTCTTAATGTATGAGTCCTCTCCTTTTATAAGAATAATAATACAGGCATTTGCTCTCCATTTCTAATTTATATATGAATATTTTCTCAGCACATAACTTCCCATTTCAGTGTGTTTTATTATCATGAATAAGTTTTGTATTTTAAAGGAGGTATTACATTTTTCTTTTGTTTCTTTGTTCTATCCATCTTTGTATCTATAACTTCGCTAATTAGAAGATTATAATTCTTCACCTATATCTTACATATTCTAGTTTCACTGGTTTCCACACATTTTTAAGTTTTTAATTTTTAAACACCATATTTGCTGGGAAATTTTAAACCAATATTTTCTCTTTTCTAACTACGAATAAAAGCTAAACTGAGAGGAATTTTAACAAAGTTTTACTGTCAGATAGTATGTGTTTCTGTGTGTATGTTTGTGTGTACACATATATGCAGATAGCTACATTGATGCAAAACTTAACTCATGGCAAGACTGAATATGATAGAGGTTTTCTTTTTTGTAATGGCTTTTCATTAAGTCACAATGTGTCTATGAATTACTGAGAAAAATGCAAGGTTGGGTGATGAAATTATGTCTGATACAGCACCACACAAAGAAAGTTCACCCACACTGGCCTTCTCCACCATTTCCTAAACCCCGAGAACCTCAATTGCCTGATTTCAGTAAATGGTAATAAAATCAACTCAAAGTGAAATCATAATAAATTATCTCTAGAAATCCAAAGATGATTGGTGTAATCCAATGCTCCATATCTGACTGCTCCATGATTTCTCAGTACTACTGACTTGACCACTGACTTTTCTTCATTTCAGAGTTAAAAAACTTTCATAATGACTCAGAATATGTGAGTATATTCCACAAAGTTACTTCAGACAATATTATATTAAATGAGAAAGTAACTTTTCCAAAGGTGGTCTTGAGTGTCTTCATTTCTCAAATTCAAACATGAGATTTTTCTCTTACTCATCATCTTGGCCATTTAAACAAATATCCTCAGAGTATTCATATAGCGATACACATCTATTCTACAAACACATCTATAAATTGTGATCTACGAATACTCCTTCCAGAAACATATTCTTAAAAAATAACTAGACAATTGCATGAAGATATTCATGATATTCATGAATGCATTGTTCATATAAGTGAAAAACTGAAAATGATATAAATGTATAATAATAATAGTCAAGTCAAAAAGGTTAAAGAATAAAACAATACGTAAAGATTACAAATGACAAACATCTTTACTTGTCATTGTTAGTGTTCATGATATATTGATATGTAAATAGAGAAGTTTATAGACAATACGTAGAAGTGAACCATTTTTGTAATGTATTACACAGGTATAGAATATGTATATTTTTGATAAATGTATAGAAATGTATACAACTTTTGTTTCTGGATTATGATAATTCAAATTATTATATAATCTTTCAGGTTATATTTTCTATTTAGCTGCAAATAAACATGCGAACAGTACTATTTTAAAAGATGTAGCTTATATATATATATATATATATACGTATATATATATATATATATATATATATATATATATATATACGTGTGTGTGTGTGTGTGTATATATATATATAATTCCTTTAGACTGCCTCTGAGTAGACCAGCATCTTCTGTTAGGCAATATAATTGTCACATTTAGACACATTCAGGAAGCTAACAGTCATGTGAAAAGTATACAAAAACTGAGGATAGAAAATAAAATATAAAAATATGAAGAATTTTAGGCAAAGATGAGCTAATGGAAACATTTTAGCTTAGACAGAGTACCAAGATTATAACTTGCACTCTGAGTAATGTCTTGTGATTTTTAATGGCCACAGGTCACAAGAAACCTGTACAGAGTAATAAAAGAATGCATTGTCTAAGTAGTCTCAAGTAGACATTCAATTTTCCATTCAAATCCTTGTGTCTGCAATTAGCCATAGGGGCAGAAATTAGTCTGAAGGTAATTGCACTTATAATGGATTCACTGAGTAATAACTTTGTTACGTTTTCCCTAAAATGAAGGGACTTTTCTCCAATTGTATGTGCAATCACCTTATTATGAAATCCATTATTTTTAGCCTCAAATTGGCAAGTGCAAATGATTGCTGGGTCAAATTGTGAATGTGTAAAGGTAAACTCTGTGGATGTACCTGTTCTAGTCACCTAGTGCTGCTACATTACAACGTATCCAAACCTGGAGCCTTAAGCAACAACCATTTACTAAATCTTATAATTTTGTGGTTTAAAAATTTGCCCGGATTCAGCTGTCTGATTCTTCTTTTCAGCAAGGCTATGACAATGGTACTTGGTGTTATCTAGCTTGTAAATATGTTGACCTTGTTTCCTTCACATATACGGCACCTTGAAAGAGAGAGCTGAATAGTGGCGCTCACCTGGAACTGTCTACTAAAGCACCAGCATGATGGCTTCAGGATAGTTGTAAATCTTACCTGTATGCTCAAAATGTCAATAGGAAACGTTACAGAGAAAATGGCAAGAGCTGTATGTAATTTCGGCTTAGTTTTGACAGTTGCTTAGTATCACCTACCCTTTATTCTTTTGGTTGAAGCAATTACAAGCCCTCCCAGACTTAAGGGGAAGAGAGAAGTGTCAAAGAATCTGTAGCCATGTCTTAAAACTGGCATAATAACCAGAAAGAGAAAGACGAGAAAAACACTACAGGTAACAGATATTTATATCAAGCTCTAAATGAGAATGAATTCTATTGATTATAGGTTGAATGCCAGAATTGAAAATAGCATAATTTACTTGTTAAAAATACATGTATGAAATCTTTATCATGCAGAAATAACAAACTGCAGAGAAGCAACATATCCCCTTCTTAAAATGTCAAGTATGCTTCTTTAAGTTATATATATATATATATATATATATATATATATATATATATATATATATATATATATATATATATAATTTATTTATTTGTTTATTTATTTATTAAGCATAACAGCTACAATTTATAGATTGTGCTCTACTCCAGGCACTGTATTAAGTGTGCATTCGTTATCACATTTAATTCATGAAACAATGCAATGAAGGTACTATTATTATCTCCATTTTGTAGTTTAGAAAAGTGATGTTAGAAGAGATTAAGTAATGCACCAAATCATACAGCTTGTTAATAGAAACAACCACAGTACAACCCCAGGTCAGAAGATTCCAAAACACATTGTTTTAACCACTATATTTTAGTATGTTTAATTGCTTGAAGAATAACTTTTAAGTAAAGATATCTACATGTTCAGCTTTTTCTTTTCCCAAGTATGATTACTGACATGTTGCATAATGGTATTTTTAATATCTGCCCCTGGACTTTTGTGGGACAAAATTATTCTGAAACCTAACTCAATGACTAAAAGTAAGCTCAGAGAAACTCACATAATTTTCTGTATTCATTTATGTTAAATTTTACCAGAAACTTTTGTAAAGCATCTATCATTTTGGAAATGTTGAATCATACAACATTAGCGCTGGAAGAATATGTAGATTCAATCTAGTTAAGTATCCTAATTTTATAGTCTATTTATAGTTGCAAAGTCATGAAAAAGCATCAGAATGGAATGCTCCATGGAGAAATTCAGAGCATTGAAGTTTTTAATAGAAATTGTAGCTTTTTCCAACCTCACCTGTCATCTTAAATATCCTAAACTATTTGTAATCTTGGAAGTAGTCTCCAGTTTTTGTCTTCAAGAAAAACAAAAATGTTCATCAGTACCTACCAAAAACATCCCTGATGAGGGCAGATATCTTCCCAGGACTCAAATGAGGTATTGATCTACCCCCTTAATATACTCTGAAATTATTTTCTTTGAAAAATGCTAAATAAATAAGGTATCTATTACTAAGGGCACACTAAGATATGATGCACATTCAGAAATAATTTGAACCAAAGTGACAAATCTAGGTGATTTTTCTAAAGAAAAGACAATGAGAGATGGCTTGTAATTTTACAGGTAAAATTATAGTCTGTCATCTGAAGCTGTTGAAAACCAAAGTCATTTAACCAGGACAGAGAGGTTTTCCATAATAAACATAGCAGGACAATGCTTTGTTTTTGTAGCTCAGTAGAAACCCAAATCCATCAGGGAATAAAAATGAACCTGAAAACTGGTTTAGAGTTTCTATCTTTCAGTAATATTTCTATAAATAATTTATAGCTCCCTACTATATATAAATAAACATTTACATATATACATTTATTTATGTTACATCCTGATGATATAAAAAGTATAGTCTCTAAATTTCTCAACACACCATTCTAGGCTGTTCCTGGGCTAGCATTTAGTCTTTTCTTCCAATGTAGGGATCCCACCCTAACAACATGGGCCACAAAATTTCTCCTTCATTAAATTCATTGGTCGTTCTGAAATCTTGGCTTAATCTGAACCATCAATTCAGTAAAATGTTAGATTTGTCTGTGTGTGGAAGCCTTACTTTTCTTTGGAGTTTCATCTGAAAAGTCTCTTCCTCCCAGGTGCTTTGCCTTGTACACCCTCTGACTAGAATTATTCTTTCTCCCTACACTTACTTGTCAAGTAGCAGATCCCTCAGCAAGCTCTGCACTCACTGAAGGCGGGGGCATTGTTTGCTTTCTCTTGTATTTAGCAGGGTACTTAGCACTATGTACAGCTCATAATAGATTTTCAATAAGTACATCCTGAGGCAGATAAAAAAGGAAGAGAGAAAGAGAAAGCAGGTGGAAAAAGAAAGTGTAAACACAAAACGAAGGATGAAAAATAGTCTCTAAATTCAGGATGTAGAGTGAGGCTAAAACTAGTATCAAACAGAGTTTATGTTAATGCTCAGGAGTGGATATCTTTGAAGTTCTCAGACTGTAGGCACCAAGTGGACAGGCATCATGTCTGTCTCGTTCAGCAGGTTTTCCCTAGTGCCTCATTTATCTATTTGGAAGTGAACTTTGCCCTATTAATGTTACTGCTCCTCACTTTACCTCCCCCTCAGTCTATGACATCAAAGGCACTTAGTAGATATTCATTGAGGAATAAGTGAATGAACCAAACAATAGAGCTGTTTTCAGGATTTTAAACAGAGGTACTCATTGTGATCAAAAATTAAGTTATTGTTTCTACAACAGTCAGAATATGCAGTTGAGATTATAAAACATAAGGACACAATGAGGCGTTATTAATTCAAAAACGGTAGAAGTCACAAAAGCAGTTAACTTGGCCAGCTCATATTTGTGGCTGGTTCTCAGGTTGCCTTTTGTAATGGGACATGCCGATTTATGACTTGGATTAAATGGCAGCAAGCAGGAAAATGGTCAAAATTTCACACCTGGCTCTCTGGTCTCAAGACAGGAGCCAGATGAGGGATTAGACTGACACTATGACTAACCTCTAACCTAGAGCAATGAAAAGCAGAGACAGTAAGTACAAAGGAGGAAAAACATATACGCTGAGTAAGAAATCCAGAACAGTTCATCTCTTCAGACTTGCAACCCAAACTCATCCATTCTATATCTTACAAGAGCATTGTTCAGAAGGAAGAACATGGAAACAGAGGTATATGGACTGGTCTTATTTTTCTGTGTATTTTTTTAAAAATTATTTTATTTTTTAAATGTGTTTAAATTTTTATAAGTAATCACAGATGATATGGATCAGAGAGTTATTAATCTATACCTAATTCTGATTCCAAAACTAATTTATTTTCTCTGCCTTAGGTCATTTAAATGCAGAGCAAACAATTAGGCTGAGGGAAGGACCTAATGGCTTTTACTTATTCCAATTATGTTTCTAAATTTTCACTGAACTGGTAGTCCAAAAAAAAAAAAAAAAAAAAAAAAAACCTTAAAGCACGAGCTCAAATCTACCTTTATATTCTAGAATTTGGCTTTTGATTTTCCAGAGCAAGGACAAAGCTAAATATGAATGTAGGGTTTGTATATGCAGGTGTGTACACACATGTGTATGTGTTTGTGTGTGTATTTATTAGTGGTGGTCCAGGACTCTCTTGTGGTAACTTTGCATTTTAAGCTTATTTTTAAAATAAAGAAAAGAGATAGTTTTGCTCATGAGAAAAATCAGACATGAGATATCAGCAACCCTTTTTTCAAGGGCTGGAGTTATTTTATGAACCAGGCACATGTCTCTCAGCACTGAAAATTAGAAAATGAATTGGGAGCAACCTTGAAGACCAAGTGCCAGTGTGCTCCTAGTTACCACTTTATTTTTCTTTGGCAGCAGTTTATTACCTGAATAGGTGGTAATGGGCACAACGGGTAACACAGTAAAGAAGAAACAATGCTCTTTACATGGCCAAGAGCCTAAGACATAAAGCTTTCTTTCAGAAAGAAAACCCCGCAAGGTGACCTAAAACTCTTTAGTGAAGAATATGTTATGAATATTTTATGGCAGATTTTCTCAACCTCTGCATTATTGACATTTTAAGCTGGATAATACTTTGTTGTGAGGGAATGACTTGTGTATGGTAGGATTTCTGGCAGCATCCTTGGAAGATTCTTGTAGATACCCATTAGATATCAGGAACAGCTCTCTCCAACTTGTGATAACCATACACCTCTGTAGATTGCCAGAGTAGTGCTAGGGACCAAAATAACCCCTCTTCTCTCAACAACTATTTAAAAGATTTTATAGAAGAAGAAACACAAAGTAGTGAACTCAAAAGAGCCATAAAGAAAGTCTATTTTCTCACACAAATGAACTAAATCTTTAGAGTAAAATATGGGGGATAAGAAACAAGATATAGCAAGTTAGTCCGTCGTAAAATTAACATTAGTAATTCATTCATTTATTTATCCAACCAATATTTATTGAATGCCAACTGTATTCCAAGTACCATGTAAAGATTCGAAGAACTTAGTCTGATTGAAGAGATAATAAATAATGGACATTTTTAAAGCAATCCTTGTGCAAAGAATTATAGAACCTCTGTGTTGATGGGGTATGATGCTTAATATTAGGTTTCAACTTGATTAAGTTAAGGAATACCTAGAAACCTGGCAAAGCATGATTTTTGGGTGTGCCTGTGACGGTGTTTTTAGAAAAGATTAGCATGAGAGCCTGAGTGCACTAGATAGGAAAGATCGTCCCTCAATACAAGTGGGTCTATCCAATCTACTGGAATGAAAAAGCGAATCTCTCTCTATCCACTGGAGCTGAGATACACTCTTGTCTTTTATCCGTGGGCATTAGAACTCAAGACTCTCAGCCTTTGGGTTCTAGGACTTACACTAGCAACACCTCTGGGCTCTTAAGCTTTTGGCCTTAGACTGAGATTATACCACAGGCTTCACTGAGGTTTTTGACTTGGACTGAGCCACACTAGTGGCGTCCAGTTTGCAGACAGCCTGTCATGAGACTTCGCAGATTTCATAATTGTGTGAGCCAATTCCCCTAATAAATTCCTTCTCATATATCTATATACATATCCTCTTGTTTCTGTCTGCCTGGAAAACCTAATACAGGGGGCTAACCAGTCTGAATGGAAGGATATTCCTAATTATTCCTCTCTATAAAATCCCTTGAAATATTTCTTCCTCAGACATGGTAAACTCTTTCTAATAACTCATTAATACTCTATTCTTTTTACTCCATCAGCACCCTTTTCAATTATTTCCTTGATGTAATGTTGGAGTTTTAAAATACATTAGTTTTGTTTCTTGGCCTTAGCAGCACTGGGCTCCAAGGGGCAGGGGGTTGAGCCTCTCTGAACTCTCTCTCCTGGGGGATGGCAGCAGAGGACAAACTATGTCTTCTAAATTGAATCCTATCTTCATTTGGCCAGCAGGTTGGAATATGGTAATAGCCAACAGACACTTCACAAGGGCTTTCTCAGCCAAACCTGGTAAGTTTCTTTCACACACCGCTGCAGAGTGAACTAAGTTGGTCTTGGGGGGAAGGTCCTTTCCCACTGCTACCAGGCTTGTTTACTAGAGTAGATGAAAGAGGGGTGAGACCAAGCGGATCAAGGGAGAAGAAGACTTTAATTTTCAGGACAAACTATCCTGCCCCTTTCTACTATTTTTTACTTAGCCTCTCTCTTTCAGTATGTCTAGAGGTTTAGTTTAAAGGGAATGGCTGGGCAATACTGTGATTTGGCTTTTTACGGATTTCTTGTTTTATCTCCTCTTTCTGAACGTGGCAAGGGCAGGGGGACAATGTCTGGGTTAAATTCTTATAATTGGTTTGTTACTTAGGGAATGAGTTTTAGTGTTTTAAAATGTAAAAATGATGATACTCATATTAAAACAGTATTTACTTGTTAATAGTCTTATTTTTTCCCCTGAATCCCAAATGTTAGAGAGTTCCTTTAATTTAGAATATCCTACAGTGTCTTAAACAAGTTAAATTGAATAAGATAAATGACTTATTTTGATTAAAACAAGGCATGTGTTGTATGAAGTAAGACTATTACAACAAAATGATTTGGTAAGGACTATGCATGATTTTATGAACAGTGAGGAAGCCCTGGGAGAAGTAGGCTAAACTAGGGCTATCAGAGCCAGTAGCCACTTCTATTAAAAAAAATGCATGTCAACACAGTAATTTAAAATTATTTTCAAAAAAGAAAACCTTCTTATGTGGGTGTTCCAGAACTTGTAATCGTTGTTGAGAAACTAGTAGAACAATGTCGACAGAATATTTACTTCTGAAGAGTAAAGTAGAACTAAGAAATTTTTCATATCATTTTTATAAATGTTGTGCCTACCTATGCTTCTGGTAAAATAAATCTTATTTTAGTGAAAATAAAATGTCATAAATGTAATTTATTTTTTCTGACATTTACGTGTTTGTTTCCTTTCCTCATTTAACTTTACAGGAATCATAAAACAGAATTAGTTAGAAAATCACTAAAGGGTTTTCTATGTAATTGGTGTATATTTTGCTAATATGATATCATCATTAGTAATAACATTAGTAGATGTATACCAGCATTTATATTTAACTGGTATCCCATTAACAAAATGTAATCAGATAGTTATAATTTTGGTAATGGAGTACATTTTATAACACAATGATTATATTTCTCAGAAGTGTACTTGAGAGGTAGAGTTAGAGTTTCCTCACAAGATCATGTCTGAAGGAGACACAGAATAACTGAAATTTTTTGAAGGAAATCTGCCTTTTCTTATTAAAAGTGTATTAAATAAAAATTTTAAGATATTAATCTTTGTCAGTGGCATTGTCTGGTTGGTTCCTGTATATTTAAATGTGAAAAATAATTTTCTTAAACAATATCTCAATCCCTTTTCAAAATACTTTGAATAATTACTGCAATTGATCAGGACAGTGAGGTATGAAGGGCCTAAAGTTAAAGTTCTTTTTTACAGATAAGAATAATTAATATCTGAGAGATGACTATTTCACAGTGTATCAATAGCTGAGCTGTAACAAGACCCAATAGCTTTACAGTATAATCAAGTAGCAATGGTTAACTGGCCAGGAAATGAGAGTTATGTATGTGTGTGTGTGTGTGTGTATAGCTTTTACAAAACTTTGGAAAACATATGTGTTATATGTCATAAGTATAACACACCACAGACCAAATAAAGAAAAAAATTTGTGGATAAGAAATAACTTTCAGAGAAAAATTGCTCTTCATATTTAGATATTTAATTAAATTGCTCAATGTAATCTAAGAAACCTTTCAAAAAGTATGTAATGATGCCTACAAGATAGTGTCTGACTCTAAAATATTAAAATATTCAAATCAAACACATAGAGTATTTATAAAAGCAAGAAATGTTTCCATATAGCTTAAATTATTGAAAGATTAATTTATTTTTTTCTGTAGAATGGATGGGGGAAACATTATATACATGCATGTACACACACATGCACATACACACAAACACACTAAGCACAGATAGAAGACAATTGTATTTGTTTAACCTTGGGATGGGTCATTTTGGTTGTGCAAGGTTGACTGTCAAAGCAAAACTGGAATGAGGGGCAGCAGAGAAAGCAAGAGCTAAACTTAGCTCTACAAAGAAAGTGGGAAAGAATTAATGAAAAGAAATATGAATGAGGAAAGGAGGGATTTAAGAAGAATTTTGAGTAATAGAGCGACATCACAGTGGAAGTTAGCTAGAATTTGGGTGGAAAATCTTCCCATTTTTCATCATATATTTAGTCCATACCGTGTGCTAGGCACAGTGATAAGTGCTGAGAAAGCTAAGTTAAACAAAATTATCTACTGATGAGAAATCCCCTGTGATGGTCATAGTTAAGGATCTTCTATGAAAACGGGTGTCCGGAGAGTGTCTGATAAAATATCCCTCCTACTGATGTTGCATCTCTCTCTCTCTCTTTTTTAATAGCAGTTTTAGTTTTACAGAGAAATTGAGCAGAAAGTATAGATAATTCCCATACCTTCCTCCAACCCACATGTACTGTTTCTCCTATTATCGAAATGTTACATTAGTGTGGTATGTTTGTTAAAATCACTAATCAATATTGACAGTATGATGAGCTTTTTTTGTATCAGGTTTCCCTCTTTGTTTTCAGTTCTATGGGTTTTTTCCTACTGCTTAATGTCATGTATTAACCATGATAGTATTATAAAGATTTTTTTGCTGCCCTAAAAATCCTCTGTGGGCCGAGCCCGTGGCGCACTCGGTAGAGTGCTGCGCTGGGAGCGCGGCGACACTCCTGCCGCGGGTTCGGATCCTATATAGGAATGACTGGTGCACTCACTGGCTGAGTGCTGGTCACGAAAAACGACAAAAAAAACAAAAAAAAAAAAAAATCCCCTGTGCTCCTCTTACTTCATTCTCCCCTTTCTCATTGCTGGAAATCCTGGCACCACTGAATTTTTTTTTTTTTTTCTTTTCATTATCTCAAACATTCATCATTTCTTTGTACTGGTAACCTTCAAAATCCTCTCTTCTAGCTAAAAGCAACTATACAATAAATTGTGGTAAATTATAGTCATCCTGCAGTGCTATGTAACACTGGATAATGTTCCTCTTAACTTTTGTATTCCTTAACCAACCTTTCACTATTCCCCCTCCACCTTACTCTTTCCGTCCTCTGGTAACTGCCATTCTACTCTCTACTTCTTTTTCTTTCTTTTTTTTGTAATTGAAACATAATTGATTATATATATCTGTGGGGTACAGACTTGAATATCAATATGTGTGTACACTGTGTGATAATCAAGTCAGGATAATGACCACATTCATCATTTCAAAGCATCACCATTTCCTTGTGTTGAGGACATCTGATCTCTTCTTTTCTAGCTATTTGATAATATGCAGTAAATTAATGTTAATAATAGATGCCTAGCTAGACTGTATATCAATAAAACTTATTTTTCCTAACTAGCTCTTTTGTGTCCATTAACAAATTTCTCTCTATCCCCCACACCCCCTTTCTTGCCTCTAGTAACCACAGTTCTGCTCTCTCCTTCAGAAAGTTCAACTTGTTATTACAAACACTGTTTCTTTTACTTTTGTTCTTTCTTTCTTTCTTTTTTTTTTAACTCCTGCTTATGAGTCAGGAAATGTGGTATTTGCCTTTCTATACCTGTTTTATTTTACTTAACGTATTTTTTCCGACCTTATCCATGCTACTGCAAATGTCAGAATTGCATTCCTTTTAAGGCTGAGTAGTATTCCATTGTGTATATATACCACATTTTCCTTACTCTGTTGTCTGTCGATGGACATTTAGGTTGATTCCATATCTTGGCTATTGTAAATAGAGTGCAATGTACATGGGAGTGCAGGTGATTGATTTCAAGATGATGATTTTCATTCTTTTGGGAATATACACAATAGTGAGATTGCTGGATCTTATGGCAGTTCTATCTGTAGTTGTTTGAGAAACCTCCATACTGTTTTTCATAATGGCTGCACTAATTTACAGTCCCACCAACAGTTTATATGTGTTCCCCTTTCTCTATATCCTCTTCAGTATTTGTTATTCTCTTTTTTTGATAATAGCCAGTCCAACTGATATAGTTTTGTTTTGCATTTTCCTGATGTGAAGTTGATCATTTTTTCGTGTACCTATTTTATGGCCATTTGTATGCATTCTTTTGAGGAATGTCTATCCAGCTCCTTTGGCCATTTTTTAAGCTTTTTTTTTTTTTTTTTTTTTTTTTTTGCTATTAAGTTGTTGGAGTTTCTTGTATATCCTTGTATAATAATCCCTTCTCAGATGCACAGGTTGCAAATATTTTCTCCCATTCTGTAGGTTGTCTTTTCACTCTGTTGATTGTTTCCTTTGCTGTGAAGAAGCTTTTTGGTTTCATGTAATCACATTTGTTTATTTTTGTTGTTGTTGTTGTCTGTACTTTTGAGGTTTTATTCGTAAAGTCTTTGCCTAGTCTTACATCCTGAAGTGTTTCCTGTGTGCTTTCTTCTAGGAGTTTTATAGTTTCAAGTCTTATATTTAAGTCTTTAAAGTATTTTAAGTTGATTTTGGTATATAGCAAGAAGTACTGGTCTAGTTTCATTCTTCTATATATGAGTATCCAGCTTTCCCAGTATAATTTATTGAAGAGGCTGTTCTTTCCCCAGTATATATTCTTGGTGCCTATGTCAAAGATCAGTTGGCTGTAGGTACATGATTGATTTCTTGGTTCTCTCTTCTGTTCCATTGGTCTATGTGTCTGTTTTTATGCCAACACTATGCTGTTTTGGGTATTATAGCTTTGTAGTATAATTTGAAGTCAGGTAGTGCAATGTTTCTGGCTTTCTTTTTATTTATTTATTTATTTTTGCTCAGGATTGCTTTGGCTATTCAGGATCTTTTGTTGTTCCATATAAATGTTAGGCTTTTTTTTTTTCTATTTCTGTGAAGAATCTCACTGGTATTTTGTTGTGGATTGCACTGAACCTGTAAATCACTTTGGGTAGTATGGACAATTTCATGTCAGTTTTTCCAATCCATGCCTATTCTCACCACTCTTATTTAACGAAGTTTTGGAAGTATTAGCCAGAGCAATCAGCCAAGAGAAAGAAATAAATAGCATCCAAATTGGAAAAGACAAAATCAATCTGTCCTTGTTTACAGATGACATGATCCTGTATATAGATAAACCTAAAAACTCTTGGAGGTAATAAATGAATTCAGTAAAGTTTAGTAAAATTGTAGGATACAAAATCAATATACAAAATCAGTAGCATTTCTTTAAGACAATAATGAACTAGCAGAAAACGAATTCAAGTAAGCAAGCCCATTTACAATAGCTACAAACAAAAAACAAAAACAAAGAAAACCTAGGAATAAATTTAACCAAGCAAATGAAATGTCTCTATAATGAAAAGCACAAAACACTGATGAAAGAAACTAAAGAGGACACGTAAAGGTGGAAAGACATTTTGTGTTCATGAACTGGAAGAATTAATGTTGTGAAAATACCTCTCTCTTACTCAGAATTTCTTCTCTATTCTTTTGTAGTATTCTGCTGCTATCAGGGCCAATTCTTCAGTAAAATTGAACACTGCTTTATGTGTAAGTGGTGTTGAAGAAGAAAAAATCAAAAAATTTGCTAGGTTATAGTTTTGGATTTCATGAAGTAAGAAAAGAAGAGGCAGGATAGGTGAAATTAGAATGAGGCCAGGGAGTTAGCATAAAGAGAAAAACATTGCAATGGTGATCATGAGAACATTAGCCCTGAATGGTCACAAAAATATCAGAGAACTTAATGGAATTCTGTTGGAATATAAGCTTTCCTTTTTTTTTTTTTTTTTTTTTTTTTTTAGTGCAGGGTGACTTTGGATGATAACTAGTGGTTAATACACTTCAGAGGGTTGCAGTTAAGATGAAATAATAAAATGAATTTAATTGACTCTGCATAATGCCTAGCTTTGTAGGTCACCAAAAAGGCAATGTCTCTTTACCTCGTGTCTTTCCTCAAGTGACTGCTTATGGGCCACAGTAATTATTAAATCTAGAAATAATTGTCCTAATGTCCCAAAGTGAATGTATGTGATTATTTACTTATAACTAATTATGCCACAATGATGCAGATACAACAAAAGTGTTTGTAAGTGTATTAGGAACAAGAAAGAAAGAAAAAGGAAGGAAGGAAGGAAGGAAGGAAGGAAGGAAGGAAGGAAGGAAGGAAGGAAGGAAGGAAGGAAGGAAGGAAGGAAGGAAATCTTATATGAGATTTTTGGAGAAAAGGCTATTTATATTTCTACTAAATATTTTATTCTATATTCCCATAACTGTTGGTCTTGAAAGCATATAGATAAACCCCATTTAGGGTTGTCTCAAATAGACTCTTACATCTAATTGTGCAGTGTGACCAAAAAGCATGCAGCCACTGAGAATAATATTAACAGGAACTGTCAAATGGCAAGTTTTAAAATATTTTCAGAGATGTTACATTTGGTGATGAAGTTTTATATGAAGGCACCCCTCACTTTATAGTTATAAGTTATATTAAATTTGCAGCATAAATTATGACAGGGAATGCATTCTAAGAAAGTTTTCAATGTTAATGAATAAACCTAATACACAAACACATACATGTGCATACACACGCAATGTGAAACAGACTCTAATGTATAAAAATTAGAATACACAGATATACTGGATGGGTGGGGACATCATATGAAACAATTGTCCTGTGATTTTGGGTTTAGTATTTTCTCTAGGTAAATAAAATAAAACAAAACACAAAGGATAAAGATAATTATAAAAACCAAAAGGAAAAAAATTCTTTATTTCTGGGGTGGCTGTTTACATGTACTTGACAAGACAGTAGAAAAAAAAGTGAATCCAGAGAAATAGTCTCAAAGATTGAAACAAGGGCTTTCCTAAGATTCTATTAATTGCATCATTTCAAGAAAAAAGGGATTATGTGAGACCCAGTTCAGTATCTCCAAGAGGGTCATAGTTAGAGAGTTGAAATTTCAAAAGGAGAGAACAGAACTGGGGTTGACAGAGGAGGGGGGCAGGGGTTGCAAGGGGTTGGTGGAGGGCCACTGGAAGTAATTGCATTGTGTGATGCTGAATGTACTGATTGTCCTGATTTGAGCATCACATACTGAGCACAGGTATTGATGTTCAATGCCATACCCCACAGATATGTAAAATCAATTATGTTTCAACTAAAAAAAAATTAAAAATTTTAAAAATCAAAATAATAAAACCTGATTACATGATTTCTTTAACTTCAGTATTTTAGATTTAAGTGTTTGTATTACATATTTAGACTTAAGCTTTTATATTATCAGTTTTGTTTTTACACATTTTGACTAGAATTCTTTGTTTAGGACACCTCATCTGGTATTTAGTGATAGAGGAAATGCAATAGTCAAATTTATCATAACTGGCAGACTTTTGAGACTAAGTGTACACATTAAGAAATACTTAAATTGTATTTTCTTCCCAAAGACTTTCAAAATGATTTACATACTCTGGAATTTTTAAGTAGATTTAGATATTTAAAATTAACATAATCTTCAAGAAGCTGTTAAGTTTGTCCTGTGTTATATCAGACTTAAGAGTATTCTAAGCCTGATAGTTTCCCCTAAATGTTACTAAATGGTTAATACAGTGCACTGTTAGAATATTTACCAGTCTATTATATACTATCTTAAATGGCCAATTAACCTGAAATTGTGTGAGCAATTTTCTTTCTATGTGAGGTATATTCCAGAGCTGTTTATTTCGAATCTGGGGACACCACTCACATTGCCATCTACGGGCATCGTCCCTTCAAGAGTTGGGCACTGTGCACTCAACATGGCCATTATAACACACATGGCCATGTGAAATTCTATGATTGGTCAGGTCTTAAATATAATCATGGTAGCTGGTGCATAGATATTTGATAAGAACTATCCTGAGAATTCAATATAATCATCTGTTCAGTTCTCCTAACATCCAATGATCAGCAAAATTATCTGGGACATGATAAGTACTCAATATATATTTATTGAAAGAAAAAAAAGAGATATGTGTATTTGGACTAAAAAACTGAGGCTTGGAAGTGTAAGTAACTTATCTAAGGAATTCAAACTATTTCCTTTTGCTTCCAAATTCATATCTTGTTACCACTGAGAATTTTAGTTAGCAGAGTTCTTAGCTCAAATCCTAGTGTCTTTCTTTCTAGGTCTGAGCATTCCTGATTTAACACACAGATGACTCTCGCTCATGACCAGTCCTACCGTAGTTGGGCTAGTCTGCTGAAAGCCTGTACCTGTGCAATTTGTGATAAGTGATACAGTGGATAAATATCTGCAAATCATATCAAAATAATGTGACTTTCTTTTAAAATAGTCATCAAACCAATACTCTAAGAAACATACAATTAATTTTTTAGACACTTGATAGATAAACAATTCTGAGAAATCAGAATAAGTGAACTAATTAATTAGATTGCTATTTTGCTTGATGCAAAAACAAAGTAAATGCAGGTCTACTTTCTGGCCTTGAAGATTTGAGTATCCTCTAGAACTCAGTAAGTTTCGTTTTGTGCTTTTATAAGTATACTTATCAGGAATTGTGTTTGCAGGTCCCGAAGACTACACTCAGGATTAATGATTTGCTAGAACTTTAAGAACTCAGGGAAATTGTTATACTCAAAGGCACAACTTAGTATACCAAAAAAAGATTAAAACCAGCAGAGTTAAAAGCTGCATAGGGTAGATTCTGTGAAAGGACCAGGCATGAGTTTCAGTTGTCCTATCCCAGTAGCATCTTATGAATAGTTCTTAATCCTCCCAGCAATGATGTTTGACAATACACACAGTGCTGCCAACCAGGGGAGCTACCCAAACCTTGGTGTTAAGGATTTTTTATTGGGGTCGGCCATATAGACTTTGTTGACCATGCATATGGCTGACCATAGCTACACTGTCTCCAGATCCTCCAAATTTCCACCTGATGCCACATGGTCCAAGGCCCCCACCATAAATCATATTATCCATATGAACAATGTGGCATGCCCAAGTTCCCAGGTAAACAAAAACACATTTACCAGGCAGGATATTCCAGGGGTTTAGAAGTTATCTTTAGAGCTGGAAAAAGCAAGAATTTTCTATGGAGTATACAATATTTTGGCACCCAAGCCTTCTGAATTATTTAATGCACAGGAGTAGAGCCAGCAGGTAAAGCAAAACTGACTGGTGCTTATCTTATATATAATATTTACAAGTACATTCAAATTAAATACATGGTGAAATCAATATGCACATTATCCAAATGATTAACCGCCCTACCTGTTATCCCTTCTCCAATAATACACATTTTCCACTGAAGTCTGAAGTTTCTTCCACAAATGGTTGGAAGAACTCTGATGTGCCTCTCAGGCGAAAGTAACAGAGGTGGACAAAGATGGGATCTGGTGGAAAGATGATGACTTGCCTGTGTCATCAGAAAGGAAAGGTAAAAATGCACAATAGAAAAATTGAAATACAGATCTGTAATTCATGACTAAAACCACAGATTTTTGAACACTCTGCATAAAATGAAAATTGGCTTAAAATACAAAGTAGGTTATCTAAAATAGAAAAGTGACTAGAAATCAGTTTTTATTTTTCTGTAGTGTATTTCTCATATAATTTATTTGAGTTAGAGTGTAAGGTTGAAATCTCTCCAATTTGTTTTTCTGTAAATGTTGGCCTTCTGGAGAGTTCCGTGGAAACATGTTGCTGTCTGTTGCCCTTACAGGGTTAAATGTGCATATTGATTTCACCATTTGAGCAGTTGCTTCTTCCCAGCTTGGTTGCTTCCAGTTGGGAACTATTCCTATAACTATGAAAATATTTAGCTTGACTGCAGGCCCAAATCTATATTGCTGAGAGAGAATACACATTACATTTGCATGCATGCATGCACACATGCAAATGAATGCTCTTCATTCTTACACATTTATCTTCAATTGCAATGTACATTTTAATTTGTCTGCTATATTTATGGTTTAGTATTCTACCTGATTTTCCAAGTAGTGGTGTTCTTAGCAGCTTTTTAAAACACAGTTGTATCATGGACTTAACGATAATTTATGGAAAATTCACTTTGAGGTAGGTACTAGTTTAAAAGCATAACCTTTCTCATATCTTATAAGGAAGAGTGCTACGGATTGCCTTTTTTACATATGAGGAATCTGGGCTCCAAATAGGTAAATGTAATAGCTGAAGTCTCATGCTAGTCAGAGGCTGAAATAGGACTCAGAACAGGTTTTCGTTCTTTCTTTTGTTAAAGGATTTTTTTAATTGAAACATATTGATTGTATATATTTATGGGGTACAGAGTTATATTTCAATAGATGTATACAATGTGTGGTAATTAAGTCAGGGTAATTAGCATGTTCATCACCACAAAATTTATCATTTCTTTGTGATAAGGACATTCCATCTCCTTTCTTCTAGCCACTTGAGAACATACAATAAATTATTGTTAATTATAGATACCTAGTACTACTGTACACCACTAGAACTTATTTATTGTCTAGTTGTAATTTTGTGTCCATTAACCAACCTTTCCCTATCCCCTCTTCCCCTCCACTTCCCAGGTTCTAGTAACCACAGTTCTGTTCTTTGCTTCTAAAACTTCAACTTATTATTATTGTTTTTCAAAAGTCCTTCATGTTAATACCAATACTGTGTTCAAGGTTGTTTTTCAGGCTACTGCTTCTAGCAGAGGACTTCACTGCCCTTGTGTAGGCTGATGCAGATACTGATGACTCTACAGCCAAGAAGAAGTTGTCAGAAAGAGATCCTTATGAATATATCTGCTTAGTTTCACTAGTAGATACCAAAAGTCTCCGGGATAGAGCAATTCTAATTATTAATCTTTACCTATTTGCTTACTCTAATAACATCAACAAATAATATTTTGCATGGTAATTTTGCACATGCCAAAGTTTATCCTAATATTATATGTGTATACCTATACACATATACGATATTTTTATATTTATATTTTTTTATTTAAGCTTTCTTTGACTGTCTGTTATAAAAAGAACAGAGTTTAGTAAATAGATATTTGAAAATATGTATGACACATCACAAAAGATATATGTGATATATAACCAGAGATAACACCTGGGTATGAAACTGAATTAAATTTCTGCAAATTATCTTGAAGTAAAATATGATGAAAACTTAGTTATCCTAAATATTTGGAAAAGTTATCTAGTGACTTCTGGATTCAGTCTTTAGAAGACTTGAAAATGTAATTTATACCTCATAGTTAAGTGCTAATATAGATCTAATTCACCTACAGGCAGGGAATTTGAGATTCAAGCTAATTCTTATCATGAAATTATTAGAATCTCTTTTCTTAAAAATGATTATTCTTAGGAAGAAATTAGAGTTTCATACAAAAAAAATTGTTGCAATTTTAAATGTGATAGATTAAAATTCACTAACTGAGTAAGAGGGCTCCATTAATTAATTCAGTGAAATTTCACTGATCATGAACTTTTATTACAGGCCAAGGCTAATGCTTGGTTAGGAGAATAAAATACATACAAGAGATAATCCCTGATTTCAGCAAGCTAATAGCAAATTCAAGAATGCGTACGGGTTTCCAGGAAATGGCAGCTGAACATGATGAGTACTGGGAATATAAACATGGTGTTAAAGTGGATCAAAGAAGAGGCACCAAACTGGCAAGTGATTTTAAGTGACCCAGTTAGTATTTGTGATAGTCTCTATTGTAAAAAGATTTAAAAACTATTTTCATCTAATTTGCATTTGTTCACATTCAGAATTATTTTGTTACTTTTTTTCCAACAGAATTATTTGAAAAAAGAGAAAAGTTTTTATTTTCCATGAATCAAATCTGATATGGTAAAGTAGATATCCTTCTCTTATAGCTCCCCAAAAGCCAAAGAAGCAGAAGGTGATGATCTGGGATGGAAGTTGCAGACAGGTATATTGTCTGAAGTGTTTCTCATTCATTTCTATAGCTGCAAACACTTACATATATAGAGAGCAAAGTCCTTTTCATCTGTCATTTAACAAGAATCCAATTACTGAGCATGAGCTTACTGCCTCATAAATAACATCCTCTTAGCTTTCCAATCACACCATTCCAATTCTGTATTTTGTCACCAAAAGTCCTGTTTTTAAAAATAATACTTTGGCCATCTGCTTACCCATATGTGCTACACATCACTGAATGTAGGATTCTCTGCAAGTTTTATAGATGGAACCACAAACCTTGAATGTGTTTTCTTTTATAATTAGTATTTTACAACCACATTAAATTGATCACAGGTAAACTGTTTCATTTTGGCAGGTTATTTTGATTGTAATCAGACTACTTGCTGGAAAGTGATTTTGTAGCCAATATATTTTAGTTATAAAGAGTTTTTCTTTCCTTTCTTTTTTTATAGCAAATACATTATTTTAAAGGTCACACTTGTCAGACCTATAAACTCAGTCCCAGACTTGCAATGTAAGGCATCCCTCAAAGGAGCCATCAGTGTTTACACTGGGGTGAAGAATGTTGTTTTAGCAGTTCCATCAGTTTCAATGACTGATGATGTCATTTTCAATCTCCACAATTGGTTTCTCCCAAATAAAAGGGGAAAACCACTTGTTCAGGAATTCACTTTGCAGTTTGCATGTTGAAAGTTATATTTTTTCTACTATACTTGTTTCCTACAAAACAAGATAAACTGTGAATATATGTATAGCGAAATCTGAAGTTATCGTAGCCCTTCAACTGAGGGACTGTCCTGTTCATGAACAAATTAGGGAAATTTTAAGTCCCCTGGGAAACCCACCAACCTGGGATGTCAGTGCTTTTGTGACACAATCATGAGGAATAAAACCTTAAAACTCCTGTTTAATACTCCATGTTTTCATGGTAAAAATGTAAGTTGAAGAATCACACATGAAATGTTTGCAATGTTCTCTCATTACCTAATATTTTGCTTAGACAACCCTGAAATTCTGTTAGACTTCAAAAATTTTATAACATACTTTAGTTGAGAAAATTATATGAAACAAGGTTGTCTTTTAATGTAAAACCAATGATTATAAAGTAGACTATCCCTCAGTTGCTATCTTTCACTCTCCCGCTTCCTTCCTAAAACCATCCAAATTTTGTTTTTCTGTAACATTCTCACTGTCATAAAAAAAAGATGAATCATATAAAATATGTTCACATATGAAGGGTGCAAACCAATGGTGGAGAGAGATGTGTAAGAGCTAATTTCAGTATATATCAGATAGATCAGCGGAAATACAAAGGTCCTAAAATAAAACTGTTAAGTGGGGTGGGGGAAGAGAGAGCAAAAGTAGGTAAAAGTTTGAGGAAAAAATGGATGCATTTATGGAGTAAAATTGGCAGCCTTGATAATACATGTTGCAGTGATGTAGTGAAGGCAGCAGCCAACATCAAGAGAGAATTGTGGATGAGGGAAATTTTGAGAAATGTTTCTGTAAAGAAGATGAGAGAAATGCTTTTATATGGTGAAGATTATGAATTTTGTAGGCTTCTCTATGAACATAATGTACCTCATCAAATATTTTAAAGTCTTTGAAACAACTTCTAAATATAATCATTCTATTAAAAAAATAAATTTGTCATATGTGAAGATTAAGACATATAGACGTCAGACTCTGATAATTTTTAAAAGACCTCAGACTCTGATAATGGTGCACTAGGTAATTAAAACATTCTACCTAATTAGCGAAATTTATATGTGTATAAAATATATGGATATCTATGTAAATTAAATAAACACACACACACACACACACACACACACACACACACACACACATCCATGAAAAGAAGGAAAGCAGAAATTTTAGTCCAGAATTTGGGTCCATTTTTCTCATGATGGCATCTACAATTTCAGAAGAGGTTTCTGTGAGGCTAATATCCTGAGTAACACTTTTTAACAGACTCGTGTGGCAAGAGAACCTATGCACTCATACACACACAAACACACTTCATACACAAACTCATGTCTAAAATATGAGAGAACTTCTAAAAGCTCATGGAAAGATTCACATTATCATTTTAATTCTATTTTCCCATGAACTTTTTGAGTACCCTCATATGTCTACAATCTGGGACATAAGAGGAGACAAAAAGTAAATAAATTAAAGCTAACAATACTTCAGAAAATAATCAACTCCTGGGGCTACAGATATTGGAGTTATCCAAACACAAACTTTAAAATTGCTTTGGTGCTCATTAACTGCACAAGTTCCTGTTTTTTTCTTTTTTTTTTTTTTTTGAGAGTTGTCCTTTATGATTTTCATATTATCATTACTGATCAATGATACATTTCAAATCATGCCCCTGCCCTATTTTTTATTTTTTTTATGATTTCAATTGTTTAGAATGTGATAGTGGATTAGTCGTACTGCCTAGAAAAAGTGTGACTTAGCCAAAAAATGCCTAGTAACTGAGAAAAGCTACTCTTGAGAATAATTTACTGAAAGATTATAATTTACTTTTTTTTGACATCTTTTCACAAGCAAATTAATGAAAGGTTATCATTGTGGATAAACTCTCAATTGTGAATTTTGAAGGACAGCCCAATGGAAAGACTTCTACTACTTAACTGTAGTTATATTAGCTTTTGAGAATTCTTAATGAACTTAATCATAGCAAGATCCTAATAAAATCAGGAATTTCAGAGTCTGAAAGTATTCTAGTGTTACATGTAGGAAAACTGAGGACAACTATTGTAATGAGATTTTTCTAAGGTCTGTAATCCAGCTAATAATAGTGAAGGAATTCCAATTACGGACTTTCTACATCTATTTATCATTCTTTTCACTAATACTAGCTTAAAAATTGTTTGCATAAATTTATCACTAGGCACTTTGCAAACATTGTCTTATTTAAACATAAAACAAAATAGTGGATGTTGATAATGGGAGAGGCTATGCAATGTGTGGGGGAAGGGGAATACAGGAAGTCTCTGTACCTCCCTCTCAGTTTTGTTGTGAACCTATAACTGCTCTAAAAAAATTGTCTTAGAAAATAGTAGCTGTGAAACAACAGCAATTTTATTCTTATTTTGCAAATAGGAAATTAAGTTATGCAGAGGTTAACATTTGTCTTTCCTAAAGTCATATCATGGGTGAGTGATATAAAGAGCACTAGAATCCTTTGCTAGATTCTCCAAAAGTGTATGTGAGTGTGTGGGGGTGGGGGGTGGGGGGTCGGGGGGGTAGGAGGTGTGTTAATGAGTATATTTACAGTCTGTCCTATTACACGCCCAAAGGCTCTTAAGAACCAGATAATTAAAAAGTCAGTTTGTGGTGATGAGGTTTAGGTTTACAAAAGAGTCTTATGGAAGTCTGGGTTTATTCTAATTAAGTGAACTACCAGGGTGCTAAATGAAATTCTGTGCTTGGCAAACTCTCTTTGCTTTTGCATGTGGGTGAAATATTCTGGGGATGAATGTTAAAAGCTCTCGTGCCACCTAGACCTTCTCTAGAATTATTTTCTAAAAACACTCTGCAATTTGGCAGCTGCTTTGCAATCTGGGAGTGCATTTTAATTGACATCACATAACTTTATGACCGAGGAATTTATTTCTCTCTCTACAAATTCCCTTCCCTCTTTTAGCCTATTAGTTGAAATACTTCAGTTAATAGTACAGACATTTCCCATTATAAATTTTTTGGGTCATAGTCCAATGAGATAGCTGGTTTTTCTTCAGCAAAAAGAGTGAGCATCACACTTTGCAAAATAAATAAATAAATAAGTTTTGTTATTTTTTGCATTTAATTTTTCCCTTTTGTCTTTTTGTTTTGATTTCTGTCTACTGCTATTTGCCCAATATGGTTCAATAAAGTTGGAAGAAATTTATTTACTTTATTTTATTATTTATTTTTTTTTTTTTGTCTTTTTTGTGACCGGCACTCAGCCAGTGAGTGCACCGGCCATTCCTATATAGGATCCGAACCCGCGGTGGGAGCGTCGCCGCGCTGCTAGCGCAGCACGCTACCGAGTGCGCCACGGGCTCGGCCCAGAAATTTATTTTTTTGATAGACATACTTGGTCAGTACTAGGATATCAGTAACATTTTCAGAGAAAAAATGTCTTTTGTATTACAATCTACTAGACTTGTCAATAACTCAGACAATTTGAGGCTTTCAGATAACTTTAAGTGAGCATTTCTGTTTATTTCCTAGAAAGTGTAGCCAACATCATTAGTGACACACTTCTGTTTTTTAAAAGGCTAAGCAGTTCTTCTATTACTCACTGGATTTATCTTTAATAAAGAGCAAATTGTGAAGTGAAGATGTAATGACTGAGAACCTGGGCTTTGAATTTACATGTGTCTGAATTTGAATCTCAACTCTGCCTTTATGGCTCTACGTCTTTGGTCAAATTACTTTTCCTCTCTAAGTTTAGTCCTTGCTTTGATAAGGTGGAGATAAGAATATTAAGTGAAAAAAGATTCAGATCCCCATACTGTCTGGATACCAAAAGAAAAAAAAAAGAGTGAATAAAGAAACATAAGTAAAAAGAAAAAGTTTAGCAGCATGCTTGCCAGACACCTATTATGCAGGAAATGAACAGTAGGTAACTATTGCAATACAATAACATAATAAAAGAGTTAGTAATATCATAAGTCATGAGCTGACAAGAAATGAACTTCAGAAGAATTGTCCCACTTTGAAAGAATTAAGAAAAGAATCATTGATTTGTAACATCTTGCATCTGGCATTTGGCTATTAAATAGTAATTAAAGAAACCTACAGGTGGAGGAAAATTTTAAGAAAAACTACTAGTAGTTTAGATAGATGACAATCTTATTTTAAAACTTTAAAGTGCATTGGTTATTTTGTGAATGCAAACTAAGAAAACACTAAATGTAGCTTATTGCATTTTCTGAACAATTTTAATGCATTTTAGTATGTCATTTGAAATCTAAGTAAATTTGGAGGCCAAAAAAAATGAAAGGATAGGTGCTTCTTTTAGTGAACTGGCATATTAGTTAGATCAGAAGCAACATACAATAAAACCTTGATCAATGGAAATGCTCTAGTCTTCTGCTGTTTTAGTTTTAATAGTAGAACATCAAGGTTCTTAAATATAGAAATATTTTTCTCCTATGCCTATATTATGTCTTATATTCCTAGTATTAGATTAATTGGGTACAATCTATTCATCTGATAGAGTATGCAAATTCTGAATATTATACAAGATTTTGGAGAGTGATAGAAGTTGAATTAAAAGTATACATATTCTAGGAAATTCTTGGATATTATATTTCACAGCTTTTTATAAATCTTTAATAAAAGACAAACGGTACAAAGCAGAAAATATTATATAAAGTAAAAAAAACCCTCATAATAAAAGCCTCTATCTCATTCACTGAACTTGATTTAGTTATTTTCCAATTATATGTACACAATTTATATGCATATAAATGTATGTATATATTAAATATAGTGTGTATTTGTATTTATGTATATATGTGTGTGGATATATGTAGAAATATACTTCAAAAAGCTCATGGAAAGACTTGTATTATATTTTAGTACTATTTTTCCAAGAACTTTTTTCTAAAGTACCTTCGCACGTGTGTATATACATATAGATAGGCACACACAAGACACACATTAAAACATGCACATGTATAATACAAATAGGTTGATCACAATTGTATATTGTGTTACAACTATAAACTGGAAAAAACATTACTGATTTCACTGTATAAAATTATTTAAAAATTTCTAACAAGACCCTAATTGTTTAAAGTAAATTGTCCACTTTAGACTATATTATAATATTGTGGCAAAAGACAGTAAAAAACTTTTCAGTTTTACTTACATATTGCATCAGGTTTTGACATCACAATGTAAATCAGAATGTATTGGTTATTTTTTATGTGTCTAGCATTTTTCCACAAAAAGTTAGGAAAAATTAAGGAATAAGATATGGATTCCGCCATTTAGATCTTTACCATCTAGAAGAAATATATTACATACATGAAACCATAAGCTTTTCTAGCAAATAGTAAATGATGAAAGAGAGTTACTTTGTGTTTTACAAATGGAATATATGCATTGGAAAGGAGCTGGGTAAAGCAATGTTACAAAGACAGGATAATGAAAGAAGGCTGTAGAAAAAGAGAACAATGGAGTTGGAAAGGATCAATCAGTATTTAAATGAAAACAACGTAAAAGAGAGTGTTTGGAGTACAAAGAGTAAGAACAAAGCTAATTTTTAAAAATGATGTTAGAGAAAGAAACGGCCATGGCTTATTTTTGAAACAGCTAGAATTTTTTCCTAATTGCCTAATTGGAGGCATTATGTGACTGGGAAGTAAGATGAGACAATACCCCTAAAAGGTGTTGCAGAATACCACCAGCATCCTTCACCATTTACTATATTTTTAACAATGCATATTTCTGGGCCGAACTGCATAGTTACTGAAACATCTCCTAGCGGTTAGGCCTATGCCCCTACACTTTAAACACCACCCCAGGTATTCTTCTTTACTCTAAAATTTGAGGTATATATTATGAAACATCTTCAAAGGCCAGTGTAAAAATGTATGCTTCAAGTGGTAGGAAATATATAGCAATTGTTTCAATATTTATTTGGCTATACATTTGCAATGGGATAAACCAATATCAAATTGTATTACTGATATATATTACAATGTATAATATACAGGGTATATAATATATTATTGATATATATTATTGATAAATATAGAAGTTCACATCAAAGGAAACTATAATATCACTGTATTTTGAGCTCATAACTATATCCTCCAAATTACATTGTTTTGTACAATGCTGTATGAGATAAATATTAAGAAACTACCCAAAAGTATGATTATAATGATAAAAGTTCCCTGATGCTGTGGATTGAATGTCCTCTGAAAACTCATTGAAGTTTGACCCCCATTGTAACAGTGCTAACAGATGGGAAATCCCATTATGGTATTTTAAAGGTGGAGCCTTAAGAGGTGATTAGATTGTAGTACTGTGCCCTCTGAATGGATTTATTCATTCACAGAATGAGTAATGGTTGTGATTCTGATAGCTATATAAGGAGAGTGAGTTAGAAGCTTAGCTCTCTTACTCAGCCCGTTCTCACCATGTGACACCATGCATCTCTGTAGAGTCATCATCAAAAAGGCCCTCACCAGATGTGTAACCAGGACCTTGGACTTCTCAACCTCCAAACTGTAGGAAATAAATTTTATTCCTTTATATATTACCCAGTTTCAGGTATTCTGTTATAAGCAACAGAAAATGGACTAATACACCTGCCTTTATACAACACATATTTAGAAACTCCTGCATGGTTACAAAAAGTTAGGTGCTTAGAAGATTTATTGTATTCACAAATTAAAGCACATATTTTTGTAGAAATAAGCCATGTCAAATTTATATACAGGAATTCATAAGTAAAAATATACACCTGCTTCTGTGTTAGATATAACTAACAGCATATTTAGAGACATAAATAAGTTAAATTAGTTGTGAAATATTCATCTGAGAACACATTTGTCATAGCAAACCTCTGAAGTCCTACATTCTCTCCTTCTGCACACATCACATTTTCTTTATCAGATCTTATACCCCATGTTAGAATCATAGTATCAATTTTGTCTTGGTATATTAGGACATCGAATCTTTAATATCTACAAGGGTAATTATGCATATGTTAGACATTAGATTTTTTCTCTGAATCATGTATGGCTCTTACTCGCTCCTCAATATTTCCATATGTTTGTCTCTTCATGCTGTATTATAAATACTTCCTAATGACCTATATTCTCATTCTTAAAGTCTAACTTCAGCTGTGTAATCTACATTTTTAAACAAAACCTACACATTTTTTTAAAAAAAAATATTTACTCTATATTTCAGTTTCAGTAATTCTAGTTTTTGTTTGTTTGTTTGTTTGTTTTTTAAGTTTCCAGTTCTTGGCCAAAATTCTCAATTTTTTTATCTCCTTCAATTTTAAAAGGTCATGTCTTTTTCTACTGTGTGTTATTTTCCCCTTTCCCCTTTTTTGATAACTCACTCTTTCTTTACATGCTCTTGGTTATTATTTCTCTTGTAATGGAAAAATGTTTTAAAGTTCAGGTGGTATTAGTAACTTTATTTTTTGAAATAATTCAACACTATTCTTTAGTCCTTATAATTCTGCCTATTTCTGGTTTACTCTTTCTCTTAAAGTGTAATTTTTTTTAATCTTCTGTGGTATAATTTTTTGGAATCCTAATCCAATGCATGAGAAGTTTACCAGGGCATCCAAATCAAATCCAGGGTCCTTGATAGTATTTGCTGCACAGCTAGCTCTGCCAAGTTGTCCAAAGCAATGTGTCAGCCTCTCTGCTAACTCTTCTGGAAATGACAGATGCTCCTACCAGAAAAATCAGTCTCATATGTTAGCCTCAACTTTTCAGGTTTGCTTTTGTTGGATCTCGTCATAACTTACAAACCATAACTCATCTCTGGCTTATTAGCTCTCTGATACCTTTATTTCTTGTTTAAATATTTTGTTCTCTGAGAGGAAATAATTTATCTCTTTTTTTCCTCTTTATTAAGTTCCCTGGACATACACAAATTAAATAATCAACATTTATCACATGCTTAATGTCATAGGCGGTGATCTCATTTATTTTCAGAAAAAAAAAATTATGAGATAATTACTATTATCCCTATTTTACCCGCATAGATACTGAAGCTTAGAATGTTTAAGTGACTTGCTTACAGTTGCAAGAACTGAACATAGAGCTCTGACAACAGAGACCAAAATCTTAAGCAAACTGAAATATAAATTAAAAGTAAAGTGGTTTTCAAAAATATCTCTTGAATAAATTCATTTAAAAGTTAATTTCATGCATTTATTCTCCCTATGTTAAAAAAGTTTCTAAACTCTGTGTTTTTACACTGTGAGATTACTGTATAAAGTAAGTTATACTAAGGTTCTTACAAATATTTGGCCTTAATCTTGAATGTGAGTCAAAATTTTAGAGTAGGAATTTAGGAATGTTTACTATACCATCATAAGAATACTTACCGCAAGTTCTTTTTGGAATAAAACATAAACATCACTTTTTTCTTTATCATTTCGTTTATTCTGCTAAAATTGAAATATAGTAAAAAACAATCTCTTTTCAGTAAGCCTTGCTGTTGGTTGAGTTCTGGTTTTATAGAACTGCTTTGCTCATGGGTTTCAAGGACTTTGTTTCTGCAAAGTCATAATATAATGTTTAGGGCAACATTTTTTTTTTCCTTTACAATACTTAAATGCCTAATACTTTATAATCTCTATCATTATTGCCAATTAATATTTATTGCATTTCTATAGGGGTATTCGACCAAACTAAATATTTTCTTAACTTGGAGATGTGTTCTTTTTCATTTAATACTATACATGTATTCAAAACAAAGGAGAATGATGTATGCAGATATGAAAAGTACTAGCATTAGAAACACTTATTTTGTCATATAAGCACACATACACACACACCCAAAAAACACTATACCACCATCAAAAATGTATCACTTAAATCAATAACCAAGAATATAGCCAAGGATCTCTTTACTTTCAATTTTCTACTTGGTTTTGGTTTTTAAAAATATTTCTGTATAATTCTATGATTACATAGCATTACGGATGTGTACATTTGGTTTCTGTTCTGTATGTTTGGCTTTATATATTTTTCACATAAATGTAATGAACATAATAGATAAAAATATTTATAGTTACAAAAATGTTATAATGTTCCATTATAGAATACCATGTTTCTGAATAGTATATATGTTCAGTATTTTTACAGTGGCAGGGTAATATGTCAAAAAGATGTACCAAAAATTTGCCTAACCATTTCCTTTAAAATAAGATCTATCAGATATTTCTAAAATTTTATAATTTGTATGGTATGAAATGTATTATTTTATGCAGTTATATTATTTACCTAGGATAGATTATAAAATATGTGATTACTCAATTAAAAAGATAGGACTATTTTGATGGTTGTTGACAACGTATAAAATCTCTTCCTAAAATTTTTTTTAATAATTGCAAATCAAGAAGCAGCAATGTTTCTCACTGTCTTCTTGCCGTTTTTGATGATTCGTACTTCATCAATTTTTTCTTTTATTTCTTAAATATGTTTACTGATATTTGAAAACAAATATTAGCCATTATTTTTAAAGCAAATTTGTTCTTTGACAATACATACGATATTTCGCTGTTGCCATGGAATATGTTTATATATATTTTTAAATTTTTAAATTTATTTTTATTAATGCATAATTGATTATACATATTTGTGAGATACACAGTTGACTATCAATACCTGTGTACAATGTGTGATGATCAAATCAGGATAATCAGCATGTTCATCATTACAAAACATAATCATTCCTTATGTCCACTAACCAATTTCTCACTAACATCCCTTTTCCTCCTTTTTCCCACCCTGTCACATGTATAGTTTCAAATAGTTTCTCCCCTTCTGTAGGTTTTTCACTCCACTGATTGTTTCCTTTGCTGTGAAAAAGCTTTTTAGTTTTATATAATCCCATTTGTTTATTTTTTTCTTTTGTCGTCTGTGTTTTTGAGGTCTTATTCATAACGTCTTTGCTCAGTCCTACATCCTGAAGTGTTTCCCGTGTGTTTTCTTTTATGAGTTTTATAGTTTCAGGTCTTATATTTGAGTCTTTTAAGCATTTTGAGTAGATTTTGGTACATGGTGAGAGGTAAAGGTTTAGTTTCATTCTTCTGCACATGATATCCAGCTTTCCCAGAACCATTTATGGAAGAGGCTGTCCTTTCCCTGATGTTCTTGGCACATTTGTTGAAGACCAGTCGGCTATAAGTACATGGATTGATTTCTGGTTCTCTCTTCTGTTCCACTGGTCTATGTGTCTGTTTGTATTCCAGCACCATGCTGGTTTAGGTACTACAGCTTTGTACATAGTTTGAAGTCAGGTAGTGTAACACCTGCATATTTACCTATTTATTTATTTTGTTCAGAATCATTCTGAATATTTGGGGCTTTTTGTTCCATATTAATGTTAGGTTTATGTGTTTCAGGTAGGTCCTTTTGGGGTTAATCTGTTTGGGGATCTTTGAGCTTCTTGGATCCACGGGACCATATCTCTCCCAATTCTTAGGATGTTTTCAGCTATTATTTTATTAAATAGTCTTTCATTGCCTTTGACTTTCTCTTTCCTTTCAGGTATACCCATAATATTGATGTTTGTATGCTTAAGGCTATCAGAAAGATCTCACAGGCTTTCTTCATTTTTTTTTTTTTAATTCCTTTTTCTTTTTTTTTTTTTTTTTGGTCTGACTGTGTTAATTCAAAACACCTGTCTTCTAGCTCAGAGGTTCTTCCACTTGTTCTAGCCTGTTGCTTATGCTTTTGGTTGTATTTTTTATTTCACTGAATGAGTTCTTCAGTTATGGGATTTCTGCTTTGTTCTTTTTTATTGTTTCTATCTCTTTGTTGAATTTTGTATACATGCCCTGGTTCTTTTTGTTGTTGTTGTTGTTGTTACTTCATTGGGATTTCTATCTATATTCTCTGTCCATCATGTTGAGTTCCTTTAATATTTACATTTGGGATTTCTCTTCAGGCAATTTCCCAGTTTCCTGTTATTTGAAGTCTGGTATTGGAGAATTATAGCTTTCTTTTGGGGGTGTCTTGTTTCCCTGCTTTTTCATGCTTCCTGTATCTCTGCAATGATGTCTGGGCATCTGATGTTCTAGTTACGTCTCTCAATTTTTGAAGTGCTTTTTGAAGGCAGAGACTCTTGTCTGTAGAAATATTTGATATTGATAGTCAGCTTGGTTCTGGGTGGGTGTGGTAGTGAGTGCTGGCTTGCTCTCAGCACCTTCTCTGCTGCTGCAGGTGGGCTGTTGTGTCAGATGAGATACTGGGCTCCTGGGGAAGGTGGCATGGATCTAGGCAGCTTGTATTCCCCAGCGTGCTTTCCACTGGTGCTGGTGGGATTGCTGTATCAGGAAGGCCTCTGAGCTCTATGGGTTGGAGGGCATGGATTCAGCCAACCATCACAAAGGACTGGGGCAGCCTCTTCTTGTTGTATGCTGGAGAGGCTGTAGAGTGTTGTGTCAGGCAGAGCTGTGAGCTTCTGGAGGAGGAGGATGTAGATACAGGCAACCAGCACTTGCTGTCTATTAGACTAAGTGTAGAGCATTGAGTTGAATGTGGCTCTGAGCTGCCAGGGAAGGATGGCATGTACCTAGGAAGCTGTCATGTTGTCTTCACCCCAGACCCTCTGTTGGGGTGTGTGGGGCCTCTGGGCTGGTGGGACTTTGATCTCCCCTGGCGTCTATCCCAAAATGTCAATGTCCAATGGCAGCCCAGGACTGAGGGGGAAGGGATGTTTCTTCACGTAGTTCCCATAGTTGTGTGGGCTCGTAGCTACTCCACATGGTGAGCTCACTATTTATGAGGGCCATGTGTCTCCCTACAGCCTGATTTGCAGGTATCTACGGTGGGAGCACTGGTAGCTCCTCCACCTACCTTGTCCCAGCAGTGGAGGGTGTTTCTCAAGTCTTCACACCAGTCCTGGTAGGGAATGTCCCCTGTCCTTCTATGTTGCTGTCTTGAGTTTCCAGGTCTAGAGAGGTTTTCCTCACTGTTTAGCTGGATTCCATTTTTTTTCTCCTAGACACTCTACTCTTCAGGTGACTACCTATTTGCTGCATTGTACTGCTTTTTGCATTAGAGGTGAGGGATAGCCATCTCTAGTCAGTTATCTTGCCAGGGGGGAAAAAAAATTGAATACATTTAAAACACAACATTGGAGATTCAGAAATGAATTCTTTCCAATAAGCCAATGAGTTCATCTAAAACTAAAATTTAAAAAAAAAAAGTCATGCTATGTCACAATCTTTTCTTTACAGAGATGTAAAAAAATACCAGCATTAGAAGTTAAATAAAGAGTTCATTTGGTCCCAACTGGTGAACGACATGGTGGTGAAAGCTGATAATCAGCCTAATGTTGATCTTTAACCCTTGAGCCCTATCAAATTTCATTGTCAGGTCTCCAGCTTCCTTCCAATTATAGTGAACACTGTCAGTGTTCACAGCTTTCGCTTGTTAACTACCTGTGTGTGTCTAGACCTGATTCATGTTGATTCCCTTGTCCACTGCAGCTTATTCTCAAGAGACCTTAAATCATCCTGGATTTGAAGTTGGTTATAAGCAAGGAGATCCTGCATCAGTTGTGCACTCAGGACACAGGTTCAAAACAAGAGGTGAAGTTCAACAAGTTCATGCCATATTTTAACATGTTCCAGAATTCCTCACAGGTCTACCAAAGTGAAATGTTGGGGCATTAACTCCTTGTGGTCTTGCTTTTGATTAAGATCTTTTTTTTTCCTGATGTGTACCAATTTCAACTGTGAATAATAAAAAAAAAGATTACTCAGTTACTAATATTCCCCAGGTCATAATATTAACAGAAATGTTTGAGTTAATATTACATAGAGCTTCCAGAGGAATAAATTCTTTGCTGTATAACTTGACAGATGCTAACAACTATTTTCCCTAAGGGTGGAAGAGGAGACCTGGGCAATTGGGGGCTGAGGGTAAAAGGGTAAAAGGTACACTAAATATTACTATGACGTTAGTTTATGTTGAGCTAATCACACCCAGGTGGCCCCAAATTATTGCTCAAGGCCCAAATGTCACCAAAAATATGGCTCCAGCACTCATTTTGATGCTAAAATAAAGAGTTGATCCATTCCAGGACTGTCCCTTTGGAACTTTAGCCCCTAGATTAAGATATCTAAATTCCTCTTCCAAAATAAATAAATAAATAAATAAAAAACATTCAGACTCTGCACATGTTAGTGATACTAGAATATCTATGAATCAGTATCTGGTGAAATCATGACAAAACAACAGTTTTTAGCTTCATATATCCCATTTTCAAGTGACCAGATGTCTAGGTTAAACTATTTTTCTCTCAGAAACTTTTTTCTTCCAAATATATAATTTTGGTCATTTTGATAATACTGAGAAACTTATGAAATATAGGGACAATTGAAATTTTATTTTCAAGATGGAGGTTTTAGAAATATATTTTAGTCAAAAATCTATTCTAACATTTTGTTTAAAAAATAGCTCTTAAGGGCCGGCCTTGTGGCTCACTCAGGAGAGTGCGGCGCTGTTAGTGCTGAGGCCACAGGTTCGGATCCTGTATAGGGATGGCCCGTGCGTTCACTGGCTGAGCACAGTGCAGACCACACCATGCCGAGGGTTGCGATCCCCTTACCAGTCCAAAAAAAAAAAAAAATAGCTCTTAAGAGAAGTCAGGGATGTCTTTTGAGAACACTGCTTGATAACAGCATGAAGCAACATTAGAATGCAACCTATAGGAGTTTCAAGATGGCGGCGGCTGCGGCGGCTGGCGCGGAGTAGCTGAGGTGGAAAAGGTGGCCACTGGGCCTCAGGCAGCCGGGAAACTTGTGGACCTTCCTCTGGCCATCTCTTAAGGGAGGACTGCTGCTGCTGGCCGGTTGTGGGGGCTCAACGCCACTTTGCCCCCGGCAGGAGAGGCTGCCTCATTTACAGGCAACAGCTTTGAAGTGTGGAGCAGGAAAAGAACTGATTCTTAGCTGCAAAAGTGAGTCTTGAAACAGGGAACACGGCGCCAGGGCTGCTGTGGATGCAGCCAGGATCCCGGAGGCTGGGGCCGCACTGAAGGCGGCCAGCTGCCCTATTCAGGATTCGAGGTTTCAGGCCGGCATTAAAGAAGATTCCTGGGAGCGCCCGAGCGGCGCCGCGACTGAACAGCCTGAGGCGGCAGCGCCGAGAACACGGAAGGCAACAAACCAGAGACAGAGCGAGCGCCCGACCTGGCACAGCACTGTGAGTGATCCCTGGCACAGCTCTGTTCGGGGGGTGAATGCCCACGCGGCTTCCGCCTGCACCACCAGGCCACTCACTGCCCCGGTGCTGCCTCCATTTTCCCAGGTGCGGGCAGCTCCGCCCTGCTCGGCCATCACTGAGCCCATTTGCTTGGCCTGGCGCGGGGCTTTCCGGTCCCTGCGGGCCGACCTCCTCTCCCACTCCCTCCACGGTTCTCTGGCAGGACTGGGGGTGTGGGGCGTCCCGACCAGTTTTGGGAGGGCTAGGAAGTACGGGCGGGCCGACTGTCACTCCACCACACCCTGGACTCCGGCCCCGGTAAACTTCCTGTTACTGGGAGGCAGATACCATCTCTGCGACCACCAGTTTGGAAAAAAGCCTAACGAATTTCTGGTTGGGAATAGTGCGGTAGGAGAGTTCCCAGGTCCGCTTGAACCTGCCGGAGAGCAGGCTGCAGGCGGGCACTAGACTCGGTTTATACCGGTGGGATACAAAGGTGAACAAGACCCGAGAAAGATCTACACAGTGCTACAAAGGCACCCAGAGAGACCGGTCGTCTGTGCCTAGCAGAAACCTGGTAGACTTCCTGGGCGAGGCGGTGCTGAGCAGGGTCTTGAAGGCCCAGCTGATAGACGAGGGGTGCAGAAGACACGCCCCAGCCCAGCACAGTGTTCACAGAGGGGGGAGACGTGCGGCCAGGGAGGCGGAGTCTCGACAGGAACCACACACCCGGTGGGGTCGCCACTGCACGATCTAACAGCCTGGGCCAGAGCACACGGAAAGGGGAGAAGTCCTGTACAGAAAGTGAAAGCTCAACAGAGATCACACACCCTGTGGTACGTGATCCACCAGCCCAGCTGACCAGAAAGGTGGCTCCCCGGAGAAGCCCAAGACCCGAGGCAACCACACACTCAAGACACTAGAGGCCAACTGAGCAGTCACGGCGGGAGCCATACCAAATTGGCAACCACAGCAACATCCTAGTTAGTCATTAGTCTTAAACCGGTGGACTGTGAAACCCCCTGCAACAATGAATAAACACCAAAAAAAAGACACCAGAAATACAAAAAATCAAGAAAGTACACCACCAAACGTTAATAAATCTCATACTCTAGATCCTATAGAACAAGAAGCCCTTGAAATAACTGACAAGGAATTTCGAGTGATAATTCTAAGGAAACTGAATGAGATACAAGAAAACTCAGCTAGACATCATGATGAAATGAGGAAAAGTATACAGGATCTGAAAGAGGAAATATACAAGGAAATCAATGTCCTGAAAAAAAATGTAGCAGAACTTGCTGAACTGAAGAAGTTATTCAGCGAAATAAAAAACACAACGGAGAGTTTAACCAGCAGGCTTGTCGAAGTTGAAGAGAGAACCTCTGAACTTGAAGATGGGCTGTTTGAAATAACACAAGCAGACAAAAAGAAAGAAAAAAGAATCAAGGACATGGAAGAAAATCTGAGAGAGATATCAGACAACCTCAAGCGCTCAAATATCCGAGTCATGGGTATTCCAGAAGGGGAAGAAAATGGAGATTCCATTGAAAACATATTCAAAAAAATAGTGGCAGAAAACTTCCCAGGTATAGGAAAAATCACAGATCTTCAGATCCAGGAAGCTCAACGATCTCCAAACGTATTCAACCCAAAAAGGCCTTCTCCAAGACATGTCATAGTCAAATTGGCAAAACTCAGAGACAAAGAGAGAATCTTAAAAGCTGCAAGAGAGAAGCGTCAAATCACCTATAAGGGAGCCCCAATCAGGTTAACATCAGACTTTTCATCACAAACCCTAAAAGCTAGAAAGGAATGGGATGATATTTTCAAAATACTAAAAGACAAAGATTGCCAGCCAAGAATACTCTACCCTGCAAGGCTATCCTTCCGAAATGAGGGGCAAATAGTATATTTCTCAGACAAACAAAAACTGCGGGAGTTCACTACCACAAGACCACCCTTACAAGAAATCCTCAAGGGAGTACTGGGTTTGGTTCCTGAAAAATAACTACCACTGCCATAAAAACCTAAGAAAAATCTAAACCCGCTAGTACAATAAAAATGGCATTCATGAAGAGAAAACAAGCTAACAAAAACACTATCTACAACCTAAGGAACCAACAAACAAAGAAACCAAACAGTAAATCAGAAAGCAAGGAACAAAAGACACCTAAGACAACCAAACAACCAATAAAATGCTAGGAATAAATCAACACCTTTCAATAACAACTCTTAATGTTAAAGGCTTAAATTCCCCAATTAAAAGACACAGACTGGCTGACTGGATCAAAAAACAGGACCCAACTATATGCTGCCTACAAGAGACCCACCTCACCCATAAAGATTCACACAGACTAAGAGTGAAAGGATGGAAAAAGATTTACCATGCAAACAGAAAAGAAAAACGAGCTGGAGTGGCTATTCTTATATCTGACAAAATAGACTTTAAACTAAAAACCATAAAAAGAGACAATGAGGGACACTACTTAATGATAAAAGGACTGATCCATCAAGAAGACATAACAATCATAAATATGTACGCACCCAATGTTGGAGCAGCCAGATTTATAAAACAAACTCTATTAGACCTAAAGAAGGAAATAGACACTAATACCATAATAGCAGGGGACCTGAACACTCCACTGTCAATATTAGACAGATCATCTAGGCAAAGAATCAGTAGAGAAACACAAGATCTAAACAAGACTCTAGACCAATTGGAATTGGCAGATATCTACAGAACATTCCACCCAATAACCTCAGAATATTCATTCTTCTCATCAGCACATGGATCATTCTCCAGGATAGATCACATATTAGGTCACAAATCAAGTCTCAGTAAATTCAAAAAAATTGGAATTATCCCATGTATCTTCTCAGACCACAATGGATTAAAACTAGAAATTAATAACAAACAAAACTCTGGAAACTATACAAACACATGGAAATTAAACAGCATTCTACTTAATGACATATGGGTCCAAGAAGAAATCAAGCAGGAAATCAAAAAGTTTATTGAAACTAATGAAAACAATGATACATCATACCAAAACCTGTGGGATACTGCAAAAGCAGTATTGAGGGGAAAATTTATTGCATTAAATGCTCACTTCAGAAGAATGGAAAGATGGCAAGTGAACAACCTAACACTTCACCTTAAAGAACTAGAAAAACAAGAACAATCCAATCCTAAAGTTAGCAGACGGAAAGAAATCATTAAGATCAGAGCAGAACTGAATGAAATTGAAAACCAAAAAACAATTCAAAAGATCAACGAATCAAAAAGTTGGTTTTTTGAAAAGATAAATAAAATTGACAAACCATTAGCATGGCTAACAAAAAAAAGAAGAGAGAAGACTCAAATAACAAAAATTAGAAATGAAAAAGGCGATATTACAACTGATTCATCTGAAATACAAGGAATCATTCGAGACTACTATAAACAACTGTACGCCAACAAATTTGAAAATCTGGAGGAAATGGATAAATTTCTGGACACACACAAGCTCCCAAAACTGAACCGTGAAGACGTAGAAAATCTGAACAGACCAATAACAATAAAGGAGATTGAAGCTGTTATCAGAAGGCTCCCAACAAAGAAAAGCCCAGGACCAGATGGATTCACAGCAGAATTTTACCAAACATTCAAAGAGGAATTGACACCGATTCTTTACAAACTATTCCAAAAGATTGAAACGGACGCAAATCTCCCAAACTCATTCTATGAAGCAAACATCATCCTGATACCAAAACCAGGTAAAGATATAACCAAAAAAGAAAACTACAGGCCGATATCCTTGATGAATATAGATGCAAAAATCCTCACTAAAATACTAGCAAACAGAATACAGCAACACATACGAAAAATTATTCATCACGATCAAGTGGGATTCATCCCAGGGATGCAAGGTTGGTTCAACATACGCAAATCAATAAATGTGATACACCATATGAATAAACTCAAACACAAGGACCATATGATCATCTCAATAGATGCTGAAAAAGCATTTGATAAAGTTCAGCACTCATTCATGACAAAGACCCTCTATAAGTTAGGTATAGAGGGAAAGTATCTCAACATAATTAAAGCCATATATGACAAACCCACTGCCAATATCATCCTGAATGGGGAAAAGCTGAAAGCTTTTCCTTTAAGAACAGGCACTAGACAAGGATGCCCACTCTCACCACTCCTATTCAACATAGTGTTGGAAGTACTAGCCAGAGCAATCAGAGAAGAGAAGGAAATAAAGGGCATCCAGATTGGAAAAGATGAAGTCAAACTGTCCCTGTTTGCAGATGACATGATCCTATATATCGAACAGCCTAAAACCTCTACAAAAAAACTGTTGGAATTGATAAATGATTTCAGCACAGTAGCAGGATACAAAATCAACACACAAAAATCAGTAGCATTTATTTTCTCCAATAGTGAACATGCAGAAGGAGAAATCAAGAAAGCCTGCCCATTTACAATAGCCACCAAAAAAATAAAATACTTAGGAATTGAGTTAACCAAGGAGGTGAAAAATCTCTATAATGAGAACTACAAACCACTGCTGAGAGAAATTAGAGAGGATACAAGAAGATGGAAAGATATTCCATGCTCTTGGATTGGAAGAATCAACATAGTGAAAATGTCCATACTACCCAAAGTGATATACAAATTCAATGCAATCCCCATCAAAATTCCAAAGACATTTTTCTCAGAAATGGAAAAAACTATTCAGACATTTATATGGAACAATAAAAGACCACGAATAGCCAAAGCAATGCTCAGCAAAAAAAATAAAGCTGGAGGCATAACACTACCTGACTTTAAGCTATACTACAAAGCTATAATAACCAAAACAGTATGGTACTGGCATAAAAACAGACACACTGACCAATGGAATAGAATAGAGAATCCAGAAATCAACCCACACACTTACTGCCATCTGATCTTTGACAAAGGCACCAAACCTATTCACTGGGGAAGGGACTGCCTCTTCAGCAAGTGGTGCTGGGATAACTGGATATCGATATGCAGGAGAATGAAACTAGATCCATACCTCTCACCGTATACTAAAATCAACTCAAAATGGATTAAGGATTTAAATATACACCCTGAGACAATAAAACTTCTTAAAGAAAACATAGGGGAAACACTTCAGGAAATAGGACTGGGCACAGACTTCATGAATACGACTCCAAAAGCACGAGCAATCAAAGGAAAAATAAACAAATGGGATTATATCAAACTAAAAAGCTTCTGCACAGCAAAAGAAACAATTAAAAGAGTTAAAAGACAACCAACAGAGTGGGAGAAAATATTTGCAAAATATACATCTGACAAAGGATTAATATCCAGAATATATAAGGAACTCAAACAACTTTACAAGAAGAAAACAAGCAACCCAATTAAAAAATGGGCAAAAGAGCTAAGTAGGCATTTCTCTAAGGAAGATATCCAAATGGCCAACAGACATATGAAAAAATGCTCAACATCACTCAGCATCCGGGAAATGCAAATCAAAACCACATTGAGATACCATCTAACCCCAGTTAGGATGGCTAAAATCCAAAAGACTATGAACGATAAATGCTGGCGAGGCTGCGGAGAAAAAGGAACTCTCATACATTGTTGGTGGGACTGCAAAATGGTGCAGCCTCTATGGAAAATGGTATGGAGGTTCCTTAAACAATTGCAAATAGATCTACCATACGACCCAGCCATCCCACTGTTGGGAATATACCCAGAGGAATGGAAATCATCAAGTCGAAGGTATACCTGTTCCCCAATGTTCATCGCAGCACTCTTTACAATTGCCAAGAGTTGGAACCAGCCCAAATGCCCATCATCAGATGAGTGGATACGGAAAATGTGGTACATCTACACAATGGAATACTACTCAGCTATAAAAACGAATGAAATACTGCCATTTGCAACAACATGGATGGACCTTGAGAGAATTATATTAAGTGAAACAAGTCAGGCACAGAAAGAGAAATACCACATGTTCTCACTTATTGGAGGGAGCTAAAAATTAATATATAAATTCACACACACACATACACACATACACACACAAACCGGGGGGCGGGGAGGAAGAAGATATAACAACCACAATTATTTGAAGTTGATACAACAAACAAACAGAAAGGACATTGTTGGGGGGGAGGGGGGGGAGGGAGAAGGGAGGGAGGTTTTGGTAATGGGGAGCATTAATCAGCTACAATGTATATCGACAAAATAAAATTTAAAAAAAAAATAAAATAAAAAAAATAAAAATAAAATAAAAATAAAAGAAAATTAAGCTAAAAAAAAAAAAAAAAAAAAAAAAGAATGCAACCTATAAAAGCCAGTTAACGACTATTGACAGGGAAGATCTTGATAGTGCCAGGTGTGACATTTATCCCACCTAATAACAAAAGATACTTGATTAGAATATTGTTTATCTGAGCAGTCTCCAATGAGATTGATTGAGTTTGAAAATGTTTCAGAGTTGTAAAGCCGTAAATAATAAGAAAGGAGGATTAATAACTGAGAGAAGGGAAATAAATGTTGGAGAATATTGTTCATATAAGTCTTTGGTAAATGTGTCATTGAAATACTTATGATGTGCCTTACACAGGATAAAATCTCAACATCTTTTTATTATAAGGTAGATATATATTTAAGGGACTGTCAATAAATAAGTAAAAAAGCTTTCCCTAGAATAAAATTTGAGATCTTTCTTCCTCCAGGTTGCAGTGTAGAGTTTGAAAGAATGCAGTAGAGCCTAGAAAAAGGTGAAGACGGAGTGCTTGGAGCTAAATAGCTGGGGTGAATTTTGCCTTGTCTGATTTCTGCCTCTGCTACTGTAGTCTTGTTATTTTGCCTCCAAAAGTTGTATTTTCTCATCTAGAAAGAGGGATAATAATGATTACTATCTCATAGTAAATATGTAAACAAATCATAACCATTATTTCCGAGAGAATATGGGTTAATAACTGGATGTATTGAAATTTTAAAAAGCCCTCGAGTTATAAATAATAAGCCTTCTGTTGAAGGGAAATATACTTCTGTTTTTGCGTCAAGAGTAAAGGGTCCCAATCACTTATACCAAACTGTTTTTTCCAGATATGTTTCAGAACTAATCAGGGAGAAACCCCTTTATTTAATATTTTTGGAGGGAAGTGTGTAAATGTTCACACTAAGTGTGTAAATGAAGACGATAAATAGTCTCACAGCAGGTCAAATCAGCTTTCATATCAAAGTGAGTTTGTTCCGTATCAGGCAGAACTGTGGCTTTCAGTTTATTAACTTCCAAACTTTAGATAAGAAATTGTATTCTTGTGTCCACCTTTACAGCCTGCATTTTTAAATATTTTATATTATACTTGTCTGTATCTATTTGAGCATGTCTATATCTCTCAATAGACTGTGTTCAGTTTTTGTCATTATATTGGAGAACCATGCATCATAGTAGATTGCTCAGAGGGACAAACAATTGTTGGTTAAATATATTGTCCAATTGTTATATTAGATCAATTTCTAGAAAATTGTTAGGGTCTCTGTAGCCCATGTGAATGAGATGAGACCTCAAATGAGAAAAATTGATGAATATTTGTAAGAATATATATTAAAGAAAGCAAGATAGTAGAGATGTTTAAGTCAGCTGTTGGCAATATCATATTTGTGCTATGTTGAGTTCCTGATATAGAAGTCAGGAAATGGAATTACAGGATGTCATGTGAGAAGCAGCTAACCTGACACTTGCAAAATGAGGAGTTAAATGGAGGAAAAAACAATTAGGGAAGGGATGGATGTCTGTACAGGGTGTGTCTGTCCTCTTAGTGCTTAGCCATAGTCTCGTGTAACCCATCCAGTCTCCAATGTAGGCAGTGATATTTTATGAAGTAGCTAATAAAATTAGTTTTTATTATAAATGGGTTAGTAAATTCATTAAATTGTCTCTCCCAGTCCTCTGATATATTAATCCTAATCACAAATTAATAAAATAGATATGTAGATAAGGACATAGACATAGATACAGGTATCAATGGAAGGCCTGCAGCATGGGTGAGGAGATGGAGCTAGACCTAATAAAGTACATAGTATTTTAAGAGGTTTATACGTTCCTCAGATTTTTTTTTTTTCTGCTTTGGTTTTATTTAATGCCATGAGTCACTCAGCCTTCTTAAAATTCTGAAAGGTGAGCTATTTATTCTCCTTTTCCCTTATCCCTATGAGTTTATGTTTGCTGCTGGGGTTTTTATGGCATTAGAAAAAAAATTGCAGAAAACTAAAGTGATATTTACTTTTAGAGTCTAGGATAATAATCTTTGTAAATAACTTTCAATATCTAAGAAAACTATTTTCATGGTGATGGAGAGGGATAATTTCCAGGTAAAAATTTCCTTCCATAGTATTTTCGCTACCCCAGTGATAACACTGATTGTCTTCTAGTGGAGAAGCAGGGCCCAAAGAAGCTTGGATTCATCTTATTTCAAGGTTGTTGAATTTGCTTGTTTGTCTGTTTATACCTTTTCTACTCTAAAGAATTTAGGGAATAGGGTAATGGCAATGTTTAGCCCATGGGGCAGTTTAGTGAATTAAATGTGATCATGAATGTAAGGTGATTATCACAACGGCTGACATATACTCTGTGTCCAAAAGACTAGCCATTGATTTTATGAATACATTAAATGTATAATCTTATTTCATTTTCTTCTTTTTTTTCACTGAGAATATCTTGCATTGGAGTAAAAAATACAGTACTGAAACAAAAAACAGGAGCAAGTATTTGCAGTCTGATGCTTCGAGAATTGCTAACTGTCATTATGTACATGACGGGGTAGGTGAAGCAGGTAATAAAACATTTGAACTCATTCCAGCTCTGGTGACCTTTTCTCAAACCCAGATGTTTAAATGACTGCTCAATGGGGATATGTGGGATTATAAATTTGTCCCATCTGCTGTGACCGTCTGCCCACTCTCAAAAGGTATAAAATCACCTACTGCATTCTGCAGCAGCAGCAGTCCCCATTCCAATCCACAGGAAAATTAAAAAGTAACCAGAAAACTTTCTTGTGGTGAAGCCTCTCAGTGTTCACCTGGGGGGAAAAAAATGAAGGTCAAGGTAATCACTTTGTTGATGTGTTGTTGGATAGCAGTGCTATGGGAAATATTTTATGATTTAAATGAGAGATGCAAATCTGGATAATCATAAACAAAAATGAGAGTGCATTTAAATGTTCAACTCTAGAAAGCAGAAGGCATGTTTCCAACACTGTATGGACCACATAATCCTTTTCTTCCAATTGGCTATTAGCTGCTAGTACTTTAATATCTTGGGGAGATACAATCTTACATTTTCAATATGTAATAGTAATACTATTATTATTATTAACAGCAATAATATATTAAGGTTTTGCAATTCCTCTGCTTTCTGTTATTCTGTATTTTAGCAACCCAGTGTTTTTTTGTTTTGTTTTGTTTTGGTTATTTCTTTTATACACTTTGAACTTTGCAATTACTTTATCATGCATTTATTTACTTGTTATTAGCTTTCTGCATCATTAGACAATATTCTCAAGGAGAGCAGGGATTATATTTCTCTTATCTGTTTATACACAGTACCCAGCAAAATGACTGGTGTGCAGTAGACACTCAACAAATTGTATGAATTATATTAAAAAATAACAAGATCATTTATATCGCCTAAAATCATTCTGTGTGATGGATGTCAATATACTTCACCAAATATCAATAAGAAATAATTCCAGAGCCTTAGATACTTTAATTCCTTGGTTGCTCCTTTAGCATAAGACCATATCATATATATTTACATATACACATGTACTAAAATAGAAAAGATGAAAATAGGGAAGTAGCATCCATGCAGAGTATACTGAAGAACTAAATTTGTGCTAGGTGTTCTCTTAATTTAAGGAGAATGCATATTGAGATGATTCTATTAGCATCAGTAAAAAAAATCACAAGAGATACATAGATAGATGATCGTTAAGTGATTTATAGATATACAATAGAAATGTAGATAGGTAGATGATAGATGGATAGATAGATAGTTAGATAGATTCTTCCAGCTTGGTGCCTGGACTCCCTTCTGCAGGGTACAAGATGTGGATGGATTTAGATGACCTAAGTATTAATCTTATTCTATCAGTTACAAGGTACTTGATCTTGAGCAAGCCCCTTGGCCTCAATAAATACTAACATTCTCATCTGTTAATTAAAATAAAATGGCACATGATTTCTCTTAGGATCAAATGGCATATGACATGCGAAAGCAATTTGTAAACTGGAAAGTAGTAGTCCGATGCTAATAGGTTTTGTACTCTGAATTGTTAGACTTGCTAAAAGACTTTTGATGATCTAATTTTTAGAAAGATAATGATAATTGGATGAAAAAATAGAAAAGTTGAAGTATTAGGTCTCGACTGAAGGGAAGGGTTGGAATAAACTAACATATGTAACCACAAATTGGAATGGAAATCTAGCTAATTATATTATTCCATAACTATATATTTTATCTGTAAACGGGACAGTGATAACTAATATAGATGTCTCTCATACTGATGTTTCTCTAATCTGTTTTTTTATTTAATTAAATGATAAATTCTTATTTTTAAATATAATTAGATATTTGTATTCCTCAGTCTTCCTCTCTTAATATCCAAAATTTGCCACCTCAAGAGATGATTTCACCAGATTCCTGTACCCCTTTTGGAGAATTTGATTCAGTGGGGCTGGGATAGGATCTGAAACTCTGTACTTCTCACCGGCTCCTTGATGATGCTGATGATACTGACCCATTGGAGCTTTGTGCTGCAGAGTGATAGTGAACAAAATCCAATATAAGGGATTTCCTCATGAATTAACAGGAAGGATATTTCAAATGGGTATTGCCATGTTTTTATTGATATTTCAAAAATTTTGAACAGAACTTTTTATCATCATGAATATAGGCAAAAGTATAGTTTTTAATGCATGGTCTGTTGGTCACATTTCTTAGTGAAAAAAACCCTAGACAGAAATTTGCATAAAAAGATATTAAAAGAAAGTATTCTTATGAATGACACCTTTAAGGGATTGAGAGAAACAGGATTGGGCAGAATGAGGTATAGCACAGGACACAGCCAGTTCCGCAGAGAACCCCAGAGCAGCTGTAGCTATTCAGTCATTTCTGTTCAAGGCCAGAGGGCTGGCCTTTTTACCCTCACATCAACCAGTAATTTGATGTATACCTACATTGGGATGCAAGTGCAGTATTTGGTGCAGCAACATCCTTCAGCAGAGGACATAAAAGCAATTGCTGGAGTGGAATTCAGCTCTGAATCCTCAGAAGTCAACATTCTGGCAGCTTAGCTCATGAGTGTTTTGTACAGAGGAAGGAAACTTGATGTTCATGGTCCAATCCACTAAAGATTGTCTGATATTTTAAATTAGTTCAGTTTCACTGGGATCTAGATACTGAAGTTTATACTTCAGTGGTAGATTACTCGGATAAAAACACAGATTACTTCCAGTCTGAAACATCTTTAATTTTTGAGTCAGCAAAAGTAAACCAGAAACTCCTGTACGTGTGCACCCCCACCTTGCAATATTTTTGTTGATTTTTGATTTTGAATGAACTGGAAATAGTGTTTTAGCACTTTAGCTTTAGAACTGTCAGTATTGTGAAAATTGAAGATTGTGAAATGAAGAATGCTGGGAATTAAATATTCTTTGAACTACTTCACCTTTTTGTAACAGAACTTTTAGTTATTAGTTTGCAATTATAACACTCACCTTAGCCCATCTCACTAACCCAACAAATACATTAATTAAATGTGAATCAAATAGAATGGTTAAAATAATTAATTTGGGTGAAATAATTAGACTTGCCAAATTATTTTTATTGAAGTGATAAGGTATAATATGAATTATCTAGCCCACTTCTTTTTTTAAAATAGATTAATAAACTGAGTTCTATGCAACTCATTCTTTCATTCTTTCGACCAGTATTTATAAAGCCTCTGCAACATACCAGGCAGCTGGCTGGGTGCAAAGGATGAAACAGAGAATAAAAGAGAGCTAGTCCCTTGTTCATGCAGCTTAAAGTTTTGAGGGGTATCTAATGAAAAAGAAAACAAAACCAAACAAACAAAGAAAATATTACACATATTGATACGGTGGAATCAATCATCAAATTATGATAAGAAGTACAACAATGGGGATCCATTTGGGTGAGAGTTAGGGAAGTTTTCTTTAAGATTGATAAAAGAAACAGGAAAATCCACAAATAAGCAGTGGGGAGAGTATTCCAGGCAGTGAAGAGCTTGGCATTTCAACAAATTGAAGGCCAGGCCACTGAGTTAGGTGGGCAGGTGAGTGTCATGAGACCACATGGGTTGGCAGGGACTGTTCCATACAAGGTATTGGAGGGTATGTGAGGAGTTTGGATTTAGATTTTTTGCCAATTGTGACAAAAACATCGTTTAAAATGCTATAACTTGGAGGTGAGAAGGCAAAGAATAACTTGGTCCAATGGAAGGAAAATATTTTGGAAGCTGAATATCCACCTGATTGTTGTGAGTGTGGGGTGGATATTGAGGGTCAGAGGCAAGGGTCATGTTGGGGAAGACCAGATAAGAAACAGCTGCAGTCGCCCAGGTATTTAGGTATTAAATGTCAAAACATATTTTCATTATTTTTGTTATATACAGACTACAGGATGTTACATACTTAAGTACATATTATTACTTAACATTCCATGCTTCCAATTGAGACCCAAGTTCTTTAATCTGTAGAATTCCCTTTAATATATATATTTTGAAGTATTGGTGTGCTGAGGAGTTTGTAAATTTATATAATTCACCTTCATGCTTTAATATTTTCACTAAAATTTTATAATTCTATATTTTCACTTTTATTATTTCCACATTTTAAATATGCCATTCCATCATATTCCAGCTTCCATGTGATTTGTTTATCAATTACCTTAATGGTACTGTTCTTTTGAAGGCAATTTTTTTTTTCTCTTTGATTTTAAGATTTCCTTTTTATCTTGAGATTTTTGCTGTTTGACTATGTTTTACTACTATGTGTGGCATTCATATTATTTCCTGAATATGTGAGAATGTATTTAATTAGTTTGAGAAATTTATCGCCATTATATAGTCAAATATTTCTCTTCTTCCTTTCTTCTCTCCTTCTAGTACTGTAACTATGTTTAACATGCTTTTCTAAGTCTGTATTTCTCATGTTCTGCTGTGCTTTTTTTCTTTCCAATTTTTTCTTAATATTTCTGCTTCAGTTTGAATATCTTTTATTAAGCTGTCTACAAGTTTACTAATCAAGTTTTTTGGTCTGGTTAGACAATGGTATATGTATACTTCATCAAATGAATAATTAGTTTAAGATTTTGTATTTTTTAGTTGTGGAATCATTATTTTTTCTTATACATTTTCTTATACATTCCAAATCTCTGTTAAAATGTTCCCTGTTATCTATTTTCCCATCTTTTCCATATATATATGTATATATATGCTATATATGTATGCTATATGTATATATATGTATATATATGTATGTATATATGTATGCTATGTATATATGTTAGACTCATTTGGATTGCAGCAAGATACTTATACAATAAATGTTACTTGGGGAAAAAGACAAACTCAGGGAATAATTCACATCTTCCGTGTTACACTCACTGGGGAATACATGCTCATTTAATAGGATAGTGGGGGAAGGGGTAGAAGGAAGCCAGTATTAGCAGTGGTTCTTAATTCTATTAAACAATTAGAATCACAGGAGTGGGGAAGGAGAGGAAGACTTTTAAAAAATCACAGAGCGTGGCTATCCATCCATATTAATCACATCAGTCTCCACAGGTGAGAAACAGACATTAGTATTTTTTGAAGCTTTCCAGGTGATTCTGATATTTGTCCAGGGTTGGTCTGATATTTATCATTGACTTAATTGTTCTTTCTCCTTACTCCCCCTCCTCCACATTTTCCTTTATTATGTTTTTTTTTTTTTTTTTTTTTTTTTTTTGTCGTTTTTTCGTGACCGGCACTCAGCCAGTGAGTGCACCGGTCAGTCCTATATAGGATCCGAACCCGCGGCGGGAGCATCGCCGCGCTCCCAGCGCAGCACTCTACCGAGTGCGCCACGGGCTCGGCCCACATTTTCCTTTATTATGTTTGCTCTGAGATCCTTAGGAAGAATTTGTAATAAAAGATCAATGGACAATGAAACTTATCTGTACAATGTTCAGAAGACTTCCATAGGTATGAAATATATATTCTGCAAGAGTAGTGCATACATTTATGCTAGAAATAAGGATATTGCTGTCAGCATTCCTTACACACAAAAAAGCTACTACAAAAATGAATATTTCTAGAGGATTCTATAAAGAAAGACAAAGAGGAGTCAAAATTAAAACAAGTAAAATTAAAGCTGGAATACATTTAAAATTACATTAAATGTACTGCTTTTATGTATTTTAAAAGCAATACTGAATAAAATGAGAAACATAATTTGTAATGTTTCTGCCATATACTAAGACTGTTTGCTTTTAAATTTGGCCTCACTGGCATGAGGTAATGACCTCCATGCCATGACATCAAGTGGATTTTTTCTTTTAGTTATAAACATTTTTCATCTTTCATTGGCATTCAACCCTATTTTATAATACTTCCTTAAAATATTCATTAAACATGACTCTGTGATAGCATACTGTCTTGATTCTATTTGACTATTCTTTTTCAATTTTCATTTTGTTTACTCAGCTCCACGGTTAAGTCTTAAAATATTTTAGTTTCACAGGTATTTTTTTTCTCATTCTGCATCTTTTTTCTGTAATCTCATGGCATCATTTATCCTCTGCACCCCATAATTTATACATTTATTTCTCCACTCCAAGCATGTTCCCTGAGCTTTCAACCTATATATTCAACTGCCTGACAACCTTTCTTAGATGTTTCAAATGCTGCTCAAGTTCAACATATCCAAAACCTAAGTTAATGATCTTCTCTGCAAACCAGTGAATGATAGACACCCTATGAAGCTGTACAATGTAGCAATATTTTCAGATCCTTATATCTCTAAATGCTCCCATCTGTGTACATAGCAAAGAGCCAGGTTTAACCCCACATTCAATCAAGCATTATGTTTTGCTCCTGTATCATATATTTCTATAGTCCTATATAAATCTGTCTTATACAAAACATAATAGAGAGTATAACTAGTTATGTATTTCCATGATGAGCTAATTAATACAAAAGTCTCTCAGTAGGCTGAATTCTCCATGAAATCATAGATTGTATTTGTTTTGCTCACTATTGTAATCCCAGTATATAGCACAGTGTTGGCATATAATAGGTACTGCTATGGTTTGAATGCCACCCCGTGCTCATGTTAGAGCTTAATCCCCAATACAGTATTTGAAAGGTAGGGCCTTTATGAAATGATTGGACCATGGGGTCTCTGCCCTCATGAATGGATTAATTAATTAATTGCATGTGAGGAAAATGGAGTCAGTATAGTCAGGCCCCCTCGCCTCATGTCTGGCTGGGTATGATTCAGCACATCCATTGTAAACAAGTTATACAAGAGTGGTGTAATCACGCATGCACACCCATATACTCCTTGGCTCATTGCCATTGTTGTGTAAATTTCGGTATAAGAGACAAGGGTTCTGCACCACTGGCCAGCAGAGCTAGCATTGGAATAAAGCATGTCTATCCTGCTATTGGCCACCAGAATCTTTTTCAACTACCTGACTCAGGATCTGCACAGGATGGAGCAGAGGGGTCTGTGATCCAGCCTGACAATGGGTAATGGATAAATGCACAGATGAGTTATCAAAGGAGTGGCACTAGCAGCTTTATAAGGAGAGAAAGAAGCACATTAGTACACTCTTGCTCAGCACTCACCATGTTATACCTGCATCTCCACAGGACTCTGTAGGGAATCTCCACCAGGAAGAAGTTCCTCACCAGATGCTCCTTCAACTTTCGACTTCCCAGCCTCCAAACCTGTAAGAAATTTTTTTTTTCTTATAAATTACCCAGTTTCAGGTGTTCTATTATAAGCAACAGAAAATGGACTAACACAGGTACTTAATATATCATGTTTCAATGAATTAATTAACAAGATATATCAATAAACTAAAAACATTTTATAAGAAAGTGTCTCAATTTTTTTTAATTATCTTTAAAAATCTTTCAAAAATCTATTCATGACCACCGCTAAATATTTCTAGGTTGTTTTTGTTTTAAAGACAGCTACATTTACTTTGAGTAATCATCAATAAACAAATATTAGGCTTAATGAGTTCATATCTAATCCACTTACATGGAGAAATAAACAAATTAGACAGATAAAACTCCCCACTTATTTTAAATATTTTGATTTAGCAACAGATGCTCGATGGTATTTAGACACAGTGTGCATTATCTTATGAATTAGACATTTGATAAATGCTTGTTAAACAAATACGTAAATTTAAAAAACGATTGAATAATATTTTTCAGCAATATAGGTTATAGAAACTATATACCTGATTTCTGATATAATAATTTTTGTGACTCATTATGTATGAATATTTTCAACACACTATCAGGGAAATTGGCAACATTTCTGTCAAGTTTTTTTCTTATGCATATTATTGTGATTAAGTGTTTAAAACTCTAAATATCATTGCACATAAGTAGAAATTTAAAGAGCAATGTCAACACAAACCATTTTAATCATTTGTTAATGTCCTGAAATTTAGTGAAATGAAAATTCCCATTCTTGGAAACCTTTGTTTCTTTTATTGATGTTATCAAAGAAAACTAGAACTGGACAGTAGTTAAAGCAGTCACAGCAGACTGTAATCGGGGACTATCGTAATGAAGGAATGTAGAACTCAGTATAGAACTCAGCTGAACTCTGAATACAATGAGGAAAAGGGGAGATTTAAAGGAGTAGGGTGGGGTCAGTGGATGAAAATTACTAGAGGTAAAGGGGAAATTCTGGTTAAATAGGCCTAACAGGATTCTTGCTGAAGATAGGCCAGGTTGATCAGATGAGGATTTTTATCAGATATTAAAGGTGATCAGATGTCAAAGGTGGAGGTTTCTCTCTAAACTTACTTTCCTAGGATTGTTGCTACAATTGGATTCTGAAAGGATGAACACCGAAGCCCAAAGTTGATGACCAGAGGGCTTAGTGGAGCCTGACTAGAATTAGGTCAAGAAGAGAGTCCTCGTCAATGTCAAAGTCAGAGAATACAGAATCATAGAATTTTGACCAAATTGAAACCTTTTAACCAAGGATATGTACAGTGTCTGTCTGTTATCATTTTTGCTTACTGCTAGATTATTGCCCCTACTAAGATAACAGTTAACTTTGTTTTTATTGGTATATTTGGTTTTTAATTTATACTTAGGAAAACAAAAAACCTGGAGGCATTCCTGAATATAGTACCATGCACTATAATACAAAGAGCTTGAGTAGAATGTAAGCATCTAGCTTTTTTTTCATTTTTAAAAATATGAATATTCATGAGATACAAAGCTAATTGTCACCCCTCGTGCCCATGATGTGAGGGCCAGATTCATACTGGCAGCATACCCATTACCCAGAAATTGCATTTGTACCCTGTGTCCCCCACCCAATTATCCCCAACCTCCCTCCTCCTCCCCCTTTCCCCCCAACTCCACTTTGTCATCACAGCTCTGTTTACAATAGCCAAGACATGGAACCAACCTTAATGTCCATCAATGGATGACTGGAAAAGGAAACCATGGTATGTATGCACCATGGAATACTAGTCTGCCATAAAAAAGAATGATATACTCCCATTGCAACAACATGGATGAATCTGGAGAAATTTATGTTGAGTGAAATAAGCAAAGCACAGAGGGATAAATACTGCATGTGCTCACTCATATGTGGGAGTTGAGAGAAAGAAGAAAGGAAAAAAAGACCACAGTGGTGCATTGGTCTTGAAAAGGGAGAGAGTATTTCTTAAGCTACGAAGATAACAGTTAATTTCATGAAAAAGTTACCAACTGACAGAGTTAAACTAGGTGTCAGGTATTCATAATGTTCTCTTTGCCTAAATGTTTCAGCAGTATGCTCTGTGTTTAACAAGTATTAAGTGGTGACATGTGATTTAGTTATCCATTGCTTCAAAGAAGTAGAAAGTTCAGAAAGTTTCAGCAAGATCTGGGTGCTTATTATTCACAATGAAGCATATCTGATTCTGGATCATTAGAAAGAATAAATTATTTTTCTAAAACATACACTAATGTTTGGGGAAGACATATATTTCCATAACCATCATGCAAATTAAACTTAAACGTGTATAACAGTAAGACAGATGTACAAAAAAGGGAGAGATCAATTTCAACTATGAGAAGGTACACACAATAAAGATATTAAAGGATATACATATACATATATTTTAAAGAATATATGTATCTCCAATGATGGTGGTAATTTTTCAAACTGAATTAATTGTATAACCCAAACCAATAGAAACAGGAACGATTACGATGTTTTCATGTTATTTGGTTAGAACATAAAACTAGCCATGTCACTAGACTTTGACTAACATTGAACTATCATTTTCTTACCACATATTCTAACACGAGACACATTTACTTCTAAGTGTTGTTAAACCAGTAGCCAAATTTGTGATACAGTGACACAATATTCAGTCTTTGTAACAAAATTAAAGGTTTTAATAATCAAAAACTGTGGGAGTTGCTTTAACTCTTTCTCAGTTTCCCAAATAGGGTTATAAAGATAGATGAATCTATTCTTCATTTTTGATGATAATTGAATTATTACCTTGTTTTGTTTTCAACATCTACATAGATATAGCAACTTCCTACTCCAGTCAAATATTTAAAGAAACACACTCACACACACACACACACACACACACACTTCAAGTTGACACCTTCTATTCTAAGAGATAAATTAAAGATATTAAATGGGATAAATAGAAGGTTCTTCATCAACATCTAGTTAACAGCATCCTCAATAATTATAAGGCAGCATTACCAAGTAATTGCATTTGTGTGCTGGACATGACTTACCATAGCCAGTTTTGAGCTTACTGAAGCTTTATTTAGATAACGTCGATGAAAACAGTTATAAAACCATCTAAGCAATGTCAGCTATTAGAACACATTAGAATGAATTTCTTCTCAATCCACCTTTCACTTCCATTCATCTCAATGGCCCACAAGCAGAATCAAATTTATAGAATATCTGTAAAAAAGACACAGTTACATACAAAAGGAAATGCTGTTTATTAAAAGACAGGTGCAGAAGTGCCAAGCTCTCTGTATGAATATCAGAAGGCTTTCTGACATCTTCGATCTTGCTTGACTGGGAACATGTTTGCATATAAATGACTATTCAGCTATAGTTAAGATTTGACTTGTAATATGAAGATAGGCTGCGATATACTGTATAAACACTTTATACAACCAATTTTATCACAAATTTCCTAACAGTCCTGGCACAATATATGCATGATGTACATCAAATATCTCTGTCTATATGTGTGTGTACAAATGCATATTGATATCAATATTTATATTCATAGGTTAATGAGCAAATGAATGAATAATACATTAAATGAATGAATAATAATACAATAAATAAACAGTTAAAACATAAGTTACAGCAAAATACAAATGGATTGTGATTGAATTCTTTCCAACAGTATAACTGGATTTAAAGCAAATAAACAACAACAAAAATAGTACAATATCAGAAGGAAAAAGTGCTGCATTCCTCCAAGAGAGCAAATCCTTCATTTTTTTATTTTTTTAATTTAAAGGTATTTTGATTATAGTCTTGGAAAAAGTGTTGTAATTAGGCATATATAATAAATGGCTCTTTGTACAAGTGTATGTAATGTACTGGCAGGACAAATAATTATAGCTGAATAACAAATACCAAGAGCTAGTTTTCAATCATCATTCAGGTCTCTTGTGTTCTCTCTGCAATTAACAGAATGAATTTCTGAGCTTGGAATCATGGGACCACTACCCCGAGTTGGAAGTGCAATTGTGATCATGAATATTGCTTATTTAATAAAGAAATCAAGTTTTCTACCTCACTCTTATTAACAACCAGCTCTAGGCATCTAGACACCAGGGGCTGCTGTGATACTCTTAGTAACAAATTGAAAACTAAACACTCCATTTTATGAACTTAAAGGGCATGAAAAGCTGTAGCTATGTGCATAACCAAATGAATATCTCGACAACTATGTAAACAATTTGGTTTGCTTTTATATTAAAAAAACTATGATTTGCCTCTGGGAAATAAAGCTCATGAAAGATATGAGGACTTGGCTCATTCTGTTTATTCCCAAATTAGCATATTCTACAATGACACAAGCATAAATTAGCAAATCTGTAACCTCAGATTGAGTCCTAGTTGGTCACCAATTTTGTGTGACTTTGGATACTTCACTAAAGTCTTTGGATTTCTATGTCATTGATACATGGAAACAGGGTTTCAAATTTTTTCTGGCTTTCAGGATATTGGAGAGGATCAAATAATTTGATAAAGGCCTTTCAGGTTAATGTAGTTAGCTACTGTATCTGATTTATTCTCTACCACTTTATAATTGAAATGCACATTACAACACTTAACTGCTTTCTAAGATGGCCAGGAGCTTTTCAGATCCTCACTCACTTCACTTCCCTATGGTCTGTCTCTTATGTCAATGTGCGTTTAAGGGCTACACCTAATAGTGAAACAAGTCCAGAGGCAGAAGTAGACTATTCACAGTGAATTGCAGTCTGAAATGTGAATCAATAATTAGAAGTTGTATGGACAGGAAAGCAATTGGGAATGGGGTGTCTATGCAATGATGGGAGAATTCCCGGGGTGGGAGGGAGATGAGGGGGGAGAGATTAAACGAATAAAAGCAAAGATGTCAGCTATGGAGAATTTATCTATATAGTGTGTGTGTGTCTGTAAAATTTCTGAGGATTAGAATAGAATAAAAGAAAAAAGATTAATAGGTAGGATATAATAATACAAAATTATCCACAGTTTAAGATTTGCATCTGCAAATCAACGGATTCACCAGATCCAGGAAAAGTTGAAGAGAAAAACTCCTAAATATAAGTTCTGTCAAATATTTGAGTTTCAAGTAAAAGAAAAAAATCGTTGTCTTAATTATATCAGTTTTGGAAATTAACCTGAGAAATTTTTTGAAGCTCTACGCAAAAATTTACGTATGCATATGATTCATTTCAGAATGTGTTATAATTAAAATAAGGAGTAACTAGGGCCAAGCCAGTGGCGCACTTGGGAGAGTGCGGCGCTGGGAGCGCAGCGACGCTCCTGGCACGGCTTTGGATCCTATATAGGGATAGCCGGTGCGCTCACTGGCTGAGTGCCGGTCACGAAAAAGACAAAGAAAAATTAAAATTAAAAATAAGGAGTAACTAAAAGAACAGCAACAAAATAGATAAATATATCATGATTATTTTACACTATAAAAATGCATACATGCATATACACATACATACTCACTATTCTTCTACAGAATATATTTAGCATATGCCTGAAAACAAGGTATAATAATCAGAGTGCTAATAAGTATTTCCATCAGAAAATATGAACTATTTACTATGTTTTCTCTGTATAGTTTATATTTACAAATGAATATGTGTTGCTCTGATAATATCAAGACATAAATTTCTAGTGGTGGAATATTGGATAAAGCATACATGTTAAAATAAATTTTTTTTTTTTTTAACCACAAATCAGAGGGAATTGAATGTATTTTAAAGAACTAATAAAGATAAGGCTGGACAGCAGGATGAAGATGGAAAAAATAAAATTTAAAAAATGCAGATAAACACACTGTGGGTATTAAGAGGAAAAGACAATAAAATTGAAGAATAAAAAAATAAACATTGTATAGAATTGGCTCTCTCTTATTCTGTTGGTGCAACTATTAGCATATCTGGAAAGTGATTTGTATATAAATATTAAAAAGTTATTACATTTGGCCCAGTAACTCTACCTCTAGGGACTTAAGGCAAGGACATAATCAGAAATTCACATAAATATTTATATGTAAGAATATTTATTACGAAAACAGTATATTTGAACATATAGAAATGGTTAAATTAATTTCCATTTTTCATGACAGAAAATATTCATAAATTACATTAAGTTATTTTTTCAAATAATGCCATAAAAATGTTTATTATATAATACTGATTAAAGTACAAGGTGAAATCTGTGTAAATGACAGATTCCCATTTTTTTTCTTTAACATAACATATGCCTTAGTAGCATTTAATCAGAGAAACAAAACTACTTCAATGTAATATAAATAAGGACTTTGCCATAGGAATCAGTGCTTGCACAATTGTGGGAGCTGGTGGGAAAGTCTAAGCAAAACTATTGCCTCTGAGTCTGGTGAGGAATCCGAAGTCATAACAGGTCAGCAGGACTGGCAGTCACAAAGGAAAGTGGATGTAAAGTGAGGGAGTGTGAGGACAAATGGATCCCAAGTGGATGAACTGGAACTTAGAAGAACAAACTAGAACCCACTTTTATCTCTTCCAGCCTCTATCATCAGTGACACAGTTGACATCAGGAGAAACTAAATCCTTTGCTCCAGTGATGCACACACACCTGACCCAAGATGCAACAAGGTGAAGGAGAAGATGCAGTGCATCAGCAGCACATTGGCAGCAAGAGTGGGTGAGCTGCCACTGTGTGGAAGGCTCCACCCACCCTCAGAGCATCCTTCAGTCTGCACCACCACCTAGGCATTTCTGATTTTGCTCAAATCTCCACCTAACCTGGACTCACAAAATAAAGACATTCTGGGAAAGGTATTCCAGCTGAGCTGACTTGGCATGTTACAACTTTACCGTGAACACATATTTATGCATATAAATGCATATGATGATGGGATTAAACAATGAATAGAAATAAATTAATAGATCTTTCTTCTGGTCAGCCGAGTAATATTTTTCTTCTCTGCATAGACCATGTGTTTTTTTTCTAATCATAATGAAATAACCTTTGAGAAAAGTTTAATATGTGAATCCATGAAAAACTAGACAATGGTAATTCATAGGCATATTAAAAGAAACTATCTTGAGCTAAGAAAATTTTTATAAGGTTAAAAAAATTGAAACATGTTAAAAGGTAAAAAATCTAGATGCATATCAACAATTGTGACACAGAGCTAATATTCTAATACATAAACTCATAAATGAATAATAGATGAATACCTCATTAATAAAGATAGAGAAGTGAAAGATTAGAAAATAAGCTAAAAACACAAAAGCAAGTAAGTATTAAATTAGTCTCAGTAATAACCAAAAGAATTAAAACAACATTTTTTTTAAAACCAATAAAGTGATAAACTTTGTATAAGAGGATGGTTCAGGTGGAAGAGGAGTCGGTGAAATAGAACAAACCCTCAGTCACTGCTGGTAAAAGCAAATTTGCTGTAATTATCTAAAGGGATATGGAAGGTATATGTAGCCAGATGTAAGACAGTTGTATATTATTGACAAAATTATTTCTAAGGATTTTTATTAAGGAAATTTTCAGAATTTCAGACATTTCCCTAGTTTGTCAGAGGAAAATCATTTTATTTTTTTAATTTTATGAATACTGTAGAAGAATGAAAACCTTCATTTTACTGTAACCTTAGCCCATGATGTGTATTTCACCATGGTACTGGGAAAATTGAGAGAATCAATGAGATGGAAGGGATCTTACACACTTGTTAATCTAATCAACTCATTTTTACAAGTAGTAAATTAGGATTGAGCTCTCTGCAAAACCACCCTTAAAGCATTGTCAAAATGGAGAGTTCAAGATCAGGTTCAGAAGACGAGCGTAGTTGTGTTACTCTGATGCTTTGAAACCTGTTTATTATTATAAATGGCAATGTGTATTCCTCTCACTTCATAGAATTATATGTTAAGCAAATGCATAAAAATATGAATTCAGTATAAAACTCTAAAGTAGCAACAGTACATCAATGACACCGCATGGACTCATGCACAGTTTTTTCAGAAGAATCTCAGATCACCAAGTGAAGTAACATTTAGAAAAAGAAAGAACGAAACCCACATGTTATTCTCTGATGTTTAACAAAAGAAGCAGAATTAGTATATTAGAATATTTTTGTTGTACTTTTTTTTTGCATTGTTTTAACAGTGAAGTGACGGCACTTATTCTGACAGTAAAAAATTAGGTGATTTTATTTAAAAATATATATATATATATAATTTAGTTGATAGGAACACAACTTTCAACACCCAGACTGATAACTCTTTAATAGATCCTTACATGATGCAGCAATTCAATATCATGCTTAACTCTATCCCATTACCTGAGTGCCAATCTCTTCTGATCTCCTTGAAAATTGGCGCCAGCTAGTTGTTATGAAGCAAATCTGGTGCTGGCAATCGAATTTTCTTTCCATTAAGTTCCTGTTGAGCTACTGCACAGACAAATAATGTCTTCACTCCACAGAGCAGCCACACTCCAGCAGGATGGATTCCAGGACTAGCTTTGCTTGGCATTGATGGGTAGGTAATCTACAAACTCCGATAGAACATACGTCCACATAGCAGCTGTAGGCTCAAGTGTTTTATGAGCAATGTGAGATAAATGTCTCAACATTTTTGACTTCACTACAACCAAACTGGAAATATCCCTATTTCAGTGTCTGTCATCTTTTAATCCAGTTTCTTGTGGCAAATGTTTAATCTATTCTGCTTGCCATTGGTTAATATCTTAACCAGCAACCTCTGCAGAAAATCAGCGACTAGGAATCTTCTGTTATTAGCTGCGTACTGTTATGTAAACAAACAAACAAAACATACATATATCTATATATACATATACAGAAAAAAGAAAAGAATGAAGAAATAGGACAAATCAGATGAGAGTATTTTTATTTTTTCAGGTTGATTCTTTTCTTCTGACGATCATTCACTGAGCTGCACCTGCTTACTAATTATAGCTTGATCATGCCCTTGGGAGCTGAAAGTGCTCTTTAGCATTCTACACTCTCCCTCTGAAATTTGATTTCAAAACAAAGCCACATCCCTCATACCTGGAGGTTTAGCAAATGTTTAAGTGGGCTCAGTAAGGGATGTGAATGTGAAAGGCAAAGCAAGAGACTAATACGCTATTCCAAATCTCTGGTTTATTTTACCTGACGTCAAAAGATTTCCTTTAAATTTAAGGCTTTCATTAATTAACCACTGCTAGGCTGTGCTATCTTCAGGAAAAGATTCATCTCATACATTACATACAATCCTGTTCAAAAATCTGGCTTTCTGAATGAACACAGCAAGGAATAGAACAGGGTGCTTCAAGGCTTTTGGAGGAATCTGTAGCAATGAAGCCTTGAGAAATCCAATTTAGATTATGAAATTCTATGAAGTAAGATAAATATAGAGAGCAAACCAGGAGTTCTGATGACTTTTGTACCTTTCCTGGTCGTTAGTTTTGCTGAGGTTTTAGAGGTTGAGCATCTGTGCATATGTTTACTCCTTGGAATTTGGGGAGTACCGGTGAACATGAAGTGTCATCTTAGAAGAAAAACTACAAGTGAAATAAGACACCTACCAAAAAAGGTGTTTTGCTTATATGTTCAGTTTTCCCAAACTACTCATAAGTACCTGGTGTGTGAAGCTATGATCCATAAAGCCCACTGAGAAAAGATGCTGACCAAGAGGACAGAATTAGTTAACACAGCTACACAGAAGAAAGCACTCACTGTCGAAATGTCAAGTTTATAGGTTTTCTTCTCTATTAGTGAACAAATCTCTATACACTGTATTGCGCTTAAGCACTACTTGTCTATTTTTAATGAAAAATATTTTCTCTGCTTTCAGATATACATTCATTAAGTAAGGAAATTTAGAAAAAGAGTACAGCAAAAATAAGCTCACCACCTAGGCAAAACCATTGCAACCAATTTAGGATATATCATTCAGTTCTTTCTTCTTTATATATATTTCGTTGATATATAAGGACATACCGAGTGTGCTTATATATGTCCTTAATACTTTATTTTTTCCACTTAATATATTATTTTAGCAATATTTAGAAATTATTCTAAAAGAAAATGTTTAGAGCTACCCTATATAATATCAAATAGCTGAGAAGCTATTTATATTGTGTAGATTTAATCAATTCCTTAATATTGGATGTTGGTCCCCCCCCCCCATTTTCAGCATAGTGAAAACTAATTTTGATAGAAAATATTTTTTTTTAGAAAAAAATGCTAATTAAGAGGATTACCTGATATAATGATATATATATTTTTAAAATTTATGTAACTCAATTGCTCTCCAGGATTTTATAATTTACAATTATAGCATATCCATACAAGGGCTCTTACTTCTTTGCTTTCAAAGGAATATTGGATATGTTTCCGTGTGACATAAGACATGTAACTTAGCCTATCTAAACCTTAGTTTTCCTCATCTGTAAAATGAAGAAAATAATAGTATCTGTTAGTGTCAGGTCTTTGATATTATTGAGGATAAGTTTATGTGAAGAAAAGTTTTTTCAGGTGTTATTTTAATTTTAGAATTAGTATAAAAATTTTCTAAATCCATAGCTCCTCCTTAAGCTTTATTTATTCATATATTTTTTGTGGTCTTTTCTTTCTTTCTTTGCTTCATTCTTTCCTCCCTCCTTCCCTTCCTTCCTAGTAGCCAGTTATGACTGAGAACATGCAGTATTTCTCTTTCCTTGTCTGGCTTATTTCACTTAACATAATTTTTTTCCAGATTCATTCATGTTGATACAAATAGCAGTATTTCATTCTTTTTTATGGCTGAGTAGTATTACCACATTTTCCTTATCCAGTTATCCATTGATGGACACTAAGGTTGGTTCCATATTTTGGCTATTGTAAATAGAGCTGCAATGAACATGGGAGTGCAGGTGTCCTTTTGACATGATGATTTCCATTCCTTTGGATATATACCCAGTACTGTGATTGTTGGATCATATTGTAGTTCTTTCTGTAGGTGTTTGAGGAACCTCCATACTGTTTTCCATAATGGCTGTGTTAATTTACAGTCCCACCAAGAGTGGAGAACAGTTCCCCTTTACCTGCATCCTTGCCAACATTTGTTATTCTTGGTCTTTTTAAAAATGGCCAGTCTAACTGGGGTGAGATGATATCTCAATGTAGTTTTGATTTGCTTTTCTCTGATGACTAGTAATGCTGAGCATTTTTTCATGACCTGTTGGCCATTCATATGTCTTCCTTTGAAAAATGCCTATTTATCTCCTTTGACTATTTTTAATTAGATTTTTTTCTGTATTTATTATCATTTCATTGTGTTGTCTAACTGAGTCATCTCTTATCTCTTTGAGTTTCCTTAAGATAGTAATTCAGAATACCTTTTCAGTCATATCAAGGGTTTCCTGTTCTGTAGAGTCTTGTACAGAATTACAATATTTTGGTGGCATCATTTTTTTTTTCTTTTTCTAGTGTCTCTACATTGATATCTGGTTATCTAATAGATTAGTTGCTTCTTCTATTGTTGTGGAGTGGGCTTTGAGTAGAAAGACTTCCTCCTCTTTTTCCAGAATCCTCTAGCAACTTTCCTTATGTCAGTGCTGTCAAATATGCAGTGGGCCACCTTCATGGTGGTTGTGGCTCCTGTGGCAGAAAGCCATCCTTGCAGAGATAGAAGCTGTGGTGGTGGCTGTTGTGAACCACTTCCTTGGAAACGGTGTGGCCTCCCTCATCATGGTGACACTGTCTCTTGTATTCTGTGAGGGCAGAGCAGGGGTGGGGTCTGCCTGGAGTTTTTACCTGTCTGGGTCTACCCAGTCACAGCAGTGCTTGCTCGTGTCTCGTGTTATGCATAACATTTAAAATATTCTATTGACTTTTAACTCATTATTCCTTAGAGCTTAAATTCAAAGATTTAGCAAAATGATCCCAGGAGTAGGAAATAGATGAATTAATTTAGAAAACTTATTTGTAAAAAGATAAAATCTTTCTTTTCCAAGCAAAAATACTTAAAATTTGCTTTTCTAGGAACAGAAAAAATAGGATTTACTTCTTTCAAGGGAATATTTATTACATTCGTTTTGTCATCATTTTGTTCATCTTTCTTTCTTTTTTTTTTTTTTTTTGGCCTCATTTGCTCCATTCTCTCAATAATCAGTTAAGAATAAATTTAGACATGATTAGTCCTCCTTTATGTGGAGCTTGTAAAGCATTACCAAATAAATGCTTATTAAACCATAGTTTGAGAAAAACGTAGAAGAAACTTGGGTTGGGCTGGAGGAAATAATATTCTTCCCTTCCGTTCCTGCCTCCTACCCATTCCCCTCTCCCCAGAGAAGAATTGCTTTTAAGGATTTAGGCTATAAAACAATTGAGAACAAATGATACTGTGCTCAGAAATGTCTCTTCTTAGCTACCAACATGATTTTCAATCAGGACAAAAGAGACCTAGGAACAGAATTTCACAATTTTTAGTAGACTTTTCAGTAACTTTTCTTGAACTAGTCAGATTAAATTCTGCCTGAAAATAACCTGAAGAGGCTATTTTTTTGGAACCTACCAATCATTGATTGCTAGGGCCACTTTCAATTTATTACTTGGGCCAGATCTTTAGTCAGTCCAGTATAATGGTTCATCTCTACCTGTATTTTTACATTTATACCTCAGTGGAAAATTGAAAAATCTGATAATGCATCAGGTCTTGTATTTGGTGTTTTATGTGTGATTTTCTTCTTAATGTCTCCAGTTACATCCTAGGAGAATATTTCACATAGTAAGTTTTACTGGTTAAGAAAACTAGTTAGATGAAAAGCAATTTGTCAATTTATAGTACTACAACCACTCCCAATTCTCCTTTTACCTCCTCCAACAAGTACACATGACAGTACAATACCATCATCATACACACGTCCACTAAGAATAATAGCAGAATTTTTCACTTTTTAAAATTATTTTATTTTGTTTGAAATATTTCAATTCTCACTTTTATTTATTTCATTTATGTACCATTTTAGTTTTTTACTTATTTTATGTCTTCTCAGAGAATCTCAAAACACATTCTAAATTCTTCAGATTATAGGAACAATAAACTGTGTTGGAGGTGCCAATAACCCATCTTCTTTCTCTCTAGATTTGATAATAGAAGAACATCCATTACCTTCTCCCTTAGTGCATCACCTTCCAAATAAGCAGACAAATCTCCAATTCTGATTCTGCTTTTTATCATCCCAATATTAATTCCCCAAAAGTCCATTACTTGGGGGTATTTCTGTCATTTTCCTTTTTCTTTTTCTGGGCTCCGACTGTAATTAGAAATGTGCATAGTTAAGAGGAGGAAAAAGAATGGGTCAAATAACAAGCAGAACTCAAAATGTCTCTTTCAAATAATAGCACAATGTTTCCACAGGAAAAGCTACATTTGTTCCAGCCCTATGTCTTTGATAATCTATTGCTTGAAGTTCTTTATTCCTGTTTTGAATTGTTATGAATACAGAAATTTTACAGGGAAAAAGCAGCACCTTTGTTAACACTGTCATCACAAAGCAAGCTGTTCTGTGGGCTGTCAGACAGAGAAAAATGTTCTTATGTATGAATATATAAAGACTTCTTATATATATATATTCGTTAATATACATTCCTTAAAAGATTTCACATATATGTATGATTTCATATATATAACATATATGTTTAATTTCATATATGTATAACACATATATATATTCCTTAAAAGATAAAATTCTAAGATTATAATCCTGATTATCAATATTTTAGTCTGATTAGCTTATTTTGATATAATGAAGAAATGTAGCAGCATCAATTGCCTAAACCATATGACTACAAGCCTTTCTCACAGAAAAAGTGAGAACTAAACAGCTACTGCACTGCTCTCATTTTTTTGTACGTACCTGAAAATATTGAGAGAAGAATCAGAATGTTAATTTAGATGAGGAATTAGTTTATGGTCAACAATACTAATTTAGTTTTCATCTTGCTACAGGTGTCCAAGTCATTTGGTAGCAGTTTCCTCTATTTGGTTGTAATACATTTTAGAAATTACTTCTTATTTAAGACAAATGAGCTATTTTAAAATATTCTCTTTTCTTTAGTGAAATCAGTGTCTAAAATAAAACCATAGGATATTTTCTTCTCAAATTCTCCTAAAAGGATAAAATGATAAATTTGTTTCAGTGTTAGAACAACACCTAGTGATTATTTTTATCAGTTAAATTGTTAAATATTTATTCAGCAGCTCCTTAGTTTCTCATTTATGATTCTGTTAAAAGTAAATTAAACGGTAAATTTGCAAAGTATTTGGTGAGTTAGCAAACTAATAATAAACACATAATAAATTTGGGTAAATGGCATTTCCTTCCTTGCTTTTCTTATATTTATTTATATCACCAGGATTGTGCACAGAGTTTAGATGGTACAAAGTATGTTGATGACAAAATTTCCAATGTTTTATTTTAACTTCTTTTTGCCCTTTGACAACCATGTAGTATCTTAGACTTACCATTCTATTCACATGACCTTGATAAATCCAGTTATTCTTACCAGAAACTTGAATAAAATACCAAGCAATGGATTCGTACATTTATTTCATATCTCTCCCAACACCTACGAGCATATCTATTTGAATCTGTGCCTCATTTCCAGAGGAATTTGTGCTCAATTTAACACACCTGAAAATAATCCCAAATCCCTAGCATATGCCATATTATACAAAGTAAGCATTCAATCAAAATGTGCTGAATTCCATAAAGTCATTGATCTCAAATTTTTTCATAATTAATAGGAGCTCATAGTGCTAGCACTCCTGTCATTTATGGAGAATGATAAGGAATTTTAATCTAGCATTTTCTTTGATATTGTCCAAGTGATGACTCTAAAATGGTAAAGCAGGACATTAACAATAGGTTGGCAGAGGAGATAATTGTAGACCTGTATACTTCTCAAAGGAGACAACATATATGAGTATCTGTTTTCTCTATGTCTAGATTTTTCAATATATAAACAAAATTAAAAATATGCAGTGTTCAAGATGGACCAAGTCATAGGTACTTTGTTTATATTTAAGAGCAGAGCTATATAGTAAGATTGTTTTGTGTCTAAGGAACATAAAAGTATATTTTGACTTAGGCACATATTACATGAGAGTATTGCAGATTTTTCAATACTAACCACATTATGTAATTAAAAAATTGTACATGTGCTAAATGAAGCTAAATGCATTATTATCAACGCAGGATGCCAAATAGGCAGGGGCATTTTAAATAATGTTGCTAACTAGTTAGTCTATTTCAATAACTTCTATTAAAGAAATTATCTGTTTAGCAGTATCTGATATGTGGTCAGGGATTTTTCATTGGACCTTAAAAAAGGGAAAGGACAAAACAAAAATCAAATCAGCAAAAACGAACAAATGAATCCATTTTACATCCTACATTAATAGTAGATGGACTTAAAAATGTACCTATGTCAGCAGGTATATTTTCAGGACAGCCCTCTTCAATTTATTATAATAAATTTAACATATGATTAAGCTTTTGACATTCTTTAGTTTCATAAACACACTTTCTTCTATTTTTTACATTAAATATTTTATTATCAGTTTGTAGACAAACATGAGAAAAACCCTTGCAAATTTTTAAAATAAATATTTTAAGTGAATATTTTAAATTTTTAAATGAAAATATGGGATATACCCTTAACACACAAGCTACAGAACTTATTACTTCAAATAAAATAAAGAGTACAGAGACAGCCTACAATAATCAAAATACACACCAAAAATATCTGTAATCCCTGAGGAAGGAGGAAAATCTGATGTCCAGGGTTACCACATTTGTACATTCAAATGTCTGGTTTTCAATAAAAATTCACAAAACATACAAAAGAGCAGAAGAGTATGGTCCATATGGGAAAAAAAATAATAAGCATCTCTGAGAAAGGCAGACTTAATAAAATAAATAAATAAATAAATGAACTTTAAATAACGTCTTAAAGATGCTCAAGGAACTTAAGGAAAATGTGGAGAAAAACAAGAAAACAATGTTTAAACAAAATGGGAATATCAATAAAGAAGCAGCAGACCTGGAAAGAAACCAAAAAGGAATTTCTGTAGCTGAAAATCATAATAACTGATTTTACCAGAGAAATTCAAAGGCAGATTTGAGCAGGAAGAAGAATCAATGATCTCGGAGACAGCTGAAATTGAAATTACTATGTCTGAGGAACAGAAAGGAAACAATAAATAAAGAAAAGTGAACAGAGCCCAAAGAAACTGTGAGACATCATCAAGCAGACCAATATAGACATTGGGATGGTCTCAGAAGGAAAAGATAGATAGAAAAGAACACAGAGATTACTCAAGAAACAATGCCCAAATCTTTCAAAATTAGATGGAAGACATAAATATTAATATTCAAGAAGCTTATTGAAGTAGGATGAAGCCAAAGAAACCAATACTGAGACACATTATAATCAAAGTATTAAAAGACAATGAAAAAGAGAGAATTTTAAGAGAAGCAAGAGTGAAATAATACAATACAGCCAAGGCATTCTATACAAGATTGTCAGAATATTTCTCATCAGAACCTTTGGAGGCCATAAGTTAGTGGGCAGAAATATTGAAAGTGCTGAAAGAGAGAGAAACACACACACACACACACACACACACACACACACACACACACACACACACACACACACAAAGAAACCTGTCAACTAAGAATCCTATATCTGGCAAAACTGTCCTTCAAAGTGGGGGAGAAATTAAGGTCTTTAAAGATAAACAAAAGCTGAGGGAGTTTGTTACTAGACCCATCCTGTCCTGGAAGAAATGCTAAAAGGAGTTCTCCACGTTGAAATGAAAGGACACTGGGTTTTCACTCTAAGCCATATGAAAAAATAAAGATCTCAGTAAAGGTAAATACAAGTATAATTGTAAAAGCTACTATTGTTATAAGTTTGGTTGGTAACTCCACTTTTTCTTGTCTACTTGATTTTATGAATGAGTACATTTTTAAAAACTATTATTAGTCTAAAAAATAGTATTCCTGTAAGTCTAATTTGTAAGTCCACTTTTTGTTTTCTGTATAATTTGAGACCAAAACATAAAATTATTAGTTTATCTTCTGAGGCAAACATTTGTAAAGTTGTAATTTTGTGACATCAATAGCTGAATGGGTGTGGAAACAGAGCTGTATAAGAGCAGAGTTTTTATATATTATAAAATTTAAACTGTCACAAATTCAAATTAGAGTATTATAATTTTAGGATGTTAAATATAATCTCCATAATAACCACAAAGAAAAGAGTGATAGCATACACACAAAAGGAAATAAGAAGGGAGTTTGAAAGGTTCAGTGCAATAAATTGACCACAAAAGAAGACAATAATGCAGGAAATGTGGAATAAAAAAGTTATTAGATATATAGGAAGCAAATAGCAAACTGACAGAAATAAGTCCTATTTTATCAGTAATCAATTTAAATATTCCCTTTCAGTAGTCACTTTACATATAAATAGATTAAACTCTCTAATCAAAAGAAAAGAGATTAGCAGAGTGAATAATAATTTTAAAAAATTTTCCAGCTATATGCTGTCTAAATATAGACTCACTTTAGGTGCAAAGACACAAATAGGTTAAATGTTAAAGGATGTAAAAAGATATTTCATGCAAAGGGCAACTGTTCACCCCAATGAATATTTCTCAGGGGTGGCTAGCTATACTAACATCACACAAAATTAACATTAAATCAGAAAAAGTTACAATGACAAAAAAGTCATTGTATATTAATATTTAATGCAGTAGGAAGATATCACAATGATAAACATTTGCACACCTAATAATAGACCATTATCTATAACTAACAGAATAGAAGCGAGAAATAGACAGTTTTAAAATAATAGTTGGAGACTTCAATACCCCACTCTCAATACCAGATAAAACAACCAGACTGAGGTTAAGTAAGAATATGGAGAATTTGAACAACACTGGAAACCAAGTGGATCTAACATACATCTACAGAACACTCTACCCAACAACAGCATACACATTCTTCTCAAGTGCACATGGGACATTCTTTAGGATAAATCATATATTAAGACACAAATTAAGTCTTAATAGTTTTAAAAAGATAAATAACTTGGAAAGTATCTCTTCCAAACACAAAGGATAAAGTTAGAAATTAATAACAGAAGGAAAGTTTTCAAATTTTTAAAAATTTAAGCCACTATGAAACAACCAATCAACAAAAGAATAACTCACAGGAGAAATTAGAAATCATGTAGAGATAAATGAATACAAAAACACAGCATACCAAAACGGGATATAGTGAAGGCAGTCATAATGGGGAAATGTATAGCTATAAATACATTTAAAAAAAAGAAAGATCTCTTATCAACAACTATATTTTACAAGTTAAACAAGAAGAAAGAGAAGAGTAAACTGAGCCCAAAGCTAACAAAATGAAGGAAATAAACATTAGAGTAGAGAGAAATGAAATATAGAACAGAAAAATAATAAAGAAAATCAACAAAACCAAAAACTTGGTTCTTTGAAAACATTAAAAAATTGTCAAATCATTAGCCAGATAAACCAAGAAAAAACGAAAAAGATTAATATTACTGAAATCAGAAATGAAAGTGGAAATACCACTACTGATGCTAAAAAAAAAAAAAGACTTGACAGTACTCTGAAAAATTATTCAAAAATTAGATAACCTATAGGAAATGAACATATTCCTAGAAACACAAACTGTACCAAGACTGTATTCGTCAGTGTTCTCTAGAGAGATAGAATCAATAGGATACATTATAATTATATAAGAGGGATTTATTAGGGAAATTAGCTCATGTGACTATGAAGAAAAGTTCCACGATAGGCCATGTATAAATGATGCCGGTAGCATTGTTCAGTCCAAGTCCAAAGGCCTCAAAACTAGGGAAACTGATGGTGTCCTTGGTGTAAGTTCTGGAACCCAAAAGCTGAAGAGTCTTGAGCTCTGATGTCAACGGACAGGAGAGAAGAGTGTATCCCAGCTCCAGCAGATTGAAGGAGAGAGCTTCACCTCTTTCCTCTGTTTTATATTCTCTCTGAACCCCCAGCCAATTGGATGGTTCCAACCCACATTGAAGGTGGGTCTTTCCCACCCAATCCAAGCAGACTCTTATACTAATCTCTGCTGGAAATACCCTCATGGACACACCCAAAAAGATTGCTTTACCAGGTTTCTCAGCATTCCTTCATCTAATCAAGTTGACACCTAGAATTAACCTTCACAAAGACAGAATCTCAAATAAGTTGAAAACCTGAATAGACCAATGACTAGTAAGGTGATTGAGTCAGTAATCAAAAATCTCCCAGTTTTTTGTTCTAAAATGGTGAGAAGGAAGAAGCTCAAACAACCTAATCACAAAGAAAACATAAATGATTTGTATGATAAATATGCTATTTACCCTGATTTGATTATCACATATTATGTACATGTATTGAAATGTAACTCTGTACCCCATAAATATGTTCTCGATTAAAAAAGACATTAATTTAAAAAATCTTTCAACAAAAAAAAGCCGTGAACTTGATAGCTTCACTGGTGAATTCTACCAAACACTTAAAGTACTAACAGAAATCCTTCTAAAACTTTTCCAAAAAATTGACTAGGAGGGAACACTTCCTAACTTATTTTATGAGGCCAGTTTTGTCCTGATACCAAAGTCAGACAAAGATGCTATAAGAAAATGAAACTAAAGATCAATATCCCTTAGGAATATAAATGCCAAAATCTTTAGCAAAATACTAGTGAACTGAATTCAGCAACACATTAGAGAGATTATACCCAAGGACCAAATGGAATTGATTCCTGGAATACAAGGAAGTTTCAACATATAAAAATAGATTAATGTAACACAGCACATTAACAGAATGAAGGACAAAAAACACATAATTATCTCAACTGATTCAGAAAAAAATAATAATTTAACACAATTCAACACTCTTTCATGATGAAAACATTCAGCAAGCTAGGAATCAATAAAAACTATTTCAACATGATACATGCCATATATGAAGAACTCACAACAAACATCATAATGGTAAAAGACTGATAGCTTTTCCTGTAATATCAAGAAAGGGAAAGGATGTTCATTTTCACCACTTCTATTCCACATAGCATTGGAAGTCCTAGCAAGATTAATTAGGAAAGAAAAAGAAATAAAAGTCATCCAAATTAGAAAGAAATAGATAAAATTGTCTTTGTTCTTAGATAATATAATCTTATATGGAGGAAATCATAATGATTTCACACACACACTCCCACAAAATGAAAACTGTTAGAAGTAATAAATTCATCAAAATAGCTACATAGAAAATCAACACACAAAAATTGCATTTCTAGTCACTAACAATAAACAATCTGAAAAGGAATTTAAAAAACAATACCATTTATGATAGCAGCAAAAAAAGGAAAACACTTAGAAATTAACCACAGAGATTAAAAGTCATTTACAATGAAAACTACAAAAAGCTGCTGAAGACATAAATAAATAGAAAGTTCATTGGAAGACTTAATATCATTAAGATGTCAGTATTGCCCAATTTAATCTACAAATTCAATGAAATCCCAATCAAAATCCCAATGACATTTTTTTGCAGAAATAGAAAACCCATTCTAAAATTCATTTTGAATCTCAAGGAAGCCCAAATATTTTTTTAAAATCTTGAAAAAGAGCAATGAAGCTGGAGGACCCACACTTTCTCATTTCAAAACTTATTACAAAACTATAGTAATCAAAACAGCATGGTACAAGCATAAAGTCAGATAATAGAACAAAAGAGTAGACTAATAGAATAGCATAGATAACCCAGAAATAAGTCCCTACATATTTGGTCAAATGACATTTTGACAAGGTTGCCAAAATAATCAGTAGGAAAGGACAGTCTTTTCAACAAATGGTACTGGAAAAACTGGATATTACATACAAAAGAATGAAGTCAGATCCTTACCTATCACCACATACAAAAATTAACTCAAAATGTATCAAAGACCTATATATAAGGTTAAAATTACACAATTCTTTGAAAAAACAGGACAAAATCATCATGACATGAGTTTCTTATGTATGACCCAAAGGCACAGGAAACAAAAGAAAGAATGAACAATTTGGGCTTTATGAAAATTAAATTATTTTTGTGCATCAAAAGACAGAAACAACATATTAAAAATACAAACCACAGAATGGGGAGAATATTTGAAAATCATATACCTGATAAGGGATTAGTATCCAGAATTTATAGAAACTCCTAAAACTCAACAACAAAAAGTCCAATTCAAAAATGGGCAAGGATTTTGAATAGACATTTCTCCAAAGATATATAAATGACCAGTAAGCACATGAAAAGGTGCTCAACATCACTAACATTATAGAAATGCAAATAAAAACCACAATGAAATACCACTGTATCCATTAGGATGGCTAGTATAAAATAACAGAACAAAATAGAAAATAGCAATTGTTGGTGAGGACACAGAGAAATTGAAACCTTTATTCACTGCTGGTGGAAATGTACAATGGTACAGCCACTGTGATAAATATATGGTGGTTTCTCAATGAAATTTAAAATAGAATTACTGTGGAACCCAGTAATTCCCCTTTTTGGTACATACCCAAAAGAACTGAAAGTAGAATCTTGAAGAGATATTTGCATACCTATCTTCATAGCAACAGTATTTATATTAGCTAAAACACAGAAGTAACCAAAGTGTCCAATAAAACCAAAAGGTGATATATACATAAAATAGAATATTATTCAATGTCAAAAAACAAGGGAATTCTGACACATGATACAGCTTTAATGAAACTTGAGTACTACATGGAATAAGCTTTCCACAGAAAGACAGAACTATATGATTTCAGTCATATAAGGTAACTGGAATAGTTATATTCACAAAGACTGAAAGTGGAATGCTCATTGGAATTATAGAGACAGAAAATGAAATGGGTTTGGGGGAGGGACGAATACTGAGTTATTATTTAATTGGTAAAGAGTTTCAGTTTTGCAAAATTCAAAAGAGTTCTAGAAATGGACTGTGGGGATGATGCTTGCACAGTGGTATGAATGTCCATAATGCCATTGACCTGTAAACTTAAATATGGTTAAGAGAGTAAATTTTATGCTGTGTGCATGTGTGCTACAATTTAACACAATGTTTTATTTAAAAGAAATAGGTTCCCTAGACTCATTATATGATACCGTGTTTATTTCATTTGTTACTAAGCACTTTAAATGTTTTCTTTTTGAGATATATTCTATTTTTTTTTTTCACTATGCCACTCCTAAAAGCAGGTTAATCTTAAGAATGAAATAACTAAATTTTTATCCTCAACCATTGTGAAAGTCTATGGGATAGCATGATTTTATTTCACTGCAAATTAATTATGAGCCTGCAATAGCAAAGAAGTTTTCTACTAGTTTTGTTTGTTCCATTTTCATTTCTTTTGGAACCATGGATTGACCTGTAGGGCTACTATTTCTGGTCATTCTTCTGTGAAGATTCCTAAAATATTCACTTTCTCCTGGAATAGGAGTAAGTAAACGAGCAAAGAAATGAAGTTCCTGGAGGTATGTTGGTCTCTGAATAGACACATCAAATTTAAGAAGCAAAAATGACATTCACCACATCTCTAACTCAAAATATTATCAACTATATTTTTCCCCAGTGCATCATTTGAAAATGGTCTCAGATTTTGTATATTAAGTACATATACATAAAAGTACTGTCAGAGTTTATGTGAACAGAAACTCACGTAACAGTTAAAATACACAAAATTAAGGTGAGAAGTGTCATAATTAAGCTAAAATGTTTTTTTTTTGAACAAGTCAAATTGACTTTTATCCTTCTTTACTTCTTAAAATAATTATTTTATCTAGATCTGTTTAAAAGAAGTGTTTTCATTTTTAATGCCAATAAAACAGATCCTTTCAAGAAAACTCTAAAGTGTCTGTCCTAGTAAAGGTGACACATGTCCAAGCCATGATTAAAGCTTTATTCAGATTGTGTCGTCATTTTCTTAGCATCATCCAAGGGTGACATGTTTGATGAGTACAGCTCAAATAAAAGTGAACTGAAGAACATTCAGAAAACTACAATTTTACTCCCAGTGGAAACTGTCAAATTGGCTGTATAATTTTCATCCTTCGAGAATGATGGGAATCCAAATAAAGCAATATCTGATTAAGGTTATATAAGCAGCCTATTTTATGATAGAGTTTTGATGTATGAGTTTTATTAACAATGGAAATTGTTAATGCAGATACCTTAGCAAAGAGTTATATCAGGGCTTACAATTGCATTCATTTATCTGAAAAATAAAGCATGCAAAAGAACTTTCATTATGTGTGTGGTAACACTTGGAAGGAAGCTCAAAGCTATCATAAATCATATGGGAGGAAAAAGAATTTATCATCTCTGCCTTTCGAAGTAGAAATACTAATGGGTGCATTTTATGTATTTAGATTGTAATGACAAATCGTTTAGGATTAGTTCAGCTGCAAATTAGAGAAAACCCAATCAAACTGGCTTAGGTCAAAGAAGGAAATTTATTGGTTTATGTCACTTCAAGTTTCAGAGGGAGAATAGTGTTCAGGTGAAGTTTCATCAAGTAATTGGGATGGTGTTCCCAAGACTCAGATCTTCTTTTTTTCTGTTCTTGGCTCTTGTTCTGTTGATTTTATTCTCAGCTTTCACTGGGTAGCTCAATGATTCTAGGCTTATGTCATTATTATGGGCACCAGCTTCAGGAAAAAAAAGAAGTGTTATCCTTCCTCTGGAGAAACGGCTCACAACTGGGGACAATTTTGCTCCTCAGGGGACATTTGTTAGTGTCTGTATATATGACATTTCTCAAAACTGAGGCCTGAAGCGATGGGCATCTAGTGAATAGAGGCCAGGGATGTTGCTAATCATATTCCAATGCACAAAATAGCCCCCAAGAAAAAGAATTATCCATCCCAAAATTCCATCAATGCTAAAGTTGAGAAATCCTTCTCTAAAAGTTTAAAACTACACTATCCAACATGGTAGCTGATAATCCCATGTGGCTATTGAGCAACTGATACGTGGTTGATGCAAATTGAGATATGCTTTACGTGTAAATTATACACCAGATTTCAAAGACATATTATGAAAAAAAAAGCAAAATCTCTCAGTAATAATTTTGACATTGATAATCTGTTGAAATGATGCCATTTTAGATGTATTGGGTCAAATAAAATATATTACTAAAAATAATCTTACCTGTTTTCTTTACTTTTCTATTGTGGCTACTACACAATTTTAAACTACATATGTGGTTCCCATTATATTTCTGTTGGATAGTGTGGGTCTAAGTGGACTATAGTAGTACTGTCCAATAGAAATTTATGTGATCAAGGAAATGCTGTATTATCTGAATTGTGCTTGTAGTAGGTAAGTAACTGTGCCTATTAAGCCCTTGGCTAGTGTGGCTGGTCTGACTGAGAAACTAAATTGCTAATCTTATTTAAACTTAGTTAATTTTAATTTAAACTAGTCAGGGCTAGTGTCTACAGTATTAGACAGTATAAGTCTAGAGTCATAACTCAAGCAAAATGTTAATTACTATTATTGCCTTTAATTGAGATATACCCAACCATGACTTAATCACATGAATTAGTGTCCTGTATTGCTCTAATTGCCCAGACCTAGTTATGTGTCCAAGCCCAGAGCTGAATGAATTCAGTTCTGGCAGAAGCTCATGGCCCAAAGAATGGATGTTTGTTTGAGAGAGGAAAAAATTTGATAAGCAACAGCAATGCTAGATGTCTTCCAGAAATGGTAATCTATGAAAAGAATGTATGGACAGATAAGACAGAATAACTGCTTGTTTTTCTGCATTTGATGTGTCACTGCCTCAGAACGCTTGTCCTCATTCAGTCACTTATTATTAAGTGAACTAGGTAGGGAATTAAATTTCTCTGAACCAATGAATAAAATTGATAAAAGTATAATTCAAGAGTGAAAGTTCTCATTCTTTTAAAAGCAATGGGATCTAGATAGTAAATTTTTCAAAGCATTCTTCATCATTATTTGAAAATTTATTTTCTTTAGGCAAAGACAATTTTAGTTCTTAAAAATATTTTGTTCACTCAGTTTCATAGTTTTGATTTCAATAAATAATGATACAAAATATATTTATATTTTAATTATAACTAATTCATGTCATACATAATAATATGCCATTTTTAATTCATATAAACTTCATGTGACATAAAATCTACCATTTGAATAATTTTGAAATGTACAATTCAGTGTTTTTTAGAATATTCACAACATTGTGCTACTGACACCACCATCTAATTCTAGAATATTTGCATCACTGCAAAAAGAAACCTGGTACTTTTCAATTTGTCACTCTCCCCGTCCCCTGGAAACCACTAATCTACATTCTGTCTCTATAGATTTGCCCATTCTAGACATTTCATAGAAATGAAATCATGCAATATGCAGCCCTCTGTTATGGCTTCTTTAACTCACCATAATGTTTGCAAGGTTTATATATATTGTAACATGTATCAGTACTTCTTTCCCTTTTATGGCTAAATAATAAATTTTCTTCTTAGTGTTGAGTTATAGGAATCCTTTCCATGTTCTGGATTCTTTACTCTTAAAAGATACATGATTTGCAAATATTTTATCACATCTTGTGGGTTGCCTTTTGATGCACAAAATTTTTTAATTGTAGTAAAGTCCAATTCACCTAGTATTTTTTTATTGTTTGTGCTCTCAGTGTCATATTTAAAAAGATATTACTTAATCCAGTGTCACAAAGATTTATACCTTTGTTTCTTCCTAAGAGTTTTACAGTTTTAGAGGTTTTATTTAAATCTTTTAACCATTTTGAGGTAATTTTTGTATAAGATATAAGGAAGAAATACACATTCATAGTTTGGCATATGGATATCCAACTGTCCCAACACTATTTGTTGAAATTACTATTATTTTTCTATTCAATTGGTTTTGACACTCTTATCTAACATCAATGGATTTAAGGGTTTATTGCTGGACTCTCCACTTTATTCTATTGACCTATACTTGTATATCTATATTTATGCCAGTTCCATACCATTTTGATTACTGTAGCTTTATGGTAAGTTTTTAAATTGGAAGGTGTGATTCCTCCAAATTTGTTGTTTTGCTTTGACTGTGCTTCTTGCATTAGCATATAAATTTTAGGATCATCTTATCTATTTCTGCAAAAAGGTAGTTGCAATTATGGTAGTACTTGGATTCATTAAATAAATTTGGAGAATATTGCCATTTTAATGATACTGTGTCTTCTAATTCATAAACAGAGAAATCTTTCCATTTATTTAGCCCTTCTTTAATTTTTGTCAGCACTATTTGATAGTTTTCAGTGTAAAACTCTTACACTTCCTTGGTTAGATTTATTCCTAAGAATTTTATTCTCTTTTATGCTGTTACAGATAAAATTGTCTTCTTAATTTCATTTTCAAGATGGTTTATTTCTAGTGTATAGAAATGCAGCTGACTTTTTGCATATTGATCTTGTATTCTGCAACTTTGCTGATTTGTTTATTAGCTCTAATAGTAGGTTTTTCTTTGTTTTGTTTTGTTTTGTTTCCTAATGTGTGAGTTTGTTAGGATTTTCTATGTGTAAAATCATGTCATCTGGTTTTAACACTTTCTTTTCAATTTGGGTGTCTTTCAACTTTTTTCAGACATAATGGTCCATGCCTAGAACTTCCAAAACAATGTTAAATAAAAGTGGCAAGAGCAAACGTACATGTGCTGTTCCTGATCTTAGGGGGAAGATTTTTGAGTTCCACAATTAAGTATCATAGATGCTGTCAATTAGGTTTAAAAGTTTCTTTCTATTCCTAGTGTGTTGAGTGTATTTATCATGAAAAGGTGATGGATTTTATCAAAATCTTTTTTCTGCATCTACTGAGATAATCATGTGTATTTGTGTGTGTGTGTTTACCCTTTCATCTATTGATAAGGCATATTATACTGATTGACTTTCCAACTTTGAATTCCTTCAATAAATCCTACTTGGTCATTGTGTATAATTCTCTTAATGTGTTGCTGGATTAGATTTGTTGTTACTCCACTAAGAATTATTTCATCTATATTTATATGTAATATTAGGCTATGTTTTTCTTTTGTTGTGATTTCTCTGTCTAGCTCTGATAGCAGAGTAATGCTGATCTCATAGACTGAGTTAGTAAGTGTGCCCTTTTCGTCTGTTCTTTTGAAGTGTTTGTGAAGGATTGATGCTAATTTTTATTTAAACATTTGGTAGAATTCACCAGTGAAGACTTCTGGTCCTAGGCATTGTTTTTGTTGTTTTTCTTGGAAGTTTTTTGATTCCTAATTTAATCTTTTACTTTTACAATCTATTCTGATTTTCTATTTCTCTTTGAGTCAGTTTTGGTTGAGTGTGTTTGTAGAAATTTGTTCTTTACTGGAACCAATACTGAGTGGGTTATTATTTTCAAGGCTACCACTGAAGTGGAGAGTGGGGAATGTGACAAGAGGAAATTAAAAGAACACAAAGTTTGTTGTTTTCACTGTGCTTCAGTAAATTTTGCTGTGTGTAAATGCTTCCCAAGTTGCTTTTGGTAATTTCCACAGTTCCAAAAAGTTGATTCTGATGGTTTTGCCAGACTTTTAGTTGCTCCTATGGAACAGTGAATTTTAGAGTTCATTACTTCACAGTTTTTACTGTTGTCACTCTATGGTAATTTATTACATCTAAACTTTACACTGTTCTGTGACCTTTAAACAAGCAAAAATTGTTCATTCATCAACCAAAATTGCTTTTATTTCTTCTTACTAATAAACTTTAAAACATTTGTAATATACCCTTAAATTTGGTTCTATCTTAATTGTATCTACTACATACAGAGAATACTTAAGATGTCTCTAATACCACATTTATTTGCACAAAGGCAAATTAACAGAAACCTGGACAGAGATAGAAAAGAGCTTTGGGAAATATTTTAAATTTGTGAACATAGGTAGAACTGATTCAGTTAATGGAAAAAGCCACAAAACCAAAATGTAGAATATTTGCTTACAACATTTTTACCTATATGTGCCAATAGCCATTAAACCATTGTGAGTTAAATTGAAATTTGACTTTCAAAGATTTCTTGTAATATATTTTTTTCCATATGATTCATAAGTATCTAAGGAGTAGCTTCCTTTGTCAATTGCAAACTGAATATGTCAGGAACTAAGGGGGTGGTATGCATTGGGAAATTGTAAGGTTTACTTCTCCTTTCTCTGGGATAATTTAAAAATGTGTTTTACTGGATGGAGAGGACGTTTAATAACACATTTGAAATATTATAGATCTTTCTTATCCTTTAAAAAAACACATTAGTATTTCATTGTTTTAATGTATTGGAGTATATTCAACCAATTTCTTGTGGATGTATATTTGTGTTGTTTCCAGTAGGAGGGTACTTCAAAAAGTTTATGGACAGAGTTGTATTATCTTTTAATTCTATTTTCCATCTTTTCCAACTTTTTCAAGTACCCTCATATTTTGTTTTTACAAATAACTTTTTATATAGGTTGTTTTCATTTTTGGCATAATATTTTCATGGTAGAATTTTAGAAGTGGAGATTGCTAGATAAAATCATATAAGGCTATAAATATTTGTGAATTTGTTTCATTTGCCATTCCCACCAGCAATTTTGAGAATGACAATTTTCCATCACCTTTTTAAGGACAGTGTGTTTACAAGTTTTTGGATTTTGCCAATCTTATCTGCACAGATTTACTTGGATCTGAACATTTTTTCAAATACTTAAAGTTACAGTTTTGCACATTTTTTTTCTAAAGGGCTTTTTCATCTTGAGGTTTATGAATTCTTTCTCTGAGGTAAAAGTTATAGATATTTTCTCCCAGTTTGTTTTTGTCTTTTGATACTGTGTGTGGTGTTTCTGTCATGATTTTTTTTTTTTTGCTTTTATGTAGACAAATTATTAATATTTGACTTTTTTTGGATTTTAGAAAAGCTAGCCTCAATTCCAGGTAACAAATTTACTCGTGTTTATTTCTCATGCTTGTATGATTTTGCCTTTTACATTTAGATCACTAAAATAGTTGGAATTATTCTGTTTCATGGCCTGTGTTATGAATCCAATTTTTTTTTCTTTTCCTGAATGGATATATGGTTGTCACAATACCGTTTATTGAAAAGTTTATGTTTTGCAGTATTTTTAAATGGCAATGTTAACCATGGATGAAATTTTCAAATATTTCTGGATTTCTTTCTGAGTTTTTTAAGTTCTGTTCCTTTGGTCTATTTATGTGCTTCTACACTATTTTAATTTTAGAGACTGAAGAGAAGGTTTAAATATCGGTAGAGCTACTTCTCCCTTCATTACTTTCTATTTCAGGACATGCCTTCATGATATCAACCTTTGAATTATAGCAGGTAGTAGAAAAGGAAAAAAAAAAAATCTGTGTTGGAATCCACTCTGGTAAACATTTAATGCCAAGTTTACAGATGACTTTGTTGTTCTGCCACTGGAACTCACCATATACATAGTAAGATACTAATTTATTATCATGGCACAATGCTTAAGATAACAGCAACTACAGTCACATTCCCTGGGGTATCCAAGCTCCATTACCAATAGTGAAATTATGAGCAAGTTATACTCTCTCAGCTCCACATCTGTGAAAAGGGAAAAATAATAAAACTGTTAATGATGCAGTTGATGTTAAAAATCAAAGCATGCACCATAATAGCCTGGCACACTGACTGACAGATTGAAAACTCTCAATAAAAATTAATAACTTATTACACTGGCATGAAACATTTTTTCTGTCTTAAATGTTGTGAGGATCAACTTTATTTATTTTCACAATAGCTTACATATACCACTAAATATCCATGTATTTTCAATAAAATTCTTTAAAATTAAGGGCTCTTAATCTTCTTATCTAAAGACTTCCATTTACAGAAAAGGAAACTGCAGGCAGAAGAAATGCATGATTTGCTCAAGATCCTACAGAACAGTAATGACACGGGAGAGTGAATTCACTTTTCTCAGTTTTCTCTTCTCCTGTCTATAAGTTATGACAAGAATCAGATGGCATATAAATTATTTTTTTCAACACCATGACTTAACTAATATGTAGGAATATCTGTTTTCTCACAAAGAAGTTAAAATTTGTAATGCTTTAGTTTTTAAGCTCTTTTCACATTTGCCTATATTTATGTTTTTCCCACCCCATTCTACTTTATGCATAATATGAAGCCAGAAAATTTATCTAAATTGGTTAGAATTTAATCTCCCAAAATCTATCACCAATAATAAAACCTGAACACTCTCCAAGCTTTATTAACATTTCAGCTTCACACTAATAATTTAAACACTCCTCAGCTGGACAATAACTAGTTCAGCACAATTTATATTTATGTTTGCTTGATGAAATATAGAAAAATCCATCATATCATATATTCTAGCATATTTTGGTGTGGTCCAGAGCAACTAGAATGATAGATCTTGAACACCAAAAGCCAGATAGGTTGATTAAACCCACTGCATCATTGTTTCTGCAACAGGCACTAGTTCATGTAAGAGGTAGATACACAGCATCACATATTTCAGAGTACACTGAGAGAAGTTTTATACATTATAAGTGTTTATCAATAAATATAGATTAGTGTTGCCCTGCACAGATAGGAATCATCAGTGGAGGATTTCTTTCTCACTGACATGGTGTATAGGTTCTCAAGTAGTGAAAGTAGAAGTAAAATCCCCCCTCAACATCTAGTTTCTCTCATCATGAGTATAAAAATCCAATATTGTAAAGGTAAGTAGTATTGGGAGGTTTTTCATATTAAACATCCATCCTTCTTTAACACCTTAGCTTGAATGTGACACACAGATCAGCTCAGATAAAATGCATGGCTCAGATGTTGCTGTTGATATCTTTGAAGAAGAAAAGCATGGCAAGAACCTGTGCTTGTTTAAAATAAAGATTTTTCAGGCTGTCTCTAATTATTTTGATTTAGCAGGTTTTAGAAGTGGCTTGAGAATTTATATTTTTATGCCTCCACCAAGTGAATCTGACACATTTGGTCCAGGGAGCACACTCTAAGTTACTGTGGAGGAGGAAGGGGGCATTGCATGAGCATCTTGATGGTGAAAGCCTGGAGGGGGTGTGTAGCTACCAACCTACAGAGAAGAGACTTCATGGTTTTGCTCAGGATCCACCAGGAAGGATGTTAACGATGAAGTGATACCCTTCCCAGAAGGTGGTTTACAACCCTGACAAAATATGAAAAAACTGTGTGGAATTAGTATAAAACAAACACAAAGAACATGAATTCCTCCCTGGGGTGCACCCTTGGGGATTGTGCTGTAGTGGGCTGTGATAAACATCCAGATGTGAGATGGACAGGTGGGAATTGTCCAAAGTCCAGAAGAAGTCTGAGATTTCATGTTTACATTTTAAAATATAAGTCAATTTCAGTGTCCATCCTTTATGGTTATATGAAAAAAGTATAATGGAAAAAAACAATTTTTAGTCAAAGGGTTCATCTTGACAAATATAATAAGTCACTAATTACTGTTTTGGATTTGTGATAGATCAGTAGGGGCAAAGTTTTACTGTAAAATCTACTTCATTTTGATATGGGATAGTGATAATAACGTCAATGATGTAAGAACTCTCAATGAAGTTTTAATAATATGGTTTATCTCTTCTGTCTAATACAGTTACTCTCTTTCTCATATGAAAATTTGTGTTGCTGGAAGTGACCTTTATGACCAGAAGATATTTGATCCATGGTTTAGCCCTAAGGCCAGTGCTAAACAGTGTGACAGGCTTTTGCTCTAATTGGCACAGGGAAGAATGTTTTCTATGGGCTTTATCAACTTAATATTTGGGTTTTTGTATATATCTTATATTGCTGTATATTTCCTAAATCCTTTCATATGCTTTGATCTCACTGTTTAGTTTCAGAGATAGGTCTGACTTTGCAAAGATATTGTTTAAATCTTAATCATGGAAAGATGTAAATACAAAACCAAGTGACAAAAACAATTTAGGAAGTATGTGATGCTTTCTATTGAGTAGGATGAGAAAATTTTAGATAAAACATTGTTTTTCTTCTTTCATCCTTGTATTATGTGTTGTTTCACCAACAATTGATCTTTGTATTATGTATTTTTGCTGTGTGTTGCTGTTTCATAACAAGTCACCATAAAATTCAGTGGCTTAAAATGAAAACAATTTATGATTTTTTATGACTTGGATGGTTGACTGGTCTCAGCTGGGCAATTCTTATGCTGGTCTCTTGTACTCGCTTGTAAAGCAGCAGATGAGAGCAGCTGGTCCTAGCAATTCCAAGATGGCTTATGTATATGCCTACATGCCTGGCATTGATGATGACTATTGGCTGGGGCATGTGGATTTTACCTTCCAAGGGTCTAGGCAAACATTTTGACAGGATGTTATCTGGGTTTCAACAGAATAAAAGAGAATTTATTAGTCCATTTCTGTTGCTTATAGCAGAACACCTGAAACTGGGTAATTTACAAAGAAATGAAATTTATCTCTCAGTAGTTCAGAGGCTGGAAAGTCCACAGTCCAGGGGATACATCTCGTGAAGCCCTTCTTCACAGGGTATTATATGGCAAAAATGGGCTGAGCAAAAGAGAGCTAACCTCCTCACTTGCTCTCCTTATAAAAGCATCAGAACCATTCTCATAAATCTGTGAATGGATCAAACCATTTGCAAGGATAGAGTCTTCACCATCTAATCACCTCTTAAAGATCCCATCTTTCAATTACCATAATGGGATTTCCTACCCTCTTAACCCTGTTAAAATGTAGATAAATTTTCAGTGAGTTTTGGGAGGACATTCAATCTGCAGCAGAAAGCCACCAGTTCTCTTAAGACCTAGTTTCTGGAACTCACACTTTATCACTTCTTCCATATTCTGATGGTCAAAGCAAATTGTAAGAACAGCCCAGGTTCAACTGAAGGGGAAATAATCTCCAACTTCTGACTGAAGAAGAGGCAATACAACACAAGATCAGAAGGAATTTTGGTGGCCATATTTACAGACAACCCACCCAATGTTGAATGAATTTATATAATACATTTGTATGTATTTTGAAATTTGTCAATATAAGTAAGTCTGTTATCTCCCAATTGCTCAAAAAATATTGGACAAACTTTAACATATGCTTGCTGTGTAACAGTTAATTTTTAGTAGAAATGTATAGTTAATATTTTTGGAAACCTGAATTGTAGAAAATATAAGGAGTCAGAAATGGGAGCTAAAAATTCACAGAAGAATCTCCTTAATTTTTTCTAGGAGAAAAAGCAATGTATCATTTTCTATTTTGAAGCAGAATATATAAATTTAATATGTAATTAATGTTCTTCATTTATTCACTTATTTTAAAGGCCTTTGTAACAATGTACATGAGAACTGATGTCAATGTATAGTATTAAATTTTAGCTTTATTGGAAATTTTTGAATATCTAGAGAGAAAAACAAATTGCCAGGTTCGAATAATCCTGAGTATGGATGAAATGAAGCCCCAAGGTATGAAGAAACTAAATCCATTTCTCATCAAGAATTTGTAATTCCTCCTCATTATTTTTGAAATTCAACTCACACTACTCCTCCTAAGAGAACTCTTTTGTATCTTGGAAAGGAACCATGAAAATAAAACTTGACTTATCTACTGATAGCCATGTTACTAAAATTATTCTCTTCATAAATATGACATATGTATTTAAGATCCATGCAAGAACTCTAAAATACAAGTTATTTTAGCTTTAACACAATTAATAAGAAAAGCAATCATCACACAACATTTAAACTCTGTAAATTAATATCTATATGTCTATCCACTTATGTTCTATTGTTTCAACCCAGGCTTCCTATGGTCGTCCAGTGAATCTCTGAAGAGCTTTATCATTAAACAGGCACTGGATGTACCATCTATAGCTACAGCTCTCTTTTTTTATTCTTATAGAATATTAGATTGTTTTACTTTTCTGTGGCATTTATGGAAGAGTAGTAAATGCTAGGGTTCTAGGAATTGCTTCTTTCAATTCATTATTTGCAGTGATGCAATGCAAAGAGATTCTGTACTCAGATTAGAAGCTAAGATGATGGCTGGGCTGGAACTTCCATGCTGCTGTTCACTCCTGTGTGCAACAAAGAAGACTCACATTGAATAACTTTAAACTACTTAGCAGGAACTAATACCAACCTTTGTAGGTGATATAAATGGCATAACATGGAATAAAGTGACACAAAGTGGTGTATATTATTGGAGTACTGAATAACATAGAAAAAGAAAAAGGAGGAAAAAATTATCCTGTTATGTATAGTTAATAAAGTGTGTGTTTTTTTAATCCCTGTTATGATTGTTTTCAAAATATCACAATAAAGAAGACATATACGTTCATTTGTGATCAAAGACAAACATGCCGACCTCAGGTATGGATTTTTTAAAGGTATTCAGTGAATATCATTTTAATCAACCTTGGTTGTGCTGAAAATTTTTTAGGATTTAGCAGTTACAAATAAACATCCTTTTAACTAATATTTGTTGAAAAGAAACTATGTGCCAGATACCATGCAGAACTTTGCATACACGATAATGGCATCTTTAACTTTAAGGAGCTTAGAATCAAGTTTGGTAGGAAAAACATTAATTGATCATTAAAATCAAGTAATTTAAATGATGTGATAGGAGAAAGCACAGGATGTTATAATACCTACATTATATCTTATCATGAAGGATCAGGACACCTGCATCAGATCTTATATCATGAAGATTTCCTATAAGAGGTAACATTTGAGCCGACTTATGAGGGATAAGTTAAAATAACCTAATTATTTAAAAATAAATAAGCAGAATATTTCAGTCAATGAGAATAATATGTGCTTGCATGTACAAGCATGGAAGATCATGACTATATCTGATATTGTTAGTGTCTCACTCATATCTTGCCCAAGCCTATTTCCAATGTGTGCTGACTGCATCTTACAGCAAGCATCTGTATACTGTTTTTTGTTTTGTCTTTGAGGGCTCTCTCTTGACCTATGTACTATGTGGCAGGCAAGAAGTTTCAGAGAAACGATATCCCAGGAGCAGCCCTTAGCCAGTGATGAATTGGAAATAGTCATCAATATGTCAACCTCATTGCAATTCCAAGGAGATAACTCTGAGATGTGGTTCATGCTGTCTTACAAAGTTCCCCAGCAGGATAGTCCGTCATGGTAGCCTGCTCTTTTATGAAGATTGTGTTGGCTTCCTTTCCTTCCTTATCTCACGTATCTCCTCCCTTACAGGTGCTTCCTAATATCAGCTCACAAACAAATCATTTAATATTCAGTTCTTGTCTTATGATTTGCATTGAGAAAAGCCGTGCCTAAGAAAGTCTCAATTTATAATATGAAATAAATGTAAAATGCAAAACTATAAAACTTTCAGAAGATTATGTAGGAGAAAATTTAGGTAAGCCTGAGTTTGGCTATGAGTTTTAATATATGGCACAAAAAGCAAAATCCATAAAAGATATAGTGCCAGTTAGAATTTATTAAAATTAAAAGTTTCTACAATATGAAAAACTCTGTTAAAGAAAATGAAAAGTAAGGCACAGACTAAAAAAAAATTGCAAAACACAAACCTGATAAGGGTAGCATTTTAAAAATTTATGAACAGCTCCTTAAAAAAAAAAAAAAAGCATGATGAAAGAGTGAATTTGCAGTGGAGAAACCTGATGAACCCTATGTCATAGTGATAAGATCAACATAAACAGTTAAAAAATCACATTGATAGTATGGCCCCTTGACACACTGTGATGAAATGGCACTTTATCTCTGTGGTTTTCCTTTCTCAAACCCATATCCCCGGTCTAATTATGGAAAAACAGAAGCTATAACTAATTTGAGGGATATTCTACAAAACACCTGACCAACACTTCTCAAACCTGTCAAAGTTGTAAAACACAAGGAAAGTCTAAGAATTGGTCATAGAAGACAGGGTGTCCCATGGTCCACCACAGCCACCACAACAGCCACTGGTATGGCAAGGCTAGTTTGCCACAATAGAAGCAGTCATGACTACCATGCAGGTGACCCATCAACTCCTCAACTACATTGATGCAAGGGGAGTCACCAACAGAACCTAGGAAAAGAGGTGAGTGAGTGCAATCCCATGACCCACTGGCCCAAAAATTGGGGGAATTATGCTACACATGTGATAAAACACCTGAGGGTGGAAGGTTCATGTGCAGCCCACATTACTATCTTGATCCAGGGAGAGACTCATGTGGAATCCCCCGAGAGTGCAGAAACCCAAGATACCCTAATAGAGTAAGAAAGAAAAGTCCCAATCACAACAAACCTATCCCCTGACTGAAGAAAGAAAGAAGCCAGGAGGAGCCTCTGCCTGTAGGAAAGAGGAACGAGAAACCCTGCCCAGATTCATCCATTCAAACCAAGGAGCACACATCAGGGTCATGAAATGCTAGCTGGGGTGCCAACAAGCCTGCCCAAGGACATCCACCCCAGGCAATGAGCAATGGACCCTAGATGCTTCTCTCAGGAGCTCAAGAGTTGGCCCACATACACAATGAACCAACATTGTGTTACTAACCTCAAGAAGGAATCACTAAATGCCACAGAGCCTAGGCCACAGGGACACTACATCCAACTCCAACACTGAATGCAGCCCAATTACCCACATTGCAGCTACACTACTGCCGTCTGTATGGAACCAATACAAAAACACTCTATTCAATGATAATATAAAACACATCTACAAGAGGAAGTCTCTCTCCTCAATTTCCCCTCCAAAATAAGAGTAGAAACAACTGCTCTACCAGAAGACCTGACATCAATGTAGAGACACTACAAATATAATAATAATAATGAAACCAGCAAAGGAATTCAGTAATTCTCAAGTACCAGACACCATACAGCAGGAAACCCTTGAAATGACTGAAAAGCAATTCTGAGCAACAATCTAAGGAAACTCAATGAGATACAAGAAGATTCAGTTAGACATCACAATGAAATGGGGAAAAGTATCCAGGATATGAAAGAGGAAATTTACAAAGAGAGATTAATACTTTAAAAGTGAATTTAGCAGAAGCCCTTTAATTGAAGGTTTCATTCAATAAAATAAAATAAGCATAAAAAAAAAAAAACACAACTAAGTGCTTAAGCAGAAGAAAGAATTTCTGATCTTGAAGATGACTTTGTAGAAATAACCCAGGCAGGAAAAAAAAAAAAAAAGAAGAAGAAGAAGAAAGAAAGAAAAAAGAATTTTTTAAAAATGAAAATAATCCAAGGAAGCTAGCAGGCAACTTTAAGCACACAAACATCTGAATCATGGGTGTTCTGGAAGGGGAGCAGAAAGGAAAAGACATTGAAAATCTATACAATGAAGTAATAGCAGATAACTTCCCAGGTATAGTGAGAGACACAGATCTCCAGATCCAGGAGATTTAAAGATCCCCAAACAGACTCAATCCAAAAAATTCCTCTCTGAGACATATTATAGTTCAATTTGCAAAACTCAAAGACAAAGAGAAAATCCTAAAAACTGCAAAAGAAAAATGTCAAGTCACCTATAAGGGAGTTGCTATAAGACTAACAGCAGACTTCTAAACAGAAACTCTACAGGCCAGAATAGAAGTAAGTTATACATTCCAAATACTAAAAGAAAAAAATGCCAGCCAAAAATACTATAACCAGCAAAGCAGAAACAAAAACCATGAGAGTTGACCACCACACAACCAGAACTACAAGAAATCCTCAAGGGACTCATGTATCTGGAATCCAAAAAATGATAATCACTGCCATGAATACACAAGAAAAAAACAAAACCCAGTGGTAGAACAAAAATGCAAATGAAAGAGATAAAGAAACTATGTCTTATCACTACAAAAAACCAACAAAAAACAAAGAAAAACAATAAAAGGAGGAGAAATAAACAAAAGATATTTAAAACTTCCAGATGGAAACTGATAAAATGTCATGAGTATGACTACCTTTCAATAACAACCCTAAATGTAAATGGATTAAATTCTCCACTCAAAAGATACAAACCGACCCACTGGATTAAGAAGCTGGATCCAACTATATGCTATCATTAAGAGATTCATCGCATCTGTAAAGACACACAGACTAAGAGGGAAGGGATAAAAAAAGATACATCATGGAAATGGAAACCAAAAATGACCAGGAGTAGCTGTTCTTAAATTGGATCAAATTGACTTTAAACCAAAGACCATAAAAAGAGACAAGGTCAATGTATAATGATAAAGAGATCTATCCAGCAAGAATACATAATAGTCATAAATATATATGCACCAAATACTGGAGCACCCAGGTATATAAAGCAATTACTATACACCTAAAGAAAGATGTAGACACCAAAACAATACTACTTGGGGACCTAAATACCTCTCTCAGCACTGGACAGGTCATCTAGGCAACAAATCAACAGAGAAACACAGGATTTAAACTACACTGTAGAACAATTGGACCTGACAGATATCTAGAGAATATTTCATCCACTAGCCACAGAATACACATTCTTCTCATCAGCACACAGAACATTCTCTAGGATAGACAACATATTAGGACACAAATCAAGGCTCAACAAATTTTAAAATATTGAAATCATTTCAAGTGTCTTTTCAGATCACAATGGATTAAAATTACATATCAATAAGAAGTGAAACTTGGGAAACTATACAAGTACTAGGAAGTTAAACAATATGTCCCTGAGTGACCTATGGGTCCAACAAGAAATTAAGCAGGTAATCAAAAAATTTCTTGAAATTAATTAAAATAAAGACATCATACAAAAACCTATAAAATACTACAAAAGCATTATTAAAAAGAAAATTTAGTTCAATAAATGCTAACATAAAAAAAAGAAAGATTTCAAATAAAAAATCTAATGCTACATCTCAAAGAACTGTAAAAACAGGAACAATCCAATCCCAAAATTAGTAGATGGAAAGAAATAATTATGATTAGAGCAAGAAAAAATGAAATAGAGACACCGAAAATTATACAAAGATCAGTAAAACAAAAGGTTGTTTTCTTGAGAAGATAAACAAAATAGACAAGCCATTACCTAGGCTAACCAAAAAAGAAGACCCAAATATATATCAGAAATGAAAAAAGAGTCATTACAACCATTACCACAGAAATACAAATAATAATTAAAGACAATTACAAACAACTATATGCCAACGTATTAATCTGTTTTTGTTCCTCATAATGAAATGCATGGAACTAAATTTATCAAAATTTATCTCTTACAGTTTTGGAGGCTATGAAGTCCAAAGTCAAGGGAATACATCAGGTTAGGATCTTCTCAGTAGTTGTTTCACAGCAATGCAGGGCATTCCAATGGCAGAAAAGGGTAGATCAGAGAGATAGTTCCTCATGCTATTTCCATTTAAAGCACCCAGAACCATGCCCACTACCACCATTAAAACATTAACTTACCTCTACAAGGCTCCACCATTCAATTACCATAATAGGGTTTTCCACCCTCACCAGTTACAATAGCTATTAAGTTTTGGGGGAACATTCAATACAAGGCAGCCAACAAATTTGAAAACCTGAGGAAAGGAATATATTTCTGGACACGCACAAACTACCAAGATAGAATTGAGAAGACACAGAAAACCTGAAAAGACCAATAACAAGCAATGAGGTTGCACCACTAATCAGCAGTCTCCCAACAAAGAAAAGCCAAAGACTGGATGGCTTTACTATTGAATTCTACCAAACCTTTAAAAAGGAATTAATAGCAACTCTCTTCAAACTATTCCAAAAAATTTAAGCAGAGACCATTCTCCCAAACTCATTCTATGAGGCCAGCATCACCCTAATACCAAAGTGAGCAAAAGATACAACAACAAAAAAAGAAAACTATAGGCCAATATCTCTGATGAACATAGATATAAAAATCCTCAACAAAATGTTAGCAAACAGGCACAAAGGGAGAAATACTACATGTCCTCAGTGATACATGAGAGCTGAGACAGAAAGAAGGAAGGAAAGACCACAGTGCTGTGCTGGATGCACAGAGGGAGAGAACAGTCCTAAGGTTGCTGGGGATGGAGGAGGTTGAGGAGAAGTTGGGCGGAGACACAGGGAAGAATTGAAATTTGTGGTAACAGACATGTTGATAGTATTTAGCTGATCATCACATCTTGGGCACAAGTGGTGATGGTCAGCTTTGTGCCCCATGAATATGCCTAATTAATTTTAAAAATTAGCAAAAAGAATATGGCAACACAGCAAAAAATTATACACCATGATCAAGTGGGATTCATCCCAGGATACAAAGATGGTTCAACATTTGCAAGTCAATAAATGTGATACACCATGTCCACAAAATCAAGAAAAAAACATGTGATTATCTTAATAGATGCAGAAAAAGCATTTTACAAAATTCAGCATCCCTTCATGGTAAATACTCTTATCAAATTAGGTATATAAGGAAATTATCTCAGCACAATAAAAGCCATAAAAGACAAAACCACCCCATATATCATCCTGAATGGGGAAAAGCTGAAAGTGTTTTTCTCTAGAACAGAAACAAGACAAGGATGTCCACTCTCACCAGTCCTATTTAACATAGTATTGAAAGTACTAGCCAGAGCAATCAGGCAAGAGAAAGAAATAAAGGAAATCCAGATTTGAAAAGATGAAGTCAAACTTTCCCTGTTTGCAGATGACATGATTCCATATGTAGAAAAACCTAAGGAATCTACAAAAAAAAAAAAAAAAAAAAATTCTAAGAGCTGGTATAAAATTTCAATAAACTTGCAGGATACAAATCAACATGAATAAAACAGTAACATTTCTATACTTCAATAACGAACTCACAGAAAAATCACAAAAGAAAGAATGAAAGTCAATTTACAATAGTCACCAAAAATTTAAATACATAGGAATCAAATTAACCAAAGAAAAGAAAGATCTCTACAATGAGAACTACAAAACACTGCTGAAAGAAATTGAAGAGGACACAAAAAGATGTAAAGACATTCCATGCTATTGGATTGGAGCAGTACATTGTGAAAATGTCCATACTACAAAAAGCAATCTACAGATTCAATGCAATCCCATCAAAATATAAATGGCGTTCTTTGCAGAAGTAGAGAAAGCAATCCTAACATTCATATGGAACAGCAAAAGACCACAAATAGCCAAAGGAATCCTGAGCAAAAGAAAATAATTATAATAATATTAAGAACAACAACAACAACAACAACAATAATAATAATAATAAAGCTATAGGCATCACACTATCTAACTTCAAATTATACTACAAACTTATAGTAACCCAAACAACACGGTACTGGCATAAAAATAGATACTTGGACTTATGGAGCAGAATAGAGAACCCAGAAATCAACCCACATACTTCCAGCCAACTGATCCTTGAAAAAGGCAACATGAACGTACATTGGGGAAAATAATGCTTCTTCAATAAATTGTGCTAGGAAAACTGGACATCCGTATGTAGAAGAATGAAAATAGATCCATACTTCTCAACTCAGAATGGATTCGAGATTTAAATATAAGTCCCAAAACTATAAAACACCTAAAAGAAAACAGAGGAAACACTTCCAGAAGTAGGACTGTGCAAAGGCTTTATGTATAAGGCCCCAAAAGCACAGGCAGCAAAAGGGAAAATAAACAAATGGGATTATAAAAAGCCTGTGCACAACAAAAGAAACAACTTACAAGGTGAAAAGACAACCTACAGAATGGAAAAGAAAATTTGCAAAATATGCATCTGGCAGGGGATTAATATCCAGAATACACAAGGAATTCATACAACTTCATGGTAAAAAAACAAGTAACCCGATTAAAAAATGGGCAAATGAGCCAAATGTAATTTCCCAAAGGAAAATATACAAATGCCAAACAGACACATGAAAAAATGCTCAACAAAAGCATTTTTTTAGGGAAATGCAAATCAAAACCACATTGACACATTATCTCATCCCAGGTAGACTGACCATTATAATAAAATAGAATAATAAATGCTAACAAGAATATGGAGAAAAGGAAACCTTCTTACATTGTTGTTGGGACTTTATATTAGTGCAGCAGTTATGGAAAACAGTATGGAGTTTCCTCAACCAACTGCAGATCTAACTACCATATTATCCAGCAATCTCACTGCTAGGAATATACCCAAAGGAATGGAAATCATTGTGCCAAAAGGATACATGCACTCCCATGTTTGTCACAGTTCTATTTACAACAGCCAAGATTTAGAACCAACCTAAATGTCCATTGATGGACAATTGGATAAGCAAAATGTGGTATATATACACAATAAAATACTGCACTGCCATAAAAAAGAATGAAATTCTGCCATTCAGAGCAACGTGGATGAATTTAGAGAAAATTAGGTAAAGTGTAATAAGCCAAGCACAGAAAAGAAATACTGCACGTCCTCAGTCATTAGTGGGTGCTAGATAAATAAATAAATAAGTAAATAAATAGAAAGAAAGATACAACCATCACAATAATTCATTGAACTTTCAAAAGGAGAGAGCCAAACTGAGGTCACCTAAAGTGGCAAATGGGAAAGAGGATGGGGGGATGGTTAGCAAGAAATTGATAAAGGGCCACACAAAAATGATTACATTGTATAAGGTTGAGGTGTACTAATTATCCTGATTTGAGCATCACCTATTGCTCAGAGAGATGGATATTCAATGCTGTACCACATAGATATGTAAAATCATGTTTCAATAAATAAATAAAAAAAAGAAATTGTCACAGCAGTAAGAAGCCTAAGAAGACATGTTGACTAAAAGTAATGTGTTTTCCCAGATGGAATGTTGGAACAACAACAACAAAGAATAGGTAAAAAAAAAAAAAAAAAGCTGAATAAAGTATGGACGTAATGACAATGTATCAGTGTTGGTTTATTACATGTGACAAATGTGCTATATTAACATAAGATATTAATAATAGGGAAAACAGTTCAACATACATGGGGACACTATTTTGTTCACATTTTCTGACAGCCTATAACTGTCTAAAAAATAAAGTTTATTACAAAAATACATGGGGTTTAAGGAAAAGATAGTATTAGGGACACAATATAAAAAAACTTTGACAGTAACACAGAAAAATGTTAGAAAGCAAGTAGGAATAACAGTACAATTCATCACATGTTAAATGGCTAAGAAATGCCTAAATACTATAATAAATGACTCTTTAGCTCAAAAAATACGGAAAGTTTTCTTGTGGAAATGAGCACTCATTATCTCGCTAGTTTGTCTGCCCGACTCTTATGCCTGCCACCCTGTAGGTGAGAGGAAAGGGACAAAATAGAAATAGAGCAAGACAAAAGAGAGAGAGAGGAAAAAAAATCAGTGAAAAGAGAGAAAAAAGATAAACTGAAAAAAAGGGAGAAAATTAAGAGAAGGGAAGTCATGAAGTCATGGGGCTATGTCTGTATATTGTGAGTTCTTGTGCTTTAGTGGAAAGCAGGTTATCTGAAATCAGATTCAAAGTTGTACCATCGGATGTGGGTGGGTATTGCTCATAAAACAAGAGATAAACTGAGGTAGCTGACAGATGTTTGAGGTGAATGTGTGTGTCTGTTCATGTGCATGTACATTTTATGGATTCCTACTTAGCTGAGTTTAGCTAGATGCAGTTTTCTGCATTCTCCTGGTGTTTCATGCAGACAAAATTGTGCATAAGCAAACGTGAAATTCACGTTATGCACAAATTGTTCCCCAATATATCAAACACATTGGAAAAAATTCACATTTTCAAAACAAGTGTTATAGCCCAACTGACTATACAAGCAAATATGAATACAAATACACATTCTTACCTTTCTCATTCTTACACAGAAGGAACTTATTTACTAAATATAATTTTCTGCCCTTTTTTTCTTCTTTGGCAGCATTCAAGGTGTTTGAGGATGACCAAGGTTAAAAACTGACATTTCAGTGATAAAACATCTATATTAGATTTGGTGCTGTACAATTCAAGACATCTATGCCAAAAATTAACCTATAACTCAGATATTTACAAGCTTCCCTACACATCTGAAATACATGTGTGTATTTTTAAATAAAAAGATCTCTTCATCTTACTGTAAACCAGTAAGTTTCCTCAAATTTCACTGGCATAAAAAAACCTTGGAATACTTCTTAAAGGGGTATATTATCAGATCTTTCTCTAGAGCTGGTAAATCAAAATCATAAAGGTGTAAATGAGGCCCTGTACATATGTTTTAAACAAATACTCCAGGTGATTTTTATGCAAAATAAATTTTAGAAGCATTGTTTTGACCTACTGAATCCATATGGCTGGGGCTCAGGTGTCTGCATATTTAATAATGACAAATGGTGATTACCCTAAGTATCCAAATATGAGAATTGCTTCTTTAGCCCACAAATGTTCTTACTGCCCAGAAGCACATAAACATGATTCCTAGGTTAACTGCTTCACTAGGATAGCCATCAAGTGGGATGTTATTCAGTTTTAACACTCTTCCAACAGGACCTGGAGTGATTTAGAACAATGTAGTAGAAGGGTATTTTAAAACTATAAAGCATAAAAGACCTTCCTAAGACTTACTTGTAAAAATCAGAGTAGAAAAAAATGTAAATCATAACATCTCTGGAGGGCAAATTGAGTTGCGTATCTATGTTCTTTACCTCATCTAAAAGCTTATTCTTTCCTGGCCTGGACTGTTCGGCTGTCTAAGAGTGATTCTGTTCCTTCATTGTTGGCTGGGGTCTGGCTAAACGGGTTGCTAATGCTGAAATCATACCAGCTGTTCAGATATCATTGTCACAATGTTAAATACTTCTCTGTCTTTCTTTTTATTTCTATTTTCCTCTCTCTTTTATTCCTTCTTTTCTTGAGGGAGCCACCTATAAAGAATGTGAACTCCCATCTGCTCAGACCAAGCAGAGGCTAGACCAGATGTGACCTGCAATTTGCTGAATGGGAAACAAACACAAGGAATGCAGCCGTCTGCCATCTGTTGATGCAGAAAGCAACAGGGCATGCCTGGCATTTCAACAGGGCTTCCCCACTGGGAAATGGAAAGAAAAACAGCATTTGTTTCATTTTTCTGCTTTCCTGACCTGACAGCAACTTTGAGCAAGGTAGGGAGGAAAATAGGACATCTTGCCATGAAGAGATGACAGCTGAAATATAAATGTCTGAGCTCAATAAGTATATTCTATTTTGCTTTAAAAGTTGTACCCTTGCCACAGTTGCCTCTCCTTGGTGGTATTGAGCATCTAATCTCTATGGTCATCAGGAATGCAGCAGAGTGGCAGAGTCCCATCTTCCAGATTTCTAATCAGACTTTTTCTCTGAATGCCACATAGAAAGCTCTTAGGGGAGTTAAAGGTAATGAGGCAGGTGTTAGCAGCAGATATAAACGAAAGGCAAGGATTCTTCCTGGATGCCAAGTCCTGGTCTTACATGGCTAGAGAACATCTGATTTACATTTTCAGGCAGAGATGAATGTAATAGAACAGGTGGCCCCTGTGACATAGACATGATAACTTGGACCTCTCTCTCTCTCTCTGCCTGACGGTGTGCACTGTGTCATTCCATTCAGATATAACCACTGAGATACCAATTTTCTTCTTTCGTGTGTACTCTTAGTAAAGGCCTCTCTTGCTCCCTGGTGTAAACCTTGATGAATGAAATACAGTCCCTGGTTTCATGAGGCTTGTTATCTAACACAATGTGTGTTTACTTAAAACATGCTTCAAAGAAAATAAACTTAGTTTTGAAGATGTCCTTGTTTTCTAATGGAAGTAAACCTGGATTAGAAAAAAATGTTTTATTCTAAGAAGGACACCTGGGTCTATCTGATTTTCTGATGCCCTTAAGCTCTTTATTTTTTAAGTGCTACCTTAGATTACTTAAAAAGTATCCACTTTGTACACAGAATAATCATTTGAAACAACACTAAATAAATGCAGAATTGCTATTAAGATAGCATTTATAACTTGCATTAGACTGTCTCATATTTTAAATGTGGATGCTGTTCCAAATGGACAAAATTTGCACATTAGAACACTAGAACCCACGAGTTCTCCTCATATGGCCATATTAGGCAATAAGTTTTTGCAGTAAGGAGCAAGCAAAATATATTTTTTGTTTGTTTTCTTTTTTTTTTTTTTCCCAAACAGCCTATAAATTTCAAACAAAAATCTGCTAAGTACCAACCGCTGTATAAAGAATTTGATATGCAAAAATGTGAGTGGTTCTCTTCTCCTAAAGAATTTATAGTCCGTGGGGGGGGGGAGAAAAGGGCTATAAACAAATACAACCATGTATACGTAATGATATTAGTGATACTTGTAAGTACAGTAAGAGCACTGATTCTATACAAAGGATCAGAATATTTCTCAAAGAGGAAAAATGTCATAACTGGAGATATCTTCATAATATGAGTCATGATGAATGATTTAGTTTTCACTTTAGTACTATTGTTAAGTTAAAGAATAAAGCATTCAGAGAAAAAAGCTGTAAAGCAATTCTTTGTAAAATAAATATCCTTTAATTATGGAATGTAATTTTAATCGCATTCTTATAAAAGTCTATATTCCTTAAGTAATGTCCTAAACAAGTGTTGCTGAGGAAGAAAGAGTTATTTTCCAACTAACTCAGGCAATCTGCAAATTCACTAGACTTTAATGGGAATGACACCTCCAAAGGCCCAGCACCAGCCTGTGTGCTGCATTCTTGCCTCTGAGGAAAAGTTCCTGTGAGTAGTCCAGACAATAGCATCACCTGTGCTCTCAACTAAGATCTTTAGCATTACTTATAGATGAATGATTTCAGTCATATTTTATAATGTGTAACCAATTACCACAGGCCACACTTCCTGTGTCTATAAAATAAGAGCATGTTCAATGCTCATTTCCTGACTCTCGAATGGGCTGCCATGGTCTATACTGTGAGAGACTAAGTACCCCTCAAAAAGTTTCCAGTTGTTTCTGAGACTTTCAAATTAAGGTTTCATGTGTACTAACAAACAGCTTGTCATTTGCAAGCCCCACACACTATTTTTTTTTTTTTTTTTTTTTTTTTGCTTGCCGAGTCATAGTCTCTGCTCTTAAATGTAAATTAGAAGAGTTCATTATGGTCACTCTCCATTAAAAATGTCATTTTCAAAGCAGCACAAGTCCTTAGGACTGCTGGAGAAATTGCTGGGTCAAGAGAGGGGTGGGGAGAAGGACCTTCTCTCATGTGACTCACATGTTGACACTTAGGTTCTGTAATACCTTCTGTCTCTTGTACTCAGTTTAAAAGTCTATATTAAGTCAAGACAATCTGTTTCTTTTTCCACTTTCTATGAGACTCAAAATCAGGACAGAGACTGTATGGGGCTAGAGATGGGGGAGCAAGATACAGAAGCAAACAAGAGACTAAAATCCCTGCCTTCATGAAATCCCTGTGTTAGTGTAGGAGCCATAAAAAACCGAAAAGAAAATATGTGATAAAACGTGTAGTATGTTAGATCAGAATAAGTACTATGAAGACACATGAGTTTAGGAGGAACTAAGTAAAGTACTTTTATCTGCTTACATTTAAGTCCACATGCTGCCCCTTTTCTCCGGTTTTTATCAAAGACATATCTATGCTTCTAGGAAAAGTAAACCCTGCCACCCGTACACGAGAATCCATCCTTACACTCAAAGATATCAAAACAGCATTTGTTTCTTCATTTTCTTCATCTAATTGTTCCCTTTTAACTTGATGTTTTTATCAATATAAAATTGCTTATATTTCTTTCATCTTAAAAAATCTCTTAAACTTACCTCCCTCTCCAGCTGCTGCTCAATTTTCTCTTTTTTTTTTTTTTTTTTCATGGAGAGGTTGACAATTCTTAACTAGAACTTCTATCAAGAATCTAAGATTATACATCTTCTTGGTTAGCGATATTTGTTTCTTTTAGAAAATTTCTCAAAATAATGTCTTAAAAGAGTTCGAATTATCAGAAAATATTATCTAACCAACATGAACTGCATGACACCATATGCTGAATGGAAGCACCACAATAAATATCACAAAACATACCATTCAGAGTCCAGCTGGAGACAGGCCAGGTCAGTACCTTGTGCACCAGCGTATGATGCTGTTCATGCTGTCCTTTGCTGTGTACTCAGTTTTTAAATCTCTGGCTTGCTACCATCTATTAGCTTATTTACACATATCCCCTTACTATTATAATTTGCTTACAATAAATAATTATTATGATTATTGTATTTTGTTTTTTGTTTTCCCAACAGAGTCTTTTTCCGAAGATACTATTGTATGGTATCTTACGAGGTCACCCTTTTTATTTTTTTCTTGCCCAATGCTGCAGCACCTTCTAATATAGTACTTTTTAAGTCTCATCTATATGTCACTCATTCCATCTACTAGTGTATTAGTCCATTTTTGATGCTTATAAAAAAATGCATGGCACTGGGTAATTTATAAGAAAATTAAATATATTGCTTACAGTTTCAGAGACTAGGAAGTCCAAAGTCCAGGGAACACATCTGGTGAAGGCTTTCTTTGGCATTAACTTCAGTGATGGCAGGGTATCACATTGCAAAACTGGTGTAGCAGAGAGAGAGAGAGACTAACCTCATTCACTCTCCTTTTAAATCCCTCCAAACCATGCTCATGACCAACATTATTAATCCATTCACTAGGCATGGTCCTTCAATCTAATAATTTCTTCAAGGCCCCACCTTTCAATTACCATAATAGGATTTCCCACCTTCTTAACACTGTCACAGTGGGGGCTAAATTTCTAATACATAAAGTTGGGGGACACATTTCAAGCTTCAGTGAGTTTGGGGAGGGACATTCAATCCACTACAACTAGCTTCCTTTTTTTTCCTAGGACATTATTTCATTGGAAAGACGGATTATGGTAGAGATGTAGGGGCAGAAAACATATACTCTCTTCTCATTTTGTCTTTCTACTAGTCGAGTTCATTGGCAATCAGAATGGGATAACTTTTAATATGAAAGAGGTCCTGAGGTAGCTCTGAATAGATTCTCACTGAAAGCTCAGGTTTGACAGAACTAACAGGACGATGGATTCTCCTGACACACATGAAGATGTAAAGTGCCAGGATGTGGAAAACAGAAGTTAACTTGATTCCTCTATCATGGAGGAGTTTTATTATTCCTCTCCCCTTTGAATGAAATGTCTGTAGAATATCAGAATATTGGCAAAGTCAGTCATTTTTGACTTGCTTTTTTCGGAAGGTGGTATAGTACTATAGTTGGAGATACCCTGACAAGCATTATTTCATTAGGAATTTACTGAAAGATAAATCTTCCTGCTTCTGCCCTATTTCTATCCTAAAAGGAACGATCAGTCATCAGTGAGTGTACTGCCAAAAAGTTTTGTGAAGTCAGGAGCCATTTCAAATAGGAATTAATCGGGAGCAAAAATGATCTTTTCATTTGCTCAGCCTTCATAATGTATGGCAATCTCTCTTTAGGTGGGGCCACAAATCACTTAAGTATGAATGATATATGTGGTGTAGAATGTAACCTTAACAACTTGTCTTGTCTCTGCCTTGATGTTTCCATCTGGTTTGTGCAAAGAATGTTCAGATACTGTAGCAAAGAGGAAGATTACAATTTCCAGAGGAACAGCCATTAAGGGTCACTATCTTCTTGGTCCTGATAAGTTTAATACAAGTTGCCTGGGAGGAAAGAACTCATAAAATACTTTATCTGAGCCAAGTGCAAAAATACTCATAAACTCAAAGGTTAATCACTGCACCAGAAGAGCAGATGAAGGAGACAGGGCAGTTTTATGTTTCTTTACTCTGCTGCCCTTATTAATCATGTTGTGGGCTGCTTTAAAATATGTTCCTGCACTTTATTTTACAAGCCTAATGGATAGACAGACAGATACTGAAAATGAAGTTGGAGTGATGATAACGGGATTTATTTGATCTTTCTTCCACTTGCCAATATGTGCAGGAGACATAATCAAGGTCAAAAAATACATTTTTTAAAAAATCTATTTTATTTTCATGCCATATTTTTCCTACTATTATTTTTTATTTAATTGCATTCTTATTAATATTGAACTATGGATATTTACTTCATTTATCTTTCTGTGCAAGTGGTCTTATTTTACAATTAGAGGTGGATAGCTTAGTCATTTGTGGAATGGTTCCCTCAGATTTCACTAAACAGCATATAAACGGATTGGAAAATTATGCTAATAGAGTTGCTGTTGATGAATCCAAAAAATGGATTATATTTTTGCCTCTGGATTTAAGCAGAACATCTTTGGACAAGTGACAGCATAAAGGATTTGTACAGGTGTAATAATACAAAATACAAAGGAATTTCCCTATATATTGTGTGCATTGATGTGATTGGATCTATACATAATTAAATAGCCTTACTCTAAATTGTTCTTTAATTTAGATTTTTTAAAGAGCAAGATAATAAATATTTTCAGCTTCCAGGTTATTTGATTGCTGCTATTAGTGTGAAAGAAACCGTTGATAACATGCAAATAAATGTGAATGACTATGTCTCAATACAACTTTATTTATAAAAACTAGTGGAGAGTCCAGTTTGTCCCTTGGGTTTCAGTTTGCTGAACTTTGACTTAAGCTATATATGAGAATAAAATGAATAAAGATAATGTTTAGGGACTGTACCATTATCTTATTTTACCCTATAGAGGTTGCATTTGAAAGGTTTCTACTCTTGGTTTCCTATCAGTTCCTCATTAAGGTGGAAACCCAGGTGCTCACAATAGCCAGTAAGTAGGTTAAATATATAAAGTTAAAATGGTACAAAACAATAAAGAGTGGTAAAATTTTTGATTATTTGATAATATATGTTCCAATATGTTTAATGGTAAAATAAAGAGCAGGAAAAAAAAAAAAAAAGCAGCAAGATTTGGCCCAACAACCACCAGTTTGCAACTTCTGTTCTATATGGTAGATTGAGTTTCCCCCTGCTTGGCATATCCATATGGTGTTCTGCCTGAAGATCTGCTCATGCATCCAAGAACCAATTCAATTATTGCCTTCTCCAGGGGACTTTTGCAGGTATTGGTATATAAAATTCATTGTTACTTTCTCTATGCTTTAAAAATGTAAACTCTTTTGTATTCCTTTTTGATATAGTTGTTTTCCTCTCAATAGAATGTCATTCTTAATTATGAAACTCATTTGTATAGTACCTAATTCAATGAAAATAGCATTTTTTCAGACATAATATTTTTCTTCATGAAATGTCTTATGTCTCATTCATATTTAGATATACCTTGCCATCCAAAGTTGTTTTTTTTAATAGCAATTCTTCTTTTTAATTTGTTTTTTTCTTAATTGACTCATGATAATTGAGTGTGCAATACAGTGTGCAATTCCATAAGATGTCATCCAAAGTGTTGTTATTCAAATTCTTCACTATCTGAATTCAGGAGTGAACAGATTTGGATATATTTGTACGTGGAATTTTTTCTATCTGAGATCTCATTACTTGCTGTTTCAAACTCAGGAATACAAAAAAAGATTTAAGTAATGTCTTATATCTCTTTATCCAAACTCATTATCTAAACTTGTGCTGTCCAAATTAAAGAATACAATAATTGTAGGTAGCAGGAAATACTTACAGTGAATTGTTGCTCACGGCATGCAATGGAACCCTCCTTTATAATTCAGTAAGATAATCTCATGAGTTTATAATTATTAGAAGCTTGAACATAGCAATTGACTCACCTATTATGACTTTACAAAACAAAATCTAAATTTTCCATGGCTTACAACACTAATATACGTGAAATAGGATCTGCTAACAACTCCAGCTCAACTCCTGCCATATCCGCCCTTGATGATTCTGCTCAAGCCATGTTATCCTCTCAGTTTTGCAAACGTCCTTCATAACTTGGTCATTTAACCTACTCTCCCCTTGTTCTCAAAAATTTCTCCCATTCTTGGATGGTGGACTTCTTTAGAAAGGATATCTATTGCCATTCAAGAAAAATTAAAATATGTCATTCACTCGTTCATTCATTCATTCACTCAGTTCACAAATATTAACTGGGTATTACTATGGGTCAGATACTCTTCAAGGCACTAGAGATATGATGACACACCAGAGAGACAGAGCTCCCACTTTCATGGAATTTTACATTCCAGTAAAACATAAAATTCCCTTAAGTTATTTTCAAAATACTAAAAGACAAAGATTGCCAGCCAAGAATACTCTACCCTGCAAGGCTATCCTTCTGAAATGAGGGACAAATAGTATATTTCTCAGACAAACAAAAACTGCGGGAGTTCACTACCACACGACCACCCTTACAAGAAATCCTCAAGGGAGTACTGGGTTTGGTTCCTGAAAAATAACTACCACTGCCATAAAAACCCAAGAAAAATCTAAACCCGCTAGTACAATAAAAATGGCATTCATGAAGAGAAAACAAGCAAACAAAAACACTAACTACAACCTAAGGAACAAACAAACAAAGAAACCAAACAGTAAATTAGAAAGCAAGGAACAAAAGACACCTAAGACAACCAAACAACCAATAAAATGCTAGGAATAAATCAACACCTTTCAATAACAACTCTTAATGTTAAAGGCTTAAATTCCCCAATTAAAAGACACAGACTGGCTGACTGGATCAAAAAGCAGGACCCAACTATATGCTGCCTACAAGAGACCCACCTCACCCATAAAGATTCACACAGACTAAGAGTGAAAGGATGGAAAAAGATTTACCATGCAAACAGAAAAGAAAAACGAGCTGGAGTAGCTATTCTTATATCTGACAAAATAGACTTTAAACTAAAAACCATAAAAAGAGACAATGAGGGACACTACTTAATGATAAAAGGACTGATCCATCAAGAAGACATAACATTAAATATGTACGCACCCAATGTTGGAGCAGCCAGATTTATAAAACAAACTCTATTAGACCTAAAGAAGGAAATAGACACTAATACCATAATAGCAGGGGACCTGAACACTCCACTGTCAATATTAGACAGATCATCTAGGCAAAGAATCAGTAGAGAAACACAAGATCTAAACAAGACTCTAGACCAATTGGAATTGGCAGATATCTACAGAACATTCCACCCAACAACCTCAGAATATTCATTCTTCTCATCAGCACATGGATCATTCTCCAGGATAGATCACATATTAGGTCACAAAGCAAGTCTCAATAAATTCAAAAAAATTGGAATTATCCCATGTATCTTCTCAGACCACAATGGATTAAAACTAGAAATTAATAACAAACAAAACTCTGGAAAATATACAAACACATGGAAATTAAACAGCATTCTACTTAATGACATATGGGTCCAAGAAGAAATCAAGCAGGAAATCAAAAAGTTTATTGAAACTAATGAAAACAATGATACATCATACCAAAACCTGTGGGATACTGCAAAAGCAGTATTGAGGGGAAAATTTATTGCATTAAATGCTCACTTCAGAAGAATAGAAAGATGGCAAGTGAACAACCTAACACTTCACCTTAAAGAACTAGAAAAACAAGAACAATCCAAACCTAAAGTGAGCAGACGGAAAGAAACCATTAAGATCGGAGCAGAACTGAATGAAATTGAAAACCAAAAAACAATTCAAAAGATCAACGAATCAAAAAGTTGGTTTTTTGAAAAGATAAATAAAATAGACAAACCATTAGCATGGCTAACAAAAAAAAGAAGAGAGAAGACTCAAATAACAAAAATTAGAAATGAAAAAGGCGATATTACAACTGATTCATCTGAAATACAAGGAATCATTCGAGACTACTATAAACAACTATACGCCAACAAATTTGAAAATCTGGAGGAAATGGATAAATTTCTGGACACACACAAGCTCCCAAAACTGAACCGTGAAGACGTAGAAAATTTGAACAGACCAATAACAATAAAGGAGATTGAAGCTGTTATCAGAAGGCTCCCAACAAAGAAAAGCCCAGGACCAGATGGATTCACAGCAGAATTTTACCAAACATTCAAAGAGGAATTGACACCGATTCTTTACAAACTATTCCAAAAGATTGAAACGGACGCAAATCTCCCAAACTCATTCTATGAAGCAAACATCATCCTGATACCAAAACCAGGTAAAGATATAACCAAAAAAGAAAACTACAGGCTGATATCCTTGATGAATATAGATGCAAAAATCCTCACTAAAATGCTAGCAAACAGAATACAGCAACATATACGAAAAATTATTCATCACGATCAAGTGGGATTCATCCCAGGGATGCAAGGTTGGTTCAACATACGCAAATCAATAAATGTGATACACCATATTAATAAACTCAAACACAAGGACCATATGATCATCTCTATAGATGCTGGAAAAGCATTTGATAAAGTTCAGCACTCATTCATGACAAAGACCCTCTATAAGTTAGGTATAGAGGGAAAGTATCTCAACATAATTGAAGCCATATACGCCAAACCCACAGCCAATATCATCCTGAATGGGGAAAAGCTGAAAGCTTTTCCTTTAAGAACAGGAACTAGACAAGGATGCCCACTCTCACCACTCCTATTCAACATAGTGTTGGAAGTACTAGCCAGAGCAATCAGAGAAGAGAAGGAAATAAAGGGCATCCAGATTGGAAAAGATGAAGTCAAACTGTCCCTGTTTGCAGATGACATGATCCTATATATCGAACAGCCTAAAACCTCTACAAAAAAACTGTTGGAATTGATAAATGATTTCAGCACAGTAGCAGGATACAAAATCAACACACAAAAATCAGTAGCATTTCTTTTCTCCAGTAGTGAACATGCAGAAGGAGAAATCAAGAAAGCCTGCCCATTTACAATAGCCACCAAAAAAATAAAATACTTAGGAACTGAGTTAACCAAGGATGTGAAAAATCTCTATAATGAGAACTACAAACCACTGCTGAGAGAAATTAGAGAGGATACAAGAAGATGGAAAGATATTCCATGCTCTTGGATTGGAAGAATCAACATGGTGAAAATGTCCATACTACCCAAAGTGATATACAAATTCAACGCAATCCCCATCAAAATTCCAAAGACATTTTTCTCAGAAATGGAAAAAACTATTCAGACATTTATATGGAACAATAAAAGACCACGCATAGCCAAAGCAATGCTCAGCAAAAAAAATAAAGCTGGAGGCATAACACTACCTGACTTTAAGCTATACTACAAAGCTATAATAACCAAAACAGTATGGTACTGGCATAAAAACAGACACACTGACCAATGGAATAGAATAGAGAATCCAGAAATCAACCCACACACTTACTGCCATCTGATCTTTGACAAAGGCACCAAGCCTATTCACTGGGGAAGGGACTGCCTCTTCAGCAAGTGGTGCTGGGATAACTGGATATCGATATGCAGGAGAATGAAACTAGATCCATACCTCTCACCGTATACTAAAATCAACTCAAAATGGATTAAGGATTTAAATATACACCCTGAGACAATAAAACTTCTTAAAGAAAACATAGGAGAAACACTTCAGGAAATAGGACTGGGCACAAACTTCATGAATACGACCCCAAAAGCACGGGCAACCAAAGGGAAAATAAACAAATGGGATTATATCAAACTAAAAAGCTTCTGCACAGCAAAAGAAACAATTAAAAGAGTTAAAAGACAACCAACAGAGTGGGAGAAAATATTTGCAAAATATACATCTGACAAAGGATTAATATCCAGAATATATAAGGAACTCAAACAACTTTACAAGAAGTAAACAAGCAACCCAATTAAAAAATGGGCAAAAGAGCTAAGTAGGCATTTCTCTAAGGAAGATATACAAATGGCCAACAGACATATGAAAAAATGCTCAACATCACTCAGCATCCGGGAAATGCAAATCAAAACCACATTGAGATACCATCTAACCCCAGTTAGGATGGCTAAAATCCAAAAGACTATGAACGATAAATGCTGGCGAGGCTGCGGAGAAAAAGGAACTCTCATACATTGTTGGTGGGACTGCCAAATGGTGCAGCCTCTATGGAAAATGGTATGGAGGTTCCTTAAACAATTGCAAATAGATCTACCATACGACCCAGCCATCCCACTGTTGGGAATATACCCAGAGGAATGGAAATCATCAAGTCGAAGGTATACCTGTTCCCCAATGTTCATCGCAGCACTCTTTACAATAGCCAAGAGTTGGAACCAGCCCAAATGCCCATCATCAGATGAGTGGATACGGAAAATGTGGTACATCTACACAATGGAATACTACTCAGCTATAAAAACGAATGAAATACTGCCATTTGCAACAACATGGATGGACCTTGAGAGAATTATATTAAGTGAAACAAGTCAGGCACAGAAAGAGAAATACCACATGTTCTCACTTATTGGAGGGAGCTAAAAATTAATATATAAATTCACACACACACACACACACACACACACAAACCGGGGGGGGGGGGAAGAAGATATAACAACCACAATTATTTGAAGTTGATACGACAAGCAAACAGAAAGGACATTGTTGTGGGGGAGGGGGGAGGGAGAAGGGAGGGAGGTTTTGGTGATGGGGAGCAATAATCAGCTACAATGTATATCGAAAAAATAAAATTAAAAAAAAAAAATTCCCTTAAGTTATTCTCTACCACTGCAGGCAAGCTAATTTTTACTTTAGCATTTATGGCAATCTGTAGTTTTTTTATTAGCTTATCTTTTACAACCATCCACTACTATGAATTCCAGGAACTATGTCGGCCTTATTCAATATGGAATCTCTGGCATCCAGTACTGTGCCTAGTACACAGCAAGCATTTTATAAACATAATGCCTGAGTGCAATGAAAAGTCTAACTGTACTTTCATATGGTTTAATATGATACAAATTTTCAGTGAAATTGTTCTGTAAAGTAATGACTTAGATTGGTAAACAAAAATAGAGAAAAATTATTTGTAAACATGCATAAGGGTATATGGAAAACATTTATAAAATTAAAGTGGTTTACCATTTTACAACTATATGCACAAATGAGTCTCCAACCACTGGGGGGGGGGGGGAAGCCAGCACGTATATTTTTATTCTTTTTATCTTTGTTTTCATCGACTCAATAGGCAGATCTTTTATGGAAGTAGTTCACATTCAGTTTGAATATAAGTATGTTGAGATGAATTGTTTTCCAATGTGTATCACAGATTCAGTCTGAGCGTGGTATGTAGCCATTCTGCTATCTCATTTCTAAACTCCTATCAGTTATTCAAAGACCCTGATAAAGACCTTATTTGTCTGTTTACATGGATCTTATTTTTCACAAAATAAGATGTAGAATAGACCCAAAAAAACATTTTCAAGGATTAATTTAAAAATCTGATTTCATCATAAGCATCTTTGTATAGTATATTTTCTACTAAATATATTTTTTTAAAGTTTTAGACCTTTTCTTCCATGGCATGTAGATAATTAAGCACCAGAAGACATTCATTCTATGAGAAAAATGATAACATTTTAGTTTAGATAAAAGGAATTTAGCATCATTTGCAGATGAATATAATGCAATTAGTTATATTTTGCTGATATAAGAAGATTTGCAAGGCATAGATCTCATTTATATTAGTGACTTGAGGTAAAATTTGAATTACAATACCTAATAAATAAGTTCATTTGTATTTTATATTACTATATTAAATATATCTACTATGTTCTTCTAAGAAAAATGGTAACAATACTAGGTGTACTACCAAATTTTTAAAGAGATCAATGTGATGGCAGAATCATTTCTCAAATGTAAGCAGTATAATCAAACCTCTAAGTAATAGTTTTAAGGAAGTGCTTATCACCTCAATTTCTAAAAAGCTTAAATGTGCATGTTGCTAATAATTTTCTCAGGAACTAAAATTTAAAAATAGAATTGCATGCAATTGAAACAAAAAATTCCCCCCACCCCACCCTCCATCACTCGCTTCCACTAATCCCTCAGGTTGTGTACACTTTGGTTTAATGATCACAGGAAGAGATGAAAATGTTTCAAAGGTTCCAGAATATTAAACATATATGGGTATGAGTGAGGGCAACATTCCCCCAAAAGTTGGATTAGTTACCCTAAGATAAAGAGAAATTAGAAGCAGTATTGAGGCACTAACAGGATAAAGAGAAACTTAGGCATAGATGTGGGGAAATCATCGTTCCTTGAAACATTTGCCTAGTTCTCTATGTAGCTGCAGAATAGAGATCAAAGGATAATCAAAAAATGGAAAAAGTTATTCTCACTGGAAGTTCTAACTGGTACTGATGAACGAAGAACACAGACTTACAAATCTAATTATGTAGGGCAATATAAGGGAAATATTTACAACTCCAAAGAGCATCAAATTCCAGGAAACTGATGCCAATCTAGTGCCTATCAAAGACTGTGGTGATAACTTATAGTTATTGTAACTCTTGGCAGGAACTGTGATAATTAGCAAAGCATACAAAGTGCCTTTCAGACTGGGGAGTGACCTCAGGACCTGATGAAGCTGCTATATCAGAGCAATGGTACTTTTTTTGATTCACCTGCATGTGTTTGTTTTAATGCCCAGAGTGGGCTAGTGCTCCTTTAAGGCAACACTGCTGGAATTCATTAGCAACTGTCCCACTGATGGGGCACATGGCATCTAGTTTATAAAATTCCTGTCTTAGTCTGTTCAAGCTTCTATTTAAAAAATATCTTAGTTTAGATAATTTGTAAACAATAGACATTTTTTACTCACAGTTCTGAGGTCTGGAAAGCCCGAGATCAAGGCACCAGTAGTTTTGATGTCCAATGAAGGCTTTCTCTCTCCTTTAAAGACAGCTCTTCTACCTGTGTCCTTACATGGGGGAGGGACAAACAAGCTACTTGAGCCTCCTTTATAAGAGCACTAATCCCACTGATAAAGGCAGATCCTTTATGATCTAATCCCCTCCCAAAGACCCCACCTCCTAATACGAATACCTTGTGGGGTAGGTTTCAGCATATGAATTTTCAGGGTCATAAACCTTCAGATCATAGAAATTCCCTTTCCTAAAACCTTAAATATATTTCCAGTCATTCATTTGCTCTCCCTATATGTGCCCTTATTGTACATAACTTTGTGATTCCTGAATTTTATTTTTTATTCATTTGTTGTGAAAGCTATATTAAATTTCCCTCTAAACTTGCATATCTTTCCATTTTTTTCTGTATGTCTAAGAGTTTTGGTTGTTTTTTTTTTTTTTTTCCATTTCTCATCAGCGATTCTGCATGAAAATAATTTCTAACTTTTTTGTGGATAACAAATTTATATCACCCTTATTATAAGATGCAGTTTCCATATTTCAACATTTATAAGCAAAAATACATTTTAACATCGACATGCTTATTTAATATTATGTCCTTATTTGTTTTCACTGAAAACCTTTTATACAATCATTTGTGTGTCTCAAAATTTAATATTTTTTGGTGTCATAGGATTTAGGAAACATGATAACAATATTTTGACTCACTCTAAGGTGATTTTTTTCTGGGTTTTCATCTCTTTATAATTACTGAATCACATTTATAAATATCTTGGTTTATCTTTGGTGGTTATCTTTTTTTTTTTGGCAGTTTGTATAAACTTGAAACAGCTGTTAGAAACACATGATACAAATGGGAGCACACAATTTACCTTCTGTGTAAAGCTGAATTTCAATTTTTTGTTTGTTTCCACCCCTGGGAAAATAAATATAAAGCTTTCTATTTGTACATTTTATGAGCAGACACATGCTTACATGCACGAGCCTATAAAATATGTGTTCTGAATTTACTTTCTTAGTAATACCAAGAAAATTACAGCACTAAGGTCCAAGAATTTATTCATGCCTTCCATTTGCATTTGCTTTTACTTGTCATCAACTCTGAATTTTGAAAGAGAACTGCTGGATATTGACAGTTGTTAGAAGTCTAGTGTCAGTTACAGCCACCCATTCTCTAAGGGCTAGTGCCAGATAATTACTTATTTGACTAGCTGCTGTGATAATCTGTCTCGACTTAAGTATTGAATATATGCCAAATGTCTCTATTAAAGTGGCTTTTAATAACATATTTCTGTAATCTCGGTGAGCAAAGATGAGAACATTGGAAACACCTCTGGGAATTTCAGGTTAACTATTGTTTGTAGCTCCTTAGTTGCTCTGATTTTGTTTTTAAGGAAGATTTAGTTGGGGAATAGAATGTTGGCACAAAAAATGTGCAGAGCTATGCAACGAGGTGTTTTATACAATTGAAATCATGCAATTTAATGAGTACAGTCACTTTAGATGATTTTAAAATTAAAATTACAGTGTATGGTCCTTCTGAAATATTAGTTATATAATTATTTTTAAAATTGAAGATGGCAGAGAAATGGAAAATATTCTAACAAAGTTATTTGAAGCAGAACTTATGCTGAATGATGGTAAGTGATTCCTGAGCATTATATTAAGAGAGATATATGTTTCATTTATTAAATATTTTCCATCTATAATTCTGAACTAGCTTTAATCAGTCAAGTAAGAGGAAGCAGTGAAAAGAAAATTCCCAAGCAAAATTTTCAAGTGACAAATTGAGAGATGTGTTTTTCCTTCTGGAAATGCATCAATTTTAGTGATGCATCAATTTGCTTTATTTTTTTCCTGGCCATATGTATGGCTATATGGCTGATCACATGGTCCTTAAAATCAGTACAATGTTCTAAGCAACAATTCATCATATCTGGTTATTTTTTAGTCATATGTTTATTATTTTGTTGACCCATGCTATCTTTGTGTACCAGGTTGATAAAAACATTCTCTGTAATAATTATATATAGATTATTTCTGAGTTTGCATTTGAAAACATGTAGTGTTATGTTTGCATGCATATTTTATTAGTGAGTGAGCTTAAACAAATGGTTTTAACTAAAAATTATGTTGGGTTTTTTTTGTATATTGTGAATATTTTTATCTTTTATCAGTTGCTTTGCAGTTGTGACAACACTGCCTATAACTTTAAATAGTACCAAGTATTAAAAGGAATGAAATGCAGAGAGTGACCAATACCAATCTCCCTACTTAAACTTCATTTAAATTCATTGATTTGCCATTGTCTCACAGTTAGTGCATGGCAGAGTTAAAGTGCAAGTCTCTGGGTCTTAGGTCAATGCCCCATTATAGAGCCATTTTATTGTTCGTAAGTTACCCAAATATTTCTCTTCTCAAATTTAATAGAAACACACCCCCTTTCAATATTATGATGCATAAGTTACAAAGCCATAAGCGTTTTTATTTTATTTTGGATGACATTATTCTATTGAACTTAGCATTTTCAAATAAAAATATTTCACCTCATTATTTCCTTTTGGAAAGAGTAATTTTTACCTAAATCATTCTCTTAAAGTAGAGGCATACTCAGGGCTTTTTTCCTTATTTTTTTTTAAACAGCTTTTTTTGAGATAGTATTAATATAACATAAAATTCAGCTGTTTAAAGTATACAATTCAATGGTTTTTAAAATTATTTTAGTATTCCTCCAGTGACTAATGATGATGAATATTTTTTAATGTGTTGTTGAACATTTTTATAATCTTCTTTGGAAAAATATCTATTTAAATCCTTTGCTTCTTATTTTTTAATTGGGTTATTTGCCTTTTTATTATTGAACTGTGTTTTTAGACATTCTAGATACAAGTTTCTTATTGGATATCTAATTTTCAATCGTTTTCTCCCATTTTGTGAGTTGTCTTCTCACTTTCTTGTTGGTATCGTTTGAAGTACAGAAGTTTTTAATTTTGACAAAGTCCAATTAATCTGTTTTTCTTTTGTTGCTTCTGGTTTTCATACCTAAGAAGGTATTTCCTAAACCATGGTCATGATCATTTACTTCTAGATTTTCTCTTAAGAATTTTGTAGTTTTAGTTCTTGCACTTAGATCGATGGTCCATTTTGAGTTCATTTTTGTGTACAGTGTGAAAAAAAGCCCAAAATGATTCTCAGGGATTTTTAATGCATTAAGGAATCAATTTCATATCACCAGGACTTTGAGCCTGCTCCAATCTCTGTTCATTTCTGCCAATAAGATAATAATCAGAAGCTCTCTTTTAAGAATTATTATTTTCAATTCATACTTATTGCTTATAAATACTTATAAAATATGTGTTATATGAATAACAATTCAGGAAACACCTACCACATATGAATATAAGAAAAAGAATATTATTACTGCCAATAAAACCCCATGTGTGAGCCTCCCCAATCCCATTTCTTCCCTCCCTCACACATAACTGCTATCCTGAACTTGGTTTTATTTAAACCATGACTTTTATTATAGTTTTCTCACATGCTTGTATCTATAAATGACATGTTGCTTAGTTTTACACAGACATTTTTATGTTATATAAAAGTAATTAGAGAGTATATTTTCTTCTGTTTGTAGACTTTTTGTTCAGTATTACAGTACCAGAATTTATCTATATTGCTGTATATTGTTGTAATTGTTATTTGGCCGTTGCTATATAAAATTTTATACTGTAAATATACCATATTTTTTTATCCATTGAATTGTTATTAATATTGTGGTTGCTTTCAAGTGTTTTATTTTTCCAAAAGTGTTACTTTCCAATATTCTTAAATATTTATGTTTTATACTTATTTCTTGCATCACTTGTTCAAGATTTTCTCTGAGACAGATCTCTCGAAATAGAATTGCTGAATCATAGGTATGCACATTTACAAAAATAATGCCATTTTTTTCACAAAATTATTATGCAGATGAAAGATTTAAAATATTTAGTTGTATAATATCCTTAACAAGTCTTAATAATGTTAAACTTTTAAATTTTTCTATAGTGGTGTTTTTAAATGTTTCAATTTATTTCTAATTATTGTAATCACAGTTAACATCTTTACATATGTTTATTGGCTATTCAGGTTTCTCCTTCTGTGAAGTTCACAATCAAGTTACCAAAATCAGAAAAAAAAAAAAAAGACATAATTGCCAGTCTTATTGATACCAAAAAATTAATATAAGAACAGCTTCATGGCAATAAATTTGACAACTTAGATAAATGAAAAAATACTTGCAAAGCACAACTTACCCAAACTGTTGAACTGAAAGATAATGAAATTACCATATAACAAAACATATGTCATACAGTTAAAATAAGACTTAAAGGAAAATGTAAACATTCAAGGTATGTATTAGAAGAGAAGAATTCCAGCAACTTATTGCACTAAATATTTATTTTACGTTAGTAGAAACATAGCACCCAAATAAACCTTAAGAAATTAAATGATAAAAAATAATCACTATTAAGAACAGAAACTAAGAGGATGCACTATAAAAATGAAAAAAATGTAGAGTACTTCACCAAGCAGAAGCTGGTTTTTAGAAAAGATTGGTAACACTGATAATTTTTGGTGATGCTCACCAAGAAAACAGAGAGAGAAACTCCGCAAAAAGCACATAAGTAATCTGAAAAGAAAACAACTTTTAATACAGATACTGAAGTCATTGTTAAAAAGACAAAATTATAAACAACTTAATTGCAAATATTTTGAAATTTGCTGAAATGGAAAAAATCTTAGAAATGAAAAATTTATGAAAACATATAACAGTAGAACTGCAAAGTAAGAATTTGAATCAGGAATTTTAAAATTTTCCACCAAAATTCCATTTGTAGATGACTTCAACATAGAGTTCTACCAAACACATAAGGAATAAATAATTCCAATCACCTATTATTTTTTTTTCCAGAGAACAGACAATGCAAATATGTGCACCACTCATTTTATGTTTCTCATAAATTTGATAAAAAACTTAAAAATGACAATAAAAGAAATTATTGACCAATGAAAATTACAGACCAAGTTTCATCATAAATATAGATGAAAATATCCTAACACATAAGTTAAGTAAATCTAGCATCACGCTGAAGAATAGTACATTATGCCCTTAGAAAGTGAATCAATATATTAATTTTAACACATTAAACAAGAAAAATCATGTGATCACTTCACCAGATACAGAAATGTTGTTGATAAATTCAACATCCATTCATGAATAAATTTTTTTCACAAAAAAATAAGAAACTTTATCCTTAATGATAAAAACATTATCATATTTATTTTTAAATCAAGAATGAAGCAATTACCCAGCAATCATCCTTACATTAAACATTGTTGTAGCCAGTTGAGTAAAGAAAGAAAAGGGAACATAAATTATTAGCAAAGGACTGAAAAAAAAAAAGTTTTCCACTTTTAGCTAGTATAATTTTACATGAAGATAATCCAAAATATATTACTAATAAATAGTAATAATTACTAAAAGAATTTGCCAGTGTTTATGAATATACATACAACAAGTTACATTTTATGCATTAAGCAAAAAGGGTATGTATAATAATACATACCCTATTTTTCCCCACTAAAAAGATAAGCACAAAAGAAAACTTCTCGTTAATTTCTTAACAGCTAGCAATTCTCAAGTTGGGTGTTACTCACTGTGAATTTTAAACTCTACGATTATTGTTTTTATACTCACAAGGGTATGTAGTCAGTGTTCTGGACTAAATACAATTAATCTTCATACAATATTTAAAATTTGTCTTAGATTGAACTGCTAAACAAAGATACCATAGACTGGCTAAACAACAGAAACCTAGTTTTTTGTATTTCTGGAGACCGGGAAGTCCAAAATCAAGGTGGTGGCCAATCTGGTCCCTAGTTAGGGCCCTCATTTGCAGGTGTCTAATAAGCACCTGATAAATACTTGTTGAAACTTATGTTCTTGTTCTTGGACCACTTTTAAATAATCTCCCATTTCTCCACACATGGAGAACAAACCTAGCAGCTTCAGAATGCCACCATCCCACCCCATATGTTCATGTATCCCTGCTATGGTACTTGGATCCCATTCTCTTTCTTGCTGAAGTAGAAATAACTGGAAATAAATGCTTGAGTTTCATTAGTTAAGCAGTGTCTTGACTTGATGAAATAAATGATATTGAAATAAATAACAAAGGAACTGATCTGACCCTGGGGGAAGTTGGGATTTTATCTCTTTTAACTATTCCTTTAAGGAATTAAGTAGGGGGTGTAGAATGAGTTACAAAGACTGTTGGAACATGGGTTCCTTTCCTTATTAACAGTGGCCTTACTTAACTGCTTCGATCCTCAGTTTCATGTTTAAAATAATGGCAAGTATAATGCCTGATGGGGTTATTCAAGGAGTTCAAAGAGAAAATGCGTGATTAGTTATTGGTTTGGAGTAGATGATAATGTATGTAGCTATTATTAGTATGGTATGTCCTGTACAGACACACCTGTCATTCTCACAAATACAGACACACCCTCATCTTCACAGTAAAACTGACTTTTCTATTCTTTTTATTCAAATCTAACTCTTAATTCCACTCTCCTGACTTTTTTCTGTGATGTAAATTATAACAGATATCCCAGTCAAAATGCACATGAATGTTTTTGCAACACTGGACATTTTAATGTCATAAAGACTAATATTGGGACTGAGGATAATTGAAGGATGGCAGAATAAGAAGCACTAGAAATGTGTCTCTCTATATTGGCAACAATTGCACTAGTAGAATCTGTCCGATCTAATTAGTTAGGATCTCTGGAGTCTATACCAAGGCTTGCAACTTTTAGGGGCATAATGAGATGGCAAATTTCAGTTAATTTTGGTCAATGTTAGCTCTTAGTGCAGTAGCAGCTACTTATTCAGCACCCTCAACCCTATAGCTGGCAGCCCTATGCATTCTAGGAACAGCTTGCAAGAGCAATAGTGGGCAAAAAGTACGACCTCCAAATACTGAGAATTTGTGCTCTGATCTCTGATTAGTGCTTCTGATCAAACAGTTGCAAATAAATTGATGGGCAGCCATTGACTTCCAGGGGACTTAAATGGCTGGGAACTTTTTACTCCCCTCATTGTCTTTTGGGAGCCAGATATTAAAGATTAAGAAATTCAAAAGCAACAGCATAAATGAGGGATATTAGAAAGTCACTGTGCATCCAAAGGTAAGCTGCAAACTTAGAAAAGGTCTAAGGTGACCTTTAAGTGGACACTTCTGGTTGATTTTTGGCATAGAATTAGCCTACAACAATAATTAAAACATTAAACAAACAAACAAACAGAAACAAATAAACTCCCAGCAGATCCTGGGAGACGGAAAAAAATTGATATCCAGAATTACCACATTATTAGATACAAATGTTTAGTTTTCAACAAAAAAATCACAAACTTACAAGGAAACAAGAAAGTATAGCCCATTCAAAATACATAAACAGAACTATCCTCCCAAAATCTTATAATGAATCTGCTAGACAAGACTTCAAAACAATTCTTTTAAAAGTACTCACTCAGAGAGCTAAAAGAAAATGCTGAGACAGTCAAAAAAATTATCTATGAACTAAAAGGAAATATCAATAAAGGAACAGAAAATTTAAATATAAACCAAAAAGAAATTCTGAAACTGAAAAGTACAGTAACAGAAATTTAAAAAAAAAAAAAAAATCCACCAGAAGGATTCAAAGGAGATCTGAGTAGGCAGAAGAAAGAATCAGAAAATTTAAGGATAAGACAATGGAAATGATTAAGTATGAGAAAAAGAAAGAAAAAAGATTGAATAAAAGTAAACAAAGGGACTATAGGTCACCATTTAACAGACCAACATAAGCATTCTGGGAGTCCCTGAAGGAGAAGATAACTATAAAGGGGAAGAGAGAATATTTGAAGATATGATAGCTGAAAACTTCCCACATATGATAAAAGACATGAATATAAACATTCAAGAAGCTCCATGAACTCTATGTTCGAAGAACCAAAAGAAAACCAACTGAGGCTCACTGTAATTAAACTTTCAAAAGACAAAGACAAAGAATCTTGAAAATATCAAGAGAGAATCAGAAAGAATGAATTTGTCGCATTAGAAATCTTCAATAAGATTATCAGTATGTTTCTCATCAGAAATTTTGAAGACTAAAAGGCAGTGGGCTGGTATATTCAAAATGCTAAATAATTTTAAAAACCCAAAAAACTGTCAACCAAAAATCTTATATCTGGCAAAATTGTCTTTCAAAAGTGAGGGAGATATTAAGATATTATCAGATTAACAAATGCTAAGGGAGTGTGTTATCACTAGATCCACCCAGTAAAAATACTGAAAGGAGTTCTGCAGGTTGAAATGAAAGGGGACTGGGCTGTAATTTGAAGCCATATGAAGAAACAGAGACCTTGATAAAACTAAACACCTGTGTAATTATAAAAGCTACTCTTATCGTAGTCTTGTTATTGTAACTTCACTTTTTGTTGTCTACATAATCTAAGAGACTAATATATTTTTTTAAATAATCAATCTGAGAGATAGTATTATTGTAATTTGGGTTTGTAGAGCCACATTTTATTTTACACATAGTTTGAGAAATGAATGCATTTAAAAGAAGTATCAGTTTATGTTTTGGAGCACGAAATGTATAAAGATGTAATTTTGTGACATGAAAAACTAAAGAGGTGAGGGCAAAACTGTGAACAAGCAGAGATTTTATGTATTATTGAAGTTAAGCTGGTATAAATTCAAATTAGAGTGTTATAAATTTAACATGGTAAACACACAAAAAGTTAGAAAATATACACTAAGAAAATGAAAAAAGAATTTGTCTCACTACAAAAAATCCACTAAACATAAAAAAGGCAGTAATAAAGAAAATGAGAGACAAAAATTCTCTAAGACATATAGAAATTTAATAGCATAATGTCAGAAGTCCCTACTTACTAGTAAATACTTTAAATATATTAAATTCTCCAATCACAAGGAAGAGATTGGCAGAATGAATATAAAAACATGATCCAACTATATATTGTCCACAAGAGACTCACTTTAGATCACAAAATTAAAAGGATGGAAAAAGACACTTTATGCAAATAGTAACCAAAAGAGAGCAGGAGATGCTATACTAATATCACACAATAAACCTTAAATCAGAAAAGGCTACTAGAGACAAAGAAGGCTATTATACTAAGTGAAGTTAGGCAGTAACAAAAAGACAAATGCCATATGATTCCACTTACATGAGGTACTTAGAGCAGTCAAATTCATAGAAACAAAAAATAGAGTGGTGGTTGCCAGGGACTGGGGGAAGGGGGAATGGTGTGTTTAATGTGCATAGAGTTTTAGTTTTGCAAAAGGAAAAGTGCTCTGAAAGTAGATGGTAGGGATGGTTGTAGAACAATATGAATTTACTTAATATCCCTAACATGTACACCTAAAAATGGTTATGATGGTAAATTCTATGCTATGTTTATTTCGCCATAATAGAAAATGTATTTTATTGTTATAAAGTTAGTGGTAGGTAGATTTATAATACTTTTGGGAAAGATTCATTGGGTTTCTCTCAAATTACCTTGGGAGCAACAATGGATTTTATTTTATGAACCAGTCAGCCTTCTGAGAAACAAACTCAACATAAGAAAAAATCTTAAAAGTTTTTTTAAAATAACACTTTCCATATCTAGAATTTTACTGCATGAATGATTATGTCAACTATTCAGAAAACAATTGAGCATCAGAAATTAAGCAAATAATTAAAACAAATGCAGAGATGACTAGTGAGAAACCTTTTTTATATGATACGGTGAAATAGATCATCAGAAAAATGCCTGATATATGCAGCACATTTGGAAATTATGTATTAAAAAAATTAAAAATGTTTTATTACACAGTTAGGCTGAACAGAAAGGATAGACATTTTTAGAGGAACAAAATAAGAAAATGTGTCTTCAGAGGGATGAGAAAAATAGTAACGGAGTTTGCCTTATGACAACTTAAAAGGTTAGTGCCTGGACTTTTAAAAAAATTAATTTATTTTGAAATGTAAAAATCTGGAATAATGTTAGATTTACAGACTGATACTTAAATTATTAAATGCAAAACATAAACAAGAATAACTAATGCTATCAAGGTATTAAACTATAATGAGAATATGTGACACCAAAATTGACTAATATTTAAAAGAGTCAAATAAAATGTGGTACATCTACACAATGGAATACTACTCAGCTATAAAAATGAATGAAATACTGCCATTTGCAACAACATGGATGGACCTCGAGAGAATTATATTAAGTGAAACAAGTCAGGCACAGAAAGAGAAATACCACATGTTCTCACTTATTGGTGGGAGCTAAAAATTAATATATAAATTCACACACACACACACACACACACACACACACACACACACACAAAACCGGGGGGGGGGAAGAAGATATAACAACCACAATTACTTGAAGTTGATACGACAAGCAAACAGAAAGGACATTGTGCGGGGGAGGGGGGGAGGGAGAAGGGAGGGAGGTTTTGGTGATGGGGAGCAATAATCAGCCACAATGTATATCGAGAAAATAAAATTAAAAATAAATAAAAATAAATAAAAGAGTCAAATAGAGCTATAAACATAAAAGTATAACAATTAAAAATTGAAATTCAGTAGGTTAAAGAAAAAATAAAATTCAACTGAAGCAAGAATTAGTGAAGATGGAGCTAAATTGCTGAGACTTATAGAGAATGGAGCACAGAGCGTAAGAGACAAGGGGGAATGTGTAAGAAAGTCCATGTGCCTCTATAGGAGTTTCATGAGATAATAGAAAGAATGAAGAATAAGTAGTATTTGATAGAATATTTTACCAAGGTGATCAAATAAGTGAATTCTTCACTTTAAAAAACTGAAATGAATTCAGAGAAAGATAAATAAGATGATTTCCATACCAGACACATCAAAGTGAAATAGCAAAATTCAAAAGACAAAAAGTCTTTTTTGTCTAACACTGATTAACATAAAACTTTAATTAAATATACATGGTAATATTTCAAATTTAACCCATAAACTAAGAATAATTGTCTGTATATCTGCCAAACTACCAGAAGCAAAAAAAGAAAAAAAAATCATGTAAACAAAAGTCTATCAATCCAATAGGTTTAATGAATCTATCAATCCAATCCAGGAAAGAAAGAAGAAAAAAAGAAAAAAAACGTTATTGTAAAAACAGCAAAAATAGATAAATGAAATGATGAAAATGAATTTTAAATAACAGTAATAGCAGTCAAGATACATGGATTAAAATGTCAAATTAAAGCACAAATATTTTCATAGTGGAAAAAAATAATAATTCCACATATGTGATTTTTATACGAGAAGCACCCAAATTATCAAGGCTCAGAAAGATTGGAATTCAAGTCTTGGAAAATATAGAGCAATCAAATACAACCCAAAGTAAGATAATATTATTCTTTTTGCATTAGACAAAGTATGTTTTAAGGCAAATAATGTTAACCAATGGAAAGAGTCTTTAAATATATTCACCATCTGTATTGCACATTTTAGCATGACTGTCATAGTAAATTGACTAAAAAAATTAATAAATATATAAAATAATTGAACAGTGCAAACTAGAACATATTTTACGGGATATGTAAAAAACATGGCAACAAACAACATATGAATACACATTCTTTCAAGGATGTATTGAGCACATCCAAATGTAAAATATCTACTATACAAAATGCTAAAAAAAAAATAAAAGTAATAAATTCAAAGTTTCAGTATTATAGAGGCCACATTCTCTGAACATGACACAATTAAGTTAGAAATAAATACTTTAAAAATTCAAACTCTGTTTTTAAATAATCCATGAGACAAAGAAAAAGTAATGATAGAAAAGCAAAATACTTAGATTTAATTGAAATTGTAAACTGTCTAAACAAACTATGTACTGGTGAGTCTAAAAACTGTTTAAAGGAAAATATATAGACTTAAATTCTTGTATTAAGAAAACTAAAAATGTCTAAAGAAAACGAGCTAAACATCCAGCTTTAGAACTAAGGTAAATAAATAAATAAATAGATTTTGAAAATGCACTGAAGAAGCAAAGAAATAATAAAGATAAGAGAAGTAATTAATAAAATTGAAAACAAAATGATAACAAAGAAGCTTTAAAAAGACAAAAATTCGGGCCGGCCCGTGGCTCGCTCGGGAGAGTGTAGTGCTGAAAAAGACAAAAATTCATTCTTGGAACAGAAAAAAATTAGCAAACTTTGATATGGTAAGTCAAGAAGGTAAAATAAAGCAAAAACTACAGCAATATTAAGAATGAAAAACTAGAATTTAATTCAACAGAGATTAAAATAATGTAACATGATATTCTGTTGCAGTAAACAGAAAACCTTTGTAGTCAAATGGTTTGAAAACTTAGCTTAAATCTATGAGGTAACAAAACAAAAACAAAAACAAACAACCAAAACAAACAAGCAACAAACTCACCAAAATTGAATCAAGAGAAAATAATCAACCTGCTGAATGATCTATAAAGTATACAAAAATTGAATCAATATTAAGAATAAATACTCAAACTGTAAGTTGAGATGGCTTAAGAGACTAGTTTTCAGAACCATTCAAGGACTGGTTATCCTCAATCTTACACAAATTCTTTCTAGAAAAAAATAAAAGAAAATGAAGGCAGAATACACCCCAGATTATTTTATAAGGTTAGTTATAACTTGATAATAAAATTAGGAAAGCATCACACATAAAGCCATTTTTATACATATAATTTTAGCAAAATTTTGAATAAAATTGGCTATAATGAGAAACCAAACCCAGCAATGTATAAGCAAAATAAAATAACCAGTTTGGGTTTGTTCCAACAATTTATGGTTATTTCAGCATTAGCAAACTGAATTATGAACTGTACTATTACTGAAATAGAATAAAGAAGAAAAATAAGGATCTCAAAACATTCAAGTTAAAACTTTCGGCGCAATTTTTAAGAATTGTATAAGGTAAATTTAACAACATAATGGGAATAGAAAGAAATTTCCTTAAACTGAAAAACTAAAGCCTGAAAAACATGTTCAATAGTGAAATCTTATGATTATTTTTAAATAAAGTAAGAATATATAGATGCTATAAACACGTAAAAATAAGAAAGGCACTTATGAATAAGTATAACTAGGTAGGTAGAGTTGCCCTACTAAAAACCAACACACATCCCTCCAGTGGGCTTTCTCTTCCCCTGTGCAGTGTATTCTCTTCTACTCCACATCACCTATTTAAAGATTGTAACCTCAAAACGATCTGAGAAAACACAGGTATGGCTATTTCACTACAAGTTTTTTGTGTACACCAGATAGAGAAGCAGTGGAGCAGGTCAATCCTCCTATTTAAGTAGATCAGTCACAAGATATTGTATCAGAATAATTTTTATTTTGTTAATGATGAATCATAGTAGTATTAAGAGAGACACAAATGTTTTGAAGGAAGAGAAGTTTGTTATACTAAGGTGATTGAAATTTGGTTTTCAAACATCTGAGGGGTTTATGAACTCTGTTGACAAAAATTATATTTGAATAACTTCTTAGTCTGGCAGGATCCCATTTAAGATATGGATATCTTTGACACTTAAACGAGGAACAATTCAGCTGAATCTGTGTCTATTACTGGTTTCCATAGTCATTCCAGAGCTCAGAGAAGAGCAGAAGGGAGTGTTCAATACTTACTGGATGCTTGGAGCTTTGTTTAATCTTCCCTACCCATTCCCTCTTTAGGGGCATAAATTTAAGATATAGTCATTTTGGTTCACACTATTAACATCTACTTGCACTTTGCCAAAATTAATAAAAATTATACCTTATTTGCCATCTGATAATGTTAGAAAAATAACTAAACAGAAAATTGTATTACTAGAAATAATTTATTTTAGATTTATGGAGAATTGGACAGATGGTATGGATAGGAGGATAGTTTGGACTCAGACATTATGCATGACTGGAATTTTCCTCAGATAAAATTGTTATTAACCTATCATCCAAATAAAAAGGATAGACACCTATCACAGATCCTTTCTCACATTTGCTGTGTGGTAAACATTTTTCAATGTACACTTTCTTTTCCTTAAGAAAATTAACTCTTCTGCATTTTCAGCAAAGAATAAACAGATTTAAAAAATAAAAATCCAAATATATAAAAGACACAGCGGGAAAAGAAAAACTTCAACATCCCAATCTCCTCTTTTTTTCCAAATTGATAATTAGAAATGTCCAGTTGGGGTGGGATGCTTGCAGCATTTCTTTTTTCTGGTAGCCACATAATTTTGCTACTGCAAATGTCAGTAAGGTAAGAAAGGACTAAAACTGTCCACTGACAGATAAATATAATATCATATTTCATGTGTTACTAATTTCTGTATTTTACCAACCAAAAGTGTTTTGAAAAGTAAACACAGGAGAACATTGTCTTCTTCACCTTCGTAACACAAAAAGGAAATTTATGGCAATATTGCTAGGCATGATGGATGCTAACGCATCCTAAGAACTGTTTTGATTCATAAGTCTAAGAAACATGAAGGCAAAGATGTTGGTTGTCCATTTAGAAAACTTCCTCTAGGGGATGCATATATGTTTCCATGATAATGGTGTTTCTTGCCAGTGATTAATGCTAAAAATGATTTTTCATTGTCCTGCATCCCAAATGTTAAGGCTGGTCAGTTAGCAGGATAACTGGTTGAAGGTTTATCAACTGGCAAGATCAGCAGATTGCAAACAAAAACTCCCTTTACTTTCCAGAAATTCTTGTAACTTTTATTTGATGTAAACAAAATTCATGTTTCTTAACTAACTTCATTTCTCTGAAATCTTAACTTACCCTGATTTGCTTCCTTGCATTGTGTCATGGAGTATTTAAATGTATTTTTATTTAACCTTAGAGAGTTTGTATTTTCTAATTTCTTCTTTCACAGAATATCAATTTTACAAAGACCATTCAGTTTAATTTACTGATCCCAAAACAGAATTTTGGTAAATAAGTGACTTGCTTAAAATATAACTGTCATATTTGAGCCCTAAAATAGAATTTTATAATGCCATAGCTTGGATGCTTTTATTTTACCTTATGATATATTTTATTTTACCAAGTTAGCTGATCAATGTATAAATGGAAACAGCTAAAAATATGAGCTCATTAATTGTTCCTCATGTCTAATGCTGGCCTAGTACCTGACACATAATGAGATTTTATATATATATGTATATATATATATATGTACATATATATATATTCATTTATTCAACAAATATTTAAATACTATGATTTAGCATAAATGCTCATAGTGCAAAAATTCATTTCCTATCTACACTAGCACTAAAGCTCTCATTCAGTTTCATAGTCTTAAATACTGCTTATATGATAATTGTTCCCAAATGTCTACCTGCAGCCCTGGCTTCTTCACTGACTACAGATTTACATATACAACTGTCTACTTAGCATATCAGTGTGGTCATCTATAAAGAGGACAAATTTTACACTTGATTTTACTTGCCCCAAAACTTACTCTACCAGTTGTCTTCATCTCTGTAAGTCTATCTGGTTATTTAAGCAAAAATCACGAGGGAACTTTCCAGTCCTCTCTGAAACATAGCCTATACTTAAAACCATCAGCAAGAAAGTACGTGTCATCTCCGGTCAGGCTGACTCTGTTGAAATCCTGTTTCCACCATTTGTTGGCCACATAACATTGGGCCAGGTAATCAACTTCTCTGCAATTCAATTTTCCCATTTAAAATGGAATTAATGATAATAATGTGTATGCCATATGGTTGTTATAAGAATGAAACAGAGTAATACATGTGGAGTATTTGTACAGCTTCTGATCATTGTATCAGTCATTTCTTTTTTTTTAAAGGAGGCAGAATCAACAGGAGTTGAATAGAGAACAGCTATGGGGATGATGGAAAATGAGAAGCTCAGAAACACTTCTGCCTTGGGCAAGTCGCTGCCTTGGTCAAGTCTCTGCCTTGGGCGAGTGGGTGATTACTAGTAACCCATTTACCAAGGCAAGCATCATGAGAAGAAGAAAATATTTGAGAATAGCCATGATGAGTTTAATAAAGTATGTTCTGAGTTGAGTTACCCATGGTGTGTTTAGGTGAAGGAGTCCAATAAACATCCATGTATGTGCAGGGCTGCCATGTTGCACAACTTCATGAAGGAACATTTCTACTGCAATCTATGTAATTGGTGTTCCTACGGTCAGGATGCTGTTTGGTGACAGAGAATTTTAATTGAGTACCTGTTAATATTTAGCTGGTAATTAAAGGATTGGGAGTACTTTTTGGTTACCTAGAGAACACACATACTATAAGGAGATACATTTAAAAATAGAATTCAGGGGAATTTCTCCATGTAAAAGACAAACTGAGAAACATTAACTCATGAGAGAGACTAAGTAGTACATATGGGGATAACAGGCATGAGAATCAAGGTATAGAGCAACCCATGCAGCACATGTTCCAACCAAAGAACTTAAGTGACTGTATCAATACTAAATTTCAATCCTAGATTAAGGAGAATCCACATTTTAGTAATCTAATGGGGTATTTAAAATTTGGTGTTTACAAATAAAACAATATGGCTTCGAGGGTCAAATAACTGTTCAAATGTTAGCTTACTACATTTCCTTTAAAAATGGAGAAAATGATGATGATGGTAATAACTATAATTAGTATGTCAACATTTTGGTGTGCAAGTAGTTGTCTTAAGAATGCCATGTGAAAATATAATTTCTAATTTACAAATGGGGAGAATTATGCTTACAAAGTTAAATAACTTCCTCAAGTCAATACAGCTAAAAGAAAGAAAACCTGGATTTGACCCAGGCAGGCTGATTCCAGAGCCTCCTCTGTTAACTGATGCAAATACTGGTTATATCTTAATCACTAGGATTTCCTGTGTTCTCAGCTGAGAAAAATAAATACCCACTTCAAAGTACTGTTATGATAATTAAATTAAATTTAATGAGGTGATGTATGTGAATTTCTACCCTACCCTGCGGTGTCAAGCAATAATGGATTATCTCCACTCACCCCTTCCAGTTGCCACTATGCCTCTCCCCCTCAGCTAAAGCTGAAGCTGTGTAATACCCCTGGGAGAATCTTTCACTGCCACATAAAGCCCAAATGACAGCTGTGTCCTGTCATTATGGGTCCTTGCTGCTGCTTCACCTGTTTTTACATTGACTGAGATATTGCCAAGTCCTACCATTCCAGGGACTAGAGTCACCACTACATGGTGCCATAGCCTCTCAGAACTGAGGGACAACTGAGATATTTGTTCTGGTTTCCAAATTTCTTGTTTTTGTGGGTAAAACAAGAATAGGAGGACACTGAAAGCCCTTGCCACTAAGGACTTTAACAATCTATGCCACCACTACCACTGCTACAAACTTCTACAGCCTAGGTCATTGAGGCACCCACAGTTATTAGTAACTTTGATTGCAGCTAAAGAATATGCACAGAGACTAAATCACTGCATCTATGTGAAATCTGAATCATTATACCCTTCCCAACCAGCACACTAAGACCTAACTGGAGGTGAAAGACTGTCTATGACAGCTACACTAAAAAGTTTGGAAGAGGCAATTATTTCACTGGATGCATAGATGTTGATGCAGGAACACAAGAAACATGAAAAAGCAAGGAAATTTGACACTTTCGTAGGAACATAATAACTTGCCAGTGACAAACCACACACACACACACACACACACACACACACACACACACACACTCAAAACCGTGTAGAAATCAACAAACTGCTGGAAAAAGAATTCAATATAATGATCTTGAGAAAACTCAACATGATACAAGAGAATATAGTACATATTTAACAAAATCAGGAAAATGATTGATGATATGAATGAAAAATGTAACAAAGGGATACGGAAATCATATAAAAGAAGCAGAAATCCTGAAGCTGAAGAATTCAGTGAATGAAATAAAAATATACAATAGAGATCTTCAACAAGAGGCTAGAGTAAGCAGAAAAAAGAATCTCTGAACTCAAAGATAGTTCATTTGAAATAACTCAGAGAGAAAATAAAAGAGAAAGGATAAAAATGTGAAGAATGCCTAGGGAAATTATGGGACACCGCTAAGTGAAGAAATATTCTAATATAGGTGTTCCTTAAGGAGAAGAGCATCAAAAACCTATTTAATGAAATAATAGATGAAAGCTTCTCAAGTCTTGGGAGAGATATGGACTAACATATCTGAGAAGCTCAAAAGTCACCAGATATGTTCAACACAAAAATGTCCTCTACAAGGCACATCATAGCCAAAATGTCAAAATTCAAAGATGAAAGAATTTTTTAAGTAGCAAGAGAAAAGTGTCAGGTAACATATAAGGGAATCCTCATTAGACTAACAGCATAATTCTCAGCAAAAACCTTACACCCCAGGAAAGAATGGAATGATATAATTAAAGTGCTGCTGAAAGAAAAAAAAAAATTGCCAGCCATGAATATTATACTCAGCAAAGCTATCCTTCATAAGTAAAGGAGAAATAATTTTTTTCACAGGAAAGCAAAAACTGAGAGAATTCATTACTAGACTAGACTTACAACAAATAATTAAGGGAGTCATAAAAGTGGAAGTATAAGGATATTAACTACTGTCAAGAGAACACACAAAAGGATAAAACTCACTGGTAATGCAGGAACACAAATGAGAAAGAGAAAGGACTCAGACCTTATTAACATAGAAAAACACAGAACTGCAACGATAACCAATAAGAGAGAAAAAAGGAACAAAAGATATACAAAGCAACCAGAATATTATCAACAAAATGAAAGGAGTAAGTCATTGCCAATCAATAGTTACCTTGAATGTAAAAGGACTACATTCATTAATTAAAAGATATATTCTGGCTGAGTTGATTAAAAAACAAGATCCAACTACATGCTGCCTTCAAGAAACTCACTTCACCTGTAAAGACACACATAGGCTAAAAGTGAAGGGTTGAAAAATCATGTACTATGCAAATAAAAACCAAAAGTAAGTAGGAGTAGCTATACTTAGACCAGATAAAACAAACTTTAAGTCAAAACTGTGCAAAGAGACAAAGAAGGCCATTATATGACACTAAAGGAGTCAATTCAGCAAGAGGATTTAACAATTATAAATATTTGCACCCAGATATGTAACACAAATACTATTAGACCTAAAGTGGGAGATAGACTCCAATATAATAATAGATGGAAACTTCACCACCCCACTCCCAGCATTAGGCAGATCATAGACAGAAAATCAACAAAGAAATATTGGATTTATACTTCACTCTAGACCAAATGGACCTGACATATATTTACAGACCATTTCTTCCAACAGCTGCAGAATACACATTCTTCTTATCAGCATGTGAAACATTCTCTATGAATGGCCATATGTAAGGCCACAAAACAAGTCTCAACAAATTTCTAAAAATGAAATCATATCAAGTATCTTTCCTGTCCACAGTAGAAATCAATAGCAAGAGAAACTTTCAAAACTTTAAAAATACATGGATATTAACCAACATACTCCTGAATGACCAGTGATTTAAAGAAAAAAATTAAGAAGGAAACGTAAAAATTTTTTGAAACAAATGAAAGCAGAATCTCAACATATTAAAATCTATGGGATACAGCTAACATACTAAGAGGGAAGCTTAAAGCAATAAACACCTACCTCAAAAAAAGAAGAAAGATTTCAAGTAAACAGCCTAACAATGCTTCTTGAAGAACTAGAAAAGCAAGAACAAACCAAACCCCAAATTAGAAGAAAATAAATCATTAACATCAAAGATAAGCATAATTGAGGATGTCCTCCTCCACAAAACTTTAAAAATAGACAAAACATAATGTTGATTTTTTAAAGGGTAAATGAAAATGGCAAAACCACTAACTAGACAAATCAAGAAAAAACAGAAAAAATTCAAATAAGTAAAATGAAAAATAAAAAGGAGACATTGCAACTGGTACCACAGAAATACAAAGGATATCTAGTGATTACTACAAATAACTATATGCCAACAAACTGGAAAACCTAGAATAAATGGATAAATTCTTGAAAACATGAAATCTGCCAAAATTGAACCAAGAATAAATAGAAAATCTAAACAGATCAATTGCAAGAAACAATATTGAATCAATAATAAAAAGTTTCCATTAAAGAAAAGTCTTTGACAAGATTGCTTTGCTGCTGAATTCTACCAAACATTTAAAGAAAAATTAATATAAAATTTTCTCAGTCTTCCAAAAAGTTGAAGAGGAGGGAATTCTTCCAAACTCATTTGATGAGGCCAGCATTACCCTAATACAAATACCAGATAGAAACACAACAAAAAAAAAACAAAATTGATAAGGCCAATATACCTAATGAATATAGATGCAAAAATCCTTAGCAAAATACTACCTAACAAAATCCAGCAGCACATTAAAAAGATCATTGACTGTGATCAAATGGAATTTATCTTAGGGATGCAAAGTTGGCTCAACATACACAAATCAATAAAAGTGACACATCACATCAACAGAATAAAGCAAAAACACAATAAGATCATCTCAATTCATGCAGAGAAAGCACTTGATAAAATTCAACTTTCCATCATGATGAAAATTCTCAAAAAATGAGTCTTAGAAAGAACATATCTCAACACAGTAAAGGCCATAAATGACAAACCCACAACTAATATCATACTGAATGGAGAAAAGCTAGAAATATTTCTCTAAGAACTGGTACAAGACAATAATGCTCACTCTCTGCACTCTCATTCAACATAGTACATGAAGCTCTAGCTAAAGCAATTAGTCAAGAAAAAAATAAATAAATAAAGGGTATCCAAATTTAAAAAGAGGAAGTCAAATTGTCCTTGTTTGTGGATGACATGATACAGTATATAGGAAAACCTAAAATCTCCACCAAAAATCTCTTAGAACTAATAAATGAATTCAATAAAGTTACAGAATAGAAATTCGACATACAAAAATCTGTACTGTTTCTATACACCAATAATGAGCAAGATGAAAATGAAATCAAGAAAGCAATTCCATTTACAAATGCTACAAAAATAAAATACTTAGAAATTAATTTAACAGAGGAAGTGAAAGATCTCTACAAGGAAAAATATAAAACACTGGTGAAATAAATTGAAGAGGACACAAGGAAATGAAAAAAATACGATCTTTACAGATTGCAAGAATTATTACTGAAAATGACTATACTACCAAAAGTGATCTACAGATTCAATACAATTCCCTATCAAAAAACCAACAACATTCTTCACAGAAATAGAAAAGGCAATTCTAAAATTTTTTATGGAACTGCATAAGACCTCGAATAGCCAATTCAATTCTAAGCAAAAGGACAAATCTGGAGGCATCACACTCCCTAAATTTCAAATATACTACAAGCTATAGTAACCAAAACAGCATGGTACTTGAATAAAAATAAACACAGACCAATGGAACAGAACAGAGAACCTACAAATAAAGCCAGGTATTAATAGCCAACTGATTTTTGATAAAGAAGTCAAGAATATTTACTGAGGAAAGGACAGTCTCGTCAATAAATGGTGCTGGGAAAACTGGTTATCCATATGCAGAAGAGTGAAACAAGATCCCTCTCTCTCACCATATACCAAACTCAAATCAAAATGGATTAAAGACTTAAATGTAAGACCTGAAACCATAAAAATACTAGATGAAAACATAAACATAGTGAAAATACTTCAGAACAATGGGCTGGGCAAAGAATTTATGAAGAGAGACACAAAAATATAGGAAACAAAAGCAAAAAGAGACAAATCGGATTATATTAAACTGAAACCTCTGTACAATAAAGGAAACAACCAGAAGAGTGAAGAGAAAACCTATTAATTAGGAAAAAATATTTGAAAACTATGCATTTGACAAGGGATCAATATCCATAATATATAAGAAAGTCGTCAACTCAACAGCAAAATACGAAAAAATCAATCAAAAAATAGGCAAATGATCTGACTAGCCATTCCTCAAAAGAAATCATACATATAGCCAACAGGTATATGAAAAAATGCTTAGCAGCATTAATTATCAGAGAAAAGCAAGTCAGAACTACAATGAAATATCATCTCTCTCCAGTTAGAGTGGCTATCATCTAAAAGATAGAAAATGAATGCTAGTGAGGGTCAAGACAAAAGAGAACTCTTATTCACTGTTGGTGGAAATTTAATTTATTACAGTCATTATGGAAAATGGTATGGAGTTTCCTCAAAAAACTACAAATAGAACTACCGTATGATCTAGCAATCCCACTACTTGGTATATACCCAAAGGAAAGGAAATCAGTATATCAAACAGATATTTGTACTCCCATGTTTATTGCAGCACTATTCACAATAGCAAAGATGTGAAATCAATCCATGTGTCTTCCAACAGATGAGTACATAAAGAAAATGTGGTATGTAAACGTAATGGAATACTATTCAGCAATTAAAAATAAAAGAAAGAAATTATGTCATTTGCTGCACCATGGATAAGCTTAGAGAACATTATGTTATGTGGAGTAAGCCAGGAACAGAAAGAGAAATACCACATGTTCTCACTCCTATGTGGAAACTGAGAAAGTTGATCACAGAGAAGTAGAGAGTAGAAAGGCAGTTGCTAGAGGCTAGAATGGGTAGGGAGGACAGGGATAGTGAGAGGTTGGTTAATGGACACAAAAGTAAAGCTAGATAGGAGGAAAAAATATGTAGTGTCCCATAGCACTGTAGGGTGACTGTAATTAACAACAATTGTACAATTCATTTATTGTACAGTTTTAGTTAGCTAGAAGAGAGGATTTAAAATGTTCCCAACACAGAGAAATGATCAATGTTTGAAGTAATGAAAAGAAAAGTGATTTCCAGGGTTTTGGGTGAGGTGGAGAAAGTGGAGAGGGAAAGATGAATAGGTGGAACACAGAGGATTTTTATGGCCTCAAAACTATTGTGTATAATACTGTAATGGTGAGTACAGGACATTATGCATATGTCAAAACCCATAGAACTGTACAGCACAAAGAGGGAACCCTAATGTAAAATTGAGTTATTAAAATATCAATATTGGTTCATAATTCTAACAAATGTATCAACTAATGAAATATGTTAATAATAGGAGAAACTGTATGTGTGTGGGGGGAGGGGGTGGCATGGAAACTGTACTTTCTGCTTAATTTCTCTTTAAACCTAAAATTGATATAAAAACAAAGTCTATCACTTAGGAAAAAAATAATGACCATTTATTTTAAAAAGTCATTAACAATAGACGCTTAGCATGCTAGTAATATTGATTTGATCATCACATGTTGTACACAAATACTGATAGTCAACACTGTACCCCAAAATATGTATAATCAGTTTTGTTTCTCTTTTTTTAAAAAAAAGAAAAAGCATAAAGCTTAAACTTAATCTTTAATCCATTGGTAACACCCATCATTAGTTAATTATTATTACATATTGTACGTGGTCGTTGCTTTAGAAAAGCTTCTTATGTTCCCTCTGGTTCAGCAGCCAGGCGTTCTAAGGACCATAGGGACTTCTTTACTTTTACAATAACAAGTGTGTGCAGAGCTGAAAAGGAGACAACAAGCTCAGCTTAATAACTGCTGAACAAGAAGTAACTAGAAATATCAGTGGCATTGGACTATGAAGGTGAGCACATAAGAGTCAAAGTTGAAATACATATTGCTTACTGAAAAGCAAATGTGGAAATACCATTTTTGGAGTTTGGGTGAGGAATTGAGTCTCTTTTTTTGTTAAGAAAATTTATTTTACATATATGTGGGGCATAAACCTGACTTTCAATAGTTGTGTACAATGTGTGATGATCAGATCAGGATAGTTAGCTTATCCATCATTACAGTATGTAATCATTCCTTGTGTCTGTTTATCAATTTCTCATTAAGCCCCCTCCCTGTCCTCCTCCCTTCCCCTTTTCCACCTCTAGTAACCACACTGCTTTTCTCTCCTTCTAAAAGTTCAAACGTATTATTGTGATTGTTGTTTCTCTCTGTCCCTCTTCATTGTTTCTTATAGATTCAGCTCCCATTTATGAGTGAGGACATGTGGCATTTCTGTTTCTCTGTCTGGCTTCTTTCATTTAACATCATTTTCTCTATCCATATTGCTGCAAATGGCAGAATTTCCTTCTTTTTTTATGGCTGACTAATATTTTGCTGTGTATACGTACCACCTTTTCCTTATCCAGTCATCCATCAATGGATGTTTATGTTTTTTCTACTAAACAACTATGTTTTCTACTAACAACTGTGTTTTCTACTAAACACTGGGCCCAAAAGGCACTAGATAATAACAAATGTCAATGATTATGTATTAATTCACTTTTGTGAATTTGCAGTTCATATATTGTCCTCTGTTCATGCAACAACCACCTTTGAACTTCTGAGATGTGTTACAATTGGAAATAATTGGAAAAGGGTGGCAGTTCTTGTAATCGGAAATAATTGTAACAGGGGTAAATAAATGCATATGTATCAGCAGAGTGAGAAATGGTCATGAGCAGTATGAAAATAACACTTACAGCTAATGGAACATAAAAATGTCATTCCCTGGGTAGCAACTTAGCTGCTAAAATTGCTCTAGGGAGGTAGAAACAACTGTAATTTCCTCTGAGCTCCAGGGTGGTCCAAATTTCTCTGGGTGAAATAATCCATTGTAAATGACTGACTAGGAAATCAAAAAGAAATAACTTGTGTAGCAGTTAATATTCCTCTTCAGTGGTATAAATTGATCAATCATAAATGTAGATGGAAATGGCACATGGGTTTCTATGTTAAATATATTTAGTTTTGCTAACATCTAGCTCCTTTTATTTAGAAAGATATAAATACATAAAGATATTTAGAAAGGTATAATCATTTCTATCAACAAATAAAAGAAATACATTTCATATTTTTGATCCAGTCTAATCTTCTGCTATAAGTTTCAACTTTTTTACCCTCTTTGTAATTCCAAGTGAAAACCAACTCATACTCTTGCAAAATGTTTACATTATTTCTTTAGTATTTATTGTAGAGAATTTAATATAACGTCATCTTGTATCCCATTAATTGTTAACTACTTTCTGGTTCTGATGTTTGCTAAATTTTACCTCTTTCTTGCAGAACAATTAAGCATTTTACGTTGGCTTTGAATTCTCACGTGGATCCATGTCCAGGAAGATTGATATAAATTAACAATGAAGAAGTAACAAAAGAAATGTATTCCATTAACACTCATTGCAGGCTTTTTCACTTTGTGGAAGATTGGGTTGGTCCAGTAACCATGCATACCCATGATTCTAGCTTTTTATTTTCCTGGCGGGAGTTGAAGATTTAAGTACCCAAAAGCCATGCCAAATAAAGCTGGGGAATCCAGTCTGCTGTTAGGGATATCCTTCCCTGTTATTCTCTGTGTGCATTATTCTTTTAGTAAATCACTGATGGCCTCACCCAATCAGAGTGGCAGATTAAAGCTGCATACTTGAAATCATAAAAAAACGACTATAAAGACTACATTTATTACTTTAATAAAACAGTTAAAGTTTTTCGAAGTACTTTGTAAAATCTACTTTTTCAAACAAATCGGAGATGATGGAAACTGCTTTTTCAGATAGAGATTATGAAAGCATATTGTGGTGTTTGTTAAAAGTTTAAAAGAATAATTATTTTTGTAGGAAAAACAAATAGCACATCTATTGTTTTACTTATACATAGCTGGATTTGCCTAGCTCATCCTTGTTAAACTCATCTCTTAATGTAGTTTAAAGTAATAAAAGTTTAGTCATGACTAAAAAAGTCTGAAGTGACAAAACTCTAACCAACTGGAAATAAAATCAACCAACTCTTAATCCTATCAGACAAAGTTATCAAATTCTCATTTCTCGATAGACTTGTCCTAATGTGTACTTATTTTAGAGCAGTTTGGACCGAGGTAGAGTAAATGATGCCTGCATTAGAGTCAACCTTCTTTCAAAGAATTTTGTCAATTGGGTTGATTTTGAATGACCTTGCTAGTAAATAGACATGTTTAATATTATTAGCTGCCTAAGATAAACAAAGAAATTTAATTTGATTTTCTATTTGGTAGAAAAATAATTTTTTTAAATGGGAGTTGAATAAAACATATTCAGACTCTACACTTACCACCAAAAATAGAAAGATTGTCTTTGTGCAGGATGTGAAACTGTTGAGAATAAAAGGCTTTTATCATACCCTATTGTCCTGTTTTGTTTTGTCTTAATAACAAGGTATTTTCGTTTTAGCAATTTATCTCCTTGAGAGAACCCAGAAACCTATGCACAATATGAACAAAAAGTATACAAAAGCAAGAGACATATTTTTCTGCTCCAGTCAGCTAAGCAAAAGACTACCTGAGAGGTCATCAAGGCACAACAGGGTTTCCACGTCCAGACCAAACATAGAATAAGACAAGGAGACTCTATGGTCTTCTCTAAAATCGAGCTATCACAGAAACTTCCCACCTTTGAGTTGTGAGTAGGAGAGTTTCTTTTGACTGAACCTTATTGAATATTCCTTACTAGCTAGAGGATTTAGGAGAAAGAGACCTTAGTTTTTTTCTGCAATTGCCCTTTGTCTTAGTCCCTTTTGCATTACTGTAACAGAATGCCACAGATTGGGATATTGAAAAAGAAAAGACTTCTTTTATTTTTTTATAGTTCTAGAGGCTGGGAAGTCCAGGGTTGAGGGGCACACATCCAGTGCAGGCCTTCTTGTGTACGATCCCATGGCAGAATGCAGAAGGCTAAAACAGCATGAAAGAACAAGAGAGCAAGAGGGTTTTGAACTTGCTCTCAGAACAAACCCACTCTAACAATAACTAACCCACTCCCGTGATAATGGCACTAATTAATTCATGAGTGCAGAGCCTTCATGACCTAATAACCTCTTATTAGGCCTCGCCTTCCAACACTGTGGCATTGGCGATTAAGTATACAGCACATGAACTTTGGGGGACACATTTAAACCATAGCATCCTTTCTGTAATCCCAGCAATGGATGTGAATGTGGATCTACGATTACTTCTCGGTATACCATTTGTTTTAAAAGTAAACTAAATACTGCCTCCATGTTTCCAAAGTCTGCTATAATTACTGAATTAACAGTAAATTAGTTAATTTTTATAATTTGTTAATAACGGTAAGTTAGTTAATGTACTGAGAGATGCAAGAAGCAAAGCTGGTTCTTGATTTTTGTCCTAGCTGCAGCTGGGTTTTACAGTAGTATCCCTTGTGTTAACGAACAGTTCTCTCTTTTTACCTGTCAGTGTTACTTGCACTGGCATCATATTAAATTATTCAGCCCTGAATGATCCCTGTGCTACTCTATTTCCTAGTAAACAGAAAAACACATTGAAGAGAAAGATACACTCAATTAGAAGTACTTATCCCTTTTAGACATAGTCTTTGCCACATCTTTGATACTGATTCACCGAAAGAGTTCTACCCTTGGATGTTTTTTTTTGTTTGCTTGTTTTTCCCTAAAATAATTAAGGAACTCAGAACCTTACAACTCCTCCCTCTTCCTCAATCATCTGAAGAACACTTATCTGGCCCCTGCTATTTCTTTGTCAGAAATTTAAAGCTTCATATAAAAACAAACACCCACACATGCAAATAAAACATTTACTTGATATTAAATTTGAATTATACCATACTGTTGTAGAGTTAAGCCAAATGGTAGGGAAAATTATAATGTACTATCTGCTTCATTTATCCAATTTTTCAAGAGTAATGAAGTTTTCATCTGTATCTAATAGAGAACTTACTTTAAAAATTGGATAATATACAATCATTATTTCTTAAGGGAATTGGAGACAAATTAAAAGTAATACAATATTATTGAACTGGCTTTTCCTGGAGTACTCCATAGAACTGAGGAACAATGTTGTACAAACTATGAATCTGAAACAGGTCCACTTTTATCATCACCATATGCCCTGAATTTATATTTTATATCTAAGGGAAGAGGGTGTGTCAGGAAACGTGATTAAATAATATAGCCGTCCTTTCATCTCAGCACTTTAAGCACAATTGTTAAAAAAGCTGCTTCCTCACTAAAATATTATAATCATGCCAATATTAACATTTTATACTGTCCTAATGGAAAAGCTAAAACTGTGCTTCTAGTGGAGGTGTAATAAGTGCAATGAGGCTTTGTAAGGCTTACTAAAACATAAGGATACTTCAAATTCATCATCAGAGGACCTGAGATGATACTATGTCATGGGTAAGTGGATCACAACAGTGAAAATATGGTGTGATCAAAACCCAGAATGATCTGCCCAAGATAAATTGTCAATAAATGACCATAACAATATGACTTCATTAGTGTGCATGTACTTGTCTGTTAACAAAATACAAAAGGGTATTCAGGGGTGTTCCTGAAACTTTACAAGCTTCTGCCAGAAAGAGAGAGGTCGTTTTCATGGAAGCCCCTAGAAATGCCAGCAGAAAAGTTAATTTTATGTATCAACTTGACTGGACACAAGGTACCAGGGTAGTTGGTCATACATTATCCTGTGTGATTCTGTGAGGTTGTTTTTGAATGAGAAATTATAACATTGAAATGGGTAGATTGAGTAAAACACATTGACCTCCTTAATGCTGATGGGCTTCCTCCAATCTGCTGAGGGCCTGAATAGAGGAAAACGGCTGCCCCTCCCTGAGTAAAAGAGAAATCCTCCTGCTTGACTGCCTTCCAATGGGGCCATCACTTTTTCCTGCCTTTGGACTCAAGTAGAAATATTGGCTCTTGCTGGGTTTTGAACATGCTGGCATTCAGACTGAAGCTATACTAGTGGCCCTCTGGGGCCTCCAGCTTGCTGACTCACCAATCTTGACACTTGTCAGTGAGTTTGCATGAGCCAAATCCTTGTAATAAATCTCTTTATGGATCACTTATTGGTTTTGTTCCTCTGGAGAGTGCTAAAAAAGCCAGAAGACTAGTTTTCTTTAGCAATCTTTTCTGTCAAATAAATTAAATGTTATAGAGATATTTACATTTTGTTTTTGTTCTATGACACTGGGATTGGCTATTAAAAAACATGGAGAATCTAAATAATGCAAACACGCAATTATATGATTTATGGTTTTGAGATAGCACGAGCATGTGTCTCTGGCAGTCTCCCCCAAGTGCTTTTCTCCTTTGTACTGACTTATTATCAAAAATAAAAGAGCGGCAGCCTGTAATTACAGGGCCTTGAAGAAGTGTCTTCCCAGAGTTACGATTCAATATCTAATTTTCTATGAATACAGTTAACATACAAATGCTCTAATTGAAGAGGTGTTTTAGTTCACCTAAATTCTCCACTACGTCACGTATCTCCCAAAGGCAAATGTAATAAATATAGATTGAATTATTTTCAGTAAATAAACATACTTGCACATGAATATTTAGTCCTTGCCATCGTCAAAATACTATCCAACCTAAAGTATTTCTTTTACCACTCCGTTTGAGAATAAAATGTGTTTAGTTTAATCAAAGTGCCTGGAATGCTCCTTTTTCTAGTTCTTTCACATGGTCTGGTTTTACTTTAAATATAATATATTATGTTATTTTTATATATAAGTCAATTCTTAGGCTTTTTTGAAACAAGAACTTGCAAATACATGTAATAATTGAATATTTAATGATGTACATGCAGTGAAAGAGCTTCACATCACTTTTCATGGTTCTTCCGAGGAACAGAGCAATGCACGTAGGAAGCTCAGTTCAGCTGAACAAACATTTATATGACAACTCCTTGTGTCTCTCACTTGCCAGGGATTATGGAATCCAGGGTTTCTACATGGAGAAGCCAAGAGCACCATGGAAGAAGCACAGGCAGCCTTTATGAACTTTGCTAGAAACATGTAGGGAATATTACTAGAGTACAGGGAGTCCTAGGTGAATGAGTAGAAGACAAATGGGTTTTCAAAAAAAAACCTGTGTATTAGTTAAAGGAAGAATTGGGGTAAATGAGTCTTTTTGAGATAAGAGCCATAGTAGTTCATGACATATGGAAAAAAAGCCATTGATATTGGTGTATCATATGGAGAGGCAAATGGCACAGTAGACAGTGTGGTGCCATGAGTGGCTTCTTTTTAACATTTATATATTGTAAATATAAATAACCATACTTTATAGAGAAGAGATGAAATAAAAATGGTTGATGCAGGCAGAAAGTGAATAAAGACAATGGGACTTTTTTTAAAAAAATACTTTTGTCGAGACATAATTGAATGTAATAAATGATATATGTTTACATTCAACAATTTGATAAAGTTTTGACATATGGATCACTTGTGAAACCATCATCACACTCAAGATAACGAGCATACCCATCCCCCCAAATTTTCCATATGCCCCTGTGTAATCCTTCCCTTCCAACTCTTCCTGCCACCCACTCGCTCTTCCCCAGGCAACCATGTATCTATCACCAAAGATTCTACCACTATAGATTGCTTTGCATTTTATAGAGTTTTGAATAAATGGAATCATACAGCATGTACCCTTCTATCGAATGGTTACTTTTCCTAGTATGTTTATTTATCTACCTTGTGGTGGTATTTCCAATTTGGAAATTCAGCTTCTATGAATGTTCGTGTACAAGTCTTTGTGTAGATATATACTGTCATTTTACCAGAGTGAAATGAGTGAAATGATAGGTAGGTGTTTACTTTTTTTACAAACTGTCTCTTAAATCTTTCATTGGGCACCTATTTTTCTCCACTGGTCATCACTCTCCCTCCCGCCCCACCCCCTACCCCCACAAATTCAGGACTTTATATAGCTGTTGGGATAAATCACACATGGGCATCAATGAATACGAAATATAATTTATTACTTATAGAGTAAACAGCAAATGTTTTCCCCAAGGAGAAAGGTGCAGGATCAGTGAAGCAACATGGTGACTTTGACTTTCACAGCAGCCCAGAGCTGGGGCTGATGAAAGGATTTCCATCATCTGAGTTTACATAGTTTGAAGTTTTGGGGTGATCCAAAAAAGGGAGCAAGCAGATTTATTGGCTTCCTCAGATGTGGGACAAAAGGGAAAGGGGAGGGGTGGGATTTGAAAGCTGTCTTGAAGCAGACATCAAAAATGGAGATTTTTCTTATTTACACTTCCAAACTCATTCCCAAAGTGGTTTTATGGACTTTGTGCTCCCACTAGCAGTGTGCATGTTCCAGTTCCTCCATCTTCTTGCCAACATTTGGCAAGTTCGGTCTTAAAATTTAGACATTTCGATATATAGTAATATCACTATGCAGTTTTGGATGACATTTCTCTAATAGATAATGAAATTGAACATTTTTTTCAAGTGCTCATTTGCATTTCTCCTATATTCCCTAGTTAACTATTTGTTTAAATTATCTGATAACTTATTACTAATTCCTTTCCTGTCTTATTTTCTAATATTTTCTATTTTTTATATATTCTGAATCACATATCTTATACCAGATATGTCATTTACAAATATTTTTCCCCATATGTGTATTTTGCTTCATTCCATTACCAGTGAGTTCTGAAGTGCAGTTCTTAATTTAAGCAACTCAACTTATGGATTTTTGTTATGAATAATATTTTCAGTGTTATATATAAAAAACTAAGGCCCCAAATAGTTTTCTCTCTATTTCTTCTAGAAGTTTTATTGTTATAAGTTTTACATATAGGCCTGTGATCATTTTGAGTACAGAATTTTTCCTTTGATTGTCAGATTTATGTCTTAGAATTTAACAGTTTGATTCTGTTTAACATGGTATTTTTTCCATTTCAATTTTCAATCTTCTGCTTCAGGTATATAAAAATACAATTGATTTCTTTTTGTATATTTATTTTGTATCCAGATAAAGTCGATTATTAGCTATAGCTATTTTTTCTATATGTTCCATGAAATTTTTTATTTAGAAAACAGGATGCCTTTTATTTATTTTTCTTGCCTTATTTGTGTGCTTAGAATTACTAGTAGAATTATAGCTATAGTGAGAATAGACATGCTAGTCTTGTTCCAAATCTTAAGGGGCAAACATCCAATCTTTCATTATCAAGCATGATGTTAGCTGTAGGTTTTTGTAGATGTACATTATCAAGTTTACAAAATTATGTTCCTAATTTAATGAGATATTTTCTTTTCTTTTTCTTGGGGTGTGTGTGTGTTTATCAAAAATGAATGTGGATTTCACTAAATGCCTTTTTTGTGCATGTATGGAAATGATCTTTTTCTACTTTTTACTCACTCAATATGCTAAAATGAATTAATTGATTTTTTTAAATGTATTTTATTTATTGAATGAAAATTGATTATACATATTTTGGGGGTTCAACATTGAGATATGTTGATCAAATCAATATTAATAGCATATATTGTTACAAATCATAATCATTCTTTATGCCCCTTTTCCAATCTCTTCCCATCCTCTGCAACCTCCCCCCTCCCCCCTCTAATTACCCTAGATGTCTTCTCTCCCTCTGAAAGAATAATGGTTACTCTGTTAATTTGTTGCCTAGATGATCTGTACAATGTTGAGAGGTGTGATCAGGTCCCCCAATATTATCATAGAGCAGATGCTTCTTCTGTCACTCTGAAATGGGATTTGTGGAGAGAGACATTATCTTCTTTTCTTTATCTCTGCTGGTAACTCTCCTTGTGTCAATACACTTCAGTGGTTGGCAGACCATCGGCGTGGTGGCTGTGGTGTCTAGTCACTTTTCCGGCAGCCATGGTTGTTGTGGAGGCTATGGTGGGCCACCCACATGGAGGTGGTGTTTTTGGCATGCTCTTTGGCACTGGCAGTGTGCCTGGTTGTGGGGTGTGTCTAGTCCCCTTCTCCATGCCCTAGGTCATGGGACAGGCCCTGAGGCACTGGCATGATATGCCTGGTTGTGGGAGGAGGATCCGGTTCCCAGATCCATGCCTTGAGTCTCTGGGTGGGCTCCAAGGCCCTGGTGCAGTGAGCCTCGTTTTGGGAGGGGGGTCTTGTCCCTTCCCCATGCCTTGGGTTCCCAGGTGGGCCCCAAGGTGCTTGCATGGTATGCGTGGTTCAGAGAGGGAGATCTGGTCCTGACTCCATGCCCTGAGCCCCCAGGCAGGGTTCCCAGGCAAGGGCAGTGTACCTGAATGTTGGAGTGCAGTCCAGTCACTTTCTCAATCCCTCGGGTCTCCAGGTGGGCCCTGAGGCGCTGGTGCAGTTTGCCAGCCTCGAATTGTTCCCTTTTTTCAGTTGTTCTGGCTCCTTGCTCCTGTGTCGATGCACAGGAACCCTATTAGTGGTCTTGCTGTCCTGGGGGCTGCCAAGGCCCTCTTCTCCCCTGCTGCCTCCAAGCAACTCCACCTGAAGGGTGCAGCTGTGGCTTTTGAAGGCTCCTGCTCCATGCACTCATTGGTTCCAGCCTTAAAGTGGCCAGAGGCCAAAATGCTCAAAGTAGATTTTTCTTTCTCTTATCCTGGTTTCTCCCTCATTCATGAACTCCATATATCTCTCCTCCTCTTCCCCTGAGCTCCAGAGGCCCCAGCTTGGCTGATGTTATATTTTTATAGTTGTAAATTGGTTGATTTGTGGTATAGAATGATGTGGGAACTGTCTATTCTGCCATCTTGACTGGAACTCAATTAATTGATTTTTGAATGTTAAACTAACCTTTCATTTCTTGGAAAACAATTTCCTTATATAATTCATTAAGGAGAGAAGATAAATATTTTTTATGAGGGTAAGGCAGAGCAGTTTAGCCCAACTTTTGCTTTCATTATCAAGATACGGTAAAATTAACTTGAAATCATAACATCAAGAATAAACATAGTTATAAGGAAATAATAAGTCAAGTTGCTTCTACATCAAATGAGTTTTAGTTTCTACGTCCAGGAAAATTAAATTCTAAGAAATAAAGAGCACTTAAGTTTTATTCATAGAAAATCAGAGATGGTGGACATTGTAGGTTCCAATTTCGGCCATCATCAGAAGTCACAGTATTCACAATGCCCAGCCTGCAACAGAAGTTAATACTCCCACATTAATCTCATCCCATACTCAATGCTAAATGTATGTATTTATCTTGGACCTTGAGATAATAGTTTTTTTCAGCTGGAAACATACTTGATGAAATCTATATTTTGCTAATATCCCATCTTTCTCTTTCTGCTTTTCTCAGTGTATGATAAGAAAAGCTCACCTAAGTCAAAGCCTGAGAAATATTATTTTCTACACAAGGTAGTCCTCTTGAAAAACACCTTTCTCAGAAAAAAAAAAAACACTTGCTATTGGCAAAAAATAAATAAATAAATCACTGTTTATTTTTAAAAATTTGATATCACTAATTAAAATATAAAATCTAATTTGTACATCGAATTATTTCTGTTTAACCATTGTGATTTTTTAAGATGCAGCCTCCATTCAGTTCATCTCAGGAAGGGGATAATATGAAATTCAGCCAGCAATAAAACTCTGACAGCTTGTTGACTGCCAGCTCTCCCTTAACCTGTTCTGTTAATTTAATGCATTTCAAAATAGCAAGTTTTAAAAGGCCTTATTGTATTTTCTTCTATATAACCCCAAAATATCAAGTTATATTTTGCGGGTTTCTTTTATTCATTTATTTATTTTCCTGCAAATACAAAATCAGCTCATCAGAAGAAAAGTAAATGCTTAGAACACAAGATATAATTTAACATCATAATAATTAAGTATTCTCTAAATTGGTAATATATCAATTGAACTTTTAAGACTGACATGATGTTTAAAAAACTACTCATTTGCCTTAGAATAATTAGTAACCATGCAACCTCTGTAAAATGTTTAAAAGGCTTAAGGTCCAAAGGCTTCTTGTTCCTTGGAATAAATTCGTTCTTTGAAATTGAGAGCTAAACATTTGACTTTTGGTTGTTTGCTTAGTGTTTATTTTAAAAGGTAAAAGCTAGAATCGACTAGGCTTTAAGCTCTAATAATAAAAGATTATTGAAATATAATTTACAGTTTATTCTTCAATCCAAAATTAAAACAAAACAATAACAATGAAACACTACTGTCCAAACATTTTCCCAATTAAAATATTTAATATACTTCTAAAAATCACAGTAAAACTTACAGATGAGTAAAGAAATACATAGGTGATGCAAGAAGAGAAAGCTTCTAGGTTTGGGGATAATATATGCTCAGTATAATTCATCAACAGGATGTGAAGATTGCATGAGATAGTCAATAGAAAGGCCTTTCAGATAAACCAACAATCTACCATGTGAAAAAGTAACTTTTTATCATAATAATCAATATACCTAGAAAAAAAAATCTGGGAACAAATTAAAATGAAGGATGATCTGTAGAAAAATATTAAGATTTTTGAGTCAGAGATTGCTTTGAAAATATAACATCAGCTATGTTCTCTGTATTCAGAAAGATATGCATGTATAATGTAACATAGTCATAGCATTCTGTATACAACACCATCTTTATTTACCCATCTTTGCTAGTCCCTCCTCTCAGGTTCCAGTTGCACTCCTGTGATATAAACCCACTATATATTATTAAACTAAGAAAGGGACTGTGTCTTCACAGATAAATTAGGGTAACACACTTGGATAACTAAACAGATTAGCAAGGAAATTATTTAAGTAAATTCAAATATAGGAATACATTTTTTTAAAGTGCACATTTAAACTGAAATATTTAGATAACCCTTCAATCAGCTTTACTGTTTATATACACATGACTTAAGATATGGGGCAAACACCTGAGTTAAGTTGACATTCCAGAGGCTCAACTAAATTATCAAAGTGTAAAAGGGATCTGATGTTGCATGAAATGCAACAATTTCTTGAATATATTTTATATTAGATCTTCATAGAAGCTAATGAACTAAATGCAATTCAATTAACTACATACCAAATATTATCTAGCAATTCTATTGCAGCAAATATATAATTTTGGAATAATATGGAAAGATGTGTAAGAACAACTCTATTCCCGAATACTAATCAACTTTCCTTCATCAAAAACACATGTTTAATTACAGGCAGAAAGAGATAGTGTTACCCATTCCATTAAATTCTTTTTCATCTTTACTTTTTCAACCTCTTAAGAGTAAGTAATGGATGAAATGTATTGTAGATGTCTGTTAAGTTCAATTGGTCTAAAGAGTAATTTAAATCCTGAGTTTCTCTGCTGATTTGTTATATAGATGGTCTGTTCAATATTGAGAGATGAGAGTTGAGGTCCCCAACCATTATTGTATGGGGTCTATCTCTCTCCTTAGGTGTAAGAATATTTGCTTCATATAGCTGGGTTATCCAATGTTGAATGAATATATATTTATAAAATATCTTCTTCCTTGGTAGATCGGTATATAATTATACAAAAACTTCTTTGTCTCTTTTTGGAGTTTTTTCCGATATAGGAATAGCTACTCCTGCTAATATTTTGTTTCTATTTATGTGGTATATCTTTTTTCATCCCTTCACTATTAGTCTGTGTGAGTCTTTACAGGTGAAGTGAGTTTCTTGTAGGCAGCATATAGTTAGGTCTATTTGTTTAGTCCATTTAGCCAGTCCATGTCTTTTGAGTGGGGAATTAAATCCATTTAAATTTAGGGTTATTATTGAAAAGTATCATCTTCCTTGTGGCATTTTATTGATTTGTTTATGTTTGTTTTATAAATATTTAGTTCCTAACTTTCCCTTTTATCATTTGTCTTCATTGTATCTTGGTTCTTTGTAGAGGCAAGATCTGGTTTCTTTCTCTTTCTTATTTGCATGTCTGCTCTATTAGTAGGTTATATTATTTTTCATGTATTCATAGTGGTGACTATAAATTTTGGGGCTCAAGATGTAGGACTATCTTGAGGATTTCCTGTAGGACTGGTCATGTGGTGGTGAACTCCTGTAGTTTTTGTTTGTCTAGGAAATACACTATTTCACCTTTATTTCTGAAGTATAGCCTTGCTGGGTATACTACTCTTGGCTGGCAGATTTTTTGTTTGTTTGTTTTAGGACTGTGAATATATCATCCCATTTTCTTTTGGCCTATAAGGTTTCTGCTGAGAATCTGATATTAGTTAGGTGGGATCTTCTTTATAGGAAACTTGATGATTTTGTTTTGCTGTTTTTTAGGATTTTCTCTGTCTTTGACTTCTTACAGTTTGACTACAGCATGTTTCAGAAAGGATATTTTTGCATTGAGTCTGGTTGGGCATCTTTGAGCCTCCTGGATCTGGAAGTTCATATCTCTCTCTCTCAACACTTGGGAAGTTTTCCACTATTATTTTATTGCATAGGCTTTTAATGCCTTTTCCTTTCTCGTCCCCTTCCAGAATACCCATAATTTGGATGTTTGTACATTTAAGGTTGATAGCTCTTGTAGATTTTCTACATTTTAAAAAATTCCTCTTCCTTTTCTTGGTCTCCCTGGGTTATGTCAAAAAGACTGTCTCTGGGATCAAAAATTCTTTCTTCTGCTGCCTCTAGGTTGTTGCTTAAACTCTTGGTCGTATTTTTTATTTTGGTGAATGAATCCTTCAGTTCCAGGAGTTCTGCTACATTCTTTCATTTTTTTTTTTTCTGCTATTAAATTTTCAATTTCAATAAACCATTCATTATTTTTTCTTTATTCTGCTTTTGTTTAAAATGTCACATTTTATTTATTTATTTATTTATTCATTCATTTATTATTAATATTCATGAGATACAAAGCTGATTATCTCCCCTCCTGCTCATGATGTGAGGGCCTGATTCATATTGGGGGCATACCCATTACCAGAAATTACTTTCGTACCCTTTGTCCCCTCTCAATTATCCCTCCATCCTCCCTATCTCTCCCCCTTTCTTCTCCACTCCAATTTGTAGCCCTAGGAATGTTCCCTCCCTCTTCTGGATCATGGTACTCTGTGATCTTTCTTTCCTGCCTTCCTTTTTCTCTTAGCTCCCACATATGAGTGAGCACATGTGGCATTTACCCCTCTGTGCTTTGCTTGTTTCACTCAACATAAGTTTCTCCAGGTTCATCCATGTTGCATATGGGAGTATTTCATTCTTTTTTATGGCAGAGTAGTATTCCATAGTGTATATATACCACAGTCTCCTTATCCAATCATCTGTCAATGGGCATTTATGTTGGTTCCATATCTTGGCTATTGTCAACAGAGCTGCAATAAACATGGGAATGCAGGTATCTCTTAGACATGATGATTTCCGTTCCTCTGGATATATACCCAGAAGAGGGATCACTGGATCATATGGAAGATCTATCGTAGTTGTTTTAGAAACCTCCATACTGTTTTTTCCAAAGTGGTTGTACTAATTTACAGTCTCACCAACACTGCAGTAGTGTTCCCTTCTCTCCACACCCTCACCAGCATTTGTTATTCACTGTCTTTTTGATTACAGCCAGTCTAACTGGAGTGAGGTGGTAACTCAATGTTGTTTTAATTTGCATTTCCATGATGACTAGTGATGTTGAGCATTTTTTTGTGTATCTGTTGGCCATTTGTATGTCCTCCTTTAAAAAATGTCTATTAAGCTCCTTTGCTTTTTTATTTAATTGGGTAATTTGTTTTTTTACTGTATAATTGCATGAGTTCTATGTATATTCTGGATATTAGTCCCTTGTCGGATGCATAGTTGGCAAAAATTTTCTCCCACTCTGTAGGTTGTCTTTTCAGTCTGCTTATTGTTTCTTTTGCTGTGCAGAAACTTTTTAGTTTATTAAAGTCCCATTTGTTTATTTATTTATTTTTTTCTTTTGCTGCTTGTGCTTTTGGGCTCATGTTCACATAAAGCCTGTGTCCTTACCTAACTGCTGAAGTGTTTTACCTCTATTTTCCCTTAGTAATTTTACAGTTTCAGGTCTTATAGCTAGGTCTTTAATCCATCTTGAGTTGATTTTAGTGTATGGTTAGAGATGCATATCTAGTTTCATTCTTCTGCACATGGATATCCAGTTTTCCCAGCACCACCTTTTGAAGAGGCAATCTTTTCCCCGATGTAGATTTTTGTTGCTTTTATCTACTGTCAGATGTCTATAAGCCTGAGGAGTGATTTCTGAGTTCTCTATTCTACTCCACTGGTCTAAATGTCTATTTTTATACCGGTACCATACTGTTTTGGTTACAAAAGCTTTGTAGTATAACTTGATGTCAGGCAGAGTTATGTCTCTGCCTTTGTTTTTTTTTGGGGGGGGGGGTTGTTGGTGGTGGTAGTTTTTATTTATTTATTTATTTTTTCCTCAGGGTTGCTTTGGCTGTTCAGGGTCTTTTGTTTTTCCATATGAAAAGTAAGACAGTTTTTTTTTTTTTCCATTTCTGTGAAGAATGTCATTGGTATTTTGGTGGGGATTGCATTGAATCCGTAGATCGCTTTGGGTAGTATAGACATTTTCACAATGTTAATTCTTCTGATCCAAAAGCATGGAATATCTTTCCATCCTTTTCTGTCTTCTTTAATTTCTTTCAGAAGTGGTTTGTAATTCTCATTGTAGAGGTTTTTCACCTCCTTGGTTAAGTTGATCCTTAGGTATCCTATTTTTTTGGTGACAATTGTAAATGGGCTTACTTTATTTCTCTTTCTGTTAATTTATTATTTGAGTATATAAATGTGATTGATTTGAGGGCATTTTATTTTGTATCCTGCAACGTTACTGAAGTTATTAACCAGCTCTAGGAGTTTTTTGATAGAGTCTTCAGGTTTTTCTACATATAGTATCATGTCATCTGCAAATAGGGAAAGTTTGACTTCATCTTTTCCTATCTGGATTCCCTTTATTTCTTTTTCTTGCCTGATTGCTCTAACTAGTATCTCCAGCACTGTGTTGAATAGAAGTGGTGAGAGTGGACATCCTTGTCTTGTTCCCTGTCCTTAAGGGGAAGAAGACCTTCAATTTTTCCCCATTCAGAATAATATTGGTGGTGGGCTTGTCATAAATTGCTTTTAATGTGTTCAGATATTTTCCTACTATACCTAATTTGTTGAGAGTCTTTATCATGAAGGAATGTTGAATTTTTTCAAAAGCTTTTTCACCATCTATTGAGATACTCATATGTTCTTTGTCCTTGAGCTTGTTGATGTGATGTGTCAGATTTATTGAATTTCATATGTTGAACCATCCTTGCATCCTTGAGATGAATCCCACTTGATCATAGTGTATAATTTTTTAATATGTTGCTGTATTCTAATTGCTAATATTTTGTTGAGGATTTTAGCATCTAGATTCATCAAGGATATTGGCCTATAATTTTCTATTTTTGTTGTATTTTTATCTGGTTTTGGAATCAGAGTTATCTTGGCCTCATAGAATGAGTTTGGGAGAGTAGCATCTCTTTCAATTCTTTGGAATAGTTTCATGAGAATTGGTATTAACTCCTTTTTAAAAGTTTGATAGAATTCAGCTGTAAAGTCATCCGGACCCAGACTTTTTTTTGTTGGAAGATTGCTAATTACCACTTCAATCTCCTTCCTTGTTATTGGACTGTTCAGGTTTTCCATCTCTTCCTGGTTCAGTCTTGGCAATTTATATGTGTCTAGAAACTTATCCATATCTTCCAGATTTTCAAATTTACTGTCATACTGTTGTTTATAATAGTCTCTAATGATTCTTTGTGTTTCTGTGGTATCAGTTGTAATGTCTCCCTTTTAATTTCTGATTTTTGTTATTTGGATCTTCTCTCTCCTTTTTTTTTTTTTGTTGTTGTTAATCTAGCTAATGGTGTGTCTATTTTGTTTATCTTCTCAAAAAAACAACTTTTAATTTTGTTGATTTTTTCTATTGTTTTTTGGGTCTCTATTTCATTTAGTTCTGCTCTAATCTTAATTATTTCTTTATGTCTGCTGTTTTTAGGTTTGGATTGTTGTTGTTGTTCAAGTTCTTTGAGGTGTAGTGTTAGGTCGTTTATTTGAAGTCTGTCCATTTTTTTGATATAAGCATTTACTACAATAAATCTGCCTCTTAGTACTGCTTTTGCAGTATCCCACAAGTTTTGGTATGATGCATCTTTATTTTCATTAGTTTCTAGAAACTTTTTGATTTGTGGTTTAATTTTTTCTTGTTCTCATAGGTCATTCAGAAGCCTATTATTTATTTTCCATGTATTTATATAGCTTCCAGGATTTTGCTTATTGTTTATCTCCAGTTTTAGTCCATTGTGGTCTGAAAAGATTGTTGCAATGATTTAATTTTTTTAAAATTTGCTGAGTCTAGATTTGTGACCTAATATGTGGTCTATCCTGGAGAATGTACTGTGAGCTGATGAGAAGAAAGTGTATTCTTTAGCTGTTGGGTGAAATGTTCTATATATATCAGCCAAGTCTAATTGGTCTAGGGTGTATATTGAATTGTGTGTCTCTTTCTTGACTTGTTGCCTGGAAGTCCTGTCCCATACTGAGAGAGGGGTGTTCCGATCACCCACTACTAACGTTTCTTTAGGTCTAAGAGTGTTTTCTTGATATATCTGGATGCTCTGGTATTGGGTGCATACATGTTTATGATTGTTATGTCATCTAGCTGGATAGTTCTCTTTATCATTATATAATGGCCTTCTTTGTATTTTTTAATATTTTTTGTTTTAAAGTCTATTTCGTCCAATATAAGAATAGCTACTCCTGCTCATTTTTTGGTTTCCATTTCATGGTATATCTTTTTCCATCACTTCACTTTTAGTCTATGAGTGTCTTTAGAGGTGAGGTGGGTCTCTTGAAGACAGCATATACTTGAGTTTATCTTTTTAATCCGGTCAGTTAGTCTGTGTCTTTTGAATGGGGAGTTTAGACCATTCACATTTAGAGTAGTTATTGAGAAGTTTTGTTTAATTTCTGCCATTTAATTGCTACTTGTTTAGGTGGTTTAAATATCTTTTGATCATTATTTCCCCTTTTATTTCTCTTCTTCAATGTGAGTGGGGAATTTAAGATGAAATTATTTAGCTTCTTTTACTTTCTTGCTGGCATTTTTGTTTTAATTGTGGGTTTTGATCTTTTTTGTATATTCACTATGGTGGCCACCGTTATTCAGATTCCTGGTTAATGACTCCCTTGAGATTTTCTTGCAGGGTTGGTTGTGTGGTGGTGAACTCCCACAACTTTTGTTTGTCTGGGAAATACACTATGTCCCCCTCATTTCTGAAGGAGAGCCTTGCTGGGTAAAGAATTCTTGGCTGGCAGTTTTTTTTTTTTTTTTTTTTCTTCTTCTTTTAGTATTTTGAATATATCTTTCCACTTTCTTCTGGCCTGTAGGGTTATGGTTGAGAAGTCTGCTGTTAGTTTGATGGTGGTTCCCTATAAGTGGCCTGATGCTTTTCTCTTGTTGCTTGTAGAATTCTCTCTTTGTCTTGGAGCTTTGGAAATTTAACTATAATTTGTCTTGGGGAGGATCTTTTTGGGTTGAAACTGTTTGGGGAACTTTAGCTTCCTGGGTCAGGAGGTCTGTATCCCACCCTACCTCTGGGAAGTTTTCTGTTTCTATTTCCTTGAGTAGGTTTTCAATACCTTTTCCTTTCTCCTGCCCTTCTAGAATACTTCCGATGTTAGAGCGCTTGATGCTGTCTGCTATCTCTCTTAGGTTTCCCTCATTATTTTTAATTCTTTTTTTCCTTTTTTCTTTCTGCCTGAGTTATTTCAAAAAGACCATCTTCAAGCTCTGAAATTCTTTCTTCTGCTTGCTCTACCCTGCTGCTCAATCTCTCAGTTGTGTTTTTTACTTCATTGAGTGAGTCTTTGATTTCTAGAAGTTCTGCTACACTCTTTTTTATGGTATTAATCTCTGTAGATTTCCTCATTCATATTCTGGATGTTTTTTCTTGTTTCATTGTGTTCTCTAATTGAGTCTTCCTTTATTTCTTCAAGTTTTCTTAAGATCATTGCTTGAAATACTTTTTCAGACATTTCAAGGATTCCCTGTTCTATGGAGTCTGACTTTGAGCTATTACAGTATCCTTTCAGTAGTGTCATTTCTTCTTGAATGTTTGTACTTCTAGTATTTTTTCACTGACACTTGGTCATTTGGTAAGGGGCTTGCTTCTTCTATTACACAGAGGTTGGCTGTCAAGTGGCCCCAGTTGCTACTGTTGGGGATAAATTGTCTTTGCTTGACAGTGGGTATGGTAGTGGTTATGTTAAACCACCTTGGTTCCCATTCAAGTCTCTGCAGTCATAGAATGAGCCCCTAGCACTGTGAAATTCTGCTGGGCCAAACTCAAACATTTAGAGTAGTTATTGAGAAGTTTTGTTTTTACGAAAGTGTGTTTCTTGCCAAGAATGGAATCAACCTAAGAGTCCATTGATGGATGAGTGGATAAGGAAAATGTGTCTATATATACAATGGAATACTACCAAGCCATTAAAAAAATGAAATTCTGTTATTCACAGCAGCATGGATGAGCTTGGGAAAAAAATTATGAAAAGTGAAATAATTCAGGTACAGAGAGAGAAATACCACATGCTTTCAGTCATAAGTGGAAGAAAAGGAAGAAAGAGAAAGAAAAAAGAAAGAAAGAAGCAACAATCATAATAATATGTCAAACTTTCAAAAGGGTAGAAAAAAAGTGGTTTCTAGAGCTAGGAAAGGGAGAGTGGAAGGGGGATACCAAGAAATGGTTTCATGGACACAAAACAGCTGTTTAAGAAAAATCAATTTTCTTGATACACAATTAAGATAAGCACCTGTATTTAATGATAAGTTACTGCATGTTATCAAATGTCTAGAAGAGAGGATGCCAAATTTCCTTAACACAAAGAAATGATTATATTTTAATGATTAATTTGCTAATAATCCTAACTTTTTCATTGCACATTGTACACAGGTATTGATACTTGATGCTGTACCCTACAAATATGTATAATCAATTATGTTTCAATTAAAAAATAGTAAATAATGAAGCTGACATGAATCACAAAGGGGAGAAGTGTAATTCTTTTTTTCCTGCAATGAGTTCATTTACTTGAAACTGAATACAGAGTACCTCAGGGTGGCTCCCAACTATCAAGAAAATATCAAATGAATCAAAATGGACACAGATGTATCAGTCTCTTTAATATGTCTGTGTAGCTTATTTTTTGCATATTATATATTTTTTTCTTCTGTTGTAGTGAATTCTTCTAATCTTGTCCTCTCCTAAAAACAAAGAAGAATCAGTAGACATGCTTTGTTATGTTGAGGGGAGATGGTTAACAGTCTGCAAAATATAAGTAGTTACGATTTTTTGCATTAAATGGCATCTTGTATGCAGCTGCAAACAATTGTTCTCCTGCCAAATAGTCTGTTGAGTTATCATTTGAGAATGGGTTTATTAGCCTAAATATATTTAGTAACATAAATTTTGAAATTAGCAGCAAAATCACATGGAGGCCTTTGGAAGCATTTAACTCAGAATAACACTATTGTACAATCTTCCATTTGGGAAACCAGAGAAATACACTTTCATAAAACTGTTTTTCCAGGTGACAAAAGTAAGTAGGAAATGCAAGTTCAAATGCCTAAATTGAAAAGATACAGTAGAAATTCTTATATGTTTGAATTTTCAGATATTTAATACAATTGTGATATCTTGCAACACTCTTTTTGAATGACTAAGTTAACCCTAAAGAACCTAAAAAATAATAGTGATGATTTTTGATTTAGATTTCATCAGGTTTTAGTCATACAGATCAAACACAGAGGGTGTATTAGTTACTAAACAATAATAACATCATCAATAATAAAGATGTGTCTTGGTGAAGCAGAATACTTGTAAGCCTAATAATTCCTTGTTTATTTGTTTAAAGTGCCACAATATATTAGACTTCTTTTTTTGAAAGGCAGGCATGTGCCTAAAACAAAGTATCATTCTATGTATGAAAGGATGCTCAGTGAAAATACCTGTGTTGAAATAGATTAGTCAAGGTTAGATATAGAAAATTAAAAAAAAAATGTTGTTATATTTCATTACATTACACATTCTGTTTGTTTTTGAATAAATTTCAAAAACCGTTATGACAAATTGCAGCACTTTACACTGTTTAAAAACTCTTTCTTCTTCATTGAGGGTACTTGGCTGCCTGAGGATTCACTCAAAAAAGCAAGGCACACTAGGCCTTCAGTTTCAAGGATTTTACCAATATTTACAGGGAAGCCCTCATCAAGAATCGCAACCTGCAGCACCAAAGAGGAAGAGTAGTTCTCAGAACCCACACAGAAACGTCTCTGATCCCCTAGAACCTCTAGGAATCCCCTAGACTATTTCAGCATGCTGCACCAGTAGGTTTCGTTCTCAGTCTTCCATAAGCAAACCACTGTGACTTTCACCTCTGTCATCCATCCACTAAGTTGCCTGCAATTGCCTCACAAAAATCACCTTTCCTCCTCATCGGACTTCCAAACACTCCATGGCTATCTCAAGGGCAGATGAATGCTATCCTGGGAAATGTAGTTCCCAGTCTCTCCTCTGGAAGAAGAGAGGAAGCCTTCAATTTAAAAAGTAAAGGTGGAGGTGATGCTAACTGACACAAAAGAGAGTCCAGTTCACTGACCACAAGTATGAATTCATGTCACTGTCTGAATCCTAAAAGAATATGTATGCATTTAGTTATGTACAATAAGCAGCAGTTAAAAACTCATTAATACAGATTTACAATTTTCATTTATCATTCCAAAATCCAAAAATTTAAGAAAATTCAAATATTTCACTATAGTTGTTTTGTTGGCAAACCTGACTAGACTTAAACTCTTAGTGAAAAACCTGTTTTGCCCAAATATAAATCTATGCATATTCTTTTAAACCGAAATTTCTCCAGCAAGAATAAGAATATTCAGAACATTTGATTTTGGAGTTCTGTACCATATTATCTTTCTGCAATCAGAAATATTGTAAATTCTGGAAAATGTTAAGTCTAAGTTCCAGAATGGGATTATGGACTAGTATTTTATTGCTTTGCTCCTCTGTTAGATTTTAATCTACTGAAATGATACTTTCTCTTTTAAAAATAATTTCTCAAATCATTGCCTCATATGGTGGTACTTCCCACTTTTATGTAAACTTCAAATTTAAATAAGTTGTCTCCTCCGGAATAACAATAAAATGGACCTAAATTGCATTTATATCTTATCTAACTACCAGTCTGTGAGAATATTTAAAAAAATAAAAATAAAAAACTAAATTTGTCTGACAAAACAATTAAATTTGTTACTTAACCAGTATGTGGATATTTAGTCTAATGATTCTGACCTCAATGGATATCATTAATATGTAGCATATGTACAAATCCATGAACAGAACCCTAAATGGTATGTCTTTCCTAGGAATTAATGAATATATTTCATGCATAACACACAATGCTGCTGTGGTAATATTCATTTTAATGTACAGAATTGAACTGTTAAAGACCATTGCATTTTCCTTTGGTTTTCAAGCACAATACATGGGATCCAGATGAAATTTTTATTGTCGTAAAAGAGTAAAAATTCCGGATTCTGACGACATTTTTAGCAATTTAAAATGGAATAGTTAGATGCACCTCCTTTATAAAATGTTCTTTATTATTGTGCTCTGACATTAATTATTGAATTACATATGTAATTGTAATTAATGGACATTTTTTATCACTTTACCTGCAATGGCTATGCTTTGAGATAATGGAACCAAAAATGTGAGGCCAACTCAGTTATCTAGTTAAGGCAAAGGGGACAGCTGAAGAAGAGAAGTCCACATCTACAGCGGACACTGCTTAAGTGATATATTTGCATTAAAATACTTAGATTCAGAAGTGGTTTGTTACCATAGTATAGTCTAGCATAATTCTATCAATGTTCTTCTGTACAGTTGCAGCAGCTGATGGACTAACCAATATGAGACACTAATAAATGTACATATTTTAATTTTTAGAAAAATGAGACACCATTACCAATTTTAGGTAATGCTTGAGAGTTTAAAAATTTTTATTGTCATTTTTGCAAACCTTATGAAAGTAGGGATTAGCTAAAACCTTGTTGTTTGAGGCTGTGTTTTATAGTACTTTTATGGAATAAGAATTTTACTTTATAAAATATCTGCAGTTGATCAACTTCCTTAATTGAAATGACCTTTCTAGATTTTCAAGAACGGTGGTAATACCATAGGGTTTTGCTTTACATTTAAATATGAATAAGTGTTTCATAAACTGCACAAACAAAAGCAATGAGAATCCATTATCTCTCATACACATAAAAATAAAGTTGTAAACATTATCTTTGATAAGGGAAGTTAAATGTAGCAGATATTTAATTTTTGTTCAGTTTAAACTTGCTATTTATTTCTAGTATTTGTAATTCTTTATCATAAGCTACTGAAAGGTGGACCTTATATTCTTTCATACAAAACTGAGCTAAGTTTTATATATGTGTCAGATATTTAGTAATAATAAATTGAAGTATCTTTTATCTGGAGGAGCAATTAGAGGTCTTTTGGTCCATCATTCTATCCAAAGGAAAAATCTCTGCTAGCTTTTTAATTTAAGTACCACCAGTGCTAGAAAGCTCCTAATTCCCGAAGGAGTTGTTTTATATTTGCAGAAGAATGTTATTCAGTTAAGTAGATTTTTTCCTAACACAGAGAAAAAAAACCCAGCACCTTAAATTTCTTATCAGTTGATCTTCAACTCTTGGAGCACTATGATATATTTCTTCTCCTTCCTGTTGATAAAGCTTCAAATATTTGAAAACATTTAATGTGACTTCCCTTAGTCTTCTTTTGATCCATCCAGATACATTATAACTAATTATTCAAGAGTACAGACTCTGAATTCAGACGGAAAAAGAGCTCAAATGTTGACTCCAGCGTTAACTAGCTAAGAAACTTTGGGCACACAAGTTTCTTGTAAGATAAATAGAGCTAATGACGTGACCTAACTTACTGGTCCACTTTGAGGATTAAAAAAAAAGTGCATATATTAAGAAATAACATGACATCCAGGAGATAACTAATAAGTGTTAAAATTATTTTATATCATCCTTTGTTAATATCTGACATGATACAATCTTCAGATATTTCCTTCACATTAGCTCTTTTGTGACTTGTAAGTTGACCTATAGTGATTCAGTCTATATTTTGAGAATGGAATTTCCATAGTGCTTTCAATTGTTAGGAATTTAACTTTTGTCCAATGCTGTTGAAATAAAACAGAGCACTGAGCTCAGAGACTGAGCATGTAAAAATAAGGAGACACAATCTCTTATCAATTTATCTAACTTCTCCACTTAATTGCACTGCTTTAAATGCTTTTCTATAGCAGTGTGTGCCAAATGTTCAAAGCAAGTTAAAGAGAAGTTTCACTATCCAAGATATTGTAATTTAATCTACAGTGTGTTTCTAAAAAAGGACACAGAGTAATTTCAGTGATTTCAACTTAATTTATGACAAAGTTGGCATAACACAGCAGTGTGCAAAAGTGGCCTTTCACTAAATAATGTTGGTCAGTTTGACATCCATAAAGAAAAATTAAACCTTAATCGTAACGTCACACTGTGTGCCTCATACACAGATCATAGGTCATAATGAAAAGATTAATGAATTTAGGTATAATAAAACTAAAAACTTTACTTCATCAATAATACCATTAAGAGAGTAAAGCAAAGGCTCAAAAGGGGAGCAGATACCTGCTATGATGATAACTAACAAAAGGGATGCTTAAAGAAGTTATAACAAATCAATAAAAAAAGTGAGTTAGAAAAAAATTGGCTAAAAGACTTTTAACATAAACTTTACAAACTTGAGGATTTGCATGTACAATTAACATTTTAAAAATCTCACCCTCATTAATTATCAATCACCAAAGGTATAACACACATTCTAAATTGCAAGGATTTAAAACTGATAGTGCCAAGGGTTATGAACTGAATTGTGTCCTCCCAAAACTCACCTGTTGAAACCCTAACCCCCATGTGACTGTATGTGTAGAGAGGGCCTTTAAAGCGGTAATTAAGGTTAAATGAGGTCATAAGGATGGAACTCTAATCAAATAGGACTGGTGTCCTTGTAAGAAGAGGAAGAGACACTGGGATTGGCATGCACAGAGAAAATGCCATGTGAGCACACAGTCAGGAGACACCTGTCTGCAAGCCACGGAGAGAGGCCTCGGGAGAAACCAACCCTGACAACAACTTGATCTTGGACTTAGAGCCTCCAAAACCTGACAAAGTAGATTTCTATTGTTTAAGCTACCCACTCTGTGGTATTTTGTAATGACAACCCTTGCAAATTAATATATCAAGTGCTGATGAGAATGGCAAGTAATGGGAAGTCTCAGATGGAAGTGGAAATTAAAAATTCTAATTTGAAAAATGTCTGCTATTATTTACAGAAATTGGAAATACTCCTAGGTCAATGTTTCTCAACCAGGGACAGTTGACCTTCCTCCTTTGGGACACATGGTAAAAACTGAAGACATTTTTGATTGTTCCGAACTGTGGGAGAGGAGAGAGGAAAGACAGTGGCACTGGCATGCAGTGGGTAGAGGTCAGGGATGTAGCTAAACATCCCATCATTTGCAGGGTAGCCCACCAGAATGGAGAATCAGAATGCCAACCAACCCAAATGTGTAATGACTGTAAAACAAATAAATAAATTGTGGTATATTCACACTAAGGTACTCTATGAAACCAGAAAAAGAAACAAACTACAACTACATAAAACACATGGACTTTATCTCACAAACACGATGTTGATCAAAAGAAGAGAGGCACAAAACAATGTGTACTGTTAGTGTTCAGTCATGAATAATCACTGGCAAAAGTAATGAGGAAAATAAGGGTGAGAAGTAGAATTTAAAAGATAGTAGGGAGGAAAGTGCTGTGATGAGAAGGGACATGCAAAGCTTTGGGGAGGCTAACAATATTCTATTTCTTCTCCAGGGAGGCTGTTATTATTCACATGCTCAGTCTTAAATGATTCATTGAAGTCTACATTTATATTTTATGCACATTTCTACATGTGCACTATATTTCTCAATTTTGAAAAAAAATACTTTAAACAGATGCATGCCATAAGACAATTTCAAATTTTTAAGTTAAAAGGTCCTCATCCACTTTTGTGACAACTCATTAAGTTTATTCATTTCTCTTGGGTCTCAAAAATCTCAAAATAATAAATGATTGTCATATAATAAATATTTATTAATATCATTTTGCTGAAAAGTTTCCCTTTCTCCATATTTAACTGGTCGCCCACAATATATTTATTATATGTCAAGTTCAATATTGTGCAAATCTCAGAGCTGTTGGATTGGAAAGAGGTGTACTTCAGTTTCTGTAAAATGATCATATTCTGGGACCAAGACTTCATTTCATGAAGTCATTAGGGAACAATTAGATGTCAAACTGTTCAGTACTAAATCAAGTGTATTCAAAGTTTAGGTATAGGAGAGATCAGAAAGGTCTGGGATTGTGAGTTAAAAAGAAAAAAGAAAAAGAAAGCTCTATAGGGAAAGTAGAATTTCAGCTAGATCTGAAAGAATAACTGGAGGAAATCACAAAATCAAACAAATTTTGATAAATTATCTCCAGGCAACTCCATAAAGGGAGATCGCTGCTCAAGAGAACCATTTATTAACCAACTGTTCTTTGTGCTTTGAAATAGTGCATGTCTTTCCCAAAATGATGCTCTTACACTCAGTTACTAAAGAAAGCAGCTTAATGGAAAATCCTTTCTTCACCTTACACTAGTTAATCTCCAAGTAAAGAGTGATGTGTTTTTAAAACGAATCTCCTAAGTACAGAGCAATGTGTTTTCAGAGCGCTTGCTTGCATTTTTTTTGAAAAGTGCATCAGGTTTTATTATTTTAAATGGGGTGCTCTTAACTTGAGAGTTATTTTCAAGCTAGGAAACCATTATGTGAGCAACTTTGGAACTCTAGTTTCCACCAGCAATTGGAAGATATAAGTGTTTTTTGCTCTCACCACTTACATCAGAAAAAATATGTGTGTCTTGAATTCACTGCTTCTACATAACATTCAAGAGATAATAATTAATACAAGGAGTATCGGACTGAGAATAAATTTACCTAGGTCTGAATCTGCTGCCATCTAGATGTGTGGCTTTTGGCAAATCATTTTATCTCTGAATCCCTGACTCCTTTTCCCATCTCTAATGTGATGTGTTTAGATGATCACTGACATCTTGTCTAGCCCTCTGACATGTACAATACACAAAACATTTGCGAATTGTGTTCCTTTTATGGGTAAAATGTGCTTTGGTTTCTACAAATGAACATGTTCATATAGCCTATGTCTTGTTAAATGTTGCCTATTGCAGAAATATTTTATTCCATTCATGCTCGCTTTCTCTTTTCTAAAAACTCAAATTTCCATTGCAGACCTAGTGTAGTTCTAGAGGGAGGCAATCCTAACCCACCTGTTCCAATAGGGAGAAAGGGAGTTGGAACAAAATAATCGATACACTACATGATACTGGCTTATCACTGTCGTGAAACTACCCTGGATAAACCCATTGTTTACCAGCCAATCACAGGGTTGTTGAAAGCAATGTGAAGACAAATACTCCTCTTTCCTGCTGGACATGAATAAAGAAACATGTACCACCATATTTAATAAAAGCTCCATTAAATACCTTGAGTACATATAGGGACTCACAGTTAGGGTGGAATAAAAGCAGGTTTTAAGTAGCACTGTTGAACCACTTGATCAAGTCCTTACTGAAGCAAACACATTTTCTTTACTCTTTATGCCTATTCATGTTGTTTTGTTTCTTTGTTTGTTTTAGTTTTGACAGCTAAAAAAGTCCTACATAATCCTGCTAATATTATATATTTAACTTATTTCCCTGGGGGTTCAGATATGGCATCTCTGTAAAAAACATAATGCTTCCTTGGGTCTTACTTTGTATTAATCATACAGGGTTATACACACCGAAATCTTTAAACAAACTTCCTTCTCTTTTCTTACCCATTCCATGTTCACTTCCAAAAGCTATGACTTGGAATCCAATTTCTATTGAATTAGAAAGAATACTTTTGCTTTATAATTGTTTAACTCATTTTTTTGTTGTTGTTGATTTTTCTCTATCTGAGGATATAACCATAAAAATGATGGATTTTTCTGTGGGAAATGCATATGGAATGATGACATTATGACAGGAGAATCATTTTCTCTGTGGTTTATGTATAATAGTGGATTGAAAAATAAATGTGTATAGAACAGAGGAAGGTTTTTCTCTTGGTCTGTGGGTGAGAAAGAGTCCTAGAGTAAATGAGGGGGTACAGCAGGATGCATGATCAAATAACTTTGAAAATGTTTAAAACAATTTTAGATAATATATGCATATACATGATATATATGGAAATGTGTATATATGATTACATCATTTTGGTTATAATATAGCAAAAAGTAATGTTGACACTTGATTAGTCCTATTAAAAATCAGTCAGTAAATTTGGTCTACTGAACCTGTATGTATAAAACAAATTAGAATATTTTATCACTCATTACACATAGTCCAAAAAGAATCTGATATATTCTTAATAGTTAATACCACAACAAAAATGTCAAAGACATTGGACTATAGCTTTGTGCAATTTTTCATGTTAACAAATGGATTCTAGTGGACTCTTAGTGAAGAAAACCAAATTAGAAGAACATGCAGGTGATGAACTAAGGATATAAATTAAAAGGTGATAAGCAGAAGACAAGTCAAACTTAGAAGAAAACTCAACTTCTTTCCCTACTGGCAAATCAAGAAACTATATGCTGTTTTTTATTAACTAAATTAAAAAAAAATGTAATTATGGCTTTTTATGGTGTGTCTTCTACTATATTTTTTGCACCGCTTAATTACATTAGCGGCTGGCAGCAATCTCACCAACCTCTCTGTGAATTTTGTGCTCAGGCAGTAGCAACTTTTATACTTGATGGTTAATCATCATCACTCATATTTACATAGGAGGACTGATTGGAAGAATATTGCTTTTTATAACTTTGCATTATGGTAATTTTTGTTTAAATCCAATACATTAGTTTGCAACCAGAATGACTAATGATTTCTGATATCTCAGGTAGTGCTATGTGGGGACAGTAATAGGAGCTCAAGCACTTGTGGACACCTTTGACACGGGCTGCTTCATCTGAACTGAACCCATTCACTCTGGCAATTACTGCGTGCAGCTCAGAGGCTTTAACAAGTTCTATCCAGGCATATCCATGCCCAGTCTCTACCCAAGCATTAAGGGCTGTCACTGCTATAGTCAACAAAGATCACCATGCTCTTTTTCTTTTTTAGTTTACTTTTTTGTATTGAAACAAAATCGATTATACATATTTATGAGGCACAGAGTTCACTATCAGTATCTGTGTACAGTATGTGGTGATCAAATCAGCATTATTAGCATGTTCATCATTACAAATTGTAATTATTATTTGTGTCCCTTACCCAATTACTCCCTAACTCTCTACCCCCTTCCTCTTTCCCACCTCTAGTAACTATAAGTCTGTCCTCTCCTTCTGAAAGTTTAATGTTTTATAGTGGTCTTTCTTTCCTTCTTTCCTTTATTCCCTTCTTTCTTAACTCCCACTTATGAGTGAGGGCATGCAGGATCACCATATTCTATAAACATTATTAGGTTTTGTTTTGCTTTATTTTGCCTTTACAATTCATTGGCACACATTATACTGCTTTAGGTTTATGTCATACACATCACAAGAAACTTAACAATTCATTGTCTCCTCTGAAGAATATATTCTCAAGCATTTGATGGAGATGAAGAGGACATTCTTTTTAATTATGAGCCAGGCCTTGGCTACAAAACTGAAAGTTAAAAACCCCAAATCCTGACGTCCAATGGTTAGAACAGTGTCTGGTACATATAAGTACAGTATTCATTAGATATTTTCAAACGAGTAAATGAGTGAATAGCATTGAATTGATTAATTTGGGTTTAACACAATCTTTATTTTAGATTGTCTAAAATATATTCAACTTTCACCATGATACTGAAGTTTAAATTCAAAATGATTTGAGTCATGCAAATATCATGTTCCTCACCAAAATTTTCCCATAGATTAAGCATCCGTTTATGATTGTTTTGTGATTCAAACTTTACTGGGATGGTTGAAATAGAAGATATTTTTAGTTGAACTGAAAAATTTGAATTTAAATGGTAGATTTAGTAAACATATGTAAATCGATGATGCGCCAAATCCAGAATTCAGCATTCTACTATATGCAAGAGTTCCTTCTTTTCTTCTATTTATCAATTTATCTTATTATCAGTATAGATATAACTTCATATTTTTATTGATTTGCAATTCATAATCATTCTTAATTATTTTGGTGCTCAAATTTCTCCAAACTTGAACATAGTGATCCTCTGCAAACCAACTCCTGCAAAACTACATTTTTAATGAAATAGTTCAGTTGTTTTGTTGAATATAAGTTAGTATACAAATATGAGTATGTTAATGGCTGAGAATGTCAAACAAACTCAAAATTGAATATGAAAATTTTGGCTTACGTTTGTGAAACTCAATTCTTCTACCACACTTTTTTTTTCCCCTTCAAACTCTTGCAAAAGTATCTTGGTGCAGATCAAACTTTATGAAATCACCTAGCCATCCTTCAGAACTTATCTGTACTGTGTTTATCCTTCTCGTATATTATTAGCCTGTGACAGTAAAATTAGTACTACTTATATTAAATATAAGCAAAGCCCATAATGTACACTTGACTAGCATAATTACATGAGCATATATGAGGGTTATTTGGATGATCCAGAATGCACTTGTATTATTATTAAATTTTGTCCTAAATTCATGTGAAAATGAGCAATAGTGGTTGAAATATTGAACTATTTGCCATAGGTAACTCAGATTATATATTGGTTGGGGTTCCTTAGAATGGCAGAACCAATAGTAGATGATAGATAGATAGATGAGAGGGGACTTCTTAGGGGAATTGGCTCATATGATTATGAATGACAAAAAGTCCCATGACAGGCCATCTGCAAGGTGGAACACCTGGAATTCCAATAGCATGGCTCAGTCCATGTCCAGAGGACTTAAAACCAGAGAAGCCAAAGGTGTAATTCTTAGTCCAAGGCTAACGGCCTCAGAACCCAGTGGGCCACTGGTATAAGTCCTGGTTTCCCAAGGCCAGGAATCTGGAGTTCTATTGTACAAGGACAAGAGAGAAGAGTGTGTCCCAGCTTTAGCAGATAGACCAACACATTTACTTTTTCTTTGTTTTTGTTGTCTCTGGGCCTCCAGCAGATTGCATAGTGCCTTCCCACGTTGAGGGTGGATTCCCCACTAGTCCACTCATATTCACATGCTAGTCTCCTCTGGAAACAACCTCATAAACGCATCCTGAAGTAATGATTTACAAGGTATTCCTTAATCCAGCCAAGTTGACACCTAAAATTAACTATCATAGGTGGTAAGTCATTTGAATTCCATATCCAGTCTCTTTTTCACCTATCTGTATGACTTATCTCTCAAGCAATTCTTCATACTAGTAAAAAAAAAAAAAGGGTGCTAATTTCCCACGAGTGCTGACTGACTCTAGCACATTTTTGTATCTTCCGAGTGACATGTGATGTTACAGATTCAAACATCACAATACATTGCTAAAATAAGACAATAGCATACATACATACACGCATGCACACACACACACAAATGTGTACAGGTCAGTAGTCACATGCTGGGATAATGGTAGAACAATGTGTTCTAAGTAAATATTGAATCATTTTTTTAAAGAATGCCAGAATGTAAAGCAGAGTAGACAAATGTTGACATTCATAAGCATAGCAACAAATCTTACATAGAAATAAACACCATCATCACCATTATTCCAGATTCAAGCTAATACACCATCTGCATACAGAGATTTGCTGCTTCCGCATCATTACTTTTTTATTCAGAGTTTAATCAGATTGCTGCTTCTGCCACAAAATATTAATCTGAAGCTCACCATAAAAACATACATCACTTTTCACAGGAGGATGCATCGACTTTTTTCTGATGGGTTAAAATGGATATTTGAGAAATAAGTATTACCACTAAAGAAATCTCAGAACTCACTGGCCTCTACTATACTATTATTTTTTTAAAATAAAAAGTTAGTCTAAATCGCTGTTAATATAAATTGAAGAGTAACAGCCTGAATGAATTTTACATCCAACAGCCTATAGACTTTTCTTTTACAAAAAATAAAGAGGAAAGATGAAGGTACTTTATTGGATGTATTGATGGATTGGCAAATGTTCTCCAGATTTTGGTGGACACATCCATTACAATGGGAGCTGAATAAAATTAAGGTTTTCAAAACATCAATAATAAACTGGCATACAATCTCTTTTACACACATAAGATTGATGAGCACTTAAAAGTGTGACAATAAGAAGTTCTGTCAAAAATCTAGAGCTTCATCAGTTTACGCGTTGCCCAAGGAAGAGTAAATCTGTATAAATATTTTGGAAAGCAGTTTAGTCATATCTAGTAAATTTCAAGATAGGCATAATCCCTGGTGTAGAAATTTTACCCATTGGCATATACCTTTAAAACATTATAGAACATTACATTGGTTAATATGTACATGATTTTTTATAGCAACACTGAAATAGGGAGAGGTCACAAATAATCTCAATGGCCATAAGAGGAAAATAGGACAAAATTTTTTTTATATTTATAAAATGGAAAATACTATACAATAAACACAAATGAATGAAATACAACTACATTTAACAACATGTATAAATATTATAAACATACTATTGAATGGAAAAAATGTTATTTTCTATGGATATGCACATATGCACCACAAGTATAATAGCATGGACAGGAATGTAACCCAACATAGGATTTATGTCTATAAAAGAGGGTTTTACATATCGGCAAGGGTTACACAGTGGCCTTACTTATTTGTACTAATTTGCTTTCTAAACTTAAAGATGTTCAATATTTAGTCATTATTTATCTATATGTTTGAAATCTTAATAAATTCTGTTTCTGTGTGCCTATAGATAAAATTCAAAATCTCCTATGCTGCAGTTTTTCATCAACCAGTATCTGAGGAAACCATAGAACTTCCACATCGCGGACACCCTGAGTGGTCATAGAGACAAGCAATAGTCAACTGTAGAGATTTTCTGTTCCTGGCCAAAGTATTTGGTCACCGTAAGTGTTACCTGGTTTTGAAGAGACTATTTTTAAAGGCTCTGGCACTTCACTATCTCCAGGTTTGTACCTTCAAACCCTCCCATCAGAATTATATTTTTTAAATTCAACTGATCACTCTATCTATTTCACTCTTCATTCACTTCCCACAATCCACAGGATCAAATAAAAAATCTTTTGTGCACTCTTCATGACTATCCATAATTTTTACTTGACTGCTCTTCCAGCCCATCTCTCTACCACAGGTGAAGCCGTGGTCCACTCTACCTCCCAAGTACCCTCACCCCCAACAGTCCTTTAGCTATCCTAAATTACTCATTTGTACTCAGTACTTTCAAGTCTTTGGGCAAACTGCTATCTTTGCTGCTTTTTTCACCTTGTATCATTAACAAATTGTTTATTTGATAAGATTATCCTCAAATATTACCCTTTCCTGTGATCATTATATTGACATTAGATTTTGATTTTTCTGTTCTTTCAAAAAATAGTGTTCAAGTCTTATCACTGTCCTTATGACACTGCATGCTAGTTTTAAGTCCCATGAGTCAGACTGTTATCATTCACATTTCTGTCAGGCACAATTTAAAGCACAAAGAATTTTCTTAGAAAATATCTATTGTCACAATAATTGAGTCAAATATGTGATTTTAATGTACAGATACATCTGTGTAATGTTTCTTTTCTTTTAGCTTTTTTTTTTTTACTTATTTAATGTTTAGATAGAAAATTATTTTCTTAACATACAAACGAAGAAAAACATCATAAATGGAATTGAAGTCAATTGATAAGGAAAAAAATTATCACACAAAGACTAACATCCTTAATGCATAAAAAACTCTTAAAAATGTATTAGGAAAATCTTAGATACTTGGCGAAGGACATGAGCAGACAGGTCACACAACCAAAAGAAACAAGAGTGGCTAATAAATACATTCTAAGATGTTTATACAAATGGAAATGAAAACAGAAGAATGATATTTTTCATTTCTCGAACTGAAAAAATATGATACTGTACAATACTGGTGCTATACGAGAAGTGTCAAATGTCAAATCTTTTACTATAAGTATAAATTGGTAAAACTGTTTTGAAGAACAGATTGGATTCATAAATCAAAGTCTTTAAAATGCTCATACAGTTTGAACCAATTATCCTGCTTTTGAAACCATAAGCAAATAATCAAAGAAAATATATATATTTTTAATGTGCAAGGCAGTTATATAAACCCCCCCAAAAAAGGAATACACTGAATGTCCAACAATATGATAATGGCTAAATAAATTATGGACCTCCATAAATTATAATATAATGCAGTTATTAAAATCATAATTTTGAAGAGTATTTAAGACAAATTTTCAAGACAATATTAAGTGAAAAAGCAAGATTAAAAACTGCACTAATAATAACTAGGTATGTTTAAACTCCAGATATGTCTCCAAAAAATGATTAAAATTATTTTTTATAAACTTTTTTTTACTAAAAGGGAAATTTAATACAAATGCATATGTTAATAAAAAAGAAAGATCTCAGATAAACAATCACCTTTGCACCTTAGGAAACTAGAAAATAAAGAGCAAACTAAGCCCAGACCTAGCAAAGGGAGTAAAGAATAAAAATTAGAGCATAGATAAAAGAAATAGAGAACAGAAAAAAAAAAAAAAAATCAATGAAACCAGAAGTTGACAAATGTTTACCTAGATGGGCTAAGAAAGAAATGAGAAGACTCAAATAACTAAAATCAGAAAAGAAAGAGGGGTCATTACAACCAAATTTACAGAAATCAAAAGGGCTCTAAGAGAATACTATGAATAATTGTTGGTCGACAAATTAGATCATCTAGATGAAATGAATAAATTACTAGAAAAACACCACCTACCAAGACTGCATTATGAAAAACAAAAAACAACAAAAAAACAAAACAAAACAAAAAACTAGGAAGTCTGAACAGAACTGTAACTGGTGAGATGAGCGATTATTGCGTTTTGGTTTCCTGACGCAGGACTCCCTTGATGATTTCTTGCACAGCTGGTTGTGTGGTGGTGAATTCCCGAAGTTTTTGTTTATCTGGAAAATACACTATTTTTCCGTCATTTCTGAAGGATACCCTTACTGGGTAAAGTATTCTTGGCTATCAGTTTTTCTCTTTTTTTTTTTTTTTCTTTTCATATTTTGAATATATCATCTCATTTTCTTCTGGTTTGTAGAGTTTCGGTTGAGTTTCCCTTATAGGAGACTTGAAGCATTTCTCTTGCCTCTTTTAAGATTCTCCCTTTGTCTTTGAGCTTTGCCAGTTTGACTATAATGTGTCTTGGAGAGAATCTTTTTGGGTTGAACTTGTTTGGGAGTCTTTGAGCCTCCTGGATCTGAAGGTCTGTGTCTTTCCATATACCTGGGATTTTTTAATTATTATTTTGTTGAATAGGTTTTCCATGCTTTTTCCTTTTTCCTCCCTTCTGGAACACCCATGATTCAAATCTCTTTGCACTTAAGGGTTTCTGCTAGCTCTTTTAGATTTTCTTCATTTTCTAAAATTCTTTTCTCCTTTTTTCAGTCCACTTGGGTTATTTCAAGAAGACTGTCTTCAAAATCAGAAATTGTTTCTTCTGCTTGTTCTAGCCTGCTACTTAAGCTCTCAGTTGTGTTTTTTATTTTGTTGAGTGAATCTTTCAGTTCCATGAGTTCTGTTACATTCTTTTTTAAGGTATTAATCTCTTTGTAAATTTCCTCCTTCATATAATGGATTTTTTTTTTCTCATTTCATTATGTTGTCTAACTGAATCTTCAAATATCTCAGTGAGTTCCCTTAGGTTGTTACTCAGAATTCCTTTTCAGTCATTTAGAAGGTTTCCTGCTCTATAGGGTCTGGTATTTGAGAATTACTGTATTATTTTGGTGGTGTCATGAACTGTTTTATTTCTAGTATACCTATGTTTATGTCTGATCATCTGGTAAGAGCAGTTGCTGCTTCTTTTACTCTAGAGAGAGGGGTTTGAGGAGAGTGACATCCTCTTCTTTCTCCATTCTTCACTGGTGACACTCCTGTGTCAATGAAAGTGTTTGGCGGGCCACCTGCATGGTGATTGTGGCTACCGCTGTGGTATCAAGCCACTTTTTGTGGCAGCCATGTCTGTGGCAATGGCTGTGGTAGGTCACTCACATGGAAGTGGTGTTTTCATCATGCTCCTTGACTTCTACCGGCTGGGGGATGCTGCCCTTGGCTCCCGCCTAGGCCCTCAAGCATGCTCTGCTGCTTGCTTGCTTCTGTGCAGAGGGGGTATGCTGTCCTTGGTTCCTGCCAGAAGTCCTGTGATCAGTGATAGATCTGGTTATCTGGAGCCTAGGTATCTTGACTTTAGCCTTACGTCCAGCTGACATATGACTGCCATTTCTTTCTGAACCTTAATGAGAAATTGCTTCTTTAAATTCAAATTTACTGGCTTATTATAAAGGACACAAATGAACAGCCATATGGAAGAGATGCATAGCGTGAGGTGTGGGGAAAGGAACATGAGTTTCCATGCCCTCTCCAGGTGTACCACCCTTTAGCAACCTCCACGTGTTCAGAAGCCCAGAAGCCCCCTAATATTTCATATATTCACTCCACCTTCCTGCTCAAAGGACAAAAAAATAGTAGGTAGTCTGGAAAGATGGCAAGTTTATGAACTTCCCAGTGCATAAACAAGAGAATTACCAACCTTCTCTGCTCCTCCCACAAAAAGTCCCAGATGCAAGAACAAAACTGATGAACAAGCTCATTGAAGGCAATTATCAGTTGTATTCAGAGACCTATGACAGTGAATTGATTACAAATATTGAGAGTGTGTTAGAGAATTTAGAAAAGGATACCAGTTCTATTTCTACCATGAATTTACTATAGGACAATTGTCAGCTGTCAGTGTAGCTACATTTTCCAAGTATTTGTTTTCTTCATTGACAAAATGGCAATAGACATAACAAATATGAAGCCATACTTTGTGTAGAATAATGAATTGATATTTATATAGTGCTTAACAAAGTATCCAGTGAATTGCAAACATTCAATTAACATTAAATGGATTGTTTCTATTAGCATTATCATTAATACTTAGTGGCCAGCAGCAGGGCAAGAGATAGAAGAGCATCTCTACTGTTTGTTCTCTCTGATGAGTTTTGTAGTGTTAAAAATTTATTCCAAATTGGCAACGGAGCTGAACAGATATTTCTCAAAGGAAGACATAGAAATGGCCAATGAAAAAGTGCTCAACATCATTAATCATTAGAGAAATGCAAATCAAAACCACTCTCAGATATCACCTTACCTCAATCAGACTGTTATAAAAAAGAGAGACAGTAACAAACGCTGGTGAGGATGGGAAGAAAGAGGAACCCTTCTGTACTGTTGGTGGCACTGTACATTAGTACAGCCATTATGGAGAACAGTACGGAGGCTCCTTAAACAACCACAGATGGAACTTTCATATGATCCAGAATCCCACTCCTGGGGATATATCCAGAGGATCGGAAAACATCAGGTCAAAGGCATACCTGCACTCCTATGTTTATTGCAGCTCTATTTACAAGAGCTTGGTGAACCAACCTAAATATCCATCGATGGATGACTGGATAAGGAAATTGTGGTATACGCACAATATGATACTACTCATCCCTAAAAACAAATGAAATTCTACTATTTTCAGCAATGTGGATGAGCCTGGAAAAAATTATTCTAAGTGAAACAAACTCAGGTACAGAAAGAGAAATACCACATGTTCTCACTCATAACTGGGAACTGAATCTATAAATAAACAAATAAACAATAACTAGTGACAGAGAGAAAGAAAGCAAGAAATGACAATCACAGTAATACCTTGAATTTTTAGAAAATTAGAGGTGGAAAAGGGAAGGGGAGGCAGGAAAGAAGGGGGTTAATGAGGAATTAGTCAAGGGACACAAAGAATGATTGCATATTGTAATGATGAATAAGCTAACTATACTGATCTAAACACCACACATTGTACACAAGTATTGAAATTCAACATTGTATCCCACATATATGTATAATAAATTATCTAAATAAATAAATAAATAATCTAAATAAATAAATAAATCCAAGAAGAGTTCTGAACCTTCTAAACATATTAATTTTTTAAGTTCAGAATGAAAATCCTATGAAGTGAGATTTATTAGTATCTTTCCCACTTTACCCATTGGAAAATTATTTGCCCAAAGTCATACAGTTAATGTGGAATTTGAAACTAAACTAGTGGGTTCTTGCCTCCACTCCCATTAGTAACATTTTATTTTTTCATAAGAGTTGAGGAGTCACATATGAGTAGTAGATTTAGAAATAAAACACCCTAATTTGTCCCTTACTTCCTCAGCCAAAAGAAAATTGTAAAAGTACCAAATACATTGTAATAAAAAGTTAAATAAATGAAGAAATAAACTAATTGAGAGCATTTTGTTGAGAGAATGTGATACTTTAATCACCTTCTTGAAAATATATGCATTCCCTTTGTCACCTACTAGATATTAATATCAATGGAAGTAGATCTAAGCTGATAAGGAGCTAAAACATTTTCAACAAAATAAATGCAGGTGCCTGACCTATTGAGGTAGTTGTATTTGTTTGATAGAAAAAACTTTATCATTAATACATGGTAAGCCACCTTGGCAGCCTTAAAGCAATTTAACACAACAAAGTTGCTTCTCATCACTGTTTAGATAACATGTTAATTTAAATTTTTGAAGTATGTGTAACTTTGAGTCTCACTATGGGGCTACTGTTACAATTTCCATCTCAGTTTCTTTTCCTTTAATGGCATAAAAGAAGAATCTGCTTATTAAGATCATGGCATGCCAAATTAATTGTATCCTCCAGCATAAAAGCCAAGACTATTTCTTCATGTTTGGCTTTTGCCTGAATTGAAGAGATCCTTATGATAAATTAAACAGTTTTATCTTTCTACTAAAGATACAATTAAAAGATAAGTAGAATGACTTAAAACAAAAGCAGGCAAACCTATAGCATCAATTAACAAGAAACATGGTTCTCTGTTTAAACCCAATGAGTTATTCACATTGGAAATAAGACATGGCTAAATCAAAGGCGCTTCATGATATACATCCGTAAGGATGATGCAGCAAGAACTGTTGCTTTAAAGGGGGCCTCTCTGTTCTTTCCCTCTGGGCAAATGATGTATTATTATTTTAATCAATTTTTAAATTTTCCCCGTCATAACTTTCTACAACATTAATTCTTCAACATATAAGGATTTTGGAAACTGAATAGAGTCAGAAGTTAGTTTCAAAGGTCACACTTAAAAGCACTTATAAATTGGTATGAACTGAAAATTAAGTGAGACTCCCTTTCAACCAAAACCCTTTTTATTGAAGGTGATGATTCATGTTAGTTTAAAATGGTTCATAGAAGATGAGATGCAAATAATATCAGCTATTTTTTTGTTTGTTTTTTGCTTTTGCTATCGTTGATTTCTGCACTAAGTTTAATTACCTGATTTTATAAGCAAGGAAACTGGGACAGAGATGGAATAAATAATTCTAGAAAATCATGTATCTAATTAGTGGTAGGAGTGGTATTTAAACTCAGGCAGCTTAATTTTTAATATTATGCTCAATCACTAAGCTATATTTTTTCCATTAAGTAATTGATATTTCATAGATAGAAAATATTTCTTTTCCTTCTTGTTGCTTGTCTTCATAAGCAACTTTCATAAAAGGAAGTAAAGGCTATGATATAAAACATTAATAAATCAGCTCCTAGAAACTACTGAAAATGGATAACAAAGGCTATGAACACTATAAAAAGTGGGAGGAGAGCAAGGAGGAAGTGGCAGGATGTAGTAGTAAGAAAGGATTGTGGAAATATCCATGCAAACATAAACTCTCATGCTCAACCCCATTCTGCCTTTTTATTTTCAAGGGTTTGTTTGCCCATATCATATACATAAATAATACAACTGCTTTCATCTGAGTTTAATGCACTATTTATTTGCTTATTTTTTTAGTAAATATTTATTGAGCAACTATATATGATTAAAAATCCAACTTCTAATGATAAATATGAGAAAACAGACCCATAAAAACCAAAAATAGGACTCAATTAGCTTGACATTGTTCACAGTAATATGGTATGTGTGGATAACTACAAGCAGTTGTTTGTTGCTAAAAAAATAAAAAATAAAAAGGCTGCTCAGGATTCAGAAGGAATAAAGGCTAGAAAGAGTGTGACTTGCAAGATAATGGAGGGCCCCATATTCCATGGTAAAGAATCTAGTTTGTTCCCATTCCAGGGGAAGGAAGGAAATTCTCAACAGAGAATGGACTGAACTGGGCCTGAGGGATTGAAGTAAGTAAATCCCTTGAAATATATATGAGTAATTTTTTTTAACTTTTTTTTCTAACTGTCCGAAAGTTTCTGAACTTTATGAAAGGTGTGAAAGAAATTTAGCAATGTCAAATTATTACATTGCCTTTATTGGCTTCATAGTGCAAAGAGTATTCATATCATCAGGTACTTCTGAGCAGTTGGTGCTTTATGCTCATTTACTTGTTAAATATGCAATTTAATTCCACTAATCAGACCGGTTGAACATTCATGTCAGTGAATGGGGCCAGGAGCTAGATAGCAGTAGTTTGCAGAATGAATGGTTTTGGTGAAAGGGAAATAGCAAGCATAGGTTGATTTTCTGAGTGGTTTGGCTGCAAAGGGTATGGAGTATGGGGGAAGCAGTAACAACACAGATGAGGAGTTTATAAAGAAGTTGTTCATTTAAACAAGATATTTCAGCGTTGTTAACAGCCATTGGAACGTCTGTTACCAAGGTGAGGTTGCATACACAAGGAGGGAAGGAAAAACCATAATTACTAGTATGTGCCGTGAAGCCATGAGGGATCAATGTCAGAGAGGTTTACCAACAGCGCCTTCACTGAAACATAAGGCAAGAATGATAGGAAGGGAGCCTATACATATTTGGTATGAAGGTGACAGAGGATTTCAATCTGAGGTATGGTGATCTTCAGTAATGAGTAAGTGAGAGAAAATAGGCAAGGGCCAGATAATTGAATTCTATGAATATTTATAAAGGAAGTCATGTGTGCAATAGGTCAACATACAGGAAACATATGTCCCATGTTTACTTTGGGTTGAAGATTTAGTATTAAAAGGAAGTGAAATTTGGCTCCTGACCTCAAAAACTAAGTCTAGAGTGCAAAAGTGTCAGGCTGGATCACAGAACCCTCAGCCCCATCCTGTGAAGGTCGTGAGTCAGGTAGATGAAAAAAATTCTGGCGGCCGATAGCAGGATAGCCATGCTTTATTCCTATGCAAGCTCTGCCCACCAGCGGTTCAGAGCTGCTGTTCTCTTATACTGAAAGTGCATAACAGTGGCAATGAGCCAAGGAGTATATGGGTGGGCATGTGCAGTTACGCCACTCTTTTATAACTTGTTCACAATGGATGTGCTGAATCATACACAGCTGGATAGCGAGGGGGCCTGACTATGCTGACTCCATTTTCCTCACACGAGACAGTTAATATGCAGTCTCTAAACTGTCCAAAGCTGGTTTGGAGGTTGCAGCCGTGTATCAGAGGAAGAATGTTTGTGAAGCTGATTCTCTGTTCAATCTGAGCTTTTAGTGGGGCCACAAGAATGGGGGAGTTGGTCGGCTGGTAGCCAGGTGGTCTGTTAGAGTTCGGTTGGGAAATTGCCCAGCTCTAACTGTTTTGATATTATCTTACAGGAGCTGCTTTCTGCTTAATTACAGGAAAGAAAAGCTTAAAGCTTCATGACAGACAGTAACGTACATATATTTTGTAAGCAGAGGAATGTGTGTCCAGCCCTTCATTCTGCTATGATTGTTTGGTTTTGTTTGATAGTTTTAGAGCATCTCTTTTCAGTCACAGGGAACCCATTTTGCCTGTCTTTTGGGGTACATTTTAACAAATATATTTTGAAAATTTGAAAACCTCAAATGCTTTAGAGAATAATGTGACAAGCCCACATGTAGTCATTAACCCTGAGTTAGCTATCATTTGTAGTTAGCCCTAATTCTTCAGATATTTTAAAGTAAAGTTAGACCACTACAGATTATGCTCAAATCTATCTTTTTGCCTTGTGTAGTTGCATTCCTCTTCCATTTCCCCAGAAACTATAACCAATCCAATAAATTTTGTGTTTTTCATTTGTCTATTGTTTTATTTTTACTGTATACTTAATAATCCAATAAACAATGTAAAAATAATATTTTGTGTTTTATTTAAAACTTCACCTAAAGTCTTTTATATTGTGTATGTAATTCTGCACTAGAAAATTATATGTGGTGCATTGCTGTACCACTGCATGTAATCATAAAAAAAGTAGAAATGTAGAAACTACCTTAATATACATTAACAAAGGAAGAGAAAAATAAACTGTACTCTATGCACACTGTGGAGGATTCTCTATTGCTTAATGAATGAACTAGATCTACGTGCATCGACTTGAAAAATTCCTGAAAATATAATACTGATAGGGTTATTTTTGTGATAAGAGGAAAAAGAAAAAAAAGCTTAATACATAAGTAAAATGTAGTATTGTGTATGATTCCTAATTATGTCTTAAATTAGGAGAATAAAGCTAATCTCTTGGGGTGAAGCTTTACCAGATCATTTTTCTTGGTTATCTTAAGCCTTGGTCCTCAACGTTTACTGGTCAGAACAACTGCTATTTTGCTTTTTTCTTTCTTTCTTTCTTTCTTTCTTTCTTTCTTTCTTTCTTTCTTTCTTTCTTTCTTTCTTTCTTTCTTTCTTTCTTTCTTTCTTTCTTTCTTCTCTCTCTCTCTCTCTCTCTCTCTCTCTCTCTTTCTTTCTTTCTTTCTTTCTTTCTTTCTTTTTTTCTTTCTTTCTTTCTTTATTATTGCCTCCTATCAAGCCTTTGTTCAGATCACAAAAATATATAAAATATTCTTTCCATTCTTGCTTCTAGCAGTATTTCCATTTTATCTATTAAGACTATATTCAATGCCCTCATCCAGACATGATTTTTTTCTTGCAGTTTAAGAATGGTACCACCTAATCTCATTTTCTAGCTTCAGGCCCTTATACCACTGGTGTGCAAAGTATTTCTGCATAGAGACTTACAAATTGCATGTTAATCTCTTCTTCACTCTCTAAATAAACCTACACTAAATTCAACCTTAATCCTAATAGTTTGTAAATGATTCAATGGTGAAAACATAATCTTATGATACCAACAAGCCATGAAATTAGTGATCACACAGAAATTTCATATTTTCCTTTTGCTGATATAGAGACACTAACCTGAAGTTTTAAGATATATAGATGAAGATTGTTCCTCATCACTCAATTTCCCTTGTATAATTTCCATTGTACAAGAAAATTGGATTAGTTAGCTATTGCCAGAAGCATACCTTGTTTATGCATCATGCATTGGATATGCTCTGCTCTGGGCTGCAGTTTGGCTGGGTGGCTCTGTTGCATGGGTCTCTGGACCCAAGTTGCTGCTGTACTTCCTATGTGGGGTATGTTCTCCTCAAAACAGTCACAGATGCACAAGAGGGCACTCCCTACCACACCGCCTGTAGTGTTCTCACTTCTCTTGAACAGAGTATGTCACAAGGCTAAGGCCAAAGTGAAGTGTGGACAGTATACAGAGAACAAAGTGTACAAAGAAATATATTCTGCCTACCATGAGGCCATGGGAACAGTATGGATGTACCATTCTATAACAGGGAATGAAATATTCAGCACAATAATTCAATCTACTGCAGAGCTGAACTTTCTGCTTGAATTGTACTGCTAAAAGAAAATACTGGCTCTGATGAGCATATGGATTTACAGGCTGTATATTGGCAAAAATTAAAAGCATAGTAAACCAACATGTTTCCTTGGTTAAGGCAAAAGGGTTTTCTTAATTGCTAGAAAACTGAGTTTACATTTACAACCCAAGCACAGTAATCTTTTCATCTCAGAAAACTAGAAATTCCTTGCCTTTTTTTTTTTTTAATAGAGGAGCTCTATTTTACTTCTAATTGTCTTGTTCTGAAAACTTTTAAATTATGAGGTGTTTCAAGTCCTCTTGGAAGTAGGCAGAGCTTTTGAAACAAATTCTGGTGTGTGGGTAAAATAAATTATTAAACATTTTAATAAGTAGCAAAGTGGCAGAACAAATATATATCAGCTTCAAAATATTCCTATAGGCAATTGTTAGAATGAGAGAATTATGGAAATGTACATCTTCATAAAGAACTAGAACAATATCTGTGTTTTATCTTAATACAATGCAATATATTTCTTCTCATCCTCCCAGAAACATCTTCAAAAATTTTTAAATTTCGTGTAGATGAAAAGAAGAAGGAGAGATGTTGGTTGATTTTCTATTCACTCTTCCCAAAGAATTTGTTTTTGTCTCATCTCGAGGTGTCCAGAGATGAAAGGTCAGTTTGAATCTACTAATATTATTAGGAAGTGATTATTGTTACACCACTCCTAATAAAAAGAAGTAATAATGGTGACATTAAAACATAGCTAGACACTAACAAAAAAGTCTTGTTTGAATTCTAGTGGCTTTCTAAAATTAAATAATAGTGATTTTTTTATTTTCCCTCAAAGTCAAATTGGGTAAAACTAAGAAGGATACTATACTGAAATTCAAATTTTTAGGTTAATTTGTTTAGTGAAATCACCTCCTGATGATATACCTTGAGTTGAGAATTAGAATTTTAAATGTTCTTATTCTTTTAACAAACAGTTATTGAGAACCTATTGCATGCCAGCTAATGTTCTGGGAGCTGACATAAAGAATTGAGAAAGAGATACATAGTCCCTACATTCATTTATTGTGGGATACAAAAATGCATATATGCAAATAAGGTGTTATCTGGTAGCCAAAAGTACTGTGATAAAAATAAAGTATAGTAATATACAATTGGAATTGACTGAGACTTCAGTTAAGGACAATGGCAAGATGACATTTAAACAGAGAAACCAGAAGCTGAGGAAAGAGTATTCCAGGTAGAGGGGACAGTCAGTACAAGGCAGTACAGTGAACTACTTAGGGAAAAGGAAATCACTAATGACTGGGATGTAGACAGCAAGGTGAAGAGTGGTAGGAAATGTGAATAGAGTGGTAGGCAGTGGCCAGTTATGGCATCTTTATAAGCCAGGTAAGGATTACAGTTTCAGTGTCTACGAAGGTACTCCAAAAAGTTCATAGAAAAAATATAATTAAAAGAGAATAAGATGTTTCTATGAGCTTTTTGAAGTACCTTTGTATGCAATGAGGAGACACTGAAGAAGTCTGAGCCAGGCTGTGACATGATTAAATATTTATTTTTGAAAGATTATTCTGGCTGCTATGTGGGAAATGGACCTGGTGAAGAGTCAAATGTGGAAATCAAGACCCTGATTAGTCAGCCAGGAGAGATGATAAGGCTTGGGTTCATGATACACTTGGGTAGTTTCAAAAATTTTACATAACTCACTATAGGATTTGAAAGTGGTGAAAAATGATGTGACTAGTTATCACATGCAAGTAGAATAAGGGAGATTATCCTTATTACATTTTTCATTTCTAATATTCTTCTGAAAGTTGTTTTAAAAGTAAATATTTTAAAACAAAATGTCATATACATTTCATACTATACACATGTATTGCATATGGACATTGAGAGAGGAAACCTGATTTAAAGAGTAGAATAAACTTGGACTGAAGAAAAACACTCTCTTCCCACATTATTTTCTTTTTACTTAAATTTAATCCTAATGCTAGATAATTTTCTCCTCTTGAACTAAGAAACACAATAGACACTACAAGTTGTGAATTAAATGTAAAAGCCACATATGAAAAATCCATTGCAAATATCATCCTGAATGGGGTAAAGTTGAAAGCTTTTCCCCTAAGAACAGGAACAAGACAAGGATGCCCACTCTCACCACACCTAGTCAACATAGTATTGGAAGTACTAACCAAAGAAATGAGGCAAAAGAAAGAAATAAAGGGCATCCATATTGGAAACACAAAGCTAAACTGTCCCTGTTTGCAGATGACATGAACCTAAATATAGAAAAACTTAAAGATTCTACAAAAAAATTCTTAGAGCTGATAAGCAATTTCAGTAAAGTTTCAGGATACAAAAATCAACATGCAAAAATAAAATAGCATTTTTATACTCTAATAACAAACTAGCAGAAAAAGAAATCAAGAAAGCAAACCCGTCTACAATAATCACCAAAAAATGAAATATCTAGGAATCAATTTAACCATGGAGGTGAAAGATATCTACAACAAGAACTACAAATCACTTCTGAAAGAAATTAAAGAGAACACAAAAAGATGGAAGACATTCCATGTTCTTGGATTGGAAGAATAAACATTGTGAAAACGTCCATATTACCTAAAGTGACTACAGGTTCAATGCAATCCCCAAGAAAACACCAACAACATTCTTCATGGAAATAGGAAAAAAACAAAACAAACAAACAAAAAAACAATCCTAACATTCATATGGAACAAAAAAAGACCCCAAATAGCCAAAGCAATCCTGAGCAAGAAAATAAAAATAAACTTGAAAAATAACACTACCTGACTTCAAATTATACTACAAAACTATAGTAACCAAAACAGCATGGTACTGGCAAAAAATAGTCACATGGACCAATGGAACAGAATAAAGAATGCAGAAATCAACCCACATCCATACAGCTAACCAATCTTTGACAAAGGTAACAAGAACATACATTAGTGAAAAGACTGCCCCTTCAATAAATGGTGCTGGGAACACTGGAAATCCAAGTGTAGAAGAAGGAAACTAGATCTGTACCTGTTGCCATATACCAAAATCAACTCAAAATAGATTAAAGACTTAAATATAAGACCTGAAACTAAAAAAATCCTAATAGAAAACATGGGGGGGGGATAAGTTCAAGATGGCAGAATTGATGGGAGAGTATCACTCTCTCCCACAAATCAACAAATTTACAGCTATAAAAATGCAACAATAGCCAAGCTGGGTCCACAAGCGCTCAGGGGAAGAGGAGGAGAGATCTATGGAGTTCATGAAGGCAGGAGAAGCCATAATGAGAGAAAGAAAAAACTGCTTGGAGCATTTCAGACCATGGCCACTTTAGGGCTGGAGCTGCTGAGCATATGGAGCAGGAGCCATCAGAAGCCACAGCTGTGTCCATCAGATGGAGTTGCTTGGAGGGAGCAGAGGAGAAGGGGGCCATGGTGGCTCCCAGGACAGCAAGACCACTAATAGTGTTCCTGTGGACCACACAAAAGCAAGGAGCCACAACAACTGAAAAAAGGAGCCATTCAGAGGCCAGTGAGTCATCACAAGGGACCCACACATGACATGTCCCATGGGAAGTGTTTGGAGCATGTGTGGCGGGTGAGACGGGACCACCAGGAGAACTTTGGGACACAGCAAGAACAGTCGATTTGCCCCCCAATCAGCACAGGACCACTTAGAGGAGACTGGGCAGGAATATAGAATTGTATGGGGTGCAGTTTGATGAGAAGAATCAGGCCCAGATCAGAATTTCTACACAACCCAGGTGCACTGGGTCTTTGGAGAGCTGGAAGTACCTATAAGGTCAACCATTAAACCTTGAGCTGTGCAAAAAGACTTCCCTAGGGAAACAGCAACAAAGCAGCAATTTAGCTGAACCACACAGCTCAAGTACTGGTTCCCACAGGAAGTTCCTCCATTTTAGAAATAAGCAAAGGACAAAAAACTAGTTCAGGCCCAGGCACACCACCAGCACCAAGGAGCAAGCCAAACACATCACCTCCATGTGGGTGGCCCAACACAGCCACCACAGTAACCACAACTGCCACAAAGGTGCTAGAAGTCACAACCACCATGCAGATGGTCCACCAGCCACTGGAGTGCATTGACACAAGGAGAGTCACCAGCAGAGACTAAAGAAAAGAAGAGGATGTCTCTTTCCACAAAGCCCATTCCAGAGTGACAGAAGAAGCATCTGCTCTATGATAATATTGGGGGATCTGAACACACCTCTCAGCATTGGACAGATCATCTAAGAAACAATCAACAGAGTAACCATTACTCTTTTAGAGGGAGAGAAGAAATCTAGGGTTATCAGTGGTGGGAGGGGAGAGGGAGAGAGGGATGGGGAGAGATTAGACAAGAGGTATAAAGAATATGTACAATTTGTAATAATACATATACTAGTAATATTGATTTGATAAACATATGTCAAAATTGAACCCCCCAAATATGTATAATCAATTGTGATTCAATACAATAAAATTAAATTAAATTAAATTAAAATAAAGAGGTATTGGAATAAGGAAAGTTTGGGGGGAAAAATTATCCATTATCCTAAGACCCTAGCAAAAAAAAAAAAGAAGGAAAACATAGGGGGAACTTCAGGACATAGGACTGGGCAGAGACTTTATGAATATGACCCCAAAAGCACAGGCAACAAAAGAAAAAAAATGAACAAATTGGATTAAATCAAACTAAAAAGCATATGCACAGCAAAGGAAATAATCAACAGAGTGAAAAGACAACATACAGAATGGGAGAAAGTATTTGCAAACTATACATCCAACAAGGGATTAATATCCAGAATATATAAAGAACTCAAACACCTTAACAGTAAGAGAAAAAGTAACCAAATTAAAAAATGGGTTAGTGAGAAATTGGTTAATGGTCACAAAGACTGATTACATTTTGTCAAAATGAATACAGTAATTATTCTGATTTAATCACCACATATTATACACAGGTATTGATATTCAAATCTGTACCCCCTGAATATGTATAATAAATTGCTTCAATAAAAAAACTGCCAAAAAAATAAAAATGCAAAAAAAACTTAAAACTTTTTATTTATATAGTTTATTTGAGATAGTACCAATCATATCTAATCTATAGTAATAACTACCAGTTTTCCTGGCATTTATTCCTATCAATTTCTTTTCGTGAGAGTTCAGATGTATTCAGATGAAGCAAATTATTGTTAGCCAAGCCTAAAATAATGATGTATCATCATTAAGACTTGGTAGCTTACAGTTAATCCTTCTCAAAGAAATAAAGAAAACATATTAATGTTCAAGTTAATTCTGCCTCTGATGCTCTTAAACTACAAGCCAATGGGTTTTCTTGTATGTGGACATATAAAATTAGAGGCCACAGTCTTGCTGTTAGAGACTTCAGTGGTCAGGTGTTGCAGGCTTGAGCCCCTTTGTGCTCGATCCATTTCTCTTACTCCCCTTACTTTGTTTTGTGGGAAGATTGAGTCCTGTAGGCCTACCACATTCCCGCCATGCTCCCGTGCCATGTTTCAATCCATTTCAACTGGATTTGGCCAATGAGAAGAACTGATGGAAGGTTGGAATTTGGAAAAATGGGTAGAATCTTTCATTCCTTTTTCTCAGGCATTTCTGAGAGTACTGACATACACTTTCATGGTTCCAGCTCCTGCCAGAACAGCTCTTGCCAGTTGATCCAAGGTCCAGAATTACACTGGCATGGCTTCCTTTCTTTGTTCCTCCAGTCTGCTGCTGCTTCCTAGGATGGCCATTGTCTTCTAGTTGGTTCCATCATCTTTTTGTTGTTGTTGTTTTCTTTAGTTTTCCCTTTTCTTTTATGAATACACAGAATCATTGCTGCGTGCCTGGTTGGACCTTGGCAGATACATCAGTCAATATCTCAGTTTGTTTGGCTTCTTTCTCTCTGTATATCTCCACTCTCATCAACCCCTCTAATGCCAAGGACACTATAATATGCAGAGTGGAAGTCTTCTGCCACTGTCTTCATTAGGGACTATATGAGGGATGTAAATATTAATCTAGTAGCAATTAAAAATAAGGTTGTGCCTAATCCATGTTTTCCCTCTGATTTTGTAGTCATTTTACCAGGAACAAGAGAAATGTCTGATATAGTATATTTAAATTTCTGCTTGGATATTCTTTTCAAATTATAAAACCTAAATGATGTAAAGCTTATCAGATCAAAGACAATAGAATTCTCATTTTCTCTAAGATCATGACTACCCACGTGTGAGGATAATGGACTCAGTACAGTCAGGCCCCCTTGCCTCATATCTGGCTGGGTATGAGTAAGCACATCCATTGTAAATAAGTTATATAAGAGTGGTGTAACTGCACATGTGTGCCCATATACTTCTTCGCTCATTGCCATTGCTGTGTACTTTTGGTATAAGAGGCAGCGGCTCTGCACCACTGGCCAGCAGAGACCACATTGGAATAAAACATGTCTATCCTGTTATTGGCCGCCAGAATCTTTTTTCAATTACCTGGCTCATGACCTGCACAGGACAAGGTAGAGGGGTCTGTAATCCAGCCTGACACCATGATGGGAACTTAAATTGGTGTTAGATGGATCTGGTTTCGCAAATTTTACCTGTGGTAACTCAACACTTTAACACACTCATTCATTTAACTCAGATTTCTTCAGCCCACGCTGGATGCTGAAGATGTAAAGGTGACTGAAAGCAGATGATCTTCTCTTCCTGAGGCCTGCTGTCTAATTGAAGGGATCAATTAATAAAATAACTGCCTTATAAATGTACGTTGACAATTCATCAAAGTGCTGGGAAGGAGAGTGAATGGTGACATGACACTGTAACATGGGGAGATTTCATAATTTTAGAATTCAATTTAACAATATCCTCTTCCTGAAATTCTAAACCTGAGCTGTGGTATGAAGAATGGACAGAGGCTGAGTGTATGAAGTCAAGAGACTATTCCAGTCAGAACAAACAAACATCTGTGGCTAAGAGGAAAACAGCAGAAAGAAGACTGGAGTGGCTCTAGAAGAGAGGAAAAGAAGGGGCTGTGGGGACAGAACTTTCTCCTAGTTATAGGCCAATGTAGTAGTTCTCTTCTGCTATAGAACAAACTAGCACATACTGAGCAGCTTTAAACAACCATTTATTAGCTCACAGTTTGTAGGTCAGAAATCTTGTGGGCTCATCTGGGTACTTTGCTTAGAGTCTTGCTAACTGTAAATCAGAGCATCAAATAGCTGTATTTCTTACCAGGGCCCTAGAGCAGAATCTGCCAACCAGGATCATTCAGTTCCTCACAGATAGAGAATGGAGGTCCTGTTTTCTTTTGGGCTGTCAACTGGATGCTAGAGACCAGATGGATCACTTCTCATGTTTCCCACATACCACCTTTCAGAAACCACGGGTCAAGGCCTGGTTATACTTTGAAACTCTCTGACTTTCCCTGGGGCTGTATTTCTCTGAGACGTCTGCCATTCATCCTCTTCCACATTTAAGAGCTGATGGGATTATATTGGGCCCACCTGGATAATCCATGCTACTATTCCTATCTTAAAGTTAGCTGATGAGTAACATCAAGTACATCTGCTAATTCACTTAACAGAAGTACCTAGCCAGTGTTTGATTGAAGAACCAGAAGATGGAAATCTTGTAAGGGAAGTGTTTAAAACTCTGCCTAGCACAGTTATATTAAGAAATGTTTACTTCTTTCTAAGACGTTTGTTATGCTACTGAAGGATTTTAAGTGTAACGGTGGTGATAATGGTGTTAGTGTAAACCTTGGTAGTGTGTCACTAAAACATTTTGTAAGAGATTAAAATTAAAAAGTATTTCTGTCAAGAACTGCGAAAGAGAAGCAATGTATGTGAACAATCAAGAAATTTGTCAGAAATTCAGCCATGGACCTAAGTCCCAATAGAAGGGATTTGGGGGGGGGGGAAGTGTTCTCACTCTAATGAAATCATCTACTGACAGAGAAAGCTATAAGCAAACAAAATAAAAAAGAGAGCAGGTTGAGTAATCATGTATCATCAAAATTGTTTACTAAAGAGTTCATTAAGGAGATGGAAGATATTCTATGAATGAAAATGATGAAACATGTAGGAAGTTAAGATGTAAAGATTTTGAAATTCATGTGTATTTCTAAATAGACATTAGGTCAATATATTAGAATTGATTTGTTTTAAATTAAGTTTGTGTTTAATGAAGGAAGTAGTGGCTTAGCATTCCAGTAGGAACAGAACCTATCTACAGTCCCTGAAAATATGTCAAAAATCAAGAACAGCAATCTGTTCATGTAAGAGCTCTTTAAGAGACACATTGCAGATCAGGTTTCCCTATGAGACCTACTACCTGGAAGTGTGTGTAATTTACACACCCCCAGGGTCTAGCTGGCAAATCCAAATCATGACAATATGTGGTGCTGAGGAAGAAGAATAACTTTGTACATTTTGTACATGGGAGGAAAGCAAGAATAATCGATGAGAATTTCTTTTCTCTCTTGTATGTGAGGAAATAGACCCCCGATAACTGAGTTGAGATTAGACATTAGTACACATAACAAAGGCTCACATCATACATTTTAATTCTCTGTATAAGCTAGAAACTTGAAATAACTGTCTCTGCTGTTATCTAGGTTTCTTGTAGAATAGTACAAACACAAGTTCAGGGAAGGAAATTTAGGAGTATGTGTGAGCTGGAAGTTTGTTTTAATGCTGTTTAGCTCTGTCCAGCACAGTTATTAGATTTCTAACAATACTTTCTATTTCTAATACTGTTCAAACCATTTTTAAGGCTTTTGAAATTGAAGATAGTTTTATCAGAGCCAGTTTAATGATTTCTAATACAAGATCACAGCATAATTTCCCAAGTCTCCACTCAGAAAGATTTCCCAAATTTGACTATTTATAGGAAGAAGATATAACAACCACAATTATTTGAAGTTGATACGACAAGCAAACAGAAAGGACATTGTTGGGGGGGAGGGGGGAAGGGAGAAGGGAGGGAGGTTTTGGTGATGGGGAGCAATAATCAGCTACAATGTATATCGACAAAATAAAATTTTTAAAAAAATTTTAAAAAAAATATACTGTCTTGAGAAAGACTTTTTCTCTAAATCAAAAGAATTTTTTGTTTGGTTCTCTTTGGGGGTAATTTTCTAGAGCAACCATAGAGACCTTACAACTTTGATTCCTTAGAACCGAGTCCCATTCTTAAGAACTATGCAAATTTCTTTTGATGAATAACTTTTTCCACTCTACCTGTGAAGGGCAATTTCACTCCCATCTTAAAAGATTAGGTGGCCATGTTTCTTCCTTTTTTAAAAATTTTTTTCCCAACCCTGGGGTGAGGGGGAAGGGAAATATGACTTAAGCTTGACCATAATAATTCTATTGTCCAACATTTGGATCTTAATTGTTTCTAATTCTTTTTTTTATCGAAGTGAATTACACATGAAATTCTATAAATATTTACCCATTGATACACATGTGTACACCCCCACCCAAAGGTAAAAAAATTTCTGGCACTACAGAGGTTTTTTGTTTTCCATGTCCCTACCCCAGAAGTAGTCACCGTTCTGACTTCTTTTACCCTAGACTAGTTTTGCATACTCTAAAATTTCACATAAAAGAAATAAGACAATCTAAATTACATTTGTATCTGACTCATTTCACTCCATATTTTTATGAGATCTATCCATGTAACATCATATGCTTTTTTTTTTTTCTCTTCTCTTCATGTAGTACTCCATTTTATGAATATAACACTGTTTATCCATTTTCCTATTGACAGATATCTATCTGAGCTGGCACATATTTTAAGATAGAGTTGTATATATGTGTGTATGTCTTAGTTTGTTTTGTGTTGTATGCCAGAATACCTGAGACTGGGTAATTTATAAAGAAAAGAGGTTTGTTTGGCTCATGCTTCTGGTGACTGGAAAGTCCACGACTGGGCAGCTGCACCTGGCAAAGACCTCAGGATGCTTCCACTGGTGGAGGAAAACAGAAGGAAAGTCGGCATGTGCAAAGAGATCACATGGTGAGAGAGGAAGCAAGAGAGGAAGCAAGAGAGGAAGAAGGTGAAAACCAGACTCTTTTTATCAACCCACTCATGCCGAACTAATTCATTCCCACAAGAGTGAGAACTCACTCCCACCAATGGAGGGCATTACTCTATTCATGAGGGATCCACCCTCATGGCAGAGACACCTCTCACTAGGCCCCACCTCCCAACACCCCCACATTGGGGATCAAATTTCAACATGAGTTTTGGAAGAGAAAAACCACATGAAAGAAACCTTCCTGGCATGTCAATAGAATTTACGTTTAAAACTAAAAATCAATTTGGTGAAAACTGGTACCTTAAAAACAGTAAATCTATCTACTCATGAACTTAGAACACTTCATTTATTTTTCTCAGCAGTATTTTATATTTTTTAGAGAAGACATCATGCACAACTCTTGTCAGCTTTATCTCTATGCATTTGCTATCAGTTAATATTTTTGATGCTTTTAAATGGTATTTTAAAAAATTCTAATGTGCCTCTCATCTGTTGCTCGGTTTTGTTTGTGTCTAAATATTAGATATTGACCTTGCATCCAGTTACCTGAGTAAATACACATGTTTCTAATAGTTTACTTTAGGTTATTTTGGATGTTCTTTGTCATAGTCAAATAAAGATAATTTTGCTTCTTTCTTTTTAATATTAATATGTTTTATTTCTTGTTCTTGCCATATTAAATTATCTAGGACTTCCAGTAAACTGTTAGGATATCAAAAAACAAAATATCATTGTCTTATTCTTGACATCAAAGGGAAATGTTTAATATTTTATCACTGATAATTCTTTCTAGTATTTTAAAATATTTTCCTTATTATAATATGTGCATTTCTTTCTGTTAATAGTATATGAAAAGTATCTCAAATAGCTATTGATTATTTTAATCGACTTTATTTTTATAACAGTTTTAGATTGATAGACATGTTAAGATGGTAGGACAGAGGATTTCCATATACCTGCACCCAGCTTCCCTTATTATTAATACCATCCATTAGTATGGTAATACTAATTCATTACAATTTGTAAACCAACATAGATACGCTATTATTAACTAATGTAAATAGTGTATTCCGATTTCTTTAGTTTTTACCTAATTTCCTTCTCTGTTGCAGGTTTCCATCTAGAATACCACAATACAGTTACTTGTCATGTCCTCTTGTGCTCCTCCTGGCTGTGAAAGTTTCTCAGACTTGCCCCGCTTTGGATGACCTTGATGGTTTTGAGGACCACTGATGTTGCAGGATACATCTCTATCGAAATATGTCTGATGTTTATACTGTGTTTAGACTGGTGCCATGGGTTTCCATCCCATCATGTCAAGGGTAAATAAGATCCACACGATGTATGACTGTTGACCGTCACACCCTGGCTAAAGCAATGTTTGTCAAATTTCTTAACAGTAAAGCTACTTTTTGTCCCCTCCCATACTGCAGTCTTTGGAAGGACGTCGGTATGCATAGCCCATACTTAAGGAGTGGGGAATTATGCTTCCCCTCCTTTAAGGTGGAATATCTACATAATTTATTTGGAATTCTTCTGCCCGGGAAATTTGTTTCTTCTTTCTCACATTCTGATTTTTTCAATCACTTGTTTATATGATTATGGACTTATGAAAATATTTTATACTTGACATTATAATCCAATACTAATTTATGTATTTTGTTGCTCAAATTGTTCCAGTTTGGAGCATTGGCAGCTCTTTTGATTGACTCCTGGGCTCATTTGACATACCCCCATTCATGTGTTTTTGTCTGTTTGCTTTGAGCAATTTCTTGCTTTCCAGCAAGATTCAAATTGCATATTTCTAGCACAGCCCTATACTCATCAGTTTCTCTAAGGATCCTTAGTTCCTTTTAGTGGAAAAGTGGTGTTATAAATAAAGACCTGGGTGCTACACTTAATTTTTGTTACTGAGATATCATTTCTTTTAGGCCCTCTTAGCCTACTAAACAAATAAATAGATATGTGTATATAACCCATTATACACACACACACACACACACACACACAAATATTTCTATACATAGCCATTTGTATCTATATTAATTTCAATAAAAATTCTTATTGAGGTCTTTAATCCATTATCACGTGGATCATTCTAGCACCCTTTCCTTGCTGATATGTAAATTTCATCTACAACAATGAGAAACCTGGCTTTTCCCATTCACCATACACTTTCTTAGTTATTCAATTCCAGTATACATCAATAGCTATACAGAACTTTTAACATGTACCCCCACGGGAAACAATGTTAATGACTAGACTATAGTACTCACATGCAGTTCCTTTTGCCTTTAGACTTACAGACTTGATTCATTTCCAAAGTTACTTATTCCTGTGCATTTAGTTCCGTCTCTTACAGTGAAATTGTTTCATACATTTTTAACAGTTAGATTCTCTTGTCAAGTCTACATTTTTTCTTTGGATTCCTTAACCTTTTATTTATTTATTTTTTTAATTTACATAAGTTAAGGTTCACTGATTGTGTCATAAAGTTTTACAGGTTTTGACAAGTGCACAGTCATGTGTCCACCATTGCAATAGAATACAAAATGATTTCAACACCGTAAAAATTCCCTGTGCTTTACTTATTCATTGCTGCCCCACATTCACTAAATCCCTGTCATATGATCATTTCACTGCTATATAGTTTGCCTTTCTGAATGTTATATAAATGGAATCATATAATGTCACCTTATTAGACTAGTTTCTTTCAGTTAGTAATATGTGTTAAGACTCTCCCTCTCCCATGTCTTTTTATGGCTGAATAATATTATATTCTATATTCCATGGAATGAATGTACCACAGTTTACCTATTCACAAAAAGAACAATTTGATTAATTCCTTTTTTTTTTTTGGCAATAATGAATAAAGCTGCTATAAACATACATGTGCAGACCTTTGTGTGGTCATAAGTCAGCTTCATTGGTTAAATTTAACCAATGTCAGCTTCATTGGTTAAATACCTAAGAGTACGATGACTTGGTTGTACAAAAAGACTTTGGTTTTGTAAGAAACTACAAAAGTATCTGTTGTGCTTTTTCATTCCTGTCAGAAATTGATGAGAATACTTCATATCTTTGCCAGTATTTAGTACTGTCTATTTTTAGATTTAGGCAATATAACAGATGTGTACTGATACGTCATTTTTTTTAATTTGAAATTTCCTGATGACAAACAATATTGTGAATCTTTCCACATACTTTTCTGCTATCTATATGTGATCTTTGGTGAAGTATCTGTTGAGATCTTTTGCTCATTTTCTAATTGGGTTGTTTGTTTTTGTCTTTTATCCGATATGGGTTTTGCAAATATTTTATCCCAAAATATGGCTTGTTTTGTTTTTCTCTTAACAGTACCTTTTTGAAGAGAAGTTTTTAAATTTTAATACAGTCCGACATATAAAGTTCTTCTCTTATAAATCGTGTACTGGATTCTGTATGTTGAAACTCATAACCAAACCCAGGGTCACATAGATTTTTCTCTTATGCTATCTTCTTGAAGTTTTATACTTTTGCATTATATATTTAGGTCTAGATTAGATTTGAGTTAATTTTTTGAAAGGTGAAAACTGTGCCTAGATTTTTTTTTTTTTTTTAAATATGTCTATCCTATTATTCCAGCACCATTTGTGGAAAAGTCTATTCTTCATCCATTGAACTGCTTTTGCTCCTTCGGAAAAAAAATATCAGTTTGCTGTATTTGTGTGGATCTATTTCTGGGCTCTCTATTCTGTTACACTGGTGTGTCTATTCTTTCATCAACACCAGACTGTCTAGATCACTGCAGCTTCATAGTAAGTTTTGAAGTCAAGCAATGTCAGTCCTCCAAATTTGTTCTTTTTCATCATTATTGTTTCAGCTATTCTGGGTTTTTAGCCTTTCCCTATAAATTTTGCAATGAATTTTGTCAATATCCACAAAATACCTTGCTGGGATTTTGATTGGAATTGTGTTCAATAGATCAAAGTGAGAAAAACTGACATTTCACAATATTTAGTCTTCCAGTCTGTAAACGTGGCATATATCTTCATTTATTTAGGCCTTCTTCAATTTCTTTCATAAGAATTTTGTAGTTTTCTGCATATAGGTCCTCACATATTTTGTTAGATTTATAAAAAAAGTGTTTTGTTTTTATGCTAATGTAAATTATATTGCATTTTTAAATATAAATTCAAATTATTCTTTGTTGATATAAAAGAAAGCAATTGACTTTTATATATTAACCTTGTATCCTGTGACCTGACTGTAATTATTAATTAGTTGCAAGTGTTTTATTTATTAATATTTGAATTCTCTGTATAGACAAATATGTCATGTGAACAAGGGAAGTTTTATTTATATTTTTTCCCCAGTATGTATACCTTTATTTCCTTTTGTAAATCTTATTGCAATTGTAGTAGTGGATTTGTCCATTTCTCTTTGCTGTTTTACACACTTTTGCTCACATACTTGACGCTCAGTTTCTACACAATAAGAATTGTTATGTCTTTTTGAAAATGACACATTAGAATTATGTCTTCTTGAAAAATTGACCCCTTTATAAATATAACATGGGTTTCTTATAGACAACCTATAGTTGCATCTTATTTTTTATGCACACTGAGAGACTCTGTCTTTTAATTGGTCTATCACCACTATGCACATGTCAAATAAAATGATTGACAGTAGTGTTTTAAGGACAGGAGAAAGATAATGTAAATACTCTGTGACAAGATACTTGCATTACATCTGAAGTGGTATATTGCTTTTTGAAGGTGGTTTTGATCGGCTGTAAATGTTTATTGCAAACTCTTCAACCATCAAAATTTTAAAAGGGTATAATCAATATGCTAAAGGAGGAGTGAATACGGAATCATATACAATGCCTAGTTAGAATCAGAGAAATCCAAAAAGAAGATAAAAAAGAAACAAAGTGTACTAGTTAAATGAATTAAAAACAGGAGGATGTTTGCTTCTTTGAAAGCCTTTGTCTTTATTACACTTTTGCTTTAAGTAACTATTTTGTTTGTGTGTGTGTGTGTGTGTGTTTTTTTTTTTTCCCCTTCTTTCTAATATGGTCTTCAAGATGTTGGCTGTGGCTGCGTAATGCTGGCGTTCTCTGTTTTTTTTTTTTAACATGAACACTCAGACTGTATTTTCTTAGCACTCCATTTTCCTTTGTATTTGAGATTTTCTGCTATAGAGTGGTTCACTCTTGATCTATCATCTTGTTACTAAAGTGGTTTCCACATTGTGTTCTCTGATTCTTTCTCTTATCCACAAAAATTTGTCTCTTCTCTCTCAGCTTCCTGCACTGTGCTAGGTCTTAATAAAAGCAAGAAAATGTTTGAAAGTTTATAGTAGACACATTCTGTAAAATCAGACAATGGGGAAATTGTCCACAGTTACTATACAGAAAATATCTGTATAGTACCCAATGGGTAGTCACAAAATAGTGAAAGACCCAGTTACATCCCATTGTTTTGGCTTGTATTATTATGCAAAATAAGTGTTACTTGAGGGTAGAGTGTGGATTAGGGTCATGATTGTATTTCCCCTCCTGAAACTGACATGATGAACAGTAAGTGATTATCAGCCCCCTTGGTGCACTCGTGTGTTTCTCCTTGAGTATTAGCCCTTTTTTTCCAAAAGGAACAGGGGCTTAGCTCAAAGTAATCGATAAACCCTGTTTAATACCAACAGAGCATTCCCTACCTTTCATTTTCTAGCGATCACCCATATCCTACAAATGTCCTCAAATATCTAGCCATATTTTGGCATCTACAAGCAGAAATTGTTCATACAGATGGAGAACCTTTTATTCCTTCTAAATTCAGCATAACTTGTGAACTGAAGTCATGGAAGTACCAATTTAGGCCTGGAGGAAGTACCTTCTCTACTTCATTGATTAAAGCCATCTAGCTACATTTTCAGAAGATCAAAGCAGGAAAATTGTTGTTCGTATTAGCAACTACCTTGGCCAAAACCATCCCTGCAAAATGAAGCTGCATTTATTTACTTTCTTTCTCTGTAACTGTAAGTGTATCTGTCCCTCATATTACAATAGGCAGAATTTCTAGCACTATTGGTTGAATACAAATACACTGTTTGGATTAGTGATGCTACTGTATTTTGCTATAATCCCAAAGACTCATTTTCTCCCATACCTAGTTCTCTCAGGAATACACTTGTGTTTTGCCTTCCTTTCTCCACTATAAGCTTAAGTTGGTCTAGAGTAGGCAGCAAACCACACATATTACAATATTACTACTCTTTAGTCAAGTAACACTACCTGAAATTCCACCAGTGGAGGAAAAAGACTTTTGTTTGAGGGACCAGTGTCTAATCAATCTCACATAAAATTAACCCTGCCCAAAAGCAGAAATGGATGAAGCTCATACCAGTCATTTATATTTTATTATGAAATATTACCCCCTTAATGTTATAAAATTAACTATAAACATGGGATTAAAGAAAGATAAATCATGAAAACTGTTCTAACTATAGAAATACTATGTAGGAGTAAAGAAGTCAGCTATCTAAATCATGGAACCACAGTCTTGAAATGGACAATTTCTGGAGAGCCATTTAAATATGTAGGCTCCTGGGTCACCATTCAGTCCGATACACTTTATTCTAGATGGGCTACAAGAAAGAGCACTGAACTTGGAGTCTAGTGACCAGAGTCCTCACCATTGGAATGAATCAGCTTCTCAGCCTCTTTTAGCCCATTTCCTCATCTCTACCAAAAGGCCATTCAGATATCTGCCTCTGCCCCCATCAAAACTATAAGAATAAAATAAATATGTATATAAAAATGCTTCTTAACCTGGAGAACTTTGCATTAATAGTTCCACAAAACCATTTGGGATAATGCAGTTCGGATTAATTAACGAACAGTTCACACTGAGACCTTACTTCTTATTTCTACTTTACTGCTTTGTTTGTGTTAATAGATTTTCAGTCATCAATAGTCAAGGTAGAAAAAATCTCTAAAATGGAGTTTTTAAAAATCTGCAGTTATTTTTAGCAATACACATGTCTTTCTTATATATTGTATCTCAGAAACATAAAAGTAACTAAAATATAATCTTCCATTTTGTCTAACTCTCTCCTACAGAACAATTTCTGTTTGCCCTATACAAATGGAGCATATACTTCCAACTTTATTAGACCATTACTTCTAAGCCTGAGTGAAGTTATGGTACCTTGACAAAACCTTCTACTCTTATAAATACCAGAAAAATAGAAGTTGGACTCATAGGTCTAACTCTCAATTTTGTAACCTCCAAAAACTTTAGACCTCTTTTGTAGCTCCATTTGACTCTTGGCAAAATAGGAATTTAAAGAATCATTTTAAAATACATAGATGAAGTAAATTAGTAATGAAACTAATGAATAATATAAATAGGTCTTTTCACAAATGTTGACCATAATGATAATAGGGTTCTTGTAGAATTGCCTTTCACAGAAATCGGAAGCTAAATTTGTGTGCTGTCATCAAGGGGCAAATGAGGCATCATTTCTGGATACAGTTTTCTAGACTTCACAAATATCACCTAATCTGATGTTTTCAAATCCTGCTAGACAACACCTTTGAATGGTGGTTTCAGTTATCATTATCATTTCTTTGACATGGGACTTCTAAGTTCACTAATAAAGCAAAATATCTATCTCAGAAGATTATCTCATTAAAATCTCAAGGTTGCTCAATGCTGAAAGTAGCCAATGATTTACCCTCTGAAAGAACAAGGAATAAGATAGGTGAGTTTTGTTTTGTTTCTTTAATTGACAAATTGTAATTATACATACTTGTGTGATACAATCTGACGCATTGATACATACAAATGTTGTATAATAATAGGGTTAGGGTAGTTAATGCATCAGTCACCTCATGCATTCATCATTTATTTGGGGTAAAAACATTCAAAAGCCTCTCCTCTAGCAATTATGCAAAACACAAAACTTAACTGTTAACCATAGTCACTGTACTGTGCAAGAAAACATCATAACTTATTTTTCCTACTTACTAGTAATTTTGTACCCATTGGCCAACCTCTCCTTTTCTTTTCCTCCTCCCTTCCCCAGTCACTAGTAACCATTGTTCTACTCCCTAAGGCAGGTGAGTTTTTATCGAAAGAAACAGAAAGGTCAGATTTGGGGTCATTACCTTGAGTAGTTGTGCTAGGAAAGTGATTGAAGAAATTTTAAAACAAATTCTGCAGACTTATCTCAAACAATACAAAATTTTGTTTTGGATTGGCACTTTCTGCTTTGAGTAGATGGACATTTTACATTTTTTTTTTCTAAAAATTTGGCCAGATTAGACTGGCAAGCAAGTGATCAAATGACAAAATCTGCATATTTTTGACATCTTCATATGCTCTTGTCCAACTTTTAAAATCAGCAATAAACCATGAAGGCTATAAAGAGAGACTGTATAATTGTTGTGAGTTAGACTGACCTTTTATGCAAGCTATGAACTGCTTTGCATAATCAGCCAGGCCTCCTGTCTATCCAGCTTCAAATCATTTATTGCTCTGTAGCCATCCTGATGAATGTATGAGAACCGAAAACTTTGTTTCCTCAAGGGCACAATGACAAGTCCCTAAAGTGACCAGGGATTCTGATATGGACTCAGCTCTCGATAATAATAAGGATAATTACTTACTGACTAACCTGAGAGTTACTTTGGGGCAGGAGAGGTGTCTTGTTTGTACTTAAATTGTAAGGGTGTTAATTAACCTCTGTCAGGTGGCAAAACTTAAAATCATCCACTGTCCTTTGGTAAATGGAAGAAATATTATCAGGGTTGTGGAGAAGTAAAAAGATTAGGAAGAACTGTGTGTCCTGAACTCATGGAAAACTTCTCTGGGTTTTATCTCAAAACACAAAGTTGTTCTGGTGGACCTGCATGCATGACTCAGCTCCCCCCCCCTTCCCTGCTTCTATTTCTTCCTGTGTTCCCTTTCTTCTCACAGTAAACTCATATTCCTCTTTTTTTTTTAACGCTTGTAGTTTCTTCTTTTTCTTGACTTCTTGACTTCTTCACTTACCTCTTCTCATTCTATGCTTCAATCTACTACCTTCTTTTTGGGTAGCTCTACACATAGGGTCTCTCTCGTTTCTGTATATATGTTCAGTCTTCTAAAAAAATAAGGCTATAACTGGTCATCTAACCTCATTTCAAAATGAAGCATCCCTTTTGGGAAGAGTGTCACTCTTTCCAGGTGAACCATAGGATCCCTAGCGAATATATTGTAAGAACCCAAATGCCCCAAGGGATCACACCCTGATCACATAAGCCCTTCTCAGCCGCACCCCATCATGGCGCTGTTTGCCCTTCTCTTCCGCATTCTTCTTCCCGCCGTCGCGAATCACAGGCCAATCAGCTCCCCCGCAAGCACCATGCGGTATGCTAAATAGGGATTGTATTTTAAACCAATCAGCTTTCCCTTAAAGCGCTATATATATATGTGTGTGTGCTGCCTAATAAACGAGCTCTCTCCGGTGGATTGTCAACTGGTGTCGACTCGTCCTTTTCATTGGTGCCGAAACCCGGGATGGAGTTTCCCTCGAGCGGCGACACTTTTCGGATCGCAGTGGCAACACTTTCTGAGTCGCCCCTCGGGGCTCCCTTGAGTGGCAACACTTTTCGGATCGCAGCAGCAGCACTTTTCGAGTTGCCCCTCGGGAACTCCATCCTGCCAGGACCGGCCTCCCTTCCACCGCTCACCACTGACGGTCCACCCTCGTCCATTCTTTTCGGCGCTGGCTCCTTCTGCTCACCACTGGCTCATCATTAGGTAAGCCCCCTTTCCTAAAGGGCACCGGCCCTTTTTCAGGCTACCACAGGGAGTCTAGCCGTGATCGTCCAGTAGCCCCTAACGCCCATACCCACCCCACCACGGTCTTCACGACCACCATAAATTCCCAAACTATAACAGGTTCCAAAGCCCCGGTAAACTTTTACTTTCATTTTTGGAGGTTAAAAGCCGCATTCTGTTCTCTCCTTCTCTCTTTCACCCTCCTGTCCACCACTCTCTTCTCTCCACCTCCCGGACCCGGGACCTGACCAGAAATTCCTAGCGCTAGATTCCTTCAGGCACCGGGATTTTGCCCTAGAGAAGTGAAGGTCTGGGTGACGACCCACACCTCCCTTCTCTCCTCCTGGTTCGTACCTGAACCTGCCGGGACTGACGTGACCTACCGGGGACACCCTCTAGGATCCCGCCTTTCCCAACCAGCTGAAGGATCTGTCTTATCACTAATCTCTGTACGATTTCTGTCTAAATTCCCATTAAGAGACCAGAATGGGCGCTTCCTCCTCCTCCCTAGGGGACTCTCCACTTCAATGCCTTCTGAAAAACCTCACCAACCTTTCCCTCAGGCCGGATATTAAGCCCAAACTCCTCACCAAATTACGAGACCTCTTTAACTACTGCCAGCACCTAAAAAAATGGAAGAAGATCCCCTACATCGAGGCTTTTTGCCTCTTGGCTCAGAACCCCACCCTCTGCTCCTCGTGTGCTCCCTCTCAAGTCCTTTTAGCCTTTAAACCATCTTCACAGTCACCCCTCGATTCTTCCACCTTCGACCCTGCTGATGAACCCCCACCCTACCGACCTCCTCCTCCCCCAGTGCCTCCGGTGCCCGCTCTTCCTCCCCCATCATCCGCGTCACCTTCTGCACCTCCTGCACCATCCACTCCTCCGTCTTTACCTTCCCCTACTCCTGACCCACTAAGCCCCCTTTCACCCATTCCCGAGGAACCCCCCACCCCTTTAACAATCGCCCCACTACATGAGGTAGCTGGGGCTGAAGGAGTAGTTAGGGTCCATGTTCCCTTTTCCCTAGCTTACCTTAGAGAATTAGAAAAAAGACTAGGCTCAATCATCAAGTCGAAGGTATACCTGTTCCCCAATGTTCATCGCAGCACTCTTTACAATAGCCAAGAGTTGGAACCAGCCCAAATGCCCATCATCAGATGAGTGGATACAGAAAATGTGGTACATCTACACAATGGAATACTACTCAGCTATAAAAACGAATGAAATACTGCCATTTGCAACAACATGGATGGACCTTGAGAGAATTATATTAAGTGAAACAAGTCAGGCACAGAAAGAGAAATACCACATGTTCTCACTTATTGGAGGGAGCTAAAAATTAATATATAAATTCACACACACACACATACACACACACACACACACAAACCGGGGGGGGGGGAAGAAGATATAACAACCACAATTATTTGAAGTTGATACAACAAACAAACAGAAAGGACATTGTTGGGGGGGAGGGGGGGGAGGGAGAAGGGAGGGAGGTTTTGGTGATGGGGAGCATTAATCAGCTACAATGTATATCGACAAAATAAAATTAAAAAAAAATAAATTAAAAAAAAAAAAAAAGAAAAAAGACTAGGCTCTTTCTCTACCGACCCTACCACCTACATTAAAGAATTCCAATGGATCCTGCAGGCCTACAGCCTCATACATCATGACATCTTCATGCTCCTAGCCAATACCCTACTCCCCGAGGAACGCCGCAGGGTCTGGGATATAGCCCAAACCCATGCCACTGACACCCATCATACCAATCCGAATCACCTGCCAGGCCCCCAAGCAGTCCCAGAACAGGAACCTAATTGGGATTATAACACAGCCCAGGCAATCCAGGCTCGAGACTGTTTTGCCTCTTGCTTGATAATTGGCCTCAAAAAATCGGCTCGCAAGGTCGTCAATTTCCAAAAATTCAAGAAATTGTACAAAAAAAGGAGGAGACTCCTTCCTAGTTCCTCAATAGATTAACTCAGGCCTTTCAACAATACACTAACTTAGACCCCAACTCAGAAGACGGCCGGCATGTCCTTATGACCTATTTCCTGGCCCAATCCTACCCCGACATTAAAACTAAACTTAAAAAATTAGAGCAGGGTCCTGCAACCCCTCAGACCGAAATCCTGTCACTGGCCTTCAAGGTTTTTCATAATCGGGAGGAGGAAAAGGAATGTCGAAAACAAAAGGCCGACCACACCAACTTCCAGATGTTGGCCCAGCTTATCAAACCCCCTGGGCACCCTCCCACAGCCTCCACCTCTAAGCCTCCACCTGGAGCCTGCTTTAAATGTGGAAAGGAAGGGCATTGGGCAAAGTCTTGCCCGACCTCCAGGCCACCCACCACTCCTTGTCCAAAATGCAAAAAGAAGGGACACTGGGGATCTGACTGCCCCCTCGCCCAAAGGGGAGAGAGACCAACTGCCCCACAGTCCCCCGAACTGTGGACACCACCTATGGTGGGCCTCTCTGAGGAGGACTGACGGAGCCTTGGGCCCTTCCCGACCATCTCTATAACAAAGCAGGAGCCCAGGGTATCCATGGTTGTGGACAGCCACCCAATATCTTTCCTCCTGGGCACTGGAGCCACCTTTTCGGTCTTAAGGGAATATAAAGGCCCCACCACCTCCAGCAGCTCTCCTATAGTCGGGGTAGGAGGTAAACAAATCTTTCCCCAAAAAACCCCTCTTTTAACCTGCTGCCTTCAAGGCACTCAATCCGTTTTCTCCCATTCCTTTCTAGTCATGCCACAATGCCCCATCCCCTTGTTGGGTCGGGACATTCTATCACGGCTTCAAGTCTCCATTACTTTGCCCCTGTCCTCTTCCTCTTCCCCCATTTCCTTCCTCCTAGCGCTAGTTCAAGTCCAAGATCCTACTAATCCCACCCCTCCAAAGAAGTCCTTAAAATACGGGACAAGCTCTAGGTGTCCTAGGACAGAATTATGGCCCCTCCTTTGCCCCCGTAGCATACCTATCAAAACAGTTGGACCCCACTGTCCGAGGCTGGGCACCCTGTCTAAGAGCCCTAGCAGCAGGGCAGTTACTGCATAAGGAGGCATCCAAATTAACATTTGGGGCACCTCTCACCATTCTCTCACCACATCACCTCAAAGATCTCCTTACCTATAAGGCTCTCCAATCCCTCCCACCTTCCAGAATCCTAACCCTCCTATCCTCGTTTCTGGAAAATCCTGCCCTATCTTTCACTACCTGCCCACCCCTAAATCCGGCCACCCTACTGCCTATACCAGATTCCCTCAACACCCCTTTGCACAGCTGCGTAGAAAGCCTTCAAAATTTCATACCTTACCGCTCTTCCATCACTGAGGGACCCCTATCTCAGGCTGATCTCACATGGTTCACAGATGGGTCCTCATTCAAGGAAGGAAACACTCATTACGCAGGGTATGCCATAGTCTCCCTTGATTCGGTTATAGAGGCCCAACATTTACCCAAGGGTACTACCAACCAGCAGGCTAAACTTATCGCCGCCACCCGAGCCTGTGTTCTAGCTGAAGGAAGAACTCTTAACTTATACACTGACTCCAAATATGTCTTTCATAAACTTCTCTCTCATGCCGCCATATGGAAAGAATGCGGTCTGCTTAACACCAAGGGTAACACAATCACCAACTCAGCTTTAATCTCCACATTAATTGAGGCATCCCATTTACCTTGTGAATTAGGAGTCTTTCATTGCAGAGCCCACCAGAGGGACAATTCCCCAATCACTCGCGGGAATTGTAAGGCTGACCTCGCCGCACGCACTGCGGCAATGCACCTGCAGACACAAAACCAACTTCCCATTCTTCCATACAGCTCCCAAGGTTCACAGACACCCTCTCAGCCTCAACCGCCTAATGATGATAAGTCCTCTCTCTTTTGCTTGCTCCATGACCTGTTTCACTCTAGCCCCCAAGCTTTATGCCAGTTTTTACAAGCCTTCTTCTCAATCACCCCATCTGACAAAGCCCTCTTGCAAAAAATTTCCTCCTCATGCACAATCTGCCAGCGTACCAATCCTAACACCCCTATCAAACCTGGGCCATACCCCTCCCACCAGGCCAGAGGTCTCACACCCGTGGCCGACTGGCAAGTCGATTTTACGCACATGCCTTCTGTCTGGCGCCTCAAATACCTCTTGGTGTTTGTTGATACCTTTTCAGGATGGGTAGAGGCATTCCCAACATCCAATAAAAAGGCCTCCACCGTAGCCCAGACTCTCCTTTCCCAAATCATCCCACGATTTGGGATGCCCACGTCCATTCAATCTGACAATGGACCTGAATTTACCACCCAGATAATACAAAAACTCTCCCAGTCACTCTCTCTCCCCTGGCACCTACATTGCCCTTACCGACCTCAGGCATCTGGAAAGGTAGAGAGAACCAACAGAACCTTAAAGGACATACTAACTAAATTATCTCTGGAATTACACCTTGATTGGGTCCGTCTTCTACCTCTCGCTCTATTCAAGACCAGAGCTCTCCCAAAAAGGCCCTCCAATTGTTCCCCTTTTGAAGTCATGTATGGTAGGCCTCTCCTACCCCCGGGGATCACAGCAACTGAAGGACCCATACCACCCACCATGGCCTTACCCTTGCTCTCCCACCTTCGCACTGAATTATGGAAGTACCAGGACTGGCTACTTCCAGATCCGTCACTTTCCAAAAATAACCTTTCACTCAGCCCAGGCCAATTAGTATTCTACACTTCCCCGGAACCCAAAACCCCCCTAACCCCTAAGTGGGAAGGCCCATGTCCTGTCATCCTTTGCACTCCGACTGCTGCTAAACTTGCCCTGCCAGGTAATCACGTTACTCCAGGGATTCATATTTCCAGGCTGAAGCCTTACACTCAGGATCTGCCCTTGGCCACCGAGAACTCCAATAGCAAGCTGCAAAAGAACTTAACACACCATTCTTTTAAGTGTATCCCTCATCCTACCGACCCTTTCAAACTCCGCCTATCCCGGACCTCAGCCTTACCCCCAATTCTGGAGACATGAACCTTCTCCTTGGCCTTCTCCTGTTCTTTTCATTTCACCCAGGGAGCTTTCAGGCCCCTCTGCTAGCTCCCCAGGGTCACCCATTTACACCTGGCAACAGATCATTTCTGAAACACTCATCTTTCTCTCTCTCTCCCAGAAATTGTTTTCTCTCATGCGATTGCTCCTGGCGGCCGTCCCCTTAAACGCTTCCATTCCTCAACCATTTATAACCACACCTTCACCCCACCAAGCTCTTTCTTCTTGTGCAATGGACTCCTCTCTACCTCCATCCAGTCTAATCTTACTGTCCCATGCCTTCTTGTCACCATTGTCCCTCAGCTCACTCTGTACTCCAATTCAGAACTGTTCTATCTTCTTCATCCACCCTCAAAACAAAAAGGGGCCGCCTTCCTCCCAATCATGGTTGGTATTTCCCTAACAACATCAGTGGTCGGAGCCGGCCTGTCGGGAGGAGACTTAGGACACAGTTTATGGGCGGTCAAAGACATCAGTACTAAACTTGAAGGGGCTCTAACTTCCACTGCCGAATCTCTTTCCTCTCTACAGAGACAAATCACCTCTTTAGCCCAGGTCACCCTTGAAAACCGTAGAGCACTAGACCTCCTCACTGCAGAAAAAGGAGGTACTTGCATCTTCCTTGGAGAAGAATGCTGTTATTCCTCATAACCTGCCGTTTCTTGCCCTGCATCATTAGGTTTCTTTAAGCCCAAGTGGGAAAAATTTCTAATCAGGCCTTTAACCAGCTTTTACTTAGAAACTACCAGCTCCTAGATACTGATGAACCCTCCCCCCCCCCCCCCCCCCCGCCTCATCTCGTGAGCGCCTCAGCTGATGCTGAAGAGACACCACCTTACAGAGGAAATGCATTCCTACACACCCTAGCCACTGACACCTGGTTGCCCCCTCCAGTCTCCGACTACAAACAATGGAACCAGCGCATGTGCGACTTGTGGCTTCAAGGAACGTTTATGGACTTTTCCCTTTTTGAAATTACTTGTTTCTCCACCCTCCTTTGGGGTTTCATAATGGGTATTTATGTACCTTCCTCCCTTTGCCCCCCCCCCCCCCCCCCCCCCCCCCCCGACAATGCCCCAGTTCAGCAGGAAGTAGCTTGATGACTTCAACGACCCCTTTCCTAAAACAAGAAAAAGGGAGGAATGTAAGAACCCAAATGCCCCAAGGGATCACACCCTGATCACATAAGCCCTTCTTGGCCGCACCCCATCATGGCACTGGTTGCCCTTCTCTTCCGCATTCCCCCCCCCCCCCCCCCCCCCCCCGTGCGCAAATCGCACGCCAATCAGCTCCTCCCCAAGCCCCATGCGGTATGCTAAATAGGGATTGTATTTTAAACCAATCAGCTTTCCCTTAAAGCCCTATATATATGTGTGTGTGCTGCCTAATAAAATGAGCTCTCTCTGGTGGATCGTCAACTGGTGTCGACTCATCCTTTCATATATAGTTTATTATTATTGTGGGACCAGATAGCTTAACTCTGATTCCAGCACCTGCTACTGGGATGGTCAGGCCATGTGTCTTGAAGTATGTTTGCTTCCTTCTGATGGTTATTGAAGTGTGTCAAAGATAAACAAAGCCAGATATCAGTTAACGTGGTGAGAACAGATATTATTCAGTAACCACTGACAGTAAAGAGCTGAGCTCCCTTCAAATTTGCCAAGAGGTGTTTGGGTGTTCTAAAGGGGGAATGAGCGAGTAGGAAAAGAGAGCAAGCAGAGACTCAAGGTCAAGAAAGTGAAAATATACAAAGGATTGTTCAAGGTAAATGCCATTAGTCCAGCTCTGTCTGTTACCTATCAATTATCAAAGTTAGGATTCTATCCTCTCACAGAGTCTTGGAGCACAGGCCTTATTCTTCCTGATGAGCACCTTTTAAAGGAGTTTTTCAGGCCCTTGAAAAAGACACTCCTGAGTTGTAGGAGATACATATACATCTGAAAGGGAAAGGGGAGGGATTCATAACTGTAAGTACTTTTTAGTATATGCTTTAAGAAAGGAAGGTAAGGGGCCTGTCATCAGGTATTGAGTCTTTTTCTCACAGAAATTCAAAAGGGGGGGCTGCGTCAGCAACCTTAGGCTACTGGAAGATATGTTGAAGTTTGGCCAATCTCTTAGTGCAGGGTTTTGGACAGAGCTGTTATGTGCTGAGAGTTCTTCTGTAATTCTTAGGTGTGCAGTCTTTCCGGTTTTTCTCAGAAGAGTTAGAGTCACATACATTTAACTTAGCATCTAGAACAGCACTCGGAATGCCAGTACTTGTTGAAGGAATGTATGCAGACATAAATGCATGAATTAGCATTAGCTGAAATAGTTGTGTTTTTGTTTTTAAAAATTGAACAAAGTGCTTAGCAAATTCTCAGTTACCTTATCAATGATCACTGTTATTCATAGTCTTTGTGAAAGATGATTTTGTGGTACCATGTTGGGTGAGAATTGGGAGACTTATGTTCTCCTTTTTCTTTTGCCCAACGGCACACACACACAGCTGGGTATGACCCTGGGAAGACTTATTGGTCTTCCAATGAACCTGATGTTCATTGGAAGTGTCCCATGAACCTGATGAGTTGCACTGGGGTACACTGAGGCTCCTTAACTTGAATGGGTGACCCTAGGCAAGGCTTCTCTTTCCTTTTTCCTGAAAGCAGGGGCTTCTCCTGGGCCCTTGCTTCTCCTGATTGGGGGATGAGTTAGAGGTGGCTGGGAATTTTCTTCCATTACCTATTTGGCTATCCTGGGTTTCTGCACTAACTGTTGGCTTTGCATGTTTCCCTCCCAGGGTCAAGGCGGTCATGTACGCTGCACAAGTAGTTCCCACCCATGGGTGTGGGAACTCGGGGACAGGGTTATCCCCCCTGTGGGTTGGGCCACTAGGTCACAGGCCTGTGCTTGTTCACTTCTGTTGAATTCTTTCATGACCTTCCCTATGTCAATGCACAAATGGGATTGGCTATTGTTTTCAACCAGTACCCAAGGGGAGATGGTGGGAAATGAAAAGATACACTTTATGGGGTTGGGAGGACCTTACAGGATGCTGACTTGTAAGGCATTCTTGTTTATTTCAGGTTCCTTTTTATAAGCCATTGAAAATAACAAATTGTACTGATTAAATCAGTTATGTCTGGTACCAAGCTATTTATAGAACATTTTCAGCTGCCATGGCACTTGAAGATTCATAGCTAACTGCTTATCAACAAAATAAGAACATAAGTTTCTCATTTATGAAGCTTCCAGGGTCCTGGGTTCAATCCAAGTTCAGACCTCAAGCGGAGGGAGAAAGGGGAAGTAGGCAAAAGGGATGCCAGCCTTCTGGCTTCCCTAGAATAGCAAGGACTTTGCCAGCTTGCTATTTAGTACCTCACAGGCTATAGTGGTGGTAGCTGCAGCTGGTGCAGAAGGGTTGGGAGCCCCATGGTGTGGGTGGTGAAGGCTACAGCCATAGTGGTTGTGGCCAGAACCCAGAAATATGTGACCATAGGTGTCTTAGAAAAAAACTTTTTAAATGATGTGAAGTCATAAAAATGCTGTCAATGTCAGTGGGATTTTCAGCATGAGATGAGATGCACAAAAGTTCTTCCAATAGTGTCCAAGATTCAGATAAAGGCAGTGTGATATTAACTCAGGGTCTACCTCTGCCCTACATGAATGACTCCTGATCCAAATTCAGACCCCCTCCCAACCTCAGTTTTCCTGCCCACACCTGATAGATATGTTAATTAGCTTGATTATGGTAATTTCACAATATACACTCATCAAAATATCACATTATGCATCTTGAATATATACAATTATTAGATGTCAATTACACCTCCAAGCTGGTAAAAATTAAAAAGAAAGAAAAAAAAAAAACAGGGCTTGGTAATGCCTGCTAGCTGCACAAAAAATGTTTATTGAAATTTAATTAAAAGATACTCAAAAATACAGGGGACACAGATTCATGGTTTAGCATAATGGAAATCTATTTGTAATATTTGATCTCTTTTTGGTAAACAAAAGTCTTACATTTAAAGAAGCCTATGTGGCTTCATTATAATTCATATACTACCATTTTAATAAGACTTAATTGCAGGTTCCTCTTTAGCTTCCAAAAACCACTTGAATAGGCAAAACTTAGGACTTCTTAGGCCTCAACTGTTCCCCATAATCCTGCCTCTCCATCCTTCCTAAGCTCACACTAACCCCCTCTACCTTGAACAGCTTTCTTCGAGTTCCTTCAGTATACTATTTTTTTTGCATCATAGGGAGTTTGCATATGCTGTTCCCATGTTCTATGCTGCCGTTTTCCACTTAATTACAATTTGTGTTTTTATATATTTTTTTCACTAGAAAAATCATTATCATTTTTCTCAATTAGATTGTAAGCTTCATGAGAATTAAACTTACAACCTAAAAGATGAATTAAAAGATGAATAAGCAAATACATCCTGCATTTTACGTACAAAAAATTAAGTTTTGAAAGTTCTTGGGCTTTCTTTTCATACCAAAATTTGTTTCTCCACTGAAATGTAGTTACTGTTTTGTTTTGACTTTAGAAAACATATGCAATAGGTTGGAAGAATTATTTAAAGGTTATGTGCAAGTCTGCAATGTGTGACTAAAAGTAAAGATGGATGGGAAACATCGAAGAGTTGAGATGACTTGTCAAAGAACTAAACATAAATTTCAAATATAAATGTGAATATACCATTATTGTGGACCATCCCCCACCTGAAATATCCTAACCCCCATGACTGTGAATGTGACCTTATTTGGAAATAGGGTCTTTGCAGATATAATCAAGCTAAGAGGATTCTATTAAGTGAGTCCTAATCCAGTGACTGGTATACTTATAAGAGGAATGTACACACATAGACACAAAGCAAAAAGTGCCATTTAATGAGAGAGGTTTGTCTTAGTCTGTTGGGGCTGCTATAACAAAATACCTTAAATTGGGTGGCTTATCAACAACAGAAATGTATATCTTGCAAGTTCTGGAGGCTGGGAAGCCCATGATCAAGGTGCTGGCATATATGTTGTCTGGTGAAGGCCCACTTCTTCAAATATGTTGCTTTCTCACTGTGTCTTCATATGGGGGAAGGCAAGAACTCTGGTCTCTTTAGCCCCTTACAAGGACATTAATCCTATTCTTGAGAGCTCCACTCTCAAGACCTAATCACTTCCTAAAGGTCCCACTTTCTGATACTATCACATTGGGGATTAAGTATCAACATGTGAATTTGGGGGAGACACAACCATTCAGACCACAGCAAGGGAAGGTGGGGAAATATGGCAGACTAGAGGTGCCCAATGCACAATCCTCCCACAGAAAGGGGCCAGAGCAAGGAAAGGGCAGCTGAATACGGGGGAGAGAGCATCAGTGGGAGAGCATGTAAGTGCAGCAGGAGCCTAATGAGGACCCTGTGGAGCATGAAAACCAATCAGGATGGTGTAGAGGAGAAAGAGCTTTCTGGCTGCCTGCATGGCACTGACTATCTGGCAGCCAGCACAGCCCTGCCTGCCCACCTAGATGTAGCCGTCTAGCCACCTGTGGGATCCCAGTTGCACCAGCTACCCACGCAGCCCCAGACACCCAGCCACCTTTGTGGTCCCTGTCACCCCAGCCTCCTGCATGGTCCCACCTGCACAGGTGGGCCCAGCCATCCAGCTGTCTGCAATGGTCCAGCCATCCTGGCTGCCCACACAGCCCCAATCACCTGTTTGGGCCCAGCCATGTGTTAAGCCACAGCCACAGAAATAGCTGCCAGCACCCACCAGAAATACTGAGTCTACCCAGAACCAGTGAGTCTACATGGATCAACTGAGTCTACCTGGAGCCACTAAAACTACTGAGTCTACCTGGAACCAAAACTAAAACACCCCACCCAACAGGCAGGGTATAACAAATCTACAGGAGGGAGTCTCTTTCCTCAAAAGCCACCCCAGAGTAACAGATGAAGCAACCACCAGATGACTAGGCATCAGCATAGGGATACTAGAAATATGAAAAAATGTGAAATCACCAAAGGAACACTATAATTCTCAGATACCAGAGCACAGGAAACCTACAATGTGTCTGAAAGGGCATTCCAAGTAACAATCTTAAAGAAACTCATTGACATACAAAATGACACAATTAGACAGCACAATGAAATGAGAAAATCAATCCAGGACATGAAGGAGGAAATTTACGAAAAGATAAATACCATGAAAAAACAAAAAATGTAGCAGAAGTCCTGGAACTGAAAGCTTCATTCAACAAAATAAAAACTACAATTGACAGCATAAGCAGCAGGCTAGAGCAAGCAGAAGAAAAAATTTCTGATCTCAAAGACGGTCTTTTTGAAATAACCCAAGCAAACCACAGCAAGGCAGGTATTCGAGTCATGCATGTACAAGCCAAGGATTGCCAGCAAACATCAGAAGCAAGAAGCAGGCAAGGGAAGAGCTTCCACTAGAGACTTCAGTGAGAGGATGGCCCTGCCAATACCTTGAACTTGGGCTTCTAGCCTACAAAACTGTGAGAAAATAAATTTCTCTCTCTTTTTTTTTTTTAAGACACCCACTTTATGGTTTTTCATGGTAGCCCTGGGAAAGTAATATACCCACCAATACCTGGCAGTTGCCAACAAAGCTTCTGGAATCTGTAATGACCTTTGACCTTTAAGAGATCCAAGTGCCTTTTTTAAATGAGAGAATTCTATATCATCCATTTTCTTCAGCATTCTGAATGAGTTAGCACTGTTCGATGATAGAAACACATTTTCACAAATGCCTACATTTACAGTTCAAAGACTGAAGAAGATGATTCATCATACTATAAAAGATGACCCTAAGTGTGGAAAGGAAATTTTGTTTTTAGTAGCAAAATACTGTGAAAATACAGGTTTAAATGGAGATTATTTTCAATTTCATAGTGTTTTTTTCCCCCTCCTCTCTTTAATTACTTCTCAATGATAAGAAACTGAAAGAGCATAAATATAACATGGAAAAATCTCAGTAATTAAAATGTCACCTAGAAACTTTATGCAGTGCTGGCACACAGCTCAGTATTTTATTTGAAAATAAGGATTTCACTATCTAGTGTTCACAGTTGGGACTTTCCAGCAGGATTACACAGCTGTGTCTACATTGAGCCAAACACTGTGATGAAGAGTTACATTCAACCCAGCGTTTACAGAGAGTCCCAGGTAGCCAGATGCGAAGTTTTTGATAAGCTTTCAGATGAGTCACTAAATTTTTTATTTTGATTGTTGTTTTGTCATTCCATCGTCAGTGGTTGAATTAGTTTGGAAGTGTTTTTGATACTTTAAATAAGCAGCTGAGGAGTTAGTACTGATGGAGATGGCTTCCTAATATTCTTAAATTGTATTTTATCTTCATATTATTAATCTATTGATGAATTTTCCTCATCTGCCTTAATTATATTATTCATTTATTAGATATTAATTGTACAGTTATTATGTACCAGACCCTTCACCATTGAACTGTTCACAGTTGTTTCACTTACAGAGAGCTGCCTCACACAGGATCACACGCTCCCTGGAAAAGCCCACATCTAACAGCTGTTGGAGATGAGATTATCACACCCCCGCCATTTAGTTCCAATAAGGGACAACTTTGACAGGACATGTTTTGCTCTAGAGCTCCCTGTTGGCCTGGCTAAGGTTGGTGCAGATTAGAGGGGCCCCGACATTCGTGAGAATTCCAGTGGTGTCTACGTGGTAGGCCAGGGAAGATTGTAAGAGAAGCCATTAAATAATTGGCCTCGTGATAGCAACTGGAAGGATAGGGTTTGAAATGATAAAGACGAGGTAGTGGTGCTTACCCACCAGAAGATGGGAGGCTGCAATGTTTATATGAGTGGCAAGGTTGGAGTAGTAGCCAAGGGACCTAATGCACAGGGTTATGGAACTGATCATCAGAACACAGCACGCCCTCAGGAAGTGTAGCCAACAAGGGCACTGGTAAGCTCTGACACCTGTAAAAATCGGAAGGACCTATGATTTGTCCCAGCTCAATTACTTATCATCTGCGTGGCATAAGTCAACTCACCTAACCTCTCTGAACTTCTACTTTTCTATAAATTGGGGATAATGTTGCCTCCTCACATTACTGCTGTATTTAAATGAGTTTTTATATATCAAAATATGTGACAGATTTTGGTTCGCATAGAACCTCAATAAGTAAAATCAATTATTATTTTATCCATGATATTGACAAGTTGAAAATTAATAAACTCTTTTTTAGAATATTTAACAGAAAGAGATCTATGGGCAATGGGTTAGGAAAAGTTTGTGAAGGAAATAATGATAAATATCCAAATTGACTTTTTAATGACAAAATAATCAGAAATGTTACACGTATATCTAATTTATTTTAAGAAAAAATAGTGGGAATGAAGCAGGGCCTTATTGGAAAGAAATAATGCTTGCTAATAAGCTAGAAGACATTTGAGACCCATTTTGTACACCATATTATGAAACTTAGATAGATCATTAAATAAACATATTGAAGAGAAAACATCATAATTTTGAGGGAATTCTCAAGAGGAGAGCAGAAATACTTTTTTTCAAAAACTGGATAATGTACTCATATAGAGATAATTTAAATAATGTGATTTTTATTTTTATGACTAAAGGACAATTTTATATTATGCACCTTGAGATTTGCCTTGTAAAAAGCGTTATTTCTTTAAATCTAGACATAAATTCATGGCAGAAAAGAGAAGGCAGAAACAGCTTGTCAACATGTGACAGCCAACTGCCAAATTATAAGTGCACAATGAGAGTAAATGAAGACATATGACATAATATCTGTTCTTAGACACAGGAAGGATTAAGTTTGGCAATATTACACATTTTTCATGAAAATCAAGACCAGAAGTGAAGCTAAGCATTTCTGAGAATGTATGGTCTCTCTATATTTTCTGAATTTAAGACAGCTCCTCCCTTGGTTTTTAAACACACTTACCTCTCCAAAATTATTCAGTTAATTTTGTCTCTACAAGGCAGCTGTTCTGATTGTGAAAAAGCTATAACTTGTTAAAGTCCTTTTGACTAATTCTGTATTTCCTAAACCCTGCTAGCTGGTCTTCCCCACTCAGATTGTTTTCTTCTAGAGGAGATGTGGATAGTGCAAATGTGACTTTGGTGTAGTAATTTATCTACAAACAAAATAATTCAAATAAAATGGACTACTTGAAAAACAGAATTACATCATACAGTATTTGAATTCAGTTCCAGTTCTTGTACATATGAGCTATGAAATGTTGGGTCAGGCAGTTTTTCTCTTTGAGCATTGTTTCAGCATCTACAAATTGGAGATTAGAATCTTCTCCTTGGGGATAACTAGTCTGCCTATTAATTTCATTGTATTTTTGATAATAAAATGATATTATATACCTGAGAGGATTTTTAAACATAAAAGATTTTGTGAGTCATGTATTTTTATTATCCTCATGAACTGATTGTTGACTGGACAGTTAAAAAGATGTAAATCTATTTTTAGGCTGTTTTAAACTTTGGCTGACATGGAGGACTACCAAATAACCCTGACATATTGCTAACGAGAATCTCATCATGGCTTTGATTTTTAGCAGGTTTCCTGGGAGGGAATTTCATACTCCCTCTTGCTTCTGATATTTTCTTTCTGTCAAAATTCATAAACCATCCAAAAGATAGAAAGCAAAAATTATGAAGAAGGCAGAAAGCGAATTAGTCAAATATCAATCATATTTATTGAGATATAATATACATAAAATAAAACACGCATATTTCTAAACGTTTGATGAGTTAGACAAATCTATCAAGTTACTGCCACCAACTCAAGTTATGGAACAATCCCTTCATCAGAAAGTTTCCTCAGGCCCCATCCCAGCTAATCCCCTTACCCAAGGCTACCATTTTTCTTAGTTCTATTCCCATGGCTTACTAGTTTACTTTGTTTGTTCTGGCATTTTACACAAATGGAATCATACAGTACATAGTTATTTCTGTTTTGTCTGACTTCATTTGTTTAAGAAAATTTATTTGGGATTCACCCATGTTGATATTTGTATCTGTAATACATTTTTTATTGCTGGAAATATTTTATTTTATGAATATAACACAATTTTGTTTAATCTTTCACCCGTTGATGGATATTTGGGTGTTTACAACATTTGTGATTATGGACCAAGCTACAATGAACATTCTTGTACAATCATACTTGGACACATGCTTTTATTACTCCTGCATAAATAGGTAGGAGTGATATATTTTAGAGTATGTGCATTTTTACCTACATTTTCAGAAAATGCCAAATCATTTTCCAAAGTAATTGCACTTGAGAAGCTTCGGATGCAGTTATATATGGTGGCAAGACCGTGTGAAGTCCCAGTGAGAAGGTGCCATCTTTAAGCCAAGTGGAGGGTCCTAGAAGAAACCAATTCTGCTGGCACCTTGATCTTGGACTTCCAGCCTCCAGAGAAAATAAATTTCTGTTGTTTAAACCACCCAATCTGTGGCACTCTACTTTGGAAGTCTTGAAAACTAATACAATGATTAATTTTCTTTATGTCATTACTAATAAATTTTAGGCTACTTCAAAACTTGAAACTATTCTCTCTCTCTCTCTTTCTCTCTCTCTCACTCTCTCTCGTTTTCCTAAAATTGAAGCTTAATAAGTTTAGTTTTATATTTAGGTCTATGATACACCTTTTCACATTAGAAATGATGTAGTGTTCAAAACCCACTTTTTTCCGTATGGGTATCTAGTTGTTTTATTTATTTTTACATTCATTCATTCATTCATTCATTCATTCATTTTAAATATTCATGAGATACAAAGCTGATTGTTCCCCCTCCTGCCCATGATGTGGGGGCCAGATTCATATTGGGGGCATACCCATTACCAGAAATTACTTTTGTGCCCTTTGTCCTCCCTAATTATCCCCCAACCTCTCTTCCGTTCCCCCTCTCCTCTCAACTTCAATTTGTAGCCCTAGGAATGTTCCCTCCCTCTGTTGGATCACGACCCTACTGTAGTCTTTTTTTCCTGCCTTCCTTTCTCTCTTAGATCCCACATATGTGTGAGCACATGTGGTATTTATCCCTTTGTGCTTTGCTTGTTTCACTCAACATAAGTTTCTCCAGGTTCATCCATGTTGTTGCAACTGGGAGTATTTCATTCTTTTTTTATGCCAGAGTAGTATTCCGTGGTGTATATATACCAGTTTCCTATCCAATCAACCACTGATGGACATTTACGTTGGTCCCATATCTTGGCTATTGTCAACAGAGCTGCAATAAACATGGGAGTGCAGGTATCTCTTTGAAATGATGATTTCCATTCCTCTGGATATATACCCAGAAGAGGGATTGGTATCTAGCTGTTTTAGCATCACTTGTTGGAAAGCCATTCTTTTCTGTCATTGAATTATCATAGCACCATTATTGAAAATTAATTGACCAAATATGTGTCAGTGTATCTCAAGACTCTGTTCAGTCACATTGATCTATTTGATTATGTTTACATGAATACCACACTGTCTTGACTGTAACAAAAGAATTTTTATGAGATATTGTGAGTCTTCAAAATTTTTCTTTTGTTTCTAAATTGATTTGGCTATTCTAGCACTTTATTTCCATATAAATTTTAAAAGCAACTTACCAATTTTTATTAAAATTCATGTTATATTTTCAGTAGAGTGTCATTGAATCTACAGACCATTTGAGAGAGGACTGATATGTCAAGCATATTGAGTCAATCAATAAGCATGCCATATCTAGCAATCTACTAAAGCTTTCTTTAATTTTTCTCTGCAATATTTTATAATCTTCAATGTGGAATTTTCACATTTCATAATTGTTTTATGGTTTTTTTGCTATTAAAACCAGTGTTGATATTTAGCTTGATTTTCCCATTTTAATTTTCTAGTGTATAGAAATATATGTGTGTGTGTGTGTTGACCATGTATCATGGTGGCCTGAAAAAATCAGTCACATTTAAAACTGTAGAAATCTAGAAATGTTATATTTCTATTTATATTCAGGTTCCAGAAAGTAGAATATTTATAATTAGTTCTTTCAAAGAAATGTCTTACATATTTCACATATTTCTTTAGAGACACAGAGAACATTATCATGTGACATAGGAAGAGAAGATCAATGCCAAAAGGAATTATGTTTAGTTGTTCTAGCACATGGTCAAAAAGGATTAAATGCCCTTGTGGATTTCACTGATTTGATACCAGAGGAGATGGTGTGGGGAGGCCTGTAGAGGATTCTTAAAGCAAACGTACTTCACAGGGCCTGGTTTTCCAAAGTCTTGCAGTTTCAAATATTGACCTTATGGAGGACTAGAAATTTTCCTCGGGCTATAAAGTCTCTGGTGTAAGATAAATTCTTTTTTTTTTTTTTTTTTTGTGGCACAGCGAGGTTTGCTGGCTCAAGGACAGACAGGTTACTAATTGATATGTGTAGGTACTGGAAAATTGCTGGAGGGAGAAGGAATCCTTGCTAAGATCAAGCTTTTGTTGATAGGACCATTTAATTGCCTTACCAGAATGTCATCTGGCTTGTTTCACTGAAAGTTACCAGCCTATATTGTTAAACTATAACCCCACCTATGTTCTCTTCCTGGTCTGGAAAATAAATGCAGGAAGAGAACCCCAATTTGGGGTTAATTTCCCAAGGAAGCGATGCCTCTCACTTGAGGGTTCTGGTGGGAAATTAACCACTTCAGGGTCTCTCACTGCTCAGGAGAGATGGGCTTTGAGTAATCCTTTGCATCTCTGTCACCAAGGGAAGTGGGGTGACAAATCCATGGGGGACAAAGCAACAGAGGCCCAATATCCAGCCTCAACCCACCTTCTCTTCTTACCAGGTTTTTAACTCTGCCATAGGAAATAATTCAAGAGCAGGGTCACAGTAGACAGTGAGAGCAGGTTTAATGTAACAGACAAGTGATGCGGTTTTAACAAAGTGTGGCCTAGTTCCAGAGAATGGGTAGGGCCCACACAAAACAAGATTAACACAAAAGTAAGAAATACACACTTACAGTTTAGTACAGAGTGCAGGCTGGCTCAAGAGAGTGAGCAGCCACCTGTTAAGAGTAAGCTTAACACAAAAGTAAAATATACATACCTCAGCTGGCGAAGTACACGTTGGCCTCAAGAAAGTGAGCAAAAACCCTGCCTTTTTTCAGGATTCCACTTTTACAGTTTCACTATCTAATGCATATTCATGCTATCTAATGAATATTCAGCTGTGGGGTGGTTCCCAGTTATGTAGCATAGTCTTTCACATGCTCAGTTGGTCTCCTTTTAGGGCATGTTCATTGGTCAAATTCTATCACATGCACTGAACATATTCAAGAATATCCTGTGCTCTTTAGCACTTCCAGTGGAAGGTCACTCAAAGGATAAACTCCCTCCCACTGAGCATGCTTGGTCACTGGGGTTGTATAAGCCTACATAAATTTCTTTTACTGTGCATGTTCAGCTACTAGAGTTAAAAGATTCCTTTCTACTGAGCATGTTCAGTCACTGGATTTGCATATGTCCACTCCTTGTGGTTTCAATCTGCACATGTTGGTGCTGAAAATAGGTACAACAAGCAACAGTAACTCTCCTCTAGGGGAGAGACTAGAGGAAGGATCTGAGATCTTGGGGAATGGTTTGAAACCCAGAAGTGTGTCCCGAAACCCCAACCCATGGAAAGTGAGTATCTCCTATCTCAGATTCAGTTGATTTACTAATGAAAATACTTCTAAATATTTGTCTATCCATTTCTCAATTTGAGTGATCATATCTCTTTTATTTTCGTATTAAAAAATGGAGGCAGACTCATTTTTAATAATTTATCTGCTGAATCCCAGTTGGCCTTATTATGCAAACATGCTATTCTTCCAAAAAATTAAAACGTCATGTCTGAGACCCAATATTTGTCCATGTTTTACATTGTAGGTCATTGCCATTTACTGTGTGACAAGGTTATATGAAACTAAGGTGTTTTTTTGCAATAGTATGACTAATTAAAAACACCAAGCTCCTTTATTTAATAGAGGGTATGGCAAAAATTGACAAATCGTTCTCCAAACAAGCATCTCTTCCTTACTTGGGTCATGCTTTGAGCTACATTTCCCAGATTTCTTTGCAGTTTGCTGTGGCCATGCTGTGTCTAGCTGAATGCTAGCTAGCAGAATAGGGAAATAAGAAAAATGACACTTCTGGTTCTAGTCAATTAAAAAACCAAAAAAAAAAAAAACAAGCAAAATAAACAAAAGTAAACTCCAGTATGACATCTTCCCTTTCTTATTCCACCTGTTGTTCAAATTAAAAGAATCCAGTAGAGGATTTTGGTTCTCTACTGCACGACAGCACTATAAAATGGAAGAAGCCTGGCTCTCTGAGTGATCGCATGGAAGATCAACCATGAATTAGGGACATATGCAATGAAATTTGCATGAGTGAGGAATCAACTTTTCCTGTATTAAACCACTGACACTTGGGAGTTTGGTTATTATATCTAATACAGTTATTTTTTCCTATTATAGAGGATATAGCATTTCCTTCCTGTGATAATTTCTTTGAAGCATTTTTAGTGGTCTATCAAACAGTAGAAAGGATTCACTTTGTATCAAATATTAAATTAAACATTGTCAGGTGGCAAGAGAGATTTCAGGATATTTCTCCCTTGCTATAAATAAGGAAGATCAATACTTCACGTCATCGCCCAGACTCATAACTATCTGCCTTGAGAGTATCAAGACTAATTTCATTGACTCTTTATTTCTAATTTATCTATTTAACTCTCACTTTATGTGAGCTGCTTAATGGTAGGAAATTTTCTGTTTTGTTTACTTCTATCTAGGATTCTCTCTGACCCATAGTCAGAATTTATGAATATTTATTGAGTAAATGTATCAATTCAAAAAGAAAAAAAAACATGAGTTGTAAAATGCTTATAATGTTACTAAAGTTTTTCCACACTATTAAGATTTTAAAACTTAAACAATATCCATTTTTTTACCTCTATTGATGGGTCTCACATATTCTCAAATGTTTATCTTTCTTTAGTTTTAATTTGAAAACACAGAAATCACTAATGAGAAATCTGAGTTATAGTCTCTAAACACGTATACAAATCATGGTCATGATATACACAGACACACACAAACCTTAAGCTCCATTTTGTCTTATTCATTCACAGAGGTACAGAATAATATCTTTACCATAAGATCATAATTTACAGGTAATACAACTTGATAAACCCAGATGCTTTTCAAGTGATTGAGCTTACCTTTATAAAAGACAAACTCGAGACACAATAGTTGCATAAATAAGGCACTCTTTCTACATAATTTACTTACACCTAGAACTCCTTTGCTTTTTAATTAATCTAAAACTACACGCACATTAGTAATAACTGCTCCACTAAGGAAACATTAAATGGTGTTACAAAATGAGACATATTAATACTTTGGGTTTTTCTCACTTTTTTACATTCTCTGTTGTTAAATGGTATGTGCGTGTTTATGTGTGTGTTTGCATGTCTTCGGGAATTATTTCAGCCCATTACTAACAGATAAAAGTTAAAAATTCATGGGTTCAAGAGTATTTAAAATTAAATTATGACAGTTATGGTGGAAAGGCCTCAATTTGGATCAATTTTCTCTCTGTAAACAACTATACACTCTGGAAAAAGCATAGCAATAAACTATCTAAAGGCATTGGAACTTTACCAAAAGTAGGCAGATTCTGGAGGAGTGTTCACCTGGAGGAAAAGAACAAAACTACATAGCTTGACTTGTTAATTTTTTTTTACAGATTTTTCCCCCGAGCAGGTTTCAGTTGGTACCACATGGAGTGGTTAACGGTTGGGCGAAAACCCATAGTCTTACTCTCTTGACAAACCAGAGCATATTGTTTGGGAAGACAACAACGGATAGAAAATGAGGTGTAATCCAGGAGGCGAGATATCCACAGAGGGAGAGCCCCAGATTTGTGTATAAACTCTGTCAAGGTCTCCGGCTGGGACACTCCAAGCAGCCTGGCTAAGGCTGTAAGAATTGAGCAGACATTTTGGCTGCCTCTAACAATAAAGGACACAGAATTTCGAGTTTAATTCCAGTCTAGTTAACTTATTTTTAAAACAAAACAAAGCAAACAAGCAAACAAGTACAGACTCTCTATAAGGTACTGCTATGGTCTGAATATTGGTGTTCCCCCCAAATTCATAAGTTGGAAGCTCAATCTCCAATTCTATGAAATTAAGAGGTGGGTCCTCCAGGAAGTAATTAGCTTGTGAGGGCACCTTATTTATTTCTTACCATTCATGACCAAACTCCTTGAAAAATCTTTTGATGGTTTTAAGTCTACATTTTCTCCTAAACTAATTTCAATCTGACTTTAAGCAGCACTACTACATTAAAACTCTACTAACCAAGATTATAACTATCTCTTAACAGAGAAACTCAAATACCATTTCTGAACGTTTTCCTATTTATTCTGTATTTGTCATTTGAACATATTGTTAATTTCCTGCCTCTTGAAACGCTCTTCTTTTCTGGTTTCCAGGATACCACTGTGCCACAATTTTTCTCTTATTCTCTAGATGATTTTTCTTAGTATTTGTGATATGCTCTTTTTATATCCACACATTAAGTACACTTAAGGTGCTGCCTTTTGCCATCTTCTGTTACTCAATCTACACATTTTTCCCCCCAAGAGAATCTTATAACTAAGATCAATGTGCTGATAAATTCTCAATCTATTTATCTAGCCCAGCACTTACTCCTGAACTTCAAACTTCTGTATCTTAAGTGTCTAAGAATAATCTCTACTTCCACAGCCTAAAGTTACTTCAATTTAATATATGTAAAATAGAGCTCTTTCTTTCCAAAATCTGATCTTTTTGAGTAGTCTATATCCCGATAGAAGGTACCACTATAATACCTGGGTCTCGTTCCTTGCTGATTTCTCAGCTTTCATTCCTTATTCTCCCCAGTGTATTATTTTTTTTTTTTTACATTGCTAATAGGATATCTTTGTAGGATCAGTTTATGTTATTCACTTTCCTAAAATTCATACTTGGCTCTCAGTTGTCTTTGGTCTATTTTACATTTTCTAGCATGGTAAACATTATGTTTTCGTACAAAAAATTTAGAATTACTTTGTGTGATAATTGTTCTGTATATACTATGAATACTAAAATTGTAGACAATCATGGAAAAGAGATGTGGTTTTTCCTAACTTACAGATGGGGATATAAATTTTAGATAGCAAACTCTATTTCCCAATAACATTCAACTATTAATGACAGAGCCAGAAGTATTCAATATATTTAATTGCACAAATAGTGTGTATACTTTAAAAAAAAATCAAGGAATTCTGAATCAAAACAAATTCTCAGTTGAAGCACTGAACAAAAATGTATAGAAGTCTTAGATTGCCTAGAATTATTTTCTTCTTAATTTCTCTGTCTAAAATGCATGGATATTTTTACAACTCCAATGCTGATAGCCGAAATACAAAGGCAAAGTGAGACTTTTTCTCATTCAACTCTGTGAAGAAGATAACTGCTTCCACCCTTTAATTCATTTTTAGCCTTTGAAACTGGGCCTCAGTGTGATCATATTCATGGCAATTACTGTCATCTGGAATAACTTTTTATCTTTCTTTTCCAATTGGCGTTTTACCTAGTCTTCATTACTCACCACCAAACAAGATGTCTTCCTCTTGTTAACACTTTTTACCTCTATTCCCTTTCAACTGTGATTTATTATCGGCATATGCTATATGTTTTGGCAAAGTAGTTCCTTTGATTTGTCTAATCAAATCAAGTCATGATGCATAATGGAGAGATTTCCCAAGAGGCAGCCCTAAGCTTCTGAGGATAGCTCCCAAAGATGAAAACACCTACAGCATCTATTACTTAACACATATTTTATAAGTGTTCTTTTTTTTTAAGGTAGGGAAGTGCTCTTTGCTGTGGGAGTCTATGAATATTAGACCTAGTCTCTGCCTTTAAAAGGAATTCAGTCCTTCCAGGGATACTTGAATAAGCATGTAAATGATGACATACTATTATAATAAAATGTGGGGTATGCCCTATGTTATAGGCTCTGTACTGGTCACTGAGGTTACAGTAATATACAAAAAATACAAAAATACCTGTTCTTTTCTACCTTACATTTTAATGCAGAACACAAACAATAAACCAGAAATATGATAATTAATTAATAACATGCTTAGGTAGTTATAAGTGCTATGGGAACATATACAGGCTAAGATTGAATGGAAGGTGCTGGGGGTTATATGGGGTTACAATTTTAAATGACTGGACAGGATAGAGTTTACTAAGAAAATAGCATGAGCAATGTGGATAACTTGGTGACAAATGTCCTTGGTAGATGGAGCAGAAAGGGCAAAGACCTTGACATAAAAGCACTTGTTATGTTTATCTTCAAGAAATAGGAAATAGACAAGTGTGCTGCAGCAAAATGTGCACCTGGGGACCAATGAAAAATAAGGTAAAAAATTTAACCAGCAGACAGCTCTTACAGGGTCTTCCAGGTCCTGGCTTTTGTTCTAAATAAAATGGGAAGAATTTATTGTCAGAAGAAACATTAACTCTAGGAGGGAAAAGATGTTTGCTGAAAGATCAGTTAGGAGAAAATAGCAATAACCTAGGTTAGTAGTGATGGAAGCTTGAACTAAGGTAGCAAGTGTAGATGTGGTGACAATCTGATCTCACCAAAGATAATGAGAAGCTCTGGGTATATTTTGAAGGAACAGCCAACAACATTTTATAATAGATTGGACATGGTGTTTGAGAAAATGAGAGAGACGAATTCAAGATTTTTGAATCGAAACAATCTAAGACAGAAAATCCTAAAAGAATCCTCTTATTTCTGGAATGGAGGTAGCTTGATAAGGTAATAACGATGATGATGATGATGATGATGATGATAACAATAATAATAATAATCATAATAATAAATAATATTTTCTTCAGTTCTGAGAATTGTCATAAATAAACAAATATAGGTGAGGAAAGTTTAAAATAGAGCTTTCAGGAATAGATAGGATTTAGACAGAAATGAGCAGAGGGACATATTTCTGGTGAGATTTATGCCACAAGCAGGAGATATAAAACAAACATGTATATGGAGGTATTTCAAAAATTCATGGAAATATAGAATTAAAAGATAATACAAATCTTTCCATGAGCTTTTGGAAGTATCCTTATATATATGTGTGTGTGTGTATATATTATTAGCTCTACATGAATGTGTGTGTGTGTGTGTGTTCACACACACGCATTTGTTCTGAACCAAGTATCCACGGAGCATAACACAAAACAAAACAAACAAACAAACAAAAAACAAACAATAAAAATGAAATAAAAAAAATAATTAGGGACTGTAATGGTTAGCATTTGGATTAACAGACTGAGTAAACAAGATCACTCTCCCCAACGTGGGCGAACATCATCCAATCCATTAAGGGCCTGAATAGAACAAAAAGGCAGAGGAAGCATGGATTTGCTCTGTCTGCCTGAGCTGGGACATCCATCTTCTCCTGCCCTTAGTCATCAGTGCTACTGGTTCGCAGGCCTTTTGACCTGGACTGGGATTTACATAGGCTTTCTTTGGGGGCCTTTGGGTTTGAACTGGAAGTACACCACAGATAATATGGGCCTCCAGGTTGCAGATAGAAGAGCCTCCAGGTTGCAGATAGAAGATCGAGGGACTTCTCCGTCTCCATAATCAGATGAACCAATCCCTCATAATAAATATCTTTTCCCATGAGAGATCTTCAAAAAGTTCATAGAAATATTCATATTATCTTTTAATTCCATTTTCCCATGACCTTTTGAAGTACCCTTGCATATATTCTATTGTTTCTGTTTCTCTGGAGAATGCTGACTAATATGGGGATTAAGTTAGGGAGACTATTAAAGGTTAGATCAAATTGAATGCGATAAATAAGTAGGAAGTGTATATGACAATCTAAAAGGTATCTGGTCTGGCAATAATAACGGGGAACGTAATAATAACCTTTGATCAGCTCTATTTTCACTTTAATACAACATTTAATACCTATGCTAAAATATTGATTGCTTGGGTTGGGTCCATAATGGGTGTGTTTTATCCATTTATCCATTTATATCTTTATTATTTTTATCAATTTAGAAACCAATTTGTAGATAACAGTGGTTTTCAAGTGTGGTACAAATTGGGCACAGCAGTAGCCTGGCCAATTTGATCACCATTTCAAAAGTGCCACCAATTATTAAACTCTTAATCCATTAAAAAGGTTTTATTGTATTTAATTGAGAGTGCTGCTGCTGTTTCTAATTTATATAATAAGCAAATGATCACGTGTCACCTAGCAAGATGTTGATGGTTATAAAGTGAATGAACAATGTATCAGAACTATTTCATTAGTCTGCTTTCCACTATTCAGTAACTTAGTGGAATGCATTCCAAAAACAGTCCTTAATGTATTATCTTCTCAGTAGATCCACCATTACAAGGGCTTTTTCAGTCCAATACTTGCACTATGTTTCCTAACAGAAGACCTCTGGTTATGTATATATATATTTATATTCCCTAACAAAGCCATATTGTAGAGTCTATTTATCATCACTGACAGGAAAATCAAGAGAAGATGGGGAAGCACAGTGCTATATGTCTACAATATTGTGTTACCTCTAGAAAAAAAATACTGAAAGTAGTATAATGCAGTTTGTATGTATATAAAAAAAATGTGATATCAAATTGGCTTATACAAGCAATTTTGCACTTACGTAAATATACAGATTCTTCAAGTGGCTTAATCCTCTTTTCTTGAGCTATAAGTACAGTCTCTCTCTGTTTCAGAATAAACACATAGTCTCTCTAACTCCAGATTCACAAAATTGCCATTGATAACCAGAATGTGATATCGATTATAATGAGGGTCACTGGCAGAATCAGAACTTGGACCCTTAGCCTCTAGTGAGACAGGTGCTTTACTGAAATCACAACATTAATGAACCTCAGTTTCTTCATTTGGGAAACCGGGGTCTTTGAACTCAATTATCTTGAAAATCCTTGCTAAATCTATGAAGCTGTGATAGTCTATTTACCACCAGCATGAAATGTAGGCCTTATCCATTTTATCATGTTCTTGACTTTGAAGTTTAGTATGATCATTTTAGAAAACATAAAATAATTGAGACTGTTTTTAAGACTATTATTATTTTTGGAGAGATCATCTTTGTTGTGTTTCAATTTGGACATAGTAAAAAAATTTTTAAAAATTCAAGGGTTCACAACCTAAATGTCCATTGATGGATGACTGGTTAAGGAAATTGTGGTATATGTACACAATGGAATACTACTCTGCCATAAAAACGAATGAAATTCTATGATTTGCAGTAACGTAGATGAACCTTCCAAAAATTATTCTATGTGAAACAACCCCGGCACAGAAAGAGAAATGCCACTTGTTCTCCCTCATAAACGGGAGCTGAATCTATAAATAAACAAATTAATAATAAAGGGAGATAGAGAGAAAGAAAGAAACAATAACCACAGTAATATATTGAACTTTTAGAAAACAAGAAGTGGAAAAAGGGAGGGGAGGGGGGAAGGAGGGGGACTAATGAGAAATTGGTCAATTGACATAAAGAATGATTGTGTATTGTAATGATGAATAAGCTAACTATTCTGATCTAACCATCACACATTGTACACACTTATTGAAAATCAATCTTGTACCCCACATGTATGCATAATAAATTTTTTTTTTTTAAATTGTGGGTTCAAAACATGGATCAATCACTTCCTGCTATTGTAATCTTGAACAATGTATCTAACAGACTCTGATTTTCAGTTTCTGCAGCTGTGAATGTAGGAATGTGAGGATTAGAGATAATATATTTGAGAGACTAGCCAACACAGTACCTAACATAGTAAAAATAATACAGTATGCTCTCTGAGAGCCAGACCTGGATGATAGATAGGTTCTATAACCCTGAAGGCATATTAGTTAACCTCTCTAAGACTTTAAAATGATGACAATGATACTTACATCATAGTGTGGGTATGAAAAATAGAGAAAACATCGTAAAATCAACTTGGCACAGTGCCTAGTACAGATTTTATACTTGTATACACACACACACAAACAAAAAAATCTATTTATATAAATAACTATTTAAAAATAATTGGTAACAATTATAATTGCTAATAACTCTAATAATAATAAATGATAATTTCTACTGCTATTATTGTCCCCATGAGGCATTTATGACTATGCCATTGATATTTTAACTATTCAAAATGTGTAATTTAAACTACTAGTCAATTTACAATTATGAAATAGGTATGCATCTTTTTAGTGACACAATCTATAATTTATTCCCATAATGCTTTAACAATGGCAACTGAAAATAAGGTGCCAAGTACAGAATTTCTGAAGAGGTAAAGAGTCATTTTAAAATTTTTTTCAGTTTTCTTTTAAGATGTAAATAACAGACTGACTAAATTTGTCACAATAGGTCATTACCAAGAAATTTTTCTAATATGGCATAATTAAACAGTGTATGAGAGACAGAATAAATTTTTTTAGTTTTATTTCTGAAAGGCTTAGGAAAACAATATCCCAAATTCACATTTTAGTAATTGTTTATGAAAGCTAAGGAAAGAGACCTATTTTCTCTTCCAATTGTAAGAACAAGAACATATATTCTGTTACATAAAGTTACAGTGTCTTAACACAAGGAAAGTAAAATATTCATTGGAATCAATTTGTAATGTTAGGAGTTTGAGAAGGAAGCTGTCTTTCTGGTGTCATTTTTCTTAAAATACTAGTCTACTGCATTATTTAATCATAACCACTAGTTCTTTCATTTTCAGGGTAAAATATCCAGTATTATTTTGCTCTCTGTGTGACTGTACCCCAAGTTTGTTTATTCTTGTCCTAATGTTTGTCCTAATGAATGCCTTATCTGTTCTTTCCTAATCCTGCAGCACAGGAATGGTAAGGGATATCCGGCATGAGTGCCTTTTGACCTTAATCTTGAGAGCCTTGCAACATTCCTGAAAGTCAAACTAGCATGCCTTTTCACTTTTCTGTTCCTGAAATCCCATACTTAAAAGTGTGTTATGTTCGTCTGCCTTATTTGCCTCAGGACAGAAATCCTGACCTCGTGGGCCATTCACTCTGCCCTGCCCCTTTGTGGTTCCTGAAAGATATTTTACCCTGGGGAAAATGAGACAGAACAACATAAATGAAGATTTAGATTATTTTATAAATGAAGAGGTAGATTAATAAAAATCAATCATTCAGATTATCTTAGAATTCTTTATTTTACTTATATCTATTTATTTAAACCATTATTTTCATTTATGTTATATATTTATACAAAAATATAGACATATATACATGTATACATTGATTTCCCTTTAGTTAGGAATGTAGACTCTGATCTTATGTAAGGTTTTATTGACTACTATATTGAGAGAGGGAATCAGTGCTATCATATGCTTAGAAGAAGCATCTACTCGACGATAATAGTGGGGGACCTGAACACACCTCTCTCAGCACTGGACAGATCATCTACGCAACATATCAACAGAGTAACCATTACTCTTTCAGAGGGAGAGACAAAATCTAGGTTTATCAGAGGTGGGAGGGGAAGGAAGAAAGGGATAGGGAGAGATTGGGTAAGAGGTGTAAAGAATAAGTATGATTTGTAATAATATATATGCTAATAATATTGATTTGATCAATGTATATCAACATTGAACTCCCAAAATATATATAATCAATTATGATTCAATAAAAGAAAAAAAAAAAAAGAATCATGTCTGCAAGCCATTATAATGGATGAATCTTACAAGCATAATACTGAGCCAAAAGAGTACATAAGTTATAATTCCATTTTGTACCAATCTAAGCTGTTGGAGATCATCCTAGTGGTTAGCATTAATGACTGGACAAGAGTATGAGGGATATTTCTAGACATTGATTCTTGGACATAGTTGTGTTCACTGTGACAATTCATCAAGTTATACTATTATGACATAGTCCTTCATGTATACTAAAATTTAATAAAATATTATAATAAGCATTTCATCTAGAGAATCAAATTGATAGAGATGCAGGCTTCTTTTATCTATTTTGAAAGGCACAGAAAATTGCACTTTATGAAAAGACTACTTCAAAAAGAAATAAACAAAGGGACTGCATTCTAGCACAAAGCTATGAAAAATTCTTTATTATTCTTCAAATAGTTTTTAGCACTTGCTATTTGTATGATTATGCCCTACAAGATTTTGGAGATACAGAGATGATCAAGACTCAGTCCTGCCTTCAAGGGTCTTGCAATTAAGTGGGAACAACAAGAACAAAAATAAAGAAAAATAAATAACTTTAATATGATAATTACTCTAATAAAAGTGTACTGCATATGGTGATATTAGAGTTCTTAAAGAAGAACACATGGAGATACATGCACATAAGCTTGAGTGGATAAACAACATTTCAAAAAGAGCTAATATTAGAGTTATCTACTGGAATAAGTCTGAGTTAGCCAAGCAGACAAATCCAAAAGTGTGCTCTAGACATCCTGTAAGTGTACTTCTGGTAGCTGGTGTTAGATATTTAGATACAATCCTCAAAATGCATTACTTCCAACATTTTCTCAATTGGACTTTAGATAGGTCACTAAAGAACCTTTCTAAAGATAAGGCCAGAAAGGAAAATGTATGTGCCTTTTACATGTCCCAAACCATGGTGCCCCAGAGGTAGGACATGAGTGTGACAAGAGTTAAAAAAAAAAAGAAAAAAAAAATAAGCCTCGAGGAAGGTATGTTAAAGGCAATAAACACAATTAATTCTTGCCCTAAGAGCACATACTATGGCCCAGGTAGGATGGAATATCAAAAACAGGGTGGAGGGTGGGGACAGGGAGCTATTCTTCACAGAAGTATCTTCTCATGTTCTTTTGTAAAGTCCAGTCGTGAAGTTTCCAGCATTTAGATCAACATTACCACTAGTATATAGGTATCATAATTCATTGCTCACATGTGTATAACAAGTTCCGAAGCCACAACAATTAAGATAATAGGAATCCTAAGGCACAGTGTTTGAAGTTAAGAATCAATCTTCTCAATATTGGCTATTGACCGCATTAGTATTAGAGTGACTCATTAGTCGGGTTTCAGGAAGAAGCCTCAGAATATATGTTTGTCTTCTACAGGTACAACAAAAAAGACAGATAAGTGCATACTTCACGGAGAGGAAAAAAACAAAAGCAAGCTAACAAACAAAACCAAAGAACTTCTGTAGAAAAGAAGTAAGTTTCAAAAACTCTTAGTCTCCTGCTAGGATTTCATTCAACAGGTGGATAAACATTATGTTTAAATAAATTCCCTAAAAAATTAGCATTGTAAATATGAGTTTCCTTGGGAGTTCATTGGATTAAAGGTTTAGTTGAATGAACAGAAAACCAGGTCTAAAGAAAGTGTTTTAATTAAAGTTTATCTTTGAATCATATCATATTGCAAATATACTAGTTCCCTCTTAAAAGTCTGCCTTTGTCTATATAATGAAGACAAAACTCTTTACTGTGGCATACAAAGATATTCATCATCTGGATCCTGACTATCACTCCATCCTCTCCTTTCTCTATTCTGTCACATTCATACCATATATTCCCACTATGATGACCTTCTTGACATTCACAAATTTGCTCTGCCCTCTCATGCTTTTAAATATTTAAATATGCTCTTTACTTAACCGAGAATGACCCTCCCACCGGAAATAACACATCTCAATGCCTTCACACAATGCCAAAAAATTGAAAGCTTTCAAAAAGTATGTGTGAAATGAAAAATGAGGAAGCATTAGATTTTATTTGTGAGTTTGAAGGTATTATTCAAGGTTATGAAGAACGGTAGATGTATGTAATTCCTGAACTTGCAAGTAATGGCCTCCACAGCTTTCTTAGATCTTCATCAGACACAGCTCAGTTATTTGCACTGGGCGCCTGACAAGAGGATGTTTCAGCAGAGGAGACCCGAGGTGAAATGCAATAGTTCTTGCTAACAGTTTTGACACAGTTTCCATCTTCAGCAGGGTGGAAGTTTTTGTTTATTTGCTTTGTTTTCCTAATTTAGAGCTTGAAGTTGTTAAATTCTCATTCTCTATTGGTGTCTATTCCAATATCATGGCTGATTTGTAAAATTGTCTTGACTCTAATAATCCCAATAGGTCAAAGTTATTAGAGCTTTGCAGTATGTCAGACACTGGCAATACTGAGTATCCATTTAATACTTTCAAACCTCCACCCTTTACGTTCAAAGTAGACTCACCCTTTACAAATGAAGTGCCTGTGGTACAGAGAGCTTAGATATGATGTCCAAGGGCACGCAACTGATCAGAGATAGAAACTGGATTTTAAAACATGAAGAGCTCAGAGCCTTTGTTCTTAGTTCCTACACTGTAATGTTTCCATGTTTCTGCTGTACTAACACATACTTCCTGCTGTGTTCAAGGCACATGACTCAGAAATTTTTATTAACAATCTCATTTATTGTTTGCTATTATTTCATTTACTATATACATGACAAAAATATAATTCACATTGATAAAAGTGTTTGACCTGAGTCATGAAATTATTTGTTAATAGTCAACACTAAACTATAGGTCCCTTTACTCTAATTTAGAAAAAAAAAATGTAACTGGAAGCATTATGGTTTGGAAGAATGAGCAAATTATTTTATAAATGCTTTCTTACATGATAATAGCATAGAAACACAAAAATAACAACAAAGAAAAAGGTAAAGAAACATGGAGTTGAAGGAGTTATGACCTCGAAGGGGTTATGATGACAGGCAGCAAACCTGATGAGTTCTACGTATTTTTCTCTACTTGGGTTGAAAAGATTAGGGCTTTATCAAAAGTAATGTGGAGTGACAACCATGGACCTACCATGTTTTCAACGATTCATAGTACAAGTTTAGAGAAAAGCTCACATATTGCCATATCTTTTCCAATTAGATTCCTCCTTGTTAAACACAAAACTTGTCTGCTGTCTTTCTCCTCATCCTTGTGTATGTTCTCTCTTATCATAAACAGTGTTTATTTAGAACACTACATGAGAATATAGAATAATGGCTCAAAACAACACTCAGTTAGTGGCATTACTGGAATAAGGACCCATGTCTTCCAATTCATTCCTTTCACTGAATACCAATATATGCAGTTTAATATTCATCTTTTTATTCTCAGGTCCCAGGGTAAAACACTGTTCCTACGAAAGAGTTCACGAATAGAAGAAAGGAAATTGAAAGTAATTACAATATATAAGATAAGTTTAATAATGTGGATATGAAGCACCTTAAGAGCCCACAAGACTAAATTAATAATTTAGCCCAAGGAAATCAAGAAAGACTCTGTAGCACTGAAGTTTTCACCAGTGCCCTCCTGAACATTTAAGACACCTGTGCCTGGTGGCTATGGATACTTAGTGTTTGAGAGGAAATTTTCCTTGCAAGTTATAGGTTCGTTTTAAACTAAATGCTGCTTTACTGATAATCCTTAATTTATATGTGTTTAATTTGGAGTATAAAGTTAACTAAATCCTTGAGTAAAATTACAAGACCAGGAAAAAAGCACCCTGCCATAAATGCACTGCGTTTTGAGAATCAGAGCATAATTAGAAGATTGCACTTGGCTAAGTGGAGGCCTTGTGTGGAAGGAGGCCCGAGTGGACATGGACCAATGTGTGCAAGGCCTCAAGTCATGGAAACCTAAGAGGGCTCCCATTTTTGCTTAATGGGGGGAAGTTCAGGAAGGTCAGAGTACAAAGCAAGCTAACAGTAAATTCCCCTAGAAGTGTGAGCTGTTATTGGCTTTCTGGGGATTGGATAGAAAACATAATAATTAAGCATTTCCAGTAAGAGAGACCATCAGATATTTTTAACATAAGTTGATTCCCCAGATAGCTTTTGCAGCAGATTGCCTTTTTTTTTTTTTTTTTTGTTTGGGGGTATCTTATGTTATTGGGAAAGGGGAGAATTATGCTTTAATTTCTTGTACTCATATCGTCCTCAATTTCTACCTTCCTAACTCATCAGGCAATAGAAAACCAGAAAGAAATACTTACAATTCCATTTTTTAAATATTAATCTCTAAACCCTATTGGAATAAGAAACACCAGTTTTTTTTGTGAGAAATTTACTATTAACGTTACTGTTTTTTAATTATAATGAGCAACTTTTATTTATTATTAAAGTATTTTTCTAAAAGAAAATTTAAAATTTATTGTATATTGCTATCTAAAACCAGTTTTTATTTTCTATTGCTTCTTTATAATGATTTTGTCACTGAAAAGACAAAGTGTTGTATGTAGAAAAATGCTACCCTTTTGTCTGATGTATTAGGTTAAACTCCTGCTTTCACCTCTCTGAGAATAAACCACCTCCTCCAAGCATAGACACACACACACACTTTAGGTCTTCAGATTATTCGGCTCGCTTACAGTATTGATCTTATGTATTGTAAGCTGTAATTGCTTCTAGTAATGTAATGCCTTGGAACACTAACATAATCATAAAACAGTTACTGAATATTTTTTACATGGCAGTATCTGTCTTTGGGTAACTATTATGTTGGGTATTACCATAATTCTCTCTCTTTGCACCATTGTCTTTTGAATATGTATACAATAGAACTGGTTTCTATCTGCTGAGCAATTAAATAGACTATTATAGATAGGACAGTCTATCAGTAAAGACTGACTTTTTTACTTGCTGAATCAGTGTTTGGCAGTAAAGTGGCTGTAGCCCAGATGCTCTAGTAAAGAACACACTTCATCTAAAATAATGTAAGCAGCATGCTTTCCTTATGAGGTCTGATATTCACTTCCTCTGTCGTTAGAAGGTGATAATAGGGTAGGCAATCCAGCAAGGTTTGACTGCATAAAAAGATAAGAAAGGATATAGAAACATCCCCTCTTCAGCTCACATTCAGAAATTCTGCTGATCGAATAGAATGATTATAAAACTGGCATGTGGATTTTGACTTCAAAGAAAAGAGAGCAGCCCATGCAGACATCATTTCTCCTTTTTTCCAATGTGATTGCCATCATGGGGGTAGGAGCCCTTTACTTTTATTTGTTATTTTGTGGGTTCTTTTTTTTTTTTTTTTTTTGGCATCTGGCCAGTATGGGGATCCAAACCCTTGACCTTGGTTTTACTAACTCCATGCTTTAACCAAGTGAGCTAACCAGCCAGCCCCTGGATCCCACAGCTTATAAAGAGTGCAGTCACCTACCCAAATATCCTTATATCCTCACCCATGCGGCAATGCATTTAGGAGTACAATGCAATCAAAAAATCAGAATTAATTATTCCAAGATCTGAGTTACTTTTCATTCTTCTGTTTACAAGAATTGTGATGGCTAAAAGTGTTCTGAGACATATTTTCAAATCTTAACTAACTATAGTCCAATCTTGGTCATTAGGGTCGTAGGCCCCAAAAACTCATCATGGAAAGATATTAACAAGTTTTTATACTACATTTTCTTATTCTTTCTCAGGTGGTTCAGCCAAAATAAATTTCTCTCATTCTGAATTCTTACAGCATTTGCATCAATTTCTTGCTTCTTGATACATTGTCTTGAGCATTATTTATTTTAGTTTTAGCTGCCATTAAGAATAGAAACTATCTGAGATATAAGGTTGCATCCCCTCCTCTTTGTACCTACCAAAGTTCAGAGTAGATATTCAACTGACAAACAAACAAACAAAAAATTAGATGGTCTGAGGAAGAATTCTGTACCAGCTGGCTTCCATATTCCCTTGAAATATATTATTTAACTTACTCATTTCAAGACACGGAAAATGTGGATTATTTCGAAAAAGAATGTGTTTCTGTGGAAGTGACAGACTCTTCAGGTTAAATTATGTCTATGGGGTACTTGGATTTAGGAGTTTTGGATAATCATGTTTTTTATTCCATACTATAGTTCCTTTCCAACTGGATAGGGAAACTTTAATACAAGGAACCTCTCGGCCAAATTCATTCATTTTAGGAATGGAGCCAAATGTACTTATAAAATTAAGACTATTAAACTAGATAAATTTGTGAGGTTAACTAGGGAATTATCTGCAGCAAAAAGATATGATTGTTCTGTCAGTCACTTTACTGTCATGGAGCTGCACCTAATCTTTGTCACACAGACATAACCTCAAACCTCACAACCAGACTACTGTTAATGACAAAAGGGTGGAATGAGAGAGAGCATAATAATTAGTAGCATTTGTTAAATTTGAAGCAAACTAATCCTACTACCTTGGGCCAAAAAAATAAATAAAGCTCTGAAAGAAGAGTAAGTGTTCCCTAAATGATTTAAGCCTGTACCATAATTAATATACAGCAGTATTTATTTAATTAAACTAAGCCACCTCCAAACCAAGGAAGGCCCAAAGTTAATTAGCACCATAGCCCTAAGCACTTTGAATGCACTGAGAAAGTAATTTGGTGGTAAAATGTTTATCTATTGTAATTTCAAAGACTTTAGTTACATGAACAATTCCTTATCATTAATAGTCCCCCCACCCATGATAATTCTCTCCTATATAGCTATATTAAGTTAGGGTGTATTACTTACTAAATATTAACTATACTGAGGGTGGTTCTAATTCTACATATATGCTTATTTAGTAAAGCCTCAGACCCAGAGCTCCATGGAGAATTGACAGAACACTAGATGCTACATGCCCACAGATGAAAAGCTCTCTTCTACACATTCTCTTCCTTTTTATCTTCAGCATTTATTGAACACCTACTAATGAAAAGTGGTGTTAAGAACACAAAGGCAAACCTAATTATCTGCCTGTCTTCTGCCGGTCATCTTCATCCTGCTACATCTGAGAAATAACCACCTGCTAGGCTCTGAATGTTTGTGTTTTCCTAAAATTTGTATGTTGAAATCCTATCCCCCAAAGTGATGGTATTAGGTGATGGGGACTTTGAGAAGTGACTTAGGTCCTGGGGGCAGAGCCCTCATGAATGGAGTTGGTGCCCTTATTAAAAAGACCCCAGAGAGACCCTGAACACTCCACTGTTGTGAGGACACAGCAAGAATGTTCTACGAATCAGGAACTGGGCCCTCATCAGACACTCAATCTGTAGATGCTTTGACCTTGGACTTCCCAGTGTCTAGAGCTGTGAGAAATAGATTTCTGTTGTTTATAAGCCACTCAGTCTGTGGCATTTTTGTTATAGCAGTCAAAATGGATGAATATACCACCATTTGTTAATTCTTTCTTCTAAAAGCCTTTACTGTAAGAGTAAATGAGGATTAAGCTTCCAAGCAAACTTCCCTAAAATTCTGGTCTTTCTCTACCTCTAGTGCTTCATTCACTTGAATTGCTGCTCCTGCTATCTAACCAACCTCCCTTTATACTATTTCTCCACAGTTTCCAGGGATTTTACTCCCTTGCTTAGTTACTCCATGACTCTCCACTGTACACCAAATGAAGTCCAAACTCCTTAATATGAAAACCAGAGGTCCTGCTTACAAGTGAAAACACTCTGCAGCACATCCAGGCTTGCAGATTACACATTGGCAATAGCAAATTAAGATAGTTAATTATTCGTAGTACCCTCTGCTTTTCTCACTTGCTCTGTTAGCCTGGATTGCCTTTCCCAATTCCCTTCCCACCACACACACACACACACACACACACACACACACACACACACACACACACACACACACACACACACACACACACACATTGCCTTTCCCAATTCCCTTCCCACCACACACACACATACACACACACACACACACACACACACACACACCATACTGTGTTGGTATGTGGTTTGTCTGTACCACTACAGGATGAGATCTCTTAGATGAAGAGACATGCTTAATTTATCTTTATACCTGTAGTGTCTATATGACCTAGCTCATCATATGGCTTTAAGAACTGCATTGGGGCTGACCAGTTAGCCTAGTTGGTTAGAGCACAGCCTTGTAACACCAAGGTCAAGGACTTGGATCCCTGTACCAGCCAGCCACCAAAAATAAATAAATAAATAATAATAATAATAGTAATATAAAATTAAAAAAGAACCTCATTGTCCACATACTTAAGAGCAAATGATCTTTTAAAAATATATAATATATATGTTCTAAGTGCCAGACATGGTGCACATATTGTCTCATACAATTTTCCAGATCACTGCAAAATATTTCTCTTGCATGATGCCTGAGGAAATTGAAGCTCAGAGAGTTTCTGGAACACTGTGTTTTAAAGCACAAGTGTGACTTCAGGTAGTCATTGGCTTCAGAATCAATGCTCTTAACCACTATCCTGCAGAAAATGATGAACTAAAATATGTAACTGAAAAGTCTAGGTTTTTATTGGCATACTACCCTCCAATAGAGTTAATATTCAATGGATCAAAGCAATACTACAGCCTGGAGTTCCAGGTGAAGTTTCATGAGAGAGGTCGGCTTGAGTTTGATTTTCTTTTCTGAGTTCTGATTTTCTCTTACTTTTCCCAGCTGACTCCTTTTTTCTCTTCCCATGCAGCACTAACTTACTCTTTTACAGCTCCACAGTGGATATTGTCATAAGCAGCAAACTTTTGAGTATTTTCTTTTTACATCTTTTTGTCTTTAATATCTGAAGATAGAAATGACTTGATCTTCAAAGATGCTGAAAATTTTGGTGACCTTGACCTCATGCTGAGAGTATGCATTATCTTTTAAAGAAAATTAACCAGATAAACATATATTCTCATAAAATCAATAGCTGACATATCACATCTTATAGTGACCTGCCAAAAGGAAGAGCTACCATAAATCCAAGCATCTGTAAAATGTAAATTTAGAGGTCATAAAAAGTCTGCGTGATAATACAAAGCAGAATCTAGTCAGAGGGATATAGAGAAGATGGAAAGGATTTATGTTCTAACTATAAACTTGAATACACTAAAAGTAAAGCACCTGATTAAAGTATCTGTTTCTTTCTTCTTTGTTTATTGCCTAGTGCATTTTCTAAAGAGAAGCAAAAGGCAATAGACCATGTTTATTTAGAGATTGGAAAGGCCCTTCAAATCTTGCCTACATGGGAAATGTAAGGGGAAATGTTCTTTCTACCTTCAGAATCCAGAGAAACATCAATTCCATTCTTCTCCTTGCCAAGACTCAATGTCTTCCTCCTCTTTATAACCTACTGGAGAAGAGCTTTACAATTATCTGTATCTTAGTATTAGTTGTTATGAATTTTATCTCTAAGATGGGTGTTTGCATTTCTCGGCTACTTTCACAGCTAAGTATGATAGTGTGTTCCCATTTACTTCTCACAGCCCCAGAGTCTAGCTTCCCCACTAATATCATTCATTCTGTCAACACTGCTCTCTAAATTAGTTATATCTTATGCCAAATCCAATATTCCAATATTTACTTTTACTCAAATTCTGTAGCTTATACCTTGTAATAAATTACTTTTAAAAAAAAAATTCTGGTACTCTTCTACTTTTTGACAGTTTTCCTTCTGATTTCTTTCTGTTATTCTCTTCCTCGGCTTATCCCTTAAATGCAAAAATGACTTAGGCTTTAAGGACGACTGAGGCTTCATTTCTTTGTCTTTCTAGTTCTTGTACAAGAGGTCTTTAAAAAGTTCATGGAAAGATTCATGTTATCTCACAATTCCATTTTTTCCATGAACTTTTCGAAGTACCCTCATACATTTTTATGAATGACATCAACCAAATGCATGTTTTCCATTTCCATCTGTGTTATCAATGACCCTAAAATAGAAATTCTAGCCCAAACTGCTCTCCTGAGCTGCAGAACACATGTCCTATCACCTCCTGGGCACTGCTAGTTAAATGCTCTTTAGATGTTTTCAAATCAATGTCATCAGAGTCCAATATAAGATCTCCACCTCCCATTCCTCCTCATCCTTCTGTATTCTACCAAGTAGGTGACTCATCCCTCCCCAGAATTTCAAAGGAAGCTATTCTGTAACTTATATGTTACAAACTTTATGTTGAAGTTTCCCAGTATTTGGAGATCTCTCAAAGAGCAGAACCAAGCTGTGCTTTGGTGGACACTGTAGATACATGGGAGTGGGGTTGGGGGAGTGAACACAAAGTTCTCTGACAAAATACACAACTGCTCAAAACTTCCTTTTTGATTTGGCCTTTATGTGGAGGCTGTCAAAACCAACTCGGCAGCCCCTCCGACCGAATGACCCCGAGTGAGTTTCTTAACAATAACAATTCTTGCAGAGCCAAGAGATGTAAACTTTTCAAAACAAGTAGTATGACATCCTTGGTTTTCAAAGTTACACTTCTCTGCAGGGTCCAGATGAATTTAACTGGATGCCTTTAGGTAGCCTGAATACCCTAGAGACAGAAAGATTGACAGAGAAGGGAAGGGAAGATCAACCTGCCATTCCTTAGGAAATCTGCTTACCCACTTGGTACCATGGGGATTTCTTGTCTGCATTTTTGAATATGTTCCAAAGCTTCAAAATGGGATTTCCTGAATCAAAACTACCAGATGTCTATAAACCATTTTGTTTGTCAGAGTTCAATGGCCTTCCTCTTTGTGAAAGTAAGGTAAAGGGAGGTAAGCTCCTCTGAACTTGATAGCTCATTTCAAGTTGGTTCCCTTTGTTAAGGCCTTGCCCTTTCTGAAACACCTGCCCTGACAGTTCTGCAGCCCCTCATGTGCAGAAACAATGATGTGGATTTGTGCCTTCCTTCTGTCTAGCTCCAGGGACTAGAAGACAAGCAGCAGGTAAATAGAACGAAGGGGGTTTTCTAGGATCCCAGACTTAATGGTTCATTCTCAAATTTAGAAAAAAGTTATAGAAAATGGCTCTTTCTATTCCAGAAGTCCCAATTCCTCCCTGGATCAGCTGTGGATCATTTAATTTTATGTTCCAAAGCCCACAACAGTGTTAAATACCATACCTAAGCAGAACTAATGTTGTTTTTCTTTTTAATTAAAATCCAGATTTATAAATTATTTACTGATCAGTGATGATATTTATAAAGTTTAACAAGAGATTCGGATCTTCAAGTAGTAGCCTCCTGTTAAATTGATTTATTACCTAACATTTAAAGGGCTCCACTGTTATTTGCCTTGTCACCAGACTGTAGTATCATCCTCCATCAGCTCCAAAATAAGAGTTAAAAGTAAGAATAAATAAAAAGTATTTTAGTAATGATTTCATAAAGAAATGAGCAAAATTCTTCAGCTATTCCATTAGCTCTTCAATGTCTTGGACACAGCTGGAGCTGCTGGGGATTTTTCTCTATGGACGGCTGTTCTGTCTACTTAGGATGGCACAGATATTGTCAGGTCCAGTTTTTATATGCATTCCAGCATGTCTCTTGATTTCCCACTTTGATGAAAGTGTGGTTTTCATACCATTAGTTTTCCAATTCTGCATTCGGACTTCTTGAGGTTAGGGATTTGAATTTCACTGTCTTCTTTTTTTAGAAGTGGTTTTTTTAGGGACTTTTCTCCTATTACCATTTCTAAACACTTGTCTGTACTTATTTTATCTGCCCATTCAGCTATACTCCTCTTACTGGGATGGGGAAGGAAAAAACCCAAAATGTGATACTTAATTAGTTCTGCATTCCTTCCAATGTTATTCCTAACTTCAAATACCATAAAAAGTAATTTCTTGTCAGAATGCATTTTTATTGAATTTCCTCCTATGCTTAACTTCAGTGGCAATGCCTAGTCTCAGAGTGTTGCTTCAGTGTCTACTCACTGGTACAAATTATTTGTATCACATTTCAGGAAACCATCAGTGGAGCTCTCCTGTTTCCTTCGATTAGAGAATCAAGTCTTTGGGCCAGATCTTAAGTGCTAGCGCTGCACAAATAGATGTATGCACTCTTGGTAAGTGAAACGTGCATTTCTTGTGTCGGATGCTACCCTCATTTCATTCCTTCACTTCAGTTTTAAAGAAGTTCAGCAAATTATGTTTCTGTAGGATAACCTTCCTAGGGCTTTGATGATACATTGCTTTGAAATAAAGACCCCTACAGATTGTTCATAAACATCTGATTCTCCATAATTACTACCAGAGAAGAGAAAACAAGATCTTGTTTATATAGCAGAAAAAATAAAAGCTAAGGGCTTCTAAGGCCGATATCAAGTTGTTTAAAATTCATCAACCAGAACATTCACATCCTATGTCAATAGATCAATTCTGTTATTAGATAATACATCAAATCATACTTAAGTGCCTGAATTTCCTAAAAATCTCAAAATAATTTTCTATAACTAGATTAGGAATAATACCACCAACTAATTGAGACCTAATAGGAGTTTGTTTTTCTAAGCTGATATGTCTGACTTGTGCCAATCAATCCTTTTCTGCTTTTAAGGCATACTTATCTGTGAGTATAAGAAAGAGAGGGACTATATGTTGTCAAAGATTATTGTAATCCCTTCCATTCTGATTATTTGAGAATGAGTATATAGTGTATTGAAGAGGACGTTTTGATTATTTAATATTAATGTTTAAAATAATTAATGGAATATTTTGATAAACTCTTACTATTGTAATTCTAGAGTCTGAGAAAGGTCAAATATTCTGATAATGTCAGTGAAAAGTACAATTATAAAAGAAGTTAAAACTAAGAATACCTACCTGATTTGATTAAACAAATATACCAGGTATATTTTATGAACTATGATAAATCTGAGGGAAGTAAGAGACAGAGTCCTTTCTGCTCTTTAGAAAACAAAATGACTGTAAAAGTAAAAGCTTCACACAAAAAATGAATATACAAGAGAACCTATAACATAGTGTAAAATCATGGGGGGAAATATTAATGGCACTGCACTTAAGAGAAGAGAGCTGCGTGCAGTCACCCAGGGAAGTCTTCTCTGGCAGTCAGACCACAAAGGATGCTAGGATTTGGACAGGCGGAGAAGAAAGGGAAAACCATTTCTCATTGTGGGATTTATAAGCAAGAGCATGAAGACTGAGCCTTGTACTTGGACAGGAACAGGGGACTGGAGTGGAGAATTAGGAGGCAAGACCATGGGTTCTACACTCTATGGCCACATTATGGGAGAACCTTAATGTTATATCATTATCAGACATAAAAATAAATATAGAACTTAATAAACATTTATTTTACTCTCAGAATCATTGTATCATTTGACAAATCAAAAAACAAAAGAAATAAGCAAAGCACCTTAACCCAACATGCTAAATTCAGAGTCCTAAACTGAAAGCTCCAGAATATGACTTTAAATATTCGGCCTCTCTCCCCAGCTGATGAGCTCTCTTTTACTCTCAGTTCTTTTCTCGTCTTCCTGTTCTATTTAAGAAACTCTTTGAATCATCGATGAAACGTTTTATTAAGGATTTCAATGGTTTTCTTAGGTTCCCAGGGTCACTGTTACCCCCAAATTCATTTGTGGAACTTCAAAAAGGAAAGTGTAAGGCACTAAGAAAGTTTTCTCAGCCTCACCAGAGTTGTTTGGTAGAATGCAGATTTTCAACTATGTTTCCAAAGATTCTAGCTCAGTACATCTAGTATGGAAATAGGAAACTGCTTAATATCAAAATTAGACAGAGTCTACCTTCTTAACCACAGCCTCCTCTGTATTGTCATTCTTTATGCCCTAGAGCTCATTCACCAAAGTGCAGTTGTGCAATCATTGCTGAGCATTAGAAATGTCATGAGGCTCTTAGAAAAAAGCAAAAAGCCTAAAAGATCCCGCTAGTAAGTTTTGTTTGTTTCAGATACGGTGGTAATGTCTTGCTTGCTTATGCGATGCTTTCACACATTTTTAACCACCAGATATAAATGCATCAAATAAACGATTTCACGAATTAATTTATATTTTCCATATGAATGTAATGTCACCGGAAAGAAAGAAGGATGTTTGGTATTCCCATTCACCAAAATTCTTTTGTAGATAAAACAGCAACCTTGCTGGCATCTTTCTAGAGCTAAGTTTAAATTCTTAGATAATCAAACTGTTTACAGAACAATAGTCCTCATCATCCTATCATGCATTGTGAGATTATTGCTGTAGACCACTTTTTGAAGAAAGTAGAATAATAAATAAAATAAAATAAATAAAATAATCTATTGTGGATTCCCTCATGTTTAATAAGAAAAATATTTAACAATGGAGATGTTTCTACATCTATCGCCTTCATGGGGTTTGTCTCCAATATGGAATCTCTCATTTGGGAGAAGCTGCTTCTTTTACCTATTTTCACCATATTTGTAGCATTTATCTCCAATATGCATGCATCTTCTCATGTTACAAGGGATGAGTTCTTAGTGAGGGATTTCCCACATTCATTATTTCCATGGAGCTTTGCCTACATAGATGCTCTGATGTTTAGTTTGACATAAAATGTGTTTAATGTGCTTTTCCATGTGTCTCACATATGGGAAACTTCTTGTAGCAACTGTCTGCTTTGTAATTGTAATGGATCTTACTCTGAAATTGATCTCATATTTCCACAGTTATTTCTTCTGGAAAACTGCAATTTGTTTCAACCTGAAGAGCAATAAGCACATCTCAGAATACTTCTACCTGGAAACCTCGCTTAGTAAATATTTCCCTAATGCTCATTTCCCAAAAATGTCCTACTTGGATGATGGTTTCTCAGTTTCAGATAATCTGTCATTATGGAATGAAATGATTGCATTTAAATTTCCACTGAGATCTTAGGATACAATAAATGTGGATACCAAAGTTAAGTGCAGAACAAAACACAAATATTAAAAGCAAATGATGTTTAAATGGCTTCAGATTTGTTAAAGGCCCTCAAACACATAAGAAATATATAAGTGCCTTAGAGATAATTTTGTGAGCAATAATTCTTTGAAGAAAATTATTCTTTGAGCCTCTCTCCCTCCAAAAGAAGGAGAGTGTGTAGGATCTATTTTACCAACCTAAGCTTATTGAGGGAGACCTTCAATGTGAGTATTAAATAATAATAATAATAATAATAATAATGTGACTCCTATACCTGAGGAGACATAGGACACTTTAATTATTGCTGGGGACTAGGCATTCTAATTGAATGGGACTAGTCTAATTGCATGAGACCAAGCATTCTGAGAGTTTAATTGCAATTTAAAGTTCACTTAAGACTTTACTGGAGAATAATCAGAACAATTTTGAACCTCTGGAATTTTCATCCAAAAACATGAAAAGAGTAACCCCACTGAGAGAAAATTCCAAAGGGATAGTGTGGGAGAAAATAAAGTTGTATATCGATCACTTTGCTTGCATTTTTCATGATCAGCATATAGGCTCTGTGAATTTTGGATATGTCTTTCATCATCTGTAACAATCTGTTGCTCTGAGTTGGTGAACAAATCCATTATCTAGGAAATGTACAAAGTCTATTGAGAAGGCTCCACGTGGCTCTCTTTCCTGTGTGAATTTCCCAGATGTAGATTTTAATTATACTGAGTTTCAGAACTTGCCAACATGCTTCTCTTTTTCTGTGCTAGGTCCTAAGTTCTTGTTTTAATAAAGAGCAAGAATTCTTGAAACAGCCAAGAGAAATAAGTCAGACCAAAGTGTTTTTCTACCCTTTTATCTTGGAAAATGAAAGCTAAAGTTATGGTTATACATTCTAGGCTCTGCTTGAAAGTGGAGTCTTTACTGCTCCTGTGAAGACTCTTGACCTTGTATCCAGAGCTGATTCAGTTCTTTGGTGTTCAGGGACAGTGTGTAGAATGGGTACCCACTATCTGCTTGTTTGCAGCCAGCCTTGACAGGTCAGGTGACAATATCCACCCAAATACTATTTCATTTTGGACTTGAGAGACGTTTTTCCCCCTAATATATCATGGAAGCCTAGGAAATAAGCCATACAATAAGTTAACCAAGGAAAAACTTTAATAGATGTGTCTTCCTCTGTTAACTACAAATATACAAACTCTCTTTTTAGGAAAGATCAACAAAATCCTGTAGTGCATTATTTAACAAGAATAAGAGCTAATCACATTATCTTAATCCTTCTGTTTCCACTGAGAACAAAAGAAATAAAGATGTGTTGCTACCAGAGGATCTTCAGATTTAGTGACCATTTTCTCTTTCTCTTTTTTTCTTCATTGGGAAGGTTTGCTTCTAGAGAAGATGTCCATCTTCAAATATGTTGGTCAGAAACCTTTCGTAGGATAACCACCTCCTCATTTTTCTTTGGATGTTTTTTTTTTTTTTTTTTGTCTTTTTCGTGACTGGCACTCAGCCAGTGAGTGCACCGGCCATTCCTATATAGGATCTGAACCTGCGGTGGGAGCATCGCTGCACTCCCAGCACTGCACTCTCCCGAGTACGCCACGGGCTCGGCCCTTCTTTGGATGTTTTAACTTTACTTCAGCCTGGATAGTCCTGGCCTGGATGATCAAAACCTACAGTATAATAGGAATTTGGAGAAATTTCCTGAAGTTATCAAATGGGTATATAATATAATATCCCAAATCTATTTGTTAAAATGAAACTAATTTGTGAAAACTAATCTCACTATTTGCTTTATGGCATGAATATAGGGTGGAGTCACTGAAAACAAAACCATTAAAGTTAGTTCACATTTCGAAGGGCTAAACAAGTTCTAAAGCTTAAAAACTTGCCCAACTGTTCTAAAATTATATTCTTGGCCAAAGCTGTATTTAAAGATGCCTGGCTCTCTGGGTCACAGTCCTACAAATCTTCTTGGTCAGGCCATCTACTTACCTAGACTTGGGTCTGAGGAGATAGTGCAATGTTCAAGGGTAGATCCTGAAAATAAGGGCTTTTTCTGAACATAAAAACATGATCTGCATTAGGAAGTTAACAACCTTTAAGTTAAACTGGAAGATGTCTTTTTCTAAGTCTATCGATAGTATTATGAAGTTTTGTTCTATAATCTCTCTATATTAGTTGGGGTTCTCCAGAGGCTATGGATTGAATTATGTCCCTCAAAGTCTATGTATTAGACAAAGTCTATTGTGATATTGTTAAGAGGGTGGTAAATCCTACTATGGTAATTGAAAGGCAGGTCCCTGAAGAGGTGATTACGTTGTGAGGAAAATGCCCGAGTGAATGGATTAATACATTGATGGTTTAATGGTATTCATGGCTTTGGTTCTGACGGCTTTGAAAGGAGAGTGTATGGGAAGCTCTCTCTCTCTTTGCTTCTGCCATTTTGCCATGTGACATCTGCATCACTGGAATCAACACCAAAGAAGGCCATCACCAAATATGTTCCCTGGACTTTGGACTTCCCAGTTTCTGAAACTGTAAGTAATACATATTGTTTCTTTACAAATTACCCAGGTTCAGGTATTTCTGTTATAAGAACAGAAACAAACTAATACACCAGGAAAATTGTGTGTGTGTGTGTGTGCGTGTGTGTGTGTGTGTGGTATGTGTGTGTGTGTCTATGTGCATGTATGTATATATAGGTATTTCAAAAATTTCATAGAGGGCCGAGCCAGTGGCGCACTCGGTAGCGTGCTGCGCTAGCAGCGCGGCGACGCTCCCGCCGCGGGTTCGGATCCTATATAGGAATGGCCGGTGCACTCACTGGCTGAGTGCCGGTCACGAAAAAAGACCAAAAAAAAAAAAAAAAAAAAAAAAAAAAAAAAAAAAAAAATTTCATAGAAAAATAGAATTGAACGATGATACAAATTATTACAAGCAGTTGGCTGACATGATTATGAAAGTTGACAAGTCCAAATCTGCAGTGTGTTTGGCAGGCTCCATACCAAGAACCAATGTTCCAGCTCCAGATTGAAGCCTGGCAAGCTGTAGATTTTCCTCTTGTTTAGCAAGGTTGGTCTTTTTGTGCTATTCAGGCCTTCAACCTATTGGGTGAAACCCACCCACGTTATGGAGAGTGATCTCTTTCACCCAAAGTTCATGATTTTAAATGTTAATCTCATCCAAATACACTCTCTAAGTTAACACATAAAATTAACCTTCACACTCACAGAGACTGAAGATTATCATTAAAAAGAACATAAGACAGCAGAATGCATGACAAAATTTGAGAGCAGGAAAACCAAAATTGCATGCACAGGATCTGTAGCTGCTGTTGTTGATTCTGATTTTTAGGCGTCTTGGGTTTTTCACGTTGCTATTAAAAAAATATTATAAACTGAATGACTCATAAACAACAGAAATATACTTCTTACAGTTGTACAGGCTGGCAAGGCCAAGATCGAGTCTCCCAGAAATTCAGTGTCTGGTAAGGGCCCTCTTCTTCATAGAGGGCTGTCTTTTTTGCTGTGTCTGCACGTGGTGTAAGGAGAAAATAAGCTCTCTGGGATCTCTTTCATAAGATTGCTCATCCCATTTATGGGATCTACCCTCATAAGCTAATTCCCTCCCAAAGGTTCCACTTCCTAATATTATCTCATTGGGGCTTAGGATTTTAACATATGAATTTTGGGGGGACACAAACATTGAGATCATAGCATAAGGAGAAGCTTGAACTGAATGATTAGTAAAATGTCTTTTAGCTCTAAAATTCTGGTGGTGATATACTCAAACAAAAATAAGAAAAACTACAAAGGATAAATTTAATATGGTCAACATTGAATTATTTAGAAACCAATGACTGAATTTTCAAATTATTCAACATGCTTTCTTTCTCTTTTCATCCACATCTTATCTTTTTGATAAGGCACTGTAGTCTTGCTGTCAGTTCCTAGCTGTAAGTGAAGAATGGGCTGGAAGATAAAATTATAATCACTCAATTTTGTTACTGATGACATTTTATACATTACAGATTTCAATTACACACTTCTGAGTTCCCCATTATCATATATAGTCACTGGTTTATATAATCTATAGGGAGTGCAGAAAATGTGGAATTCCAGAAATTATACGAAAATCAAAGAACCTAACTCTATGCAGTGATTCAAATATGTTAAATAACGAATCTGATTTTTATGTGCTTTAGATGATTGGCAAAAGAAAAAAAAGCTTTGCACATTCCATTTCCAGCAATATTCATTCATTTGCAGTATAAAATGTTTTTATGAACCATATTAGTATTGCAATAGGATATTAGATAGCCTAAGGTAGACAATTTTGATTTACACCTGAGGACTCACTCTGACTAATGTGCCTCTTTGAAACACTTGAGTAAATCTTGGAAATAATAGATACTAATGCAGAAAGATCCTGTAAACTCTTTTTTGTCTTTATTTTCTTGAAAGCTTCTCTGTACTGAACAAATCTTAAAAGTGATGGAATTTTTAGCTTTCTACCCCTTAAAAGACAGAATTTTCAACTTGTACCTATTAACTATCACCTTATTATTTAATTATTATTTTCTCAAATTATGTAAGATGTATTTTAATCAAACAGTGATAATTCTTTATTGATATGTTTAAATAAAACAACAACAACAACAATAATATTCAGGGATCTGGAATTCCCTGATAATTAAAATAGCCTAGGCCTAAAAGTATACTGTATATGCTTTCTTTTTAAATATATTTTGTTATTTTATGCTGGCTCATAGAGTTAGACAAGATTTGGGGGAGAAGAGCATGATTTACTGTTATCATAAAATATACCAAACACTCAGTGAATATTTAGAAGTTCATGTAGAAAGAGACATATTTTAACACCTTCCAAAATTCATTTCCAAAATATTAACTAAATAAATAAAGTGACGAATCTCGACCATAGTTGAAAATTTTAATAAACTGTTTCTAGGTAACAGATAAACCAGATAGACCCCCTGCCCCAGCAAAAAAAAAAAAAAAAAAGCCAGTAAGGATATAAGATATCTGAACAACTATCAAAAACCTTGACCATTTAAGGACCTTACATCCAACAACTTCAGAATACACATTCTATAAAAGAGCACATGGAGAGTTCCTTAAGATAGACCACATACTGGACCACAAAATAAGTCTCAAAATCAATTTATATATCAATGACAATATGATATTTAGAAGAGACATGGATATTTGGAAATTTAATAACACACTACTATAATACTGATGACTCAAATATATCACCAAGGAAATTTTGAACTGAAGGATGATAGATATAAAATAAACAAGTGTGTAGATAGAGATAAAGTAATGCTTAAGGGGACAATTACAACTTAAAAATGTCTATACCAGAAAAGAAAACAAAACATCAAGGTCAATTATTTAAACTTCTACCTTACAAAGATAAAAAAAAAAAAAAAAGAACAATCAACACCAAAGTAAGTAGAAGAAAACAAATAATCACATATAAGCAGAAATAATAATAAAAGAAATTACAATAAACAAGAGAAAATTAACAAAATCTACAATTTAGTTTTTTGAAAAGATTAAAAAATTTGGAAACTGTAGCAGACTGATTAAAGAAAGTAAAGGAAGTAAAAAAAGGAAGGAAGGAAGGAGGGATGAAAGTGTTATTAATATCAAGAATGAAAGAGGTCCTTATAGAAACTACAGAGATATTAAAAAGTAAAATAAGTGAATATTATGGAAAAACTTTATTGCAATTAGTTCAACAATTCTGATGAAATGGACATTTTCCTTAAAAAGCATAAATTACCAAAACTAACTCAAGGTGAAACAGATAACATGAATAGCCCTATATATTAAAGAAATAATTTGTAATCAATAACCTACTGACAAAAATTCCAGGTCCAGATGTTTTTACTTGTAAATTCTATCAAACATTTAAGGATTGCATAATGCCTATCTTTAAAAATAAATAAATAAATAAATAAACACTTCACAACTTGTTTCTTTAGCTAGCATAACCCTGACAACTAATCCTGACAGACACAATACGTACAGACTAACAAACCTTGATGCAAAGCCCTTTAAAAAAAATTTTAGACTGCAATAAACTTCTGTTCTTTTTGAAAGAACATGAAAAGTATCCTGTTTTCCTTTGTTGACAAGAAGGTCTAGCAACGTCTTGCTCTGCACTAGATTAACTGTGAATCTCAACAGCTAAGTAGCAGCCTTCCAAACCAAAGCGGATTAGGATTGAATTAATCTGTACTGATTCAATCCTTTATCCTGATGGTAACTCTTTGAATATTTTGCTTTTAGTTCCTTGCTTGCCTAACATTTCAACGTTCTAAACTGAAATGACATAAAAATCCGTTGAAACATCCCAACTTTCATGATCTCAGAGAGATAGGAAATGCTATCAATTTTAAACAGATGTGATTCCGATATGTAAAGGAGCCCTAATTTTTCAGTTGAAGTTATACTTATCCTTTGTGTCACAAAAAGGTTCAACAAAATTTAGGTCCACCTCCATGGGTTTGAGTGGATATTAAGTTTGAGTAAGAAATGAATATGATTCATATTTAAATGAACTTCTATAAAAGATAGTTCCAGAGACCCAATTCTTTAGATGCATGGAGATTCATATTTCTTATAGCATGGAACAAAAATGGTTAGAATGATATTTTACTTTGCTATGTATTATTTCTGTTTAGGTCAAATAAGCACAGCATTTAATTGGGAAAAATATGTAGAAAATTATTTTTAATTTTGGCAAAAGTTTACCATTACTATCTGTTTTGTGGAATTAGAAACTCTCAGAGGATTTGAAGAAAGCTATGGACAATCCCTTCACACAATGCTCATATGCAAACAGATGAAACAAAACGCAGATTACAGGCATTTTAAGGTCCATCCATGGAAGAGCTCAGAACCTCAGATTAAGATGCACCATTCTAGGGCTTCCTGACTTAGTTTTCACATTTTTGAAACATTAACTAATATGGTGTTTTTAAGAGGAATAAATGGTAAATGATCAAAATTACTTTTTCAGAAAATACTGTTACTCAGTAACATGGAGCCAAATTCTCAGTTTGATTAGCAATAAATAGAATAATATGCTTAGCCCAACCACAAGCTTACTGTGTGACCTCAGACAAGATGTTCAACTTGTCAAAGACTATTTCTGCATTGTTAGTTCAGAAAACATAGATGGTTCCCACACAAGGTTATTAATGAGAAATGAATGACAAAATTCTCCTGAAACATCTCTCGCTGTGACTGGCACTCTTTCCACAAATATTCCTGAAACCCACATACAGCAAATTACAGGGCTCTAGTCGTACTCATCACCAGTTCTTCAGAAGAGCTGCCTTTAAGTTCACAGCTTCCGTCTCAGAGCAGTCCCTCAAGAAACATCACTCAGAGGTGCCGACACCCTGCATCACTGCAACAACGAGAAGTGTAAAAGTGCAAACAAACAAAGGCAGGCCCTTGAAATGTAAGGAACTCAATAGACTTATTTGACCAGTTTCAAATCTTACACCCAAAACACAAAATTATTTGGTTACAGAAGGAAACACTGGGGAATAGAACATAAAGATTAAAAAAAGTGTAGAAAAAAGCTGGGGAAAATGTGTTCCTGGGATTGTGGTGCCTTCCCCATCTCACATGCAATGATGTGGAGCCAAGACATGGCTGAGTTTCCCAGAATAATATTATGATGGCCATACTTTGATGCCAGTCACTTTTTTTTTTTCATGTAGTAGTAGTCAAAATTCAGGAGCTATATTTGCTTAAAACCACATCAAGTTTCTTGGACTCAGTCAGTATGACTTCCTAGTTTTTTCCTTTCTGTATCATATGAATAACATGCAGGAGTTGCCATGTCTCTGCACTCATTTAACCTCTTCTAGGCAGGAAAGCAAAAGTGACAGATAATTTAAAAAGAACAGTGGTTTGCCTTCCTTTTATTTATATCCAGTGATTTATTCCAGATCAATGTTTTGCTTTGCCTATCAAAGTTTTCCTATTTTTCTTGTGATTCTGGTACATCCATGCTGTCACATGCTGGCATACTCTGTGACCTTCACTCCACCCTCATCTATACACGCACACATAAGCACACTTCACTGTTACCCCCCTGTCTGATTTTCTTCAAAAGCACTAGGCACTCTACTAAGCATTTTACAGACATTATCCAATTTATTTCTCTTAGGTGTTACTGACATGTTACTGAGGAAGAAATCGAGTCTGTTTCTTTCCCAATATCACAATCTATAAAGAGCTACAGCCACTATATTTTTCTTACATCAAAGCCCAGATCTTTTAATCATGAAGTTGTACACTTTTCCAATTACATAGAGTCTGTTTGTATGGATACACACAAATATTTCTAAACCTGAAACATTGTGCAATTCAGGAGCCCATGGGCTTGAATAGTCAATTCCAACAAAACCAGCATTAAATTAACAAAAAAGGAACAAAGTTAACTGTTTTCTCAAAAGTTTGGTGCAACTCTGAGCTGGATCATACGCAATACAAGGAAGGAAGTGTGACAGAAAATAAAGCTAAATATTTAATGGCATATAGTCAAGGACCCAAGACTGCCCAATTTCTTTCCTGTTCATCCAATCATATCTTCTCCTTTCCTGATGTTCTAAAGAATCTAAATGCAAAGTGCGATGACAAAATGGGAAACCGAGAGCTGCTTAGTTACTAGCTGCTGTGTTTAGCTCCGTTGCTGAGATTCAGGCCTAAGTAGGGTCTGAGATTTTGCTCTCATCTCAGGCTCAATGCTTAGCTTTTCCTTTAACCCCAATCAATACTTGTTAAGCCTTAGAGACAGTGCAGTGCCCTAAGTTTAGTTCTTAAGTCCACTCACCGTTATAACCACAAGGAATCACCAGAGAAAAAGAAAGGATCCAAAGAGCCTCTGATTCATTTAGTCTATTGGTGGGTAAAATGCAAGAGGAAGTGAGAAAGAGTAGAGCCCACCTTTGTAATGATAATCGTCTTATTCAGTTTGTCAAGCTCTGGCCAGTCATAACGTCAGAAATCCCTGTCTAGTGTATGCCTGTGGGCATATGAAGAGGGATCTGGCAAAGATAGTATAGTTTCCTTGCAAGGGGAGAGAAGGCTGAAAATATGCATCTCCCCCCAACACACACCCTACAGTTCACACGTTCATTCATTCACTCTACACATATTCACGTGGCAGGCACAATTTCTGGTCCTAGAGATACTTCAATGAAAAAGACACACATATGTAGTGCCGTCATTGTAACCATATCTTAGTATGAATATGGGGACAACAGTCATGATACTGTAAAAAGTAATTTCAGAGAGTGATAATTTCTATTAAAATGGAAATGGAATAATGCCTTCCAATCACATTTTTCTCAGTGAGGTAAGAACAGGATCTGAAGTCGAAAACCCTGAGTTCTTCAGGAACACACTGTCACTCAATGTGCTCTTGCATAATTTATCTTCCAGGCTTCATTGTATCCTCATCTATAAAATGGAAAGATCAAAAGTATATAAATGCATGATACTTGCAGAAAATAAGCATAAGTTATATCTAATTTTGGCTGAATTCTTGTTTTGTTCAGGCACTGCATTAACACATTATGTATCATACCAATTTTAATCCTTTGACAATCCTGGGAGGCAGATGCTACTGCTATGTCTATTTTACAAATGACAAAACCAAGAAGAAAGAAGTTAGATAACATACCCAAGATCATGCATCTAGAAGTGGAAGTATCAGAAATTGAACCAAGGTAATCATCTCTTAACTTCAAGCATGCCCTGATACTACAGTTGCTTATAAAAAAATCTATAAAAATATACAGATGTTTGTTGAACAGACTGTGAAGGACTTTAAATTCCAGGCAAAGTAGTTTGAAGCCCTCTCTCATTATCTGCAGTCATTGCCTTGGCCAAAATGATTATCTTCCAAAACAGGTGAACTCAGTATCTGGGTCCAGTAGTAACACTGTGTTGCTTTCGGTTGCCTTAGATGTTGTCCCAGCCCTGGACTGAGCTCAGTCAAAGGTCTTATAGGCTTGCTTTTATAGGCAGTGCCATCACTAAGAGACAAAGCGCCACAGAGATTTGAAATGAACAGATTAAACATGCCTGTCACTCAGCTGGCTAATGCAGACGGCTCCACTCTATTTGAGCCAATTCTACTGGGAACAATTTAAAAGTGTGACTTAAATGGAGTCACTGTAAATGAGTCTGTACAGGGCAGGCACTGAATATGTCATGTGGGAATCAGGCTGTTTGTGTCAGAGAATAGATGACAACCTGGGGGCTGCTGGGAGGGTTGCTTTATAAAAGGAAGGCATTCAGTCTTCAAAGCATTGAACATTACACTTAAACTTACTTCAGCAGTGAAACTCTTCTCTACTGGCAAGATTGAAGATATTTGTATATTAAGTATATGTTCTAATTTCCAACATTTAGTGTGTATTGAATTTATATAACAAAGAAAACTTACAAAGACATGCAGGTTAGAAGTGGGAAGGTAAATTTTATAGATGTGGCTTTCAAGTAATCTCTATATACGTTGTATGCACGCAGTAACAAACTTTTGAAAAGTGGACCCCCCAGGATATTTATATATGCAAACGATCCCTCTTCACATATTAAACAGCAATTAATGTTAAAGAAAGAAAAAGGAAGGAAGGAAGGAAGGAAGGAAGGAAGGAAGGAAGGAAGGAAGGAAGGAAGGAAGGAAGGAAGGAAGGAAGGAAGGAAGGAAGGAAGGAAGGAAGGGACAGTTCATGATGTGGAATCAGATAGGCCTGAATTCCAACACTAGGCTGTCACTGAATAACTGTGTAATCTTCAAAAAGCCACTTTGCTTTACTAAACCTCTGTGTATTATCAGATTATTATAATAATAAATACCTGCAATGTTGCTGAGAGAATTATGTAAAAAATCATGCCACTGGTGCATGATAGGTACACATCAAATAATGTAGTATACCTACTTATTCCAACAAGTTATCACTGCTTTAACCACTTTTTGAAATTTTCCTACTCTAGGTGTTTCTCACAGAAAAGACCTTACTTTATTGGTTGTATGAGTAACTTACAGAACTTATTTACTAATAAACAATATTCTTGTTCTTAATCCATAGTCAGATTGCATGTTTGAAAAAATAAATTTAACATTAGGTTACTTCCAACAAGTCAGTAATAACTTCAGCACATTTTTCCTGAGCCTTTCTTATATATGGGTTTACGTTTTTAGAATAGATGGCTCACCTCATACCACAGTCTTTGCTCCTAATGATTCCTGATCTCTTCCCAAACTCAAATCTCAGAAACAAATCACAGGCAGGCAGGTTGTGAAATCTGTCACCTTATTTATTGTCAGGCCTGACTCAAATGATCCATCTACTAAGTGGATATTACCTTCCTATATAACAAATCAACAGGCATCCTTCCTAAACATGCAGGATCTAAAACAATGATCTTTATGAGTTGTTCAGAAAGAGGAGGTAATCGGGCTGAGCCCGTGGCACACTCGGGAGAGTGCGGCGCTGGGAGCCCACGGGTTCGGATCCTATATAGGAATGGCCGGTGCACTCACTGGCTGAGTACCAGTCACGTAAAAGACAAAAAAAAAAAAAAAAAAAAAAAGAAAGAGGAGGTAATGATTTTTGCCAGTAGTTTGCAGCAAGTAGCTGACCTCTGCCAGAGTATCCAAGTACTTATGAAAGACTATTTATAGGAGAAAATGAAATTTAAATTTCAAGGACAAATATCAGACATGATGACAGGTATCCAAAGATGTGTACTCCTCCTTCCCAGGAATAGAAGAGAAATATCAAAAACAGAATCCCAGAAATATTTCAGGTAGTGACAGTTTTTCCTAGCCTCACATATGCTTTTAGAAAAATTGTATCTGATTCACTCAATTTTGTTTTTTTTGTTTTTTTTTTTTTTTTTGGATGTACTCTTGTATGTAGCATTGTATCTGTTTAATGTTATTTATTTATTTTTCTATTTTTTATTTATTTTTTTTTTAAATTTTATTTTGTCGATATACATTGTAGCTGATTAATGCTCCCCATCACCAAAACCTCCCTCCCTTCTCCCTCCCCCCCTCCCCCCCAACCATGTCCTTTCTGTTTGTTTGTTGTATCAACTTCAAATAATTGTGGTTGTTATATCTTCTTCCCCCCCCCCCGGTTTGTGTGTGTATGTGTATATGTGTGTGTGTGAATTTATATATTAATTTTTAGCTCCCACCAATAAGTGAGAACATGTGGTATTTCTCTTTCTCTGCCTGACTTGTTTCACTTAATATAATTCTCTCGAGGTCCATCCATGTTGTTGCAAATGGCAGTATTTCATTCGTTTTTATAGCTGAGTAGTATTCCATTGTGTAGATGTACCACATTTTCCGTATCCACTCATCTGATGATGGGCATTTGGGCTGGTTCCAACTCTTGGCTATTGTAAAGAGTGCTGCGATGAACATTGGGGAACAGGTATACCTTCGACTTGATGACTTCCATTCCTCTGGGTATATTCCCAACAGTGGGATGGCTGGGTCGTATGGTAGATCTATTTGCAATTGTTTAAGGAACCTCCATACCATTTTCCATAGAGGCTGCACCATTTTGCAGTCCCACCAACAATGTATGAGAGTTCCTTTTTCTCCGCAGCCTCGCCAGCATTTATCGTTCATAGTCTTTTGGATTATAGCCATCCTAACTGGGGTTAGATGGTATCTCAATGTGGTTTTGATTTGCATTTCCCGGATGCTGAGTGATGTTGAGCATTTTTTCATATGTCTGTTGGCCATTTGGATATCTTCCTTAGAGAAATGCCTACTTAGCTCTTTTGCCCATTTTTTAATTGGGTTGCTTGTTTTCTTCTTGTAAAGTTGTTTGAGTTCCTTATATATTCTGGATATTAATCCTTTGTCAGATGTATATTTTGCAAATATTTTCTCCCACTCTGTTGGTTGTCTTTTAACTCTTTTAATTGTTTCTTTTGCTGTGCAGAAGCTTTTTAGTTTGATATAATCCCATTTGTTTATTTTTCCTTTGGTTGCCCGTGCTTTTGGGGTCGTATTCATGAAGTCTGTGCCCAGTCCTATTTCCTGAAGTGTTTCCCCTATGTTTTCTTTAAGAAGTTTTATTGTCTCAGGGTGTATATTTAAATCCTTAATCCATTTTGAGTTGATTTTAGTATACGGTGAGAGGTATGGATCTAGTTTCATTCTCCTGCATATCGATATCCAGTTATCCCAGCACCACTTGCTGAAGAGGCAGTCCCTTCCCCAGTGAATAGGCTTGGTGCCTTTGTCAAAGATCAGATGGCAGTAAGTGTGTGGGTTGATTTCTGGATTCTCTATTCTATTCCATTGGTCAGTGTGTCTGTTTTTATGCCAGTACCAAACTGTTTTGGTTATTATAGCTTTGTAGTATAGCTTTAAAGTCAGGTAGTGTTATGCCTCCAGCTTTATTTTTTTTGCTCAGCATTGCTTTGGCTATGCGTGGTCTTTTATTGTTCCATATAAATGTCTGAATAGTTTTTTCCATTTCTGAGAAAAATGTCTTTGGAATTTTGATGGGGATTGCATTGAATTTGTATATCACTTTGGGTAGTATGGACATTTTCACTATGTTGATTCTTCCAATCCAAGAGCATGGAATATCTTTCCATCTTCTTGTATCCTCTCTAATTTCTCTCAGCAGTGGTTTGTAGTTCTCATTATAGAGATTTTTCACCTCCTTGGTTAACTCAATTCCTAAGTATTTTATTTTTTTGGTGGCTATTGTAAATTGATTCACTCAATTTTGAATCCCTACTACCTGACTGCCTGGTCCATTGTAGGGACCATTGTAGGGAGTCAATAAATATTGAAGTGAAAGAATTTGTATATGTAGATTTAAAAAAAAAAAAAAAGAAATCAGTACCATTGTTTTGAAACCACAGATTCTCTATTATTCTTTTGAAACATGACATATTTCACAAACATTACTGCATAGAGTCTGTTTCCAAAATCTCTGACAGGAACATATATAACCAAGAGATGTTTAGAGTCTAACCTCAACCATCTAAGGTTTAGATGCAGCAAAAATACTACCATAAATTTTAGTAAATATCAACTATTATCATATCTGAGATAGAATGTCAGACTTTTCTGATTGTTTGATTGATCCAATATATAGTCCAGATCATCACATTTTTACATTTTAGGAAAAGCAAATATATTTTATTACTTAAATGTTTTTAATTATAAGACTCCCTCCAGCATTTTTTCTAAGCATGTAATTCAAGATAAAGTCTACTTCACTCTCATTGTTACTAATGACCACCACTGAGCATAGATGTTACATAAATGGGAGTGGATCTCAGTGGAAAGAACACAGACTCGGTGTCAGGAGTTACAATCCCATCTGCATGTACCTCTGGGTAGTTTAGGACCTTGCCCAGAATACCTGGGCTTTCAGTTCCTTTGTATAAATATATAGATAATAATTTCTACCTCCCAGTATTGTTATGCAATGACTACATGAAACAAAATAAAGGATTGCATATTATAGGTACATAGTAGGTGCTCAAATCAATGTGTGTTTATAAAGGGATTAATGAGTGGATCTTAGATTATGACACAGGGTATTTCAAGGGATGGATCATTTAGGGTATTTTAAAGTGTCTTAATGAATGAGCTAAAGTTGAATTCCATGTGCATTATTATTATGCAAGTCTACATATAGAATATTAATATTAAGTAAAATAGCTGGACATCCATATGAAAAGATATTTCATGGCACGGTAGTCATTTTGAGATGGACTTTGGTTTGATACCTACAAGTTAACAAGTATGCAAATATGCCTTGATTCACAATGGTGTCATCGATAGAGGCTCTCTGCACATCCCATACAGTATTTTGGCTCCATTTGTCAACCTCTCAATATGAGGTCTCCCCAGAGTAAATAATGTCATTCTATTTTAAGGGGAATTCCTGGTGAAAACAAAACAACCAAGCAAATCTTTGCTAAATTTGAGAATTTCAATAAAGTTCTCCCTTGCCAATACAGGAATCTTTTTTTTTTTTTTTCCCCTTTGGGACATCAAAAAATGGCACAAACTCTGAAAATGGAGTGCTGCTTCTCAGCTAGGCTCTTGGAGGTATATGAGATGCTCTTCCTGCTGATAAGGGTTATTGTTATGCAGACAACAGAAGTCAATATTGAGACCTGCCTGATTCAGCCAGGAGAGATAAAGCAAGCTACATTCAGATTCAGTTTATTACTTATAGTGAGAGGAAGAACAGAGAAGGCACCAGCTCTCAGTCCTTATCTCACACACCACAAAGGAAGACACTGCTGCCCATTTACAATAGCCACCAAAAAAATAAAATACTTAGGAATTGAGTTAACCAAGGAGGTGAAAAATCTCTATAATGAGAACTACAAACCACTGCTGAGAGAAATTAGAGAGGATACAAGAAGATGGAAAGATATCCCATGCTCTTGGATTGGAAGAATCAACATAGTGAAAATGTCCATACTACCCAAAGTGATATACAAATTCAATGCAATCTCCATCAAAATTCCAAAGACATTTTTCTCAGAAATGGAAAGAACTATCCAGACATTTATATGGAACAATAAAAGACCACGCATAGCCAAAGCAATGCTGAGCAAAAAAAATAAAGCTGGAGGCATAACACTACCTGACTTTAAAGCTATACTACAAAGCTATAATAACCAAAACAGTTTGGTACTGGCATAAAAACAGACACACTGACCAATGGAATAGAATAGAGAATCCAGAAATCAACCCACACACTTACTGCCATCTGATCTTTGACAAAGGCACCAAGCCTATTCACTGGGGAAGGGACTGCCTCTTCAGCAAATGGTGCTGGGATAACTGGATATCCATATGCAGGAGAATGAAACTAGATCCATACCTCTCACCGTACACTAAAATCAACTCAAAATGGATTAAGGATTTAAATATACACCCTGAAACAATAAAACTTCTTAAAGAAAACATAGGAGAAACACTTCAGGAAATAGGACTGGGCACAGACTTCATGAATACGACCCCAAAAGCACGGGCAACCAAAGGAAAAATAAACAAATGGGATTATATCAAACTAAAAAGCTTCTGCACAACAAAAGAAACAATTAACAGAGTTAAAAGACAACCAACAGAGTGGGAGAAAATATTTGCAAAATATACATCTGACAAAGGATTAATATCCAGAATATATAAGGAACTCAAACAACTTTACAAGAAGAAAACAAGCAACCCAATTAAAAAATGGGCAAAAGAGCTAAGTAGGCATTTCTCTAAGGAAGATATCCAAATGTCCAACAGACATATGAAAAAATGCTCAACATCACTCAGCATCCAGGAAATGCAAATCAAAACCACATTGAGATACCATCTAACCCCAGTTAGGAAGGCTAAAATCCAAAAGACCCTGAACGATAAATGCTGGCGAGGTTGCGGAGAAAAAGGAACTCTCATACATTGTTGGTGGGACTGCAAAATGGTGCAGCCTCTATGGAAAATGGTATGGAGGTTCCTCAAACAATTGCAGATAGATCTACCCTACGACCCAGCTATCCCACTGTTGGGAATATACCCAGAGGAATGGAAATCATCAAGTCGAAGGTATACCTGTTCCCCAATGTTCATCGCAGCACTCTTTACAATAGCCAAGAGTTGGAACCAGCCCAAATGTCCATCATCAGATGAGTGGATACGGAAAATGTGGTACATCTACACAATGGAATACTACTCAGCTATAAAAACGAATGAAATACTGCCATTTGCAACAACATGGATGGACCTTGAGAGAATTATATTAAGTGAAACAAGTCAGGCACAGAAAGAGAAATACCACATGTTCTCACTTATTGGTGGGAGCTAAAAATTAATATATAAATCCACACACACACACACACACACACACACAAAAAAAAAAAAAAAAATGGGGGGGGAGAAGATATAACAACCACAATTACTTGAAGATGATACGGCAAGCAAACAGAAAGGACATTGTTGGGGGGGAGGAGGGGAGGAAGAAGGGAGGGAGGTTTTGGTAATGGGGAGCAATAATCAGCCACAATGTATATCGACAAAATAAAATTTAAAAAAAAAAAAATGGGCCAAATCACTGCAAAATGGGATGAGGAATATATCAAATTGCCCAGGAGCCAGACCTACACTGCAGCTTAGGGGTTACAACTCCTGCAGCTTCATTCTGGAGGGAGGGAAGGCAGAAAGCCCCAGACTCATCAGAACCCTGGAGGCAGTGAGAAAGCATCTTAGGACAGCCTGCCAGGAGAGATAGGAGGCCATGAATGGGCGATGGCCTTCCAGCAGCTCCTCACAGGGCTCCCATTCTCTCAAGCTCTGGGATGATCACAGAGTGTCAGAGAAGTTGTGTTTCAAGGATTTACCTGTGTGGCCTATGTAAATGTGTGGTATGATGCCAGAGCACGGCAGCAGAGGCATTCCCCTACAATCACACTTGTGTTCATCTTTCCCAGGGAGGCATTCCCCTACAATCACACTTGTGTTCATCTTTCCCAGTAAGAGAAATACATTGTTTTGCATTCTTCACTCAAAACATTACATGTAAATAATTCCACAGTAAAGCTAAAACCATACCTTTTCACAAAAAGTGTCTAATCCATAATTTGGCTATCATGGTCTAGGAATGAAAGTTCAAATTTGCTTAGATGACCTAAATGAACCTTCCACTGCTTTTTTAAAATACGCTAAAATACATTTATTTCATCAGTGAAAAACCTTCTTATAGCTTTATAAAATCATGTTTCCTGATCCTCATCATAAATACACCTTGAAATCCAATGAAAGGAAGCTGGAGGAGAATAAAATTACCAAGACTCTCTAGAAAGATTGACCTAGAACCATAAGACACAAGGATGACAAGACTCAAGGTCATGTGGGAATCAAGCAGAGATGAGTTTTAGGCTTTGATCCATCTGACCGGGAGCTGCTTTCTGTCATCCTGCCTGTTCAGCTACCTCTTCAGCATGTTAGGGCTGGAGAAAATAATGTAGCTCTAATTCACATCTCACTGAGTCCTTTCCAACCTTACTTATATTGCTTAACCCATGATGAGAAGCAAGCTCATGTAGGGAAGAATCTCAGCATTCAGAATCAGAAGACCCCTGATATTTCTTAGCTTTGTAATAGCAGATGAATTAACAGGGATGCCTTAGCCTCAGTTTTCTTATCTGTCAAACTACGGTGATGAATTTGAAGAAAATATTATTGTCTAGTATTCCTCTTGGGGAGAGCAGCGAATCTGTGTGAAATAATTGTTTTGGTGAAGAAACAAACTCCAAAGGAATACACAAAAAGTACGTTTAAAAGGGACATGCCACTAAATCTGCTCTTATGAGTAAGAGAAATTTATTTTGCATCAGAAAAATAGGAGGATCAAATCAATAAAGAGAAGAACTGAGAAAAAGGGAGAGGGGAGGGAAAAAAGGTTTGGTGATGGTATAATAAATAAATTTAATAATAATAATTATTATTATTATAATAGTATATAATAATATAATAAAATATGATAATATTATTATATAATTATAATATATAATTATTATATATATAATAATATGTAATAATATAATAAAAATTATTGTTATATGGGCCCATATTATATAATACAATAGACAAATATCTAAAACCTACCAAAGGGCTTTAGGGACACCGGCAATCAGTGTGTATGGCAGACTACAAGTGCTTGGAAGTAGTCCAGGGTCTTGAATAAATTACCTCAGCCTTCAGGTTCTTGGCTGAGATAATGACTCTTTAGGCATATTCTACAATGTCTCCAAGGGCTGCTCAGAAGAACTGAACACAATTTGTCCACAGTAGCAACCGGCTTGATTACAGTTTATCAGTTTCTTCCTTTCCTACCTTACTTTTTCACTCCTCTACCACTATTCTCTCGGATGAACCCCCCTCACATCAATTATTGGTACTTTAATTCTTGTCTCATAATCTGCTTCTGGGAAAACCTAAACCAAAATATGAGTTTATAAGGTGAAATTCACAAACAGTATACACTCCAAGGGTCCCGGGTTCAGATACCACCATGGGAGAATAAATTGCTTAGGATTTTCAGAAAAGTAGAAGACAGGCTTTGCATTTTCACAAGACATGCAATTAGTTGCTTCTTAACAAATTAAAATAAGTCTATAAGAGGCTCATCTAACACCTGACTCACATGTGGATAATAAGCCCTACCACATCTCATGGTTGTGAGATTTAAGCTAAGTGGGATAATACATATGTAAGTGTTCTACACTGTATATCACATCTCTACCTTGTGATTTTGATGTGTCAATAAAATAAATTTTGATCAGATATATTTGATAGCTTTGACCTACTTTTTCAAGTTCATTTACCTTTACCACAAGTCTGAAAGAGAACACTCCTTGTTACTCCATGTTCTCTTTATTCCCAGTCTAATCTGTCCATCCTCTTCTTTCTTGTCAGACGAGATCTGCAGCTATAGCAGTTTTATGTGAAATCCCTGTACTGAAATATTCAGCTTGGGGGTAGGTCACATAGGTGATCATTTCTTTGCACAGGAGAAGTGGATTGTATTCAGAATCTTACAGAAGACTGCTCCCCTGCCCTAATGACTACAAAAAGTCAAAGTCTGTATTTGTCATGCACATTTTGTGTTAGGGGTTAGTTTTCTGAACCAGCTACCAATGAAGGCACAGTCATTAAATAAGACTCTGAATCCTATTTTTATTGGCTTGTGTTGTTATCGGAGGCATGTTTCTTCATTGGTGACTGCTATCCTCCTATGGAGTCAAAGCCTCCTGGCACTGATGTGCTAAGTACTACATTGCAACCTTGCTTTTAGACATTGGGACTCTTAAAGAGGACAATATCATGTTGAGAATAGGATTTTGTTGCAAAGACAATGTGCAAACTGGTTTGCAGACTATGTATGACAGCTTTGAGACATATATACTGTGGCTTCTTTTTCAGAGGTATTATGGACCCATCCCTCTAAATGTCTAAAGTAATTACAGGTCAGGATGAGAAAGAGGGTATTTGTTGCTACCAATTTTCACTTCTATCACTCCCTAGCTCACCATGGCTTTGTTATTTTCTGATTGGCAGTATTTTTCAAAGCCTGTTCATTAACTTTTAAAAAATCTCACTTAAAAAGAATATCCAGTGAGGAAATGCCTGAGTTACCAGATTTAAGGCAGGCAACCATGGAGAATGCAGCCAAGAGAGTTCACACAGAGGCCAGCAAAATACTTGTCCCTTGATTCGTTTCACTCCTAAAAAGGAAAGATGAGAATTGAGATCTTGGCCTTTCAATATTTTGTTGTGTAATGTCATTGCTGCACATGGATTTCTTTAGCAATACACATGTATAGGTCAACAACAGAGGACCATGCACTGGGATGTTCTCCCAGGAGTGCAGGAGTGTGAAGGTCTATCACCAGGCTGAACTTGCTTGCTCTACCTCTTGTGTGGTTAACAGCTGCCACTGTTGAGAATATAAATATTTGTAACTGAACATAAAATAAAAACTATGACCTCCCACACACTATACTAACCAATAGACACACTGGAGTCACATGTGTACTAAAGAAGAAAGAAAAAGAAGAGAAAGGGAGGAGAGAAAGACATGAATGAAAAGAAATAACTATTAAGTAGAATTTGATTGCTAAGTCACTAAAATAATGTTATTTATGTGAAGTATGTTGGAGTAGAAAGCTTAAGGTAAAAAAACAAATAATCAGATGAAAAAAAAATGGGCAAAGGAGCTGAATAGCAATTCTCAAAGGAAAATATACAAATGGTCAACAGACACATGAAAAAATACTTAATATCACTCAGCATCAGGGAAATGCAAATCAAAACCACATTAAGATATCATTTTTACCCCAGTTAGATTGGCTATTATCAAAAATACAGAGAATAACAAATGCTGGTGATTATGCAGAGAAAGGGGAACCTTCCTACAATGTTGGTGTGACTGTAAGTTGGTGCAATCGTTATGGAAAACAGTAGGGAGGTTCATCAAACAACTGCAGATAGAACTGCCATACTATCCAGCAATGCTTCTTCTGGGTATATACCCAAAGGAGTGGAAATCTTTATATCAAAGGGACACCTGCACTCCCATGTTTATCTGAATTCTATTTACAGTAGCCAAGAGTTGAAACCAACTTAAATGCCCATCATCAGATAAATGGATACAGAAACTGTGGTATATTTACACAATGTAATACTACCTTGCCATAAAAAAGAATGAAATACTACCATTTGCAGCAACATGGATGAACTTAGAGAAAATCATGTTAAGTGAACTAAGCCAGGCACAGAAAAAGAAATATTACATGTCCTCAATCATAAGTGGGAGCTTAAAAATAAAGAAATAAAGAAAAGAAAGAAAGAAAGAAAAGGAAGGAAGGAAGGAAGGAAGGAAGGAAGGAAGGAAGGAAGGAAGGAAGGAAGGAAGGAAGGAAGGAAAGAAAGAAAGAAAGAAAGAAAGAAAGAAAGAAAGAAAGAAAGAAAGAAAGAAAGAAAGAAAGAAAGAAAACATCAGTTTAGGATTAAGAGAGGGATTGAACTCCCACTAAGTAGCACCTGAAGTTTCATTATCTGTAAAGTAGGAATATGTACCTATCAACAATTTATTTACTTATTTATTTTTTTACGAAAAGCAGCAAACAAGGAGAGTTGTTATAATTAAGGTCTATGTGTGCAAAGTGTATAGCAAAATATCCAGAAAAAATAAATCCTAAATCAATGGTAAATATCAGTATACTCAACGTAAATAATCTAAAGGAGCAGATTAGCCAGAAGTCATGTACATTTAGAAAGTCATGTACATTTAGTCCAGTGCTGATTTTGATTTCAGTTTTTACTTAACAAACAGGAATATGGCAGAGAATGGAGAATTTTCAAGAAGAAGAGTTTTGATTTCTAATACCTGAGTCTAAATAACAGTAATGCCAACAACACCTCAATAACACTAATGCCCTCTAATATAATATACTAAATAACTTTGAGTATTCCAATACTTATATGTGACCTTGCAGTAAGACATTCACTTAGCTGGTTTGGGCCTTCATTTGTCATATACTAAATGAAAAGATTGGATAGATGGTATTTGCCAAGTGGAAAGTTGCATGGTTATAGAAAACTCAATAGCTTTGTGAATTAAAAAATGAATACAAAAATAATTCTTTTCTCTAGTCGTAAACCAAAACCAACATTTTGTTCAACCAATTGCATAGATTTAGGTTTCTTTTTCAAATTTTAATTTTAAAATACAGTACATATTGATACATTTAATATTACCACTGTGACGTTCTAGTTGAGCTAGTCATTATCTTAACATTCCCTGTACACAGACCTCTAAATCTCTGCCCTGAGGTCAGGCAGTATACTGGACTGGAAGTAAAGAAAAGTGGCATTGTGTGTTCTGCTGAGCACCAGAAATTTAAATTTGCCACAGGTTATCCACAAGATGGATATTCTATAGAGAAATATAGATGTACCTTGCCTTCAGGGTAGATTGCCAGAATTACTTTCTTCCGACTATTCTGGAGTGAATTCAAAATTATAGAATGCAGTTAATTTTTGTAGTTTTACATTCCACAAGACTTCATAATACTTACAGAAATTGAAATGGAAATCAGTCCAGCCAACAGAATCATAAACACATAAGATGCTTTAGTGAAGTGCATGAGCAGGCAGCTTGAAACCCATTTAAGTTGATGTATTTGGTGGAAGTAATATTCTTTAGGCCTTAAAACCTTTATCCGGGCTACAATAAAACAAGCTGTGTCACATGAGTCTTCTCTCATGTGCTCCCATTGCCTCTTAGCCAGTCTAAAGATTGGTATCCATATGCATAAAGGTCTGTTCCTTTTATTGTATAGCCAGGCAACATGGTGTTTATGTAGTAGTTTGGATTTTTTGGGAAAAAATGGGTTATTTTAAATGCTCACATTACAAAACAAACGAACAGTCTGTTCCTCAGAGAATGAAGCTCACTAAATGTTTGCTGCTGGCAAATATATATGCTCTCAAGCCATCCCAGAAGTTTGCTTTGACAGATGTCAGCTGATGGACATTTGCACAAAAGTCTCTGAAATGCCTTATTTTATACCCAGTATCAGTTGGCACATTACTTTCTTATACTTTCTGTGTTTCCATTAAATTAGGTTGGAAACAAAGCCTCCTATTTATTGAGCAAATTCTTTTCCATGTGAAATAGTGAACAATTACAACCATTAGCCTGTCAACCATTTCCATCAGCTCAATTAAAAACGCCTACGCACTGCATTCTAAATCATAGTCACCCTGAGTGGAGGCTGACTCTGGCATTCATGACTGGTGAAAAGTCTCTCTGATCACACTGGGCTGAGGGTGGAAGGTTTTTTCATTTGTAACCTTCTTATGGATTCTGAAAAAGTTAACTGTGTTCTAGGACCATTGACAGGGAAGCATGTCCCCATTCAAAGAAAGAACTTTCCATGACTTACCTAAAAAAAAATTATGATTATCAAAAAGATACTATGAAAGCATGTTTTGATGCATTAACTATAAATGAAGACAAAATAAACCAGTTGGAGATTGTATTTTTTTAACTAAGAGTTTAATGTCTATATATTCCAGATATTGTCAAACTCAAAAAAGTGAGAAAACAGAAAAAAGTGAGTAACTTTAAAACTCTATTGTCATATTCTCTAATGTGTTTCTGTAGGTACTCTTGTAATTACCACTGATATAATTAAAAAAACATTATATCAGTCTGATCAGATGCAATTGTAGTAAATATTTCTGAATTAATACCATATCTATCATTCATAGAAAAGTTTTTGTCTAATTTTTAAGCATGAACACTTATTTTTCATTTATTCGAATAATATTTTACTAAGTGGCTATAGATATTTGCTAGATCGTGAAAGAAATGTAATTAATAACAACTCCATCTATCTGGATACTATATATCTTTGTAGTGAGCAAAATATTCATTCAGGAAACAATAAATATTAATACAAGTTCAGAGGATGCCTTTACTGACTTTGAGAGGCGTGAAGAGAGAAGCAGTTTGGAAATATATAATAGACACATCCTAAGGTTAATTATTAACTTAATATTTTTCCATACTATGTATGATCATTTCAATCTATAATTGACCAAAGAGGATCGAGAAAAGCGTGCCACGTTTTAGAAGAAAATGCCTTCAGATGCAATTACAATTCAATTAGTGTTTATTTTTGTTGCCACTTTAAGGTTTTGGTAATAAATCACTTTTCAGGTGGAAAATATACCCTGGGTCAAAATGAAGTGTCATTGTTTACTATATCAAACATAAAACAACAACTATATTACAAAGAGATCTCATGTTACATCCAACACCGTAAACTCTGTTTTTCCATAACATTTTCTGAGAAAATTTTCTACCACACCAGTGTATTCGAGATTATCTCCTTCAAATATTAAACTATTTTTCATCTTGAAGAAGAGAATAATTCATAATAAATGTAGCAGACACTGCCCATATCTCCTTGGATTTATCTTATCAGTTCTGTGCCCCACCCCCAGTTAGTCTGTGATTGACTCTGTGAAATATGACAGCCCAGCTCCCTTTCCTTGAGGCTGAACAAACTCTGAGTGTAATTTACGCTCCAGAACTCTCGGCAGGGTCAGGATGTGGTTAGAATTTTGCCTGAAATTATATCTTGGCTTGGCTTCTTGACCTTCCCTGTCCTGGTCTCCACTCCCTGGGTTTTTCTTCTTTAAGTTCTCGCACTTTTTTAATTCGTCACTTGTCTGATGCTTCAAGGTCAGCTTCTGGGGAACCTGTTCTAAAATAATAATGTTCCAAGGTCATTTATTTTCTCTATTGTTTTTCTTATTTTCAAATTCTTTCATTTTTGCTCTTACAATGATTATTTCCTTCCTTTTGATGGATTTGGGCTTACATTTCCTCTTTTTCTTCATTTCTCCAGTTGGAAATTTAGGTCACCATATACTGTCTTTCACTTTTTTCTAACATATGCATTTAAGGCTGTATATTTCCGCTAAGCACTGTTTTAGCTATACACCACAAATAATAAGATGTCCTATTTTCATTTACATTTGATTAAAAATACTGATTTAGTCTGTGACTGTCTCTTTGCCTGTTTAATTTATACATATTTGGGGATTTTCCAAATATTTTTCTGTTATTATTTTTTGGTTTAATTTTGCTGTGGTGTGAGCAATACTTTATATGATTTAAAAATGCAAGGACATTTCTTTTATGATGTCTGTACTACTGAATAAATGTTCTAAATACACTTGAAAATATTGGTATATTTATGTTGTATGTGGATGTTCTTTTAGTGTTAAATTGTTCAAATTGGCTGATTGTTATTTAGGTATTAGCTATCCTTTCCTGATTTTTCTGGCTGCTGTTTTTTGTTTGTTTGTTTGTTCCAACAATTACTGACAGAAAAGTGTTGAACTCTCTAACTTTAATTGTGGATTTGCCTATTTTTTCTTTTATGTTCTAACAGTTTTTGTTTCATGTATTTTATGTCTCTGGTGTAAAGTACAATCATATTTAGAACTGTTTTTCCTTCTGGGAAAATTGACTCCTTTTTCATTATATACTCCCTCTCTTTATTGTGGGTAATAGTCCTTGTTCTGAAGTACAGTATATTTCCAGCACACCATTGCTAAGAGCAAAAGTCAGAAAGCCTCCCCTCTACACTCTAGCAAGTGGATGTGCTCAGAGTGGACTCTCTATGTGTTAGAAGTGATTTATTTCTCTGGCTTTTCTTAGCTGCTGCCTTTATTTTGTTTCTTTGATACAACTTTGAGAACACCCTAGACCTTGATGCCAAGCCTGTGTTGTCAACCAAGAAAAAGATGAGGTGGATATGGGTGAAGATTTGAAAATCAGCCTGGGGCTCAATTAAATGATGTGGATAAGTGCAGGTTTTTATTTTCTGGACACAAGATTGGAACATTGGGAATATGAGAAAAGAGCATCTGATGCATTATTTCTTTAAAATATTTGGTTGGGATATAAGAATAACTTACAAAAGCCTCTGGGTTTAGCAGAGTCATTAGTGTGAAATAAGGTACATTACTCCAAAAATATGTCAAAAAGCAATACAGAACATAAGCCAATTCCCAGCAGTTTGAATGTATTATTTATGATGCCAGTTAAATAAGGCTAATGGACTCTGCAAAAGTGGTTATAGCTGCTATGCAGTATTAGTAGAAATTAGTCAGATGTTACCAGCTCAATACAAAGTAAATTTGCACAGGTTTCTGCAAATGACAGTTTGGCTGAGTTAACATGACAGTTGAGAGTGTCCAAGCTGTTTCAGTATTGGCAAGTGGGTTCAGATCCAAAGTCAGCATTTATCAGGGTAGGAAACAAATTAAACCAAAGTGGGAGGAGAACCATAATGAGCTTCATTCAGCACTTTATCCATCATGCAGAAACAGACCCTAACATCCTAATCCTCCTCTCTAATCCTGCTCTTAACAATTGCAATGAAAACCTATGAAGGTCACCTTCTTCAAATTGCTTGGCTTTTTCTCTACCTAACTTCCTCTCCTAAAATTGTGTGCCCAGGAATACCCTGTGACAGTGAGTTCTGCCCTATGGGTCTGTAATTATGTCAGCTTGCTGTTTCCCAAGGAAATAGTAGAGATAATCTTGTTTTGCATTGCAGCCTTGATTAGTAAAATCGTGCCATTCAAAATACATATAATCATAATACTCTTTTTAAAAAATTTATAAACACATTCTCATAAATATATTGATGATGTCTTTTTATGAAAAGCTCAAGGCAATAAAATATTGGCTGCTTTTGAAAAATTATACAACACATTAAGCATCAGAGAATAAACATATATTCAAAAATTCTACTTCATTTCTCAATCTGAGCAAGAAAATGTTAGTCTGCTTGTTTGAAACTTCCTGTTGGAAAGAATATGTAATTGATTTTTAGGGGAACTTTGAATAATTCTTGAGGACTTAGGAAGAAAACATTACCCTTTCAGTGTAAAGATGGACCTGAGGACCTTCATCTTCAGATTGGGTTCAAGCAATTCCTGCTTTTTTCCTCACCTCCCCCCTTTTTTTTCCTCCCTTCTCTTCTCTCTCTCTCTCTTTTTACTTTGATGAGCATGTACTGTGCTCTTAGTAAACATGGATTCTCCTCCCTTGGGATAAAAAGGAGGCAATGGTCTATTCCTCATGGAGCTTACCTCCAATCATTGGATGGGTAAAACATGAGAGCTGTAAAAGTTATTTGTGCATTTCAGTGAGTATAAAGATAACTGTTACAATTTTTACAATTAATTGTATACTTGGAATATAGAACTGTGAAATCTGTATGCAAATTATGTGAATTAGATGCAGGTACAGATTAGAATCAAGAACCCAGCCTCTTCAACATAAGGTTGATCAAGTTACTTCATAATAATTAGCTTCCTCCTCTCATTTATCAGTTGAATGTCTGTCACTACTATTCTGAAATAACTGAACCCATTCAACTCTAGTTCCCATTGCTCTATCTAGACTATTGCCCTGGCCTCTGAACTATTCTAGTGTCATCGTAAAAATTACTTATATTTTAATAAGGTTTCTAGACCATAGAAACAAATAACACAAAGTTTCAGATACTTTGGTAGTAAAATGATAATTGTGAAAACCATCCAATTTTACCCCTGAAAACATCTACTTGTGACACTTGCTTCAAATAGTACACTCATGAGCTTATAGCTATTTCTACAGCCATCATATTACGTGAGTTCTGCCACTACCTTTAGCATAGTAGGAAACAAATTACATACTTGAAGCAAACATAATTATCACTATGTTATATCTAAGGAAACAAAGGTCCAGAAGCAAGAAGTGGTATACACAGGTGACCTAGAAAATGACTGATAATATCCATTAGTTTGCCAAGGCTGCTGTAACAAAAGATCACAAAAACTGGGTAGATTGGACAACAGAAATTTGTTGCTCACAGTTCTGGAGTTTGGAAGTCCAAAATCAAGGTGTTGGCAGAGTTGCTCCCTTCTGAGGGCGGGAAGGAAAGGATATGTTCCAAGTTTCTCTCATTGGCTTGTAGATGGCTGTCTTCGTGTTCAAATGTTATTCTTCCTGCATGCATGCCTATGTCCAAATTTCCACTTTTTATGAAGACACCAATCATATAGGATTAAGGTCAGCGCTAATGATCTCTCTATAACTTAATGACCTCTGTAAGTACCCTATCTGCTAAAAAGATCACATACTGGGCGGGGGGGGGGGTAGAATTTCAACAAATAAATTTGGAGGCTATAAAAGTTAACCCATAACATCATGAAAACCTACAAGTATTGATTTACTATTCAATGCCTTTACTGCCATACCATGCTACTAAGGAAAGATCAGAAAAGCATAAGCAGGGATGAAGCAAAAAAGAGCTTAACCAATGTGAAAATAGGGCAAGGTGGGCAATTATGGAGAACGTTAGAAAAAGAAAATCAAGTATCACAGATTGAATACAGCTTGCAAAATTACCTCGACACGGTTCTAAATTTAATAATACTCGGATTTCCTTTTACACTTTGATAGGATTAACTTCAACAAAAGAAAAGTTTAGGAGGGAGTAAGAAAGCACTTGCCTATTCTATTTAGCTTATGGTAATAAATTCCAATTATTTTGAATTGACATTGTTCTGCACAGCCTAAAGTTAACTCCAAGAACTTCTTTCTCTGCTCTGTTTAAGTACCAAAGACAAATGACTGTGCTGAAATCTTTGGCATGGCTCCATTTATTTAAAGCTCATCTATGCTTTTCTTTATTCTCTTTGGGGGCCCCTCGGAGGAAGAAAATACACACCGACCACATGCTGAGCCTGTTGTGGATGCTGAGATTTCAGAAAAGATGTGAGCTAAGCCTGAGATTCAGCTGCTCTGTTTTAGCGGCTTCTGTAGAGAAATTATCCTAATAGGAACATATACCAATTTGTTGTGTAAAACTGGAGGGAGTTCCCACTTTTTTCCCACCTGTCTCCTGATACCTCCAACCTCGTAAGATACTGGGACTATTAATTCAGAAAAACATATTCACAGATCCCCTTTAGTTCTGCCCTAATCTTGCTTTCATAAATATTTGAAAATTATAGCTAAAGCCAAATTGTACTTCTCACGTAATGGAACTGCAGGCTAGTGTAATGCTTGAAAGTTCCTGGAGGAGGGAAGTGAGAGCTGATGAGATCTGGGGACAGTTTATGAGCAGTTTTTTATGCATGCAGGAGCCATGGTGACTTGATGACAGATTCACTTCTTGGTCCTGAACCTTAATTAACAAGGCCCACTGAGTAACACGCTGAGAACAATAAGGAAATTCTTCTGAGCATTTTGCAGATTATTCACTTATAATCTTTGGGGATTCGTTTTATTCTTGTATGTCTTTCTTTCTGAGCTGCAGCTTTGTTGCCTTGACATCCACATCAAGAGTTATTGGTATCAAACCAAACTATGTAAGAAGCTATCAAACACTTCTCAGAGTTTCCACAGTTCAAAGCAGTGTTGGCAGCCTGCCAACCGTGAAAGAGGAGCTGTGCCCCGATGTGGTGAGTGTGGCCGCATGTGCAAAAAGAAGCTTGGGGGTGAGGTGGGAAAGCCTGCCAACTTGCAGAGTCCTGGAGCTAAGAAAACTGGATACTTCTCTATAGACCTGGGGGTTGTATTCTCCCCACATATGAAGCAAAATGAACTAATCATTTTGCACACTAGGTACAACCATTGTAGAAATATTACATCGTAGGAAAGGACTTTTTTTTAAAAGAGGAGATCCTTCTATATTAACAACTCTCTCAAAAAAAAAAAAAAAAAAATAGTGAGGATTTTATTTATTTTGGCCCCAGATAGACCAGAGACCTTAAGGTTTGGGAATCTGCTTAGGCCAAAGCACCAATGTCTTTGACTTGATGTGCTAATATGCTCTTGTCACTATCAGAGAATAGAAAATTAGAAATTCCTAGGAAATATTGGGACATTCTGTTAACCCTGATTCTGTCCCAGACACAAGTTTCAAGTTTACTTTTACATTTGTGATCTGGATTTTCTAATCTCAGTCAGTTAATGGAGGTGAAAAAATAACGTACATTTTAGTTTGTTTTTATCTTTCCAAAACATGATGGCGTTTGGTGTCATTTAGGGTATGATGGTAAACAGCGTTGCTGATATTTCACAAATGAGGATATCAAGACCCAAAGATGTTCCATCCTTGTCAAAGCCCACGTAAGTAGCAAGCAGGAGAACTGAAACCCAGAGTCGGCTTTCCACCATCCCTGCTTATCCTCTGATGTAGGAACAACTTGCCCCGGTTAAGAGCCTTTTCACTTATGAATGCAGGAATCCCACAAGGCTATGTGAAGGATTCTGTTGATGCCCCATGCGTTTTCCCTGCCACTCATCTGTGTACATTCTGTGATGCACAGATTGGAAGTGAAAGTTAACATCCTGGAGTGATCCTCAACCAATGAGGGACACAAATTGGTGAATAGATAACACAGCATCCTCATCTTAGTGGCACAATTGCAATACACACTCAACACAGACTCTCAAAGTGTTCACATTGGACTGAGCCTTAGTTGTCCACAGCAATGACCTATTTATTAATGCACCCTTTTGTTGACTGTCGTTCACTTTCTCAGTTACCCCCTCTCACTTCTAAATACACTACTGCATTCAAATCAACCCAAACTAACGCTGCTAACGTGCATACTCCTCACATACTACACTGACCAATGGACCCTGAATCCAAAGATACCACAACAGTCAGTAAAGTTTGGCTGAACCTTTGGCTTCTGCTCCAAATATATCTTTAACTGTGACTTGCTTCTTCCTTTTTAAAGTATTTTGGTACCATGTTATCTTAAGAATAATATAAGTTGATTGGAGGATAGACTTAAATAAAAGCAAGAACAAGGAAAATAAATATCCACCCCTAAATTTTACCATTTGGAAATAACCATTATTGTCAAGGGTCCAGATCCCTGTACTAGCCTGCAGCCAAAAAAAAAAAAAGAAAAAAAAATTACATCTTGACATGTTGGTGAATGTAGGTATATACACATATATGTTTACAAAATAAAACAATTTTATATACTGTTTATAACCTTTTTACTTAATGTATCATGAGCATCCTTGAGAGTTTTCAAATATTATTTTGTGATATCGTATTTATAACTATAGACAATTTAAACTGATCTATATACAGAATTTTAGTCAGCATTATAGGACCTTTTTTTTTTTCTATTTTCCACTAACATAAACACTCCTAAACTCAAGACATTTTCTTATTTATATTTCTATAAGCAGTAAGTAAAAGTGACAGCAGCTTCACTGCAATTCAGCAATACAGTCTTTAAAAATGCTAATTTTCTAGTTGACAATTGGATTTTACCACTTTCAAACATTATTTTTCCTTACCTAGTGATCTTCCCTTTGTATGATTATCAAAAGTATAGCAGCCTCCCTGTTTGCAAACGGGAACAACTCTGTTGTGAACTTTTCAACTTACATTTCTTTGTGGTTGAAAACTATCCCCAACAGCTGTCTGCAAATTCCATCTTAAGCAACTGCTGGATTTCGGTGGATATGGGGGTAGTAAGAATATGCCAAAGGATTGAAGAAGTAAGGAGATAGGACTTTCTGAGGTATTGGGAATTGAACTTCAACAAGATATTTTCTTGTGGGTTTTTTAATGTGTGGGAGAAAGACTTTTAACATGTGACCTTCCCATAATATTTAAATCAATGATATCCTGTCTGTCTCTAGGTTTAAAAGCAAAGCTCCCTAAAAGAATGCAATAGAGCTGTATATTAATCTGACTTTATTTAATCTCTGATTTCTCCTGTTAGGAACACAGTACCATGAATTGTATAGTTCTTAGAGGGTTATGAGCTTAGTATCTGCCGGGAAAACTTGAGTGATTCAGAAACTTGGGGGGAAAAAGGTCGTTCTCTTAAGCATCTGGTAGTCGGGCTTCAGATTCCCAACATGTAAGCAAGCTAACCACAATGGTAGAAGAAAAATGTTTTAGTAAAAAAGAAGAAGAGGATGAAAGAAGACATAGAAAGAGAAGAAGAAAAAGAAAAAGAAGGAAGGGAGAGAGAGGAAGAACTGAAGGAATGGAGAAAAGAAAGGAAGGAAAGAGCAATAAATCATGGCAGACTACTTATAATGCAGCATAATTTGGAATACCACAGTATTCCACCAGGAGCGATTTCCATCATCACTGACATCCCAGGAAGATAAATATTTTAAATGGGAAGAAAGGGGGCCTACAGGAGCTACGCTTATTTCCATGAATTACAGTATTCTTCTCCAGCTGACGTTGTTTCTTAGCGTGCACAGTGTGCATGGTATAGTCGGTGATTCGGGCTAATGGGTTTGCTCCCCTGGCCGATTTAACTACAGAGGACTCTGCTGATGCTATTGAATATCTTGTATTTCCTTTCTTGTGAGATGTAAATGTTTCTCCAACCTTGTGCTGAACAAAAGACTGAAAATTATACTTCCTGATATTGCTCCATTGCTATACCTCTTCTCACTGAATCCACAGCTCTGGATAGAGAGAACAAATTAACAGTTTTATTGTAACAATTTATATCTTTTCTGAAAAAATACAAATAGTTACATGAGTTTGGTATGCAAAAGTATCATCTTAGTGTGTGAAATTGCAAACTGTTATTCTATATATGAGCTCTCACCTCCTGAATGTCTGCCCACAGCAGCCTTCCTCAATCTTTTCCATTTTTCCTCCTCAACCACTCAACCCAGTCACTTTGATCAAAGAGCCAATGGTGCGATTTCAGTTCCTCTAGGTTCCGTAGACACGTATTTTCCCGGAGAAAGTTCCTCCACCCAGCATACTTATTCAGGCTTTGTTAAGTGACTCCAGTTAACACGTGTACAATACTGTGACTAGTGGATGAATCATGTGACCTTTGATCACTTCCTTTCTCTATCCCAAGTGAAGTTTAATTATCAGCACACTGGAGAACATGAGATGAGGGGGGAAGAAGATATGGATCTTTCCTCTATCATTAAAATAATCTGTTAGCCAGCGATTATTGTACTGAGAAGTGCAGTAAAGCCTACAATGAAGTACGGGTAGCTACAGGCCTTATCATCAGTACTCATAGAACACACAGAACCAAAGCAATGTTGAAATAGTTGCAGTTTAGTGAGTGTTTACTATGTGCCAGTATTTGAAATACACAGCATTATTTTATTAATTACACATATAGCTATTGCAAAGTTACCATGTGTCTTATACTTTCAACATGCTGAACCTATAGCAGTAAACAATCCCCAAATTAGAAAAATACTATTATTACACTTATATTACAGATTAATAAATTTATTAATAATTTGATTAAAAATTAATACATTAGATCACTTTCTCCATGTCTATCAGTTGATGAGTATTGTCGGAAGAACTGAAGCAATCTAACTCATTCGTGAAGTTAGATTCATGAATCTAACTTCACTCTGTTCTCAGAATCAAAGAATCAGTTTCTACACTTTAGTTATTTTACAGTCTGCTCCTACAGCAAATTTGACATGGGGAGGAAATTTATGTTACACTTCTCTTCTTTTCCCCTTTTTTCTCTTCTCTTCCCTTCCTATATCTTACGCTATTACTGTGTTCTTTTTTATCTCCCAGGCATTTTTATCACAGGGGGTAGGGAAATTGTCTATTTTCTTTAAGAAGTATGAAAAGATGAGAATTAAGGTAAAGAGCATCTTTATTTTCTTTTTTGCTTTTATGTCAAAAATCTCCATTTTTAAACTGCTCTTATTTTCAGTAAAAATACAAACAGGTACATGAGTTTGGTATGAAAAACTATTATTTTAGTGTGTGAAACTGCAAACCATCACAAGCCAGGTAGGTAGAAATGCATGGTTTAAAGAACCAGGGGTTCTCTTCTCTGATTGCTCCGGCTAGTACCTCCAACACTATGTTGAATAGAAGTGGTGAAAGTGGGCATCCTTGTCTGGTTCTGTTCTTAAGGGAAAGGCTTTCAGCTTTTCCCCACTCAAGATGATATTGGCAGTGGGATTATCATATATGGCTTTAATTGTGTTGAGATACTTTCCATCTGTACCTAACTTGTAGAGAATCTTTATCATGAACAAATGTTGAATTTTGTCAAATGCTTTTTCAAAGTCTATAGAGATGATATGATTTTTGTCCTTGATTTTTATTGATATGATGTATCACATTTACTAATTTGGATATGTTGAACCAACCTTGCATCCCTAGGATGAATCCCACTTGATCATGCTGTATAATTTTATGTATGTGTTGCTGTATTCTGATAGCTAGTATTTTATTGAGGATTTTTTCTTCTATATTCATCAGGGATATTGGCCTGTAGATCTCGTTTTTGTTGTATCTTTGTCTGGTTTTGGTATCACGGTGATGTTTGCCTCATAGAATGAGTTTGGGAGAATGACCTCTGTTTCAGTCTTTTGGAATATTTTGTAGAGAATTGCTATCAATTCCTCTTTGAAGGTTTGGTAGAACTCTGCAATGAACCTGTCTGGTCCTGGGCTTTTCTTTGTTGGGAGACTTCTGATAATAGGTGCAATATCTTTTATGGTTATTGGTATGTTCAGATTTTCTTTATCTTCTTGGTTCAGTTTTGGTAGTTCGTATGTGTCCAGAAATTTCTCTATTTCCTCCAGATTTTCAAATTTGTTGGCAGATAATTGTTTATAGTAGTCTCTAATGATTCCTTGTATTTCTGAGGTATCAGTTGTAACACCACCTTTTTCATTTCTAATTTTTGTTATTTGGGTTTTTTCTCTTTTCTTTGTTAGCCTTGCTAAAAGTTTGTCAATTTTATTTATCTTTTCAAAAAACCAACTTTATGTTTCATTGATCTTTTGTATCTTTTTTGGGGTTTCTATTTCATTTTGTTCTGCTCTGATCTTAATTATTTCTTTCCTTCTAACTTTGGGTTTCCTCCTGACTTTATTTCTACTAACATTGGGTTTGGGTTGTTCTTGTTTTTCTAGTTCTTTAAGGTGAAGTGTTACATTGTTCACTTGCCATCATTCCATTTTTCTGAAGTAAGCATTGAATGTGACAAATTGCCCTCTTATTACTGCTTTGCAGTATCCCACAGGTTTTGTATAATGTGTCATTATTTTCATTAGTTTCAAGAAAAGTTTTGATTTCCTGTTTAATTTCTTCTTGGACCCATATGTAGAATGCTGTTTAATTTCCATGTGTTTGTATATTTTCCAGAGTTTCATTTGTTATTGATTTCTAATTTTAATCCATTGTGATCAGAAAAAATACATGGAACAATTCCATTTTTTTTTTTTTTTGAATTTGTTGAGATTTGATTTGCAGCCTAACGTGTAGTCTATCCTGGAGAATGTTTCATGTGCTGATGAGAAGAATGAATATTCTGAGATTGTTGGATGGAATGTTCTGTAGATATCTGTCAAGTCCAATTGGTCTAAAGTGTTGTTTAGACCTTCTGTTTCTCTGTTTATTTTTTGCCTACATGATCTGTCCAATATTGATAGTGGGGTGTTCAGGTCCCCTGCTATTATGGGGTTAGTGTCTATCTCATTCTTTAGGTCTAATAGAGTTTTCTCTATAAATCTGGCTGCTCCAATGTTGGATGCGCATGTGGGGGGAGGGAAGAGAAAGGGAGGAAGAGGAACGGGTAAAGGGACATGAAAATTAGCTACAATGTATATTGAGAAGCTAAAATAAATAAAATAAATAAAATAAAATAAAATAAAATAAAATAAAATAAAATAAAAATAAGAAAGACCAGGGGTTTTTGGTAGGGGAGTAAGTCAATTTCATAATTGTGCAGAGAAATAAGAAATATTTTGACTTTGCTGAAGTGTTAATATTTTAAGCACAGTGGAGATTTATTTTTCAAGAGAATGTAACAGTATACTCCAGTATTCCAAATGATTGAGACAAATATCTTATACATCCCATAAATCAAGAATGATGTTTATATTCTCTTAAACTTTCATTACAGTTTACTTCTTGAATGATAAGCTTCTACAAGAATGCTAGATTTGGACTGCAAAATCAGGAATGTTCTTTGTTTAGGTTAAACAATCACTATCTCTGAAGTAGAATATGCCTTGCTATTCTAGGAACTGTTTTTAAATGATTTCTTAGAAAATGTGATAAATGGTTCTTCTCAAGATGTGGAATTGTGCTCCAGAAGAACCAGCCTGCAAAAAGAGATATGTAGAAAATAAAAAAGCACAGCTATAGTTTTATGACTTGGAAAACTGGAGATGAGGATGTTGGCGTTTGGGGGTTGCTGTTTGCTTTTTATATTTATTTATTTTTTAATTCATGTGCTATTTGTGTTCTATAAACTAGGTTTGCTTGCAAATCCTGATTGTGTCCTTTTTGTGTAGTTATTTTTAATATCAATGAACAAAAGTAACTTTTACACAGCTGTGTTTTGCATGACCATCTAAGAAATATAGAATTAAAGTTAGCAGAGACACACACACACACATATTTTCATCTCCTGGATTAGTAAAGAAACCATGCTGTAAGCCTTCAGTATGTCCACATTGGCTGTTGTGATGTACAGCAGTGATGTTCAAAGGCATCAGATAACTTATCAGATATGCATAAACCATTTAATGAACCATGGAGGACATCTCACTTGAAATAGGAAAATGGCATGAATGCAAATAACTTTTTTTAACCTAACATAGTTAGCAATGGATGATACCCTGAAGGATGCTTCTGGGATATGTGCTTGATTTCAATTTCTTTTTTAAAAATTTCACTTAGTTATTTGAAGTAACAAAGTAGAGTAGTTAAAAGGGCAAGCTTTGAAATTAGTCACACATGTTTAAATATTTTGAAATTTTCTCTCATAAATGGCATCTGTATATCCTGATCAGTTTCTCAATCACTGAGAACAGCCTTCTCATTTGTAAAAAGAAATACTATGTAAAACGACAGGGTTACTAATGGATTGGACGAGTTAACAAATATCAGCATTTATAACACATATATCATCTGGAAACTCCCTTCCCTCTTGAGATTTAAGTAAATTTGATTCAAGCTCACAAATTCATTAACTGTGAGAATGCAGAAACAGTTGCAAAATTCCAGAACATTTTTGATAGCTTATTTGTTCATGGCCCTCGTTTTCTCAGCAGCTTTATCCATAAGTGATTTCTCAGGTTTGTTCTTGGTCTAATGGGTATCAAGCTCATTTACTTCTACACCCATAATTATACTTTAAAAAAGTGTTTTAAGAAAAGTGTTTTAAGAAATACAATAACATAGTATTTCTTAAATCATTTTGCCAGTTTTTGTCTCCACAACCATGCTATCTTTTATACTTTGGCAACAGCAGTGTAAAAATCCTTTCTTGCCTTAGCAGTACAATTTTATTCACGGGCAGGCTCCTCAGGTTTTCAAATTCTGTTCCAAGTTGTTAATCAGAAATTTTAGTAACGTTTTTACAAGAAGATATCTAAAAAGAATCAATTTTTTTAAACAAATAAAATATGCTGTATCTTTTTTGTACTATAATTATTTTAATATTTGTTAAGATAAGAGAAATGGTTCCTGCTCATTACTTAACAATAGTTAAATGTGGAAATATTAAACTCAGCATGCTTGTCAGGGTCTCTGTGATGGTTAATTTTAGATGTTAATTGGACCGAATTAAGGAATACCTAAAGACATGATAAAGTATTACTTCTGAGTGTGTCTGTGATGATGTTTACAGAGAATAGCATTGTCATTTTTTTTTTTTTTTTTTTTTGTCTTTTTCGTGACCGGTGCTCAGCCAGTGACTGCACCGGCCAGTCCTATATAGGATCGGAACCCGCGGCGGGAGCGTTGCCGCGCTCCCAGCACCGCACTCTCCTGAGTGCGCCACGGCTCGGCTTTACAGAGAATAGCATTGAATCAGTGGGCCCAGTGGGGAAGATGCACCCTCAATATAAGTGGGCACTCTCTAACCAGCTAGAGGCCCAGATAGAACAAAAAAGGAGAGAAAAGGATACCCCCCCCACACACACACACACCCCGAGCTGGGACACTCTTTTGCTCCTGCCCCTAGATATCACAACTCCAGGTTTTCTTGCCTTGGGACTCCAGGACTTACACCAGCAGTCCCCTGGGGTTCTCAGACCTTTGGCCTCAGACTGTAAATTCCACTATCTGCTTCCCTGCTTCTGAGGCCATTGGACTTGGATTGAGCCACACTACAGCATCCAAGGGTCTCCAGCTTGCAGACAGCTTTGTTGTGGGACTTTTCAGCTTCCGTAATCGCGTGAGCCAATTCCTCTTATAAATCCCCTCTTACATAGATGGATGAGAGAGAGAGAGAGAGAGAGAGAGAGAGAGAGAGAGAGAGAGAGAGAGAGAGAGAGAGAGAGAGAGAGAGAGAGAGAGAGAGAGAGAGAGAGGAGAGAGAGAGAGAGAGAGAGAGAGAGCGAGAGAGACAGAGAGGTGTAGACAGACAGATCTCTTATTGGTTCTGTCTCTCTTGAGAACCCTGAATAACACAGTCTCCCTCTTGCTCTTGAGTCCTGGTGGTCCACAGACAGTTCATGTTCTGCTGTTTTTATCTCCATTCATTAATTATTGAGCACTTACTCTGTATCTGGCACTGTTATAAATACTGTAGAGAGAACTTGTGGCTGTCAAGGGATATCTATTATCAGGTAGATAAAATGCCTATTCCTGGGGTTTATGTTTAGAAATATAACATATTTATCAGACATAAAGTTGATGTTTTGAACATTTTTATCAGACATAATGTCAATATTTTGATATCTATCTCTCTTACTCCTTGTCTATTTTTATTTAGTCCAGAAACTGGGCAGAATATACTGGCCTAATTTAGAGGGTACTCAAAACTCCAATATTATTGTTATTGTTAATATTTAACAAAATTTGTCTTTCATTTCTCAGAGCTCACTGACTTTTGACTTCAAAATATATTTGATTTTTCTGTAGAGACATGTTTTAAAATATATAGTTATTAGCTCGGAAAGAGCCAGTAGGCTTTTTCAGCACCAATTAGTGAGTTTTTGCACAAATCTGAGGAGTGATGCTGCTTTTCTTCAGTATAAAATGAGGACCTGCTGCATATCATTCTAAGCTGGTCTTAGCAGCAATATTTCCAATTCACCCATGTCAAATTTTTGTAAGTGATTATTTTAAATTAGATTTGTTTGAAGTGTGAATTTATGCTATCAGATAAAGCTTTTCTTATGCACACACATCGTCACATGTATTTGAATGCACACATATACCCCCATTCTGCCAAATATCGTCCATACTTGAATTACATGCCTTTTTGGATTGCTACCAATGATATTCTCTGTTAGTACAATCATTTGTACTAATTAGACGTTCTGGAGGATTGATATATTTTGATGAGGGGAACAATGATGTGACAATATAGGATGAAATAAAGAAAATAACATTTTATAGCATGGAAATTATGGCAACAAAAAAGGAAGAGAGGTTGAATGCAAAAGCCATGTGTCAGTAGCTTGGGATCTGGGTTTCAGTCAGTGATCTGGGTTTCAGTAGTGCTGCAGCCCCTCAGTGTGAGCAAAGAATGCTAGGCTGAGTCGGGCAGCATGTCAGGGTCCCAGCCAAGTAGGCTGAGCCTCAAAGCATTACACCGGTCCTTGTAGAACAATGCGGTGCTTTACACAATACACAGAATCGGAAGCTGAGTCATACAATGGGCTAACCTGCTCCACAAGTGCCCAGAGATGAGTTTAGGTACACACAACACATGGCTTATAGCCATATTTTAGGGACTAATAGAACTGTTTTCATAGCCATAATTTCCAATTCTATTGGCTGTTGGCCATAAGCCTGCTGGTTTATTTGCTTGCCTGGCCATATTTGTCCTTGAGGTCCCAAAGGTGAAAATTTTGCATTAGTGCTTGTTCCTAAGAAGGGAAACAAACTTTGTTACTTTGTATGTACTTGGTACGTGATAGTCGTGGCATCAAAAAATTACTGAGAAATTATGTATTAATTAATAAAATAATTAATATTTCATATTATTCACTACATTTAATTCAGTAGGCAGAATGAGTCCAATACAACTACAAAAATACAGACAAAAGATGAAGTGAAAATACTTTCTAAATTTACAAGCAGTGGAAACAAATCACAAGTATAAGATTGACTTTATATAGATTTAAATTAACCATATTTCAAAATGTCATGAAAGGTAAATTATTACCACACAAACATTATTACAAATAAAACACACAGGGTCAATATTAGTATCCTATATAAAAATCTGAATAGATAATAGATAAAGGGAATGATCAGACAATTTATTCAACAAAAATTTTGGCTCAAGGAAAGGGAAAATTTCAAGCTCATCAGTGCTCAAAGACAGAAGTGTTAAAAATGCTAGAATGCCAGCATGTTCATACTAATATGGCAAATTTCTATGAAGTTTGGACTTCCATGCAGGTGGATAAGGAAACAGTTTCAGTCTTCTGAACTGCAATTCACCAGTTCCTATCAAGAGTGTCAATAAATTTATTAACTTGTTCTCACTTTTTCTTGCATGTCTATAGGTATTTCAAGCATAAAAAATCTAAAGTTTATCTCCTTTTTCCCTACTATGCATGCGCCTTTAAAATATTTCTTATGTCAGTACATACCAGTATAATCTCGCAGTAATTCATGCCATCTAATCCAAAGGCAAGTCCTGTATCTCACATCTGTTATGACAACATCTCTCTTCCCACCTGCCATCACCCTCGTACAAGCTACTGCCATCTAGCACCATCACCTGGGCACTTGTGATAACCATTTTACTGGTTCCCCGTTGCTTTCTGGCTCTCTGCACATTTCTAAATAGCAACATAATTTTTTTTTAAAAAATTAAGCCTTATCATATGATTCCTGTATTCAAAATATGTTGGTGGCTTTACAGCATGAGTTCTCAAGTCTTACAGTAACCAATAAGGCTCGACATAATCCAGTCCTGATTTTCTTGTGGACTCCATCCACTTCTCTTCTGCTCATTACACTCTGGCCCCAGTGGTCTCCTTACCGACTTTTAAGCATGACATTCCCTCATCTGCACCATCTCTCCCCTACGTATCTGTGCCTCATGTCTCAGATCAGAAATACCCTCCTTACAGAAGCATGTCTACCCTGCTCTATCCTCTTAATCTGCTTTATTGTTTTTCCTAGTACTCACTATAATATAGGTGGTAGTTTATTTATTATCTATTTCACTAGAGTTTAAAATCATTAAAGGCCTGTATTTTTCTCCCTTTTCCTAGCTAGTCAAAAATATCAGTTAAATAACTGAGTTAATTAATAATGTAAAATCAGAATGAACCTAAATGAGCAACAATGAAAAAGTAGCTAAATTAAATGGAATATTAAAAATTATATTTTCAAAAATATTCACTAATTTAAATAAGCAATTATCATAATTATTAATTATCATAATGTAATATGTTTATCATGGTCGATTCAATTTAGCAAGCATTCTTATACCAACACACAAAACCTTAAATTACAGTGACTATTTCTGAGTCTTAATATTGTGTGATTTTTGTGTATTTTGTACAAACTTTATCTTACTAAATTTCTATTTTTCTTTAGTGTTAAAGAAAAAAGAAAAGATTTCTCTCTCAGACAGAGGTCTGAAACCAAGCTTAGGTCCAGTCAGGGTTGCCATCTGTAGAATGGGTCAGGATTAGTTAAGATCAAAGCAAAAAAGGGCATTCAATGAAATCTCTCCATAGAATCATTTGCCAGCTATCTTCAGTTTGCCCCTCTGGGTCTATTCCCTACCCTGTCCACCCCACTCTCTGCTTCAGAAGCTGACATGTAGAGACCACATCAACCGGTCTTCCTACCATCTTGGTTCTTAGTTTCAGTGAACAGACAATCCGGCAGGACACTGAGGATCACAGGAAGGTTATTTGCTCCCCAGCTCCCTTCCTGCCAAGTAGCCTACTGCTGACCACCCCTTGTTGGAAGGCCACTGCTTCTCTCCAGGAAGCTGAATCTATTCATCTCTTGCCACCTGCATTCCCTGTCCTAGTCATTTTTAGTTGGTAAGTGCTCAATTGCTACTAAGTTCTCATGACGGCTCTATTTCTGTGGTCCTCCTACATCAGATCTTGATAAACAGAACATCTTCACGTTATTATATCTCATCTTGTTTCTGTGTCCCACTGATTGTTTTCAATGGAAATCCTGAATGAGACCGCTCTGGTGCTCAACCTCCTATCTTCTCCATCTCATTATCTTCTGCCAGGCATTGCTGAGGCAAGGCAATAGGATATACTAGGGGTATCCTCACATCACCTCACACCAATTGCACTATATATTTACCTCTTTTAGGCCCTGGACTCTGGACTTCCTTGCATGGAATATCTCCAGGAATCCACCCCAGCCATCCTGATGCATGAACAAACTTGGAAGTAAGAAAGAGTTAACAAACCATGAGGTGACCTCTGACCAATAAGGGACAAGAGCTAGTGAATGAGTACTCCCTACTCCCTTCTCTTGCAATGGCAATTCTGAGGCACATGTTTTACCTAGGTCTTGTGGTATCGCAGCAGAATTAAACGTTGGTTTCCCATGGCAGTGAACCAGCTCAATAATGCATGTTTGGATTGGCTTCCTTCCATCCTTATCTCATTCTTCTAGGTCTCCAAAACCTGTCCTTCGAGAGCGTCCCAAATAAACTACTTCTTGCGAACACCTGCCTCAGGTTCTGTTTCCTGGAGATATCTCGACCTTAGAGATACCATGATTGATGCAGTCATTACACACACACACACACACACACACACACACAGACACACACACACACACACACACACTCACACACTCACACACACACACGCAATTTTAATTTAATACCCAAAATGCCTGTTGTATTAAAGAAATCATTATTTAGGATAGTCCAATGTTTGTTGTTTCTCTTTCTAATATGTCCCTCATCCTCATCCTCCAACATTATCTCCGCCCTCCTACTTTCCATCCTCACCGTTTTCACACGAATGGGAACAATGTAGCTCAGTGCACTCTGGCTTATCCATCAGTAAATTTTTCCAGTGTGGTTCCTGACAGGTCTTAAAGTGATTCATAAAAGCATTTCCCCTGAGGGCAACGAGACCACCAGTCAGAAGTAATAAAGCCTTTTAGTGAAAGGGAAATCGGAAAAAAAACTTCATATTCTCTGTACATTTTCAAAATTGAGTTAATTAAAACTTCAGTTTCCAGACTTATAGAATAAATTCCTAGCTTAATTTCCATAGCAAAGCCATAGGCAAACAGGTGCTGGAAAGAATTCTAATCCCTCCCTTTCATAACCTGGTCTATGGGAGCCCTAACCAGTTAGGGAACATCTGCAGTAAGGCTGTGCAGACCAGGTTTAAAGATGGTGCTGTCTCACCACAGAGGGGCTGGAGGTTTCCTCTACCCCAGCCTGATTTCACAGGACAGGAGTTCAAAGTCTTTCTTCTGCAGAGAGAAGACTAAGCAAGCAAACCAGACTAAATATCACAGGAAGGATTAGACGCGTGCAAGCTCTGTGAACATACCCAAGTGTAAACTCTTAAAAAGATAAAACACTGGGAAAATATCAGCATGACAGAAGTTTTCTTTTTCTTTTTCTTTTTTTTTTTCCTGGAATAATAGCTATCATTTTGATTTTTCTTTTTTCATAAACTAGTTTCCATGGATTCTGGTTACAGATCGGAAGTGGAGAAATAGAAATATTGGAACAGCAAGAGGAATCTGTTCTTGGGCCATTTCCAGGCAAGACCTGAAATGGCAACTCCCAGAGAGGAGGCAAGAAAGCCTGCTGTCTTGAGATTTCCAGAGAGGTTTTGCATCTGAAAGAGATCTGAGTTTGCAGAAGATGCCAATTAATAGAGCTACCATGGCACATTAATGTAAACCTCAAATCATTTGAGGTTTGCCCTTTTCTCTTTAAAATTGCATCTTGTATTACAGATTAGTGTAAACATTGAAGGTTATATTTCCCCTCCCTTCTTATTTCTGATTTACATTTACAGGAAAGTCAAGTGGAAAACCATGAGCTGGGAAATGCCACTTATTTGCAAAGAGGCATTACTGTTCTAGGCCTGTGGGCTGAATTATGCAATTCAAAGTATCATGTGCCAATCCCACCCATACCTCATCCGTTCCAACACCACACACGGAGCCGTTGGTCTAGTGCCATTTCACCAGCACTGTTTGAGTTTCTAAAGGAAATTAGTTTAGAGATGCACTCATGTATCAGATGTGAGACACATCTATGAGGCCCTGAGCATCAGACAATACCAGGAGATAGCTCAAAGATTGTATATAGGTTTGCTTCTTCACTGTGTTTTGACTTGAGGTGTCTGTTTCTATTGGGAAAGCAATTAATCTAACTAATGCGGCTCACATTTGTTTACTTTTCATAAACATCTCTGACCACAAAATTCCCAAGATATAAAATATAGCCTGTAATATGGGCTCTACTTATTCCTTCATTTTATCTACTTTTTCCTTTCAAACAATGAACACCATCAGTATTATCCTTCTGTCCTTGTAGGGGATTTTATTTTTAATTGCAACAATTGATTATACGTATTTGTGGGGTACAGAGTTGAATATCAATACCTGTGTACGATGTGTGATGATCAAATCAGAATAATTAGCATGTTCGTCTTTACAAAATGTAAACATCCCTTGTGCCCATTAATCAATTTCTCCCTAACTCCTCTCCCTCTACCCTTTTCCTCTACCCACCTCTAGTAACCACAGTTCTGTTCTTTCCTTCTGAAAATACAACATATTATTGTGATTCTTTTCCTTCCTTCCTTCCTTCCTTCCTTCCTTCCTTCCTTCCTTCCTTCCTTCCTTCCTTCCTTCCTTCCTTCCTTCCATTTATTTATTTATTTATTAGCTCCCACTATGGGTAAGGACATGTGCTATTTCTCTTTCTGTGCCTGGCTTATTTCACTAAAGGTAATTTTCTCCAAGCTCATGCATGCTAGGGCCTTTTTTTGTTGTGTCTTTGTCTGATATTGGTATTGGGATGATGCTGACTTTATAAAAGGTATTTAGGAGAAGGGCCTGTTTCACTTTTTGGAATAGTTTGAAAAGGATTGATATTAATCCTTCTTTAAATATTTGGTAGAATTCAGCAGCAAAGCCATCTGGTTCTGGGATTTTCTTTGTTGGGAGACTGCTGATTACTGCTTCAATCTTATTGCTCATTATTCACCTCTTCAGGTTTTATTTTTCTTTTTGGTTCAATCTTGGTAGTTTGCATGTGTCCAGAAATTTATACATTTCCATGAGACTTTCAAATTTGTTGCCATATAGTTGTTCATAATAGTCTCTAATGATTCTTTTTATATCTGTGGTATCAGTTGTAATGTCTCCTTTTTCATTTCTAATTTTTGTTATTTGGGTCTTCTCTTTCTTTTTTGTAGTAGAGCTAATAGTTTGTCTATTCTGTTTATGTTCTCAAAAAAACAACTTCTTGTTTCATTGATCTTTTGTATCAATTTTTGAGCCTCTATTTCATTTAGTTGTACTCTGATCTTAATTATTTATTTCCATCTACCAATTTTGGAATGAGATTGTTCTTGATTTTCTAGCTCTTTGAGAAGAAAGATTAGGTTATTTTAATCTTTTTTCCCCCCCTCTGGTCAAGTATTTACTGCAATAAATGTCCCTCTTCATACTGCTTTTGAAGTATTGTATAGGTTTCTGTAAGTTGTATTTGTGTTTTCTTTTGTTTCAAGGAATTTTTCAATTTCTTGCTTTATTTCTTCTTTCACCTATTGATCGTTCAAGAGCATGTTGTTTAATTCCCATGTATTTGTATTGCTTCCAAAGTTTTCTTTGTTGTTAAATTCTATTTGTATTCCGTTGTGGTCTGAAACTATACTTGGTAGGATTTCAATCTTTTTGAATTTGTTGAGACTTAATTTATGGCCTAACACATGATCCGTGTACTGTAGAGATGAATGTGAATTCTCCATTTGTGGATGAAATGTTCTGTAAATGTTTGTCAAATCCATTTAGTCTAAAGTACTGTTTAAATTCAATATTTCCCTGTTAAATTTTTGTCTAAGTGATCCATCCAGTGCCAAGAGTGGCATGTTAAAGTCCCTCACTAATATTGTGTTGGGGTTTATCTCTCCCTTTACATCCAATAGCTGTTGCTTTATATATCTGGGTGCTCCAATGTTGGCTGCATGTATATTTACGATTATTATATACTCTTGCTTCACTGACCCTTTTATCATTTTATAATGTCCTTCTTTGCTTTTAATAGTCCTTGCTTTGAAGTCTAATTTATCTGATATACGTATGACAACTCCTGCTCATTTTTGATTTCCGTTTGCATGAAATATCTTTTTCCATGCTTTCACTATTTGTCTTTGTGTATCTTCATTGGTGAAGTAAGTTTCTTGCAGACAGCATGTAATTAGGTCTAGTTTTTTAATCCATTTAACTGGCCTATATCTTTTAAGTGAAGAATTTAATTCAATTACATTCCGTGTTGTTATTGAAAGGTATTGCCTTGTTTCTGCCATTTTATTAAATTTTATTGTCATTTTATATTTTTTTTGTTCTTTTCTATCCCTTTTACTGTTTGTCTTTGCTGCTTGATGTTTTTTTTTTATAGTGATTAGATACATTTTCTTTCTCTTTCTCATTTGCTTATCTGTTATACTAGTGATTTTTATTCTTTTTCATGTATTTATGGTGATATATATATATCACTCTTTTGATTCTAGATGTAGGACTTCTTTCATGATCTGATGAAGGGCTGGTCTGGTGGTGATAAATTCCCATAGTTTTTCTTTGTCTGGGAAAGACAGTATTTCTCCTTCATTTCAAAAGGAAAGTTTTGCTTGATATAGTATTTTTGGTTGGTATTTTTTTTCTTTTAGCAATTTGAATACATCATCCCACTATCTCTGCACCTGTAGGGATTCTGTTGAGAAGTCTGCTGTTAGCCTGATGGATATTCCTTTATAAGTGATTTGATGTGTTTCTCTTGCTGTTTTTAGAATTCTTTGTCTTTTACTTTTAACAATTTGACTATAATGTGTCTTGAGGAAGTCCTTTTTGGGTTGAATCTGTTTGGGGATCTTTGAGCTTCTTGGATCTGTGAGGACCATATCTCTTTCAATACTTCAGAAGTTCTCAGATATTATTTCATTAAATAGACTTTCAATGCCTTTTACTTTCTCTTCTCCTTCCAATATACCCATAATATGGATGTTTGTATGCTTATGGTTATCAGAAAGATCTTGCAGGAGTTCTTTATTTTATTTTTTATTTTTAAAAAATTTTTCGTTCAACTATATAAATTCAAAAAGACTGTCTTCTACTTCAGAAATTCTCTTACTTGACTCTTCTGCTTATGCTCTCAGTTATATTTTTATTTTGTTGAAGGAATTCTTCGGTTTCAGGACTTCTGCTTGGTTCTTCAATCTTTTTTCTATTTTTTGTTGAATTTCTCTTATATGTTCTAGATTTTTTGTTTGTTTACTTTATTATGATTTCTTTCTCTCATTTTTTTTTTGTCCATCATCTTCAGTTTTCTTAATATTGCCATTTGGGATTCCTCTTCAAGTGATTCACTGATTTCCTATAGTTTGGGGTCTGTTATTGGAGAATTCTGGTCTTCTTTTGAGGGACTCATGTTTCCCTGTTTGTTCTGTCCACACTTCTTTCAGCATTCTGGTCACAACCATTTAACCAATCCCTAAAATGTTCCAATCTTTCCCTCATCTTTTTGTCTTCTTCTGAGTCCTCCAAACTCCTCCAATCTTTGCCTATTATGCAGTTCCAAAGCTGCTTCCACATTTTCAGGTGTCTGTACAGCAGTGCCCCATTCCTAAGTACCAATTTCCTGTATCAGTCCATTTTCATGTTGCTATAACAAAGTACCTGAGACTGGGTAATTTATAAATAACATAGGTTTATTTGGCTTATGATTTTGGGACAGCTGCATCTGGCACGGGCCTCAGGCTACTTCTACTCATGGCAGAAAGTGGCAGGCAGATAGATGGTGGGTACAAGCAGATTATATGGCAAGAGTAAGCAAGGGGTGAGGGGGTTGTGCCAGTGTCTTTTAAACAACCAGCTCTCATTGGAACTAATAGAGTGAGAACTCGCTCACTACCCCCACTCTCCAAAGAGAGCATTAATCCATTCATGAGGGATCCGCCCCCATGACTCAAACAGCTCTCAACACTGCCACTTTGGGGATAAGATTTCCACGTGAGTTTTTGCGGGACAACACATCCAAACTCTATCACATGGTATGTTAAAGTTTTTGTTTGTGTATTTTTTTTATCATAGTTGAAAATTAGAAGGAGATATCTAATTCCCAGGCAAATATTCAATGTAGTGATTGACAGATTTAGATTATAATATAATATTTCCTAGTTCCCTTCATATCTTTTAACAGGGAGTGAATCTAGGGAATAGAATCTGCTTGCTTCTTAAAACCGTAACTCAGAATTAAGCTCAGAACTCTACAAAAGAACCCCTCAGAAGGTTGTTCTTAAGAGTGTCATGAGAACAGCACACATTTCAAATACAATGGTTAGAAAGGATTGAATAGATAAGAAGCTTCTTGGTCTTAAAGAGAGCCTGTAAATGACGTTGTTCTTTCGGAGACATCTGCAATGTAAAGGACCATTTACAGACAACTGCTGAGATGCAATGAGATACAGAATTCTCTTCCTATGTAAAGACCAATAATATTGAACCTTCTGTTTATTCAATTTTTTTTGGTGTGTGGGGAGATTTTTATTACTGTTGCTGGAGGAGGGGAATAGTCAGTTTTAGGACACCAGACTTATATAATATTCTTTCACTATTCATTTGCATTCTTTGTTTCAAAATGACTGCTTCTTCTCCACTTCCATTATTAGCAGCTGAGATCTTTTCTAAATCATGTTCAAAAGGAATAATCTATACCTTGAATTAATTTCTAAATGAATTAATTTCTACTAGGGTAGCATTGCGATGGATTCTCTTTTTGTTGAGAAACTAGCCTTCTGAGTTTTAGTTGTGACTTGCTGTTTAGAAATTATTCCGGATGTTAGTTGTAGTTAATTAATGTGCATGTGATTTATGGTTATATCTCATGTCTTATTTCGTTCATGAGAAATTTTACTCTTTGTTTCCTCATAATATTTTCACAGCACATATTTTACCAACTGAGTTTTACATACTCATCTGTAGGAATCACTTGCATCTATTTGTTTTGTTTTAGTTTGCTTTGCATATGTGTGTGTATGTTTTTATACATATGTGTGTGTGCCCTTCCCCTAACATGTGACCCCTTTCTTCCCCCAATTCAGAAGCATTTGTCCTATCTGGCCACTGAATGGTGATTAAGTGTCTTCTTCCTAAGCATATGGATCATTAAGCGTCTGGTAGCCAGTGCAGATTGCTTTGATTCATGGACAGGATTCCAAGGGACATTATTAACATGAAATCAGAGAAACATTTCACCTTGTCTTCATTAATTAAATGATTTATTAATGAAACTTACAACTATGCTTGATTATTACTAAATGTGATAAGGCAATAATTCACACAATATTTTTAGTTCATAGAGAAATGCTTATATTTGTGTTATGAAATATCTTGTTGCACCTATGAAATAGTCTTGTAACTTTTTACCCTAAAACTCACTACCTTCAATATTCCTCTTAGGATCTGCTCTCTCTTTGCCAGATCTCAAACTAAAGGAAACCTTTTGGGAAAAACATTGAGAAATGTTCATAATCTCGCATGGCACTACATTGTAATTGCTTATTTACATGTAAGGTCTGTTAGTTTTGTTCTTCACTGCATCCCCAATACTAGGTAATCGCTTAGTTGAAACACTAGTTGAGTGAATATAAACAATAAATGTCTTATCTTGCACTCTGGTTATACTTACCACCTGTGAGATAAGATGGAGCTCAACTTCACTAAGTGGAATGGTTCAGCAAATAAGGTTATCTAGACATTTGATGATGGGAGATATATAACCATTTCTTTCCTTTCCTAGTTAATTAATCAATCTGTATATTCTTCCCCTACTTGAAGGGTGCTCCCTTTATTAAGTGGAAAGTTGGGTTGAATGCCCTTGAATTGTGTTTACAGAAAAGCTCTACTCGTGATTAGCTCATAAAACCAATACTCAAAAAAAATTTCAAGCTTTCTTACCAAGAAATTTGTACTGGTTTGAAAATTCTTACATTTAAGCAGTAAAAAATTGTGCACAAACTTGACTGAGTAATGTTTCTATTTAAAAAAAAAAGGAAAAGAGAAAAACTTTGGCCAGTTATTTGAGGCTATTTTAGCTAATTTATCAATTGATAAAAAGCATTAATACAAATTTTCCACACTCCATGTGTTCATATTTTTCTCTATTGCCAAATTGTAAATTTTACTTAAACAAAACATAGCACAACAGGAAGAGAAAATCATCAGCAGCCGATAAAGGTACTGCCAGCCTCAGAATGGAACAGGAGGCAGAACGGTGAGAATAGAAGATACACGTGGCTCCTAGAGGGATCCTTACAGTGAGCCTGGAAGCCATTGAAAGAAATTAGGTATTATTCAAGGTCTTTTCACCAAACAATATATCAAAGCATCCATGGAGTGCATTAAACCAAAATACATTTATTAAGACAAAGTTCTTTTTTATCCTGCTCCTAACTTAGCTACCTTTGCTATGAAATTCCTGGTCCCTCAGCCTATGTTTTGGTTTCTGCATGTAGAATATTTTGTTCTGAATCGAGTTGCTTCTTTTCTCCTGAGTAGGAAAATTTAAATGGTATTTTGGTACAGTCATCTGTATTAGTTTGCTAGGGCTACCTAAACAAAGTACCACAAACTGGGTGGCTTAAACACCAGAAACTTATTGTCTCAAGATTCTGGAGGCTAGAAGTCCAAAATCAAGGTGTTGGTAAGGTTGGCTCCTGCTAAGGGGTTGAGGGAAGGATATGTTTCAGGCTTCTCTCTCTGACGTGTAGAAAGCTGTCTTCTCCCTGTGTTTTCGCATCGTCTTTCCTTTGCATGTCTGTTTTTGCACATGCATTCTTTTTATAAGTTCATCAGTTATATTGAATTCAGACCCATCCCTATGACCTCATCTTAACTTAATTAATTAGATCTGCAATGACCCTATTTACAAATCAGTTCACATTCTGCAGTCATGGGGTTAGAACTTTCAACATATGAATTGGGGGCAGACACAACTCCCATTCCCTGACTTTCCCTATATCACCCTGTCATTCCTTTTCTAGTCTTCCACTACTAGAAGGTAACATAAGTCAAGCTCTACCCAATAGAGTAGAACTCCAGAGGCATATAATCTAGTGGTTCTGCTCATTGGTTCTGGAATCATGCCGCTGGGATGGGCTTCCTGATGTTACCACTTTCTAGCTCCGTGACCTTTATTTCCTCAGATGATTGCATCTACCATGTGAAGTGCTCAGCAATTTTGCTCATATTACACTTACAATTATTTATTATAAAATATTACTGACGTAATAAACCACCATCTAAGTCCAGTTAGTAGTGGATAGACTTTGAATGTTTGCAATCCTAGCAAAGAGCACATAGTTTGGAAAACATGGAGATACAGGTTTCACCTTTGGTTGGAATATGAGGATAATCCTGCCTAAGAGGTCAATGATTCAAGTTTTACATATGTTTCAGGTAATCACAAGAGACACTGAAATTCCAAATGTTTTTTTGCCTCTGAAATTAGGTACCAGCCTCCTTGAAAAGTCAATTGGATGCGCACGCACACACACACCCACCCACACACACAACACACACACACACACACACACACACACACACACACACACACACACACACACACACACACGTATATATGGCTATAAAATGAGAGGATCAACAAATGATAATTTCTCATGCATTTAAAATGCAGCAAAGATTCATCAAAAAGCATAAAATATTCTTAGATATATAAAGTATATTCATATATAAGAGTATATTTCAAAGATATCAATGACCAAGTATACATAACATAAATTCATTCCCTCAGGTTCAGATATGTGCTTTAGAACTCAAAGCTCAAATAACAGCGGGTTTTTTGTAAGTTCTCAAATGTACTTGATTTACCTTAAAGAGTTGTTTGTAAATTAAATTTTAGAATTCTAATTATATATTATGTTTCCAGAAAGGCTCACCAATTTTTAATCTTTCTACTCTTTGAATTGTGTACCCTAATTTAATTTCTATCATTTCACATATTTGAATTTTTGTTTTCTGAAAGCTGGAGTTATATTAAAAGTGCAAACAGAAAGATAGTATCAGATTCAAATAAATAAGTATATATTGAGAAAATACCAGTTACTAGATGTTGAAGATATAGACAGATATCAATAGTTATAGGTATTGGTATAGATATAGACAGATATCTCTATGCCCATCTGTCTATATCCATCCACTTGGCATTGCACACTGGGAAAATATGATAATATTTCCAATATACAACAGGAGTTTAGCATTGCATGAAGAACGACCTTCAAATACTATCTGTATGACTGTGATAGTATTTTAAATGGCCCAAAACCATTTAAAAATGGGTGAATAGAAAGAAAAGTGAGTTTATTGGAAACCTGACTCCTTTTGCTCCTACTCATTTTTCTTTTAAAACCTATACAGATTAGTGAGGTAAAATCATTATGTTTCCAATAATATAACATTTGGCACATTTTATGTCTGAGCTGCTTTCTTTGTTTGACTTTGATTGTATGCCTTTAGGGTAGGGACCATATAATGATTTATATAGTGATGCATGTTTGGAGTTTAAGAAATAAGAAACAGTAAAGAAAGATTGCTTAGCAAAGATACAACTTTTATGCTAAAGACAAATTGGCTAAATGACTTATAGTTATTTTCTAGTATATAGAAAACAATGATATAACATATCTTCACTGAATGGAATAAAGCTTTTCATCATTTTAATAGCTCAGATTAATCTAGTTGTACATACTCTCTCTTGCTCTCATTCGAAACTTTAAATTCAGCTTTACATACATTTTTTAAATGCAATTACTTTGTTGAATATGCACTTTTGAGTAAAAATTAATAAGAACATCGGTTCATTGGCAAATGGTATACTACAATTCATCTGCTGAGCATAGTACATCCAACAACATTTGGAGCCATTCTAAATTAAACTTATGCAATAAAGGTGAAAATATTTCACTTGCATTTAGCTTTATTTCTGGCTTTCATACACCATTAGCTTTCAGATAATGAACTGTTTAATCTTTTGTGTTGTTATTAGTATTTAATTCCTTGACATACCATACACCAAGGGTCCCTCCATGATGTCACATCAAAGAAGAACATCCTTATGTTTCTTGTTTCATTGTGACATCCATCTAGGCTCATGTTTGTTGGAACAAGAAAATCATGCAGAAGCTGCAGATTATCTTATTCATTCCTACCTTAGGGCCTCTGATAAGTGTTCTCTTCCTGGAACACTCTCCCACTTCTCTTATCCTATTCTCTCAAATTTTCTATAGCCAGTTATCACTTATCATTCAAGTTTTGGAGTAAATCATTCTTCCTTAGGAGACTCTTTTCCTTTACTTCTACCTTCTAAGTTAGGTGCCCTATTAACATTACCTAAGTCCTTGTACTTTCCCTAAAATTGTATTCATTAGATGAGTCATTACTTATTTGAGAGGCATCTTCATGACCAAATAATAAACCCCATAAAGGGATGAATTTCCTGAGTTAAGCACTGTTGTACCATTAGATTAATCTTAGTGCCTGGCACATAGCAGTCATTCAATAAATATTTGCTGAATGACTGAAAGAACATTGTTTGGCCTTAACTGAAAGAATTTTGTTTAACTTTTTATGACCACCACACAAGAAGATAACACACACTCTGGAGGCAAAATAGTCCAGGTTTACTTTTGAATATGGCTTGTAAGTGGAAGGCACTTTCAGTATTTAATGCAAATCATGTGCTTTCCTTGAGCAAAGCAATATACCAGTGCAAAATGTACTATAGATTTTCATACAAACTGGACATCCTTAGGTTTATGACCTGCTGTTGAAACAATGAATTTAACTTTGTTTTTTCTTTAAAAATGATTTAAGATTATAATGTATTGGCATCCTCTGTAGGAAAACAAAACAGATTTATTAATAATCTACCTATGAACTTAGCACAGACTGAAAGAAGTCCTTCACAAAGGTTTATTTTTATAGCTTCAAGAGATCTCTAGAGCAGGACTATGTAGGTTAAGAGGCAGGACTGTGGGGATGAGAAAAAAATGGCTTGATAAGGCTGGAAGACAGGCAGAACTTAAAGTCAGGAGCTGAGAAAACCTAGAGGAAGGAACCTGAGCTGTAGCACTGAAGAACTAAAAGACAGAACCAATACCAAGAGGGACCCAGAATGTCTGAGCAATATAAATACCTTTGTATAATTGGCAGAAAAATGTGTAAATCTTGGTATGCTTTTTGTTTGTTGATTGGTTGGTTGGTTTTGGTGAATCAAAAATTTTCTATATTACTAGAAGTTACATAGAAAAGTTCTAAATAGTTCTGTATATATAAACACTTTTATGAATAAAAGAATAAATTACAATATGTAATTGATATTTCATTATGCCATGAGATCAGAATTCTCTCTTTACCCATCTGGACCTGCAAATTTTCAGAAATGTATTCTCATTTGTTAATTTTTAAATTATTTTTTCTGCAACCCAATATTTAGTAGGAAAGCACATTGTCCAAGTAAGCACATTGTCCTAAGAGATATGAAAAATTGTCTACTCATCTTTAAAAATTTTGTCTATCTATAATAACTCTAATCTAATTTAAATGAAGTCTGAATTATTGCAGAATTTTCTGTAACTTGAATCATCTGTTTAAAAGAAAATGTTGAGTACAAGAAAAATCTTTCACTAATGCAAGAGTATGAATAATCTATAGATTTAAGCTATATCAAAATAATGCACAAGTCTTTCATTCAGCCTCATGTTATCCCTCTGAAAAGTTATTTTAGAAGAGGAATTTATGTTGGATTTATGGACTGTCATGATGTAGTAATGAAATCACCTTTGAAAGTTAAATAAAAATGGAAAACAACTTGTTGGTCCAAGTATTAGAACTCTTTTCTCTCTTTTTTTCCTTCCTAAAATGTTTGTCTTGATTCAAATCATGGAGAACCTTCCTCTCTCCTCTCATTATTTTACTCACCCACTTTTAAATTTCACCTGACAGTATTTCAACTAAAATGGTGTGAGAGATGTAAATGTATTTTAATAGGAATATAAATTTAGTCATTCATCTGTTTTTATGACTATTAGTTATTCTGAGTAAAATTTCAAAGGATAGAATCCTTAACTATGTTTAGCCAGTTCCTGCCCTCTGTTCATTTCATCTCATTAAATGTCAAACATTTATGGTAATGGTTCCAGTGTGTTTTGAGGACACTATGAACATAGAGTATTTAAGGGTCTCACAGTTAGGTAAGCTCATGTTCAAAATATAAAACACAGTCTTGAATTTCATTATATGGTGCAGTCTCTGTCCCATTTCATATCATTTCATGATATTCAATACTATGTTTTTCCCAAACAAAGACTATTTCTGAATAATTTTATAATTCTAATTTCAGAGTGAGAGGCAGTTGGAAAAAAAAGCTAAACCGTATTCTAATTACGTTGAGGTATAGCAGTGGTTTAGATTGTTCCAGGAAAATAGTTATCCTTTTGAGGAGTAACAGCTTCCAGAATGTTGAATGCAAGGCTAACCAAGCATAAAGTCTTTTATTTCTGGCCTCTGTGCACTTGGGAAATGGCACCAGTTGCATTAGCAGTAAAGTCCTTTGTAAACGAATCAACTCTGAAGGAAATTGAGAGTCTTAAATGTTAAAGAGAGAATCTATGAAGAATCTTCAAGCTCAGGGGCACCAGCATTCTCAAGTGTGAAATTCATTATTCTACCATGATTAAGGCAGTTCGTCACCAATTATAGAAGCGTGTTCTTAGGCAATCAGTGGAGGTTAAAGAATTTCTTCTTTCTTTCTAGAATTAGTTTCCTAATTAATAAAAGTGAATTTTAAAATGGTCCTCTGAGAAACAGCTGCATTATCTATTGTTCATGGAACAGCCTTGCAGTCGTGCTTGTTTTTTGGCATTGAGATAGAAATGAAAATGATTTGCATAAGAGAATGTTATTTTCTCTGTTGATTGTTTTTCTCTCTTTTTCTTTTCCTGTATATTGTTCATTTCTATTATTTTAATGACAAGTGACTTTTACTCAGAAAACAACAGTCTGCTATTTTTTGACCTCACAAAACAGGTTAAAAATATATTCATATAAAATAAGTATTAGATTAGACTTTGTTTTAAATTAACCATTATATATTCTATGAATGGAATTCAAATTCATCATAAATCTGTTTAGAATATACAGATTATACATAATTAAATCTTCATTTGAAAACAGACTTTGCAGAGTAATTTTAACAGCAAAGTATGATATTTGAGGGACTTAGTGCCACCTTTCCTAAACTACTTTAAAAATAAAAAAGTTTTATGTTCATCTAAAATTTTTCAAATGAAAATTTTATTTTGCTTCCTAAATATAATGAATACTCTCTTGAAAAGAAATAAAATTTCTTATTTGAATTTCACTACCATTCTTTTTATTTTTTATTCTCAGCAACTGTTATGAGTTCAACTGTTTTGTTTTTGTTTTTGTTTTTTTTTTTGAAAATTTATATGTTGAAGTCCTAATCCCCAGTACCTCATAATGTGACCACATTTGGAGATAGTGTCTTTATAAACTCAATCACATTCAAATAAGGTCATTTGAGTAGGCTCAGAGAGATACACATAGAAGAAAGATGGTGTGAAGAGACAGGAAGAACAGCCCTTCCAAGGCAAGGAGAGATGCCTGCAGCAGATCCTTTCCTCCTGGCTCTCAGAAGTAAAGAAGTAAACAACCCTGTTGTGTTCTGATGTCAGACTAATATCCTCCAGAATTGTGAGAAAATACATTGATGTTGTTTAGGCTTCTCAGTTTGTGGTACTTTGTGGCAAACTTAAACTAAAAAAGAAATCTATTTATTGCTAAGTGGTCCGTTTCAATCAAAATGTTTTAAAATTGACTCTTAATTGTAATGTGTTTTAGAAGTAGAATACAGGTGCTGAGAGCATTGGACTTTACAATCAACCCATCTGTCTTCTAGCTGTGAGACAACGGGCAACTTGTACAACTTCCCTGTTCCACAGTTCCATCATTTATTAAGTACAAATAACAGTATTTCCTAACTCATGAGGGTATTGGTGAGGATTAAAACAGATGAAATATATAAAATGCTTACCCAACTGCCCTGCCTCTAGTTAACACTCCATAAATTTTAGTGACCATAAAGGTGGCAATTTATCAATACAAATCACTATTGAAGTTTCATCTTTCACGAACAGTAAACATAGGTAGGGATCTACTACATTTCTAAATGTTAAGATTTGCAGATATATCACAGCCCCTGGGGAAAACCTTACCAATAACTTGTTCCATATTAATTACTTCAACCAAACTTCCTCAAAGCTGTCCCCATTGAATAACATGTGTGCACCATTCACTGTCCTACATGCTCTCAGGATACAAAGATGCACCAGTCAGCCAGCCTGATGATGAGATGCTGATGCTTAGTTAGAGAGATAGTACATGGATACACGTGGCTCCATTGCAAAGGAATGATAATTATCAAAAGAAAACAGCAGTGAAGATGAATCCCACATCTGTGCTCCCCAGAGAAAAACTTTCTAAAACATGTTATCCCATCCTTCAATACTTTAGCAAGTCATCCCTTTTTGAGTGAATATATGAGGGTACTTCAAAAACTTCATGGAAAATAGAATTAAAAAATAATATACATCCATGAACTGTTTGAAGTGCCCTCATATTAACTAACTACACCTTTATATATAGCATCATCTATGTCAGGATTTGTGTTAGGCTCTCCATTTAAGCAGATGGAATGAAAGAGCAAGGGAGTGGGCTGTGATTAGTACTCTCTCCTTGAAGCCATTTTGTATACATCCCCTGATTAATAACTATTGAAATTTTGACAGATGGAAAAGTACTTCCTAGGTGTGCTCAGACAAAATTAGTCCCACTTGTTTATGTTTTTATAAAAGATGTGCTTTCTTGAGTCATCACGCTTAATCATGCTATATTGTTACCAATTCATAAAAAACTGTCTACTCTACCACATTCTCCAACATGTTAATTCTTATAAGAATAATGTTATCTTTTTATATGCTCAAAACCTAGCACAGTGGCCAGCATGTATCAGGTGCTGTAAAATAAAAAGAATAAGTACATTATTCTAGAAGAGGAAAGGGGAAAAGGAGGAGGTAAATAATCATGAAGAACTGCATGAAGTATTCATGCAGAACCTTGGATGAGGGAGGGAATAGATAAGAGAATATGGTAAGAGAAGAAAATTCCAGGCAGATGGAAAATCAAGAGCTAAAGCACACATATGGGGAAAGGAATATGTGCTGAAATTACAAACAAGTCAATTTGGCTAGGGTCTAGTGTATAAGAACATGAAAAAAGCAGAATTTAAAAAAACAAATCACATTTACATCATGGAGGCTCATAAATGCAAGGCTAGGGAATCTCAACCTTAATTGTCACAGCTCTTAAAACAATACTACATGATTCTTCATTGCCTCTGGCATAATCTGTCAACAGTTAGTAATTTGAAAAAGACAAGGTAGAGAGTTCCATTGGTGTCCAGATACATTAACTCAAATTACTCTATGGTTAGTTCAACATGAATATACTTTAATTCACTAATACAAAAATTTTCTTAGTTATTTTGGTACATTTTGAATATACCACTTAGTTGAATATATTATGTTTCCTGTCTTAATTCTTTCCTCTTAAATGGAGAGTAAATTTTACCTGTTGTGTTCTATAAATGCTGATAACTTCAATCTACAGTACTTAAGTACATCCAAATCTCCTGGAAAATGTGAGATTTATGTAATATAAACAACCAGCAATAAAATAGGATCATAATATGAGATTTATGAAGTCAAGAATATTATTTATTTAACCAAATATTCATCAAATTCTCTATAAAGCTTGAAGTAAAATAAAATCAGAAAGCAAGGCTTGAGCGAAAGCTACATGGTACCAAGATAACTTTAAGAAACCTTTAAAAATCTTTAAGAAAAGAAACAGCCTGCAGTGTAAGTTAGTTCTGGGTACTTGGTTGAAAGATATACCCACCATATGCTATTAAGAAAAAAAATTCTGAAAATGCAGTATGATTCAAACATTTAAAAATAGATTTATTGTGTATGCATATGTAGAATGAGTTTTTTAGGGCTGTCATGGAAAAATACTCATAATACCTCATCTATTTGTGTTAAGATGAATAAATTTCAAAAATGCAATGTTGTGAGAGTGGGCATCCTTGTCTAGTGCCTGTTCTTAAAGGAAAAGCTTTCAGCTTTTCCCCATTCAGGATGATATTGGCAGTGGGTTTGGCATATATGGCTTTAATTATGTTGAGATACTTTCCCTCTATACCTAACTTATAGAGGGTCTTTGTCATGAATGAGTGCTGAACTTTATCAAATGCTTTTTCAGCATCTATAGAGATGATCATATGGTCCTTGTGTTTGAGTTTATTAATATGGTGTATCACATTTATTGATTTGCGTATGTTGAACCATCCTTGCATCCCTGGGATGAATCCCACTTGATCGTGATGAATAATTTTTCGTATGTGTTGCTGTATTCTGTTTGCTAGTATTTTAGTGAGGATTTTTGCATCTATATTCATCAAGGATATCGGCCTGTAGTTTTCTTTTTTGGTTATATCTTTACCTGGTTTTGGTATCAGGATGATGTTTGCTTCATAGAATGAGTTTGGGAGATTTGCGTCCATTTCAATCTTTTGGAATAGTTTGTAAAGAATCGGTGTCAATTCCTCTTTTAATGTTTGGTAAAATTCTGCTGTGAATCCATCTGGTCCTGGGCTTTTCTTTGTTGGGAGCCTTCTGATAACAGCTTCAATCTCCTTTATTGTTATTGGTCTGTTCAAATTTTCTACATCTTCACGGTTCAGTTTTGGGAGCTTGTGTGTGTCCAGAAATTTATCCATTTCCTCCAGTGTTGGAAGTACTAGCCAGAGCAATCAGAGAAGAGAAGGAAATAAAGGGCATCCAGATTGGAAAAGATGAAGTCAAACTGTCCCTGTTTGCAGATGACATGATCCTATATATCGAACAGCCTAAAACCTCTACAAAAAAACTGTTGGAATTGATAAATGATTTCAGCACAGTAGCAGGATACAAAATCAACACACAAAAATCAGTAGCATTTCTTTTCTCCAATAGTGAACATGCAGAAGGAGAAATCAAGAAAGCCTGCCCATTTACAATAGCCACCAAAAAAATAAAATACTTAGGAATTGAGTTAACCAAGGAGGTGAAAAATCTCTATAATGAGAACTACAAACCACTGCTGAGAGAAATTAGAGAGGATACAAGAAGATGGAAAGATATTCCATGCTCTTGGATTGGAAGAATCAACATAGTGAAAATGTCCATACTACCCAAAGTGATATACAAATTCAATGCAATCCCCATCAAAATTCCAAAGACATTTTTCTCAGAAATGGAAAAAACTATTCAGACATTTATATGGAACAATAAAAGACCACGAATAGCCAAAGCAATGCTCAGCAAAAAAAATAAAGCTGGAGGCATAACACTACCTGACTTTAAGCTATACTACAAAGCTATAATAACCAAAACAGTATGGTACTGGCATAAAAACAGACACACTGACCAATGGAATAGAATAGAGAATCCAGAAATCAACCAACACACTTACTGCCATCTGATCTTTGACAAAGGCACCAAGCCTATTCACTGGGGAAGGGACTGCCTCTTCAGCAAGTGGTGTTGGGATAACTGGATATCGATATGCAGGAGAATGAAACTAGATCCATACCTCTCACCGTATACTAAAATCAACTCAAAATGGATTAAGGATTTAAATATACACCCTGAGACAATAAAACTTCTTAAAGAAAACATAGGGGAAACACTTCAGGAAATAGGACTGGGCACAGACTTCATGAATACGACCCCAAAAGCACGGGCAACCAAAGGAAAAATAAACAAATGGGATTATATCAAACTAAAAAGCTTCTGCACAGCAAAAGAAACAATTAAAAGAGTTAAAAGACAACCAACAGAGTGGGAGAAAATATTTGCAAAATATACATCTGACAAAGGATTAATATCCAGAATATATAAGGAACTCAAACAACTTTACAAGAAGAAAACAAGCAACCCAATTAAAAAATGGGCAAAAGAGCTAAGTAGGCATTTCTCTAAGGAAGATATCCAAATGGCCAACAGACATATGAAAAAATGCTCAACATCACTCAGCATCCGGGAAATGCAAATCAAAACCACATTGAGATACCATCTAACCCCAGTTAGGATGGCTAAAATCCAAAAGACTATGAACGATAAATGCTGGCGAGGTTGCGGAGAAAAAGGAACTCTCATACATTGTTGGTGGGACTGCAAAATGGTGCAGCCTCTATGGAAAATGGTATGGAGGTTCCTTAAACAATTGCAAATAGATCTACCATACGACCCAGCCATCCCACTGTTGGGAATATACCCAGAGGAATGGAAATCATCAAGTCGAAGGTATACCTGTTCCCCAATGTTCATCGCAGCACTCTTTACAATAGCCAAGAGTTGGAACCAGCCCAAATGCCCATCATCAGATGAGTGGATACGGAAAATGTGGTACATCTACACAATGGAATACTACTCAGCTATAAAAACGAATGAAATACTGCCATTTGCAACAACATGGATGGACCTTGAGAGAATTATATTAAGTGAAACAAGTCAGGCACAGAAAGAGAAATACCACATGTTCTCACTTATTGGAGGGAGCTAAACATTAATATATAAATTCACACACACACATACACACACACACACACAAATCGGGGGGGGGGAGGGAAGAAGATATAACAACCACAATTATTTGAAGTTGATACAACAAGCAAACAGAAAGGACATTGTTGGGGGGGAGGGGGGAGGGAGAAGGGAGGGAGGTTTTGGTGATGGGGAGCATTAATCAGCTACAATGTATATCGACAAAATAAAATTAAAAAAAAAAAAAAGTTCGTGGAAAAGTAGAATTAAAAGATAATAGAAATCGTTCAAAAAAAATGCAATGTTGTATAAACAAAAGTTGCAAAATTATTCTTAAACTTGATTGCCATCTAAATTAATTTTAATGTGCTCACGACAAAATATATATTATTTATTGATACAGACATGTATTAAACTTATACCATTCTCCTTAGGAATAATACACACTGACTTCATCATAGTTATCTAATAGAAGAAAGGAGAACTATTGGACAGTGTTCTCAGTGTGTCAGTGTTTATTCATTTTTAAAACAAATGTTTGCATTTGTCATTAAAACAAAATAAAATAAAATATTGGAAGCAAATCAGAGTCCTTAGGAGGAACATTGTGTTCAGGCAAACCATTGACTCAATCTTCTTTCCCCACAGAACAATAGGTAGCCACTTGCCAAAGATGAAGAGCATTCCAACTAGCATTTTTTCAGAGGCAAACACTTCTAGGTTACATGATATTTTTGCCTCCAGAATCAGAAGAAGCTGAACATTTTTATATCAAGTAGATAGGAAGGTAAGAAGGCAGGGGATACATGATATATATATATTTTTTTTTAATTATATGTGTGTGTGCCAGAAATGACTTTCTCTGAGGGTTAGTTTTATACCACATTTTAACTTTTTATTTTTTTTCATTTTTTCTATATTATCCAATATTTTTAAATTGACCATGTTTTACTTTTGCAATTTGAAAAGAAATAATTCTTTTAAAAATTTATAAGAGATTAAAGGTAAGATAGGCCAAACAAAATACCATGGAACCTACAAAAACTCTTAAAACTCAAAAATAAGAAAACAAAGAGCCCAGTTTAAAAATGAGCAAAAAACCTACACACTCACACCTCACCAAAGAAGATATAAAGATGACAAATAATGAAAGCAAATAAGAAATGATGCTTGACATCATCTTTTATTAGGGAATTTCACATTAAAATAAGATACCACTACATACCTATGAGAATGACCCAAAACCAAAGCATTAACAATACCAATTGCAAAGATGTGAAGCACCACGAACACTCACTCATTTGTTGATGGTAGAAATGCAAAATAGTACAGCCATTGTGGAGACAGTTTGGAAGATTATTTTAAAACTAAACTTAATCTTACTATGCAATCCAGAAAACACACCCAGATAAGTTGAAAACTTATATTCATATAACAACCACACACAAATATTTATATCATCTTTTTCATAACTGCCAAACCTTAGAAGAAGCAGTAAACATGTCCTTTAGTAGGTGAGTGGATAAATAAAACTTGCTATATCCAGACAATGGAATATTATTCAGCACTAAAAAGCAATGAGCTATCAAGCTTTGAAAAGGCATGGAGGAAATTTAAATTCATACTGCTAAGTGAAAGAAGTCACTCTGAAAAAGCTGCATACTGTATAATTCCAACTATCCAACATTCCATAAAAGGCAAAACTGTGTTGACAGTCAAAATATCAACGGCAACATTATGATTGGGTTATCAGTCATGTTAATGAACAGAGTGATATTTTATTTATTTTTTTATTTTTGCTATTGTTATATAATATTCGGTTGTGTACGGCAAAATTTCACTTTCCTATTGATAGGTATTTGGGTAGTTTCCACTTGCAAACTGTTACAAGAAATACTGCTGTGGACATTTCTGTCCACATCTTTTAGTAAAACTGTATACTTCTTTCTGTTTGGTACACGTTCACAACTGGAATCCCTGAGCCATAGGTACATGTCAATCAGTGTTCTCAAGACATCATTTCAATTCACGCTCCAACCAGCAGTAATGAGAAAGTTCCAGTTGCTCCACATCTTTACCAACACTTTATATTATCTTTTCTGTTTGTTTTAAATGTAGCCTCTGGTAGAGGTGCGATAGAGTCCCGCTATACTTTTTAACTCACATTTCCTGATAATAAATAGAATTGAGCCCTTATTTTATGTTTAATGGCCATCTCTATACTCTCTTTTGTAAAGTGGCACAGTACTTTTTATGTTTTCTGTTAGACTGTCTGACTTTTCTTGTTGGCCTGTAGAATTTTTTAATATTCTGTATGAGTCTTTACTCAGATATATATATTACAAATGTTTTTTTCTTACTTTGTGGGTTACTTTTACACAGCTATTTCTTTTAATAAACAGAAATTCTTAAATTTAAAGTTGTCTATTCATAGTGTCTGCTTCATAGTTACTGCTTTGTGTGTCCTATATTACAAAATTTGCCTATTTCAAGGTCACGAACATATTCTATTTTTTCTAATAGTGGTTTTATTTTTTTTTAACATTTAGATCTATAATTCATCAGAAATTATTTTTTGTATATGATGGGTTGTACAGTAAAGATTCACTTATTTCCAGGTAGATAACCAATTGACCTAGCACCATTTACTGAAAATAGCATTTGTAGTCACCAGACTGCTAGGATATCTTTGCCATAAATCAGGTGACTCTATACATTTAAGTCACTATTTTAATCTGTTTTCAGGTTTATCTCTACATTTATCTATTCTGGTACCAATTCCATACAGCCTTAATTATTGTAGCTCTACAATAAATCTGATCATATAAATCCTCAGCTTTATTATTTATTTTTCTTATTTCAAGATTGACATGGTTATTCTTGGGCCTTTGGATAAAAATTGTAGAACATGATTTTCAATTTCTGCTTAAATAGACTGGATGGGATTTCTTTTTCCATTTCCATTAATTTTATAGGTTAATTTGGGGGAAACTGATATCCATTAGGATCCTGAGTAACTTCCTTGATTTTGTTATAATTGACTGCTTTTGAAGAAGCCTTTTCCATCCCTTTTATGAGACATGTGAGCATGTGGCCTCTCTTGGAAATTTTAGTTGTTAGTTCCAGTTTAGGTCCGTACGTGTGATGGCTGCGGGACCCAGTGGATACTGAGTCGGGTCCTGAGTGTGCATGGTGTCTGCATGAGCTTGGGCGGTCCAGACTTGCTCCTACTCCTCCAGATTTAAAGTGGAAAAGAGGATAACATAAATGTCATGTCAAGTGAGAATTTTCTTTTTTATATATTGAGAAGGATCAATAGTATATGATCTTGATCTCTTCTCTATTTGAGCCATATCAAAGAAAAATGGAACACGGGCCCAAATAATGTCCTCAGTTCCCACCACCTTCTGAAGGGTAAGAATAGGGGAAGGAAGGTGGGAGTTGTTTGCACATTTCGGGGTTTCAGGTGAAAGGAAAGTGACAGTCCACAAGAGCGGGATAAGGGAGGAGAAGGTATTGGGGAAGGGCAGGGAGGTGTAGTGGTGGGGGCAGGTGGGGGCAGGGCAGGCAGTCTGGTCATATCTGAAAACATAACATTACAATCAAAGCCTTGGTAAAATAACCAGTGTTTCCAATTGTGTCCTGTTACAAGAAGAACAGACCCTTACTGAACTCATGTAAATAACTATATTGCCATAAAATAGGAATACTTATGAATAGTTTTAAAATCATGGAGGGATCAAGTAGAGAGAAAAGTAAATGTTTTAATTGTTAAAAAGAACCATCAATGTTTTAAAAAACCCATAATTTTTTCAGTTAATTCAGTTTGATGTAATTAACTTTTGTTCTTTTGACCTTGGTTAGTCATTTTATAAACCCGTTAGTTTTTTCATTAGAATAAGCTGGATCTGTTAGTTTAGGACATAACACTTTAAAATTATAATTGAACCAAGATTATGACTGATAGTATTTATCAGAGATGGATTTCTAAGAAACTTACACAATTTTGGAACATATATTCGTAACATCTCAGTATAACCAGAAAAGGTCAATCATTATTTTTCATTTTGACAATGCTTCCCATATGGTATGGTACCTTCTTTAAACTGGAAAAATGAACCAAAGCACTTATGCCTAATAATTTTGTTATGGTTGGGGTGGTTAGAAGTACCTGATATGGGCCTGTCCACTTAGGTTGAAGAAGTTTTATACTGAAGTCTTTTAGGTGGGAACCCAGTCCCCAGCTCAATGTTAAGAGGTGGAAAGGGATTGGAATGGGTTTTGGTAGGTGGGTATTAACATATTTGTGCAGAAGTAGCAGGGTGTGTTTTAGGGCAGGTAAATAGTCTCCCAAGGGGTGAGGATTATAGGGAAAGTTACCCAACAGAAAAGGTCTTCCATACATGAGCTCAAAGGGACTAAGGGTTGGGCCTGTGCACTTACTCTGCTACCAGGAGGTGGTGACATATTTTGGGAAAATGGGTTTCCTTTAATAGACCAGGCTGGAGTGGTTGTTGAATAACTGGCTTAAGTTTCTGGAGTCCCTCTTTACTGACTGGATATCGGGCTTGGTGAGGGAACATGGAAAGGTTTTTAACTTGTATTTGTAGCGTGTGTGTGTGTGTGTGGGGGGTGTTTAGCGATACAAGGAGTAGTAGCATCCCAGACCTTGGGGTTAACTGTATTGGGGATAGGGGTATGAGGAGAGAAGCAAGTCTGGGCAGCATAGAGTAGAAGGGGTTCAAGTGGGTTTGAAGTAAAGTACATGGATGCCTGCAACTTGGTGAGGATGTCCCTTTCCAAAATAGGAGTCGGGCAATGTGGAATTACCATAAACTGGTGCATGAGAGGTATTTCAAAAAGAATACAAGGTAAAGGGGAGGGGACCTTTGATTTGAATGGAATTCCTCTCACCCCTTCAACAGAAATGGAGGAATCAAAAAGTTGGCCTGAATATTCTGGAAGCACTGAATGTGTGTGGTCTCTATATCTAGTAAGAAAGAAATGAGCTTAACTGTTCCCATTACTGTTAATGAGAAGCAGTGACAGGTGTGGCAGCAGGGATTGTAAACCCCGGGCCCGGCCCGTCAGTCATCAGTCACAGTCTTCAGCAGCATGTCCCCAAACCAGGCTCAGTAGGGGTTTTTGGAGGGACTGGAGCGGGTCCAGAGACCCTTTTACTGCAGTTGACTCTCCAATGCCCCTTCTCACCACACAGGGGACAGGGCCTGATGAGGCCTTGGGTTTGGACAGACAGTTGCCTAGTGCCCTGAGTTACCACACTTGCAGCAGTTATTTGGGGGAGCAATAGGAGGCTTACCCTGGGCCTTGACTTAAGGTGTTTGCAGTTTCTGATTTTCCCAGAGAGCAGTAGCCAGTAACTGGTATTTGATTTGCTCATGGTTTACTTTTGGGGGTTTAGATTCCTCCTCTCTGTTTGGGTATTAAGGTTGGTATGTTATATTACAGCCTCAGTGAGGCAAGATGATATCTTTACAGTAGTGAGTTTCCAGTCCGTGAATGTCATATGTTCCTTCTTTAATCGTCTTGCTTATTTTTTTTTTTTTCTTTTTTCGATAACACTATTTCTAGTTTCGAAAACATTTATATCTTTTGGTAGATTTGTTTCTGGATATTTGATATCTAAAATGCTGTTGATAATAGTAACATATATATAATGTACTTTTATATCACTTTCCATGTTTTTTGCTGCTATAAATAAATGCAATTGATTTTCATATATTGACTTTATAACCCAGTTATCTTGCTAAGTTCATGCATTATTAATTTTAATAACTTGTGTCTTTAAAATTCTTTATATGCAAAAATTGTGTCAGATGTAATAATTAACAGTTGCATTTCTTCCCTTAGATTCCATATATATGTTCGCATTTTCCCTTATTATTAGCATATTTATCATTTAGAAATGATATGGGACATAAAAAACATAAATAACGGGCCGAGCCCATGGCGCACTCGGTAGAGTGCTGCGCTGGGAGCGCGGCGACGCTCCCGCCGCGGGTTCGGATCCTATATAGGAATGACCGGTGCACTCACTGGCTGAGTGCCGGTCACGAAAAAACGACAAAAAAAAAAAAAAAACATAAATAACCTCAAACAGTGGCTTAAACATATAGAGAATTATTTTCTCATGTAGTTAACAGTCCTTACAGAGCTACCGGTATTGGTTCAGTGGCTAAAATGTCAGAGTCAGACTGCCTGTGATACTTTAGGCCTGTTCTTAATGATTGCAATATGGCAAAGGCAAACCTGTGCATTACTTAAGATGTTGAAGGGGAGGATATAGCCATTTACAACCACATCTATTATAAGAAGAAAAAAAAAAATCCCAGAAATCTTAACAGAATTCCAATTATATCTTCTTTGCCAGAACTGTATAGCATGGGCATCAGTAATTATCAGAGAACGATAGATAGTGAATAATTATATTTTTTAATCACAGTGAAGGAATGATTAAAGGACAAAGTTTTCATAAATTACTTTTGGGTCACCTAACAATTACTGTCATCTCACTGCATTTTCTTCTTTTTAAAAATTTTAGTGAAACTTTTTAATGGTGACCAGACCTTGAAAGCTAGCTATTACATAACTTACTCAATATCATGCATAATTACAGCATTTCTCTTAAACCCATCATGAGTTATTTTTGTCATATTATTCAAGGCAGATAGAGTTACCCATTCCATGTTCTTTGTATCAGGTTATATTTAATTACAGCGAGGAATGTATCCTTGTAGCGAAGCAGTAGAGATGAAAGCTGAGATTCTGCAGTCGTGCAGGTCTATGTTTGAATCTTTGAATCATATATTGTTTCTGTGATATTCAACAAGGTATTTAGCATTGCTCAGCCTCAGTTTCCTCTAGGCATCCTGCTCTTTATATCTTAGGAGACTTACATAGGCAGCACAAGTAAAATAATCAGCATACTATAAACATTGGTAAACATTTAAAAATACATAGAAATTACTAAGAGAAAACATAGGTGAAACACTTCAGCAATTAGGTCGGGGCACAGGCTTTACGAACATGTGCCTGAAAACACAAGCAGCAAAAGAAAAAGTAAACATATGGGACTGTATTAAACTAAAAAGCTTCTTCACAACAAAGGAAACAATCAGCAGAGTGAAATGACATCCTACAGAGTGGGAGAAAATTTTTGCTAACTTTTCATCTGACAAGGGATTCATATCCAGAATATACATAGAACTCAAGCAATTGTACAGTAAAATCCAAATAACCCAATTAAAACATGGACAAAGGAGCTGAATACACATTTTTCTAAGGAAGACATACAAATGGCCACAAGATACATGAAAAAAATGCTCAACATCAGGGAAATGCAAATTAAAACTACATTGAGATACCACCTCACCCCAGTTAGACTGGCTATAATCAAAAAGATGGTGAACAACAAATGCTGGCGAGAGTGTGGGGAGAAGGGAACACTATTGCACTGTTGGTGGGAATGTAAATTAGTACAACCACTACAGAAAACAGTATGGAGGTTTCTCAAACAACTACAGATAGATCTTCCATATGATCCAGCAATCCCTCTTCTGGGTATATACCCAGAGGAATGGAAATCATGTCGAAGGGATACCTGCACTCCCATGTTCACTGTAGCTCTTTTTACAGTAGCCAAGATATGGGACCAACCTAAATCTCCATCGATGGATGATTGGATAAGGAAACTGTGTTTATTATTATTATTCCATATATTACATTATTATTATTCCACATATACACCATGGAATACTACTCTGCCATAAAAAAGAATGAAATACACCCATTTGCAACAACATGAATAAACCTGGAGAAACTTATGTTGAGTGAAACAAGCAAAGCACAGAGGGATAAATACCACATGTGATCACTCATACGTAGGAGCTAAGAGAGAAAGAAGGAAGGAAAGAAAGACCACAGTGGTGTGCTGGTCTTACAGAGGGAGAGAACATTCCTGGGGCTACAAAGTGGAGTGGGGGGGAGGGGGAGGGGGGCAGAGGGATAGTTGGGTGGGGGACACAGAGTACAGAAATAATTTTTGGTGATGGGTATGCTCCCAGTGTGAATATGGCCCTTACATCATGGTCACGAAGGGTAACAAATAGCTTTGTATCTCATGAATATTCATAATATATATATATATATAATAAAAAATAAATAAATAAAAATACATACAAATTGTTATTATCATTATTATTATTATTTAATAAGAATTGTATTAGGCCTTTATAAAAGTTATTATTTTTCTAATATAAGGCAATGTATAAAAAATACAAATAAATACAGTGAAAACAGGTTAATCATCAATGGAAAATGTAATACTATTCATAAGTAATTATATATTTCCTACAATTCAAAACAGAGCAAATGTTTAAAGCATTTAATTGGAATAGCTGGAGAGTCATATGAGCGTTTGAAAGTGGAAGCAAAGCAATCAATACAGTCACGTGAGTTTCCATCCATTTGGCTAGATGTGTAGCCCTTTCTACGTAATTGTTACACAAATTTGGAAAGGGTAGCAATAAAGAAAATCTGATCAGATGAAGATTATACACTATCTTTCAATAAAATTATATGTATATCTACACACACATTTTGAGGTGTAATTTTATAGTTACATATACATGCACACAGACACACACAAACATTTTGGTGTGTAGTATTGGAGATTTTGCCTTTCTCCTGAAACCTTGAGGCACAAGGGCCACCAGAGCAAAGTCTGTGAATCTAATACTTCGTAGTTCAGGTCATCGTCCTACCTCTAGGAAAAAAGAAAAAGAAAAAAAAAGTAACTTACCTATGTGATTTCTGTCCCTCGGTGTCGTTTACTAGATGGCATGAAACATATTATTTTGAGCCTATGGCAAGGCACAAACTCGCAAACCCATTTTATGGGTCATCAGTGAAAAGGAACATTATTCCAAGGAATCTGAAAACCTAATTTTTCCACTTTTTACTCATGTTATTTATTTTCTCTCTCCTTCACTACTTACATTCTAGTTTCTGCAAAACCATTGAAAGATGGAAGAAAGTATCTTTCCTGGAGGTTATGTATTTGAGTGACTATCCTCTACAATTCCCTCCCGGTCCGTAAATTGTACATTCTAGGCTATGAAATATTCAGCATATACAGTTTTGATGCCTTTTCTTCTAGAGACCTCTATTTTATAAAACAGATTGTTTATAACTATTCTCCCCTTCTGTCTAATGGATGCCCTGGGGGAATGTTGCTGTTTTTGGGATTCAACTGAATATTTTCAACAAATAACAGTCTTGAAGCCAATGAAATCTGATAGCAGCAAACATTATTCAGTGATCTCTGAATGGAATAGGTTCATATTTCTCTTTCCATTGAGGTATGAAGGAAATGAACACACTGGGATGTGTGAACTGCAGCCACATACAGTAAATGATTTCAAAAAGTGGTGGAGCATTTCATGTCCTTTGGAATCAAATATGAATCCTAAACTGTCAAGCTTAGCTGCGGTGGTAACGGGTTTCTCTCTGGGGACAGCCATATATGCTTATTTGTTTCCCATTTGGTTTGCTGATACAGCAGCCCTACCCTGGCAGGTACTTCCTGGGACTGCCAGAGAGATGAAATAAGAAATAAATCACATTGCTCTATTGGGTTCTCAGACCAACAGCAAGAATTAACGTTGCCCCATGAAGACCAAAGTGCTTCCTAGGAGCCTGAGAAAACTGATGCATCACTAATGGTGCCAGCTAGTATTCGGGATGAAAACAAAGCTTAGTCACTAGCAAGATGAGGAAAGGTAAGGAAGATAAATGCTGATAAGGAACCAGAAGTGTCTTGAATACTGGGACTTAATTTTAATTATGTTGACATATCTATATTACCATAGATGTACATTCAGCCCAATGTCATTTTTTAAAAAAATTAACATATATTTACTGTGCACATACTGTGTGCCATGCATTAGAAAAACAGTGCACAAAACATAGCTTCTGACATCTAAAGCTTAGAATCTAATGTGGGAAAATAAAACAAAACAAAACAAAAATGAGTAAATAATAGTTTCCAGATGGTGTATTCGATGACAGGTTAAGCACAGAATGTTGTGAGAGCAACAAAAGAGACACTTCTCACAACCTCAAGGAAACTGACAGAGGGGACCTAGACTCGGGAGGTGGCTGCTAAGCTAAATTCTAATGGATGAGCAGGGAGAAGCCAGGTAAAAAGTGGTGGGGACAAGAGAGGGGAATGATGGAAATGTTTAACAGCTATTACTATGGTAGAGTTGACATAGTATATAAAATGACTGGCTGTTAAAGGGAATAAAGGAAAGAAAAGGAGAGTCCAAGAATGCCCTAGCTGTCTTATATATAGACTGCATATATATATGTACAGTCATATGTATACAGTCACACACACACACACACACACACACACACACACACACACACACACACACACACACACACACACACACACACACATATATATGCCTTGATATTTCAGGAAAACTGAGAGACCCTCAAATGTACTAAACACAAGTTCATCTCACTATTGTGCTCCCATAGATAAGGCCCTATAGCCAAACAATCTTCCTTGTGGAGACCAAGCACAGTGCCTGTAGGAGGTTTCAGTATCAGGTTTGGGTGTCCTACCAGATCACAGAATTATTCAAACAAGCCCATCAGGACTTCCTGTGGGAACCAGTGTTGACCCTAACCTTTTGTTACTGTACAGCCTTCCATCCACAGCCCCTGCTGATTCACTGATTTCCCAAGTGCTATCCCCTGGTGGCCTCGCCTGGCATGGTGTCCTCATCCCCCTTAATGTGACTATATATGAGCAATGAACTGCTGTGGACTTCATCTATCTAGTGTTGGGTATTGTATGTTCAGCCATCCCATGACTCTAGGGCGGAGATTCCTCTTTCACCAGTGGGGTGAAGAGGAGATGAATAAAACACTAGCTTGGGCAAGGAGGTAATTTTTTCCCATTACTGCTACTGAGTGAGTGAATGCTCACAATAATAGGTTCATTTTTTGTTTGTCTGTTTGTTTGGTGACAGTTAGAGTGGGGTAGATGAGGAATGTAGTAAATTCAGTGTTGAACGCATGGCAGTGGTTGAGCTTGTAGAAAAAAAGTGGAGGTGACCTGCTACATGGATGTGCAAGGAGGGAGAAAAAGCAGTGAACGTGCAGATGCGTGTGAAGACAGTAGCAGGTTGCTTGGCAGGAAATGGAGGAAGTTCCTGCCAAACCACTCCCACTTTCTGCTTGTGGTGAGAACAATAAAGAACGATGGAGGACATGGTTAGGTAGGAGATTTGGGGAGGATGGAGCAAGTTGGAAACAGCTAAATAACTGTGATGAGGAATAAAAAGTGTATCACTCAAGGCAGCTGAGTGACCACTGCCAAAATCTTTCATTCCATGTGATTTAAAATGAACATAGATTACTCATACTATGTATAAAGTAACAATCCCGGCTTCAGAATTTTTGTAGAATAAATCAGCATGATGCTAAGGCAGTTGATTAAAATTGATCAGGTCAAGAATTTTGGAATTGTACAGTCTAATACATATGTGTCTACATATCTATGTTTATATTGATCTGATGCATAGTAGCTTATTTGATAATTTGTAAAAGATTCTATATTTAGTGCTTGGCAGAAATACTTTTGGAAAATGGCTTAGAGGCAGGAATTGGAAAATGGTGGATGAATATGGGGAAAGAGAGAAATGTGTGCTTTATTAAAATGTACAAAATGTCTATAAGGAAAAATGATATGAGGAACGATAAAGCCCACAATGGTAGAAAGCCTTGGTATGGAAAAAAAAATGTTAAATGTGATGTAAAGCAAGGAGATATGCTTCATAATTTTAAATGTTTTCTCTTAGCTTGTCACTTTTAAAAAAGAAAAAAAATTGCTTTTACATACATTCATAACGAGATCCCATTTATCTGCATATAACTGCAAGATTAAGGAGTTACTTCTAACTTAAATATAAACAAACAAACAAAAGTAAATAAAAAGAAACCTAAGCAAAGTGGCAATAAAAATAGCAACAATAAAACTGATTCCACAAAATTTTGAGAATTATTTGTCAGGTGTTATAGGTTGAATTGTGTTTCCCCAAGCCCTGGTACTGTGACTGTGACCTTATTTGGAAATAGAGTTTTTGCAGGTATATTCAAGAAAAGTTCATACAAGATTAGGGGAGACCTCTATCCAATGACAGGTATTCTTTTAAGAGATGGAAATATGGGGGCCGACCCTGTGGCTCACTCGGGTGAGTGCAGCGCTGGGAGCACAGTGGCACTGGGGTTCGGATCCTATATAGAGTATGGCCGGTGTGCTCACTGGCTGAGCGTGGTGCAGATGACACCAAGCCAAGGGTTACGATCCCCTTACCAGTCACAAAACAAAACAAAACAAAAAACAAAAAAAAAAAACAAAAAAAAAGAGATGGAAATTTGAACACAGAAGACACACAGAGAAAACACCAGGTGACAACAGAGGTGGAGATTTAAGACTCTCTACCAAGGAATACCAAGGATGTTTTTGCACCCACCAGAAGCTATGAAGAGTCAAGGAAAGATGCTCCTCTAGAGCCTTCAGAGAGTACTACCCTGAAATCCCTTGATTTCAAAGCACTAGCCTTGAGATCTGTGAGACAATACATTTCTATCATTTTAAGCCACCCAGTTATGACAGCCCTAGGAAACTAACGAATCAGGTGAAACATTCAATAATGCTTTCAGAAAGTCTAACACTGACACAAGATAAACCCTCTTTTCCAAGCTGCTTTTTCCTTAAACCAGATGACATTGCTTTTTGAATCATTCCATTTTTTTGCTGAGGTTTTCATCACCAAAGGCCTCACCATTTCTTTTTATTTTAGAAATGCTTCACTTCAAAACTCTACAATTAGAGCACTTCAGAATTAGGCCAGCATACAAATCATCTCTGCAGACTCAGAAATGTGTGGATGTCTAGACTTAAATGGACTCTTACAAAGAATGAGCTGAGGATCTTAGAAAACTTTTCCAATTCGACAATCTACTAAGCTTCAATTCAACATGTTTTACTTCATAGGTTTTCCACATTATCTTCTCATTTTTCCACATGTTTGAATAGGTTCCACACAGGAAAAAGGAAAAATGAACAGAAAGAGGAAAAAAGACAGGAATAGGAAAGTTTTTAAATGACCTATATTGAATGCCTAAGTATACAACATTTCCTCCAGAATACAGCTGTATTATTCTTTGGTTACTTGAGTTTGGATGTATATCTAGAGGATGCATGTATCAGTGACCTCATTGACAGATAAATTGTTGACACAAAGCTAAAATTTCTTAGAAAGATTAGATAAAATTTAACGTAGTTTTTCCTGCTCAGCTCCTTGACCCCTACTGTGAGATGTGTCTGCCTTGTAAAATGAGCCTAAATTTGTGAACCACCCACTTGACACTTAATCATGTAAATTAATGACACTTGATAAATATGCCTCTTGCAATTGCAGTGATGACTGAACTGTGTTTTGTTAACTGTGCCATTTATAGCTCACTGATTTTGGATTGGAAAGATAACAAATTTATTTGTTCCATAAGTGTTTTCAATGCCATTGCTCTGTCTTTGAGTTTAAAATAACTTTGACTATCTAAGGGATTTCTTTATTAAACACTTTTTTTAACACCTCATCAAATATCATCTCTTATCTACTTTAATATAATCTGTTTTTACTGCTCAGTGCAAACACAACCAGATAAATCAGAACAGGAAGTCCTTCAACTGTATCTAGCCTCTGACTACTTGGACATTACTCCATTTTTTCTCCCTGTAGAATAAGCACCATAATAATAGCTGAAACCTCTCTATAGGATGCCAATGCACTATTTGTCCACTCTTTTATTGAAAAAGCTCTTATTCCCTTGAACTCAACCTCAGCCGATCTAATTTTGGCATCTGTTCACTTGTTACCTCCTAACATCTAGGTCATCCCCTCCAGGTCATCAGCTGGCTTTGGCTCTTTCCTTCCAGCCCACTGCTGTCATTATCCTGAGATTTCCCCATCCACAATAGTGACATGTACAGCTGCCCAGCCTCACTTGTTCCTTAGGGGTTGTAACCTTAATGGCCTTCACCTCGAATCTTTTCCAGCATCCTTTCCCACAGCCACTATTGGCTTATTCATCTCTAAAATCTTAAACTCCATTCCTGGATGACAATCACTTATTATTCCACTTCATCGCCCATATTGAACTTTCCTTGATTTTGGTATTTCTGGTACTTTTGCCACAATTCTTATTTTTATCCACTCTTTTGCTCACTGGGTCATTGTGCCAATATTTTACCTTTAGATAGCTTTGCCCTGTATTTAAGAATCTGAGTCTTTTACTAATTCCATTGACTTCAGAGTTCCATTGATTGTCTGCCTTCAAATTTCTGATCTTCAATGAATTCTAAAAGTACACCCCCCCCCCTTGTATACTGAGATCTAGTTGGGGGAAAAGTTCATTTTTTATATATTTGCATCACCAAAAATGATTTTTTTCCTAATCTGAGCTTGGTCTTCAGTGTCATCTGGAAATGTTCTTACACAATTCTGGTCAGCTCTTTCATTTTTCTAAGGCATATTTTGTCATACTCTTCAATACTACCATCTGAAAACTTGGTACATTAATATGAAATTTATCTGTGAGAGATGATGAACATGTCTGCATTTTATACACTGATTTTCTGTCCTTACATCTACAACTTCATTTTCATCTGCCTTATCCTTCTTCTCCAAGATCTTGATAGAAAAATTACCCTCTCTCTTAACCCTATTCTATTTTTCTGTTGAACACTTCTTTCTGAACACAACAGCAGGTTCATTTCCATTGAATAAAAGAATTCATCTCCTTTAAACATCATGCATCCCTATGTGGAATGTTACTTATCTTTAAAATCAAGATTCTTAAAAGCTTAAACCACTCTTGGTTTCAGTATTCCTTGGACTTGATCTTCTCCCAAGCCTTGCTGGAACTTGATTTTTGTCATTCTTATTGCTCCCTGGAAAGCAATGATGTTATAAGAGGTTTTAAAATTCCCTGAACTGACATGTTTATGTGACAATTCCATATTCTTTGACACAATTGACATTTCATTTCTCTTCAAAATTCTCTTTGATTTTCAACAGAAGGATTTTTTGGTTCTGCTTCTATATTAATGACTACTAATTTTAATGTTTATGAGATTTTTTTTTCTATTTTCTGACTTTGTGGGATTGCTTTCAGAGTTCTAAACAAGGTTCTTTCACCTATTTATATGCACTTTAATCCCCTTCCACACTTTAATTTCCATCTGACAAACATCTCATATTTGCTCCAGATCCTTATATCCAGATACCTACTGCACATCTCTGCTTAGATATGTATATCTCAGTCAAAACTTTTTCATCTCTCTATGCTTGCAGGTTCCTCTCAACTCCATTGTGGGGAAAAAAAAAATCTTCTGTCCACTGTATTCCATGTGATAGTGATTGACACAATCATATAATTGCAACGTTAGCACTGGCGATAATATTCTGAGATATATACATACATTAGTGGTGGGAGAAGGAGGCAACTGAATGAAGTGGTGGGAAAGGAGCCATCTCCTATCCATTCCTAGTATGAAAAGAAACTATGGTAATCTTCTCTCTTCTGCTAATTGTCTTAACTTCAATCTCCTATATTCTGTGTCAGAAAGCTTTAGAATTATTACTTTAATAGAGAGAACAATTCAAAAATGCAGGAGTGGGACACAAGGGAAGGGAAGAAGGAACAGCTTATGATAAAATGTATCAAGATTCAAGCCTCTTAAAGTATCATTGAGTATTCAATCAAGTTCTTGGATGGCCCTAAAAACAGCATCTCAGGGGGAATCTACATTCTTTGCAGTGGGCAGAGGAGAGAGAAGTTAAAGAGCCTGCCATCTGCCATTGGATCTATGATTGGTCAAAGGTTCTCCAATCAAGAAATTAACTATCCTGTATTTCCGTGTTTTCCATGGTAAGAATGTCTATGAGAGAGATGGACCTACAGTGATACGAAACCACTGTGCTGGAGGTCAGAGCCCCCCTACAGGCAAGAAGCAAGTTTCCGTCAGATCAGTCTTATTGGAAATCAATCAAACTCAACATAGAACTAGAGTAAAATGGTAAGCTCGAATATGAAGTGTTGCATAAGAGTTGTCTGCAGTAGCTATCTTTATACAACTTGCTAACCATAATTTTAGATACTGCCTGTGTTACAGCACATAAGAAACAAAAGGGAAGAGAAACAGGGATGAGACTTCTTGACTTTAAGTTTGTAGTAACTTAGCATTTATACTCTCTGGCAGTTATTTAAGGAAACATATAAATCATAGTGTAAATATTACAGGCATTAAAATGATGAAAAAGAAAGATTACCAATAATTTTATGCCAATAAAATTTAACTACCTAGATAAAATAGAAACATTTATGAAAAACTTTTATTATGAAAATTAACATAAGAAATAGAAAATCTGAAAATACTTTTATCTGTCAGAGAAATTCGGTCCTGTATTATAAACCTAACCACACTAAAATTTCCAGGCTTAGCCAATATTTTATGAAAGAAATGATATCAATATTAAATAAACTCTTTATCTTCTTATATGAGCATGTAAATATAAATTGCCCTCTAAGAATTTATTATGGACTGAATATTTGTGTCTTCCCAAAATTCATATGTTTAAATCTAATTTCAAACATGTGGTATTTGGAGGATAGTTCTCTGGGAAGTGATCAGGTCATGAGGATGGAATCCTCAGAAATGAGGTGGTGCCCTTATAAGAAGAGACATGAGAGCTAGTTCATGCTCTTTCTATCTTGTAAGAATATAAGAAGTCAGCAGTTTTCAAATCAGAAGAGGGTTCTCACTAGAACAGTATCATGCTGGCATCCTGATATTATATTCTCCACCTCCAGAACAGTGAAAAATAAATTTCTGTTGCTTATAAGGCAAATTTTTACTAATTATGTGTTCGCTGGATTTGATCTTTGCCCAAATGTCATTTCTTCCACCTGAAAAGCTGAGAATGTGAACTAGTTTTAGTCTTTCAACTGACAAATCCTTGCATGATGGTATTTCCTTTAGATTCTGATTGAAAATGGAATAATCCATTTTTTCATTTAATCTCTCTCTAGCCGTAATTTATCATATGCTACTAAGGTAAACCAGGTGCCATGTTAAACATTTCACCTGAAAATCTCTTTAGCTATATCTACAAGTTTATTGCACAAATTTATCCTTATCCACATACCTCTGACAACATTCAAAATCAGATAAATCAGGCACCCTTTTTTTTTTTAGCACCGAGCAAAAATATCTTTGTGTTCTTTCAAACTATCTACTAAGAGTCTCCTCAAGGTCTTCCAGGTTCACCTTCCCTCAATTGCTGCTCAATTTTAAAGCCAATAGCACATATATTCATTTTAAAAAATATTATTATGACAGTATCTACTTCCTGGTAAATATTTCTGTTTTATTTATCTCTTGCTGTGAAAAAAAAAATTACCATAAAATATTAGTAAATTTGTCAAATAAAAATTGTACCAACAAACATAAGCAGGTGTGAAAGAATTTATTCAAGACTATTGCAGTAAAGAGAGAAACCAAACTGAACTCCATGGAAAAAAAGTTCAGAAGAGTTTTAATGAGTGGGGTGGAGTGGGGTCATGAATATGGTAGGCTACTTGTGTTTTCTAATCGGTCTTACCCAAAGTAAAAATAAATTTTCTTCTATTTTCATGACAAGAGGTAGACTGGGACATAGAGTGCTATTGTTTTGATGATAATATTTCAAAAAGATGACACTCAGGTCTTTGAAAAAGACATTTCCTAGGACATAAAACTGGCAAGAGACTTTTAAAGAGCTTTGAAAAGGATAGAGAAAAAGTTGAAATTTTAACTTTTCTAAAGTAAATTTTCTAAGAAAAGGGAGGTCAAGGGCCTAGAGGTAGGAAAAAGCCTTGTGTAAAGTTTAAGCGATCTGAGTAAAACATTTAGGCTGTTTTGGTCAGATTAAAACAAAAAAGATTTTTCTTTTTTCTCACTATTTTGTGGGTTTACTTGAATCAGCAGAGTGACTCTTAGGTTACATGTACTTCTGGCTAGGGCTGCCATTTTCTCGTGACTTTACTGAAATGCCCAAGATGTCATGTTTGCCTGTCTGGTGCCTCAGTGGGATGGCTGGGAGGCTGGGCTCAGCTGTGTAGCTAGGACAGCTGTGCCCCTTCCTTTCCCCATGTGGTCTTAGGTGCTCCTCTTCATGCAGTTTACCCACGTGATCTCTTCAGTAGAAGAGTGAGAATTTCTACATGGGAGCTCCAGAACTCCTCAAGATTAGATCTAGACCTGCCATTGCATCACTTCCACCCCGTTCTATCGGTTAAATGGAGTCAAAGGCCATCAGAAAATCAATGTACGGGTGAGTATGAGACCCAGGAAGCATAGATTTTGGGGGACCATCTTTCAAGACTAGATAGACAGATATTGAGCAACCATAAATAACCAATTACAGTTTTGATAGCCATAACAAGTAAATACCCCAAAACAAAACACTTTGGGATTGAAAATTTTTAATTTAGTATTGTATGCTCCAGTAAGGAAAAAAATAACAAATACATTCACATCAGCAGAATTACAAATGCTGATGTTTGATCTTAGTTCTTCTAATTCTTTAATGGCCTTTTCATTGTAGTATGAAGTTTCTGCTTTATAAAATTATATATGCCCGTTTAGTCTGCCTGACTGGTTGGATGGTTTGTATTCCCAGGATTAGGATTCCTACTCAGAACTCCAGATTGCTGGGATGAATCCCTGAAATTTTCCTAATTCTTACCAACTTTTTAATTTCTTTGACATTGGAACTTGTCCTTTAAATTGATTGTCAGGTGGGTACCATCAGGTCAATGCCAAATATTGGTCATAAATTCTGGGCCTCACATGCTGGTGAAAAAGAAGCTTTTAAGATAATTTCAAGTTTATTCTTTCTGGCTTAGGGACTAGTTTACTTGGGATACCTGTTGAAAACCTCCAGTAAGCCATATTTGGATTTAAAGGTAAATGCTAGCTTTTGTGTGAAGCTTTTCACCCTGGTCCAAGCATCAAGCAATACTTTATAAAATTATTGACTGGGTGAGTTATAAAAGGTGCAGTCCCTGACTGTCTTGTAGATATTTAGCAACTTTATAAATATGAGTTTATCTTCATGGTGATACTGCACTATTGTTGATACTTAACAAAAAGGTTTTCAAAGTCTTAAGGACAAAAAAAAGTTAATCCCATGAAAATTTCAGGGTGAGAAAACATTTTTGTGAAATAAAAGTTTGAAATTCTAATTTAAAATATAACTTTTCAGGAACAAGGCAAGGATGTACATTCTTGCCACTTCTATTCAACATTTTGGTACCAGAAGTTCTAGCCAGAGCAATTAAGCAAGAAAAAGAAATAAAAATAAAAGTAAAATTGTCTCTATTTTCAGATAACATGATCTTATATATAGAAAACCACCAAAAAATAGTTAAACATTTAGAAATAATAATAGTACATCGAAAAACTGTTAGAAACAATAAATAAATTTACTAAAGTTGCAGGATATAAAATCAACATGAAAAAATCAATTGTGTTTCTATACACTAACAGCAAATTATCAAAAATATCAAGAAAACAATCCCACTTACAATGGCATCAAAGGTAATAAAATAATTGGAATGAAAATTTAACAAAGGAGGTAAAAGACCTGTATACAGTAAAATAAATTGAAGAAGACAGAAATAAATGAAAAGATATTCTATGTTCATGGGTTGGAAAAATCAAATTGTCAAGATTTCTGTACTACACAAAGCAATCTACAGATTCAGTGCAATCCATATCAAAATTTCAAAGAATTTTTCACAGAAATAGGAAAAAAATTCCTAAATTTAGTATTGAACCAAAGAAGACCCCAAATAGCCAAAGCAATCCTGAGAAAAACAACAAAGCTTGATGTATCATATTACCTGATCTCAAAATATATTACAAAGCTACAGTTATCAAAATAGTATTGTACTGGCATAAAAAAGACATAAAGATGAATGGAACAGAATAAAGAGCTCAGAAATAAATTCACCCATTTATAGTCTACAGGCCTTTGACAAAATTGCCAAGAACACACAGTAGGGAAATGATAATCTATTCAGTGCACGGTGTTGGAAAAACTGAATATCCACATGCAGAAGAATACAGTTGGGCACTTATTTCATCCTATACACAAAAATGAACTCAAAATAGATCAAACACTTAAACATAAGATGTGAAACTATAAAATGACTAGAAGAAAACATAGGGGAAAGCTTTACAACATTGGTCTTGGCAAAGATTTCTTGGATATGACCCTAAAAACACAGACAACAAAAGCAAAAATCCATGAATGGTATCGCATCAAACTAAAAAGTTTCTGGACAGCAAAAGAAACAGTCAATAGAGTGAATAGTCAACCAACAGAATGGGAGAAAGTATTTTCAAACCATACATCTGATAAGGGGTTAATATCCAAAATATGTAAGGAACTCAAACAACTCAATAGCAAGTATGATATTGTGAAAATATATATTTGATCTGTGTGTCTGTCCCTTGTCATACAACTCCTAAAATACTTAGAATCTCTAAAGTGATAAAAGGGGTTTTTTGCATGCTAATGAATTGGTTTCTGGCTGGCAGCCCCTAGGTAGCTTCAGGATGGGGGCTGGTTGCGAGGGCAACCAACTTAACCAACTTAGTGATTTGAGGGTTGGGACTTTCAGCCCCACCCCGCAAACTCAGGGAGAAGAGATGTGCTGAAGGTTAAGTTGGTTACCAATGGCCAATGATTTAGTCAATCACACCTATGTAATAAAACCTCCAGAAAAACTAAAAAATCAAAAACAAAAAAAACCCCTGGATTCAGAGAGCTTCTGGAAAGCTGAACACGTAGAGTTTCCTAGACAGTGGCATGCTAGGGGAGGGCATGGAAGCTCTGTGACCCTTCTTCCATACCTTGCCCCATGCATCTCTTAATCTACATCCTTTGTAATATTCTTTATAATACACTAGTAAAGATAAGTGTTCCCTGATTGCTGTGAGCTTCACTAACTAATTAGTTGAACCAAAAGAAGAGTGATGAGGACCCCAACTTGAAGCCAGCTGATCAGAAGTTATGGAGGTCTGGACTTGTGACTGGTGTCTGAAGTAGGGGAAGTCTTGGGAACTGAGCCCTCAGCCTATAGAATCTGATGCTATCTCCAGGTGGATAGTGTCAAAATAGAATTGAATTAGAAGACACCCAGTTGGTGTCCTCTGCAGTATTATTTGCTTGCTTACTGGTGAGGAAAAGCCCCCACATATTTGGTCACAGAACTCTTCTGTATTGATTGTTGCTGATAAAACTATAGGAAAAATACTTTGGTTTGTTTCTGTTTTTTTTTTTTTTTTTTTTTCCTACAGAGCAAGAAAAAACCTGATTAAAAAACGGTCAAATGACCTGAATAGACATTCTCAAAAGAAGACATGCAAATTGCCGGCAAGTACATGAAAAAGATAAAAAATGTTTAACATCACTAATCATCAGGGAAATGCAATTAAAAAATACAATGAGATAATAACTTCACATTTGTTACAATGGCTATTAACAAAAAAGGCAAAAAATAAAAAATGTTCGTAAAAATGTGGAGAAAAAGGAACCCTTGTACACTGTTGGTGAAAATGTAAATTAGTATAGCCATTATGGAAAATAATATAGAGATTCCTCAAAATATTAAAAATATAACCATCGACCATATGATCCCACATTTCCACTCTGGATATATGTCACACACAAAAAACTAAAATCAGTGTATGGAAAAGTTACCTGCACTTCTATGTTCATTGCAGCATTATTCACAATAGCCAAGATATGGAATCAACCTAAGTGTCCATCAGCATATGAATGGATAAATGAAAAGTGGTAAACATAACAGAATATGATTAAGCCATTAAAATGAAGGAAGCCTTGTCATTTGTGACAACATGCATGAAGTTAGAGAACATTATACTCAACAAAGTAAGCCAGGAAAAGAAAGACAAATACTGTTTGATCTCACTTACATGTGGAATCTAAAAAAGTTGAACTCATAGAAGTAGAAAGTAGAATGGTGGTTACCAGGGGCTGAGAGTGGGAAGGGGCATGTGAAAATGAGGAAATGTTGGTCTAAGGGTACAGAATTTCAGTCAGACAGGAGGAATAAATAAAATAAAATAAAAAGAGAATTGCAAAATCTTTTCATTTGTCCACAGCATTTATTACTCTCAAGATCTCTTAAAGGGAATCAACATTAAATGTGAATATGTAATTGATACTATGTGCACCTCATAACCATGGCAATTAAAACTAATTTTTGATTAGCTACCATTAAAATTTATCTTATTCATATTTTCAAATAATGTTAATTTTCCATTAAAATTCCATACACATTCTGTATAATACATACACACGCAAATGCACACACACATACACATAAGACAGTACAAAGGCAATGCTTTGAAAAAGGTTTAATTTGTATATAAAAATCTTTGTACTTTGGAATAAAAAATCAACATGAATAAAAAGCATTTCCCCCTTCCTTATGAACTTGTCACATGTTATGCTTTAATACTAGATCTGTATTAAACCCTCTAAACAGACCATAGCATGACATTGGCATTACCTCCTGTCTGGAAATAAAGCAACCACCAAGACAGATCTAAGATTGGAATGCTTGTGTGCGCCAAAGTAGAATTCTGGTATAGGGTCGTGCAAGGAATATTACTGCATCGTCGGCAGTCTGCATTCGGACTCTGTGCTTTTTCAAGTTTTCCACTAGAATATTTGTGATATTTTTGAACATCCTGAAAAATACAGATTCCTTAGAGTTTTATCTGACACCCTTTAGTATAGTCATAATAGTATTACTATTTCTGAGACTTAAAGAGGCTTAATGAATATGCACATTATCTAACCAGAATATCGTAACCCTATTTCAAACAATTATAGACTATCGTATTAATCTTTGGGATGTCATTCAGCTTCAATGCTCTCTGAGCTATTTGAAGTAACTTATGAGTTCTAGATACATTTCATAAGGAATGAGGTATCTGTACCCACTGATGCAGAAAAATCCTACCTAAAATAATTGCACTAAATGATTTCTTGCCTTTTCTGTCAAAGAAGACATTTCTCTTCCCATCCCTAAAAATGAATAAACCATGAACCATAGCAATTCATTATCTATTATAACCATATATTTCTTAAGTAATAATCATTGGAATTTCCTGACTAAAATAGGCAAAGTATAACCAACCAATGGAAAACAAGCATTTTCCAAGATATTTTGCAATTAATTACAAAGAAGAGGTTTTTTTTTCAGACACAAGACAGATTTCCTTGAAGAGTTTCACATGAAACTTCTAAAATGAGTTGAGGGTAAATAATCATTATAAATTCTATTAATTAACTCACAAAGCATTAGCCCATGTTTTTAAACATGTTTTAATAATCATTTAAAAATGCATTATTCACCTAATTGACTATAATGCAATCATTGGAGGTCTTGGAGGTGTGTATATATATATATATATATATATGTATATATATGTATGTATATATATATATATATATATATATATACATACATATACACACACACACACACATATCCAATAGATTTATTCAATATATATTTATTCAATAGATTAAAAGGAATTCAAAAATTGATCTGAAGTAATTATTATGATCCATGAGAAAAATATCTGTTTGTGTTAAAACCCACAGGTTATTTCAATTAAAAAATAGTGAAATGTGCACATATATTGGAAGCTTAATTTTAGGCAAATTACTTAGTTGGTTATTTACTATTTCTTAAAATACCTCAAAGGTACAAATGTTGATTGTGCAATCTAAAAATTGCCAGTTTGAACAATGGAGCAATTTGTGAGTTTATGGAGTGCCACAAAGAGAGAAAAAATAATAATAATAAAGAGAGTAAAAGTGGCTAACTTTTAAAAAACTCAACATAATATACATTTGCCAAGCCAACTTTTTAGTCCTACTAAAGCCATTATGAAATAGCTGAAATTCATAAAAAAGCAAAGCACTGACATTCAATAAATTCATGGGAAATTTTGAGGAAATACTTGTGAAGTCCTTTATCCTTGATAAATTCAATCACCCTTCCATATCCTAACAATAAATTGACCCCATAATCCTTCTCATGTCTCCCTACCCTACAGTTGCTATTATCATCTTACTCATTAACTCACCTCTCATAAGTGATGTGCACTTTTTACAAGTAGCATTATCTCTTACAGTAGTATATTGCCATTACAAAAGTTTTTTTTTTCTCTCTCTATACTATATTACTTAACTTCATTCCATTTTCTATTTCTGCCTAGACTACCAATAATTTTCCATTTTCTCAATTAAAATTAGTAATTGACTTTTCTCTTAGGATTTCACATATACAATTTTAAAACAAGTTTGCTACTTTTTACCCCAAGATATGTTTTATCTCCACTTTACCTGTCATCACCATGAACTCCATCATCACTATTATTATCTAATAGCAGTTATGAATTAGTAAGAACTTTCTGGTAGTTTAAAAGTCATGAAGAACTGTAAGGAAGCCTGAGTGGAATCTGTGCAACTGCAGGTAATTTGATTGAACTGTCTTCCCCTCAATGTTTGCATCTGTAAAATGAAGGTAGTAACTGCAATCTACTCTGAAGTTTGTTTTGAGAATTAAAAGTGAGTTAATTCTTGTAGCGTGCTTGGAACATTGGCCAAAAGTAAGAGTTCAATTAATATTTATTATATTTTGCTTTGTTTTGCCAGAGATTTTGCTAAGAATATAAAATTTAACATCTAATTCAAACAACTCAACAATTTGATGAAATAAATACCATTCTGTAAAGTTATTGAGAGAATTTAACTAATTATTTAGCCAAGTGCCTAGCACAGTATCTGAAACATGGTGGGAGGGAATTAATGCCATTAGCTGTTCCCTCTACTTCTAGCACACAAATTCCATCCACCTACAAGACTGAGGTCTAATAGCACCAATATTACCACCTCCTAGGCTTTGATTACATATTTACTTAAAAAACACTATTGATCAACTACATTCCTAATAATTCCATGAATATGTAAATACTTTCCTATGTCCCACTTCTGTGAGCTTATCACTCTTAATATTTGGAGTATATTTTTCTAAATTTGTTTTCAATTCATATGCTAATATACCATAAGTACATTGGCTACATGATTTTTTAAAAGAAATATAATTGTTTAAAACATTAAAAAATATTTTTTAATTAAAAAAATACTCCAAGCAATATGTTTTAAGTATCTATTTATGTCAATATATTCAGATGTATTACTTTTCAGGATCAATGCATAATATTTTTACATTAAAATTTTATAAAATTTTAACCAACCCAGGTATTCAAGTATTTATTTACTGTACCAAAAAAAGGATACCAAACACATACATTTGTGTGTATGTGTGCATAATTTTAGAATGGTTTATGGAGATATAATTCAGATACCATAAAATTCATCATTTTTATTGAAGCATAACTGATTACACATATTTGTGGAGTATAGAGTTGACTATCAATACTTGTGTATAACATGTGATGATCAAATCAAGATAATTGGCCTATTCATCATTACAAAACATAATCATTCTTTATGTCCACTAACCAATTTTAAAGTGTACAATTCAGTGTGTTTTTGATATTTATAGAGTTGTTTAATCATCACTGCAATCAATTTTAAAACATTTTCATCACCTTAAAAAGAAATCCTGTATCCATTAGCAATCACTCTATATTTCCTCCCAACCTCTCGAGGCCTAAGCTAATACTAAACTATTTTCTCTGTAGATTTGCCTGCAAGACATTGATCTCCACTACTTTTCTGCGCTAGGAAGTCTTAAACATCTGTAGGAGTATACAGCTTGAAGGAATCTTAACCATAGAGGTATCTTTCATAAATTCTCTTCTGTTCTCTCTTGGCAACTTGGGGAAATCTTTTTCTATTCACACCAGGGAAAACTTTTCTCTTAGTCTCAAGGTTTATTTTTCAGATATACTCTCTCTGGCATAATGTTTTACTCCTCAGAGATATGCCTTTGCCTCAGAGATATTGAGATACTTAAAGATCATACTTGATTTCTGAATAGATTGAGAAATGAGGAGCAAATGTAGAACCAAAATATGCCCATTATTACCAGTAAAGGCTAAAGAGGAAGACCTAGCTTAATGCATGATACAAATGTGTTTGCTAGCTTCATCCCAAATTAGACAATTACATCCTAATCAATGTCACACTGGACAAGAGAAGGACCCCACTTGGGAGCTTACCAGGGAGAGACAGAGGACACAAAGAAGCGGAGAGAAATGTCAGGTCCCTGTGAGTATGTTCAGTTCAAGAGATAAAGCATAGATAAAAATCTTGGCTTTCACCTTCCCAGAATGTACATCAATCTCTGTTGATTATGTGGAATCCAAATGATGACTGACTAAATTTTATGGGGAGAAACCTCCCCATAAGATGCTAATTCCGGCCCCATATTTTCTCTTTGTCTGAGGATAAAGCTCACTTATTCTTAAAATCTCAGTTTTAATTTTACTCTTTTGTCTGCATTTCCAGTTCCCAAATATTAATTTAAATGGGCGTTCTATCTAGAGTCACAGCATCAATGCTCTCTTGTGAGCAGGCGTTTTCAGTTCTTTGTCACTGTGTTGCTCCCATTGCTTCTGACTATGGGATTGCTCAGACTCAAGTATCCTGCCTCCTAAGTAAAATCATCTCTTAATGTGAAATTAGTACCAACAGAGAGCAAATTTGATATTCGAGATGTGGGATGACTTTTAATCCTAGAGACAGAGTAATCTAGTATAATCTCATCGTAGTTCCCTCCTTATCCCTGAATGCAGGAAGGTATTTGGGGAACAGATCTAGAGTAACCTGCCTAGGATCTGAATTAAGAATAAAAGCTAAATTCTCTTTGCTTTGAATATGAACATGATGTTATTCTCATAATCATTCAGATTCAGATGGAGAATATATGGCTGAATAACTAACTGCCTTCGGATATAAAATTACAGAGGAAAGAAAGGTAATTCTGAAATGACTGCTTGGAATCTGGAAATGTCTCTCGGTGATCTCTTAGTGGATTTGAGAAATAAAATTTTAAGTTAAAAAACAAATAGTAAGTTGTAATTTTGGAAGATGGGCAGAAATTAGAGGGGCTAAAAATGTGTTTGTGTTTTAGTAAGTGTCCAAATATACATGCATTTTTAAAAACAATAAACTTAATTTTTTTTAGAGCAGTTTTAGGTTCACAGCTAAATTGAACAGAAGGTAGAGAGAGTTCCCATATAGCCCCTGCCACCCATGTACATAGCCACCAACACTACCAGCATTCTGCACCAAAGTGTTACATTTGTTACATAAGCCTGCATTAATACATCATCACCCCAAGTCCACAGTTTACATTAGGATTCACTCTTGATGTTGTACATATTTTTGGTTTTGATAAATGTATAACAACATGTATCCTCTATTGTAGTATCATATGGAGTAGTTTCATTGTCCTAAAAATCCTTTGTGATCCCCCATTCATCTCTCCTTCCTTTCTAAACAAGTAACACTGATCCTTTTACTGTCTCCATACTTTTACCTTTTCCAGAATGTCATAGAGTTGGAAACATCAGTATGTATGTAGCCTTTTCAAATTAGCTTCTTTCACTTAGTAGTATTCATGGAGTGTCCTGTCTGGCTTTTCTTAGCTAGAAAAGCTCATTTATTTTTAGCACTGAATAATATTCCATTGTTTATATAAAACACAGTTTGTCCATTTATCTGCTGAATCCATGTTCATGTTATTATGTGGACATAAGTTTTCAACTCATTTGGGTGAATACCAAAGAGTGCAATTGCTGAATAATATGGTAAGAATATGTTTAGTTTTATAAGAATTTGCCAAACTTTTCTAGAGAGGTTGTGCCATTTTACATTTTATCATCAGTGAATGAGAGAGTTCCTTTTACTCCACATCCTTGCCATATTAGATTTTAGCAATTCTAATATGTATGTGGAGGTATATCATTGTTATTTTAATAAATAGACTTTGAGTTTCCAAACATGAAAAAAAGACTGCAATAAAAGTCAATATAAGAAGACAATTAAAAAATTACATTGGATAAGCAGTGAATAAACAAAATGAGAAAACAATATGAGCACAAATTTTTATTTACTTATTTATTTTTATTATTATTAGCATATTTATCATTAAAAATCATAATTATTGCTCATGACCTCCGCCTAACCTATGACTCCCAAAATCTCCTTCCTCCTCTTCATCTCTAGTATCCTTAGCTTTGTTCTCTACTTCTGAAAGTTCAACATATTATTGTGGCCTTTTCTTTCTTTCTTTCTTTATCATTCTCTCTCTCTCTCTCTCTCTCTCTCTCTCTCTCTCTCTCTCTCTCTCTGTCCACCAAGTTATGAGTGAGAACATGTGGTATTCCTCTTTATGTGTCTGGCTTATTTCACTTAAGGTAATTTTCTCCAGGTTCATCCATGTGGCTGCAAATGGCAGAATTTCATTCTTTTTCATGGCTGAGTAGTATTCCATTGTGTATGTATACTACAATTTCCTTATCCAGTTATCTGTAGATGGACATTTAGGTTGGTTCCATATTATGGCTATTGTAAATAGAGCTATGATAAACATGGGAGTGCAGATATCCCTTTGACATGATGATTTCCATTCCTTTTGGATACGTACCAAGTAGTGGGATTGCTGGATCACATAGTAGTTCTATCTGTAGTTGTTTGAGAAACCTCCACACTGTTTTCCATAATGGCTGTGCTAACTTACATTTCCATCAACAGTGTACAAGAGTTCCCCTTTTCACACATCCTTGCCAGCATTTGTTATTCTCAGTCTTTTTAATAATGGCCACTCTAACTGGGATGAGATGATATCTCAATGCAGTTTTGATTTGCATTTTTCTGATGACTAGTAATGCTGAGCATTTTTTCATGTACCTGTTGACCATTTGTATGTCTGCTTTTGAAAAATGTCAATTCATCTCCTTTGCTCATTTTTTAATTGGATTATTAGTTTTTTTGTTTTTATTTTTTTTTTTAATGTGGAAGTTGTTTGAGTTCCTTATATACTCTGGACATTACTCCCTTGTTGGATGTATAGTTTGCAAATATTTTCTCCCATTCTGTAGGTTGTCTTTTCACAGTGCTGATTGTTTCCTTTGCTGTGCAGAAGCTTTTAAATTTGATATAATCCCATTTGTTTATTTTTTTTATTTTGTTGCTTGTGCTTTTGGGGTCTTATTCATAAAGTCTTTGCCCAGTCCTGCTTCTTGGAGTGTTTCCTCTATGTTGTCTTTTAGTAGCTTTATGATTTCAGATCTTAGATTTGTCTTTAATCCATTTTGAGTTGATTTTGGTATATGGTGAGAGGTACATGTACAGTTTCATTCTTCTGTATATGGATGCCTAATTTTCCCAGCACCATTTATTGAAGAGGCAGGCAGTCTTTCCCACAATGTGTGTTTTTGTTGCCTTTGTCAAGATAAGTTGGCTGTAGGGTTGATTCCCTCGTTTTCTATTCTGTTCTATTGATCTGAGTGTCTGTTTTTATGCCAGTATTATTCTGTTTTGGTTACAGTAGCTTTGTAATATAATTTGAAGTTGGGAAGTGTTATGCCTCTGGATTTATTTTCCCTCAGGATTGCTTTGGCTATTGGGGGTCTTTTGTTGTTCCATATGAATGTTAGGTATTTTTTTTTTCTATTTCTGTAAAGAATTACATTGGTATTTTGATGGGGATTGCATTGAATCTGTAGATTGCTTTGGGTAGAATGGACATTTTCAAGATATTATTTCTAATCCAAGATCATGGTTTGTCTTTTCACCTTTTTGTGTCCTCTTTAACTTTTTTTCAATAGTGTTTTGTAGTAACTCCTGATACTGCAAGACTCATTCAACAAAATAAAAACTATAATTGAGAGTGTAAGCAGCAGGTTAGAGCAAGTGGAAAAAAGAATTTTGATTTCAAAGAGAGTCTTTTTTTAAATCACTCAAGTTGACAAAAAGTAAAACTAAATTAAATTTTTAAAAATGAAAATCTAAGAATGATAGCCAACAACTCTAAGCTCATAAACATCCAAATCATGGGTATGCTTTAAGGGGAGAAAAAGAAAAAGATGATGAAACCATATTCAATGAAATAATAGTGGAAAACTTCCCAGGTATTTTTAGAGATACAGACTTCCAGATCTAAGAGGCCCAAAGATCCCCAAAGAGATTCAATTCAAAAACGTCCTCTCCAAGACATGTTGTAGTCAGACTCGCAAAACTTAAAGACAGAGAGAGAATCCTAAAAACTGCAAGAGAAAAACATCAAGTCACATAGCGTATTTCCCAGACAAACAGGACTACAAGAGTTCACTACAAGACCAGCTCTACAAACAAGTCCTTAAGGGAGTGCTGCACCTTGAATCCCCCCCCAAAACAATAATCACCACCATGAATACACAAGAAAAAACAAACACCACTGGTAGAGGAGATATGCAAATGAGAAAGAAAAGAAAATGTACCATACCACCTTAATAAAACAACATCAAAGACAAACAATAAAATTGAAAGAAAGGAACAAAAGGTATTTAAATCAACCATTCAAAAAGCTATTAAGAGCCAGGAGTAAGAAAATGCTTACTGTAAGCATTGTAACTGTAAATGTAAATGGATTTAATTCTCCACTCAAAAGACACAGACCGACTGATTGGATTTAAAAAAAAGCTATACCTAATGATATGTTGTCTATAAGAGACACACCTCACCTGTAAAGACACACACAGACTAAAAGTGAGGGTATGAAAAAAGATATATCATACAAATGTTAACCAAAAATGAACAGGAATAGCTATTCTTATAACATATAACATAGATTTTAAACCAAAAAACATTAAAAAAGACAAAGAAGGACATTATATAATGAAAAGGGATCTAACTAGGAAAAAAAAGATGCAAAATCTTTAATAAATATGCATCCAACAGTGGAGAACCCAGATATATAAAGCAAACACTATTAGACCTAAAGAAAAAGATAGACCCCAGCACAATAATAGTTGTGGACCTGAACAACCCTGTCTTACAATTGGACAGATCATCTAGGCAAAATGTCAACAGAGAAACACATGATTGAAGATATACTTTGGACCAATTGGACTTGACAGATAGCTACAGAACATTTTATTTCATCCAACAACTACAGAATATTCATTCTTCTCATCAGCACATGGAACATTCTCCAGGATAGGTCATGTTAGGTCACAATTCAAGTCTCAACAAATTGAAAAAATTGAAATCATTTCAAGTATCTTTTCAGATTAGGATGAATTAAAACTTGAAATCAGTAAGAAGTGAAACTCTGGAAACTATACAAATATATGGAAATTAAACAACATGCACCTGAATGACATATGGGTCTGAAAAGAAATTAAACAGTAAATAAAAAGAAAAAAATAACCTGTGGGTTATAGAAAAGGACTACTAACAGGGAACTTTAATGTAATAAATGTTTACATCTAAAGAATAAAAAGATTTCAAATAAATAACTTAATGCTACATGACAAATAAATAGAAAAACAAGAACAATCCAATCCCAAAATAAGTAGATGGAAAGAAATAATTAAAATCAGAGCAGATCTAAATGAAACAAAGATGCAAAAAATGATACTAAAGATCAATTAAACAAAAAGTTGTTTTTTGTTTTTGTTTATGTTTTTGTTTTTGAGAAGATAAACAGAATTCACAAACCATTAGTTAGGCTAACTAAAAAAAAAGGAGAAGGCCCAAATAACAAAAAATCAGAAGTGAAACAGGAGACATTACAGCCAATAACACAGAAATACAAAGAATCATTAAAGACTATTAAACATAATATCTCAACAAATTTGAAAACCTGGAGGAAATGAGTAAATTTCTGGACACATACGAACTACTGAGACTGAACCAAGAAAACACAGAAAATCTGAACAAACCAATAACAAGCAATGAGATTGAAGCAGTAATCAGCTGTCTCTCAGCAAAGAAAACCTCAGGACCACATGGCTTTACTGCAGAATTCCACAAAACCTTTTGTATTAGTCTGTTTCTGTTCCTTATAACATAATACCTGGAAATTTGTAAAGAAACTATATTTATTTCACACAGTTTCAGAGGCTGGGAAGTACAAAGTCCAGGGCACACATCTGGTAAAGACTTGGTTGTGGTGACAGTGATGCAGGGGTCTCACATGGCAGAATGGGAGAGCAAAGAAAGACTAACCTCATTCATTCTTCTTTTAAAGCCACCAGTAATCTGATTTAAAAATGGGCAAAGGAGCTAGACAGGCATTTATCAAAGGAAGATATATGAATGACCAACAAACACATGAAAAAATGCTGAACATCACTCAGCATTGGGGAAATGCAAATCAAAACCACAGTGAGACATAGTAGATGGGCTATAATTATAAATAAGACAGAGAATAATAAATGCTGATGAAGATGGAGAGAAAGGAAAACTCTCTTACACTGTTAGTGAGACTGTAAAATGGTGCAGCCATTATGGAAAATGGTATGGAGGTTCCTCAAACAACTACAAGTAGAACTGCCATATGTCTCAGCAATCCTACTGCTGGGTATATACCCAAAGGAATGAAAATCATAATGTCAACGGACACCTGTACTCCCAGGTTTATTGCACCTATCTTTACAATAGCCAAGAGTTGAAACCAACCTAAATGTCTATCAGCTGATGACTGGTTAAGGAAAATGTGGTATATTTATACAATGGAACACTACTCTGTCAAAAGAAAAAATAATGTAATTCTGCCATTCACAGCAACATGGATGAATTTAGAGAAAATTATGTTAAGTAAAATAAGCCAGGCACAAAAAGAGAAATACCACATGGTCTTGCTTATATGTGGGAATTAATTTTAAAAATGGGAAAGAAATATATAACAATCACAATAATACATTAAACTTTTAAGAGAAGAAATCAGAACTGAGGTTACCAAAGGTGGGAAAGGGGGAAAGGGAGAAATTGGTAAAGGGCCATGAAAATTGATTATATTGTATAATGAAGAGTGTACTAAATATCCAGATTTGATCATCATATATTACACACAGGTATTGATATTAAACGCTATACCCCACAGATATGTACAATCACCTATGTTCCAATGATAAATAAAAATAAATAAATAAATAAAATTTGGAAATTATAAAAAGTAATAATAAGGCCACCAGGATCACTCCCATTATTCCAAGAATGGATCAATCCATTCATGAGGTTACAGTCTTCACAATTTAATCACCTCTTCAAGGCCCATCTTTCAATTATCAGAATAGGATTTCTCATCTTCTTAACACTGTCACAGTTGGGGCTAAGATTTTAATCCTGGAAATTTGTAGGACACAATTTAAGCTTCAACGAATTTGGGGGTACATTCAGTCCACATTACCTTTAGAGAGGAATTAATACCAATTCTTCTCAAATTATTCCAAAATATTGAAACAGAGGTTATCTCCAACTCATTCTATGGGGCCAGCATCACCCTGATACAAAAAACAAACAAAGATACAACAAGAAAATAAAACTACAGGCCGATACCACTGATAAGCATAGACACAAAAATCCTTAACAAAATAGCAAACAGAATGCAGCAACACACCAAAAAATAAGTTATACACTGTGACGGAGTGATCATGTTTCATACCACAGATGCAAGGATGGTTCAACATATGCAACTCGATAAATGTGATACATCACATCAACAAAATCAATGACAAAAAACATATGATTATCTCAATAGATGCAGAAAAAGCATTTGACAAACTTTAACATTGCTTCATTATAAAAACTCCCAGCAAATTAGGTACATAAGGAAAATATCTCAACACAATAAAAATCATATATGACAAACTCACCACTAATATCATCCTGAATGGTAAAAAGCTGAAAACTTTTCCTGTGAGAAAAGAACAAGATAAGACCCCCAAAGCACAGACAACAAAAGAAAAATGAAACAAATGGGATTATATAAAACTAAAAAAACCTATGTACAACAAAAGAAACAATTGAGTGAAAAGACAACCTACGGAATTGGAGGAAATATTTGCCAACTATGCATCCAATGAGAGATTAAGATCTAGAATATTCAAGGAACTCAAACCAAGATAGTGGTAAAAACACATGTAACCCAATTGAAAAATGGGCCAAGGAGCTAAACAGGGACTTCTCAAACACATATATGCCAACAGTCTACAGATACATGAAAAAATGGTCAACATCATTAAGCATCAGGGGAATGTAAATCAAAACCACATTGAGATAACATCTCACCTCAGCTAAACTGGCTATTATAAAAAACAACAGAGAATAACAAATTCTGGTGAGGATACAGAGGAAGGGGAACCCACCTACACTATTATAGTGAATGTAAATTAGTGCATTCATTTTGGAAAACAGTACAGAGGTTACTCAAACAACTACAGGTAGAACTGACATATGATCTAGCAATCCCATTGCTGTATATATACCCAAAAGAATGGAAATCATTATACCAAAGGGATAGCTGCACTCCCATGTTTATCACACACTTATTTATAATAGCCAAGAGATGGAACCAACCAAAATGTCCACCGATAGACTACTGGATAAGGAAAATGTGGTATATATACTCAATAGCATTTTACCCTGCCTTAAAAAAGAATGAAATTCTGCCATTCACAGCAACATGGATAAACTTAGAGAAAATTATGCTAATTGAAATAATCCAGGCACAGAAAGGGGAATACCACATGTCCTCACTCAAAATTGGAGCTAAAAAAATAACCATTGTTTTATTTTTAAAAAGAAAGAGGGAAAGATACAAAGATCACAAGAATAAGTTGAACTTTCAAAATGAGAGAACACATATGAGGCCACCAGAGTAAGGAAAGGGGGAAGGAGAAGGAGGTTGAGTGAGAAATTGGTAAATGGCCTCAAAAAATGACCACAATTTGTAAGATTAAATACACTAATTATCCTGATTTGAGCATCACATATTGCACACAGATATTGATATTCAGTGCTGTACCCCACAAATACATACAATCAATTATGTTTCAATTTTTAAAAAAGTAGATAACACTAGATAAATTTAGGAAAAAGTAATTACTATACTTTTTTTCTATTTTATAAATTATTCTTCATTTCTTATCTAATATTTGTACTGAAAAGCTAAGCACATGTGTGAAACATTTCCTGTTTAGATATTTGGTTTAAAAGAATTACATTATTAGTTCTGTCAAATAACATTTAAAATTTATGTCTACAAAATTATTGCATATTACTTCATATTAATATTAGTATGTATCCTTATTCAATAAGAAATATATCAGAGATTATATCTGCTATTGACAAAAATCAAAATATGACATTCTACATTTTTATTATTATTGATATTATTTACATATTTAAACCTTGTGTTTATAAATAAAATATTTATTAATTTTTTATTGTATATACAATTAAAACTAAGTATTGTTTATCCTTTTATATAAATTAATAAGTACAAAATGAGTCCTTATTAACAATTTAATCAAACGATTAAACAATTAAAATTATTAAATAATACATAATTTTAGAAATGTGGTATATTGCACAGATTAAACCTGTAAGATTATGCCTTCTGTAATTATATGTAATTATCTTCTTTTTGGTCATCTAAGGATTTGAAAATTTTACTGACATAAAATTTAAAAAGTAGTAAAACCACACTCATGCACGAAGAATCATATTACCATTCCTAAGCTCTAAACAACTTACAGAAAACTGAAAATCATATGATCTCATACATGGCCTAAAAATATAGATAAATATATTATTGTAATTCCAAAATCCCATAGAAAATATGTCAAGATTCTATGTGTTTGCAATCACTAAAATTAAGTGACAGCCAAGATATCTGATGTTATTTTGTTTAATTCTAGTGGGTTATTTATATAATAAGTTACATATTTTTATAAAACATACATTTAAAAAATATGAATTTAAATAACAAAATCCATTGTTTCTTACTTAAGTGCAATTTGCACGTAGTTCAGCTTTAAAAGTTTTCAAATATGTACTGTCTTTTCACTTTAAGAATATATTAATTAAAAAAATAAACTGAAACTTTCTAAGATTTGCAAAAATGTAGCTTAGACTTTTACCATTTGTCTCTTTAATGAAGTATAGACTGCATATCAACTTAAAACTTAAATAAAAGGTAGAACTTTTAATAGCAGTATAATAGCTAGAATGAGCTTTTCACTAATAATAATTAGAAATGTTGGAGCAAGAAAATAAATGTGTATTTCCATGTGTGGTCATGTGTACTTCCATGCATGAATTTAAATGCACTAGAGAAAAATTAGAACAGGTAGATACAGCTTTTGACCTGAGGGCATTTCCAGGATACCATAGTAAGATATATCATATAACCTTTAAGAGATTTTAAAGATGCCAGAGCTGCTGAAAAACAAAAGGGAGAATTTGAGAAAAGGAGTTAGTCATAGACAGAAAAGCCTTGCAACTGCATATAAATTCCACTCAAATCCTTGACTGACCCGTGAACTAACATGAATGGGAGACACATCAGGGAGCCCATGGAAAACTGACTGCTAGAAGGCTAGCTGAGCCTTCAGTTTCAAGTCTCTTCTCACTCCAGGAAAAAACAGATACCAAAAATAAAATATCTGGGGAGAGTGATGTCAACAAAATGGTAAAATAGAAGATCCTTGGCATCACTACCCCCATGAAAATACAACTGGCAATGATTTACAGGCAAAATAGTCATCCTGAATATACCAAAACTTGTTGGTAGTGTGGGGCGTGAGAGAAGCAAATAAACCCACCTAGCCCACGAAAGATAGAAAAGCCATGACTGGTCAGAGGAAAGATCGCTTCAGATTGCTTCATCCATTTTCCCAAGTGTACATAGTACGACTCAAAAAAAAGTCCACTGGACCTATGGTTTCCATGATGAGAGAAGGAACATGGAGGTGGTTATCAACTTACCCACTGATCTGGGAATTTTCACAGGAAGCCTGCCCACAGCCTCTTCCACAGGAAAGATACTGAGTGCCAGGGGGCTGAGCCTACAGGGGTGTATTGGTGCCTGATCTTGACAGCTACTGTGCATTCTAATCAACAGGCGTGTTGCAAAGAAGAGACTGTGGGAGATGCTGTAGGGGGCACAATCCATAGAAAAGATCCAGTATCTGGTCAGATTTTCCACACAGACTCCTATGGAGTCTTCTCTACATCTGGAAGCGACTAAAAGGTCAGAAATTACTTCTGATGCTTCCAATAAGTTTGACCCAGACCAGGAAATAATGTCATGGCAGAAATTTAGTTGCAAAGTAGCATCCAAGTTCTGGTATTCACAATGTGTCTTCCTCTGACCAGGAAACAAAGGCAGTACAGCAATTTAGTTCTAGAGCAGTGTTGATGTTCCAATGTTCACTATAGGTTCTCCTTAGAATGGCAATAGAGATTAGAGCAGAAATAAATGAATTTGAGATTTAAAAAAATACAAAATATAAATGAAACAAGAGTTGTTTTTTGAAAAGATAAACAAAATTGATAAACCTTTAGCTAGACTAGATAAGAACAACAACAAAAAAGACTAAAATAAGTAAATTTAGAAATGAAAAAGGAAACATTACAACTAATACCACAGAAATACAAAGTATTAAAAGAGATTATTAGGACAGCTATGTGTGAACAAATTGATAAATCTAGAAAAGAATGTTAAATTTCAGGATACATACAACCTACCAAGATTGAATTAGGAAGAAATATAAAACATAAGCAGACCAAAACTAGTAATGAGATTGAAGCTATCATAGAATGTCTCCTATCGTGGAAAAGCCCAGGCCTGACTACTTCACTGTCAAATTCTACCAACCACTTGAAAAAGATTTATGCCAATTCTTCTCAAACTCTTCCAAAAACTTGAAGAGGAGGGAATACCTCTAAACATATCCTACAGGGTCAATATTACCCTCATACCAAAATCCAACAAGGACACAACAAAAGAAAGAAATACCCCTAATGAATATAGATGCAAGAATCCTCAAAAAAATACTAGCAAACTGAATCCCACATCACATAAAAACATCATTCACCAAGACCACATGAGATTTATCACAGGGATAAATGGATAGTCCAACATATGCACTTTGTAAACGTGATAGATCACATGGCAGAGTGAAGGACTGAAACCATATAATCATTTCAATTAACACAGAGAAATCAATTGATAAAATCTAAAATTTCTTTATGATAAAAACACTCAAAAAGTTAGGTATAGAAGAAACATACCTAAACATAATAAAGGTCATATACAAAAAACCCACAGCTGATACCATGTTAAAAGGACAACACTTGAATACTTTTTCTCTAATATCTGGAGCAAGACAAGGAGACCCACTTTCTCCAATTTTATTCAACATAGCAATGGAAATTCTAGCCAGAGAAATAAGGTAAGAGAAAGAAATAAAAGCATTCAAATTAGAAAGAAGAAATTCAAGTTATTCTTGTTTTCAGATGACATGATCATATCTGCAGAAAACCCTAAAGACTCCACCAAAATAAAATGCCACAACTAATAAATGAATTCAATAAAGTTGCAGGATACAAAAATCAACATAAAAAATCATTAGTATTTCTATATGCCAGTGGTGAACTATCTGAAAAAGTAATCAAGAAAGTAATTCCATTTACAATAGTTACCAAAAAATAAAATATCTAGGAATAAATTTAACCAAGGAGGATAAAAATCTCTAAAATGAAAACTATAAAATATTGATAAAAGAAATTGAAGAAGACATAAATAAGTGGAAAAATATCTCAAGTCCATGGGTTGAAAGAAACAATTTTATTAAAATGTACATACTGCCCAAATCGATATACAGATTCAATGCAATCCCTACTATAATACTAATGACATTCTTCACAGAAATATTAAGAAAAAAAAACCAAAACCTGAAATGTATATGAATCCATTCTGAATTGATTTGGTATATGGTGAGATGTACGGGTCCAGTTTCATTCTTCTGCATATGGATGTCTCATTTTCCTAGCACTACTTACTAAACAAGCTGTGTTTTCCCCAGTGTATGTCCTTGTTGCCTTTGTTGAAGATTGGTTGGCTTTAAGTTTGTGGTTTGATTTCTGGGTTCTGTTCCATTGGTACAAATGTCTGTTTTTATGCCAGTACTATGTTGTTTTGGTTACCAAAGCTTTGTAGTATAATTTGAAGTCAGGTAGTGTTATGCCTCCAGCTTTATTTATTTATTTATTTACTTATTTATTTATTTATTTTGCTCAGGATTTCTTTGGCTATTTGAGGTCTTTTGTTGTTCCATTTGAATTTTAGAATTTTTTTTCCTATTTCTGTGAAAAATGTCACTTGTATTTTGTTTCAATGCAATCCTCATCAAAATACCCATGAAATCTTAACCAAGATTGCTATAATCTTGCATATAGCGACATATAAAGGAAATAAAGTAACATATAAAGGAAACAAATAGAAGTTATAAATGGTAACAGCCAACTCTGCCATAGTGGAATTTGTGGGTATTGTTAGGTAGGAAAATGTTACAATCCTAAAGGGATGGTTTGGATTATACGACTGCTACTAGTTTTTTAGCAAACATCTTGCTTACTGAAGACCTGTTTTATTGTGGCCTTGTTGACCATATTTACTAAAAACAAAAATTGAAGTGTGGACATGCAGTTTCCCTTACCACAGCTGTCCAAAACCAAAGCTGCATGATAGAAGCGCAAGGGAGAAAAGGATAGGCAAATAAGACAAATATCACTAACCCTGAGAAGCTGCTCCAGAAAGAAAGAAACAGAGGAAGGAAGGAGGGAAGGAAGCAAGGAAGGAAGGAGGGAAGGAAGGAAGGAAGGAAGGAAGGAAAGATGGAAGGAAGGAAGGAGGGAAGGATGGAAGGAAGGAAGGAGGGAAGGAAGGAAGGAAGGAGGGAAGGAAGGAAGGAGGGAAGGAAGGAGGGAGGGAGGGAAGGAAGGAAGGAGGGAAGGAAGGAGGGAGGGAGGGAAGGAAGGAAGGAAGGAAGGAGGGAAGGAGGGAGGGAAGGAAGGAAGGAGGGAGGGAAGGAAGGAAGGAAGGAAGGAAGGAAGGAGGGAAGGAGGGAAGGAGGGAGGGAGGGAAGGAAGGAGGGAGGGAAGGAAGGAGGGAGGGAGGGAAGGAAGGAAGGAAGGAGGGAGGGAGGGAGGGAAGGAAGGAAGGAAGGAAGGAAGGAGGGAAGGAGGGAAGGAAGGAAGGAAGGATGGAAGGAAGGAAGGAAGGAATTTATATATTGTAACAATTCATTGGTAATGTATGTGAGTTCCTGGGGTTTTTTTTAGTAATAGCCACTAATACTGCCATAGTTTATTCAGGCTATTATAGCAAGATACCTTAAACTGGATTGTTAATAAACAATACAAATTTATTTCTCACAGTCTGGAAGCTGGGAAGTCTAAGACAAGGTACTTGCAAATTCGGTGTCTGGTAAAATCAAGTTTCCTGATTCATACATGGCATATTTTCACTGGGTCTCACATGGTGGAAGGTGCTTAACTAGTTCTCTGGGGTCTCCCTTATAAGGGCACTATTTCCAATCATAAGGGCTCTACCCTCATGATCTATCTAATCATCTCCCAAAGGCCCACCCCCCATTGAAAACCATCACCTTAGGAGTTAAGATTTCAATACAGGAATTTGGGAGGGACAGAAATATTCAGACCATAGCGAATAGGTAAACTAATTATTTAAATGTACATATTATTTTAAAACAACTGGATGTTTAAAATAATTTAATTTTTTACGTAATCATAACACTAGGTTACTATAAATCATGTGTAAATTATCCAAAAAAAAAAAGTGCTAATACATTTGTAAACTACAGAAATAGACTAAAAAAACCAAATATCATTAATGACCAAAACACACAGGGATAAAGTAAAATGTGGACAGTGACTATTTCCCTTGAAAAGATAGTTTGTAGATGTAGAAAAAGATATCAAAACATACACATAAAATTCAGACAATATTTTGACTCTTTATTTGGTACTGAGCATTTAATCATGTTAAATATTCTCTCATACTGTGATTTTTAATGGCAGCATAGTTTTTCACTTTATATCATGTGCTGTGGTCTGAATGTTTGTGTCCCCCCTATAATTCATATGTTGAAATTCGGATCCCCAAGGTGATGTTATTAGGACCAGGGGCATTTGGGGAGATGAGCAAGTCATGAGTGTGGTGTTCCCATGATTGAGGTTGGTACCCTTCTAGAAGAGATCTCAGAGCTGCCTTGCTGCTTCCACTATGTGATGACACAAAAGGGGCTGCCTTTGTGGAACAGACCCCCCAAAGCCTATTGGTGCCTTGATCTTGGACTTCCATCCTCCAGAACTGTGCTAATACATTTGTGTTGTTTATATGCAACCCAGTGTATGGTATTTCATTATAACAACCTGAACGGACTGAAATACCATGCTATAATTTGATCATTCTTTTATACTAAGATTTATGCTAACATTTTTGCTATTTATAAATATAGTAGCAATTGATGCACTTCTTTTACCTAATAATTGTGTCTAAAAAATCATTACCCCATTGAGTAATAATCTGTAATAACATATTACTATGAATATTACTATAAAATATTGTAAGAAAAAAATATATTTTCCTCATTCAAATGAAGTAATTAGATAATGCTCAAAGTACATGGCTTTTCTAAAGATTTTCAACATAAATAATTAGGTTAATTTTGAAGATTTGTTTCAATTTTCAATTCCATTATGAGGATATCTGCCTCAATCCTGAGTACTGATTTTATGTTAAGTGCCAAACTTTGATGATGTGTCTCTTTCACAAAGTTTACTGCTCCTTTTTCTCTCCTGCTTTCTCCTTTTCCCCCTTCTTTCTCTATCCTCTGTCTTATACATCTATGCACACACACGATTGATCCCATTTTTTTGTGGATTTTGTATTTGCAAATTTCCTTACTTGCTAAAATGCATTTGTAATACCAAAATTAATACTTGCCATGATTTGCAGTCATTCATGGATGAAAAATTTGAGCCACCCTAATCGCACTTTCCAGCTTAGGTTGGACAGGCTGACACTCATTGTCACCCTGTCCCATACTGTACATGGGTCTCCTTTTCTTTTCCCATACTGTAAATGGGTTTCCTTTTCAGTTTAGTACCAGGTTTTTGACATTTTTGTGCTTTTTCTTGGTGATTTGCTTTTTAAAATGGCCCCCAGGCATAGTGCTGAAGCATTGCCTAGTGTTTCTATGCTCAAGAAGGCTATGATGCTTTATGGAAAAAATACTTGTGCTAAATAAGGTCTGTTCAAGCATGCATTATAGTGTTACTGGCCATAAGTTCAATTTTAATGAATCAACAATATATATTAAATAAGATGTTGTTAAACAGAAACACACATAAAACCAAGTTATGTACTCATTGGTTGACAAAAATATTGTGACCAGAGGCTTGTAGAAACCTAACCCTGTATTTTCTTTAGAAGCAATATTCAATATATATTCGTGTGTGTGCATAGTTAATCTGTATCCCATCTCTTGTTTCACTTTTCTTGCTTTTTAATTTATAGTTTATTCTTTGATGCATAGAAAAACTCTTCTGAATTTTCCATTCACTTTATATATAGGAAACCTCTCTCTGTTCCATTAACTAATAAATATGTGCCAATATTTTCTTATAGCTGAATGACTTATTTTTTCATTCGACTCTTTAATACATCTGGATTTTATTTTTTGCTGTAAGGTGTATAATGGTGTTGTTCAAAAAACCTGCTCCATAATTAAAAAGTTTCCTTTTGTTTCAAATACCTAAGGCAAATGAAACTAATATCCGTGGGTCCTGTCACACACACTACTCCTTTTGAGAATATGATTCTGTTAATTAAATAAATACACCACGATTAGTAAAATAAGGCTTTCAAGCACTCTCTTTCTTGAAGAGTTTAGGTCCAGAGTTAACTACAACTTTAAAACAACCAGGTAAAATATTCTAGTTTTAGTTTATTGTTTGTGTGTAGTTATTTTAATTGTTAGTTTTGCTTGAGGCATTCTGTGTGTTATTTCTCAGCAGAGCAAATTTTGAAGGTATCTTTTGCATTTTAATAAACATACTAAGTTCTCAACAGCTGACTGCAGGCTTTTTGCCTGTGTAGTTCTTGGAACGTGACACCAGTTTGCTGCCCCGGACAACAAGGGATCCCTAGCAGGCATGGCAGGAATTGACACTGGCCACATTCCTTGGGTCTAGCTTCAGAGCATGGGCAAGAATCATCCCTACTCATCTGCTTAGTACATGGATCACTCCATTCTGAATTTGTTGTTGCAAATAAACAACTAAATCCTCCTATTCCTTTCCCTACTGAGTTTTTCCTTTGGAACACCAGATAAATGAAATAGTAATTGAGAGAAGTCTTTGAGACATGCTGTCTCAGCTCAAAAGCCAAAGAAACAAGGTAGTTTCCTTTTGAATATATCCGTCAACTCACCCTTGGCTTTCACTATGAACAGATCTGTGTGCCAAGAAACCATTCTTAGGAGAACAAGAACATCAGGGTAAATGCTTTGCAGGACGTGAAAGTCCTTCTGCAATGCACAATAGTATCAATATCTATTGAGAAATACTCCCCTTCTTTCCCCTGCAAAATCCCCCATCCAGTGACAGTTTGGCTTCTTTACCTGTTCTTCAGGATTAAAGTTGCTTCTAGTCCTGGCTCTTTTATGAAGGGTTTATCTCTCTCTGAGATTGAATTTCCTCTAAATTTCTTTGTGTCCTCAGCTTCCCAATGGGTTCAAAAGTATACATAATTTTATAATTTAACTGGTGTTTCTTCCTTATTATGGTGGGAGTGCTGGGCATTCATGACCATCTTTAATCATAACCCAAAACAGGACTTTTAATGCCCTCTGTTTTTGAAATCACTTTATCAATATTTTCCTGATCATAAAAATAATAATCATTCCCAACATTTTTTGAAAATCTGGAATACAATACTTTATGAATAAAAGAAAGAGAAAAAGAAATCTTCTGCACTATACGGTATGCTTATGTCAGTAAGTTTTAGGCTTGTAGCTGTGAAGAAGGGATTATTTTCATGTTCATAATCCTTTCATGAGAAAGAAAAAAAAAAAGAGTATGTGCTTTATCTCATGTTTCTAAACTACACTGGACAACAAATCCTAAATAGGAACTGAAGACTCTATAGATCTACAAAACAAAATTTTAGTACTATTTTTCAGATAAAAATGTCATCAAAGGATTGGTCTATAGTATCAATAATAGATACTTTGACAAGATAGCTAATAAAGTGTCAGTAAGAAACTATATGCTGTCTTTGAAGACTTAAGCCTGCTGCCATAATTTGGATAAGAATTGTATTTGAATTTTCTTTCTTTATTTCTTCAGACTGGGCTTACCTCCGTAGATTTCTTGCTGTACTATGTGATTTAAACTCTTCCTCAGACTGTCAGACTATTATTACTGAACACCATGTTCCTCATGTCATTCCATTACTCAGAAAATCTCTGACAGACGTCAATTTCCTGTTGCATCAATTTTAGAACCCTCTGATTGTATGTCACACCCATCATACTACAGACTCACTTTACCTGGTGTCTTAGTCATTTTGAGCTGCTATAACAGAATACTATAAACTGGGTGGCCTATAAAAAACAGAAGTTTATTTTTCACAGTTCTGGAGGTTATGAAGTCCTAAGCTGGCAGATTCAGTGTCTGGTATGAATGGCCTCCAGGTTCACAGATGGCTGTCTTCTCACTCTGTCTACACATGGTAGAAGGGGACAAGGAGCTCTCTGGGGTTCATTTTATAATTGCACTAATCGCAGTCATGAGGGAGAATCATTTACCAAAGGCTCTGATTCCTAATACCATCACAGTAGTGTCATAGTCTGCTCAGGTTGCTATAACAAAATACCTTAGGCAGCAATTTATGAACAACAGAAATGCATTGCTCACAGTTCTGGAGGCTGGGAAGTCCAAGATCAAAGTGTCTCGCCGGTATCTGGTGAAGGTTAACCTCCTAATTCATAGATGGTGCCTTCTTGCTATGTCCTCACATGGCAGAAGGGGATAAACAAGCTCCCTCTGGCCTCTTTCTTTTTTTTTTTCTTTTTCTTTTTCTTTTTTATCTTTTTCGTGACCGGCACTCAGCCAGTGAGTGCACCGGCCATTCCCATATAGGATGCGAACCCGCGGCGGGAGTGTCGCCGCGCTCCCAGACCTGCACTCTCCCGAGTGCGCCACGGGCTCGGCCCACCTCTGGCCTCTTTCATAAGAGCACTGATCTATTCATGAGGGCTCCACCCACATGACTTAATCGCTTCTCAAAAGTCCCCACCTTTTAATACTATCATATTGGGAATTAGTTTTCAATGTATGAATTTTGGGAGTATATAAATGTTCAGTCTATAGCACCTGATCATTCAAATTTTCTATACCTTCAAAACTATACCATCTCATTTAGTCTTCTCTCTGGTCCATCTGCCTGTTGTACTCATTTAATTATTCTGATCTCTGGTAATCTGATTCACCATCTTTAATCAGTTTGCTATCTAAAATTTCCTGCACTTTTACCATTCACATTTTAATAGATTTACAATTTATTAGTTATAAGATTTGTTATTATTAGGGGGGTTAGGCTTGTTTTTTCAAATAAATTACAAGTGCTTTGTAGGAATGGGTAGCATAATTTTCTGTTTCTAAGACACATTGCATCTATTTTCCCAAATAGGAAAATAAAGAACAGAATTTGAAAACTGATGAAGATGATGATGCTGAAAACTGACAACGAATTTTGACTTTTACCATGAGGGAATTATCATTAACCAAAAAATCTTTGTGGAAATGGCTTTTTAAAATTAAACTTTGATATATTAAAAATTTAATCTACTAAATGCTCATCAGAGAAACTTTGGATAGAATTAGAATAAGGTATAAAGAGATTATTAACAAAGATTATGTGAGTGAGATAAAACAGAAGTTTTATTTTATTTTATTTTTCTCTCAACTCATTGCTGTTTTTCACTAGGTTAAAAGAATGGATGTTTAGCAAATAAATGAAATTATTTCAACCAATAAGAATGTATTGTTAAATATGTAAGTCTTTGCCTACTTGGTTGCAGCACCAATTGTAGGAGTAAAAGGTGGGCTGAGAGAATATGAGCAGGGCAGAGGACGTGTCCAGTCTTGCATTACTTGAATCCATTTGTGCCCTCCATTAAGTCAAATCTTCAGCTGAGCCTTCAAGGTGATGACTAGCTATATTCACCACAAAAGAATTAATACAGGAGGATTTGTAGAGGAAGCTCCTAGCTCAACCACAAGCGATATTCATTTTTTCTTGTCTTTATCAGCTCACCCAATGCAATCACTCCAGACTTTCATCATCATGTATACCAAGTCTTCAGTTGCTTTGTTCTTGTCAGTCTGTGGTTATTGCTATTGATTATTTAGTTATTAGTGGGCATCAAAGCATCTCTCTCTCTCTCTCTCTCTCTTTATGTATATATGTAATACAAATGTATTTGTATATATGTATATATAAAATCTCATGAATTCCAAATGAATTTTTTTTCAGCCCCTGGTGTGTAGCAGCCAGTCTGGATTCTTATGATAACAAGAATCATTACCCTCTTCTGTTTCCCTGTTGCTGTACTGGCATGAGGAGATCAAGATGACCAGATGGTGATCCGCCTATAATTTCAGTGGTATCCTTGTGCTACTTTTTGGAAATGTTTTCTCTATAGAAACCAGGATCTCAAGTCCAGCTGATTCTAAAGTCCTGAGGATCAATAGCACAAATTCTCAAAGTGGAACATGGAGAATGCAGATGAGAATGCCCAATCCTACTTCTCAATTGTCCAGGGAATTGTCCTGGATCTAGCAAACGATCTGTTTTTTTTATTCTACCATTCTATGAGCTTCTGCATGACATAGTATATAGTAACACAAGTGGACCTCATGATAAAATGTATTTTGTCATAACTCTTTTGCTATAAAAGCATCACACGGTCTGAGAAAATTATGTGCAGAATAGTTCTAGCAAATCAGGAATTTTATAAGTTGTCAGTCTATGGTAATGATACATATACAGATAGGAAGCAATTCTTGTAAGGAAAAATTGCTGTCTCCTTCTGGCCAATGTAATAATCCTGCCCTAAGTTGACTAGTTAAACTCTTTGAATAATGCTGTCTCATCAAGTGAACAGCTTTGGCTTCTACTGCTAATGGGCTAGGAAGTCAGTAAAGATAGAATTAGCCTTAATGAAGGAAATCCATGTTTTGGGCTGATGCACATCTATCCTTCCCATCATAGTTATTTCATTTCTGACCTCATTAGCTGAGCTCCGCAGTACCAAAGACTGAGGACGGCTGATCATCTCTGGCTGAGTCATTCTGTCTAGTTGGCTTTTGAGAGTACCTCTGCTGCAGATATGCTTTGAAAGTTATTAATATGAAGCCCAAAGATTTGCATACTCTGTGCTGACTCCCATATACCCATATACCCCTTGCCTGAGCTTCCTTACCTCTGAGCTGTTAACCTTGTTCCTTCCAGACCTCTAAAACAAGCCAAGCACTTTGCAGTGCTTAGGAGTTGGTGTATATTCATACCTCAAGCTGCTCCTACCTTTCTCTAAGGTGCACACAACTAAGTGCATTGCTTAGAGCTGAGACAAATGGGAGGATTCCCCTACACCATTCTCCTTAGGACAAAGGTCCCGGGGATGAAGAGTGATGGAATATCACACAACAATGAGAAAGCCAGTGTGATGGAAGCTGAGTGAGAAAGAGGAAAGGGAGTGGGAAATTTGTACAGAGAGGCGGCAGGTCCCCAGAACACATATGGCCCAAAATATCATAGTCATTTAAACATTATAAATGACAGGTCAGTGATCTATTTAAAATACCACTTTAATGCTCTTTTTAATGCCTCATACATTTAGAATTCTTTCTATCCTTTCTTTCTTCCTTTCCTTTATTCCCTTTGTTTCCTTTCATTTCTTTTCTTCCCTCCTGTCTTTGCTCTTTTTTCCCCTTCTTTCCTCCCTTGCTTCCCCCTCCCTTCCTTCCAATTTTTCCTTTATTTGAAATGTCTTTATTAAACTTGATATGGAAACAGATTGAGTGTGAATACTAAATACTGTCTGAGCTGACCACTCTCTTAGCTGCTTTAAGAGTTATACGCAATACCAAGTCCCACTGCTGGAATGAACTTGGCCAGTCTAAGTATCACAAGCATGTATAGGTAGCAGGGTCTGTAGAGATATCTTAGACACCACATTTCCCATTTTTTCACCCAATGCAAAAATCTCAGATGTGCAGTCAACTTCTACATGAAATTTAACAATTAAATTATCAAAATACTATTTTTTATCATTTTATTGAAATTCAATTGCATTTGGGGTCAACTTTGGTTGCTTTAAATTCTTGTTCTGACTTGAAATCCATACTATTGATATTTTCATCCACTGGAACTATTCATGTTTTCTAGAAGAAAAAAAAAAAGCTACTTCCAAATAATTTGGTCCTTCAGATATATATATTTTTTTCTAATTCACTTTGAAGTAAGAAACACACTACCACTTTTATTATCCTGTTTAAACTTTCTTTGCAGTCCCCATTGGGGTTAGTAATAAATATGTGTGGAGGAGTTAAATTATAATTGTGCAAATCTAACAGTGCAAATCCGACCCTCTACCCATCTAACTCCTGTTTCTAGAAAAAGTTTTAATGTCCCATGAAATGTGTCTTGGTGTGCTTAGATGAATTGTACCCTGTCAAATGAAAGAGTCAAAATGAAATTAGCAAAGCCTTTCCAACCATTCTAGTTAACTTGATAACCCAATAGAAAGAACAATATCATAGTATTGTAGAGCAGGGAAAACCTTTAATGATCATTTAGGATATCTTTAAAAATTATGGTTATGAATATGGTGTTGAAGCATTTCAGTGGTCCAATGGGACAAAACAATTGGCCTCACATGCTCACATACTTAAGGTAAGTCCATTAGAATGTTCAGCTTTTATTTCTCAATTAAAACAATTAAATATATTGTGTATTAATTTCTTCTAAGATAATTATTCACTTGTGTCTACTAAGCTCTTTTTTTCAGATTCTGTTTTTTAAGCAGATGAAAGATATCAACCTTTATTTTAATGTCTCCAGAGATTTAATAAGTCATTTAAAATATATCTGACAACTGTGTACGAGGTACTACTGTATTATGCACTGGAGGTTGACGGTGAACAAGACCCAAAGGTCTCCTGTTAAGAAATGTCTAATAAGCAATTGGTAATATACATCTGGGGTTTTGCTCAGAGGTCAGAGCTGGAGTTAGAAATGTAATTCTTTGTGACTAAAAAGTGCTTTTAACTTTCTAAAATATTTTCCAAACTGTGCTCTGGAGAAGTCTACCTCCTTGATACCTTAGTATGCATTCTACCTTAAAGCACTGACAAATCTCACAGGAAAGATGCTAGTTAACCCTGTTAATGTAATATTTGCCAAAATATTTACTATGGAACCCCTTCTCACAGAAGGCCTGAAAACATCTCACAGAACTGGTTTTCCAAAAAACAAAACAGAAAATCACCATTCAAGACCCTCACTTGTTCACACAACTTCCCTGGAATGTCAATAGTCCCAACATATACATGAATAATCACATATTTTAAATTAGAGCATGAGACACAGAACAAATATGGCTATCATAAAAGTTTGGGATTACTGGCATTTTGCAAAGATGACTTGCAATCTACCAAGTTTTCTCTAACTTTCTGAAGAGTTTGACATTCTATATGTAAAAATAAATGATAAGGACACTCTTCCTTAAGACTTCAATAGCAAAAACTAGAAGGGCATTACATGCTGGCTGTCCATTTCTTCACCTCTTCATTCTCTGGATATTTTCTCATGCATCACATAAATAGTCAAAGGAAAAATAAAGTAGAACATCGCTGTGGCCTACACAGATTCAAAAGGCATATGAATGTGTGTGAGTATGTGCGGATTCATTTTCATGATGTCTCTATTTTTTTTCTGCTTCCTCCAACCCCCTCAGATGCAAAATGCACTAGTCATTGAGTGGTCAGCATAAATCTCCTGTGGCCATTACCTTGTTTGTAGAAATTGGAGATTTTAAGAAAACACTCTCAAGTGATTATGAAAAAGTGCATGCAGCTGTTTTGACCCTGCTAGGCTTGTGAATACCATGGTAGGAGAAGAAAATATGTAGAAACAGGAGGTGCCAAGCAATGCCTGCTGTGAGCAGGAGGCCTTTTCTGAACTGCTAACAGAAACCATGCTCAGGCATGTGGGCTTTTTATGGACACTGTTCTTTCTCTGGCTTTAATAAAAAGGGTGTTTTACAGGTGAATCAAAGCTTACAATATGGGAAAGAAGGTATGAGGAGGAGCTGGCATGGAATACTTCAGCATTATTCAAAGAAAAATAAAGAAAACAAATGAGAGACTGATGTCTTTTTCTTATAGGCCAAGGGGAAAAAATAAATAAATGTTATTGGCCAACTGTACTCACTGGTAATAATTAGGCCAGGGTATAGAGAAAATGAAACACTGTGTTTTAGAATTTATATTTCTGAATTTTTCATGGAATTGTGCACTAAACAGGTGCCTCCATCCAGCATGTGGCTGCCATGTGCCGGGATTTTGAAAAGGAATGTTGTACCTCTGGACACAGAGAGACTTCCGGGATCTGGCTCCTCCCTCTAGCTGGCTCCAGGTAAGAGGTTATTGGTGTCAGGCTGATTTGGCCACCTGCAGCATGTGAAACCAGATCAATAGAATGAGCTCAGATACAGTCGTGAATTGTTTGGTTCCCCCAAATATTAAACTGAAATGAAAAGCAGAGGGCATAGAATTAAAGAACATGTGTATTGAGGTAGGATTCAGTACCAAGCCAGGTAGAGAAAGAGGAGCAGATATACAGATTTCTCATTTCTCTAAAGGGGCATCTACCTAGAGACAACAAGGAAATATAAGGATATTTTAAAAAATCACTCCAAAGCCTGGTCCTTGACTACCTCACCAGTCTTCTCTCTCTAAACATGTTGAGGAATTGCAAGTTCCTGTACAACCCTCTGAATTTGCAAAGCTGTTTTTCTCTCTTCTTCATTGAAAGGTGGAACCCAGAATGGAATGGTCTGGAATGGCTTTATCTGGGGTGCGGGGGAGTGCAGCTAGCCAGTGCGTCGATCCAAACCCTTAACCTTGGTGTTATTATACTATGTTCTAACCAGCTGAGCTTACCAGCCAGCCCTGGAAAAGCTTTTTTTTCCTTATAGTTGCTTGGTAAATATCTTGATTTTTCTTTATTCCTGCATAATCTTGTGCGTCGATCCAAACCCTTAACCTTGGTGTTATTATACTATGTTCTAACCAGCTGAGCTTACCAGCCAGCCCTGGAAAAGCTTTTTTTTCCTTATAGTTGCTTGGTAAATATCTTGATTTTTCTTTATTCCTGCATAATCTTGTGCGTCGATCCAAACCCTTAACCTTGGTGTTATTATACTATGTTCTAACCAGCTGAGCTTACCAGCCAGCCCTGGAAAAGCTTTTTTTTCCTTATAGTTGCTTGGTAAATATCTTGATTTTTCTTTATTCCTGCATAATCTTAGGTAGTATGCACCCTTCCATCCCTTGGCAGGCATGCAAGTCACTTGTACATTTTGAAAAAAAAAAAAAAAAATTACTACAAGTATTTTTAAGGAATTTGAAATTTCTGGAGGACTGAGACGATACTTTGCTTACATTTATTCAGCTTCTTTCACATTGCATGGCACATTTCAGATTCTCAGTATGTATTGATCAAATCACAATTGTACTCCTCTTTTGGAGAAGTGTGCCTCCCCAGTAATTAGGGAATAAAAGCCAAAGTCTCTCAAGTAGATTCATATCATATTCTGTCTCTGCCCAGCCCATATACTTGCAGGACACCCATGGCATTTTCCCACTCTCTTCATGTGGAGGTCTTTTGGTTTCAGGAAATGAAGGAAGTGGGCAAGCAGGAGGTGCAGGTGCCCTCAGTCAAGGAGGAGCTGGAGTTCATAGGTAAATACCTCAGCTTCCTCCATCATTCATGCAATTATTTGGAGGTATGTGGTATACAGTCTCTCAGAAGGTTTCCAGTGGGATGGAGCTCAGGTGCCCACAGCAGTAACCTGCTAGTTAAAGCACACTTTACTGACTTGCACTATTTACTCTCTCATTTTTTGCTGCCACATTGCACTTCCTATGATCACTTCTATATCAGGTATCGTTCAACCAAAGAAGCAGAACAAGTGGGAGTTATATATGTGAACAAATTTATTATAAGGAATTGGATTAAGCAAATGCAGGAGCTGGTTAAAGAGCTTGACATCATAGGGTGGACAGTAAAAAAAGGAAGATCATGGGCAGGCTGGAACCCTAAGGGGCACAGCCAGAGCTGTTGTCTATAGGAGTGATTTCTTCTCTCTCTGGGAAGCCTCAGTCCTGCTTTTGAAGTCTTGCAACTGATTCAGTCAGTTGCACAAAGAATATCTAGGACAATCTCTCCTACATAAAGTCAACTGATGAGGAGCTTTGACTAAATCTGCAAATTTCCTTTACAGCAATGCATAGAATAGTCTTTGATAATTAGTCTTTGAATAATTGGAGGTTTTGGTCTAGCCAAATTGATACTTCAAGAAAGTTATTACGACTTCCCAAATAAAGCATTTCCACCATTTCTAGTATCAAGGTCAGATTTGGGAAAACCCTAACAGAAGATCCTTGGTGACCTAGTGACAAATAATTTTTGTTATCTTTTTCTCTCACTGCTTTTATCCTCATGCTTTAACTTTTGGTCATGAACAGATATTTGCCATTTAACAAACAAAATTGCTATCAATTGTTTCCCAGTTTTCTTTCCTGCTATTTAAGTGTTCTGATCCTGGTGCTATTTCCTCTTACTGAAATACTACCCTTCATCTTGTAACTGCCAACAATGAGAACCATTTGGGTGTATGAAAATATTTCAGCATTCTCCAAATCCTAACTTTATGTTTGTACCTCTTACACCTCTGCCCCCTCCCTTCACATACTTTATATTTTTCATGACCTTATGAGTTTATTCAGCCAGAGAAATTTAGCAGAAGTGACAAATGGGTCCTTCTGGATGGATGGAAGCTTCAAGAGCCATTGAGTGATTTGCCACATTTGTGTGTGAGTGCGTGTAAGTGTGTGTGTTTGTTTGTGTGGTTGTGTTTTGGTAGTCAGGGAAACAACGAAGCAAGCCTTCCCAAGTGCCTAAAAGAGCAGGCATTCCTTCTTTCCCTTCAGCTGGACTACACTGAATATGTATTATGAATGAGAATCAAATATCTGTGGGTGTGTTTCTGTGCATGCATGTGTGAGTTAAGGTACTGAGATTTTGGAATGGCTTGGTACCTTAGCCTAACCTATCCTAACTGATCTATCTTCTGATTCTCTGACCCATTTAATACGTAAGTTAGTTCTTGTATTTATGATATCATACTTTACAGAAATTAAGGAAGTGTTTCATTCAAATTTTCTTTATAATCCCAATATGAACCAAGAGTTAATGAATTATGGTTAAAATTAATTGTGGGGCTTGGGCTAGTGTCCGGAGCTCACAAAACCCTCGAGCCCATTCACAAATCCTTCACCCTTAGGTCTATGAGCTAGGTAACCAGCACAAAGTTCCTTGGAGCCTTGGTTGAAGAAGGAATAGTCTTTATTCAGCACAAACACATCTAGGAGCTAGGCAGTACAAAGGAGAAACTCAGAAAACTCAACTGCAACAGGCAAAGTCCAAAGAGATACTGAAACTGAGCAGCTGCCAGCAGAGTAAATATGCTCTATTGTTAGACTCCAGCTCTCTGCACCAGCCTGTTTCACAAACTGCAGAACACACAATAGCTGCAAAACTAAAAAGATATCTTGGTGCACATGCACACCAACTCCACCCACACACAACTTGTTTACAAGAAATGTGCTGCTCGACCCCCCAGCCAGACCTGAGCCGAAGGAGCCTGACTAAATTATTCTATTTTCCCCACAATCCAACCCTTCAGGATCCCCTGCCGTACAATCTGCGTGTTAAAAATCTTCCATGATGTTCACTTAGCGAGGATAAATGGCCCATTTATTTATACAACCTATTTTCTGTTTGGTATGCCTTAAGGCTTGTCCTGTAGTTCTGTCCTTTAGTCACACATGTCCAGTTAGTAGTCATCATTTGGTGTGCTTTTCCATGGGAATCTTGTAGTCATACTGATGTGAAGCTCAGTGCATATTCAATAGATGATCACGCCAACGTATATATGTACCCACTTGACTCTGGTGCAGTACCTGCAGCCAGAACACTATAGGTGAAAAGACAGAAGGGTTATTGGTACCAGTAGGGGGAGTTCTCACCCCTCTGTTAAGATACATGCTAGTTTGCCATCCTGAGAAAGGATGGTTGCAGGAATAGGTATCTTACCTGGTTTATGATATCATACTTTATCTGCTAATAGGTTCTACATGTAACAGTATAGGGGAACTCATAACTGGCCATACAAACAGAAGACCAGTAACTCTGATTTTGGCAGTGGTCCCACAAGATCCACCTGCCACCATGTCAAGGGCACTCTCACACAAGTTATCTGCCCATCAGTGGCACCTGTCTGCTCAGCAGGAGCACATCGGCCCATCAGGGGCATTTTTTTCTCAGGTTTATGTGGCACCCAGCAAGCCATCGGCCATCCAGTCTTGAAGCCAACATGCTGCATTCTCCAGTGTAGCCACCCAGCTACATCAGCTGCTGGAGCTCTCTCCAGCCACCTAACCTTAGCCAGTGCATCAGTTTCATCATTGCCAATTCAACATGAGGCTTCTGGTCCTTGCCCGCCCCCAAAAGACCAGTACCTTGGCCTGTTCCCTATTTGAAATGGAACATTTTATCTGCCTCCTTGGGAGCAATCAAAAAATCCTTTAAATCCATTGAACGTACCTTGCTACCTGTTTCCCGACGTTTGGTGAAACGCTGTTCAGGGCACAATTGCTGCCACAAGGCAAACAGAACTGCATTTGGCTGCTGGTCAGTTTTCTTTTTATCAACCCCTGCTGCAAGCAAGTCAAGCCACATATGCTTATGGCTAGTCTTGCTTGGTCCCAATCGGATAAAGGGGTTTGGTTTTAGTTACCTTTTGGACCCCATTTTGCTTGTCTTTTCTCCTCCAGTTCACCCAAGCTCGCTATCATGGTCATTACCTCATGTATAGGATGACCAATGTATGGGGCCAGTATGGCCATCAGTGACCCAAAAGACATTGACAGGGCATTCTGCAGCACTATGTCTCTCATGCTGCCTGTAAAATTTTCATCATATGGGCCATGAGTGTTTGCATTAAACATGGATTGCCGCATCCCCAGCTCTCCAATTATTTGAACTAACTCAGCATACGTTTGCCATTTACTAACAGTCCTGGGCAGTACTCCAGCATTTGCCCACACGGTTTGGGCAGCTGCAGTCACCCAATCCATTAAAGACTGATTACCTGGCCCTTGTGCATACCTGCAGCTATTCTGCAGCTGCTTCCTCAAGGATAGGTGCATGGTAATAGAGGCTAATTTTTCCATCTCCTCGCCAGAGCATATCACACTATCCACCACTAGCTCCCATAACCAGAACAGCCAAGCAGCCAGGGGCTCCCCATTTCTGCTGAAACTGTCCCCCGAAGTCAACTAACTCAACCTGGGTATATGAGACATAGGTAGTAAACCAAGACACCTGTAGATTGCCCACTGGTTGTCCACCTGGTCCCATAGGCTGCTCGTATTTCACTTTCTGATGCAAAACGGGGCATGCCTAGAGACACACAGTCTCCCCCAACTCACCACTGGGTTCGCCATCTTCCCTAGTGTGAGAAGCAGGAATGGTTCAGTCACTGCTCATCATCCTCCAGGACATGTATCTGCACTTCCAATAACTCTGCTTTCCACTTCAAATCTGCCAGTAGCTGCATGTCATCCACCAACAACTCTGATTTCTGCTTCAGATCTTGATCAGTTTGCAGCAGAGTGAGCAGCAGCCAGGCTCTGTTCAGCAGAAAAGTGGCCACTGGGCACCCCACACTCAAAGACAGCCACATTTCCTCCCCCTCCCAAGCGTCTTTCCACTTTAGTGCCTGGTCTATGCTGCCTTGCATTACAGTGAGCAGGAACCAGATCCTAGTCAATAGGAAAGTGGCCATGGGGCACAACATGTTCAAAAGTAGCCACATTTCCTCCTTCTTCCAAGGGTTTCTTGGCTCCTGTACCTGCTCAGAATCCTGTCACAGACTACACCAGTTGTGGTGTAATCCTGCCAACTACGCCAATTGTGAAGCTTGGATTAGGGTCTGGAGCTCACAGAACCCTCTAGCACATTCACAAACCCTTCACTGTTAGGTCTATGAGCTAGGTAACCGGCACAAAGTTCCCTGGAGCCTTGGTTAAAGAAGGAATAGTCTTTATTCAGCACATACACATCTAGGTGCTAGACAGTACAAAGTAGAAACTCAGAAACTCAACTGCAACTGGCAAAGTCCAAAGAGAAACTGAAACTGAGCAGCTGCCAGCAGAATAAACACGCTCTATTGTTAGATTCAAGCTCTCTGCACCAGCCTGCTTCACAAACTGCAGAGCACGCAATAGCTGCAAAACTAAAAATATACATTGGTGCACATGCACACCAACTCCACCCACACACAACTTGTTTACAAGAAATGTGCTGCTCCACCCCCCAGCCAAACCTGAGCTAAGGGAGCCTGAGTAAATTATTCTATTTTCCCCACATTAATGAAATAGGATGGTCAAAATTTCTAGGACTTCTTGGGGATTGCTACCTGGCCCTATATAAAAGAAAATATTTTATTCTGAATTTTTTATTTTCAAAAAGTACCTGGAGCATCATAGACTTGTACAGAGACTTGGGCATTTTAAGTAAATTTTCTCTTGATTAGATTACAGAAAATCATTAGAACACTTAACCAAAAGTAAGAAAAAAAATAATTCCAGAAACTAAGAAACGTAACATTTCATAGTATAAATTGTGTTCTGCCCTTTGTCTTTCTTTCGAAGAACATAATTGTATAATGATTTCACTTGCTCTAGAGAAGCACCCTGACATCTTTATTATACTTGCCATCATCTGGCATGGGATCTGTGCAGGCCAGCAATGTCTCTATTTAATACATCAGTTAAGCATACCAAATTAAACTCTATACTGACCATCTTAAACTAGGATGTCTCAACTGATTCCAAACCTGAGAGCATTAAATGAGGTGGCTTTTTTTCTGCCTTCCTATGGCTTGAGAAAGTTTGAAAGCTAGAAAATGCTTGCATAGAAAGGAATCTCAAGCTTAAATCTTTAGGTTGGCTTAATATTTCTGTGACTGTCCCCATGGAGTTCTGACAAATAATAATTCTTGCTTAATATTTTTAAAAAATGACAGTCAATTTATAGTTATTGACCAACTCTTTGTAAAGCAACATTGAATGCAGCATTATACATACTACCTGTTTGTACCTGTTATGGGTTCAATTGTGTGTCTCCCCGGAAAAGATATGCTGAACTTCTAACCCCCAGTACTTCAGAATGGGAACTTATTTGGAAATAGGGTAATTGCAGATATAATTAGTTAAGATGAGGTCATAGTGGAGTAAGGTGGGCCCCTAGTCTAGTAAGACTGGTGTCCTTATAAGAAGATCACCACATGAAAACAGAAACACACACGGGGAATGTCATGTGATGACAAAGGCAGTATTAGAGTTATGCAGCTGCAAGCTAAGGAACACCACGGATCACCAAGAAACCACCAGAAGCTAGGAAGAGGCAAGAAGTAATTCCCCTACAGGTTTCAGATAGAGCATGGCCTAGCTAACACCATGATTTCAGACTTCTGGGCTCCGGAACTGTGAGACAACACTTTTCTGTTGTTTTAAGCCACCCAGTTTGTGAGTCTTTGTTATAGCAGCCCTAGGAAACTAATGCACTACTTAACAATCTAAAGTACCCACACTGAGATGGCATGAATGAGAAATTGCCAGGCAAACAAGTGAAGTAAGATGAAGACATTATAGCTGTCTAATAAATGTCAGTGTGAAATGCAGGGGTGGTGGTGGTGGTGGTGATGTTTCCACAGGAAAGACTCATAGTCATCCAATGAAAGAAGTAAACCACGGACAACAGGATTGTGTGGTAAGAAGTCTATGTACCTTTAAGCCCAATGAATTCACTTGCCTCTCAATAGCAATGTACAAGCCCTCTGTGTGTTTGTCCACTCCACCTGCAGGATTCTTACATGATATTTACAGACTATTCCTCACAGTAGTATTTATACAAATGTAATATTTATTAAGCAAAGTAAATATTCTAGTGAGGACTTGGAAACACAATTTCTTTTATGTTTTTACAAACAATAAATATTTCGGTTTTTTTTTTTTTTTTTGCTTTTTAAAAAAAAATTGCAATCCCATACATTTTAAACATTTTTTGAATTCCAAAACCTGATCTCTCATCTCATATTTGATTTCAGCTAGGCCTAATCTGCTCGATATATTTATTTCCAGAAAACTTTTCCTAAAATATTCTTAATTGGAACATGAACAGCCTTAAGAATAATAAGAAACTGGGGAAAAAAAGGGATGTCAGATTTGGTTAAAATATAAATTTAAAAAATAAGTCCAGATGAGCTATGAACAGTTTATTTTAAACAAACGTATATTAAAGGAAATTGCTTAATATTCAAACTCGTTAAATCAAGTTCAACATTTTTTTTTCCTCTTTAAATAACTCTTTTCCGAATCAATGCAAACCATACTTGAGCTGTTTCATCAGAGTATGTTTGATTTGTAAATACAAGGCAAAGGACTAAAAACAACAAAAACATCCTATTAAAAATCAGACTAACTGGCAAAATGCCTTTTTAGCTCTTTCAACAGATTTAAAAATCTCAGCCAAGCATGTGAATTTATGGTAGTTTTATCTTTCATCACTATTGTCAGGTGACCTTCATCTCTAAACCCAGATTTCAGTTCTCTGTGGACTTCCAAAGTGTAAATCAGACCTTGAACTTGGTCATGAAAGGACATTTGACACAGAGTGTTATGGAGCGACTAAAATATGTCTCTGTTATCGAAATGTTTACCCTGAAATGATATTTAATGCTTCTTCTTCCAATTACTCACACGTTAATTTCAACTTTGTTTTTCTAGCCTCCTTCTCTTGCCCTTGAATGACAGGTATATTAGCTAAGTTTGTCAGGCTACTTGCCTGTCTCCCCAGAGAAAACCCAGGAAGGGCTGACCTCATGCTCACAGCATGCAGAGCCAGCTCAGACTTTTCTATCAGTCAGCGCCTGGGAAGGCCAGGCAGGGTCCCAGCTGCCTTCCTGAGTGAGCTTGATGATAAAGTTTATCCCATCAGGAATGAGAGTATTGGTCAGAGTCCAGTTGCATGGCTTATGTTGAGAGTGAACTTTTCGACATTTCAAATCTGCCATATCAAATTAAGCAGAATAAAGCAGGCTGTTTGCCCGATTATTTATAACATCACAGGAAACTTGGAATGACTTATTAAAGAGTGGTAATATTTCTCTTTCCTTAGAAATAAGCCTGCTTCTGCCAAGATATACAGCAACTAGCTGGGTATGGGAATGGTGCAAAAGAGTTCCCAGTTCCAAGGTTATTAAAACATACCTGGGCTCATTTAAAGACCCAAACCCAGTATGAGGATGGACAATCTAGGGACAGCATGGGGTGCCACAATGAAGGGATTGGGCAGTCCTTGTTTTATACATGTTAAAAACAAAAGTAATAGAGAATTTGATTTTGCTGAGAATGCTGCTGACCATATGCTTTGGTCAAAGGTGTTTATCACTTTAATAAGACTCAAGAAATCCAGCTGAAAAAATGACTTTGAAAGTGGTTTTAACATCCTGGCTCATTTATTAACGTCATTGAGAACAGAAATCACTGATGAAAGCTAACAATGGACTTTGGAAATATAAGTGCTGTATGAATGAGAATTTTGGGGGCATAATTTTACTCTTTCATTACTGACAATATGGGATTCATGTGAATAATTTAAGAATGTGGAAATATATAATTTAAGAATGTGGAAATATATAATTATATATATAATCTATATATTTGGGTGGTAATCTTATCCAAATATATCAATTATTAGCATTTTGGTATATTTCCTATCAGTCTTTTTTCCATGCAAAATTATGTCCACAGTCACAAAAACCCTCTATAAAAAATTACATTCTGATGTAATTCATATTTTTGACTAAACAAATTTATATATGAGTATAAATACATATATATATACATATATATGTATATATATATGCACAAATCTACTTATGCCTATTTCTCTCTATTTTATAGACTTAGTCATATTTCAAAACCTGATGTTTAATGGAGGAAAATATCTGATTACATGGATATTTCATGATTTACCTAAAATATACTTTTTTTACTAGCTATTTAGGTTGTTTGCAAGCATTCCTTTTTTGCTATTACAAAAAAATGCTACAATAAATATCCTTATATAGAAATTGTTCTTCTTATCTTTGAATACTGCTTAAGGGCAAATTGTAAGAAATGGATTTAACTGGGTCAACACCTTTAGGACTCAATATGTATTGCCCAACTGCTTTCATAAAGTTTGTACAAATTAACACTCCTGGGGTAATTGGGATTACCCTGAACAGCAATTTTCAAGGTTATGAATCAAGATCCCATTCTAAATTCTCCTTGAACTACTTAAATACACTTTTTTCCTAGCATCTACTTTCTATGCAGACCTCAGACAAGTTTGTGAGGCAAGTTGTAATTCCTTGTTTGGTACTAATGTAAGGCACAGAAGTGTTTTACAGAAATATGCATATTCACATACATAACTATCCATTTATGATCTTTTGGATCCCCAAAATATGTTTTTATGGTTGCAGCACTTCCTAGCTTTTCTGATTATGTCATGATGTAATAGTGGTGATTGTTTAAAATTAAATACACACATTTTTAAATTGGTGCATTAAAACAATGTGTGTGTTTATTATTTTGAGTACTCCTGATATGTACTGACATATACAGTTACAGTATTGTACTAAAAGCAGGTTAGAGTGGGGATGACGGTGAGTCATGTGTTATTCACTTTCTTTGTGTAATCCTTACGGACACAGATATGCCTGCTGTAGGTAAGATGGATACAAACCTCATTACACCTGAATGACACAACAGAATCAGACCAAAGGCAGAGGATAGCTCAAAGAAAATAAGTAAAGAAATTAATTAATTAATTAATTTGAAAATAAACACAAGGATAGTGGAAGGAGATAAAAGAGGAGTGAAGTAAGGAGCAAAGAGCTGCAGACAGAGAAGGAAGGAGTGAGGGAGGGAGCATCATTGTGCCCTGCATGGCTCTTTTAGATAGTTCTTGTGACAACTTTGCCTTTACCTATCTGTCTTCCTCTAGTGTAGTGAGCAATGCATTAGGAGACAGAAAAGAGGTCATAATTATCTACCAGAACTAATTCTCAGTGATTTTAAGAATTCATTTTTCTCTCTCTGCCACATTTCTTCCAGGATAGAAAGAAGGAATGTATATCATTCAGTTCATTAGTATTTCACAGAAGTAACGAACTGATGTTTTGGGGACAAGAGAGTAAAATGGGTCTAGAGAATCATCTCTTGAACAGATATTATTCTATGTACACTTTAACACTTGATTTTTAAAAATTTTTTCCTTGAAAAATGATAGAACAGAGACAGCACATAGCCAGCATGTTGAAGGCTCATTGGGAATTATAGTACAAAATAAAAGATTTTTACATTACTCTTCTAAATGTATCAAGATTATTATTGTGTGTTTAGAAAATACTTACCTTGAAGAAGGAGAATATAGCTCTTTGGTGCTGGATCAAAAGAGAAAAGCCTGTTATATTATGCATGCATGTGTGTGTATATATATGCACACACACAGTGAAAATGTATATAGTATATACATATATGAAATTGAATTATAACTTACTACACACACACACACACACACACACACACACACACACACTCGATGTATTCATTGGTAGTATAGTTGTCTAGTAAAATCCAAGGATGCTTTGTTGTTAAAATGTTCCCAATAAATATTTACACATATGATTCTTTTTAAGATCCATGCATAGGCTTATAAAACAATATTGCATTGTTTAACATTTTTCCATATTTTACATTAAAGCTTGATTGCCTGGAAAACATTATAAAACAGAGTCATTGTACAGTTAATATGAGGGTTGCTGCCATTTAGGTTTTTTTTTTTTTAAAGAATATCTACTATTAACTGAAAAGGCCTTTATAATTTCTCTCTCTCTCTCTCTTATTCACATATCTGTATTTTGACAAATATTCTTCATACACCTCAACCAAAATGACATATAAAAACAGTTAAATGCAGAAAATGGGACAACCCAGCTGTCTTCATTAAAAAATACATTAAAGAAACTTGCAAAAATGTAAAGAAAAACTATAAAACAATTCTTCTCACAAATTATCTTTTTGTTTTGAAAATATAATTATTTTTTAAAATATATGACTTTATCCTTGAAACAATGGTCTTGTTACTTCTTCTGTTGATTTTCCTTTCTTCCCAGCTTCAGGTGGGTAAATACCAGAATCCCTGAACCCCCAGATATTGTGACAGAAAACCGGGTGCCTGGATTACCAAGTCCCTTTATACATGTCTCCTTTTCAAGATTGGCAGATAAAAATAGGGGATGCCCAACTGAAGTTGAAATATAAATAAACAGTAATATTTTTAGTGTGAGTATGTTTCATGCTAGATTTAGGACATTTGTATACTGAAGAATATATTCTTCATTTATTATTTATCCAAGTATTGCATTGAATATATTATACTAAAAATTATTTGTCTAATAATCAAACGTAATCGCTTGGCCTATTTTTTATTTGTTTGTATTTTGATAAGCCTGTCAGGCCTATCACTTTTCCTACAGTCCACCATCGCTACCGGGAGGTAATATCCATTAAAAGATTAAGTGAGACAATATGGAATGTCTTACCTATAGGATGTGTTAATTGTATGAATGCATTTAGGTAGAGTCAGAGAGAAGAATGGCAGCAGACAGACACTGTCTTGAAATCACAGTTAAACCTTTCTATGTTCTCACACCCATATAGAAAAGCCTTTTTTCATAGAATTTCTTTTTTAAAGGATCTTTGTGGAACTCATATGGCACTGCTTTCAATGACTGTTTACTTCACTTCAGTGTAGTTTTTCTCATCTTAAATTCATTAGCACATTGAAAACAACCTTATTAACAGAGCAGCTGGTTGCAGAGAACACGCAGTTTAATCTTGTTCGAAGCCTCTGTTCTGTTATGTCAAAATTCAGCTCTGCTTTTGGCTGCCCTTACTGTATGCTTGTAAGAATGCAAACATTCTTTAGTTTCTGCCCCTTATTTTGTCTCTCTCTGCAGAAGGTCTGAGCAACCGTTGCACAGGCTGCCACATTTACTGGCCTCTTACTCTGTTTCTACTAACCTGTCACCCTCCCTTTCCTTTTCCAATAATACAGATCTAACTCCGAGCAGTATCCTCTACTCAGTAATCTCTTCAAACTTTTTTGATCCTAGTGCTTTCTGATTCTACCTGTTGCAGATAAAAGGCTGTCAAAATTTCTTTGTCAAAATGATTTTGATTTTTAAGATAATTTCCAAGATAAGGTAAAGAAATATATTCATATCAACCTACCAGATATTTGCTTTTTCTACTGATCTCAAATACAACTGAGCAACCTGTAAAAATAATCTTTTATTTAATTTACTTCTCTGTGATTAGAGGGTAATATTTTCTAATAGGTGGCATTTTCTTCAAATTATTTTCATAGTTGATTTCCACTTAGACAATTGCCAGGGCAGAGTTTTGACATAAAATGTGATGTTGGGCCTTGTTTAGAATCCAAATGAGAAGCAAGATTCCGACTTCAAAAGCTGAAGTTCTACCATATTCCAAATAGGCACATTCTCTTAAATTCCGTAGGTGTTCCTTTTTTCCACTCAATACAGCATTTAGGCTAGAACTTAAATCCAGGAAATATCTTACTAGAAAACCTAGAATAACTTCAGTTGAATTGCTTCTGATTTTTTTTTTTTCAGGAGATGAAATGTCTACCTGTAAAATATCACCTGTGATATTTTCATGTCTGTTTTTTTCTTAATTTTTTTTAAAAAATTGATGGTTTCAACTAAAGCAAAATTAAAATTAAGCTCTTGCACTCAACCAAGTTGCAGAAAGAAAAATTAAATGGGGTACTCATAATTGCTTACATTATATAAAATGATTCTCTGACTTAGCTATGTTATTTCCTCTAAAACAAAGTTTTTTTCATTTTTTATGGTTTACTGTCTAGGTCATTCATGTCTGCTGTCATTATTAAGATTTTCCTGATTATCATTTTAGGCCCTATAAGAACAGTATCTTTATCAGGTTTATATTTCTCTAGCCATATTTTTTTCTCACACTGTGAGAAAATAATATTACACAAACATTAAAGGAATTTTGAAAGAAAAAACATTTCTAGCATCATAAACTAAATCTATTTCTACTTACCTACATTGCTTTTAAACCCTTTCTTGAGCAAATATGTACATAATGTTTGTCATAGTGTACAATAAAATTTAGTGTATGTTTTAGTGTTTGAAAACTTTTACTTCATATAGTTATTTTAAGGATTGCAGGAGAACATAACTGTAAATGCATTTAGCATGATGCCTATCAAATAGGTACTTTAATCAATCTTTGAACTTGCAACTCTTAGTAAACTTTTTTTCTATTTTGTAAAGTTCATAATATCTAATCATGTTGATTTCTCAAAATTTATGCAGACATGGTCATTGTAGGGTTTTTTCCCCCCTTTTCTCCTGTTATTTTTCTCTTTTTATTACAGATAATAATGCAATGAATGTTAGCATATTTTTCCTTTGCATGATTTTTTGGGGGACTGGGATTCCTGTATCAGAGGATCTGAGCATTGGGCTATCAAATATTATTCCAATTCCCACTGCCATCAAAACGATTAGAGTAAATCTGTACATCGTCACATCAGAATTGTTTCTTACTAAACTCAAAACAGATTTTAAAAATAACTGTAAAATATTGTTTATTTTTATAAGTATGTCTTTTATTTCTTGCATTACTATCAAAGCCCAACCTTTTCTACAATTTTATGTGCTACTTATTTCTTATTTTTTATTATCTATGTCTGTTATCTATTTCCACCTGTTTTATTTTTATTAATTTATTAATTTATTAAGTTTAATTTACACAGTACCTGTATATAGTGTACAAGTTTTGGTAGTGGTAGAGAAATAATACACTTTAGCCAACCCAAAAGAGGGCTGGCTGGATTATTGCTCCTTTTGAAGAGATTCAGGGAACCTAACTTGGAGAATAATGGCTTCCTGAACTGAAGTACAGGTTTCCAGGAAAGTTGCCAGAAGTGACAGACGAGTGAAAAAACTGAGGACAACAGTAAACAATTTCCGCACTAAAATAATTTCTTTTTTGGTATATTAGCCCATTTATTTCTAGCCATTTATGAATTTGGTTTTTGGAAATGGGATCATTTAGGAAAGCTGTCATACTTTAAAAGTTATTTTTGTCTAATTGTTTCAGACCTTGTTTTATTGACAGATGATTGATAGAAAGCAAGGAAAGCAAAACAGCTAAATTGTATGTAGTTGGACACTCTTAGCCTAAGAATGTTAACAATAACCTTGGCTTCAAAATGGGAAAATACATAAACAAATATATAAACAAAGAAAGCATTTTATGATTCCTTTGGTGAGAGGGTGTGGTAGTGGCTTTTTAATAAGCAAAAACACAGAAAATTCCAGATATAACTTCCTTCTTTTCTTTTTTACCTTTTCCACCTTCTTTTTTTTTATTACCATCAATTAAAGGACCCAAAGATAAGAAAAAAAAATATGTATATGTACAAGGGGCCTCCAAAAAGTTCCTGGAAAGATTCACATCACTGTTTAGCTCTGTTTTCCATGAATCTTTTTTTTTTTTGTACGCATATTTATGGGGTACATAGTTGACTGTTAGTATTTGTGAATAGTATGTGATGATCAAATCAGTTTTATTAGCAAGTTCATCATTTTAGATAGTAATTACTCTAGTGTTCCTGACCCAATTACTCCCTGACCCCCCTCTCCTCCCCCTTTCCTACCTCTAGTAACTATAGGTTTGAAGTACCCTCTTATGTACAAAATCTGTTTCAGATGATTATCAGAAAATGGTTGATTCCTGTTACCTGTTCTGAGATTGGGGAAAAGAGGAGAGAGAGAGACAGAGAGAGAGAGAGAGCTATTAAAACCTGAATAACTATCCTGATGGGATTCAGGAGATTTTACCCCAAATCATGCCAGCTTGGTGTACTGAAAATCAGTAGAACACTGAAGGTCTCTCTGACCTTCCCCCAACCCTTCTTCCCTAAAGCAGATTGTAAAACTAAAAAGGATTTTCTGACCTTTCCCTGAAGTAGGTCATAAGACCCTCACATGAAAGGCGCCCTCCCTATACCTAGAGGAAAGGAACATCCTTATTTCTGAAGATGAATAATCACAGTGGAGAATCTGGACAAACAGGCCTTGCTAAGTTCTCCCCAGTTAACTACCCTTAGTTCACACGCTCTTTGTCCCATCTTATTTCTCCATGACTGTCCACAAATCATCAAACCTAGCATGAAAATATACAAGTTTAACCATTTCTTTGGGCTTTATGAAGGCTCTCGTGTCACATAAATCTTATTTAATAAATGTGTGCACTTTTTCCTTATTAACCTATCTTTTGCTATAGGGGCCTCAGTCATGAACCTAGAATAGGTAAAGAAAGAGATTTTTTCTTTTTTTCTCCTACACTCACAAGTGTACTTAAATAAATAATAGCAGTTTACTACTTTGAACAGAAGGAATATAATAAGTCAAGCCACCAAAAGGATATAAATACTTCAAGGAATACTGTATTACTGCTATGGTTTGAATGTTTGTTCCCTCCAAAACTCATGTGGTAACTTAATCCCCACTTGACAGTATTGAGACATGGGTTCTTCAAGAAGTGATTGGATAATGAGGACACTAACCTCATGAACGGATTAATTCATTCATGGATAAATGGATGAATGGGTTAATGGGTTACCATGTAAGTGGACTGATGGTGCTATAAGAAGAAGAGAGACCTGGGTTCTCATGTTTAGTCCCCTCCCCATGTTATACACTGCACTACCTTGGAACTCTACAGAAAGACCCTACTGCACTATAGAAGGCCCTCATCAGAAGCATCCCCCCGATCTTGGACTTTCCAGCTTCCAAAACTGTAAGAAATAAACTTTACTTCTTTATAAAAATATCTTATTTTGGATATTCTGTTATAAGCAGTAGAAAAAGGACTAAGGTAATTACCATCCCAAGCATTACCTGATTATTCATTAACATATGTATGATTTATGCTCACAATCAATCCATTTTTGTATTAAGAACTTCATTCTGTACTCCTACATATGAAAAGCAGTCATTAAAATGTAGATGTCATCTTTTTTTTGACTGTAGAGGAAGAAAACATCTTTTTCCCCACCTATCTTAGGTTCTCCAGCTGGATCCCTATAAATTAGACTGGTTAAAGACAGATTTGTGATACAAAAAACAAACAGAAGTGTAGTAACATGTGCACCACCCATGTACCCATGGGAACACCCAGCAATGAGCAACTCAGTGGGGTAGTTGGACAAAAACAAAGGAAAAAGGGTTTGGAACTTCTGGGAGTGGCAAGCAAGTTATGGGAAGGTGACCAGGTAAATAAAGTATGGTAAAGAAGGGTTGTTTAGTAAGACTAATCAGGCAGATTTAAGTCCCTGACTTCTCCATTGATAAATGCACATCTTTTCTCACATAACAATTACAATCAACGTCTACGCACCTCTTGTTGTCTTTGCTGCTTCCCAAAGGAATTTAACAAAAGCAGGATAGGTTAATGAGGGAAGCCAACTTTTCAAGATTTAGTGTCGATCCCTAATTTGGCTTTAAACTTGGCATGTTTTTGAGTGTATGTGATATAATACGAGCTTCAAATTCCCTGGCATAGGAGAGAGACATTTCTACAAATGGAAAGTTCCTTTACAAAGGAAAACTTGTGCCCTGATTTTAGAACTTTTTCTTCATCCATGGTTCTCACTGGCCTTTAACTTGATATAATTTTTGTGCTAAAGAGGCATATCTTGGGGTGGCATATTCTGGTATGTTTCATGACATTTAACCAGGCATGGCAAGTAAAGTACAACAGCAAACTTTCTATTCCACTATCTCCTGGTCCATTAAAAAAAAAAAAAAAAAAAAAAAAAGCATTACAGCATTATGTGAAACAAATTTATTTACAATAGAGAGGAAATTGGTTCCAAAATAGGGTGTAAAACTTTACTTAAAAGCTATTTCTACTCATAGCATTTTCTTCACGTACTGTAATAGAATTATAGTGCAGTAATGGTTTGCTTACGGGCAAGCAATTAAGCACCTGCAGTCACTCCACAGGATGTAGATTTCACATGAATAGCTATTTTATAAATAAACAAATAGAAACACATACATGTGATGGAAAAGGCAAACACTGCTTAGATTTTAACTTTCAAAAAGACAGTTTCAGTTTTCTGAAAGTTATTTCCGTATATACAATTGGATTCAACTTCTCCTTTTCATTTTCCAGAAGAATAATTAATAATGTCTTTATTATCCTTTCAGTCCTCCACAGCAGTTTAACCATAATGGGGCTACTTGTCAGTAATAATCATACAAGTAACCGTATTTAGGTAAATGTAAGCAATTCAGAAACAATTCATACGGTAAATATAAGTAATTTCTCAGATGTCGGTGAGAGTTTACTGTTGACCATCCATCCATCTTCATAGGTTTCATGGTCCATCCTGAGAGATCAAGACTACAGCCTCGATCTTTCTTTAATGTCCTCCTTGTTTCTACATGTCTTGTTTGGCAGAAGAAGCTCTTTGCAATTTATTCAAATTCATAAACAAACTGGTGTTAAATCTCAGATCTGCTATGCATGACCTAAGTGACCCTACATAAACTGTATTACCTTCGTAAGACTAAATGTCATGTGAAAAATGGGGACAGAAAAAATAATTACTGATAAGGTCAGTATGAGGAATCTCTCCTCCAAGAGCAAGGCAACAGGTCTCATAAGGAGGGTCCCTTCTCTACGATTCACCTGCTGCTTCGAAATCCATCACCAGTTATCAGTGAGCTGTCTTCACACTGGCCTCAGGAGGGTGCTCCTTTCCCGTCTGTGTGCCCTGGACTGAAAGTGCCTGGACTTCAACTTCTGACACAGAGCTGGGTAACCAAGCTAAAACTTACAAATGGCCTCACCAAAACCTGTGGATCACAAAGAGAATTAGTTCATGGGGTTTACAATACAATCTTGTAAGTCTTAAGAAGAACCAACCAAATTGTGCAGTGAGAGGAGATTGTATAAAATAAACCAAAGACGATAATGATGACTTCATTAACTTAGAAAACATGAAATATATATAGTTCAAGGCATATTAAAGAATCCAAGTTGTCTTGTTTAGTCAGTTGTCAGATTTCACTCAGATAGTGCACTAAAATGACACTGAACCTTTAGAAGACAGAATTATAGAGCAGAAAGAGCCTAGATTTTGACAACAGTTGTGTCTGAGTTTGAGTATTAGATACACTGTTAACTTTGGCAATTTGGTAAAGTTATTAGCTTTTTAAAGATCACTGTTTTTATTCTTCTAATTTACTGCATTAAAATGAAGGCAAGATTTATGAAGGAGTAAGACAGAAACTTTGTATCATGAAGTATAATCCAATTCCTTATTAAAATAAGACTCGTGGTTGGTTACTGTTGAACCTTGTTTAATAAACTAATTTCACATGGTATACTTGCTACATACTATAAAGCTTTATTTTATGTTAAATAAAATATGGTATTTGTTGTCATTTCTTTACTAAATACCAAGTTTTCATTAAGGTTTCTGTTAAAATGTAAAATTATTTCTTAAGGAAATCCCAGGTATAGGTTTACATAATTCTGACCTATTGTGAGTTTCAGGATACACAACCGAAAGCAGTCAAGGAATGTTAGTTCTTTCAGAAGCCTTAGTTTTAGCTTTGAAAATCCAAACTCCATGATGAAAAAATGTGGATGAAACTGCTCTATTGCTATTTTTGTTTGATTTTAGATACAAAATAATATTAAAAAGAACTGGAAGATTCCCCCTACTCATCTGAGCAGTGATTATTATTTCTATACATACAAACCAATCATTTACCAGCTACTTCAGGGAGAAATTTACTTCCTTTACATTTTTTTTCTACACTGTTTTTCATCTCAGGACTATATAGAGCTCACTTTCAGCAAAAATCTGAACACATCTTCTTTCCACATATAACGATTACAACTGATGTCAACACACTTCTTGTTGTATTTGCTGCTTCCCAAAAGAATTCGGCTAAAGCAGGAGAGATTAACGAGGGAAGTTGAAGCTCGTATTATATGACATACACTCAAAAACTTGCCAAGTTTAAAGTCAAATCAGGAATAGACATTAAACCTTGAAAAGTTGGTTGTAAAGAATAGGATGGCAACTAAAATTTACAGCAGAATAAAATGTTAGCGTCCCTAATAAATGTCCAAGGAGAACATACACTCTAAGAGAGTAGACTCATTCCAAGGTTGTCTTAGATTTCATAAAAACATTTCTATTAAGTTCTTACATAAAAAGTAGAGACGAAGAAGGATATTTTAACAATTCACATAAGAAATTTTATTCCTCTTAAATTACCATAAAGCTTCTTATAATTTATTGTCAGGTATAATATTCTAATTATGAGATTCAAAAAGCCATAGTTGTAGAAATAGAATTTTGAAATACATAAAAACAACACATAACATCTTTAACCAAAACTGAAGCATCATACCCAAGAAGAGTCATTTTCCTGCTGGTTCATTTCCTACCATGTCCCATGACCTAATCCCAGAATACTAGAGCCATGCTTACCTTGCCTACTTAATATTAACTATGAAATGGCTAAATGGTAACAACACAAGTTAGATGGAGCAAGGAAATATTTTTCACAGCATTGAATAAAATATTGATTGGTGCGGTCCACGCCATGGTGGGATCTTGAAAAGAATAGCTTGGGCTGCCCTTTCCGAGTTGGCAAGACCCCGGAGAGAGAGCTGCTGGCAGGGCCACAGCTACCAGCACTTGCTTTCACTGTAAAGATCTCTGCCTTGGCATAGTGGTGAGGCCTTTGCTTTCTCTTTTGATGTTTTGGTCAGCGTGGCAGTTTCCAGAGTTTCCAAAAGATGCAAAAAATGACACACAAACAGTTGTTTTCGTAAAATTAGATTATCCCACAAAAGATCTGGGAAGATTGAACAATTCCAAATTGTCCCTTTTGAGTCAATTTATTACACCAATGGATGTTTTAAAAACATCTTATGAATAGCCATGAGCAATTGTTCTTACCGAAGAAATTAATAAACAATAGAAATCCCCATCCTCTTCCCACCATCTGGGTAAATGATTATATGGGTTATAAAATGGGGTAAGGAAAAATTTGGCACCCTCCTAGGGGACGTCCTAAATATGACTTAAGTTGGCAAACATCATTTACAGGGGATTATATTAATGGTAAGAGAATGGTTGAAATTAATGGAAAAAGATACTATAAAAAGAATTAAGTTTATGAGAAAGAATGCGTAGAAACCCTGTTACTCATTGGTGTCCTAAGTTAAATAAAAAAATCTTAGTAAGATATTGGGACAAAAACATATGATGCACAACTTTCCCTCCTAAAAATAAAGATTATAGATGGAATTTAGAATGCACCTGGTTTCATGAGGGATGGAGCTGTGAACTTTGACACTTTACATTGGGCCACACAGCTTGATATATTAAGTACACGTATGATAAAGCCGTTCAAATATCCTTTATTCCTTTTCCTAATAAACAATAGGTTCATGCCTATAGAAATATGAGAATCATTAAATTTTTAGTTGATTATAAGTTTAATTGTTAGATTTATAAGTTTTAAATATAATTGTTAGAATTTTCTTTTATAGTATTTAAAAGTTAAAAATATATATAAGGTTTGTTTAACTAATTTATGCTTGCTGGTAGTAATAAGTTTAAGGTTAATATGAGGGCAAGAAGAAAAGAAACACAATGGTGAAAAACGTCAAGAACAGCGAGTCACGGACTAATTGACCACACGACAGATATGATCACCAGAAAGAATTGGCTGACCACCGAGTTTTATTTAACTTCGTAGATTATTAATTTTATGACAACTGACGTAATTTTAAGAAAAGTTTCTGTTTAACTATTGGCTTAATCATTTTAAAGGTTTATGTAATTAAAATGCCCACATTAACCCCCCCCGGTGTTGTGTAACAAATAAAAATGCTGTTTTCAGTCTAAAGGCTGCTTCAGCTGCTTTAGCTGCTTTGGCTGCTACAGCGCTGATAGCCCGCAGGGTGAGAACGTGCTTCAAAGGAACCGAGGTCTCTACCTGTGTTTTTTATTTTCGCCGCCTTTCCATCCCTCTTTCAAGGACCCCCAACTCGACTGGAGCTGGCCTCCGGCAATTGATATTTCAGTAATACCAATAATTTCAGTAAAGTGAGAGCTGTATTCAGATTGCCACAAAAATTCAGAAAGTTGCTTCATGTGACTCCCTCCCTCCAATTCCTAGAGTAATTTATTTCCCCATGTAGTTGAAGCAAGGATGGATCATAGATACAACACAAATTTAAAATTTCAGTTCCCGTAAAAATGTAACCGCCTCTAGTATTTTGCAAGAAAGCTTCCTACACTCCTGCATTGTGTAGATTTGCCTAAACGGAAATTACAGCACACGTATATATAATATAGAAATTATAGTACATAAAAAATTATGAACATTGACTTGATGAGAACTGAGGAGTACCTGAAGTTGGAACTGTGAGAAATCATTGGGTAAAGCAATTAGGAAACTTCTGCAAGGAGTGATGAATGCCCTGACTCAGTGATGTGACTTTCAGTACAGACGGGCAGGGGCAGACTTTAGCTCCTCAGCAAAGCAGTGAGCTGGGCAGAGAAGAGCAGCAAGCTGTAGACGTTTCAACTGCACCTGGTTACTGATGAAGAGATGGAAATTGAAAACTATATCACACTTACTAATAAATATATATGTGGAATTTGCTCTGTGGCAGGCACTGGTCCAAGCCTGTTAAATATTAAATATAACCATCTTCACAACAACTTATGAAATAGGACCTACTATTATCCATGTTTTGCAGATGAGGAAACTGTGGCACAGAGTTATCAAGCAACCTGCCCAAGGACACAGGGCCAGTAAAGTCTTCTTGTTAGAAGCCAGACTGTCTTCAGAGGCTGTGCCATGCTGTCAATCACAATTATAAGAGAGAGTAAAATGCGGCCCGGGACTCTGCTTCAGTTTTAGCAGAGGCCTCAAAAGTCAGCAGGAAACAAAACAAAACAATCAGTTCAAGTGTCCACACATTCCAAAGGGAGGTGCTTTGCTGAATTTGTGGAAATTCTCAATCAGTCAGGGCTCATTAGGTTATGCTGCAGTAAAAAGTGACCCAGTCTCCCAGGGACAAAACCACAAAAGATTGTTTCTTGCTCAAGCTATATGTTATTGTGCATTGGCGGGGGCCTCTTTTTCAGCATCTCTACACTGAGATCTACACTGAGGCCTTTACCTAGAACACTGCTAATCATCATGTCAGAGGGAAGGAAGGTACTGGTATGTTTTGCACACATGTTACATTCTCCTTTCTGCATGTGACACTTGTCACAGCTACTCACAACTCCTTGACCAGAGCTAGTTAACACATCTCCACCAACCAAAAGTGGAGTTAGGTCGACACTTTACCATGTTCATGGAAAGGTATTGGGGGTGGGGGAGACCATGTGGGAGAGTTGGAGAATCAGAATACTGTTCAAACAGCAGCAAATATTACCAAATCGAGGTGGCTTAAAACTCCTTCTTAAATACTTAACTCTTTACCCACTCAGTGATATAAAAGTGCCTAAGCAAAATGGCCAGGGAAGTTGAATTTGATGAGAGAATATCCATAGAAAAAACTGTTGCAGTATCCTGACATTCCACTTACCCACTCCTGTGGAGAGAGAAAGATGTTTACTCTCCTAACCTCAAGCTTAAGGGACCAGTTGCAGACCCTCATCTGTGTCCTCTGGAGTTTAGGGACCCAGTGAGCTGATACACATTTCACAGTTGTGCAATCACCCAGTGAGAGGCTAAGGAAGCAGCTTTGTTCATCATGGTAGGTGGCACTGGCTTCAGTGATGCTTCAGAAGCACATTTCCTGTGGAATAGAGAGAGAGGGGAAGAAGAGAGAGAGAGAGCAAGGGGAGTACAGGAGCAGTAAGTCATTCTAGAGCTTTCCTCAGGTGCTTTCACACAATTGCCTGGAGATGCAATAGGACTACTTCAGAGTAAGGTTGTGTGGACATGGCTTGAGAACCGAGATCACCAGGGGGAGCACTAAGCAGCCAGCCAGAGTGTGTGTCCCCTCTGCAGGGTGAGAGCTCCCAGACATGGGACTCTGGAAACAGGAAAGCACCCCCTGAGAAAGTGTCAGCTACAAACTCTGGCTAGCCCAAAGAACCCCATGCTCACAACAGTGTCAGATAAATCTACTTTCCTCTCTTGAGCAATTCTTCTGCTCACCCTTCCCCTCCTACCATGCAGGGATCAACACACAGCTAGTGATTTGGAGTAGGGTGTGTATGTGTGGATGGAGGCCTAGCACAGTGAAACTCAGAGATGCAAGCTGACCATACCTACCTTCTCTGCTGCTGGGTTTCCTACGTACACCAGCCTGAGCTGTGTAAGAGATAGGCCAGGAGGGAGAAGCCATGGGAAAGAGTATTAATTCTGATTGAGGTTCAGATGGTTTTTATAACTCTGAGCTAGACATATTAACTACAGAACTGAGGCTGTTTTGTGCTTAAAGTAACTGGAAAAAATCTATACAATTTGAGAATGAACAGAGAGTCGGCAGGCCTGCCTGTGATCTCATTTACTGTCAGAGCAAGAACTAGCACCACAGAAAAAGTTTGCATTATATGATGGCCTCTAGAACTTTTCTTTTAATGTACAAACTTCAGAGAATGCCGGTGCTATAGTATTAATTTTATTCTTCTCAAATAATCCTTTGGTTCTGTTTATATTAAATAATAGAAAGAAATATTCTGGCTATATGGGCCCCAGTACTCAACAGATCTCACAATCTTAGTGCCGACAGCGGACGGTCCATAAACTGACTCCGTGGCAGAACGCAGCCTTGAAAAACTAATTGACATTTCTTAGCATGGGACTTACATTTGCAATAGAAAACACACGCACATACACACAGAGACACAGGCACATACAACTGTTTGTTTTGTTTTATTATTTTTAAATTTTGAAACAATAGCAAACTTATAGAATATATACAAGTACAAAGTCCTTTTAACCCCCTGAACCATGTGTAAGGTGTTAACATGGTGCCCTAATATTCTGAGATATTTTGTATTTCCAGACAAAAACATTGTCTTACATAATCACATAATTTCCATCAAAATCAGGCGATAAGAATCAGGATGTGATTAATTTCATGTACCATCTTGGCTAAGCTGTGATGCCCAGTTGTTTCTTTAAACAGTAGTCTAGATGTTGCTGTGAAGGTGTTTTGTAGAAATGACTAATATTCGTATTTACTATCAGTTGACTTCACATAAAGGAGATTAGCCTGAATAATATGGGTAGATCTCATCCAATCAGTCAAAAAGCCATAAAGGCAAAAACTGAAATTTACTGGGAGAAGAGAGAATTTGGCCTTAGAACTGTGAAATGGAAACAATTTCAGACTTGCAGCTCCTACATTCGCCTGCCAATTCTTTAAAATAAATAATATATATATATTTATAATAGGACGTGTAGACAATAAATATCTCTCATAATAGTACATATATATAATACTTCTCTCTCTCTCTTTTTCTCTCTTTTTGTCAAGTCTCTTCAGTGTCCTTCAATCAGAAATTGCTTCTCAGGATTGTGTTTTTTGATCTGAATATTTTTGGAGATTGTAGTCCAGTTGTCTTGGTGAATGTCCCTCATTTTGAGTTTGTCTGCTGTTTCAGCAGGAGCTGGTGTAAGCTATGATCTTTGTCAGGGTTATCTCTGAAGTGATGTTTCAATCTTCTCATGGCATCCTATCAGGTGACAGACACTGTTGATTTGTCCCTTTCCTGATAACGTTACCTTCATCACTGAAGGGGCTATCTGCCAGTAGTGTCCATTAAAAAGTTAATCTTTTCTTTCTTTCTAATCAATAAGTTCTTGTTCAGAGGTAATTTAAGACTATGTAAATATCCGAATCCTCAACAAACTTTGTTTTATTTAGTTATTTATGCATTTTTATTTATTTATATCATGAATTTCTATTTATTCAGTAGGTATAATCTGCTACAGTCTTTATTTTGGTGCTTAAATCATCCCAGAGTTGACCAGTAGGAGCCTTTTCAACCTGGCTTCTATGTCCTTTTCACATAGACATGATCTTTCATTGAGTCCTTGTTAAATTCTGACATGTTTTAGACTTATTTTGAACTTTCTCTGCTGCAGCCACAGTATCAGCCATCTCTCCAAGGATCCCTAGATCCTTGTAGGAGACAATGACATGTAAAAACCAAGATCTGGTGTTCTCATGGCATTTGGGGTGTCACTGCTCCCAGACCCTCTCAGTGGTCAGAGTAGGAGATAATATGTGTCTGAAGTAAATAAAATATGTGTGTGTGTGTGTGTGTGTGTGTGTGTGTGTGTGTGTGTGTGTGTGTGTGTTGCTATGGACTGAGTGTTTATATTCCCCCAAAATTTACATGTTCAACCTATATGATGGAATTAGGAATTAGGTGGTTGGGCCTTTGGGAAGTAATTGGGTCATGGGGTGAAGCCCTTATAACAGGATTATTGGCCTTATAAGAAGAGACAGGAGAGAGTTTGCATGTACTGATCTCTTTCTCTCTCTCTCCCCCACATTCACACCCCATGACTTAAGGATGTAGCAAAAAATCATCCATCTGCAAGCCAGAAAGAAGGCCCTCACCAGGGATCAAATTCACTAACAACTTGGTTTTCAACTTCTCAGCTTCCCGAACTGTAAGAAAGAAATTTCTGTCATTTAAGCCACACAATGTGTGGCAATTTGTTATAACAACCCAAGCAAACTAAGACAGAAATATGTAAGATATATATTTAGAGAGCGAGAGAGCTGATCATATCTTCAATTACAATCCAATGCAACAAAATCAGCTAACTTTTTTTTTTTTTTATTTTTAGTTTTTCTGCATGCTGGATTGCTCTCACTCTCCTGTGAAGACACTTTTCTTACCCAGTTGGGCATCAGCATTCCCTCAGAACACCCCCCTGTGAGTCTGTGCTTTTTACCCTACTTGGAGTCTCACACCTTGGGCCAGGCCACTGCTGCTGCTACCCCACTACGCACATGGACACTGTCCTTACCCTACTTGGGTTCTCATTACTTACGTCAGGTTGCCCATCCATGTGGATAGCCTCATCACCACTGATGGAATCCAACACCATGGGCTGAGCTGCCACCATTCCCAACTGGAGATCACCCCCACCCTCACTGGGCTTTAATGCTGGACTTTGGGCCCCCCTAGGGCCACTGCTGTTGTCCTTGTCCAGCCAGACCTAGTGGCTTTTGGATGGGAATTTTTCAAGACGAGAAGGTAAAGAAAAGGAAGAGAAGATGAAGAGGAATAAGAAGATCAGAAGTCCAATTGGTTATTTTTAATGACCTTATGTGGTTCTTTGAAAATTAATGTTTTATTAAAATCAAGAAAATAACTTTGGCCCACATTTTTTTTGATTTGTGAGTTTCATTAATAGGTAAATTAATAACATACAATTATAACATCCAGGTTTGCATAGAAATTTGGAGAAGAGTGAGCAAAGAGTTGAGAAAGTAAATTAATTCCACTCAGCCCAAGTTTCAAAATTATTTCATTGTTCTTCTCAGGATATTGTGACTCAAGGTCAGGATGCTGCATTTGGAATGGCACTGTATATCTTAAGGAATCATGATATCATTAGTTAAATAAATTCGTCTACTTCTTTGACCTTATAGAGTGAGCTCCCCTCTCTTGTATTTACTTTTAATATTTGTAGAGGGAAGGTATTAGACTTGGTGATCTCAAAGACCTTTTCCATCATTAACATTCTTTGATTTGAGGATCAAATAAAAAGCAATTTATTTTCCTCCTGTTGACTTTTTTTTTTTTTAAATTTTTTGCAAATAGGTACATAGGCCAGTAACAATGCATTCCTTGTCGTATAACTAAAAGATCCATTAAAGAAAGCGCTGTGTCCCAGAGCACAGGCCACCTTCCATTACCATGAGAAAACTTGTAAGCACTAAATTTCTATACTTATTTACTTTAACTTTCCATCTTTCATGGAACCAGAGAACGCTCTCTGTATTCTAATTTCTTCATCACCCACGGAACACTTTTATGTGCTTAGACCTAATGTTTTAATGTAAAAAAATAAGGAAAAATTTTTGTTTTTTTTAATCCTGGAATTGTTTTAAAGTTTGAGTTTTATTTTTGGCCAGATATCAGTTTCATCCAAATAGTAAATCTAGTTACATTATTTGTCAGGAGATTATCAATTATTTATAAGTTTAGCCCCAAAGATGCAAGATTCTTTATCACTGTAACAAGAATCAGAAGCAAATGCAAATCAAATGGCTTTTGAGAGGCAAGATACTTGTGACACAGATTTTGGTAGTGGAAAATATAATCCTCTTTGAGGGATCTACTTTGCTTACTAGTTTACATTGGGATTTTCAAACTAATAACCTGTTGTCTATATATGTGGAAAAACATGACGGGATATGAAGAAAGGAATAAAGACTTTACCATTCATAACTGAGTAGCCTCACTTATGGAATCAAACACAAGGATAATTCCATGGTGAAATAATGCATGGCCCATACACCACTGGAGGGAGGTCAGAAGCTGTTGTTTTATGTCAGAATATACTTAAATAAAGATCTCCAGTCACCAAACCTGCAGTCAACTCAAAACTACATATTGTTCTGTTTTGGTTTTAAAGCATTTGTTTTTAGCCTATTTATTCACAGTATTTAAATTTGAATATTATTCAATATATTTAAATTTGAATAAATATTGCATGGACAAAAAATACATCAGCACCTTCATCATGTGAGTGCTGCAGAATCTGAGAAGGCTTTAGCATTTGCAAACTCACAATCTGCTGTGTTGAGTCTTTTGCTCTGTAGCTTGGAATTTGGGAAACGAAAGAAACGAATGAAAATTTAATGGGGTCAGGCTTTCAAAATAATGTCTGTCTTTATTAGAACAAAGTGATGTTTCATATTATAAGGAGAAAAAATATTTTTTCTCCTTTTCTTTTCCAACTCCTCTACTGCCAACGCAAATGCAAACTGTTTGATATTTTAAATGAATATAAGGCAATAGGAGCATAATCTCTGGAGACTCCCAAGGCCAGACTAGATAATTAACTATCCTGAATGCCTTAAGAACACTGAAGTATATTTTATCCAATGATGGTTTTAATGACCAGGAATAACCTTTCTGACCTCTAAATGGATGCATTTGATTTCTCTCTCTCTCTCTCTCTCTCTCTCTCTGTGTGTGTGTGTGTGTGTGTGTGTGTGTGTATAAAACCTATGAAACTTATACACTGTAGCTTCAGCTATTTGTATAAAAAACATTTATTATTTTTTATCTTTAAAATGAGTAAAATATTGTGAACCCAGTAACTGTCAAATATGAATTCATTAAGTTGGAATATCCTTGAGTACTTATCTACTTCAGAAAAACCAAAGAGCTTTTAAAAGACACCAAGCCCTATTTCTCCACTTGCAATCACTATGTCAAAAATCTCTATTTATACCTGGGATATTGCATTTGTTCTGTCTCCCTGCCAATCACTCTCGCTATCTCTCTCTCCATTGATTGTGATGTTTAGCTGCAGATGGTTCTACTATGGATAGAATCACACTAAACAGTTTCCCAGGAAGAAGCTCTAAATGGTTTTGAAAGACAAAAACTTACTTGAGCAGAAAGGACAACTTATTGCTCATGTATCTTCACCATGAGAAGTCTGAGGCAAAGCTAATCCTACTAGAATCAGAAAAAGAGATATAAATTCCACCAGGATTTCACTCTCTCTCTCTCTCATGCCTGCTTTTCCCTGTGGTTTGGCTTAAATTCCTCCCTCTGTAGTTGGGCTTCTTTCCCTTTCACAGATTTTTCTGCTAAAGGTTCAAATCTGAGAGTTGCCATGTGCCTCCCATAGAAGGTGATAAGTAGCAAGAGAATTCTAGCTGAGGGCTTGGCATCTCTCTGCAGCTGCAGGCTTGCTGAATTGAGAAGGCTGGAACCCTAAGTGTGCCATCAACTCTGTGCTCAGAAACAGAGTTCTTAGGAAATAATGACAAGTGTTCCAGGAGCTGGTATATGAACCAAATGAGTGCCTTCTCTTTGGCACCAGAAGACTCTAGAAGGCCAGAGCCCTCACTGAATATATGATCTGTCTGCCAAAGAAACAGGCTGGAGCAGAGTTCCTGGCACCTCACCTGAAAGAGCTGCTGGACCTGTGGAGAAAGGCCATGGGCATAGAAAGAGCAGACAATTCTCACACATCAAAGAACAGTACTATGTAGAGGCCTCAACACATCACACTCTTGTGCCCCATGAAAATGATCTTTAGACAGAAGGTGTTACCAGGTGAGAGACGATGACAATGACAGCAATTAGAGAAAAAAGCAGTTATGTCTTTCTTTAGTCCTTCACCACCTGTCCTAAAACTGGAAGGGGTGAGAGAAAAGGTGGTGGATCCAATGCGACCAAAGAGCAGCGAGAACAATAAATAGAATATTAGCAATAATTTCCAAATTGTCTTGGAGCAGATTTTCATTAAAATTAACACAAGGTCATGGAATTATGGAGTATGACCAAAATGTTTCAAAGAAGAGGGGGATGAATATTGGGCTGAGAATAATTGAAGACAGCGATCGTAAAATAAATAAATAAAATGGTTTGTCTAAGACACTGGTTTTATAAACACAGGAATAGCACCGACACCAGCAAAGCTTTGATGCTTAAATCTTTGATGGCCAACAGAAGAGAAGGTCTCTGCCTCTTCTACTTTCAATTGAGAAAATTCTTAAAATGGATTCTGAATGACCCACCTTCACTCGGAAATCCACTTCAGTGTATGGGGTGTCATGACTGGATGAACATGTTCTCCTACATATTTAGAACTGGAGAAGTTTCTCGAACTGAAGAGACTGATAATCCTTAAGAAAGGAAGCATTCTGAGATGATGAAAAAAATCAGTGCCCTTGCCCCCACCTACCAGAAGAGTACAATTTCTGTAGAAAAGTGATTTCAGTCTAGAATATTCCTCTATTCAAAACCTTTCTTTTATTTCAATTCAGTCACACTTTACCCTAGTTTTTCTTCCAGGTCAGCTGATCTTTGTGTTTGTAGTGATGAGGTTTTACTTAGTAAAACAATTTGACCAATAAAGCAGAAAGAAAGACATCTCAAAGAATCCATTTATTTTATTTTCCTTTGGGTATTTTTTTATCCACAAAATTGTCCTTATGATTGTTATGAACCCTCTAACTATTCTTGGGATATTTTTTCCCTAGAATATTTAATTTCCCATTAAATCTGCAGTACCATGATATAGATTGTATATAACAACAGTATATTAGATATGCAGTATATGCATTTATATTTACACACACACACAAACGTATACAATACTACATCTTTTACACAAAAAGCAAGCAGAGAAGTAGACTTCAGGGTCACTATAGGTCATGTACCATAGCATTAAGTTTTGAGGTTTTCTCCATTCTGTTTAGTGATTTCAGATTGAGAAGTTTTGGTGAATTTAGAAAGGGAATTGCTTAGAACCTTTTTTCTTCTTTGTCCTATTCTATATTGTTTTATTTTAATTAATTAATATATTTTCACATTTTATATTATAGATCAGGTATTATGTTAAAAAATTTCTTTGGTAAGTAGTTTCTTTTGTAATTTATCCACATCACTTGGAAATCTGACACTAAGAACCATGTGGGAATCATCTGAAAACAATAACTACTTCCTCAATTCCAGTTCCTAATACAGTGTTAAAGCCGGAGTAACCATCACTATCCCCCATTATTTTATTTCAGACCAAGCTTACTCATTCCTGTTGGGAGGATACCACCTTACTTGGTTGTTCTGTGTTCACTTCCAAGGTTCATACACTTTCCTAACAAAACCTCCTCCCTTACCAGCAAGCCCTGTCTTCATGAAAGCAGCCCTTCAATGTTCATCTCTTCATGTCATTTCTTTCAGAGTGATTAGATAAGAAAGACTTTCTCAAATTGCCTCCATGTCCCAACACATCATTCTAGGGAGCATTTCCATTTTCCTACCCCACACATCTTTAAACATGCATGATGGGCATTATAATGTCTCAAAGTCAGCTAAATTTAACTGGTGTGCATTCTGCAACTGTCTCAACTTGTGGTATAAATATATTGATTGACACTGGCAACATGATAAACTCCGAGGATGCAGGAAAGCAGAGAATTTTAAAAAGTCTGATTGTTTTCATATAATTCCTTGAATATTTCCATGAGCAGAGAGGTCCTTGATAAAGGCTTGAGAATATTTCTCAGTTCAGTAATATAATTTCAGACATCCAGAGTCACAGAAAGAGAGAGGTAGATGTATCCTGAGAAATGAGACCTCAGCCCTTTCACTTTTCAAAGAGAAACTAAGGATGTTAACTTTTTTCTTAAAAATCTTTTGGAAATAACCTGCTGGCAGAGGCAGGACTATTTTCACATTCTTTCAAAACACTCTTTCCCCCTCCCTAAACTATTCTGCCTCTTCATTTTCTGGAGTTCCAGTTAACTCTGAGTACATCCAGTGGAGGAGAAAATGAGGCAATTTGTCGCTTGCCTTTGCTAGATTTATAACAAACATCTAGATGCTGTAGTTGAATCTGTAAGGTGGATAAAACTTCCCGGGGACACTACTCCATGATGAAATTGCACTGAACAAATTATAGTGAAATAATGTTTATTTCATGAAACACGTGCATTTATTTCCTTAATTGAACCACTCTCTGGGCAGTATGTGCTCCAAACAGCCAGTGGATATTCGCTACTTGCACTGTACTCCTTTGAAGAGGACAGTCACGACTCAGCACAGGAGAGTGAGAAAATATTTCAATACTTTGAGAAGTAATATAGAATGGCACTGATTGTGGCAAATTGTGCAGAGGTACAGGTGTCTTCTGGACTTACTGGAACAACCCATCTTTGTTTCTAGCTCTTGTCCTCTGTCCTCTCCTCTTTCCACTCTTTTATCTCCTTTTTATTGCATGCTTCCTTGGCCCTTTCCCTAGACCCCATTCCTAGTCTCCTCCCCATCACAGCTATTCCTCATCAGGGCCTCGAGTCTTTTCTCTTCCTCATCTTCTGTGATTTTATATTTCAATGCCTTGACACTTGGCTGATCTAAACATCTCCTTAGATTACAAACTCCCTGAAGGCAGGGATCAGGACTCTCTGTTTCTGGCATCAGTGCAGAACCTGGTCCCTTATAGGTGCTTAATAATTCCTTTTTAGATTGATAAATAATTAATGTGCTATGGAAATTAAGATATTTGTTATTCAGAGAATGATGCAGGAGGGGCATGCTGATGGCTTCACTATAATGCACTGATCTCTGAAAAAGAGGCTCCTGAGTTTTCTGCACTATATGAGGGATGTTGAGTATATAGTAGTTGACCATAATTTCTCCATTTCTACCACACAGGTGGCCTCCCATTACCTTAATTCTAATGGCCTTCAACAAGTTTACGAAAAGACTTGTATTGTCTTTTAATTCCATTGTTCCACAAACTTTTTGAAGTACCTCCATATCAAGCTAGTTTTGGTATTCAGGGTGGGTGCCATATGTGATTTGTTATTCAAGATAACAATTAACAATAATTTTTCCCTTCACTTCCTTAACTAGGAGCATATAAATAAGTAGAAACTTTGAGCTCTAGGGAAAGAACCATAGAGATCATCTGCTCCCAGGGGTTCTTATCTGGCTTCTGGAAACCATGGTGGTCTGTAAAACTTTGTAGTATTTCAAAAATCCTCACAGTCAAATAACCTAACAAAATGTCTTTATTTTTGCCTGGGAATTTTAGAACTCCATATGGTAGTACTCTTATACTAATAATTTTGTGCTGAGAAGTTTTTAACTGGTAGCTCTATATTTTTTATATTAAAATAAAACTGGAATATATGACTTATAACTTAGAATATAAATAAATGAACATTTAAAACTCAATATAAATAAATTTATGATTTTGATGCCTATTGGGCTGGAAGTGGAAATAATATATGTGGTTGTTGGTAGCAGAACTTTTGGAAAACCAATCAAGTTCAGACTCTCCAGTTCATTGATGAGAATGATGATGTTTGGAGTCCTTAAATGACTGAGTTCATGTGCCAGAGCAGTGAACAGCAGCTCTAGGATTTCCTCCCTTGGGCCAGTCCTCTCCTTCATGCACAAAATTTACCTCTATGTGATTCAAGGAGAAATTTTTCATACATACTCAATCCTGATATTCTCTCTAGTTATAAGATCTTCCATAGACCCTCACAAGTTATCTTGTACAAGTAGGCCACACTTGCTTGCACCATGAGGGTTTGAAATAGAATCTACAAATCCCCATGAGATGTGTTCTTTGTTGTTATGTGACCCACTGATGGCTTATTACTTCAATGCTCTGAGGATCCTATGGGGAGAAATGGCTCAGAGCTTCTTGAGCTCTACAGCACGCACTGGACCAGATAAAAACATATTTGTGATACAGGTTAAACCTTAACACTGTCCCTGCAGGATTACACTCTGCTGTTTCCACTAGAAGGAACAAGGAGATTTTAGATAAAAATGCACATTAAGAGTTAAAAGTGCTTTTAGTAAATAGAAGTAAAAGAAGGATAGTAATATAACAAAATCCAGCCAGCAGCAGCTTCTGAAAGGTGAGCGCCGGATGCTTCACACTCAGAACTATACAAATGTAATACATGGTTTCAAAGAAAAGGTCATTCCCCAAGTTACTCTACAATAGGATAAAACCCTAAAGATCACTTATGACTTCATGCTTGGTAGATAATACTTTTGGTGATAACTAAAAATATATTTCTCAATGGATCAAAACAATTTCAAAAGAAATTTTGCAGTTTGACTTATTAGTCAAGTATTCAGCTTATGCATTACTTCCTCTCTGAATCTTTTCCAACATCCACTTCCATTTAAAATACCTGTTGTTCATATTGTTACCATAATCCCAAAACATTGATTGAATTTATATATTTAGTTGTAGGCAAGAAATAGGGCACTACTCTGCCTCCTACTATATTAGAAATTATTTCTGGTCATTGGCTGGATTCTAGTGCCTATGCATAGTGTCTGGCCACGGACAGGGGCTCAGTGAAGCCATATATTGTTTGCTAGAATATGAAGGCAATTGCATGCAATAGAAAGTTGTTGGAATTTATTTAAGTCAATGATTTTTGGGGGAGAGGGTGTCTTTGAACCTAACACCCTCCCTTCCCTCCAGTAAATGCTACTTTATAATGACGTTGTCTTTCTTTGGTAGATGATCCTTTAGCGTGGTTGAATTCTGCTTGCTTTTATGAATAGAACTGTGTCTCCTCCAAATTTAAATGTCAAAATACTAACATCCAGTAATTCAGAATGTGACTTTATTTGGAAATAGGGTTGTTTGAGATATAATTAGTTAAGATGAGCTCATTAGAGTGGGAACTAAACAACTATGACTGGTGAAATTTAAAGATGGGCATACACATAAGAAAAATGTCATGCGAAGCAGAAAGCAGAGAGCAGTGTGATATTTCTACAAACCAAGGAATGTCAAAGATTGCCAGAAGATGACCAAAAGCTAGGGGAAGAGTCATGGGATAGATTCTTCCTTACAATTCTCAGAAGGAACCAACCCTGATGATGCCTTGATCTCAGACTTTTGGTCTCCAGAACTGTGAGATGATAAATTTCTGTTGTTCTAAGCCACTCAGTTGGTGGTACTTTGTTATGGCAGCCCTAGAAAGCTAGTGCACTTGCTGAAGCACGTTCTATGTTTAAAATCAAATCATGCAACTAGCGTTTTTCTATACATCTTAGAAGAATAAGTGGGTTACTTGTACCTGGACAGCCTCAGTGTGAGTGGGAAGCCCAGCCATCGGATACCTCAACCCCCTTAACATAGGTCAGTATTTCACGTATTTGATAAATTGAGGATCCATTATTATATTTACGATTTAGCCTACCAAGAGAACAAAACTCTCAGGACAAGATATTGCCTTTCCATCTGCCTAGATCTGCTAATGTAACTGTGTTCCCTCTGTCTGTACAGGGAAGAATTCATTCTCCTGGGAACCCAACAATTGCAGAATCATGCCACTCACCACTTTCTGCCATTTGCATTCACCAAATCCTGTCTGAAATAACAAAAATATGGTAACCCTCAATTCTTTATTTGGCTAGACATCTTCCTTTTTATTTCATACTCTGTCTAGGGACAGGATGCAAAGTGGCATAATAGCTTTCTTGAGCTTTATCCACACACTAACAAGCCTGTTTTTGTATAGATGCTCTCATCCAGCTTCACTTCTGGAAGTAGAAATGCAGTACTTAGTCTTGATCAACAGATAGTAAGATGCTATGGTTCTAACCATCTTTGCTATGAATAACTATATGACTTGTATAAGTCGTTTAAGTTCTAAGGGTCTTAGTTTTTTCAGCAGTGATTTATATGTAGAAAAGATTAGATCAAAATACTTCCAAGTCTCTTTCAACTTCAACTTTTTAAGATATCTATGTGAGCAACTGTTTTCAAGTATGTATTCATTCATTCATTCAATAAATACTGAGCACGTGCTATATGACTAGCACTCTATGGAGTTTGCATTCCAGTGGAAAAGACAAATAATAAACATAAAAATAAATCAGCCTCCATGAGATCATCAGATAAATAAGGTATATAAAGCAAATAAACAGAGTGCAGTGATAGAGATGGATAAGGATGACTTCTGCATGAAGAGATGGAGAAACACTCTCCGAGTAGGTAACGCTGAAGCTGAGACCCAGTGACAAGATGGAGCCAGCCATGGGACAATTCCAGGCTGAGGAAGCAGTGAGTGCAGAGATCCTAAGACAGGGAGGAGTTTATTTGTTAGAGGAACCTAAAAAAACAGTGTGGCTAGTAAGCAAGGAAGAGACAAGTTGAGACAGGATTAGAAAGACAGAGCTGCTGAGCCACATAAGGTCCTGCAGACTTTGTAAGGGAGTATGGATTCTGCTTACGAGATACATGGCATGTTCTTGGGGGATTTTAAGTTGGAGGGTGATATGATCTTATTCTTTTTAGTGATTGTAATCAATGCCTGTTTCACCAAGGCAAATGAATTATCAACAGGCAATAAGAATTTTCTTATCCTTTTTCTCTTTGTTGCTTTGGGTACTTTTTATCTTTAGTGTTTTCTTTCCATCCTTCCATTTTTTCTTTCTTTTTACATTCTTTGATTTCTAAGTTTATTTATTTCTTTTTCTTTTTTTTCTTTTTGCTTCCATCAAGTGGAACTTGAGATATAAGAGTACTTCAAAAAGTTCACGGAAACGTAGAATAAAAAGATAATACAAGTCATTCCATGCACATTCTGAAGTACCCTTGTATATTATAACAGAAGTCATTTTAACTGAACAGAAGAAAGATGCAGACCCCGCTAGAGGTCACTTCGGACTCACTGGTGCATCCATAATCCCACAATTTTGCCTTGGATTTATTGTCAACTCAGGCCAGGAGACAGTTTTCCTCATGTCCTTATCTTTTTCCACCTTTAAGACCCCCAAAGGACCAAGTCAAAGGCATTGTCATCCACATCCTTTCTGGACACAAGCCACCCCAGGAGCCAAGCAGGCTATCCAAATAGGCCTGCCCCAGGTGCTTTGCTTTGTTCAGAGTAGACTGGTGCTCTCGAGCTGGGAACTTGGCTCACTGACAAAAGTGTCATCATTCTATAAAGTGGAATGTCACCGGAAAGACTGTGATTGTGCAAGGAAAGGCTGGGCTGTCTGTCTGCCTCTTGCCAGCCGGCTGCCTGAGGGTCTGGCATTCAGGCTTCCAGGAGTTTCCTTCAATTGTCTTCACACACACAGAGTTCAGTACTCAGACACACCGACCTGCCCTCAGCCTTCTGCTGGAAAGGGAATCTTCCTGTGATTTATTTCCAACTTGGTTGCTTCCAAACTGACAGTTTTATTAATTAGAGGAATTTTAGAGGCATCAAGGACAAGTGGGTCCCTTTGGTACTCTTTCTCATGTACATTTATGGGCTTATATTAAAAAATGTCCATACACGCAGTCTATATGTGCACATATATCTGTCATCGTGTCTGAAGTGAAAAGGTGAAGCTAACCTTTATGCTCATTTCACTCCAAAAGTTGACTTGGAAAGATTAAGAAAGTAGTAATTTTCTTGTACTACATGAATTAGTGAGTTGACCTTGGTAATCTGTAAGATCTCCTCTTTTACTTTTTCTTTTCCTTAAACCAAATTGCTTTTCTAAAATTAAATACATATCTTGTGGAAAGCCTTGATCAAATTATCATCTTTCCACTTAGCTGGCACAAATGGATGTATGTATCTAATTAAGTATGTTATTTTCTTTCATTTTGCATTGTTTTACATCTACCATGCACTTTTGTTATTAGTCTCCTTGCATTTTAGATTTACTATTTATCTCATTTTATGAATGAGAATTTTAAGTCTCAGGTTTAAAACTTTACTAAAAGTTACATGTCTAGCATGTGAGAGATCAAGGACTAAGCATAAGATCTCCTGAATTTGATTCAAATTTACTGCCTTTTACTCTGTGACAGGATCTGCAAGGCTTTTCTATAAAGGGCCAAATAATAAATATTTTAGACTTTGACAGTCATATGTTCACTGTCACAACTACTCAGTTCTGCTGTTGGAGCACATAAAGGGTCACAGATAGTACACAAATGAATGCACACTGCTGTGTTCAAAGGAAACTTTATTTATGGACGTTGAAAACTGAATGTCATAATTTTTATGTGCAGTGAAATACTATTCTCCTTTTATCTTTTAACCACTTAAATATGTAAAAAATATTCTTAGTTCACTTGCCCTAACAAAATAGGTGGCAAGTGGGATCCTACCTATGGGCTGTAGTTTGTCGAACCGTTTATGAATGGAGTTATGATCCAGACAGCTGGGGCCTGAGTGCATTTTAGACCTTCACAGAATGGGCAATTTAAGGTCTCCAGAGGAATTGTCCTCATTATAAATCATCAGCCGTGTCTTAGGGATCTGTCATCAGGGACTAATTTCCATCATAATTTCTCTTGAAGGTAAATATAGTGAAAATATTAATTGGATAAATGTGACTTGATAAAAGCAGCTGAATCATATTTTTAAAAATGTATAATGAAGGGCATGACTTACTTTCCTACTGGAGAGGATTATTTATAGATTGTGTGAGTTTCTGAAGAACTCTCGAAAAAAGTCAAAGAAAACTGTGAAACACTTGCCATAGTCCAGTTCAGTTTAATTACAATAAGCCAGTGATGGACTGGGAAAGTAAACTCCTCCCTTTTCTGTTTATTTAAGCTAAAAAAAAAATTGCTTGCAGTTGCTCGGGTAATACAATATACAATTGCAGAGGTACAGATCCTGAACCTATAAGATGGAAATGAAAAGTATCTATGGTTAATTTTATTAAAATAAGTGTTAACGTCTACATAAAAGATTACAAAACAGACAAATTCCTCCTGGATTAGCAGTTAACTCGTGATGAAAGGGAAATTTCTCATACCCAAATCTGGTTCCTCAATGAAGAGTAGCCACAGACTTAAGTAAAATTAAATTGAAAAACAAACAAAAAAAAAATGAAAAATATCTCATTGACGTTTCATCACAGTCCTTATTGAGATAACAATTCTGAAGCTCAGTTTTTATATTTATTTTTATTTTAGGACAGAGAAACATTAAAATATAAAATAAAATATTACTACATAGATGCTACTCTAGGTCAAGAGCTACTGCATTTTGAAGGCTGATGGTGGGACTAAGAATAGATCCGGCTACATACTGAGTAATGAAGATGTAAGAAAAATCATTGGCTCCTTGTTATAGTAAGTCATCTAGTTTCTATTGTAAAGGAAACTGGAATGCTTCAGCTTCTCCTCTGTGTCAATCCAAATTCTGTCCATCTTCAAGGCATTCCATAATTCCTATGTGATTTCCTAATGCTCATGAACCTCTTTGATTTCAAACAATGTTGCATTTATTTAAAGAATCAATGTAGAAATGTAGGTTGATGTATCTCAGTATTGTGTCCCAAAGAGATGTAGACTACTAAGGCCTGGACCTGCTACATAGCCTTTGAGTCATATCCCCTGTGTTGCTCTCACAGTAAGTCATTCTTGCTTGACTGATTTCTTCTGTTTCATACCTTGAAGGAAAGGACCCCTCTCCCTGTCACATTGTCAGTGGTGACCCATCTATCTGGACCTTACAAATAATCCTCTTAGAAATGACTCATGGGGTTGAGTCTCCAGTTTTTCAGATTTCTCATTGCAGTACCAAAACTGTTATTAGTACCAAGTACTAATGAAAAAGTGGAAGGGATATGTAAATGCTACTTTGAGTCAGAAAATATTTTATTCCACTAGGTTCCAAGGCAGAAAATACACTGCCCATTGTGTCCTGTAGAATATAGACATTTTTTACCACTTTTTTTTCTAAAAAAGGTTGATTGTCCAGTCTTTAAGAAAATAATTCCCCAGAATAAATAAGGTGATCATATTATTTATTTTCCAAATTGGGTCACTTTAAATAGTAAAGTGTCATCTTTAAGCTCAATAAAGGAAGACATTTTCTAATTTTTGCAATATTATCTCATAATAGAACTTCAAGTGTATGGAACTTCTTGATTTTTATCTTTGCCAAACTAAATATCCTCAGTATCTGCAGTCTTTTTCCATGAGATCTGGCTTCTAGTGCCTAGACCATCTCAATAATTCTCTTATGAACAATCCCCAGGTTATCAGTGTCACTCTTAAAATGTAGTACCCCTATCTTAAGTCCAGATGTTTTCTATGCAGTTAAGGTTACATTCAAAGGGATTGTTGGTGCTCTTTATCTAGGTTTTACCCATGTATTAGTCGATTGTATCAGGGTAATTAGCAGTGCATTACTGTGTTGGCTACACTGAACTTGCAGTCAGCTAAATCTCTTAGTCATTCTTGGCAGAAATTTCAAGCCATTCACCCTGGTCCCTATTGGTGCAGCCTCACAAGTTCCAAACTCAACAAGATTCCTCACCTCACCAAGAGAGTGGCTAGATTTAAGATCCACTTATAGATGCTTATCTTCTCATTAAAGTCATCTATGGAAATTTTAGAGCACAGCATCAAATGCAAGAGCCTTCCTCCAATTTATCATTGACCTGCTAATTAATATGCTTTATAAACAGTTCTTCAATCATCTTTTAATACTGTAACCCATATTTGACAATTTATATACAAGAATACTATAATTCTAATGTACAGTCAGGATAAAGATAGGATTTTTCTGTAGCATACACCTAATCTGTCATCAATTGTGGATAAGAAAACCTCAGTCTTTTAAGTCAGAGAGATTTGGTCTATGATCCAAATTTATCTGTGTTATAAATGTGTGACATTGAACAAGCATTTAATCTAAATCTCACTAATCCCTTCTTTTACATGTGGATGTATTATATTATATAGTGCAAAGAGTGTATCGAGCAAGTTGCCTGGTGTATTGTTGGCAATAAATAGTTGGTAACTGCTATTATTGTTGTTGTTGTTGTTAGTAGTATTATTTTTGGAGCTAGAAGCAACCTTAGAATTAAACTCTTCAAAAACATTCACTTTACAGGACAAAAAATTAAGTGCAAGAATAGTGAAGGTATTTACCCCAAAGTTCAGATTGTTGAGATTTGTTGTGTTTATCAAGAGAAAATGAAAATTGTATTCACTCTTCACTTCCTCTCCACCAGTTTTGGTCACCCATGATCTGAAATTTGAATACCAGTCTCAGGACTCTTCTAAACTCTTTTGAAATATTTCAGATTTGAAATATTTTGTAACTCCCCTCTTTTCCTAGCCACCACTCTCATCACAAGTTATCTGATTTATTCTCACAGCCTCAGCAACAACCGTGGTGTGAGCTTTTCATAAGTTCATTTCTCTAATCTTGATTTCTTGTGACGAAAATATGTATTGTTCTCTGAGGATCCATGTGCTTTTTTAACATTTGTCAGCTTTCTTCAGTTAGGTAGGGCCATGTGATTGCTTCTAGCCGGGGCTGTAAGTCAAAGTGACATATTTCATCTCTGCACCAAACCTTATCCAAGAACATAGAGTTCTCCATATTGTCTCTTTCCCTGACACAGAATGTTAGAGGCCTTGTGTTCTAAATGCTGAAGCTCTGTGAGACTGGAGTTGTCATCAACCCAAGACCTTGAGTCCCGGGACAGAGCAGATCTCTCACTGACCTATGTTGGATATGTCATAAATGCAAAGTGAGTGAGAAGTAAACATTTACTGTATTAAAACACTGAGGCTGGGGGTTATTTCTTTTGTCAGCATAGCCTGGCCTATCTTAATCAAAACCCCTCTCATTATAGTTCATGACCTTTGTTTCCAACAATATGCTAGAGGTTTCTATGTAGATAGTCATCAAAAATAGCCAAATCTAAAAAAAGATCTACCCAGACATATTTTTATCTGAACGTTTCTAATTATTGAGCATGTTCTGTGGTTTCTGCAGAATATCTCAGTGACTCACTTGTTGCCTCTCCCATCAGCCTATGGTAATGAGCTCCAGTGTTGGGCGTTGCCCCAGTCCACTATGCCCAGATTTTCCCATTCCAAACCACTCTCTCTAAAACATATTCCCTTCTTCTGATAGTTGATTTTCCCTAAAATGCCCATTATACTTTTGTGTGATAAAACCCTCCTGGTCTTTCAATTCCAAAGCAAATTCTGGATGATGATTCATGGAGCTCAGTTTATAGAAAAATTAATTCTGATTAAGGATATTGTAGGAGGCTTCACAGAACAAACAATACTTATTATGATCCTTTCTCAAGCAATATGGCTTGTGTTATATCATAGTTATGCATGTATACTTTATCATCCATCTATCTATCATTATTCCAATTAGTTTTCACACTCATTAAGAGAACAATCTTATCATTTTCGTCTTTATATCTTTCACTTACACTCTACCTAAAAGAATGCCTTGAAACTGATGTTTTATAACTGTTGTTTGAACTGAAGACTGAATCTTTGCTATCCTATCTACATCTCTATTCGCTTTCCCAACTACTCCCCAAACATCTACTTAATGAGTCCTTAAAGAACCTTTGAAATACTGACAACACGATTATTGGTTTATAAGGCTCAAAATGAATCTCTTATGACTTTATTAAAATTTGGTGTATTTGCTCATCTCTGGTATTTGATAATGTCTTGAAATATTGACAGTGTATTATTAAGCCTAGCCACAAATCATTTAATATGTAATTGGCCCTTGAAACTTGAACTCATTACAGCTACCTGCGACTCTCTAACAAATGCCTCTCTAATCCTGGGATTAGTTTCCCCTTAAGTATTTGATTTACCTTTCTCATTACGAGGAACGTTCACTTTTTAAGCTATACTACAAAGCTATAATAACCAAAACAGTATGGTACTGGCATAAAAACAGACACACCGATCAAAGGAATAGAATAGAGAATCCAGAAATCAACCCACACACTTACTGCCATCTGATCTTTGACAAAGGCACCAAGCCTATTCACTGGGGAAGGGACTGCCTCTTCAGCAAGTGGTGCTGGGATAACTGGATATCGATATGCAGGAGATTGAAACTAGATCCATACCTCTCACCGTATACTAAAATCAACTCAAAATGGATTAAGGATTTAAATATACACCCTGAGACAATAAAAGTTCTTAAAGAAAACATAGGAGAAACACTTCAGGAAATAGGACTGGGCACAGACTTCATGAATATGACCCCAAAAGCACGGGCAACCAAAGGAAAAATAAACAAATGGGATTATATCAAACTAAAAAGCTTCTGCACAGCAAAAGAAACAATTAAAAGAGTTAAAAGACAACCAACAGAGTGGGAGAAAATATTTGCAAAATATACATCTGACAAAGGATTAATATCCAGAATATATAAGGAACTCAAACAACTTTACAAGAAGAAAACAAGCAACCCAATGAAAAAATGGGCAAAAGAGCTAAGTAGGCATTTCTCTAAGGAAGATATCCAAATGGCCAACAGACATATGAAAAAATGCTCAACATCACTCAGCATCCGGGAAATGCAAATCAAAACCACATTGAGATACCATCTAACCCCAGTTAGGATGGCTAAAATCCAAAAGACTCTGAACGATAAATGCTGGCGAGGCTGCGGAGAAAAAGGAACTCTCATACATTGTTGGTGGGACTGCAAAATGGTGCAGCCTCTATGGAAAATGGTATGGAGGTTCCTTAAACAATTGCAAATAGATCTACCATACGACCCAGCCATCCCACTGTTGGGAATATACCCAGAGGAATGGAAATCATCAAGTCGAATACCTGTTCCCCAATGTTCATCGCAGCACTCTTTACAATAGCCAAGAGTTGGAACCAGCCCAAATGCCCATCATCAGATGAGTGGATACGGAAAATGTGGTACATCTACACAATGGAATACTACTCAGCTATAAAAACGAATGAAATACTGCCATTTGCAACAACATGGATGGACCTTGAGAGAATTATATTAAGTGAAACAAGTCAGGCACAGAAAGAGAAATACCACATGTTCTCACTTATTGGAGGGAGCTAAAAATTAATATATAAATTCACACACACACATACACACACACACACAAACCGGGGGGGGGAAGAAGATATAACAACCACAATTATTTGAAGTTGATACAACAAGCAAACAGAAAGGACATTGTCGGGGGGGAGGGGGGGAGGGAGAAGGGAGGGAGGTTTTGGTGATGGGAAGCAATAATCAGCTACAATGTATATCGACAAAATAAAATTTAAAAAAAAAATAAATAAAATAAAATAAAATAAATTCACACACACACATACATACACACACACAAACCGGGGGGGGGGGGGAAGAAGATATAACAACCACAATTATTTGAAGTTGATACAACAAGCAAACAGAAAGGACATTGTCGGGGGGGGAGGGGGGAGGGAGAAGGGAGGGAGGTTTTGGTGATGGGAAGCAATAATTAGCTACAATGTATATCGACAAAATAAAATTTAAAAAAAAAAAAAAAAAGAAAAGAGGATGGAAAATAAGAGATAAGCAGTGCTGCCTTCTCTGTCTACTGTTTTTAGTTTTTACCTGCCTCAAAAGCAATGTTTCTCTTCAGTTTTTTACTTCACCTTCTCTCTCTCTCTGCCTCTTCAAAGTATTTCAAAATGCAGGTTTAAAATGTGTCTGTAAAGGGCCCACACTTTTGACCCAGTAATTTATGTCTACAAGGTATAATGAAAAAAAGCTTTTACCCTCCCCCTAAAACAGATGCCCCACATTCTAGGTCCCCTCCTTCATCTATATTCCCTCCTTCTTTTATAGCTCTCTTCCAAAGTGTCTGGTTGCTTTTGCCTCAGACTATAATATTTGTAGATAATGTTTTGCTATGTGGATTTACCATATTTGTGCAATTAATCTCAAATCAATTCTAATTTAAATTATGGACACGATTTTGCTATTTTAAACATTTTGATAGGGAAGTGAAACCCATCTTTGTGCAATTATGTTTATTGTGCTGCTATTAGGACAAATTTCTAAAAGTATACTTTCTGACTTAAGTGTATGCCAGTTTAATTGTAGGTATTTATTGCCAAATTGTCAATCAAAGGTGAATAAATTGATTCTTATTTTAAATCCATTCATTTCTCACCTTTGCCAATGTTGGGTACTATTAATTAATCTAGCATTTGCCATTTTTGTAGGAGAAAAATATCAACTTTCATTTTCAATACTTTGATCATTAATATTTAAGCTTTTTATGTTTTAAGATATTTTTTCCTTATTGATGTAAACTATTCATGCTCTTTGCCCATTATTCAATAGCATATTGGTCTTTTCTTAAGGATATTTAATAATGAGTTATTTGTAATCACTAAAGGATATTTAATCTTTGTTTTTCACACATGCTTTTAAAATGATGTAAAGATTTTCTAAAAGGTACAATTGACATATTGAATATATATATTTTTTTAATATTCAAACTTCGATCATCTAAAATGAAATGAGAATTTCAAGATTCCTGGCTTAGGTATTATTCTAGGAAAGGTTGCCCCATCTCAATTATATAAAAATATTTTCCAATATTTTATTTTATTATATTTATTATTTTAGCCTTTAGATGTAAATCTTTAATGTTGCCGGAAAACATTATTATGTATGGTGTGTTGTCACCTAAGTTTATAACAGCTTTAGAAATATGCATATATATCCATTTCCATGTCTATATTATTCTGAAAAATAAAGTTAAATTTCAACAAACTTTTGTTGGTTGTTAATACAGTAATGATTTCATTTTCCTTCTTTTAATTTTATAAAACCAATAATTTGTATGAACAGGTTTTCAAATATTGAAATACCTTCTCAATCTTAGATTAAGCTCTCTTTTACCACAGTGCATTATTATTTAACAAGCTCCTGAGTTTGAATTTGCTACTATTTTATGCAGAATTCTGTATCGGTATTCCTAAGTAATATCTATGACTCTGGCTTCCAGACCGTACGTACTCAGAGCTTTCATAGTGTCATGAAAGCAAAGCAGGACATGTTCCAAAGCAAGAGAAATGGCAGGCACGGAGAGCAAAGTGGCCTGGGCATAGTTCCCTTCCTCTTCTAGTCACATCTGCCCTACACATCAAATATGTGGATGGATATGATTAAATATAATGGTGTACCTAATTATATGATATTAATAAAGCATGACATGGATGGTCACAGGAGTAAAGAATCAGCATGGAATGAAGTTGTAAGGGTCTGAGAAGGTGGAGAAGAAAGGCACATGTATATTGAGAATTTCTTTGAAAGATCCAGATTATTGGCTCCTGTTGCTCTGTGAAGGAACTACAGATACACATAACTACCATATACACATCTATACTACTGGTAAACAGATATCAAGATTTAAACCTGATCTTCTGATACCAGTTGGGGCTCTCTTTTTACTACATTATTTAATTTTTACTACTTCTGCCAGTATTCATGGTAAAATCTGTGTCCACATGGTTGTATGCAAGTTAGTGTGTGTGTGTGTGTGTGTGTGTGTGTGGTGATCTACATGTGGCAAAGAGCTACACTTTTTTATAAGAGTAAAAATTGGTAGAATAAACAGAGTTTCAAAATTCAAAGATGACTTTAAACATTCTTTTTATTTTGCTGGTATTCTTAAATATATGGGAAGAAATCTAGAAACTTGGGTTCCACTGTCCTTTTAATCTTGTAGGCAACTCTTTTACCAACCATTAGTTACCATCACCAAGTATCTTAGAGATGAACTCCAAAACCTATATTAATATGTAATATTTCGAATGTAACAATCACACAATTGTCCTAGGCTAAAGACCTGTGACCTTCATGTTGAGGTCACTCAAAAAATCCTTCCCTCCATCAGCCATTTCTCTGGCATCCCAAACCATCTAACTGGTGCTGCATTTCTGCATAACTCAAACTGCAAGATTGGCTCCTCCCATTTGGCCTTGGGGACTTTTTTTTTTTTTTTTTGGTTCTACCTCATAGCACTTTGTATGGCTGCAAGTAATTGCTTTCATCCAGTAATGCTATAAAGTTTGCAATGGTTCACCTAATTGTACAATTAGGCACACTCAAGTTGGCAGTTTATTTCTTGACATATACTTTCCCCAAACTACCATAGTAAACTGTAGAGGAAAATGCCAGTTAGCTAAAGGTCTGGAAATTCAACTGACAAATGCCAAGGCTTTTATGCCAAGACATTCAGCCAACCCCAAGCTAAACTTGGCTTTGCATCCTGGTCTGGGGAACGGGTTATGAAATGCACCCAGAATATTTACAGGCTGGGCTGGTTTACTACTGAAACATATCCACGAATGGTCTTTAAAGTGACTAGAAATTAAAAACCAAAAGTGACTTTTCCTTTGGAATTCCGTCTTTCAAGGGGCACTTTCATATGATATTGCTGACTGCTGTTCTGTCATGACTAAAAATGAATGCATATAAAAGAGTAACAAAGTAGCAAATATCACTAGGGAGAAATTTCTCTGGAGCCTCTCATCACAGTTATTGTTCCTCTTGAGTCAAAGATATTATACTTTCCCTTCATTTTCCGGCGTTACTGATCACACAAACTTTGGTTTCAACTAAAACCAGTCTTTCACTAAAATAACAGTGGCATTACCTGTAATGCCAGAATAAAAAAAAAAAAAAAATTCATTGAAAATATTCTGTACCAGGTCACGGCGATTATTACCATGTTTATTTCACCCTTGAGAAAAGTATAACCAAATTAACCTAAGTAATGTCTTGGAAATTACTCATATCTGAGTACTGCTTTGTTCCAGATATTGTTTGCATCCTTCAATAACGTCTTCCAGTCTTTTGGGGGTTGAGACTGACTTCACGGAAAAGTCAAATTTCATTCCTGCACACCGAATTCAAAACCATATTGAAAACAAATGTGACCATTTACTAGAATAACAGCCTGGTATTATTTTTTCCATATGCATTTTTCTCTGTAATTTTCCTCTATTCTTCTACCCCTAAACTCTGAAGTTCACCTTGTCTGACTTTATTAAGCATATAAAAAGACTGCCTAGGTTTTGTAAAATGAAAATTTACAAAGTTGCCCAGGTGGCTGAAGAGATGCCAGAAACATAAAATATAGGGCTAGTCCCCAAATTGGGAGAATTGACTTCTGTAACATGAGAGCTATGAATTATCAGTATCTTCCTTTCAGAAAACATAGTGAAAAATATGTAATACATAAAAATAACTTCTTTCCTCCGTTCCTTTTAAGTATTAGCAGAGATGGCTGCACAAAAGTATGAAGAGTGCATTTTAGCATTAATGCTCAATTCCCTGCTATTGATCTTCCAATATTCATAATTTTTTTTCTTCTCAGAGACCCTCCTCTGAAACCACCTGACTCCAACTTCTACAGAAGTGTCCCTATTCTCACATGGCTTTGAATCCTAACTGAGGTGTAAATTAGTCTTTGCTGACATGTCTACTGATCCTCCAGAGATGTGTGCATGATAATAATTTACTCTTGATATCTGTAAAATAAAATCCTTTAAGAGCCAAAGGAGTGAACAGTGAATAATCCACATAAAGGAGACTTCAATCATCTGTAATTGCAAAATAATGTCACCTCTGCATTTTTTGAATGACCTCATTTTATAATTAGTGTATTAGTTTTAAGAAATAAAATGTTAGAAATAAATTAAATGCTAAAAATTAGATTTTTTTAGATCACCTTGCAATTTGTTTTTAGGATATTCCTCCCTTGCTCCCACAAACTAGTCCACCAGCTAAAACACAAGCTTGACATCCAGTCTATTTTTCATTTCCAGCCTCTGCTTGATCCACTCACTGCTTAAGAATGTCCATGCCAAAAGTATCAATCTAAGTGCTTTGAACAAGTTCTGCCCTGAGCCTGGAAAATCATTTGTGATTCCCTGAAAATCAAGGTAAAACACTCTTCTCCCCAAGTCTGTGCTAAATTTTATCTATGACTTGAAGCAGGATCACCCCTCCACACTAAAAGTTTTTCAAAATCTCTCTGGCTCCCAACTCCTAAGACTAGAGAGCTAATAAAAAACACTTTTAATGTAAGCATAATGTTGAATAAAAAAATAGTTTAAAAGATCCAAAATATACTATTATTTTACATTAAAATTATTGAAAACAAGACTATATATTTCATATGTAAATGCACTTATTTTCCTTATGTATAAAGTATAAAGTGGAATGGAAATAAATTTGTCAAATTCATGAGATTGGTTGTTCTCAAGAAGTGGAGGAGGAAAAAAAAACCTAAGGGCTGCCTACAAAGAGCACATTTACTTTATTTCTAATGTTTTATTTGTTGATAGCAATAGCAGCACTTTTAAGCCAATAAGCCTAAATGTTAAGAGTAGTTCATTCTGAATGTTGTTTACAGGAGAGCAATATGATTTAGTGGGTTCTGAAAATGAAGCATCTGGGATTCAATGTCACTTCGAACATTCTGCAACTGTGTGACTTTTAGCTGAATACTTAACCTCTCTGAGCCTAATGCACAGAGACAATAATAGTACCTACCTCATAGGTACCATGTACCCACCATCTATATGTGTTAAAATTGGGGGCAAATTACAGAACTTTCATGTAATGAAATACCTTATAGCTATTAGTAGAATAGTTTGCTTGTAAGAACCAATGGAGTTCTCTCTTCAGAGCATGCAGTGGCTTTCAGCTAGATGCAACTTCTGTGCCTTGAAGATGAAATATGAGTGGAAATTCAGCTGTTCATGCTGTCATACTTAGAACCGCTAAAGTACTGCTAGAGAAATATTTCTCAAGGTTTTCCAGTCTTAACATGAAGCAGGAAATGCTGTAAATATAGTGAACATGTCATTCTTATGAAATTTTCTTTATAATCATGTGCATTCAAGAGTACATCTTTCTGCTTCTTATGAGTATAAACTGACTCCAAAGGCTAAGCTAGTGGGTCTTATCTAGCCACCAAGCTCACGCCCCTGCTCTTTGTACTCTCCTTAAAGCAAACACACGTATGTTCACAAAAGGATGGCCTATTTTAGGTTACAATCCGTGATCTCATGCTACACAAATTAGATTGAGACAAATTTTGTCAAACACACGTAGGCAGTAGGTCACTGAAATGTTAGAACCATACTAACGAAAAGCAACCCTCCTATTGGGGAAACCTGTATGAACTTGGATGGATCATATGTTACTCATATTGGAGACTGTGGAAGTTGCCCAGTGTATATATTATGTAGACTAGAATTATCAAGGAGCTCACTAGGCAGCCTAAGACACCTAATCAGTAATTTCGTACTAATCCAAAGCACCTGTGTCGTCATTTTCAACAATTCAAATTCAACTTTGTATTCTTAGTCACCCAGAAACACAGCAAAATTAGGGGTTTGTAGAATGGGACTCCCAAATATGGAAACACACTCACTCTCAAAGGGTGGAACTTGTAAAATTGATGTAAATTGGCTTCTCTTAAACATATGCAGAAATGCTTGGGGAGCTGGATATTTCCCAAACCAAAGCTACAAAATGAAAAGGAAAGTAAACTCTGGCCGAGATAATTGGCTAACATTTTTTGAAGGAGAATGTGTCAACAAAAGGTGGTGTTCTGTGTGTAGTTTTGGAAAAAAGTGAACCACAGAGTGAGGATTTGGCAGCTTTTATCAACACCTTCCAAGGGAGATAATTCCAACCACTAGAAAGACATTTGGTAACCTGGTGACTTGGTTTGCTGTCCCTTAAGCCTCTCGAAGGCATTTTTTTTTCTTCTTTTTGATAGAAATAGTACAGTACATTAGATACAGATATGAATATTCAGCTCACAGGAAAGATACAGCTAATAAAAAGAAATAGTTAGGGTGAAAATAATTCCATCTTCCTTCTTTTATACTTAGTATTCCAGAATAAGTCACAAATTACTGAAAAGTGTAATGAAATTAATAATCAAGTATGAACGCCACCATGCAGAGATAATTACTATTAACATCGGCTTATCTTTTCAGCTTTTTCTATTACGCGCTTGTGCTTAGCAGCATATATTTGATGCAAAAAAAAATTTACATGTAGTTATACGCTAAGCTTTTTCATTTAGCTCTAAATGCTTTCTATTTTATTTATTTATTTACTTTTCTCTGTCTCTCCTCCTTTTCTCCCGAGACGTAGCAGCCCCAGCTAGGCTGTCATTACTTTTTTTTTTTTAAGATAATTTATTATACATTCATGTGGGGTACGACATTGATTTTCAATAATTGTGTACAATGTGTGGTGGTTAGATCAGTATAGTTAGCTTATTCATCATTGCAACACACAATCATTCTTTATATCCATTGACCAATTCCTCATTAGCCCCCCACCCTCTGCCGTCCCCTTTTCCACCTCTCATTTTCTAAAAGTTCAGCGTATTCCTGTGATTGTTGTTTGTTTCCTTCTTTCTGCCCCTCTTTATCGTTCATTTTTTAATTTATGGATTCAGATCCCAGTTATGAGTGAGGACATGTGGTATTTCTCTTTCTGTACCTGGGTTGTTTCACTTAGAATAATTTTCTCCAGGCTCATCCACGTTTCCGCAAATGGTAGAATTTCATTCTTTTTTATGGCTGACTAGTATCCCGTTGTGTATATATATCACAATTTCCTTATCCAGTCATCCATCGATGGATATTAAGGTTGGTTCCATCGCCTGGCTATTGTAAATAGAGCTGCAATAAACATGGGCGTGCAGGTATCCCTCCGACCTGATGTTTTCCAGTCCTCTGAATATATCCCCAGAACTGGGATTGTTGGATCATATGAAAGTTCTAACTGTAGCTGTTTAAGGAACCTCCATACTGTTCTCCATAATAGCTGTACTAATTTACAGTCCCATCAACAGTGCAGGAGGGTTCCTCTCTCTCCACATCCTCGCCAGCATCTATTATTCTCGGTCTTTTTTATAATATCCAGTCTGATTGGGGTGAGATGATAACACAAAGTGGTTTTGATTTGCATTTCCCTGATAATTAGTGATGTTGAGCATTTTTTCATATATTTGTTGGCCATTTGTATGTCTTCCTTTGGGAAATGTCTATTCAGCTCCTTTACCCATTTTTTAATTGGATTTTTAAAATTTAATTTATTTTTTTTGCTGTAAAGTTGTCTGAACTCTTTGTATATTCTGGATATTAATCCCTTGCCAGATGCATAGTTTGCAAATATTTTTCTCTCATTTTGTAGGATGTCTTTTCACACTGTTGATTGTTTCCTTTGCTGTGCAGAAGCTTTTTAGTCTACTATAATCCCATCTGTTTCATCATGCTTTTTCTAAATTGTTATTAAAAATAGAGAAAATCTAATGAAATCTCATGTTCTGATCACAAAGCTTGAACAATTATCAACTCAATCACATTTTATTCGGACCCCTCCCACTTACTTCCACCCCCAATCCTGAACAAATCCCAGACATTATACCAATTAAGCTGTAAATCCCTCTAAAAATTTATTTCAAGGCAGTTCTCTGGGTGACTTTGGACCCATCCAGTTCTCCTCCTTCTTGCTTGTAGTTCTCAAGAGTGACTATAGAATATAATGGAAATGAGACTGGCTGGAACAGCCTGGGCTCTGTTCTAGTCCCCACAGATACAGGATATCCTTCAACTTTTTGACTCAGAGGGTCATGTGGCCCTGGGGTATAAAGCCCAATGAGGGCTGCTTACCAGGATCCCTCAGTGGATGTGCAAGAGGGGAATGCACAGGTGAGATTCCGTCCACCGGGAGGCTTTCCTGAGTCTTGGGGGAGTGGCTTTCAGCAAATCCTAGGCTTCTGTTGTCCCTTGATGCCTATCTGCAAGTAATAAACCTGCTTCACATAACTTGCTGCCTGTGAGTGTGTTCTGTCTCATCTAACTCAGACGAGTTGGTAACCAGTGCACAGTGAATCTGCCTCACAAACATAAATTCCTTTAAAAAAAAAAAACAACATAACATTAGCATTATCTCATCTAACAAATTAATTGTAATTTATTAATATAATCAAATAACATTCAATGTTTAAATCCTTCTGCTTGTTATCAATATTTTCTTATTATTGTTCACTTGCATTGTGATGCAAATAAGTCCTATACTGGATAATATATCGCTTAAGTTATTTTAATCTATTAATTCCTACTCCCTTGCTTTTCTTTTCTTTCTTTGCACTTCATTTGAAGAAAAGACTAGATATTTATTTTTTTCCCTAGAGTTACCCAAGATTGAATTTTGACAATTACATCCCTAAGGTATGTTCTCTTCCTCTGGCCTTGTGTTTCCTATAAATTAAAATTCAACCATTCAATCCAGTGAATCGATCAGGTTCAAATTCAGGTGCATAGTATTTCATTGCATAACATTTTTGCATATGTTTATATTAATAGATATTTTACTAATTTGTAGTTGTCTTTCATTATAAACCATACTATAATGAAATTCCTTATACATGTATCTTTGCACATTTTTCTGATTACTTATTTAAGAGGAATGCTTAGGCTTTATTGGAGAACCAAAAGTTGCATGCTTAAAAAAGTTTGTTGGTACATATTATCAAGTTGGCCTTCAGAAAAATGATCCTACTTTTGAATCACATTTGACATACCTGTAGGTCTGTTTCCTCCCATTATTAAAACAAACAACAACAACAACAGCTTATTATGGCCTTTTAAAGTACTTTCAGACTAATAGGATTTTTTTTTATTAATTTGCATTTTTGTCATTGATGAGTTTGAACCTTTGTTACAATCTTATGTGATGTACGTGCTAATAAATTGACATTCTGATTCCTATATCTGTCTCTGGTATGATGATTCCTATAATGCCTCTGGCATTAACTGGTCACTAACAGTCTGTGAAAATCTGAAATACTAAACTAGAAGGTTGGATTTTATAAATTTAAAACCAGATTCTGAATCACAGTGACTTGATCACATTATAATTACTTATTGCATACTTGAGATCTTTCCTTACTTTAATATTAACACAACAGGAATAAAATAAGAAAGTGCAGTTTGAAGATAATATGAAATGTATTTCATTCTATAAATTTGAAGCTACATATAAAAAATTCAAAGCCTAGAGATTTTATTTGTTTCTCCCACACCTATCTGTGTAATTTTTTCTTTCTTATTAAACAGAGAACACAGAAACCTACTGATTTTTCATTATTCTTGAAAATTGCTCAAATGCTTCCACTGGAATATAATTTTCTCTACCCAGCATTGTGCTTTGAGCCTGAGCGATAATGTCTTTCTGCATACAATTCTCCTACAGGTGGTGTGGTCTTGAGGACAGTTTCTGAAGGTGATCATTCTTGCTCTTACCTGAAAGTTTTTGCAACAGAGCTTCTTTCCTTGTTGAATTTCATATTCCCTGGCAGCCTGTAGGGATGTTGTCAGGATAATATATTAGGCTATCTCTTATTATCACCTTGGAAGTTTTGCTGTTCTTTTGGTATTTTTTCTGACAAGCTGGCAGTTAATGTGAGTGCACAAACTACAGGGAATTTTCTTTCTTTTTTTTTTTTTTTCTTTCTGTAACAGGTTTAAAATCGACTGAAAAATCGTCTTAGAAAATAAAATGTCTTTCACTTCTTTATTTATCTGTATGTTCAGTTTTTAACAAATAAGCATCGTATTAGGTTAAAAATGGATGTGAGAAAATTTACTATAGGAAAACATGCATATGTTGCCACCTCTACATAATAAGTCATAACATACTATACATAGATCAAAAGAGCAGTGCGATGTTAGTCTTGTGCTTTGAAGGCAAGAGGCTATTCATAAATGTTTTGGGTTGAACTGTGTCTCTCCCCACCTTTGATAAATACATGTTGATGTGCTCACCCCTCGTACTTGTGTTTTTAATCGTGTTTGGAAATAGGGTCTTTGGAGATTTAAACTAAGTTTATAAGAGGTCATTAGGATGGCCCTAATCCAATATCACTGGTTTCCTTATAAGAATAAAATAAGAATAGGAAAATCTGGTCACAGACATGGACATGCAGTGAGAACACCACGTGAAGACACAGAGACACAGACACTGAGGGAAGACTAGACAACCACGTGAACATGGAGGCAGAGATTGGGGATACATTGCCACAAACCAAGGAACTCCTGAGGCTACCAGAAGCTGGGAGAGGCAGAAAGCATCCTCCCCAGGAAGCTTCATAGGAGCCATGGACATGCCAGCACCTTAATTTCAGACTTCTAGCTTTCAGAAGTATTATATAATTAATTTTTGTTGTCATAAGCCACCCAGTTTGTGGAACTTTGTTATGGCATGCCCAGCAAATTAATACAGTAATTATGTCTGGGAACATGGAGAAGACAAGGGCTTGGACTCAAAGGAGGGGGCACAGTTTAGGGACTGATCTTAATTATATTAAGTGTAATAAATCATATATCATTTTCTTTAGGAAGCATTCTTTAATCATTCCTAGAATAGTTTAGGGACACACACTATATACTTCTCTGGCATACTATAAGTTCCCTGTTACAGCGTATATGAATGTTTGTTACAATTACTTAACTAATACCTTTTATAACCATCTTTTCTGTTCCACTATTAATTCTGTGAGAGGAAGGATTGGTTTTGTTTTGTTTCTTCTTATCTTTCTAGTTGATATGAAGGAGCACTGTCTATCATTTTTATGCTGTGCCTTCCAAATAAGATTAAAATACACCTTCCAAATTTCCCATTCACAATAACTCCCCCTCCACATGCACACACGTGCCTGCAAATACTTAATGAATGTGCATGGAACATTCTTAGGTTAACCAAAGAATATGCATCTACATGAAATCTATTTTCCATTTAATTATCAATGGGCTTAAACCTTGTCTCCATAAACCTTCTCTTATTCAGTAATAGGGGGAGAATTCTACAGCCTGAGAGTAATTATTATTTCACTGGTTAAACCACTACAGGGTAAAGAGATTTGTAGAAAACTTGATAGATCCCCCCTAAAAATATTCTTGAACAGACACAAGTCAGAGAAAGCCTGTGATTTTCCAACTAAATAAGCATATAAAAGTATGATTAGTTATATTGTTATCAGAAATTTGAAACCTACCTTTAACTCTAAATAAAATGAAGAAAATAAGTTACTCTCACAACATGAACAGTTATTCTGTTTCAAATCTATCTGATATCTAAAAATTGGCTTATTCTTTCTAGGAAATTAGTTACTTCTGTTCCTATGTTGATTTACATACAGATCTCTGGCAGCATAGTAGGCTACTGTTCTTTTCCCATTTTTGACTTTGTAAGACTAGTAAGGTTTTATTAAGGGTACTCTTGCTGAACTATCTGCCCTTCCTGTGTTTTATTATCACTACTATGAATAGATTCAATTAACAATAGATAATAGGTGCATAAGATAGCATTGAAACAGCTGTGTGTTTCATCATTTTATTTTCTCAAATAAAGTTTTCATGTTTGAAACTTCCTATTTTATTGCATTTTGAGCTTTTTGTTTGACTGCATTAAGAAACAAATAAAAAAAGTAAGGTTTAACTGGCTTTCCACATCATTGGAATGAGATTGAGGACAATTTTAAAAATAAAATTCTTAAAAGCTAGGTAGGACAATTGTTACTACATATGTATTAAAACCTCACATGGTTGCCATTTGCTGACCTCTGCATTTCTCACTAGTCTTCAGTGGGAGAGGAGTTGCTTTAGTCTTTGACAGTTAAGTACCAAAAAGCAAGTGTTTCCTCCCGAGCTCTGCACAGTGAGCTCCTGGTAGTTGCAGAGCAGTATCTGGCAGCCACTGACTATGGGGGAGTTGCCAGTGGGACTCTCCGTTCCTGCCAGCTCAACAGTGCTGATGACTGAGGTCAGTGAGAGGAGAGCTAGACTCTACTCCCAGAAGCAGCTGTCACGAACAGGAGAAGACGAGTGCAATTCCCTCCAACAAAATCCCTTATCAGAAATTCCTTTCAAATCCAATGATATATTCTATCTCAGAGTCTGTGATGACATAGCAGTTCTTTATATTGATAGCATGCCATTCCCTTTCTTAGAAACCCAAAGCTCTTTGCAGCTGCCAAGATGTCCTTAGAGAAAAGCTTACACTCTTCACTGTATTCTCATTGCTTTCCTATAAGTTCATATTGTGAGCGCTCATCTTTAAGTGTAATGACTGGTGATAAATCACAGTGGAATGATCCTAGCCCTGGGAAATTTTCCATATGACATGTCAACTTTCATTGATAAGAATAAATCATTCATGTAGGGTCTTACCCCCATCCTTTCTGCCATGTATCTAATACTTCTCTTTATTATTATATTTTGACTTTTCAGTTTTTATCATAACTTCTCTGTTAGCCATTAGAGGAACAAACATAAAACCAAAGCCATTCTTTGACAGGATAAGGAACATGATTAGAACCTGATTTTTATATATATTTCAAAGTTTTTGCCCTCCACAGTACATCATTCATTGTCATAGAAAACTGAGAGTTGATTCTTTATGGATTAGTGCCGGGCCAGGTCCCAGGAAGGATTTGTTCCACCAGATTAACATGTTTTTTCCTTGTGAAGTCAACTTGAACCGTTAGAGGCAAAGTCAGGAAGTTCCTACAGCTCCTGGATGCATCCTTACCATGCAGAAAGCCCAGGATGGTTTTCAGAATCAGGCAGAGATGCTCTAAAGAGTCCTGCAGGAAAAGGCAAGCACATATTGAGAAATCCCGGGGGAACCTGAATCAAAATCAAATTGGGGAATTTACTTTGAGCTCCTGCAAATGGTTTAATGAACTCTCTGTTTCATTAAGAAACATACATAGAAAAAATCCGGGTGTCCTCAATAGGGGATAGCAGAAGTAAATAAAGCCCCATTTACATGATGGAAAACAATAAACAAAAAGTGATTAAGTAGTTTCACATAAAGATGTAAAAATAAAATGTAGCATTACTTACTCAAAGGAAAGCACAGAATGATATGTATGATATGATGACTTTGTGTAAATAAATTTCAAGAATGATTAGTTAGACATATGAATATTTGTGTGCTAGTACATGCACTTATTTATATATTATATTAGATAGTTTATTCAGGGGAGGAATGGGTAAAGAGAACCTACTTAACAACTGTCAACATTGAATAAGGAGAAAAGAAAATATTATTAAAAAATGTTTTGTTACTTCCTATATTGTTTGCACTTTATAAATGTGACTGTGTATTATTTTTTTCTTTTTTAAAGCAATATCAGTACTAATTACGTAGATGACCATTTGCAGCACTACTTGAAGGTTTGTAGCCTTCTTAACTTCATATATACCACTGCAATACAGAAAAACTTCAAATCTTATAAAGCTACATAGAAAAAAAATTGCTTATCCCTGGAAATAAGTTCAAAATTCACCATTGTTGTAAAGTAGTTTTATATATAAGACCACTTAAGTGGTAATAAAGATTGAATAGATATGTCAGTAGCTGAAATTTAACTCCACATTGAGAGTCAAATATTTTACGTCTACTTAGAGTCTAAGTTTGTTTGGTTAGTGATTTGATACATTGAAGAGAAAAATTATTAAAATACACTTAAAGCATAACATTTTAGGAAGTGAAGTTTATTCATTATCCACAGATCAAGAAGAAAAAAAGACAAAAGGTATTAAAATTCAGGTCATATATATTACAAAAATCTCTCAGTGAGAAGAATTAGTTATTTTGCTCACTGAATATCAGCTCCATCAAAGTTGGCAGTTTTGTTTAACTTAGTACATGATGTTTCCTCAATGCCTAGAACACTGCCTGGCAATATAGATCTTCAATAAACACTTATCGAATGCTTGGTTAAAAGAATAAATAAACTGCATAAACACCATGGAATATAGTGTACTTTTTTTTCGCCTATACAATTTAAGACAATGTAAACTTCATAGTTGTATTCATTGTAAAATATTTTACACTAAGAAGTGTAGAAATAGCAAAATAAAAACTAACTGCATATATGTATGTAATATGCACTTGAAATTTAATTTATTATTATTTTATTTAACTGATTCTGAGACTTACGTATGGTAGCAATCATAGAATTAATAACTACTTTGAATTAGAAAAGCACTTTACTATAGGTAAAGAATATAATTTGTATGTATCCATAGCCCCTATTCTAGTGCATTTGAAAAAAAATAATAATAACAAAGCAAAATCTTGGACTCAGCGATTTATGCTCATTCAGGGATTGAATGCAATAGATTAAATAATCGTTATTGCCCACTGTTTTTGCAACCCTTCCCCTTCTCACGTACGGCCATAGACATTGGCTAAAGAAAGTGGCCCAACTCTGGCACTCAAAATGAGAAGAAAACACATTTTAAGATTTATTTATGAATCTGAAACAGAGTTCCAGCACCAAATCATTAGTCATGGCTCAAAAAGTATAACTACAAACAACAGTTGGTACCACAATGTCCATCACACTAGTAAAAATGTACAGTGATCACATTTCTCAGAGTGGGTAGGGATACAGAAGGCCTAAGAAGGCATACACATACAATTATATAGAAAATTGAATTTCTGAAACAGATGCAATGATGTTGCCATTAACTTTTATTTCCTGGAAAAGACAAGAACAAAACTAAACGTATCGTTGCAAACTTTTGGAAACCATTCCAAATTCAAATGTAAAAACAGGCAAATTCCATATTTGTTAGGTATATTTTACAACTATGAGTGCCCTCAAAAATACCCAATACATTTCTGCAATTTTAAGTCCTTGGTTGATTGACATTCTGTGTTAGACACCCCATGTTTCCTGAACTCTTGTTTTTCTGCTGAGAAAAATATCAACCTCCTGCATTTGGCAGTTTATCCTAATTGATTTGGCTGAAAAAAATGAGATGCATTTCTTTGAGTAATGGAACAAACCATGAAGCAAAGCCGATTTCTCTCTGCTGAGATAAATGATTCCTACTGTCCTTATTCATTAGGACTCCATAATATGTAATCTCAGCATCTCTCTCAGTCCAAGTCCAAGAAGGACTTTCTCTGAAGCCTATTAATTCCTAGGTTGAGTGGCTAGATTTCTGAAAAGTCAGACATTTTGAGTTGTAATATTTTAGCTAGTACATATATGCTGAGTACTAAGTATACCCAGAGTGTGGTCTAGAACAGACGGCCACCTTAAACGGCTGGGACCTGAGGTCCAAAAGTGTAAGAGCCCTGAGAGTATGGTGTGAATTTCCTCTCTAAGGATCAAAAAAAGTATTCATGTTCCTTTAAATGTTAAATGCACTTCAAAGTAATAAAATTTCTGAAGGGTCTTTTGTCTGTACTTGTATAAAATTTCACTTTGAGCAGTGGTACTTACACACTGCATAAAGTTGTTCTGTAGATCTTTAAAGTGTGTATGATTAAAAAAAAAAAGGAATAGAAAAGATGTGGCAATTAGAAAGATATGAAGTCCCTACAGCAATGTTTCTCCAACTTTATCTGATAAAGAACAGTTCCTCTGAAAGTTTTTAATTTATTATGGACTGATAATAAAATAAATTGTTAGAAAAATTAAATGTAAAAAAAGAAGAAGATAAAAAATGCAAGCCCACTGATCATACACTTCAGTGTCAGATTGCTCTCAGTTTTTTGAAATACTCTTAATTTCCGCATTTGTCTCATACGAGACATGTAACGAACATTCCACCAAAGGGACAGTGATCTCCAAACCACATTTTGAGTACTTTTGCTCCATAATATGCTGAGGTCAGAACTAATGTGGATGTAATGTACAAAGAAATGCATATCTTAAAACTCACCCTGTACATCTATAAAAATAAAGTTTCCATGAATGATCTTTTCTTGTCTAAGATTCTGTGATTATTACTGTAGTCACTGGAATTAAAATAAATGTAAATCAAAACTAAGTAAAATAATCTTTGATGTTATATACCAACACCACCAGTGTTTTATTGCTAACAATAACTTACTACTTTATCTCTTGAATTCTAGAGAAAGTCTAAACTGTTTTTCTAAAAGCCTCTTAAAACTACAAACTACGAACTACAAAAATGTACTCAGAATGCATAATCCTTAATACTATCAAAATCTTATTTTTCACACGTAACTGAAATTAAAATGATCATTTTTTTTTTTTAATAAGAGCTGCATTTAGTTACAAACTGATCTGGTAGCTACAAAATTTTTAACTAATACTGTCTATATTATACTGTTTATATTCTGTTGCTATCAACAGGATATTAAACTTCTCAGGCCAGAGAATCTAGATTTACTTTAAATGCATTATCTTAAAAGTCGTAAATTGCATTGTTTGAAGAGTTAAAGAATGAAGAGAAAAGTCAGCTGTTTTTTTAGCTTATAAGAAAGAGTTCAAGTACAGGAATGAATAGACCAGTAAACAGAGTATATGATGGAAGGTAAACAGCCAGTTACTCAGATTCAGACAGTGGGTTTAAGCAGTAACCCTGCTAGGTGGGCATTGACTGATGATCCCAGCTACCAAATAACAATAATTGTGATAATATATAATATTATTATATAGTGATATTTAATATGTAATTATATATTATTGTTAATAATAATTACAAAATAGTTACCCAGAGATCATTATAGTCTGATGTGGTACAGTAGCAGAAATACAGTAGTTTTTAAAAGTTCCAATTAACATGAATAAAAATATTTGTAGAAGCCCAAAATGTAATCAGACCAAACTGTTAATTTTGTTCTGGGAGTTAAAGACTTCAGTTATAATTCTAATAGCAATGTAGAAGTTTCAAACCATACATACAAAAACTGCAAGCTGACTTAAGAAAGAGAAGAAACATTTTTAAAAGAAGTATTCTAACTCACTTTTGCTCATTGGAGAAAAATGCAAAATAAAAGATCACTTTTCTTATTCCACAAACAGTTCTAAAATGAGGCTGCCGATGGTGTAGAAGGTACCGTGTAAATTACATTCTATATGAGGTCAGTGTTCACAATGTATTAGGGGTTTTAACTTTTCAGAACCACTATGAGCCATTGCTAAATGGTATAATGACCTAAAAAAACGTGTTACAGTTGTAAAGATATATAAAAGATGATGTATGTGTCTGTGTGTGTATGTTTGAATAGTAGAAAGCTGTTCGAGAGCATTTTAGAACATATACCATTTAGCAACAGTATAAAAAAATGTATGGAAAATAGCAATGAGTATGTGTCAGATTTAATATAAAATTGTAACTATGGCTAATTAATAGTAACATGATCATAGGAACAAGGAAACGGTGAAGAGATTGACATGGTGATGCAAAACTTTGATCAGAAAATCTCCACACCCTACGGAGATTATGTACTGTACCCTTAGCCTGGGGAACTGCTAGCAGATTCCACTCAAGTTTATAAAGCATAGCCTGCTAAAGGCAAACAGAAAGGAAACAACCACAAGCTTGTACCAGATTGGGGAGGACTTGCAAAATGTCATCTGGATATGATTCTTTTCTCACCATATTTTCAGCTGCACTAATTTTGAACTTTGAGGATGTGGTTATGTCACTTGTGATGAAACAGGCCTGCCCATTCCCTGTGCCATTCAATTTTATGACCTGAGGGCATGAGAACTGGACTAGGTCTCTGCAGCCTGCTTTGCAGGAATGAAATGAAGGAAACGAGTTAGATAAAACAGAAAACACACACACCCTCTCTTTCTCTCTCTTTCAGAAGACTTCCACCCCTACCACTTTGGGACAGTAAATTAGAACCAGAAACCATTTCAGAAGTTTCCTGTTGATGATAATTGGGGACCTATTACCTATTGAAGCATGAACATGCTTGCAGATTGCCACCACTAACAAAGCAGGTGAATTTTTACACTGCTCAGATCTTTTATTTTCCAGCAACTGGAACATTTATGATAAAAGGTCATGTTGCTAAGTATAGCATTAATTTGGTCTGTTTTGCTTTTTAGACCTTAATCATTCCAGTATCAAGTTCATTGCTGTTGTTTAAATTTAGATATTTCAATTATCCCCACTATTCTACAACATTGACGGTGCAACACCAACTATATATGGCAAGAAAATTATCTGTTAAAAGTCACATCAAATATATAATTCTCCTAGAAGCGGGCTTCTCCCTGTCAAGTTGTTTAAAGACACATTTTCTCTGAGTAATACATAGGCTTATCTGCCACTTACAGCCATGAAGCAATATTAGGTGGTCAAGAGACAAAACCAGGCACACTTAAAACTTCTGGAATTTTTGTATTCCAGGGCCACTTCTGAGAGATTTTGGGAGTGTTCTGTAAAACTTTTCCCGAAGTTCTGACTTCATCCTCCCTAGATAGGTCCAGTGATTCCAAGCACAGCTCTGCTGCATATGGGCACTGTTTTAATCCTTTACAAAGACAGAGGACCCCACAGATAAGGGGGAATGGAAGATTGTCTCCTGCCAAGTATACCAAGATTCTGGGGTTCTTGGGATATATTTAATGCTCTTTCCTCTTAGAAATTATTTTTAGGAAATTTACCAGGGTTAATGTTTATTTTATTTTATTTTGTTTCTTTTTTAAGATGATGATTTACAACTTGGGCTGGAATTTAGATGATCTTGTTTCTTTTCAAGATGTCTCTTACTGTCTGTGAGATCTTAGGTAAGTTTCTTAAAATTCTTGAGTCAAGGTAGACTCAGACATCTGTGCCACATGCAAAGCATGTAAGAATGATCTTTAGAATGAGACTGTGGCACTTCCAGGGAAGTGGTCACTGTAGAGACAAATTGCTATGCTCACTAGAAAGGACTGTCATGGCACGAGAACTTCCACATTTAGACAATATGTTTAATAGCAAGTGCTTTGTGATTATTTGTTATTGGAAAATCCAATTAACAGTGCAGTCTCCTAGCAATTGCTATGCCTAATATTACCATGTAGGCTCACCCAAGGGCATGTACCCACAATAAGTATGATCCCAGTTTTATCAAGTAGAGGAAGTATGTGAAAGGATTCGCACCCCGCCAGACACATAACAGGGCTCATTGAATGGGGATTCTATCCCTTCACCTCCTTCTCTGAGCACCCTCTTCTCTGAGGAATGTGTTATACATGCAAATTATACATTCAGAAGTTATTTTATCTTGAAAACAGGATTTTGAAAACAGTGATCAATATGGCATTTCACCAAGTTTCAATCTTTCTTGTTTCTTTCTCTATTTTTCTTTCTTCTCCCCCTCCCCACTGTTTCTTAGTTGATTTATTTTTTTCCTAGTGATTTCATGGTTCTACTCAGAAGATAAGTGAACTAGCATTGGACTTCCTTGAGATGACAAAAAAAGAATAGTATTTTTCTGCCTCCATATAGCACTTAGCAAGTTAATAGGAAGAAGAAAGAAGAGAGAGGATTTCAAGGTAGATCTATTCAAAATCCAAGGGAATGTGGAGACCATCACCCCATTTACACACATACACACAAATTTCCTGGGATGTATTCAGCAGAATGTAAAATTAAGATACAATTATTTTATCATCTGTATCAGAAAAATATGCTTTATTTTTATTTATTTATTCATTCATTCATTCATTCATTTATTTAAAGATGACCGATAAGGGGACCGTAACCATTGACTTGGTGTTGTCAGCACCACCCTCAACCAGCACCACCCTCCGAACCCGTGGCCTTAGTGTTATCAGCATCACATTCTCCCGAGTGAGTCACGTGCCGGCCCCAGAAAAATATACTTTAAATATTTAACCAATTTCTAATCTTTTAAATGAATATAGCAGAAAGAAAAATAAAACAGACTTGAGTGATTTCCTAGCTATAATTAAGACTATTTTAAGGTATAAATAGTAATCCCTTCTTAGTCCAATTAGTGGCACCAAAAAAAAAAAAAAAAAAAAAAATCACATACCGTGCAATTGTTCATTTGCAATTTGCATCAACACAGAGATATTAACTCAAAACAGGGATCAGGTCCATAAACTGCTGATCAAAAGAAGCCTAATGATTCAGGTCTGGAGGCTCGTGTTTGTGGTCTGTGATTCTGCTGGTATATTAAAAAGAAAATGTCTGAGAGATGTACCAAACCAATGCTAACAAGCTGACAGTTTGATTGTGTTTGAAAGGACAGTATTTGAAGCAGGAGAAACTCACTGGTACATGGCCAGTTTCTTCCATAAATACAGACTCTCGTCTTATTCACCTCAGCACAGAGAAGGGCTGGTTGTTGGTGGTGCAATCAGGGAGGATCGACTTAGAAGTTCTCCTCTATTTGATCTGGGCTGACTTCCTGTATCAAGAAGGACAGAGTGCATTTGGCCATGTGTACCTTTATCAGCGATTGTTCCCCATGGGTGCTTTGATTGGCATGCATTTCCACTATCTGATGGTCCTGAACTTAAGAATGTATTCCAGATTGCATTCATTGTGTATGTTTTTTTTTTTTTTTCCTTATTGTACTAATTTAAGATCATGGTTTGCTATAATTAGCTACAAACATGTAAAAACAGAACTTCTGCTAAAGTTGACTTTCTAAAGGCATGTGAATATTAAGTGTAGGATTCAATATTGTTGTCTGAAACACTTCTTGCCTCCCACCTCCCTTCCCCCAGTTGATCAGAAAGTAAATGGTCAGAATATGGTCAGTTCTTCTTGCAGAGACATACTGTGGTTCCACACATGGCCACAGCATGCTGGTACCAAACCGCATACAAAAGCCCAAGGTGCATAACTCAATGCCCAGAGAGAAGTGGGCATATGAAGGAAAGTAAGAGAGATCAGGCATGCCACCTATTTTCCAGGGTACGATGTGATGAGTGTGTGATATTGTGGGGAGAGTCTCTCTAGTGGCTAGAACAGACTGTCACGTATGGTAATCTCATTTGGGTTGGGGTTAGGGTTCTAGAGAGGTTTTATCAAAGGAATTCACAGAGAATAATTAACCAGAAGCACCTCTAGCACTCAGCATTCCCTGTTTCTTTGGGGTGCCACCCATTCACACTCACAGCAATGCTTCAACGGAGGCAAAATAATTAACAGCTACATTTTCATTTAGTGGAAATTTCTTGTCCTTGTACATCTTTTATCCCTACCCTGCAAATGGTTGTCAAGACAAAAATATGACAAACACTTGGGTCATGGGTAAATTTAGGACTAATCTTAGGCCTATTGGTTTTTGATCTGGATATTTACTGTATCCAGAAGGCAGAGTGCACATTCCTTTACTGATACTTGAAATTGGGATTTTCAAAAGGAAAGAAATGAAAAACTTAACTTATTTATTTATTCATTTTTGCTTGTGAGCAGGACTAATATTTTAAACTGTAGCATCCGATGGCATCTCAAACCCAGCAAAATGCATTCACCTAACACCTTCTGGAGAGGAGGAGGCAGAATGTGTACCTCTTAAAGCCAGACCTGTTATTCTGCCCACTCCCTTCCTAACCAAAAGCGTAAAGTCACATACAAAACTTTTTGGTTGGGGTGGACGGTAAGTGCTGCACCCACTCTGGACTGTAATGACACCTTTCTAAATTAAGCCTGCGACCAGCCACCTTTGTTTTTGGACAACATTCTGCAAGTCTATAATTGACCTGGCTGATTTTCTATTGCTCTCCCTTTCTTCTTGACTACTTCAAAAGAATGATTCTTCTGTAGATGGCATGCCAGCAGGGACTTGGCAACACCTGTCTTTATTTAGCAAACTGACGCCTTGCAGTTGCTGTTTATTTTAGCATGAATGTGTCTGAAAGAGGTTAATGGTGCCCAGTAGCACTATTATAATCAAGATTCTGCCATTGTTTTTACAGCAAACTTTTGATTTCCAAAAACAATCTGGAAATTCTTTTTGAACAGATTAGAATTTAGTATTAGAGATTGTTTTTGAGTAACAACCACACACACACACACACACACACACACATACACACACACGTAGGTCTAATTTCTGGTTATCAGGATAACTGATTGCCATGCTGCTTACTTATTTGCTCAGAAAATAAAAAGCTAGGCTTTTTTTTTTTATGTCCGATGAGTTATCTTATCTACATGTGATTAACCACTAGGGTTAATCATACCTGTATAATGCAATAGATTCGTATGGCATATTCTCTCCAAATATTCCCAGAGGCGAGTTCTTAGGTATCAGGATGTTAAATGAGATTTTCTGTTTTCTTAGTATTTTAGCTAATGCCCCAAGCTGAGACTGATTGCTTTCAAGTACCACCACATTTTAAGGAGAATAGTTAGACACATCTCTGTAGGACCCACTAAAAAAGAACAAAGGCAACTCTGACACCTTTTGTTCAACACCTACTTGCTACCTGTATTTTCAGGTTAGTAATTCATCAGAGTAAATGAAGCTGGTTTTGAAGAGTGTTAAGTATATTGATAAGACAGGGAGAGAGATGGTTTTTTCTCACTTCCCAAACCAAGTGAGGAGAGATTCAGTGAAACTACTTGAGGAGAGAGGGGCTGCTTGCCAGGAAGGTCAACAAGAAATGCTCTCTCCAGCTGTGCACTTGTCTAATGTGGGCATGCATAGTTACCCAGTCTGGAATTTGAGAGATGGAGAAAATGTCCCTTACTCTTATATAAAAATTCCCATTACTTTTACATCTGTAGTGAAATATTACATGTAATCAGTATATTAATTTACCAGCTGAAGGAGCTTTTTATTTATTTATTTATTTGTTATGGGTTGGGGGCTGTCAATGGAGCAAAAAGAGGGAAAGAATAGAATCTGAGACATGTCCGTTCACACATGTCCCCACTGTGGGTCTCTGAGACTGGGTGAGATTTATATGGAGAAAATGGTGAGACTTGTAATTCGATGTGATGTAGAGGTGTGGGTTAAATGGATGTTTTATTGTTACTAATTAATACAATTTTAATATGCCAAAGTGACAAGAACATGTTGGGATCTGCCTTAAATGCTACCAAGCACTAGGAAAAGAAGCCCAACAAATTAAAATCAGAGGTGGGAAACAGTTACCCATTCAATAGACTACTTTCACTAACAAGCAACAGTAAAAATAACTTATGTCGTTTAAATATAAGTATGAACATTTATACCTTTTCATGATTTTACAAATAAGTATTGCATGTAGTCTTTCTCAATCTGCAACTTCAAACCTAAGCAGAATTTCGAAGCCAATCACATGGTTTAGAGAAACTGCCCAAATCAGAAGCTATCAAAAGAGATTATCTTGAAATATCTGCTTGGATTCATGAGAAAAGAGAGTAGAGCAGAAATTAACAATGAAATGAGATAAATCTGAATTTGAGTGTTTATGCTAGTGTTTACGATATGTTTGGAGTCCAATTACTTAATTCTTTGCATTTCTGATGATTCATATGTAAAACGAAAAAATATCAAATATTGTTTCATAAATTTGATAAAAGAATGAAATGAAGAAACTGGTAAAGCTTTGATAAAGATTTTCCCTTTTGTTCTTTTCTTTCTATTTCTCTTCCTTCCTTACTTTCCTTCAATCTTCTGGTTTTCAGGAATTGTTAGTTCTCTCTCCATTTCCTCTGGCTCTTTTATTCTCTGTATTAACTACAGTTGAGAATCTCCAGTAACCACCTACTTATTAAATCCTTCCTGAAGCAATAAGAATCAATTTTGTTTCAAATCAGAAAAGATAGTCTACAGTTCAAATGAACTAGACCAAGCAGCTGTCATTGCAACCTGCTTTGTTTCAGTGTTGGAACTCCCATTCTGGACCCCAGGTGTGGTGAGTATATTCCTACCTTAACTATAGCCTGTTTTCCCCTGATTTGAGAATCCTCAATATAAAACAGTTTTCTCCAAGATTGTTCCCTTCCTTGCTCTAGTTAACCTATTTCCTGGGGATAAGAATATTGACGTAAGCCTTGTGCCATTCATAGTGAAGTGTCACCCTTTCCTGGATGTTGCCCATGACAATAAGTTTGGAGGTAGTGAGACTAGCACAGATCCCAGTTTGTCTTTATGAGTTCCAGTTTTTATTTGGATCCCAGTTCATCCTCACTTAGGTCCAAGTTTCTTTCTTGACTGCTAATCTGGCAGACCTATAGCAACATCAAGTCCAACACGAGGTGAAGATAAAAGCCTTGGATGAATATCTCCACCAGCTCTCACCATTGCAAAAACTCTAATCCTTATGATAAATCCTGCCTCTACATAACTTCTGATGGTTCTGCTTTTCTGATTGGACTCTAATGCGTAAATTTAGTGCATTTCTTTATAATTCCTAAGTATTTTATCTTTCTTTTGCGATTTTTTTGTTTTAATTTCAATTTTGAAGATTTGCCTTTGAAACATTTCCAACAAAGGATCCCTAGCAGAGAAAGAGAGAAAAATTTTTAGCACTGCAACATTTGTGGGATGGAGGCAAAATAATAAAGCCCTAGTGTGCTTGAAATCTTCCTTCAAAGTTTTAATATATCTTTTCATTTTATTTTACAGCATATACGTATAGCATATATATGAATGAATGAATGAATGAATGAATATATATGAATTATATATATATAAATGCATCCTGCTCCACAAGCCTTTTTATAAATAAAATTCCAGAAAGATATATGACTATTTCATGGTTTCTGGAACTTGCTGGCCCACAGCAACTTTCAGTGTAGGACAGCTCCAGTTTGTGAAATGTCATCCTAAATGGTTTCTCATTATTAAAACTATCAGCCAGTTTTAGTTTTTAACTTTCTCCTTGAGTTTATGTCTCTTCTTTCCTGAATTGTCTTTACTTAGTAAGTCTATATCACTAATATTACCATTGTCTACTGTGGGATGCTCATGTGCTAATCTCCAAATATGTTGGAGATAAAATCTGTAAAAGAACATTACTTCTTTAAAGCAATTTTATGATTAGTCTGAGGCTCTCCAAACTCCACCGTCACAATTGCTTCTACTGGAAAATGTATTCTTACAGATACGTATTCAGAAAATTATCCTGTAGGGCTGATCCGTGGCTCACTCGGGAGAGTGTGGTGCTGATAACACCAAGGCCACAGGTTCGGATCCTTATAGAGGGATGGCGGGTTAGCTCACTCGGGAGAGCGTGGTGCTGGCAACACCAAGACAAGCTTTAAAAAAAATCGGTCATGCTTTAAAAAAAACAACAACAACATCAACAAGAAAAGAAAATTATCCTGTATCTTTTTGTTTGTATTTTTCATTGGATATTGGGTATTTGAAATGACAACTTAGAAATCTAATTTTTTTTTTATGCTTAGTGTGCTGAAATCACATTAGGTCATATTTTTATGTAAAGCTACAAAATTTTAAGGTGATTCTGCAATTGCAGTTCATTAATTACTTGTAAAAGTCATCTGGTTTTTACACAGAGAAAATGCCAAAGCTAAGGTCATATTTTACAGAGCACTAAGGATTCATCCCAGTAACTGAAGGACGGGAAAGACATCCAGCAAAGTTATACAAGTTAAAAACCTAAACAGATTAAAATAAAATATCAGTACTTGAGAGCTTATTCTCTAATAAGGAAGTCTTCAGACACTAATGAATAGTTCACATAGCTATTAGTTGTCAACATTGCTGCAATCTTGAAATTTCAAGAAAATAAAAATTTCTCTGCCTTTTTGAAAGTGATTGTTATTGGTCATCAAAGGAGCCAGTCTGGGAATAAAAGAACCTATGATAATGAAAAGATTTAGACATAGGCTAACTGAAATTTTCCTATCTCTCATATTTAATGTTTTGAATCTGTTATTAAATCCTTTTTTTTTTTTTTTTTTTTGGTGACAAAATAGCTTACGTTGCTTAGTAGCCAGTTCAAATATTGAACTCTGGCATCATGTCTATAGAACTACATATACAAATATGCAATGTGAATATGTCCTTAAAGATATAAATATTCTTTCACAGAGATAATAACTAGGATTGTTAGAAATGAGAAGAAGAAAGAATCATCCATTTAACTTAATAAAAATAGCAGCAAGGCGATGGGTTAAAAAGCCAAGCACAGTCAAGGGGATGAATAAGTTTTACCACATTGTCCTTTGAGAAAATATGGCAGCTCTTTTGCTAGTTAGGAAAATGAAACTGGAGAAAGAGACTTTAGCTTCTTTGAATGTGAGGGATGGCAGGAAAACAAAGGACATGGGAGAAAACAGGAAAGTTGGAAGATATAGACAGTCATCACTATATCACCAACCTGGGGATTTAACTTCTTAAATTATGGAAGAGGTTATTGGGAGGAAATCACTGACGACAGAGAGGCATTTTAAAAATAATTTTGGTTATATCTCTGGGAGGAACCAATATTGGGGTTTTCCTGAGATCACATGAGAGGCAACAGAAGAGTTAAGAAAACAAGGCAACATGGTGGGACAGAGAAAAATATAATTTCCACTTCCAAGCATCAGTCATTTTCTGTACGAAAAGGCCCTGCATTGAGAGCCAGTAGGTCAAATGTGGGGACTTCTATGGCAGGGGTGTGGTGACTTTACACCATCAACACTGTATGCACTGAAGGATGAATGGCAGAAATAAGAACGAAGGACATGTGTGATAATTAGAGGGGCTGGCAACATCAGCGACTGCTGATCCCAAGATGGCAGGAAGGTGACACAGGACTCTGACAGAGATGAGAAATAATTGAAGTTAATAAATCAGAGGAAGCAACAAGAGAAAACAGAAGGATGTTCAGCAGTATGAAGTGACCATCCCTACATCAGCAGACTCCGTCCAGAATACATACAGAGATGACGACGATCACAGGTGTCCCCTTCCCTCCCACCAAAGCCATGAGATTATTCAAGGCACCTGTCACATAGCTGTTGTCATCTAATAGTGAAAATATAAGAAAAATCTGAAAGGATAAACTGATAACTTAAGGAGACAGAATTAAACCTGAACATACGATATAAAATATTAAACATACATAAATCTTATCCAGATTGGATGAACTTTGTTGTTGCTTTTGTTTCATACCACCCGGCAGTTGTGGTCACATAGGAGCCATGATAGCACTTTAAGAAAGTAAAGAAACAGCATAGTCTATGTGTAACTGCATATAGTATAAATACACTTTAAACCTAAACAATGATTATTGTAATGCTAATAAATAATGCCTATTTAATATATTAACTATTTTCAAATGTCATATTTAAATTATGGAAAAATGTTCATATATTTTAAGATCAATTAAATTTTATTCACATGTTCCTTCTCCGTTATTTCAGATTCAAGTAAAATTGCTAAAATAAAGGCATAAGTAACAGTGAATTAAAGTAGGTAAACTGTTTTGTTTTTTTAAATCTCCTTGCAAACAGTCATTCAGGCTTAAGCCATGCGGGCCTGATAGGGCAGCACTGGTGTTAGATCCCAGATGCCGGCTTGCTGTTTTGCCGTCCTTTAAAGGTGCCCTGCATTAATAGTATAGTCAACCATCTGTGGGTGCCACCAACCACAGATCAAAAATGTTTGAAAGACAAAAATGATAAAAAATGACAATACAATAATAAAAAATAATACAAATAAAAAACAGTATGGTAAAACAACTATTTATATAGAATTTGCATTGCATTAGATACTGTAAATAATTTGGAGATGACTTAAAGTACAGGGAGGATTGCACAGGTTATATGTAAATACTTTGTCATTTTATATAAGGATCTTGAGCATCTGGGGATTTTGGCAACTGTTGGAGCTCATGGAACCAATCCCTAAAGTCCGGGTCCTACCGTCAGATCTACATTCTATTCAGTGGGAAGAGGACAGGAAATGTAAACTACCTCCCTTCCCTTTAAAATGGCATATTTGTATACATTTCTTCTCTACATTCCATTGGCTAAAAAATAGTCACATAGCTCATTAGCTGAAAGAGAAGAATGGAGATTGAGTCTTTACCTGAGCAACCACGGACTGAATGAAAACATGAGCATTTTTTTATTAAAGGGAAAAAAGGAAGAAAGGATATTGATAACCAGCAGTTTCTGCTCTGTATGCTTATAAACAAACGCAGCTAATATATATTACATGCTTAAATGCATACATTAAAGTGTATCTGAATCACTAACATCTACGGAGTAGGGTGATATTTTTAAGGTTCTGTGTTATTTGTTGATTAACCCACCATCTTTCTAACAGAATTTCTCTCAGAGACCATGACTCTGCCCCCTTCCTAGTTTCAAACAGACAATTGGTTATGTGTTATAATGTGTATTGGGGCAGAGCAGATTCCATTTATTTTTAGGTGTTTGCAAAAACCTGTGTGATATATTGTTGGAACAAATAGAATGAGAGCTATATAACTACACTGGAGACTGGGACATAAGTCCACAAGTGAATCTTTTCTACTTCCCTAAATTCTAAATATATGGTAGAAAAGATTGTATCAGGAAAAAAAAAAAAGATAGATTCATAACAATTTTGATAGTTTCTAGAAAGGAAATGTAATTGCATACAAAAATATATGAGAGTTTTAAAACCACAGCTCTAAACATGCCCCAGAAAATCAACATGAGAAAGACAAGATTTTCTTCAAGAAATCCACAAAGAATTCTCTGGGAAAATATAGATATAGCAAGAAGGGACCTGGGAAAATTTTAAGGGAGATTATTTAAAGAACAACGGTCATTCAAAGAACTTATAAATATTAATAAGTGTTAATACGTGATAAAATAATTATCATTAGCTGAAACTTGATTTGATTTCAACATGTTAGTTATGAGGTGGTAAAAGTCTGTTGTCTCACTAAGGACAGGCTCAAGTGACAGTAACCACACCAGTAATTGAAAAAGCATTATTTTACTAAAGAATTAAGTAGTAAATGAAGATTAAACCCTAAGTGAGATTTAAAATAAATCTGAAGAATACAGGAACAGCAGACACAGGGAGCAGCCACTACCCCTAGAGCAAGAAAGAGCACCTGAAAGAGACAGTCTTTGAAGAAGCATTCCATAGGGTTCTACCACATTGGAGAGGGTGTGGTTGTGGCTTAATGAATGAAGTTTACTGAGGTGCTATAGGGACTGCTGACTATGAAACAATTTGCTGGGCATTACCAAAACTCACTGAATAACTGCCTTCTGGGTTGCTGGTAAGACTTGTAGTTGATACTTAGTAGGAAGGTGCCCACTGAGTGACAGCAAGACTCATATTTGCTGGAGGGTGTGTGTCACTAGGTCTCATGCATGCCATTGGCCAAGAAGCACTCACTGGCTTCCAAGCTACAGGAACAAGAAGAAACACATCAAAACCAGGAAAATAAATTTCTTCCTCTTGTACTGTTCCTCAAGTGCCCTCTACTAAAAGGATCTAACATTTTGCCAGCTGACAGAGCACAGATGTTTAGAGGGTCCAGCTGCAGTACCAAAAAGCAGGGCTAAGCAGGATACATCTGAACTGAGAAGGAAGAATTTTGTAACTTGCACAACTGCTAAGATTCTTTACATTGGGGAAAAAATATATATACTTTCTGATTAACTCTAAGAAGTGACAGAAAAGTATTGTAAAGTGTGTATTACTTTTGTTTTCATCTCTGAATTTTAAAAAGCCTGAGAATTGTCATGTCTGTATTTACAGGAATAAAAATCTGGAAAAAATGAAGAAACACAACTGCTCCTGGACTTTTCAGAGAACTAAGTTCACAGGGTAAATCACCACCCTAAAATCTAGAAAGAAAGGCATATCCTCATATCCCAGGAGACAAAGGCAGGATGTGCCGACCTGTAATAGAAACCACTGGAGCCATAAACTGATAGGTACACTTACATGGTAGTTTTGATGAATTGCTGGAAACAGAATGAGGTCTACTCTGAGCATGAAAAAGTCCTCCGGGCTGCAGTCTTGGGAAGTGAGGGCACATTTTGGTGTGTTTTACTTTAAGAACACATTTTGGTGGGTTTTACCAGATTCTTATGGTGAAAATCAAAGAAAATTTTTCCCCATGGCTCTGGCAGAGGAGAAAGAGATTGTCAGAGTAATTTATTGTGAAATACACCTCGAGTATTCTCTATAATGAAAGCCTACTCTTCGGGTGAAAGACATTGCCAGAGCTAGGGGAAGGGTGATGTAAATAGAGAAATGGAAACTTTAAGAAAGCATCTAAAAAAAATCTAAAAATCAAAAACTTTTTAACAGAAATGTAGAAAAGTTTGAATAGTATCATTGTTAGTTTCAACATAGCTACAGCAAACATGAAGATAACTTAATAGAAACTTCTAAAACATAAAGGCAAAGAGAAAAAGGGGTGAGGAAAAAAATAACACAGAGTGAACACAGAAGAACTGTGGGGCAATTTCAAAAGGTGTAACATACATAATTGGAATACCAGAAGGAGAAAAAAGAGACAACAGACCGGAAGAATATTTTATGTAATAATGGCCAAAACTTTCTCATACAAGTAAAAGACACCAAACAACAGATACAGGAAATTCAGAGAAAACCAACCAAGGTAAATACCAAAAATAACCAAAATTCAGCATATATTATTCAAACTACAGAAAACCAAAGACAAAACTTATCTTAAAAACCTCAGAGAAAAAAAAAATATATATATACATATACATACATATATATATATAATATATATATACACTTATACTTATTATATATATATATACTTATTATACTTATATGTATTATATATACAGTTATTTATTTTTAAAAATAATATATATTATACACTTACAGAAGAACAAGGATACAAATTACAGCAATCTTCTTATCAGAAACTTGGAAACTATACAAGAAAGAAAGTGGAGTGAAGCATTTAAAAAGTTGCAAGAAAAAAAGAAACTGGAATTCTATATCCAATGAAATTATTCCTCAAAAGTGAAGAAGTAAAGACTTTCTCAAAGATTTAAGGAATTTATTATCAGCAGTTCTATCCTGTAAGAAAGGTTTAAAAAGTTTTTCAGAGTGAAGAAAAGTGATATAGGTCAGAAATATGGATCTGCATGAAGAAAGGTAGAGCATCAGAGAAGAAATTAGTGAATGCGACATATATTTTACCTGTTCTTAATTTATTTAAAGGATAATTGTATGTTTAAAACAATAATAACAATGCACTGGGTGATAGTACCATATGAAAAGATGAAATGAATGTCAGCAATATCAGAAGTGAGAAGAGAAATGAATGGAGAATATTCTGTTATAATATCTGCACTAAACATAAAGGAATATAGTGATATTAGAAGTTGGACACAGATCAGCTAAAAATGTATATTGTAAACTTTAGGGCAACCACTAAAAGTATTTTTAAAATGGCATAGTTAATGCAATAAGAGAATAGATAAAATAAAATTATATAAAATGTCCAATTAAAATGAAAACAGGAGAAGGCAGAAAAATAAAGGGAATAAAATTAATAAAACATAGTTATAAATATGGTAGATATTAATGATACTATATATGTACATTTTTATATTTTTTTTAGCAGGTGGCCAGTACAGGGATCCAAACTCTTGACCCTGGTGTTATATCACCACATTCTAACCAACTGAGTTCACCAGCCAGCTCTAATAAAACTATATTAATAATCATTTTAAGTGTAAATGGTTTAAATATATGAATTAAAAAAATGGATATTGACAAAGCAGGTAAAAAAAAATACCCAACTATATGTTGTATTGAATAAATCTACTTTAAATATAATGCCATTGATAGGTTAAAAGTAAAAGGGATCAGAAAGATATACAATGCTAACATTAATCAAAGGAAAGTTGGTGTAGCTGTATTAATTTCTGACAAAGCTGATTTCAGAACAAGGAAGATCATCAGAGATAAAGAAGAACATAAGAAAATGCTAAACAAACAGAACAAATGAACCTTAATGTATGTAAATGTAAAAACATCATTTAGAAGATCAGGGTATCCCAGGGTACAATGCAATCTGTGGTAAGATAATAAAATTGCATTAAAAATGTATAAAACAACACCACTGAAGGCTATGGAGGAGAAAGATGCTAGCCTTGGTCACTTTGAAAACGATTGGAATCTGTAAGACTAATGGCAAAAGTCTATGGCACTGAGCCTAAAAACTGTACTCCACTTGACAAAGTTGTTTCCCTCAGGGGTAATGGTAAACAATTATGAAACCACTATACAGGCATACTAGAATTGAACACTTAAGTAAATGGATAGCATATGGTGGAAGGCACATTTCTCACCAGTGGAATAGAAGTTTAGAGACAAGCAAGGGAAGAAGAAAGAATGATCCATGTGGTAAGAGATTACAATCATCATGGACTCATGTTTGGTTTAATATAGATACAGATGGCTATAAATATAGATATACATATAGATGCAGATGTAGATGATTTAGATTTTAGATTTAGATAGGTATGCATATATGCATGTGTTATTATATACACATATTTTCTTGCTCCCTTAGCTGAGAGGGTCTGGGAACAATGACACCTCTGTAGCAACAGCATGCTGTCTCAGTCCTTTTATGCAAGTAAAATAAAATACCTGAGACTGGTTAATTTCTAGAAAAGAAAAATATTTTTCATGGTTCTAGAGGGTGGGAATTCCAAGATCAAAGCAACAGCAAGTTTGGTGTCTGGTAAAGACCTGTTCTCTAACTCCAAGATGGCATCTCATTGGTGCATCCTCTCAAGGTAACGAATACTATGTCCTCTCATGGCAGAGGCAATGGAAGGGCAAAAGGGGTAAAGAACTCCCCTACACCTCTTTTATAAGTTCATTAATTCCATTCTTGAGTGCTCCACATTCATGACTTAGTCACCTCCTAAAAACACCACCTCTTAATATTACCACATGGGAGTTTGAATCCTAACATATAAATTTTGAAGGGACACATAGATTCAAACCATAGAGCATACCTAACACCAAGAACTTAGTTTCTAACACTTTTTTTTTTTTTTTTAAAGTAACTAGGGCTTCTTGCAGAAATGACTGATTCTAGGACAAGGGCAGGAAATATGCAAGATGACCATAGAACACCTTACTGTGGCAGAAAAGAGGTAAGTGTCAGAACAAAAAATGTGATGAAAGTGGAGGATGTGAAAGGGACACAGGCTTCAACTGACAAAGCCTCCAATGGTCGAAGCTGGATTTATTTGAAAAACAAGATAAATTAATATTGGATCATAATCCAAAGTATAAAATGAATATCCATGAGTCCATACTGATATAAAATAAACATTTGAATAAATAGATAAAATAAGGAGAAAAGACAAACCTTACATGGAGAAGAATTTAAATAATTGCTATAGGTATTCCTCCCTCAAGTGGATGGAGCCTTCTGTCCAAGGAGTTCAGTATGGAAAGGGGAAGGTGGAGTAACTTACTGTGGAGAAACCTGACAACACTGCCTCAGCCCCGTAACTGAAGTTAACATCAACAGCCATAAATCATGTGATGCGATGAGAATAGCACTTTGTCTTTGTGGTCTTTCTCCCCAAAATCTATAACCTCACTCTAATAATGAGAAAAAAAAATATCAGACAAACCCTATTGTGAGACAATCTACAAAATACCTAACAAGTATTTCTCAAAACTGTCAAGATCATCAAGAAAAGTTTAAGAAACTTTCACAGTCAATAGGATCCTAAGGAGACCTAATGGCTAAGCATAATGTGGTAACCTAGACGGGATCTTGGGACAGAAAAAGACATTAGGTAAAAACTAAAGCAATCTGAATAAGGTAAGGAGTTTAGTTAATAACAATGTGTCAGCCTTGGTTCATTAATCGGGACAAATGTGCTGTACTAATGTAAGGTGTTAATAATAGAAGAACCTGAATGTGGGCTGTATGGGAACCCTCTTTCCTGTTTTCACTATATTTCCATTAACCTAAATCTGTTCTAACATAAAAGTGTATTAATATCTAAGAAACTCCATGTAAAAACTTGGTAAGTAGTAATAGGATGTATATATTCCAATATGTGAAGGATTTGGCTCAGGGAAATATTGAACACAGAAAACTAGATGAGGCTAAATTAAAATAAAAATCTATTTAGGCAAAAATAAAAATAAAATTTAAATGCTATATATATCAGACTTTCCGGAGGGTGGCCAAAATTATACTCTGAAGTAAGATTATGGCCTTAGAATTAAATCAATGAAACAGCAATAAAATATCAAATTGTATAACAATAAGTAGCATAAGAGCATCCACTGTTGGTGAGAGTATGTGCAGATGTCTATTGTTGGCTATAATAAAAATTATTACAATATTGCAAACATGCATACCAGTGATGACTTTAAAAAAAAAAATGAGACATTTTGGTCATGAAATTTTATTTTGAGAATATATGGTACATAAAAATGTTCTAATACATAATGATATGTGAACAGAAATATGTATTGCAGAGTTTTAATAGCAAAAATATTGTAAACAAGATGAATGTCCTCTAACATTGAACTTAGTTATGGTGTATTCAGATTTAGTGATTGCTATAGATTGAATGTCCCCCAAACTCATTGAAGCTTAATCACCACTGCAACTGTGGAGAGTAGGAAATGGTATTATGGTAATTGAAAGATGGGGTCTTGAAGAGATGATTAGAGTGTGAGGACTTCACTCTCATGAATAGATTGATCCATTCTTGGAATAATGGGACTGGTCCTGGTGGCTTTAAAACGAGAGTGTGAGGAGATTACTCTCTTTTTTCCACCTTTCTGCGAGGTGATAACCTGTGTCAATGTCACCACCAACAAAGCCTTCACCAGATGTGTTCCCTGGACTTTGGACTTCACAGCCTCCAAAACTGTAAGAAGTAAATTTTGTTTTCTTATACATTACTCAGTTCCGGGTATTTTATTACAAGCAACAGAACTGAACTAATACTGTGACATTATGTGGCAAGAATAAAATAGGTTAGCACTGTAGTAACAGGTGTGTAAAGATTTTTATGTGTTTTTCAAAACAAGAAGCACGTTTTAGAGTAATTTTTTGATGTGATGCCTTTTCTAGCTAAGAACAAAAGCTAAAAGGGGAAGAGAGAAAGGGAAAGAGAAAAAATAAAAAGAAAAGTCTTACAAATACATATGTAATTAATGAATATATGAAAGATAGAATGACAGAAAAATTGAAGATCGCTTTCCTGAAATTTTAAGTGTTTGATTGGAGAAGAGATATTATTTGTTTGCATAAATATAAAATGTATTAATAAAACAAAATGAATAATATTGCTAATAGTGTATTTTACATAATGTGAAATAAAGTTTTTTAAAAACTATGACATCAACTCAAGAAGGTAAAAAAGGAAGGAAATGAAATAGGAATTAAATATGTATTGTGGTGGAAGAAGAAATTGATGGAATAGAAGACCAGTTCTATTCATTCTTAGTAGTATTCAGGAAAGTGAATATAAAAGCAATGAGTATCTGGAAAGTTTAATTTATTTTGAAAAAAAAAGACATTTAAAATAAATGTGGAGATATTTTATCCATATAATTGCAGTGATGGGTACATTGGTGTGTGTTTTATTATTTTCTGTGATTTTTAATATGTTTATAATATTTCATAATTAAAATATTTTAAAATTTAAAAATTCTTAACAAAAGAAACACAGCTATTCATATTTTTTGTTTGGTTTAAATTTTAAGATAAGTAAGTCAGTAAAACAAAATTTTTTAACGTTAACCAAGTTTCTGGAATCATTGACACACACTCAAAGGACATATTTAGAACTTATTCGATAGGACAATTTGACAGTATATAATAAGTGTTATAGAAAATGTCACACATCCAATCAAGTAAGTCTTCTTCTAGGAATACGCAATGAACAAATATGCATGGGTGACTAAAATATTAGCTATAGTGTGTTCAATGCAATTTTGAATGTAATGGTCAAAACTACAATAAAATCCTCAAATGAATCTTTTAGAATTAGTTAAATAAGCTGCATTCCAATAATTAAAGTAAAATTCCATGTAGAAATTCCAAATGATAAAGCCCACAACAATACCTGGCTTGACAGCTTCAATAGTTTGACATCCATGAGTTTCTTCTCCTTCACGGGTACAATTGATGCCATCTTGGAGTCCTGGGGCCCACTGTGCTAGGCTGCCTAAAGGTTCATAGAAGGAAATTAAAAGTATAGAAAATGCTATAGTGTATTTAATATTTAAATATGTGATTATAAGCCAATCTGTATTGCATTACATACAAGGACACTTGAAAAAGTTTTACGGGAATGTTTGTATTACTTTTCAACTCTATTTTTCCATGCACTTTTTGCATAAAGCTCTTTCTCTCTGTCTCTCTGTCTCTGTCTCCTTCTCTTCCTTTGTTCATTTATAAAAATCATGCCTAATAAAAGCTCAAATCACTAATTTCTCATTTGGGGTAAATTAAATTAAAGGCAATATAATTTTTTCCACATTTATTTTTAAACACCTAACTAAATTTTAATTTCACGGTAAGAAAAAAAATTAAATGTGCAAAACGGTAACCACATTACATTGTATGAAACACACCAAATGTTATATACTATGAAAAGAAACAGCTCAGTGCACAGCCCAGGTAACTGAGTCTCCCAACAACACAAATTAGACTAACTTCCCTATGGGTTCTCTCAGAGCTCCACTTGTTAGCATCCCTTTTAAACAAAAATGTTCTGTTCTTTACTTCTAACCAAGAATTGCTGAACTATTTCAGAGAAAGTTAGGTAACTAGACTAGCAGAATCCATTGAAAGTGACTTCTTTCTCCACCCAGTGCCTCTCTATAACTTTGTATTCGCTAATGGTTGAATCCCTATACCATTTCCTCGAGGAGCTATTCCGAAAGATACTCAACTTACTTAAGTCCCCAAATTCACCCTGCCTCCCTCAGCCTCATCCAATGATGTTCTCATCTCCTTTACTTAGATGAAGACAGGCAGGCTTGACCTTCCTAGCCCTCTGTTGACAGCACATGAGGAAAACAAAGATATGCCCTGGAAGAAATAAAAATGAGAGTAGTAAGTTGAAACTCAATCGTAAATACATTCCAGTAATTCTAATATACACTCTCTTCACCTCTATTTTCACACACCTGTTCCATCATGTCTTCCTTTCTCTCTCTCTCTCTCTCTTTGCTTTATATTAAAAAGTAAAGAGAAAAAAGGCTCAAGCACAAAGAAAATTACCATAGGCTGTAGACTGAATGTTTCCCCCCAGTTTATTCAAGCTTGGTCTGATCCCCATTGTAACAGTGTTAAGAGAGTGGGAAATCAGACTGTGGAAGTATTCAAAGGTGGTGCCTTTAATAGCTGATTGGATTGTGATGACTATGCCCTTGTGAATGGATTAATCCATTCATGGAGTAGTGAGTTAATGGGTTAATGGGTTGGCAGAAAAGTGGCACTTATGGCTTTATAAGGAGAGCAAGTGAGCACGTTAAATAGCTCTTCCTATCCTGGCCATGTGATTGTCTGCATTGCCATGGGACCCTGTGGAGAGTTCCCACCCAGAACAGGAAATTTTCTGGATATTAACATCAAGCCAAATCATATGAATCATTGGGAAAAAGTATAGATGTAGTGTAGACAACTTATGTTTGCTTCAGAAAAGACACACTTTTGCCAAATATTTCTATAATCTTTGATATTGATGATAATGATAACAATAAATAAGATTTACTGAGAGCTCTGCCCTTTGATTATTTTGTTTAATCCTCTCAACAATGCAATGAGATGGTGTTATTATTACCTCCGTACTAAAAAAGATCTTGAGATTTCATTTTATTTATTTGCTCAAGGTGATGAAGAAAGCAAGTAATGGAAGAAAGATTTAAAAGCAGTTCTGTCTGGCACAAAAGCTCATATTCCTATGGCTAAGTTCTATGCCTCATTCATCAATCACATAATCAGAGCTAAAATCTGGCTAGAACCCTACCTAAATGCAACAAATTCATGTCATGAAACGTGCGTGTACTAGCTGAGGAAGATGTTTCAGTTGTGTGACGTTAGCAGTGGAAAAGATATTCAGTGAAGAGACAGTGAGGAAAAGTTCCCAGGATTTCAGAGGGAAAATTCTGCATGGACCATAAAAAGATAAAAGAGAAGGAGAAAAAGAAGAAATTATACACAATTTAGCCAATGCTTTGGGAATGAATTTTAGTGCAGATTCTTTTCCATGTCCTTCCTATTTTCTTTGTGCCTTGATCTTTTTCCTCATGTTCAGTATTGCTCTTGTGCTTATAAATCTGGAATTTCTGTCCACTGCCCTGAGTTTTGAGTAATACTATCCTTGTGTATGTTGTAAATCATGAATCTTAATATAGGTTATAAAGTATATTTGTCTATATGTTCTTAAGGAATCAAAGGCAGAAATCTAGGTCTAAATGGGTTATGCATTTGCCAGTAAGTGCAGATTTAAAGTCTGTTAAATGATATTTGACATATGTCATTGCTCTCACGGTTGAACATGCTGTCAATTAGCATAAAACTCCCATGAACTCCAGCTTATGGCTTCCTATTATTAAATGCTTATTTCTTCCCCCAACAGCATGTTCTCTTTAACCTGTACTTACTATGTTTTGATTTAAAAGTTTTTGTACACATATCTTTAGTCATGTTTCCTGAATTAAAATTATAAATACCAGATCTTTTTACTTGCTTTCCTTGAGACTGCCTATAAATTTGTGTTTAATTCACTTTGATGTTTGACAAGTTCTCTGAATTCCTTTCATCTATTGTATAAAATGGACTAGGATTCAGAAGACCTGGTCCCAGTAAAATTTTGCCACAAAGCAGCTGTGTTGTCTTTTGTCAATTACTTTACTTCTCTAGGACTCAATTTCCTTGTGCCTAAACAGTGTATTGTACCAGAGAAGTTGGAACAATTTGATTCCTCCTAAAAGTCATATCCTAAAAGTTGATTTCTATTTATTTATTTTAAGAAAAACAAACTAGACTCAGAGTCAACACTCTGTGCTCAGGCACTTTTTCTCTCCAAGAAAGCCCAGTTTGGGCTTTGTCTTCCTATTCTGTGCTTCTAAATTTTCCTGCGTATAACAGTTTTCAGATTATCTACTTATGTAGCTATCTCTTACACAAAGGTGCTCTTCTCCCCAGTCCTCACCCTTTCTTGTGTGTCGCCAGCACTATGTAAAGTATCTGGTTGTAGCAGGCTCCTTTCATATCTATCTGCCTTGTATTTCTTCCCTCATGAAACTGGGAGCTCTTTATCCATTCCAGTAGTCGTCATTCCAGTGACTCCACCCACACGATCCTGGTTAGCTCAGACTGTTCCTCATCATTTGAATTTCAAGTAGAGATGCACTATGAAGTCAGAGGGACCTGCCAACCAATGCTGATGCCCTACAAAACTGTTTCTAAGCTAATGCTCTTAGAAGCCAGACTCCGTCTACAATTCTTGCTGCCCCTTCCTTAATCTTAGTCACTCAGTTTCTCCTTTGATTCTGTGAGGAACTGTGTTCTTACATGTAATAAACATGAGTGTTTTTGTATAATAAACGTTTCTTCTTTTTTTCTTTCTTAAATTAAGCACGTCAGGTTTCTGCTGCTCTTACTCAAAGAAATGTACCTGATTCCCTGGCAGGGACAGATCCAGGTTTTGAGAAGCCTGAAGCTGTCATAATTTTGGAGTTCCACTTTAACTAAAAAAAATATAAGTTTTGAATGCAAAATTAGAAAACTGTATATGTATGTGTGTATATATATTTACTGGATATATATATATATATATATATAGTTACAGAATAAGAATATATTATATACAAAATATATAAATGTATAGATTCACAGAATAAGTAAATAAATCACCTTTTACAAATTTTAGAAAGCTGACACATATGAGTACCACAAAAACCAGAAATCAAAATAACTCAATTTTTCACACTAATTTTTTTCTTGAGATACCTTTTTAATATTTTTTATATATTTTTTGCTGTATATTTATTTGATTATAATTTATATATTCTATCTATAGTGAGAACAGGGAGATGATTCAGTTTTTCATATGGTATGATTAACTGAAATATTTATTATATTATTGATCATGCAGATAAGTTTCTTTTAGCTTCTCACTTTATGTTTAGTAACGTTGCATAAATTTTAACATTGCTGTCAATTTCGGAATTTCACTGATTTCAGAGCATTTAAAGTGTATGTGTGCTGACAAATCCTGAATTTTCTTTGATTTTCTGACCCACATTACGAGTTTGTTACCAAGGCTCTTATTACACTGGCGTATTATGAGTTCTATCTTATTTTTTGTTAATACCAATATTTTTTCAAAATATCAACATATCAATTAAATCTTTTTACAACACATTTATGTGATAATTATCTCTTAGGTATATCATCAACAATCAAAAAACTCATTTATTCCTTTTATTTATAACTCATCCCTTTATCATAATACATTACTGCTATTGGTACAAGGGAAACATTATTGGTTATAATTTCCTACTCAATATCAGAATAAAAAGTCTATCAATTTCACCACTCATGTAACTGTGACTTATGATTCATATTCTATTCACTTTATCTGAAAAAATTTCCAATTTTTAATAAATCTTAGGTGATTAAAAAAATTATACAAAACATATACAAGGGTACTTTTAAAAGTTCATGGAAAAATAGAATTAAAAGATAATAAGAATTTTTCCATGACCTAAGTACCCTCATATGTCCATATAAGGGTCCTATTTTATTTTTCTGATTTACAAAATGTTCTAAAACATTTTTCCTCTTAAGAGGATATATTACACTTTTGCAAATATGCCTTTTCCATTAATAAAAAAATAAAATCTATTGTAAAAGTATATGTGCAGAAAATTTTAGTATAATCTTGGTGGGAGAGAATTTCTGTTTTAATTGGACATCACTGAAACCAAAAATAGCCACTAAAATTGTATACCTCATGCTATGGGTAATATGTGTCCCCTGGAATTTCAAGTATTGGAAACTTGACCCCCGTAACAATGTTGAGGGTGGGAAATCTCATTATGGTATTTGAAAGGTGGGACTTTTGAGAGGTGATTGGATCCTGAGGACTGTGCCCTCATGAATGGATTAATCTATTTATGAAGGAATGAGTTATCATGGTAGTGGTTCTATTGACTCATAAGGAGAGCAAATGAGAATGTTAGCTCTCTTGCTCAGTCCATTCTTGCCACGTAACACCTGTGTCTCTGTAGAGAGTCACCACCAAGAAGGCCTTCACCGAATGCACCGCCTGGATTGTGGACTTCCCAACCTCTGAACTGTAAGAAATAAACCTCTTTATACATTACCCAGTTTCAGGTATTCTTTTATAAGCAACAGAAACAGACTAATACACCTCAGATCCCTAAAAATTTTTCCACGGGCTAACTTCTAGTTTCATGTATTTCAAACATTCATCTATCCCATTGGGCACATACTTGTAGGCACTTTTGGAGACATTCCTTTGCATCATGGCAAGCAGAAGCCAGCAGAGATATGGCCAGCAACAAATATACGTGGAAGCTATTGTGAACCAAATAAATATCACCCCAATACACTCAGTCTAAACGCATATTCAATTCACCTTTCCCTTTGCCTATGACCACTCCGATGACATCTGGCATGTAGGGAGCTGTGACCAAGAAGAAGCTGGAAGGTAGAGGCTGAAGTCTTGATCAATTATGATGAAACCTTCTTACCTTTCAAATTTTACAAACGTATGACTATATGAACTCACTGTCAGGGTCTCTCCCAGGACACGGAAGGGAACCTTACAAGTTAGTCTTTTCACAAAAAATCCTTGATTTAAGTTTGGTGTTAAAAAATAAACAAACAGGGCTGAGCCCGTGGCGCACTCGGTAGCGTGCTGCGCTAGCAGCGCGGCGACGCTCCCGCCGCCGCGGGTTCGGATCCTATGTAAGAATGACCGGTGCACTCCCTGGCTGAGCGCCGGTCACGAAAAAAAAATAAAAATAAAAAAAATAAATAAACAAACAAACAAAAAACCCCACTTCCTGTCTCTTATTAAATGTTACAAAGAGTACATAGTATGCTAATCACGTCTAAAGTGTAAGTGGCAGCCAGAAGAAAGAGAAACTATTACACTGTCCTTTTCATTTATAAACAGACTCCCTCTGGGGGTTTCAGTTGAGTGGATTCTTCATTAATTACCTCAGTGGGAATGTCACCTGTAGGACCAGGCAATTCTGTAACATGGTGATTGGAATATATTCCTGCCCCCAAAGCAGCAGCAGAGGCCAGCCCTATTAGTCATGAAAAATGGTGAAAGAATAAAAAAGCCCGAAGAATGAGGTGTGCTCTATAAGACAAGTAAAAGTACATCAGTGAAACCTTCAGGCATCTGCTGCTGCTTAATCCATTTTCTTTTTCCTTGATGTTGACAAGTTGAAGGATTAAGTGCCTAATTCCAATTGTTCTACAGGGCTTTGAGAGGACACCAGGGCACCAAATCTCAAAGCAGTTAAAAAAAAAAAAATCCCTTCATGTAAATGACAGTTGTATTATAAGCAAATGATAAAGTCACCCCTCCTTTAATTTTTAATATCCTTACAGAGTGTTTCCTACCTCCCCAACCTTCTATCACCTTGCTCCACTTTATGAATGTAGCTAATATTTGACATAAAATTACATCACCTGAGAGGTCATATTGTCATAGTTTTAAATTAGAAGTAGAAATGTTTAAATAACTGATTTTTGGAAATTGAACAAATTAATCTTACTTTTTTTTTTAAATGAATCATAACCCCAGTAGCATAAATTCAATTATAGGGGTGTGTCTGTGCATCTGATGATGAAAGAAAACATTAAAAATCTACATTAGCCAGTATAACCCAACATAGAAATATGAGAAATTCATATGATCTTTCAATTCTATTTTTCCACAAAGTTGCTGAAGTACTCTAGCATTGTAACATTGCTGAAAATAATGATAAAAATCTAGAAAACAATTTATAAATTAAATCCTGAAGTAATCATCAGAGACAGGATTTTACTTCTACTCTCAAAGTCAATACTATTTAAACTGTGTGGCCTTAAAATGTTGGAATTTTTTTTTAATGTAATACACAGGAAATAACGTATGTTACATTGCTTCTTCACCCCAGAACATGGATATAGAAATGGAAAAATAATTTAAACTCTAAAATTTCAACAGTAAACCAAAATATAATGCTGCTTTTTAATTTATCTGCAAGTCTCCAACATATAGCCAAATTCAATGATAATTTAAGCCACCGATGTATGTTAAGAGATTCAAAATAAATTACTGAAAATATTTATCCTATCCCTGGAGATGTTCTCTGACACACAGGAGAATTTATTTTTTAATCTCCCTGGGCCTGTGTGCTCTTTCAGTGCAGGCCTACACTCACACACATGCACAAGCACCTACAAATAATAGTACTTATATGAGTTAACTCACATCTTTAATTGAAATCTCCCCTCTCTTCCTGTTAGCCATAGCATGGCCACCCACAATGCTTGTTCAATTCCAGAAGTTTCCTGCTCATTTAAGCAGGATCCTGGAGGCAGAATTCATGGGGGATTAACACTCTAAAGCATCCTTTCACCATGAATCTGAAATCATTTTACACATTTTAATTCATTCTTGGAAAGCCACAGAGAGGAAGTTAACTGTCATGCCTGTTTTTTTAAAAGGTTCCCTTAAATAGGGAAAGATTCAAATAGATTGAATATGTTCAATTCAAGCATATCAAATCATATATGAGGCATTTTAAAGATGAAATGTTTTAATTTTAACATAAAAAAATCACTGTTTAAAAGGGGCATCTTACAAACCCCAAACAGGTTTGTAATTAGCTATTTCAAGTAAAACACACACTTTTACAAATAAACATTTTATTTAAATGACTGTGCTTACATAGACTAAAAGAAAACAGAGTGGAGACTAAATCTGTTTATGATTAAAATCTAAATGTATATTTTTTCATGTGGTTTACAGCATAAAGGTCAATAAGAGTCTTTCATTATACGTATGAAAGAATATAATACACTGTAAACATAAATGAAATATTGTACAAGTATATTTGATTTATCCTCTCACAATCCATACAATAAAGTAGGTTTTCAAGTAAAACAAAAGAAAACAAAAATGAATGCTTTATAAGGTTTTAAATATATTGCGGGATTAAACTATCCCCTACATCTTTCCCTAGGGCATCAGAAATTTTATTTCTCTTGTGAAGATGTAACTTTGTGAAAATTAGATTGTTAATTTTAACATCACAAGTAGAGGACAGAATGCTTTGGTTTGAAAGAATAGCATTCTCTGTCAGCTTCTAGGCAAGGACTAAATTAGCCACAATCCAATTTGTTTTAAAAGATGTGTCTTCAAGAACTGACCCACTCCAAATCTACTTCTCTACCTTCCCATAGTTCAAAATGAGACAAAAAATCTTTAAAGAAGTGTGAAGGAAAATAAAATTATTATATTTGAATGTTTTCAACTATAATTAGGAAATCTTAAAAGAGAAGTTAGATTTTTTTCTGAATAATTAGAGGATTCTTAAATACATAGGAATACGTGTAAGTGTTTGTGTGTATGACAATCAAGTCACAAGTCACAATCAAGTGTGTATAACAATCAAGTCACACACAAAAAATTGTGGCATGGAAGACCAAATCAATTCAGGTAATTATATACCATGATTTTAGATTATCTTTAAATATGGTCCCACATGATTGTATGACATCAATTATCCTTTCCTGATCTAACAACCTTTTAATAACAATTTGAGAGATTAATCAAAATAGTGAAAATACAGGTATTAAAAATAAAGTCAGGTTAAAGTAACCTAAGCGTATATATGCATTGAGTACATTTTTAGTGTATGCAAGAGTCTTGAGACCATCACCAAAATTCATTTTTTGATCATTTCCGTCACTCCAAAATGAAACTCTGTGCCTATTAGCAGTTTTAACCAATAAAATTATTTTAACTGGTTTATGTGTATTTACACTGTTGATCTCTCAATTGGATCATTCCGGTGTTCTAACAATGTGTCCATTGTAATTCCTTCTTCTTTTGCTGAGCATGAAATAATGGGATGTCACAATATAGTAGTGTAAGGTGCCATCGCTACAAACTGCTTGTAGTCAAATCCTTACTTCATACAAGCCTGGCCTCCCTGGCAAATTACTAAACCCGTTTGTACCTCAGTTTTCTCATCTGTGAGATGGGGATGAAGGTAATACTAGTAACTTCATCACAGCATTATTCGGAGAATTAAACTAAAGAAGAAATGTAAATTATTTGAACAGTTCCTGGTATATATGCTAATCATTTTAATCAATGCAAATACTTCTAGATTCTGGTTTACATCATGAGAAAACAGTTGTGTTGTCCAATTTCAGGAATAACAGATAAAGCCGGAAAACAAAAGGTCATCTGTTTTAAATTTACTAAATTTTAATGTAAAAAAGCATTTTCTTAGTATAGAATACATAAAATAATTCAAAGTTCTTTCTAAATTATGCAAAAATCATGCTGAAAGTTAATGGTAGTTGGAAAAGATAAGAATATCTATTTTAATGCCATTCGCTTCAATTTATCTTGCTCAGAAGCACATGTATGATGACTTCTAAAATCAGAAGCATCTATTCGCGATGCTGTACGCTGGTCATAAAGCCGATTGCTAGAATTATCCTCAGGTGTCTCAAATTAACTGCATCCGGCAGGATGTCAGTCACTGCTGGAAAGCCCATGTTTGTGTATATTCACATTACGGCCGCCTTTGCTTGGAAGCCAGAAGATGTGTCTCTTCGAGGTCCCACCCACGCAGACGCGACACTGTGCCCAGCCCCTCACCCCGCTTCGCACCAGCATGAACTCACTGAACTTTGGGTGAACTTCTCTGCTCAGTCGAGTGCATGTTTAATGCAATCTATCCTAGTTAAGCCTAATTTGTATTTCATTTCACAACCTTGTCATTTAACACAAGCCCATCAAGACAGATTTTAGGGCAGTAGCTAATCTAAAACCTAAATGACACTCATTCTACCCACCAACGAAATGCTTTTTGTTCCTGAAGCACAGAGTTAGGAGAAGCCAATTGGCAAGCCTCTTCATAAATGGAAATTCTTTCATTCCACGCTTCTGAATTGTCGTCTTCTTATGGTAAAAAAAAAAAACAAAAAACAAAACAAACAAACAAACAAAACACCTACTAATATATTGCTTTTGCAAGTTTTTAAACCCCCTTTTTTTTCCCCCCTGGGAAGTCTTTTATTCTTTCCACAACACATAACCAGCGGAATATAGCCCAAACTGTCAATCTCCAAGAAGAAATAGTTTTATTTAAACACTTAACCAGTATTCCATTTTAGCAGACTTGGTTATGATAGATTATATGTGAGGGCAACTTTCCTGTCAAATAAGAGGGGAATGTGCCTAAGAGGTTTTTAAGTTTTTAATTTGAAAAAGGATTCTTTGCATACCAATATGCAGCTCTCCATTTAACCCAATTGTAGAGAAGGTAAATCTTAGCAGAGCAATTTTTTCATGAAGTACAGATGGTCACACATAAATTCTTTCCTTAGATTTAGCACATTTTTTAGTTATCTGGTAGGAACATTAAGTGCTTCATTATAGACAAATCTTTATTTTTGGTGTGGGGGGGTTCTTTCATTTCTCTTCAAATGTATTTCAAATGTATTGTGTTTGGCTAGGCCTTTTGGAATAGTTGCCACTTGTTTCCAAAGTGCTTCTGGAAATATGACTCCTAATTAAATATAAATTGTGTAGAATATAAGTATTCTATACAGTATATACAACTTTAGACCTAAATTTAAGCAGCATACTGTGAAGAGGATTCTTAGGCTGAATTTATTTGCTGAACAAATATGATCTATAGTATATGCAAGGCACTATAGAAGATATAAGTATGCATAAGCCAGGATTTTGTTCTCCATGAGTTTATAGCCATTTAGGGCAGGTAACAGTAATCATTATTTAATAAATATTTGCTAAGCACCTGGTATTTTGGGTTTTAAAAGTAAGGCACACATCTGAACATACGACAGAATTTGTAAAAGGTAGACCTTAGTGCAGGTCAAAATAATTTTATTGAGCACCTACTTGTAACAAGCACTATGAATGTTCATGGTACCAGTCAACAGGAACCCTGCTTTCATACAGCATATACTGGTTAATCATTCAGAAAGAAATAGCCACCTTTCCTGAGCCAGCTCAGCAGAGAACAAAAGGTAATTATTTTATTCTGTGTGGAGGGGGCAGTGTTTGAAGAAAGACTTGGGTTTGGAAATTCAGACATGAGGGAAAAGAAAACTAAGACATCTAAATTACTTTCATCTTGCAGTGTAGGGTGAGACTGTTGTTAAGCAGAACTCTAAGGATGAGAAACTTCCACCTGAAGTGTGGGAGTTTATGTGTGCCTTATTCTTAAAATATTCTAAACTACTAATTCCAGCCAAGATCACACACAGAAGTATTAAAATAGCACAACAGAGCTATTTTCATTATATTTATAGACTCATTGAAACTAAGAGAAAGGGAAAAACAATTTAAGTCAAACAAATGAAAAATGTTCTGAGAGACTGCCCACTGGGAATGACTGCTGAAAAGTTGTCCATACACAATCCACCTATATTCACAATGTAGCCAAAATAAACCTGAAAACATGGTGTGGTCTAGAAATCGCTGTAGTAGAAGAGGCTATGAGAGTGGAATAGAATTCTTTTCCCTCCACATTTATTTGAAAAGATTATGGGAGGGGTATATACTTGCCATCAAAGACGCAATAGTTTTCAAACATACAATAGCCAAACAGTGGACATTCTTTGTGTGTATATATCACAAACATTTGCTACAGAACATAAATATATAGAGGAATATTTCCTTTGGGATAAAAGCTAAAAATCTGTAAGTTTTTTTGGACATTATCTATATTTAACAACTGTGCCTTAGGGTATCTGAGACTTTTGAAAGTTTCCACTCAGTTCTCACAAATTATGTTTCACTTTTGACCTTCACTTAAATCCTTTCTTTTGACTAAAAACTGTTGGGAAGAACTTGAAGCAAAGAGAAGAGAGCTGCCATCTTTCTCAATGCAGTGATGTCTGCATTTCAATGGCAAAGTGATTCCCATCTAGGTTTTGTATTTTCTTCTCTAAAGAGTTCAAAGTTTTACTGGAATAGGCAGTACCGGATAATTGCAAGTGTAAGTACCACGATAATTATTATAATTACTTTTATTTCAATGGTGTGGGTCTCCTGCAGCAAGAAATAAGCTTCTGAATAATGGAAGTCATTTTATAATCTAATGGGGCAAAAGTCATTTAGCTATTTGTCTTAACTCTCCAGTCACCAAAATGTCATCATTTAAAGACTTAGTCAAATCTCCCAACAATTAAAAAAAAAAAAAACTTTGCAAAAATGAATTACCTTTGTATTGATATGAAGATGTTCTTAATGATACTCTTGGTTATCCGAACATAGTTTACCTTTTGTTGTTTATTTTCATTACTATTCATTTCTTTAAAATTATAAATATTAGGGGGCCGACCCTTTGGCCCACTAGGGAGATTGTGGCCCAGGGAGCGCAGTGGCGCTCCTGCTGTGGGTTCGGATCCTATATAGGGACAGCCGGTGCACTCACTGGCTGAGTATGGTGCCAGCAACACCAAGCCAAGGGTTGCGATCCCCTTGCTGGTCACAAAAAGGACAAAATAAATAAATAAATGAATAAATAAATAAATGTTAAGGTACACACACACGCACACAAACACAACCCAGAAGAAATGCAAAATATCAATCCATAGAGTGAAGTATTATGTATTTGCAGAGACTTCTTGGCTTATTACCAGCCAGTCATCTTTAAACAAACAAACAAAAAATCTAGGCTTTAGCTGGCCACATTAAAATCATCCCAGAGGCTAAAGTTCTTGTGGGTAGGATTTAGTATGTGTCTTGAACTTCAATTTAAGTAAACCCTCACAAACCTCTTCAGTCATTTCTAATCACTGACAATCCTCGTAGTTATGGTGATAGAATAAGAGTTCATTTGCTGTACCCATGGGGTAAAAAGGTTTTGTAGACTTTTGCAGACATAAGATATGGAAAATATGGTTACTTTCAATTTATAGTCAAACACATTTCCATCCTAGATATTTGAAAATACTTGAAGATAGCACACGTATAGAAACACATGATGAACGAGAGCTGACCCACGTATGAATGGTGGTACCAAATTTCCTCTCTACTATGTATTCCTGTTAGCCGCCGTGAATTAATGTGACACAGCAAATTATATAAAATCTTTAAGAAAATAGAGAATCACACCTATCATATGAAAATTCTTCTGCCTATTTTGCTTAAAAAAATCAACGTGTATACTTTTTTGCTGTCCAGTCATTGAAGAACTGGAAGGAATAGCATCATTTTGGCCATTTGCATTTACATTAAGAATTGACCACCACTGAGAAGAATGTCCATAGAGATATTATACGATTCATAATTATTTTCTTAATGGTAGCATAATTTTGATCAGATATATATAACAGTGCATAAACTTTCTAGTCCCTCTTTCTCTTCAGCTGTGAGGAGAAAAGAGCAGTTTTCTATTAGCATGACCAGAAATAATGTAATTTTTACTTAGTCCATCAGCAGATATAGATAGGGGTAATGGAGTACCATATTGACACAATCTAAAGTCGATCAAAGAACCATGAAAAAGTTGGTAAATTGCAGATACTTAAAATCTTTGAATAAACCATCTGCTGACAATGTGCATTGAACTCCAATCCTATCACTTCTACATGGCTTATCAATTTTTCTCTTTTCTTTTTTTTTTTTAATACTAGTTCCTAAATTGCTTTGGCATTTTTTGTCTCCCAATAAATTGGAAGACAATTATTGGGCAGCACATCAGAAAACATTAACCAAAGATCTTCTTTCTCCTTTCTTTTCTTTCTAACCTGAAAAAGTTGATCCAAAAGAACTTTCTGAGTATGTTTATCTAATAAGTATGTCTGACCAGCACAGAATGACACCATTTTCTTGAAGACAAATTGCCCTGGTAAAACTGATTGAAATTTAGAATAAAAGGACAGCAATAACGACAATTTGGATTGGAAAGCTAATCCATGGAAAATAAAAACAAAATGGTTATGCTCTACCTTCCTTTCATTCCCTGTTCATACAAAATTAGGAGGCACTAAATCATTTTCACTGCATTAAAAAAAAAACCCCACAATCATCCTAGCTTTTAGCAGCTCTTTTCCACTAATGAGATTCTTATAAACTAGAAAGAAAGTGGAGGGAAAAAAACAAACAAACAAACAAAAAAAACAATTAAAAAATCCTGAGTTGAAAGGCAGTTAAACCATAAAAATTCAACATTGCTTGGACACAAAAAGAAGGAAAAACGTTCAATTCTCTTGGATTGGAAGAATTAGCATTGCGAAAATGTCCATACTACCCAAAGAGATATACAGATTCAATGCAATTCCCATCAAAATACCAATGGCATTCTCCATAGAAATAGAAAAACAATCTTAATATTCATATGGAACAACAAAGGATTCCATTTAACCAAAGCAATCTTGAGCAAAAATCAATCAATCAATCACTAAAGCCAGAGGCATAACACTATCTGACTTCAAATTCACTATAAAGCTATAGTAACCAAAACAGCATGGTACTGTCTTAGAAACAGACAATGGACCAATGGAATAGACCAGAGAACTGAAAAATCAACCCACAAACTTACAACCAACTGATCTTCGACAAAGGCACCAAGAGTATACATTAAGGAATAGATTTTTTAAATTGTCTTTCCTGGAAAGTGATTAAATCTTTTATTATTTAGCACTTTGTGTATATTCCATGCCTCTTTACAGTCTATAAAGTTATTAATCGATGCATATTTGTTGACCTAAGTTATTTTGTTAATATGTAGCCAATGTATACAACCTGTTCAGATAAAAGAGCTTCAGTTGCAAGACTGAGTTAGTAACAGGAGTTCAAGGCCAGGCCTTGGTTTCTGCTCTGCTAGACGACCCCAATTCACTGTTCTAAAATCTTCAGCACTAGACCACCTTCATTTCTCTTAAAAAAAAAAAATGTTAACATAATTTGCTTCTTCTTGGTGCTTCTCAAAACCCACAACAACTCATATTCAGCCCCTGTATCATGGTGATAATTATCTTCTGGTCTCTGCCATTCTTCCAATAAGCAGTTCAAACTTCATAAACTCTTTTTACTATCTTTCCTACTTATACATGAACTCATCCTCACAGATTATACCAGACTGTCTCCCATGTGACTCTGCAAGTTTAGAGACTTTACCATAAGCTGGAAAATGTCAGACAAAGTTTAGAGATAGATAGATTTAGGTGCGTGTCAAGCTCAGTATAAATTTAGGAAAGCTAGTACATTTCTGAGTTTCTGTGTTTACACTTGTGAAATGACTTTTAAAAAGTCTACCTTAAGTATAAAAGGAATTAACATGGTGCATAATAGTTGTTATTATCCTTCTCATTCTCCCTTTTCCTGGACTCTTCTATAAAGTATAAATTCCTACGTGTTTCACCGGAAGCGGTATGTGTAACTGAGGCTCTGGGTGGAAGTTCTGGTAAAAGGAACCAACTATGCTATTCCATTTCTGGAAGCAGGATTTATGGTATAAAATAAATCAATTTTTTTTGTTTGTTTTCTCCACAATTTTCAAAATAGGTTATTGGGTTGCTACAGGAAACAAGCGTACAAGGAGTAATCTAGTTCATCTCTTACTAGCTTTTCCCTTGTTTTCTCTGCCCCAAACACACTGGGCCTCCTTGCTGGAAAAAGAGCCTATGTGACACACTGGTGCTTTGGGGTCTTGCATGAGCTGTTCCTCCTTCCTGCTTGGTCTATTTCCCAAATATACTCATGGCTCACACCCTCTCCTCTTCAGCTCATTATTCAATTGTCCTGCACTATGATGAACTTACATTAAAATTGCCACTGCATCACCTGGACATATCACTGGCACCATGATTCCCTTTCTCATGTGCTACATATAGTACAGTCTATTCTGTGTATTGTCTGTCTGCCTCACAGGCCTGTCAGTTCCATGAGGGCAAGGGTTTAAGTCTGTGATGTGCCTAGAAAAGTGCTGGGATATGGTAGGTGCTCTATAACAACTTTTAGACTCTACAAATAAATTAGAAATATCTAGCTAAGTGAGTTGACTTATTAAGTTCATCTAGGACTAGGGATCTATACTGAATCCTTTTAAACCTAAATTTAACTAAGCTCAACACACTGCTTCAAACATATTTCAAACAGAGAAAAATAAAGCATTGCAAATCTATATTGCTTGATGATTTGTTCTTTTCCTAAAAGCTCCAAAATTAAATGAAATTAAATTTGAAAGAATTAAAATAATATGGACATACAACTAAAAATAATTTCTTCGTCTTACAATAGAAAAGAGAAGTAACAATTAAATGATTCAGAGACAAATAGATCATGCCTTCAAAATTCTTTCTGTACTTCTGTACTACTTTCGATTGTATTCTCTGATTATTTGCAAGTTACTTTTTCACTATTAACTTTTGATTCTGTTCTATGGATACATATCTACGATATTTCTCCAACTACGGAAGTTAAAAATACACCACCAAAAAACTCACTGTGTCTAGGTATTATTTATTTTTTACGGTAAAAATAAGCTATAAAGATTTTTTTGCATATTCATTTATGCCTCGAAATTATAAAAATTGTTTGCTTTAATTTTTTCTTTAAAAAAATATTCTGCCTCTAATAGCGCTGTGGCTAATGGAATATTCACACTAATTTTATGCACACAAGGAGAAGAATGAAATGGAAAAAATGACTTAGTGTTAATAATTTGTAGCTCAATGTGAAATCTCTTGGCAGAATCTGTGTTCCTGTATCCCATAAACATAGTTGAAAGCTGCATTGTATTTATATCCAGAGGGAGCAAACTAATGTATGAGCAAATTACAATCAAGAGAAAATGGTAAAGAGAGCGGATAATGTTGGAAACTAAGAATTAGAGAAATCAGAGAAGTGCCTGCCATATATCAATTTCTAGACTAATGAATGCTAGATTTAGCTAACAATGGCCCAATTATTTGAATACAGTGATAACTAAATTTTGAAAGCAAATTAGCCTAAATAACCCTTTTAAGCCTGAGTTTCTTCCCATCAAGTGTGGTACATTATAAGTTTAGAGGCTCTGTGATATATTCAGTTTTTAAAGATGTAAAGTGCACTTGAAATCAATAGGACACATTGATCTCATTAAGTTTCTAATCCATGACTAGAGACACTGATAGTATTCCTATTAAGGCTCTAATCATATTTATTCACTCATCATAATGTTGTACACAGGTGAGAACAGGTTGTGTCTGAAACACATATAGAAAATACGTGAATACAAAATTAAATATCATAACGACGATGGTATTTACTATTCTTTCTCAGGCCCATACATTAAGCCATGTTGCAAATAAGGAAGCTCACTTATTGCCTGGTATGTAAAAGAATATTTAATCTGTATTCGTCTCAACCCAGACTGAAGAACTATGCTGGTTCAGAGTCCTGTTCACTCTTTTCTGCTGTGTGGTCATTAGGGCTGATTACAAATATTTGATCCTTGCTCTCCATCTGGGAATAGGCTAAGATTGGCCTTTTCCACCTCATTGAATTTATACATTCTTGGTTGTGTGTCTTGGCATTAGCAAATAGAATATAAATAGATGTGATAGGGGTCATCTACTGGAAAGAGCTTTAAAGGACCAGTGCATACTTCACCATCTGCAAAGGATTCTTTTTTCCATCTATCAGGAAAATAAGAGACTCTCCTCCAGCCTAGGGCCTCTGGAATAGACAAAGAGAAAATGGAACTGAGTGCCTTGCAACCTGTGATGCACACATTGTGACTAAAAAATGAACCTTTCTTGGTTTAAGCCAATGATGTATTGGAATTGTTTATTATCTCTGCATAACTTAGTTTATCCTGAATGATTGATTTGGTTGCATCAAATTATCCAAATCTTGCTCAGAAACTTCTTGAAAGCCTCTAAGAACACCCTCCTCTTTACCTTTTCTTTCATTACTTCTCCCCTCCTTTCTATTTTTGAGTCAAACATGTAAAATCATAGCTACAATGCATATGCATTGTGCTAATAACAGACCAACGACCTTGTGCAGGCACACATTTTAGAAGGCCAGTAAACAGACAGTATCCACCATTCAGAAAATATTGAAATAATTCAGAAGATCACATCAGAATCTGAGGAGAAAGCTCTTTACATTGATCTCTTTCCCTAATTACAAACTCTTCCTAAACCACCAATGTTTAATTACCTGTAAGACTATATTTTTCTCAACCTTTTTTGTTTGTTTCTTTCTGTTTAAATATCTAGAGTTAAAATAGCGTGCTTATAATATATGCACAGTTTGAAAACATTTTGTAATTATATGGTAATTTATTTATAGCTGACAATTCTTTCAACAATGTTTATTGTGTACCTTCTACATTCCAGGCTCTTGTCTAGGTTGTTGGAAATAAGGTGGGAAGCAAACTAGACCTAATCTCTGCTTTCATGGAATGCATATTATAAGTACAAGTGAGAGAACATTAAACACCTGACACATAAAACTGTTTACAGTTATAATGTGTCAGGTGTTGATAAGTGCTGTGAGATAAAATAAAGCATATTAAGGGTGTTAATGAGTCTCCATGGTACAGAGTGGTGGAAGGAGTGGAATAGGTATGTTATAAAGATTGTTCATGTCAAGTCATTCTGAAAAGTGACATTTAAGACAACTCTTGAAGAAAGAGTTTGGAAATTCTGAAACTTTGAAAAAGCATAAATGAACATGCAAAATGAAATACATTCAGAAAAGCAAAAAAGTATACAATAAAAGTTACCTATTTTCAAACTACTACTAAAACACTTTTGTATTAATATCAAGGCTTTGAGAAGTAAAAATACACATATCTAATTTTTTATGAAGAATATATTGTTAAAAGTTTTCTTTTCCACTTGTATTAATAACTTTCTCTTTAAAAAGTCTGGAATGCATGCCTAACTAATAATATTAGATGGTTCTTGAAGGTGGAAAAATGAGAAACTTTTGCATTGTGCTTTTTACATTTTTGTATTGCCTAATATTTTAAATCAGAAAACTCATAAGATTTGAAAATATTCTTCCTCAGAGTAATCATCAATGGCTGTACTGTATTCTATTATACAGCTAATCAGCTAAAACAAAATTTATTTTATTAAGCCTCTATTATTGAATATTTAATCTTTCCAATTTTGGGGTGAATAATATGATTTTAATGATTTTCATGATAAATATATAATATACCAGTATATTATAATATAATATACAGTATAATATAATATTACAATATAAGCTAATTAGACTTTCATGGACTAGCCTGGTAATAGATAGTTTGGTTTTCTGCAGGAAAATCACATTATTCATTCCAAACAATTTCTATAAAGAGTAAGTTTTGGAGCATAATCCATGTGTAAATTTTGTGCTTTCTCCACAATTAAATATTTTCTTTAAAAAAAAATAATTGAAACGTAATAATAGTACACAGTTATGGGGTACAGAGTAATATTTCCATAAATGTATATGGTGTGTGATGACCAAATCAAGCTTATTGGCATATCCATCACTGCAAACATTTATTTATTATTTCTTTGTGATGAGAATGTTTGAACTTTTCTCTTCCAGCTATTTGAAAATACACAATGAACTATTTTTAATTATAGACACCTAGGTCTACTATAGAATAATAGAACTTATTCTTCCTATCTAGCTAAGCATTTTCACAACTTGAGTCATTTCTATATATTGCTTGAATATGCATATGATATTTTTTAACTTTTAAATGTTCTGTCTGACTTTGGGCATTACATGAAGCAACAAGCATTATTTTTATTTAAACGGTTTATAGCCCTAAAACATTAACAATCATTCAGACACTCAAACCGCTTGCTGGGGGCCAGGAGATGGAGGGGTGAACTGAGGAAACACATCAGATTAAGTTTGTGATTATGGAAATTATATGATATGCCAACCTCAATGGAACTACGGAGCTTTCTGTGATGAACAACTGTCTGCTCCCCACCCCAGGCTGATTTAATTGCTCATCTTTGTGTTCAAACACACCCAGAACTACTTTTAATCTGCTGCTTCTCACACTACACTGAAATTGCTCTGCTTCAACGTCTCCCACTTACCCTGTGAACTTCATAAAATCACAGACCACGTATTTTTTTGTGTGAAATCATTATATATTAGCTCAGTGTCCAGTACATATCAGGTCCTGGGAAAATGTTTGCTGAACTGAAATAAGACCACCTAAGAGATGTCATGGAAGACAATATGAATGCTAATGTTAGCATGGAAGTGTCGGCTCAGAGAAAAGAAAATTTGAAGAGCAAGGAAAAATGGAAAGAATAGCATTACTGGGTCTGGAAAAATCCATTCTCAAAACTCACATCAGAGTTCCCACTATAGACAGGACAATAGAAAAAGAGTCACTTTGAAATTGCATGTATGCTGCTATAACACTGAAAAAAGGAGATAAACTTGTCTTTTTTCTCTTCCAACAATGTTATCTTCCCGCCCTCCATGATGAATCCTCCTACCTTGTAAGCAACAAATTTAACTCTCAAGTAGATTAGAGCTAATACCTTGAACCCTCCACTTTCTTTTTCACCCATCTTCACCATCTCTACCCTTTCTATCTCGACAAGTTAAAGATGGCTAAGAAATGTGAAAAATCATCACTCAAATGGTAGGCACAGAATTTGCTGCCAGGTGTGAAAAGCTCGTGCAAGGAGCTTTTTTTCCCTCTCCACTCTACTTTTATTCCACTTAAGGTAACCATGAAAACACAACTCTCAGATCTCCAACTACAGTAGAACTGACTGGGTCCCTACTGCTGTGGTCTGCAATTTAATACCACATTTGCACAGAGGCCATGCTTCCCATGGGCTGCTCCCAGACAATGATGAACATAGCAGGGGTATTAAGTAGAAACTTTTCTGGGGGATAAAAAATTCTTCCAAGCAACTGTGGCTTAAGGACTTCCAGTCACCTTTCTGGACTTAGATCGCACGGCAGCTTCAGAAGGTTCTGGCACTCCTTCCTTCCTTCCTTCTCTCCTTCTCTCAGGGTCAGACCTGCAACATGGTCTATGGCTTTTCCAGCCTTCCCAGCTCTCTCTCCATTTTCTTTCACAGGCATTGCTCATAATTCTTACACTTGCTCAACATTCTTACACCTTTATCTCTGTCTGGCATCTAAACCTTCATAAACATGCAAGTAAAATAATCTCTAGTCCTTTGCAGTCAAGCTCTACCTCATAACCTATTTTATTATCTTCATAGAATTATCATTGTCTAAAATTAATTAGCTTACATTTTGAGCTTTTTTTTTTTTTTTTTTACTGTCTGTATTTCCCCTACTAAAAATAATTTAAGTTGTGTATGGGCAGGTTTATCATGTTACTTTTCTGCCCTCACTATGTTGCCCATGGCTGGTATATAAAAGCTGTTCAAAACTGTTAAATGTCTGATTTTAAAAGTGTCTTATAAAGACAGATGTGAGCAACTGGCTGCCTGGAGAATCAAGGGGATTGGATATTTAAGCTTAGTCATGAAGAACGCATTCCTTCAACAAATACATAATAGATGTCTACTAGGCACCAAGTGCTACATTAGGAGCAAAGAGTTACTCAGCAGATTAAGGTATTTTGCATATCAAACAACATGAGAAGACTATCATAAGAACTATCAAGATGGCTTTGAACAGTACCGCACTGTTGAAGTTTAGAGAATGAAAGGATCATAGCAGGCTGGAGTAATCAAGAAATGCTTACCTCAGAATTGAGTGAGATACTCAGGAGGAATGGACTTTATAAGTGAAAAAAATAGAGGTCCATGAGAGTAAGAGAAAAAATTGCAAAGGGTAGATAGAGTACATGAATGTGATCAAGTCAGTAATGTCTTAGCAAGTGCCATGGAGTGCATGGTTTCTGTAAGGGTACAGCAGAGGATATGAATATAGAAGAATACATCATTTAAATTCATACCGAGTAGGCCCTGGAAGCTTCTGAAGGCCAAATTCTCAAGGAGGTCCTCAGTGTGGATCCATTATAGATGCCTTTTAAATTCAGCCTCTTCAATTGTCAGCAGAAAATCACCATGTAACATTCTATTTAAAATTTAGCTAATTTCAACTATTGTAGAAATGATGAAAGTCAGATTGATCTTTAGCCTTTGTTGGTTAGGCTAGAATTTTTTGAGAAAAATAATGGTAGAATCATGAATTATTTTATAAGATTTCTGTATTTATATATTTTTTCTGTATCCTTTTGTATGAAAATTAAGAGATTTTTGCTTTTTTTCCTCTAGATTTTGAGAACACACACACACACACACACACACACACACACACACACACACACACACACACACACACACACACACAAAACTGATCTTGGTGCTTCCCAAGTATTAGTTCCAAAAATAACTATAGAATGCTGAAGCTGAAAAAGACATGTTAAACTATCTAGATAAAACCGTATAATTTTAAGGTAAGATTTCTAATATATTAAATGTGTTAATCCTTTATAATGCATGTAAGGGGAACTACTATTTTTGAAACTCCATGGCAGAGAAGGGAAATCAAGCCTTCTGTTAGTGACTTCATGACTCAGAGATTGGAAGCTTCCATATGCTCAAGTTCCTTAGTATGAAAGCTACCAATCTCTATAATAGCAATAATAATAATAACTAATAATAATAATTAATATTACTCTTAATAATTACTAAATTAATAATAATAAATACATAACTATGATAAATTATTTTCAACTTTAGTTTCTGCCAATTTAATGCAGAGGTACATCTTCCAACTACTATTTATGTGTATATATATTTATTTATATATCATATATATTAATGTGTGTACATATATACACATATGTATATGTAACACATGTATGTATATGTATACTACATGTTAATGTCTGTCTGTGTGCATATATGTATAAAACAGGGAGATAGGCAAATAAAAACAAAGATGTTAATGGTTGATCAAAATGGGTCAAGTATTAAAAGTCTAAACTATTTAAAATTTACAACCTATCCGAATTTTAATTTAATATTTTCCCTTTCTTTCCTTAAAAAATATACTGTCCAAATCCTGTATTCAGTTATTAAAGGGAAAAAAAATTAAATTCCCATAAATTTATTTATTTATTTTTCAGAAGTAGGGAAACCATATGGATTATGCAAAAGAAAACAATAACCATAAAAAGCCAGGAAAACCATAGCTGAAAACAAAACAGAATATTTACCCGAATGTAGAGGATACTTAGTAAGGAATAAAAGTCCATCAACGCTGGATAGCTGGAAAGTTAGAGTTTTGGACAATAACAGTGGGAAACACTAGACCAGCGACAACATCTGCCACCAACACAAGCCAAGACCATAGGCTGTTACAGGAGCGTTCACAACACGTCGGCCACTACGACTGCACACGGCGGGCAGGAGCACGTCCCCTGAGAGAATGGCAGGAGAATTCGGACGTGCCAAGTGCTCAGCCTCCCCGGGAAACAGATCCACATGAAAACACAGGGGGCGGACACTGAAAAACACAGGCCAGACGGATGTGGCTGAGGCTGCAGGAACAGGAGCACCCGAGCAGCGTGGCTTGTACACCCACGCCTGGGACTGCCTGGGGCCACCTGGGGCCCCCCGGGAGCCGGCTGCAGGGGCGACTGCAGGGCGACAGCGTCACTCCAGAATCTTGGCTGGGGAGCCACCATCATGGCCGAGCAGGAATCCCAGGGGATTCAGCTCAAGATAAGGTCAGTCTGCTCCTCCTTCGCTCGCTGAATATGTGGCTGGGGGTTGAGGAGAAAACCAGGAGAAAAGGACACCAAACTCAGAAACACGAGGTTCTCCAAGGCACAGGCTGGGGTCTTCCGAGCAGTCTCCTCACCCGCAGGTGACTTGTTTGGCGTGTGGTCCCAGCTCCCCTTTTGCAACGACTCAGAGCCACCCCATCCTCCTCATGGCCCTCCTGCTGCCCTGGGCTTCAGCTGTTCCCTGCTGACGTGGGAGACAACCCCAGTCCCCTTTCCCCCTCCACCCTGCCCTGTCGCAGATCAAACGTCCCAATCTCCCCATTGCCCACTGAGCTTCTGCGGCGAGCTCTGCCATCTGGGCACCTGGCCTTTCTCCTTCGTGCTGAGGCCGCAGGACCCCACCCCCCAGGGCTTCCTTCTCTGCAGCGTCTTGGTGTCTCAGCTCACTTGCACGGGAAAGAAACGATCACATCTGGGTGCCCAAATTAGGGATCCATACGAGTGATCACTAGGAATAAAGCCCAGGGTCATCTTGGTGTCCTCAGCCTCCCCAGGAAATGCAGGTAAGTCTATATCACTAACTAGTCAGCCCCTCCCTCCCAGCCTGTGTGGAAGAGGAGAGGCCCAGACAAGGAAGGGCTCTGTGTCCCCCAGGCGTCTGAACCCAGGGGAAGAGCCTCCCTTCTGCGTGATCACTTCCCACTTCTCCCAAGAGAGAGCTCCCACCTTCTTCATGGGCAAGGATGATCTAAATAGGTGAGGAAAATTTGTCTTAATACTTTATCTTCTAGGCTGAGAAATATGACTTTTCTGTGGGCTTGGCTTGTTTGCAATAGCAAAACAAGATCCGCATGTGCTTTTATTTTTTTTCTCATGTCCTTTCAACTGCAGGGTCATTACAAATATTTCCGGATTTCCTTATAAGCTGCTGAAATGGCACAGATGTTTGGGTATTTAGAACGGTTTTTGCTTACTTTCTTCATCCAGACTCATGGTTTTAAATCCCCAGGACTAGCTTAAATATTGTGGATTTACTTTTCAGATCACTATCTGGCACCTTGAGAAGAGGTGAAATGGCATTTGACCTTTTGGGGAAGGAATGTGTTTGTGGTCCTCTTTGAGCTTCAAGGCCCCAGGCCCTGTGCAAACCACAGTTATTCGGTAATTAATTTCAGAGTATTAACAAAAAAACGTTAGAGAACTATAAATAAACTCTTCAGTATTTTTGGAGAGAAAATATTACAAACAAGAAGGTTTAGAGTATCATGTCAGAAATTATATCTATACAGAAAAACTTCCAAATTATTTTTCCTATGCAAACAAATATGGTTAAAAATGATATTTAAACATACCAACATTTTGTTAAAATAATTAGGAGCCATCAGAGACTTATTTTAAAATATGTTTTGCTGTTGATAATAAAATATGTCCCAAATATAATTGTTAACCTGGGTTTTCAATGCCTATTATTACGTGTAGGAAAATAAAATAAAATAAAACAACAGTCAAATGATGTTTCTTTGTTCTGTTAGATAACCTCAGTACCCTCAAATGTCTATCAAATTCTGACAAAGATTAGTGGCAAGTGACATAAGTGCTCTACTTGCCAATTAGATAAAATCAAGTTTTCAGGATGGTATAATTTCTCTGGTTATAGGTTATAGCCGGGGAAATATCACATCCATGGCATTGTCAACAGATGATCAATTTGTGCTCTGTCAGCTCTTTGTAGATGGACAAGAGTGAAGAGCCATAAGGCAGATGAGACAGAGAGGTGAGAAACCAGCCCATGTGCTCTGCTTGCTCAGGCAAGCCTTAGCTTTCTTAAGGGAAGGGTAGAATTTGTATTCAGTAATCCCCAGGTTAAAAGATTGAAACGCTTTTTAAAAAGTACACATTTACTTTTCAGGCAGTGAGAGAGAAAATTTGTAACAAAAACTGTAGCTAACAATTATTGAGTCTCTGAGCCCTCTGTTGCCAATAGGTCCTCTGCATGTTTCATCATATTTAATATTCTCGACAAAGAAGAATAATCTCCACAAGGAGATATATGTTATTGTACCCGTGTTAAGGATGAGGAGAATGGGTCATAAATTATTTAGATCATTACCAAACAGTGTAAAAACCCAAACCTACCACTTTCTTGTGCCAAAATCAATATTCTTTCTGCCATTTTACACAGTAGCCCAGGAAACATAAATACTAGTGAAAAATGAACACTTAAGCTAATCCCCTGGCTAGATTTTTCTCTGAGGCCAAGCCTATTTTAGTTTTTACTTGGTTGACTAGATGTTACTGGGAGTTGTCTACATAGAGCCTAGAGCAAGCAGAAATGACAGAAATAGATGAGATTTCCATTTTTTTTTCTGAAAGGGAATATGTGAATTAATTACATATGTATATAATTTAACTTGGCCAGAATCAATGAGTAAGTCATTAGTACAGTGGTTTTGAAATCAGGATCCTTAATTCTCAGAGACCAGTTTAAAAACTTGGATCATTGGCTCTTTTTTTTTTTTTTTTTTTTGTAACATCAAAAATAATATTTAAATAATTGTTAACCTCCTACAATGTGACCTGTGAGGTATTTTTCTCTATATAGTGATATTGCAGAACATGGACAAATATATCTGCTATTTCAGGAGGATAGAATAGTCAGTTAAAATAAATACCTTAAATATTATTTTAGTATACATGTTTTTTCTGTGTAGTGTTAAATCCACATAATCCTACTGTATATCTTAAAGAATGACAGAAATTGCTCGAGTTACTCAAATTCAGTTCTGATTGTTTTGTTGTCCATTTGACTTATGCTAGCCTCCTGACAGGATAGGGGAAGAAATATGCCCTTCCTTGGGAAACTCCTGCAGTGTTACAAAAACATGAATATGGCAGAAGTTGTACGTTAACTTTCAAAATGCACTGATAAACTTTGAATTGTTTATCTGTGAAATTCAAAACATGTGTGGGTAGGTGCTTATTAGACAATTCCTCTAAATCTTTAGTCCAGTATCACTGAGCTTGCCCTCAGTGATTTGGAGAAATTAAAAGGTAAGATTTCTGCTTACTGGAAATAAGTCATAAACTGGCTTTGCATGTCTCTATTTTGGTCTGGCATGCACATTTACTGGAAGGCCAAATCTCTGAAGAAATTCAGAATCAGGAAATGATGTGATATTATTTCCATTTCAGATATTGGCCTAAATGACATGATAATGATAACTTGTTTATGCTGAGAGAGAGAGAGAGAGAGAGAGAGAGAGAGAGAGTGTGTGTATCTGTGTGTCTGTGTCTGTGTGTGTGCTGACACATACTATGGCTCTGTAATACCTTAGTGAAGATTGCAAGGTTACATTTATGTGTGTATTTCATATTACCATGTCTCAAAATTACATCTATAGGGGGAGGGCACAAAACCCCCCACCATTTGAAACATTTAACAGATTAGTAATTAGATACATTTTAATTTTTTTAAAAAAGAGGTCACTTTACTGGCTTAAATTTTAACATCGGGGTTTATTTTAACAGTTCGGTACTCATAGCCCTAAACACAGAGTTGTAGTCAGGGATCCTCTTGCTGCTTAACCAGTCCCTTGGTCCATGTTCTCACCATCTGTACTATATGAACAGTCAAGTGTGGGAAACCTCTTAAAGTGTAAAATGCCATTTACCTGGCTTCTTTGGCCTGTTTGGTATAAACTGAGATTTTGCCTACCATCACTCTGCCCTGTAAAATAAAAACATCCAGAAAGTGGTTAATGGTCACAAAGAATGCTTATGTCTAGTAATGATGAGCATGCTAATTATCCTGATTTGATCATTGTGTATTGTACACAAGTACTGACATTCAACTCTGTACCCCACAAATGTATAATTGATTATGTTTCAATAAATAAATAAATACATGTCTAGAAATAACCCAGTTCATAGATCTCTAAATTTCTTAACAGGTTGCATCCTTTTGTTGTGGTTCCTGCAAAAGCTTAGGTTTATCCTTATGAGCTCATTTTAGTTTCTTTAAGCTCTAGGCCCTTTATGACAGAACAGGCTTGGATAAGAATAACCAACAAGCCACATCTCAGAGGAGAAAGAGCAGGACAAGAAGAGAGAGCCGAGGTCATATCTTTATACAGTCACATCCCAATCGTTCTTCTTCACTGTCTTTTATTCATGTTTCAAATATGTGAAGGCTGCTGATAAAATCTAGCAGTCCCCACTTGGATAATTTGTTTCAGAGAAAACCCAAGTTGTTTAAAACTTCCCATAGAATCTGAGCCACCAACTTTAACGAATTTTATTGCAGGTGTCTAGGTTCCTTCTCTTGATGGATGACATGGTATGCTTCATCCTGCCAAAATGAGTGTTCAGGTGTGGTAAAGTTAGTAAAATGAGGAAATGGAAAGAAGTGCTAGACTGAAGATTCAATTTTATGTTTACCACAAAATCAGGGTCTATTAGATATATTGAATGTCATTCCTAAATTTCAGAGTGCATTGCACATCACCATTCTGTTATAGGAATAAGAGTGGTCCTTTATGAGTTCCTACTATGTGGCATGTATTGTAATCATGCATTTCATTAGCAAGGCAATTTTATAATTTTACAAATGGGAAATTGGTGAGACTAAGTTACCTGGCTGACTGCAAAGCTCATGAGGAGATGGTAACCTGCACTCAGCCTGACATACGGACCAACGCCGTTCCCAAGAGAGCAGGCAGCGCTCTGATACTGGAGCATCAGGCAAACACCGGACATGTAATTTATTCCTCTTACTTTAGAAAAGATTGAATGAAGAAGTGTCATTTCAGTGTAATTTCAGAAGTGTCTGCTGGAATGGGAGTGGGATTCTCAAGGTCACATAGCCAAAACATAACTGTATGACACCCTATTCCTCCTCCCATTCACTTCTTCAAGGGTTGATTCAAGTCCAAAATCCAATCACTTTAACTTTTAAATGCTCTGATCTCTAAAAGCACATGTAGTCTATGATACACAGCATGAAAGTCTATCATATCCCAAAGGTTGTTTTGTAGTGCTTTTGTTCTTTCATTTAAGGAAAGATTGTCTTTAAGTCAAGGGCCTTTTACTATATATCCTACCTCACCCCAGCTCCCACAGGGAGTATATAATAAATATTATTTAAGTAATTTAAGCAATCTAAATGTTTTTGATAATTTTATATCATTGTTATTACTGCTTAAAAATAAATAGATTTAGGAAAAATAATTTCTTGTCATGGCTGCTTCTCTAGTATCTGGTGAGGCCTTGAATGCATCATATGAGTTGTCAAGGCTTCAATTTTCTTCTCAGTAGGATGGAATTTCTATTAAATTCCTCATTGTTATGGGCTGAAAGTTTGTGTCTCTCCAAAATTCATATGTCGAAATGTAATCCTCAAAGTGTTGGTATTAAGAGGTCAGGCCTTTGGGAGGTGACTTGGTCATGAGGGTGGACCCTTTGTGAATGGGATTAGTTCCCTCATAAAAGAGGCAGAAAGGGAGTTGTTGTCTCTTTCACCATGCAGGGACACAACTAGAAGGTGCTATCCCTGAAGAATGGACCCTTACCAGACATCAATCCTACAGGCGACTTGCAACTTCTAGAACTGTGAGAAATAAATTTCTGCTGTTTGTAAATTACCCAGTCTTTGGGTGCCAGCACATGACCCAGCAGGTAGGCCTCACTGATGCTGCCTGACCCCATCCCCAGCCCAGCTGAGTGTGTGCGGATCAGAGAGGTTCCCAGCTGGAGAAGCAGAAGTTCCGTGGAGACCACACTCCCTGCAGTTCCAGCACACAATCCAGCAGGTAGGCACTGCCACCACCTCCCAACTCCATACCCAGCCCGGCCAAGTGCATGCTGACCAGAGAGGCACCTCCCCGGAGAGGCCCAAGATCTGAGGCAACCACACACCCAAGGCACTAGTGGTCAACAGAGCAGACACTGAGGCAGCCATACCAAATTGGCAGCCCCAGCAGCATCCTAGCCAGATAATAGTGTGAAACCAGTGGACTGTGAAATCCCCTGTCTCAATGACTGAACATCAAAGGAAAGATACCAGAAATAAGAAAAATCAAGAAAGTGCACCACCAAAGGGTACTAAGTCTCAAGCTCTAGATCCTATAGAACAAGAAGCCCTTGAAATGTCTGACAAGGAATTTCGAGTGATAATTCTAAGGAAACTAAATGATATGCAAGAAAGCTCAGCTAGACAACACGATGAAATGAGGAAAAGTATACAGGACCTGAAAGAAGAAATGTACAAGGAAATCAATGCCCTCAAAAAGAATGTAGCAGAGCTTGCAGAGCTGAAGAATTCATTCAACAAAATAAAAAACAAAACAGAGAGTTTAACCAGCAGGCTTGCGGAAGCAGAAGAGAGAACTTCTGACCTTTAAAAACATTGAAGAAAATCTAAGAGAGATGTCAGACAACCTTACGCACTCAAATATCCGAGTCAGGAGTATTCCAAAAGGGGAGGAAAAAGGAGATTGCATTGAAAACATACTCAACAAAATAGTGGCAGAAAAGTTCCCAGGTGTAGCAAAACACACATATCTTCAGATTCAAGAAGCTCAAAGATCCCCAAAAGTATTCAACCCAAAAACGTCTTCTCCAAGACATGTTATAGACAAGTTGGCAAAAGTCAAAGAAAAAGAGAGAATCTTAAAAGCCACAAGAGAGAAGTGTCAAATCACGTGTAAGGGAGCCCCAATCAGACTAACATCAGACTTTTCATAACAAACCCTAAAAGCCAGAAAGGAACGGGATGATATATTCAAAATACTAAAAGACAGAGACTGCCAGCCAAGAATACTCTACCCCACAAGACTATCCTTCCAAAATGAAGGGCAAATAGTATATTTCTCAGACAAACAAAAACTGTGGGATATCACTACCACACGACAACCCTTACAAGAAATTCTCAAGAGAGTACTTGTTTTGGTACCTGAAAAATAGCTACCACTGCCATAAAAACCCAAGAAAAATCAAAACCCACTAGTAAAATAAAAATGGCAACAATGAAGAGAAGACAACCATAAAAAATGTTTATCTACAACACAATGAAACAAGAAATACAGAAAATAAACAGTAAATCAGAAAGAAAGGATCAAAAGACACTTAAGACATCCAAACAAAAATCAGTAAAATGCTAGGAGTTAATCAACACCTTTCAATAACAACTCAGTGTAAAAGGATTAAATTCCCCAATCAAAAGATACAGACTGGCTGACTGGATTAAAAAGGAGGACCCAACCATTAGCTGCCTTCAAGAGACCCACCTCACCTATAAAAACTTACATAGACTAAGGCTGAAAGGATGGAAAAAGATTTACCATGCAAACATAAATGAATAAGGAGCTGGAGTAGCTATTCTTATATCTCATAAAACAGACTTTAAACTAAAAACCATAAAAAGAGATAATGAAGGGCACTACATAATGATAAAAGGATTGATCCATCAAGAAGACATAACAGTCATAAATATATACACACCCAATGTTGGAGCAGCCAGATTTATAAAGCAAACTCTGTTAGACCTAAAGAAGGATATAGACACTAATACCATAATAGCAGGGGACCTGAACACCCCACTATCAATATTGGACAGATCATCTAGGCAAAGTGTCAGCACCGAAACATAAGATCTAAACAACATTCTAGACCAATTGGAATTGGCAGATATCTACAGAACATTTCATTCAACAACCTCAGAATATTCATTCTTCTCATCAGCACATGGATTATTCTCCAGGATAGATCACATGTTAGGTAACAAATCAAGTCTCAACAAATAAAAAAAAAAAACAAAAAACTGGAATTATCCCATGTATTTTTTTCAGACCACAATGGATTAAAATTAGAAATTAATAACAAACAAAATTCTGGAAACTATACAAACACATGGAAATTAAACAGCATTCTACTAGATGACATATGGATCTAAGAAGTAATCAAACAGGAAATCAAAACATTTATTGAAACTAATGAAAACAATGATACATCATACCAAAACCTGTGGGATACTGCAGAAGCAGTACTAAGGGGGAAATTTATCACATTAAATGCTTACTTCAGAAGAATGGAAAGATGGCAAGTGAACAACCTAACACTTCACTTTAAAGAACTAGAAAAACAAGAATTATCAAAACCCAAAGTTAGCAGACAGAAAGAAATCATTAAGATCAGAGAAGAACTTAATGAAATTGAAACCAAGAAAACAATACAAAAGATCAATGAATCTAAAAGTTGTTTTTTTGAAAAGATAAATAAAATTGACAAATCATTAGCACAGCTAACTAAAAAAAGAAGAGAGAAGATCCAAATAATAAATGGATAAATTTCTGGACACACATAAGCTACCAAAACTGAGCCAAGAAGATGTAGAAAATCTGAACATACCAATAACAATAAAAGAGATTGAAGCTGTTATCAGAAGGTTCCCAACAAAGAAAAGCCCAGGACCAGATGGATTCACAGCAGAATTTTTACCATACGTTCATAGAGGAATTGACACCAATTCTCTACAAACTATTCCAAAAGATTGAAACAGAGGCAATTCTCCCAAACTCATTCTATGAAGCAAACATCACCCTGATACCAAAACCAGGTAAAGATACAACTAAAAAAGAAAACTACAGGCCAATATCCTTGATGAATATAGATGCAAAAATCCTCACTAAAATACTAGCAAACAGAATACAGCAACACATATGTAAAATTATTCACCACGATCAAGTGGGATTCATCCCAGGGATGCAAGGTTGGTTCAACATACGCAAATCAATAAATGTGATACACCATATTAATAAACTCAAACACAAGGACCATATGATCATCTCTATAGATGCTGAAAAAGCATTTGATAAAATTCAACACTCATTCATGGTAAAGACTCTCTATAAGTTAGGTATTGATGGAAATAACTCCACATAATTAAAGCCATGTAAGATAAACCCACTGCCAATATCAACTTGAATGGGGAAAAGCTGAAAGCTTTTTCATTTAAGAACAGGAACTAGACAAGGATGCACACACTCACCACTCCTATTCAACATAGTGTTGGAAGTACTAGCCAGAACAATCAGAGAAGAGAAAGGAATCAAGGACATCCAGATTGGGAAAGATGAAGTCAAACTGTCCCTGTTTGCAGATGACATCTATATATCAAACAGTCTAAGGCCTCTCCAAAAACCTCTTGAAGTTGATAAATGGTTTCAGCAAAGTAGCAGGATACAAAACCAACACACAAAAATCAGGAGCATTTCTATTCTCTAACAGTGAACATGCAGAAAGGGAAATCAAGAAAGCTTGCCCATTTACAATAGCCACCAAAAAAAAAAAAAAAAAAACTTAGGAATTGAGTTAACCAAGGATGTGAAAATCTCTATAACAAGAACTACAAACCACTGCTGAGAGAAATTGAAAAGGACACAAGAAAATGGAAAAATATCCCATGCTCTTGGATTGGAATAATCAACATAGTGAAAATGTCCATACTACCCAAAGTGATCTATAAATTCAATACAATCTCCATCAAAATTACAATGACATTTTTTTTCAGAAATGAAAAAAAAAAGCTATGCAGACATTTATATGGAATAACAAAAGACCACACATAGCCAAAGCAATTCTGAGCAAAAAATAAATAAATAAATAAAGTTGGTTGCAGAACACTACCTGACTTTAAACTATATTACAAAGCTATAATAACCAAAACAGCATGTTACTGGCATAAAAACAGACACACTGATCAATGGAAAAGAATAGAGAATCCAGAAATCAATCCACACACCTGCAGCTATCTGATCTTTGACAAAGGTCCCAACCCTATACACTGGGGAAGAGACTGCCTCTTCAGCAAATGGTACTGGGATAACTGGATATCAATATGCAGGAGAATGAAACTAGACCTATACCTCTCACCATATACTAAAATCAACTCAGAATGGATTAAATAAATATACACCCTGAAACAATAAAACTTCTTAAAGAAAACTTAGGAGAAACACTTCAGGAAGTAGGACTGGACACAGACTTCATGAATACGACCCCAAAAGCATGGACAACCAAAGGAAAAATAAACACATGGGATTATATCAATCTGAAAAGCTTCTGCACAGCAAAAGAATCAATTAACAGAGTTAAAATACCACCAACACTGTGGGAGAAAATATTTGCAAAATATACATCTGACAAAGGATTAATATCCAAATTATAAGGAACTGAAACAACTTTACAACAAAAAAACAAGTAACCCAATTAAAAAATGGGTAAAAAAGCTAAATAGACATTTTTCAAAGGAAGATATACAAATGGCCAACAGACACATGAAAAAATGTTCAACATCACTCAGCATTTGGGAAATGCAAATGAAAACCACACTGAGATACCATCTAACCCCAGTTAGCATGGCTAATATCCAAAAGACTGTGAACGATAAATGCTGGTGAGGTTGTGGAGAAAAAGGAACTCTCATACATTGTTGGTGGGACTACAAAATGGTTCAGCCTCTATGGAAAATGGTATGGAGTTTCCTCAAACAATTGCAGATAGATCTACCATATGACCCAGTTATCCCACTGCTGGGAATATACCCAGAGAGGAGTGGAAATCATCTAGTCAAAGGTATACCTGTTCCCCAATGTTCATTGCAGCACTGTTTACAATAGCTAAGAGCTGGAACCAGCCGAAATGTCCATCATCAGATGAGTGGATTTGGAAACTGTGGTATAGCTACATAATGGAATACTACTCAGCTATAAAAAAGAATGAAATACTGCCATTTGCAACAACATGGATGGACCTAGAGAGAATTATATTAAGTGAAACGAGTCAGGCACAGAGAGGAATACCACATGTTCTCACTTATTCATGGGAAATAAAAATAAATAAATAAATACATAAAAAAAACTGTAGGGCGGAGGGAAGAAGACATAGCCATTACCATTCCTTGAAGTTCATGCGACAAGAGAAAAGAAAGTAGATTGTTGGGAGGGAGCGGGGAGAGGGAGGAGGGACGGAGGTTTCTGTAATGGCCACAATAATCAACCACATTGTATATGAACAAAATAAAATAAAATTTAAAAATAAAATCAAATAAAATAAAGTGTTATTGGAAACGAAAAAAAGAAGAAAAAATAATGTCAATTGCCCAGTCTTTGGTGTTGTGTTATAGGTGACAAACCAGACTAAGACGTTCATCATTGTTCCTAGCATTAGCATTATCAGCCCGTCTGATTTTTCACATTTGATCATCTACAGTTTACTTCTTTTTATAAACAAAATGGAAGAATTACAAATGATTTCCAGAATGTACATCATATGTTGGCACGACTCTTAGGGCCATGCTCATTTAATGCAGGAGGCCATGTGACTGTATGATCATGGACAGGTTATTTTTGTGCTTCCGTTTCCACCTAGGTAAAATGGGAATAACAAAATCTTTTTTTCCTAGTGTATGAATTAAATAAAGTAAGGCAATTTGAAAGCAACTAATGTGGCACCTTAAAATTCTTTTGAAGGAAAAAATTAGTGAAGAAATTAAAGACATTTACTTTGTATTTCTATATGAATGTATGTTACTTTATTTCAGATACTTCTCACTGCTGTATTTATATGGTTGCACCTTAACTTTCAAATGGCTCCTCTATTTTTTATTTAATTTTTGTTTATGTAAAGATTCCCTAACTTTTAGCTATTTGATTTTTTTTTTTTACATATGTTAGCCCTCTTTCTAGATCATTAATACACATGAATTAAAACTCATCTACATATCTCCATGGTATTCTTCCTTCACCAAATTTCTTGTTTTTTATTGTTCTTTTCTTCAAACACTTCAAAAAGTTTGCTTTCTAAGATTCTGTATTCATAAAAACAGCAATCAAATGCTCTTCTTAAATTGGAAGCATCTCAGTAGGCATATTTTATGTGTCTCTAAAGCCTGACTTTATTCTATTCTGCCATTTATTTCTAATTTTGTGACAAAACATTTGGCAATTAATTTGATCTACCATGGCTTGCTACTTGCAAAAATCCCAGTTTAAAATTCAACACCATTCTGTGATTTTTTTCTTTAGCATTTAGAGTGAGTACCTTGCTATATACTCTCAAAGTAAATCTTCCAATCTTGTTCATGTGCACTGTTCACAGAAATATAAGTTCACATTTTCTTTTCTTTTTCTTTTTCTTTTTTTTTGTAGAAAACTAAGAGTTAAACCCAGTGAAGTTTCTTTTACAGTTAACACCTTCTCCATAACATTAACACACAAATGGAGGTTTTGTCCTTGGCCCTTCCTACCCCTGTAGTTACCAACACCCAAAAAAATTAAGACCAAAATCTGGTATTATCCATGTCCCAGGAATGAACTGGCCATTTTCATCTTTCAGACAATAGGACAAAATGAGAATTGGAATTTTCTATAATGTGTGATTGAGAAGTGATAATGATCATAGACATTGGCATCTTTTTTGTTTCTAAAATATCAACAGATTGGATCATATTCATGTACTTGTTTTTCATTCTTATTAGAGTATTTGGTATTGTACAGCTGCAGTTTAAATCTTTTTTCTCTTTTCTTCTCTTCTTCTTTCTCTCTGTCTCTCTCTTCCCTCCCTTCCTGCCTTCCATTTTTTTTTCTTTTCTTTTCTTTCTTTCTTTCTTTTGTGGGTGTATGGGTGTGCATGTGTGTGCACACATGTGCATTTTGGTCATTTGGTCAAGGCAGATTTTCTAATTTAATTAAAATAGATCCACACATGAAATAATTAAGTGAGGCCCTCTCTCTTGACTCTTTTAAGTATATTATTCACTTTGTCTAATTCTTCAATTTTCACATTTGTATTACTACTAAGGTTTTGGAGTTCAAGTGCCGATCCTTCACATTACTTTAGTAATAGACTAGAGGACAATGTACTGAGGTAGCATTAAAGTGTATTATACATAAATGGATTAAATGCTTTTCAAAGAGCCAGAAACTCATATAATCTCTCCTGAACTATAGTTGGAGATATTTTTTTCCAAAATAACTCTTATTATAAAAACCTGTCAAGCAAATTCCAAAATACCCACTTGTCCTCTATTCTTTCTAGAAAGAGATTAAAGATTTTAGGGAAGTGAATGAAATTTAGCCAGTTCCATAAGAGAACATAGCTTGGATTTTATACTCACAGCATAACAGCACAAAAACAAGGCTGTTCTTTTAATCTCCCAAACTTTCTCTCTGGGAGCAACCTGAAAATTTTCAACTTTCACCAAAACCATTGTAAAAGGTGTTTCCATCTACAGGATCTCTTCATTTCTGTTATGAATCACCCATAGCTGGACTTGTCTAAGCCTAAAAGAATACTTTAAGCAGCAAAGCCAGACAGTTCTTACTAGATTTCCTGAAAACTCAGACTTTACTAAGTAAGGTTGAGTTTCACTCCTTTCACCCTGGTGAAATCCCAAAACTTTTAGATTTATATCGCACATTGAAGACAAAGTAGCAGCATATCAGGTTTTTCTGCTCCAGAAAATAACAGTTTCTAATTAGGAACTTTGCAACTATAAACCACTTGAAAAAATATTTAGGCCAACTCCTACATCTGGCATTTTTCCTTCAGTTGAGATCAGGCCTCCTCACTTTAGATGAATAAACACTATCTCCGCTTATGAGTTAAGGCTCCGTTCCAAGCTCTGGGACTTCCAACTCCCCTCACTATAAAATGTGACCCCAGTCACACTCTTCCCAGGAATGCTGTGCTATCTTAATCAAATGTTCTCATGCGTGTCAGGATCGTCAAAGGGACATATATCTCATTCTGGCTCTCTATACTTATTTGTCTTATCTGGAACTGTGGAACAAACTACAATAGTTTATCCTAACTTGTGGTTTATTATGTCTTGAAAAATCCAACAGCATTTATTGATGTGGAAAAGGTTTTATAGTGGTAGAAAAAAGAGATAATGATAATAGCTGACATTTATTGAACACTTAACTTGTGCCAGCCACCGTTTTAAGTGCAGTGTAGCATTCTATCCTTAATTTGAATCCACCAAACAGCCCTATGAAGTAGAAACTACTCTTTCCATTTTTCTAGAGGAGAAATTTTAAATTTAGAGAGTTTAGGAAACTACCCCCCCTCCCCAAAGTTTCCCAGCAAGAAAATTATAATTCTAATGCAAATGGTTTGGTTTCAGAAGCTTTGACTTTAAATATTATATCATTTCCTTCCCAATAACTGAAGAGCAAACATACTTGCTTTGCAATATCTGAAATCATATGATGTACATTATTCAATCTAAAAAAAAAAAGACAAAAGAAAGAAAACACTAAATAATTTTGAAATATGTTGCCCTCACTGACATAAAACATGAAAAAGGCTGTTAAAGGAAACTAATAATACTTTAACTTAGGAAAGTTTTCCTGAATTCCATAGAGAATCAGTCAATGTATTCTATATTTAAAATTATCATGTTATCACATTAAAAGATCAGGCAATATCAGTAAACAAAATATTTACAATTATTTTAAGAATATCTGATACAAATATGTAAGGCTGACAGTCACCCCATTGGGTTCTGCCAAAGCTATGTTGAAACATAGAGTAGGAAACTACTTCCTTTCCCTATATAAACCTAAAAAAAAAAGTTTCAAGAGAGCAAGAAAAAGTTATCTTTAAAAGAATCACTTTTATAAAACCAACATAGGGCCGAGCCCATGGCGCACTCAGGAGAGTGCCGCGCTGGGAGAGCAGCAATGCTCCCGCTGCGGGTTCGGATCCTACATAGGAATGGCCGGTGCACTCACTGGCTGAGTACCAGTCACGCAAAAGACAAAAAAAAAAAAAAAAAAAAAAAACATAACCTTAGTTATAATCATAAAGGGCCAGAGGATGAGTTCATGAACAACTGAACAACAGTTTTCCTGGAGACAGGGAAGGGGGTTCCACATTACACTTATGCAGAGACTGAAATACCCAAGAAAAGGTAGAAATGCTCTTAACCTTTTTCCTTTACAATTTTCATGTTAGCTTTGAACTTTTCTATTCCTTTCCATGATAATTTTAAGATCCATTAGAAAGCATCTGATATTGTAAGCACTTATAAAGAGTGAAATTATCTCCATCCATCAACTCAGTGTATAACAGAACAGCAACAATTAGAAGATAGTGAAAAAAGGACAGATAAATGCAAATACAGTTCAGAGGTGGAATCCAGGTATAATCAGGCTTTATTTAATTTGTACACCAAAGGCACAGCTGCTAGACCTGTGTCCACTGCCAATTCCTCACAAAAGACACCAGAACAACCCATTGATGAAGCAAAGTTGAATTTCTTACTGAAGGGAAAGTGCCACCAGGAGACAGTCTTAGCAGCATCTTAGAAGGTAGGCGGTCAGGGGTGGATGCTTATAGACTTGCAGGGTCTGTGCTGTAGTGGTTTAAGCATGTTTTTTTTAATGCAGAGATCTGATTAGAATTGGCCAATGTTCTTGATATGAAAGCTTAGAACTGATGGACATAGCAAGATGAAGATCATGAAGAGAGAAGTCATGAGTAAGTGTTGCCACAGTTGACCATCTTTTGTCTTTGGAAGGGGCTTATTTACCCAGGTGAGCAATATGTTGTCCTGAGAAGGTGACTGGTTGAGCAGTGCATTATTCAGATAAACTCATCTTCAGGAAATTCTTAAAGCAAGCAATGAAATTACTTGTTCTGAGAAGGGATTTGGAGACTTATCTTTTTGGCAATAATTTGGGGAACAAATAATAATTTGGGGAACAAATGATAAACTCGCATTGCTATAAGTGATTTTAATTCTTAATCTGATAGCTAAGATATGGGGCAATGAGCAACCCCGGTTTTTAACCTTATACCTCATAATGACTAAATACTTTCACATTTTAACCATTTTTATTTTATTTTATTATTTATATTTAACAGCTTCATTGGGGCATAATGAATATGAACAGGATTGCACATAGTTAATGTGTACAATTTGATGAGTTTGGACATAAAAAAAACACTTATGATACTATCAACACAATCAAAATAATAGATATATTCAAAACCTCTCAAAGTTCTCCTGTCCTTTCATTTATGTCTTTTTTTTTCTTTTTTTTAAGATTAAAGCTAGGCTCCCCCCAATGGTAAAGAAAATTAAAAAAAAATAAAAATAAAGGAAGGAAGGAAGGAACGAAGGAACGAAGGAAGGAAGGAAGGAAGGAAGGAAGGAAGGAAGGAAGGAAGAAAAAAGACCTGATTTAAAAAAAGTTAAATAGTGTGGTCAAGGTCACAAACTAGAAAGCTCCAGACCTAAAATAAAATCTAAGATGACTGGCTTCAGACCACATGTCCACTAGTATACTAAGAATTAACACCACACCTGGTAGATAATGAGACATGGCCTTGAGAAAAGAATACCTAAGGACTCATTGTGTTGATATAGTAACAACAAGGGAAAAACTTAAATTAGCCTAAATGATGACAAACTATATTGTGATTTTTCTTAGGCAAATATATTCCCACAGTTGCTTTGCCAACAGGTTTTGAATTTTAGCTATTATTCATACGATCTACACATTAAAGATAACTTATTGCTATTTGCTAACTTAAAAATTTAAATTCCATAATTTAGGAGACTATTAGTACATTACTTTTACACACATGTAAAAGATATATTTTCACTCTTTGTGCCTTTTTCTCATGTGCTCTGAAGAAAGGAGCTCTTTTTTTAAACCCTTTTTGGTCATCTAGCCAACCTCAGACCACACTTTGAGAAGCATGGTAGGGAAATGATCAGGACACACACAAGAAGAAAAATAGAGTTAAAAGGGAGATCTCAGGATTACGAGGACATTGAATATAAACCACTGACAACTAGTAGGGAGGATGAGGACATTTGGACCTCATAGAGAATTTTAAATAGGAAAGATACAGAAGTAAAGATAAATGCAACAGCTATGTCTAGTTTCTCTGGGAAAAAACTAAGACATAATGTTTATTAACACAACCCTTGTCTCCTATAGCAATTACAAGTTACAAAAACAAAGAAAGCATGTCCAACCAAACCTATGTAACTTGTGAAAAGCAGAAAACTCAGCCAGCTCACATCAATCAGACTCAGACATATAATTTATTCTCCCTCAAACCGCATTTGTATCATCTTGGAATGCAGGCACTGCCAATCAACAAAGGCTAATAATGGTACAAAAACAGCACAATGAAATAGATTCACCTGACTGACTGAATTTTGGCAGATAAATTCCCCTAGAATTAGTGTGCATGTTTGTTTGTAGTAACTAAAAAACACTAAAATTGTTAAAAAGCACAGGATATGACAGTATAATATAAAAGGCCTGTATCAAAGAGATGCACATATGGAAGAGAATGACAGGGCCATGATATTGCTTATTTTAGGAGCATTTTGAAACTAGATCCCAAACATATTAGCTGGAAAATAAATTAGTGCATGGGACTGTGTTGTCAAATGGCCCTTATGAGCAAAAATTTGTATTAAAATTAAAAAAAAAATTTGCACAGCACGTAATGAATGAATGTGCTCTGATATATCTTCAAATGTAGCTTGTAGATTAATATGACACTTTAAAGAAATAGCAAGTTAATTTTAAGTTATTCAATAACTATTCTCAACCATGGGGAGAAAGGGTGCTTGGGAAATTGTTCATCTCCCTTCGTCCCTTTCCCTCTCTTCCAGCAGTACTCTAAAATGTCCAGCCACATGAGGCCGATCAGGATAAATGAATCTCAATTCTGAGACTTTTTTGAGGTACTGAAGGCGTCACCTTTCTTTTTTTCTGTCAAATATGAGTGAGGAAGGTTGTAGTCCTGAATTCCATTGGGACTATAAGAGGAGAGTCAGCTTGAGAAGTCAGCACTCAGAAAGCAGAGACCAAATGCAGTGTAGGAAACCAGGACCAGTTCCCAGCACTGAAGTGCTGTCTTAAGGTTCATCTCAAGCTAAGGGTACTTCTAGAATGTTCATTAGCCTGGAACAATCCTTAATTTTTCTTTTTGTTAATTAAAGCTTCCTGTTACAAACAATCAATACTATCTTGATACATAGTGATCAATTATCTCAATCAAGTGCACAGAAACAACAAATCACGGAACTCAGATGTTTACAGTTGGTATTTGTTGAACTCCCTTCTCTACCTGTGTGTGTAATTGCAATTCTCCATATGCATTCTGTGTAACAGTAGCATTGTACAATTTTAGACAGGGTGGCAAGTTCAGTCCTCACAGAAGACATGATTTGGGGGAAAACAAATAAAGGAAGTAAGCGTTGACAAGGAGGGTATCTGGGAAAGACTAGTTCAGGCAGAGAGAGCATCAAAGGCAGTGAATTGCAGGTGGTATGTTGCCTTGACTACTTAGAGATTAGGGAGAAGCCGAGTGTTGATAGAGGGGAGCCAGGACAAGGAAGATCAGTAAGACATGACCCGAGTGAGGTAACAGCAGTCCCATGGCAGAGCAACATTCAGCATTCAGATTAAATCCACTCTGAGCGAAATCATTCAACAATAGGGGCAGTAATGTTCAAAATGATGTTGCTGGATTAGGGTCATGTAAATGGAAATCAGACTCTAGGGAAGAAATCAGGGGGCTGGGCACAATAAACAAGAAGTGAGATCAAGAATTGAATTCAGCACAGAAACAGTAGATAGAATCAACTGCAATATGCAAGTCAGGACCAAAAAGATTCAGTTAGGTTGTCAAGTCATTATTTCAAGGTTGTCGGTTCCTTTAAGGATGATTTCGGTTCTTCAAAGCAAGGTAAAGCCTTTAGATATGTTAAGAAATGTCATAGGTCAGATGAGAAATAATGAATTCCACTAACATATTCTAAAAAAAGGAAAATGACAGAGGACCTTAAAAGTCTCATTGCTTAGTATATTCTAACTGCACTTACATGAAACATTAACCCTTGTGCTGTTTCTGCTGGCTTTACATGATATTGATGGTAGAAATGAGAGAAAAAATACATAAATGTACCTTCACATTTTTTAGATCACATCACTGTCAATGTAGAGATTACATGAAATGAATGTGTTTCCTGGGATCACTCAATTCCTTGATAGAATCAAAAGCAGAAGGCATTGATTTGACAGAAAGAAAAATGAAAAGAGCATCTGTAGAACTTCAGTACCTTTGAACATCAGCAATCACTCCAACATTTATCTCTCTCCTGACACGTCCTTTCAGATGAGCCACTGTTATTGGACATTGTCAAATAGAAAAACTCCATGAAAGAATCAGCTGTAAAATTTCCAGAATAGAGAGGTAGGAAAAAATTAATACAATGCATTACAGTGAAATCTATTCTTTGTCAGATAAAGCCAACCAAATGAACCAATCCATTATGAGAACTAGTTACTGTGTATGAGTAATACGTATGATGAAAATAAAAAATAGAAACTAAGGACATTTTATATATAACCTACCACTACAAGGATTGAGAAAGGGGAAGAGGACTCATGCATACACATTCTCATATAAACACATACATTTATAAAGAGTGAAGCAATTTGAATTGTGTCAATTAGTAAATAAAGTGAGATTCTTAAAATTACTAGCAGACATGAAATTATCCTGTCTTGATCATGAAGTCTTTCTCCTGAGCAAATGACCTTTCACAATCTTTAGAGGTAGGCACAGCTATAATTAGATTTGGCCACTGGAATTAAGCAGAAGTGCTAAGCTATGTTTTTCTTTTAAGAGCTTTTAATGAGGCCTTTAATAAGTGACTTGATTTGTCATGTTACTCTATTTTTCATTGCTCAATAACTATCAACATTTGAAATGTGGCTCCTCTGTCAACCTGTACCTCAGAATGATTATCACATGGAGAAGAGCAACCACTAACCTGAAATGGACAAGTAGGAGGAAAGAAAACACACCTTGATCATTTCAGGATGCAGGTGTTTTAAGGTTGTCTGCTATTAAAATATAACTTAGTCTTTTCCAAGGTTATACTCCTCATAATTTGATTATTGTATTTCAACAATTGTGATACTAAAACTACAAAAGAAGGAAACCATCCAAAAATAATTATAAACATCTGTCTCCTAAGATGACCTTTGTTTGATTTAGTAAGTACATTTATGCCACTGGGCTAGTGTACGCAGCACGTGGACACACACACACACACACACACACACACACACACACACACACACACACACACACACACACACACACACACACACACACACACACACACACACACACACACACACACACACACACCCCAAAACAGCAATGAAAACAGGAAGACTGAAAGAAGCATTCTCTTGGTAATGGTTCTTTTATTAAAGAAAAAACCTGAAAGAGCATTTGTCATGACTGTTATCAAAGAAAGACATTAGATTCAGTGTGAGGAATATTGGAATTATCACCCAGTGCAGTCTGAAGTTTCATATATACAAAAAAGAAAAAAGTAAAAAGAAAGAAAAAAGTCTCCTGAACAAATATTTCTGTCTACTTTTTGTTTTATGTACTAGTTCTCTCAAATATCAAAGTTATTGCTTTCTTTCACCAATATTTATGGAAAATTCATACAGTTCTAGCTGCAAAGCTGTAAAAATTTGAAAACGTAATATAAAACTTCTAGGCCTCTGTATCACTAATACACAAATATACAGAACTGAACTTGTTAGACCAGGAAGTGTTGCTGTGTTGAATGTCAGAGTATATGTGCATTGGTCTAATGGAAGATAAATAAAATGGATGCATCATATAATTTTCCTCACACTAGGGATAAAATAAGTACTGACATTCCCAGAGCAGACAAAACAAAACTTCAGTCCTAAAGTTTATAGGCCCTAGTCTTGGCAGTTGTCTTTTGAAACCCATGAAAATGTACTTTAACTGATAACATGGAGGAACATAGCTTTTCCTCATAAAACATTTTAAAAGTTTCACTAGAAGAAAAGATGTCAGAGCAAGACTGTGATTGGGCAGAGAGGTTTTTCTTCTACGTTCCTCCTGCCCCAGGTATTAAACATTTTCTGTTGTGGGCCACTTACTGTATGCACTTAACCGTTTGCACTCACTGTATGTACTTAACATCTCAGTGGATCTTAATGTATTCCACTTTCTAAGTCCAACTCAGAAATTTTTAATTAAATTCCTCCAAAGCAGCTCACCCCAGGAACTACCATAAATAGACATGGAAAATATAGTCTCCCCTTTTAAAATTTTGCCAGTATAAGAATTCAATGCACTTGGTGAGCTGATTAATGTCAAACTTGAAACTACTTAATACCCATCACACTTTTTTCTTTTCCATGAATCATAATTTTTAGAACTAGCCTTATTATAAAGAAGAATACAAGTGTGGTCTTTATGTTTATGTCATATTGAGAATTACCGGGTTCTGTGGTAGGTAATAAAATTTTCTTTAAATAAAAATGATTAAAATTGGTAAATGGTCATTAAAGAAATATTTCTTTTTACTTTCTTCTATTTGCCTTATACACAGTGAGGAATTTTAAGTCCAATTATAGTTTGAGTCATGAAAATATCTTAAGCACTATCTCTGTATGTTATGGTCTGAATGTGTCCCCCCAAATTCATCTGTTGAAAACTTAACTCCCATTGTGCTGGTGTTTGGAGATGCCACCTTTTGGGAGGTGTTTAAGCCATAAGTGCTCTGCCTTCATGAATAGGTTAATGCCATTATAAAAAGGGCTCACTGGAGGGGGTTTCCTCTCTTCTGCTCTTCAGCACTGGTTTTCTTTTCACTCTTCCATCCCTTCTGCCATGTGAGGACACAACATTCTTCCCCACCGGAGGATGCAAGTTTCAAGGTGCCACTTGGGAGCAGAGAGCAGCCCTCACCACACAGCTGAACCTGCCAGCAACTTGATCTTTGCCTTCCCAGTCTCCAGAACAGTGAGATATAAATTTCTGTTTCATAAATTACACAGTCTTAATTATGTTGTTATAGCAACACAAAAGGGAATAAGTCATTGTCGTTTATTTCATTATTTTATTTTTTAGAGGAATGTATTTATTTTATGTTTAGGTATAACTTAAACAGTGTGGTAGGCAGTATAACGTCCCCACAAAGATGTCCAAATTTTAATCTCTGGAACTTGTGAATATGTTATCTTACAAGGCAAAAGGGAATTGTAGATATGATTAAATTAAGAATCTTAAAATGGGGAGATTATCCTGTATTATCTGGGTGGAGATAATATAACCACAAAGATCCTTATAAGATGGAGGCAGGGGAGGCAGAAACAGACATGGAATTGTCACAGTGGAAGCTGAGGTCACAATAATGCAGCCATAAGCCAAGGAATGAGGACAGCCTGTAGAAGCTGAAGAATTCAAGAAACACATTTTTGGTTAGATCCTCCAGAAAAAATATAACCTTTGATTTTAGCCTCGTAAAAAACATTTCAGAGTTCAGACCTCCAGAACTTAAGATAATAAATTTGCGTTGTTTTAAGCCACTAAGTTTCTTGCAGTAGCAATAGAAAATCAATACACATACAGTAACATGTACATACCTTAAGATAACAGTTTAACAAATGTATGTGTGTACATTATATATGTATATACACATACATACATATACACACATATACACATATATATATATAAAACTCCCCACATAACTTCTACCCAGATGTAAATATAGAACATTTCCAGTATCCCAAATAAAAATCTACTTTTAAAATAATAAATAAAATGGAATATCAAAATATGACCAGTTAACAAAACATTATCATAAACATTATCAGCTGAGAGAAATGAAAAAAAAAGTAACACTTTTTATAGAAACAATAGGTGGAATAAAAATTGGCTAGACATATCTGAAGAGAGAATCAGAAAGGATAGACTTGAGGAAATCTAGGAAGGAAACATACAGAAAATATGAAAACCAGTTAAAGAACAAGAAAAAGTGGACATATAAAATATATACAATTCCAGAAGGAAAAATAGAGGATAAGAAAGAAGGACTTTTTGAAAAGAGAAAGGCTGATGATTTTCCAGAACTGATCAAAGTTACATATTGTCATATTTAGCTAAACATAAGCTGTGCAGATAAACATCAATTCTTCCCAAAATTTATTTTAACGAATTGGCAGGACACCAAAGAAACATAGCAGATCTTAAAGGTGAAGCTAAAAGAAAGATTATTTGTAAAAGAATGATAGACTTACAACACGTTTTTTCAAAGCAAAAATAGTAGCCAGAGGACAGTGGATTGATATCATTAAAATATGAAAGAAAAAATTTATCTATCTATTTGAAAAATACCTCATCCCCAGAATTTGTTTCCTCCCTTCTTTGCTTCAGAGCATAGCTAAATTTTACTTCCTTATCTCCTTTGTAATTATGTAATACCGTCAGAGTAGTTCTGGTCAGTGAAATGTTGAACAAACAGAAGTTAACTACCTCTGGACAAAGCTTTTTAAGAAATAGATCTTCTTAATGCTGTCTTTTCCTTTCCAACAGCTTCTTGCAAATAATATCAAGGTATAAAGGACAAACAGCCAAACATGGCATGAGCCTCAGTTACTGAATACACATTTTATGATCTACCTGCCAACAAAAGATACACACTTTGGACTCTTAGTTACGTTTTGTTAGATTTTAATAAGTCTTTTTTGAACCTTTATTTGTATAACCAAGTGAATCTATTTTTCAAGAAAGGAATAAACAAACGATGGCTACATAAAACAATATAAAAATGTTTATGATGAGTATTTATAAAAATAATTAAAATACTTGAACACTATTGAACAAGATAGAATTTAAAAATATGAACTAATACATTTTAAGTTATTTTTTTAATTGTGAAGACAATACAATGAGATGCTGCTTTTGTTTAACATGTATTATTGAGAACTTACAACATTCTAGTCATAGTTCATAGAATGTAATTCTTCATGAAGCTGATGTTCTAGTAGCAAATTAATGTTTCTAGGGTAACCACCAAAGTAATAGAAATAGAGTATATAATTTAAAACTAATAGAGGAATAACAACATAGGTTGAAGAAAAAACCTTCAGTGACTTTAACCTATATAAAATGAGGCAAAAAGAAAAAAAAAAAAAAGAATGGGACAACTATGAAGCATTAAACAAGATAGGCAAAACATTTTCAAAATAACAGTAATCATAATAAATATAATAAATATAAATGAGTAAAGTTGATGTTAAAAAACAAAGGATGTCTCTAAGAGAAAAAAAATTATATCAATAAATGCCTGTATCAAAAAGATGAAAGATCTCAAGAAAGCAACTTAATGTTACATCTCAAAGGACTGGAAAATGAAGAGCAAACTAAGCCCAAATACAGCAAAAGGAAGGAAATAACAAAAATCAGAATGGAAATAAATGAAAGAGAGACTAGAAAAACAATAGAAAAAAATCAGTGAAACTGAGTTGTATTATTTAGCTAGCCTAAGAAAAAAGATAAATTACTCAAATAAATAAAATAAGAAATGAAAGAGGAGACAATACAATTGGTATCACAGAAATACAAAGGATGGTAAGAAACTATTATGAACAATTATCGGCCTGCAAATGAATAACCAAAAGAAATGGATAAATTCCTAGAAACATATCACCTACCAAGACTGAATCATGAAGAAATAGAAAATTTGAGCAAGTAAGGAGACTGAATCCGTAATAAAAAGTCTCACATCAAAGAAAAGTCCAGAACCCAAAGCCTTCATTACTGAATCCTACCAAACATTTAAAGATCCAATATCAGTTCTTTTCCAACTCTTTTCAAAAATTGAAGAAAGAATGCTTCCAAACTCATTTTATGAGGCTAACATTACTCTGACAGTGAAATCAGACATGGTTTAAAGACTTAAATCTAAGACCTGAAACTATAATACTCCAAGAAGAAAACACAGGGAAATGCTTCTGGATGTAGGACTGGGCAAAGACTTTATGGATAAGACCTCAAAGGCACAGGCGACAAAAGAAAAAATAAAGAAGTGAGATTATATCAAACTAAAAATTTCTGCACAGTAAAGGAAACAATCAATACAGCAAAAAAGTACTTGCAGAATGGTAGAAAATATTTGCAAACTTCAAATCTGACAATGGATTAATATCTAGAATATACAAGAAACTCAAACAACTAAATAGTAAAAAACAAAACAAACAAACAGAAAAACCCAAATAATCTGACTAAAAATTACACAAAGGATCTGAATAGAGATTTCTCAAAAGAAGACATACAAATGGCCAACATTTATGAAAAAAAAAAATGCTACACATCACTAATCATCAGAGAAATGCAAATCAAATCATCTAATCCCAGTTATACTGTATACGATCAAAAAGACAGAAAATAACAAATGCTGGCAAGGATGCAGAGAAAATGGAACCATTACACACTGTTGGTGGGACTGTATATTAGTGCATCCATCATGGAATACAGCATGGAGCTTTTTCAGACAACTACAAATAGAACTACCATATGATCCAGCAATCCCACAACTGGGTATGTACCCAATGGAACGGAAATCATCATGTCAGAGGGATACCTACACTCCTATATTTACCACAGCTGTATTTACAATAGCCAAGATATTAAACCAACCTAAATGTCCATGGATGAATGACTGGACAAAGAAAATGTGATTTGTATACACAATAGAATATAACTTATCCATAGAAAAGAATGAAATTCTGCCAATCACAGCAGCATGGATGAGTTTGGAGAAAATTATGTTAAGTGAAATAAACCAGTCACAGAAAGAGAAATACCACAACCTGTCACTCATAAGTAGGAACTAAAAATAAGTAAATAAGTAATAATAATAATAATAACAATAATAAGAAAGTTAAGCTTTCAGGAGAGAGCAGAACTGTGGTTACCAGAGGTGGGAAAAGGGAAATTGAAGGGGGATAATTAGAGGTTGGTTATGGACACAAACAGCTAGATAGGAACAATAACTTCTGTTGGTGTATAGTCAAACTAGACATCTTTAATAAACAATAATTTACTGCACGTTTTTAAATGACTAGAAGAGAGGAGATCGAATGTGTTCACCACAAAGAAATGATTAAGTTTTGTAATGATGAATATGACAATTGGTGATTTGATCATCACACATTGTATATATGTATTTAAATATAACTCTGTACTCCACAAATATGTATAATCAATACATTGAAGTAAAAAATAATAATAATAATTAAACAAAGCCAGACAAGGACATTACAGGATATTGACAGGCCAATATCACTGATGAACACACATGCAAAAAATTCACAACAAAATACTAGCAAACCAAATTCAACAGCAAATTAAAAGGTTCATTCACCATGATCAGTTGGGATTTATCCCTGGGATTCAAGGATAGTTCAACATATGCAAATAAATTTATGTGATACATCATATTAACAGTACAAAAGACAAAAACCATATGATTATCTTACTAGATGTAGAAAAAGCATTTAACAAAATTCAACATCTTTGTACGATCAAAACTTTAAACAAATTCAACATAGACAGATAATAGAATTGCCATCTATTCATATATCTACTGTCCCTGAAAGCAGGGACTAAATCGGTTTTACAGGATGTTTCATCCCCACTCTCTGGTACAATCCCCGTCTCTTGGCACATGACCACATTTGTTGTTTGTGTGAATAAGTAAATATTACTTATTTATTTTGCTCAGTTATGTCATATCATGTTGTTAATTCATTCCCTTTGAAATACACCCTGAAATTTAGGTAATTCCCAGGTAGCAAAGATTTTATGGAAATTAAGTTGTAGAATTAAGAAAGCCCACCTAAATAGAATAGAAATAGAGCGACACTTCATAATGCATCAAAACATGAATGGTGGAACCTCAAATTTAAATTCCATATACTTGGACATAGACTATAAAGATATGTGAACAATTTGGAATTCACGTTTTGACACATGTGGAATGATGTTGGGAATCCAAGGTCACAAACATCCTGAGTATGTTGTTTCTTCCCTCCTTTATATTCAGTATATTCCACATAGCTTATGGTATAGAAATTCTTATTGTAATCTGATGCCATTGCATGTATTATTATAGATTTACTAACATTTTTTTAAAATGTGTGAATAATTACAACATGTTCGTGAGCATACTAATTCTTCAGGAATAAGGATGATTTTTGAATCTTTATCATAGAGTATCATAATGAAATTTCTCCTCTACTGATACTAAAGTTTCCTAAGTTAGGTAGTTTTTATAAATCTGAGCAAACTTGGTTCAGTATGAAGCGTGATATCAGGATAAGAGTCTGTATTTCAGTAACTTCAAAATTGCTTAACTTTTGTAGATGCTTCTTAAGTAGTGAAAACACAAACATGCTTTTCACAAAGCACTTTTCCTTTCATATATGTACAATATTCTCACTGTAGCAGATACATTGCTACCAGTATTTTCTGCATTATTTCCTAAAGACAATCTAAATCATCAAAATAGTGTTTTTTGAAAGAACAATGTGATGTCCAGAAAGGTTTATGAAACTTTTAAAGTCTGATTTAAACACTTTTGTGCAATAAGACTATGAATAGAAACCCTAAAATCTTTGAGTTTGGGTTTGAATCTCTGAACTCATGAATTTCAAGTGACATTAAATTGGCCCATATGGTACCATGGCTAGGTAATGTAACCCTCGATCGTTGTAAGTCAAAGAATGTTTTTACATGTTCCTAAAGAATCCCTGATATAATGAAAAAACAAAAGCAGAAGCATTTTCTGCAGAAGCATTCATTTTTGCTCATAATAAAAAAAACCTTATGGATTTTAGTGCATGGTCTTGAATACTGCTGTGCTTTATTGGTTTTTAATCCTAAAAAAAGGCATCCTTCCAGGGGACAAATGAAGAAAACAGCAACACCCAATCCTGAATTAATGACTGATAATCAAGACCATCTCCCATTAATTTAAAGACCCATATGTTGCACAACAACTTAATAATGAGAAATATTTATTTGACTGTCAGCCATATTGATCTGTCTATAAAGAAATCCAATTTAATGTTCTCTGTGGTGATAATTAAGTTTATTTAAGAAAAAGGAGGACCAAAGTCTGACCAACAAACTGTATTGCAGGCAAGTTTTAAGAGTCTAATGAATACCAAAATCAGTTTATTATTGATCAGATGAAAGTTTATTCAATCACCATATCTCTGCTGGTTATTTAAAAGGTTAACAGTATATACATATACATATGTATATGTGTATATATATATAATAGAGTAATAATTTCAGTGCAGAAAGTTATGAGGCAGAAGCATATTTCAAAGGAGAAAATTTGAAAATCAAAAGCGATTTTCGATGCCTCAGATTTACATGACAGGTTTCTTATTCTGTATTTAATCCATTCTGCTACCTTGTGCCCTGCTCTAAAATATGCTGGGTGAACCTCTCTCCTAGAATTTAAAAAAAAAAAAAAGCAAAACAAAACAAAAAGCCCATCATTCCTAGGAAGATGAGCCTGTTGAGAACAGAGCAAAAAAGAGAATTACTAAGTCCTGACGGTGTTTTAGTTGCAGGCTACTATGATTCTTTTTTATTACTAAGAGTTTTTTTCTCTATTTTTTCCCTGAAGTCCAAAAGGAGGGTTTAGCAAGAGTGAATAAATGAATCTGTGTCTAAGCAAGGCATTTGCTTAGACAAGGTACATGCAAAAAATGAATATTAAATTATCTAAAAAAATTCAAAAAGAAAAAGTCATTCCTCACTTTTTTCTCAATGATCTGGAGATTTCATACATAGTAAGATTTGCAATAAACTAAGCACCTTTGTAAATTCCTTTTTTCTATAGCACGTGAAGTCCATCTGCATAATGCACTGTGCATAGAGACTAGCTGGGCACCAGCAGCTCAGTCAATGGCAAGGTTAATGGTGACGGCAAGAGTGATGGCTAAGACTGAAGATGGAGAGGCAATAATGAAGTGCTGGCTTTTTAAAAATCTAAATGGAACTATTTTAAGTAAAATTCTCACCAAATACACTTGGACAGCAATTTTCTGAAAATGCAGAAATCTGTCATGATTGGGATTTTTAGCCTAGATTCCTATCTGTAAATGCATGCACATTTTGCTATTTGTGATCAGTGAATCATAGTATGCATCAATGTCAAGGAAAAGGTAAAGATTAAATTGTTGAAATTTTGAAAGTATTTGATCCAGAAACAATAATAACTTAACCTTACAAAATTTGGACCTGTGGATTTCATGGGTGAAATGCAGCAGAATTTGACAGGTACAGAATATTTTCCAATAGTGTATAAATGAAAGCTAAAAATACTCAATATTATAATGGTGCATTACAGTCACAAAGCTATGTCAAGCACATCATTTCATTGGTGCCATTAAAACAATTAGGTGGTGTTATTATTCCTACTTTCAAGATGGGAAAATTGAGGCTCTTATTTTAGTCACTAAATATTAATGGGATAATTTTAAGTTATTAGGTTTACTTTTTTCTCTCCTCTATATACTAGTAAATCTATGTGATATTTTACAGTACTTCTGCAGAAACGTTCGTGGTGAGGAAGCACGAGCAAACTTACATTTACAAGAAGATATCCATATTGATCTTAACTATTGACTAGTTGTCTTCCTATGGACCCTCTGACTTCAATCCTCTTATCAGAAAATTCAGAAATAAAATACTTACATAATAAAGACTTTATATCAGTTAATATATAGTCTGTGAACAAGCATTTTTACGTATTTTAGAGTGATTTACAGTATTAAAATATATTTGTGCACTTTCTGTAAGGAGAATAAGAATGCATGGATTCCCTAAAAGATATACATCATTGGCACCACTCAAAGTGAACCATCAGGAATGATCCCGTCATACACCCCTGTTTATCTCTGTCTCTCTAAAGTCTGAGCCTCATTGATCATCAATTTTTGTCTGATTTCTCCTGCCTGTAATGGCCGAAGTATATTAATCTGACCCAATCTATAGCCCACTCATAACTTTCCACAGTACTCTTAATGACTCTATGTGATCAACAGATACTATTAGAACTTTTCTTTCCCTTCTATGACTTCAAAGAAATCCTTCTGTCTTCTTGTGCATGCTTCCCTTGTAGTCTTGTGAGTTAAGGGCTATTTGTTTGGGGTTGTTTTGTTTTGTTTTGTTTTTGTTTGGTGGTTGTTGTTTTGTCAGACTTCTCTTAACTTAGGGCCAGGTGACAGAGACATCTCGTTCAGGCCACTTTCCCCTTTGCTTATATAAAAAAGGTAAAGAGAAGAACAAGGAACATGCGCATATATACCAGTGGTGTCCTATTGAAACTGACACCATGATCTCCCCCATCTACCCACCCTCCCTGTGGTCCTACCAAGTCCTCTGCCATTCATTGAAGACTAGAATTCTTGTTTCAAAGTTTTCTATTCCAACCTTTCTCCTGTCTTCATTCCCAGTAAAGTAAGTAACTAATCAATGCACTGCCCTCCCAAATTCTCCAATATTTCCCCCCTGTACTCCAAAACCTCACCAATCTCCAAAATAATAACTTCATACCTCCTAGTCTTCACCTACATCTCCTTTCCTTTTAATTCGCTGACTATAGTACCATTTCTGCTACAATTCCTTCATGTTATCTAGACCATAGCATGGACAAGCTCTTTTATTATTATTATGATTTTTTTAAAGGCCACATAGTAAATGTTTTAGTCATTGTAGGCCATAAAGATTCTGTCACAATTACTCAAATCGGTCATACATACATATGTTTATCACATGTAATAAATGAGTGTGGCTGTGTGACTTGAAATTCAGGTTCACAACATTCAACTTGGCTGCTAGTCACCCTTAATGTCTCTAATGCCAGTGTCTCCCCTATATGAATAACAATGGGCAGGAATGACAAAGAGGCCAGATCATTGGAGTTGAAAATTTTGGTCAAATAAAGACAAAAGTGATTATAATGATGCACAAAAACGAGTGCGTAGTGTATATAACTGAGTGGGTTTTATATTTACAGTCTTTAGGTTCCAAATAAAAATTAAAATTTAACGTATCTTAATCAGTTGGGAGCCTTTCAAAATAGAGCTTAGGCCTTCCTTGCTGGCCTCGGAGAAGCACACTGCCCTGAGTTCTACAGCTGCAAGGAAATGAATTCTGCCAACAACCATGTGAGCTTAGAAGAGGATCTGGAGCTTCAGGTGAGATTGTGTCCACAGCTAACACCTTTGCTGCAGCTTTGTGAGACCCTGAGTAGAGGGTCTGAGCTATGCCAAGACTCCTGACCCATAGGAACTGTGAGATCATAAATGAGGGGTTTTTTATGTGATATGTTACACAGCCCTTCCCGCTCCCCCAATTAATATAACTGCTAATGCTCCCGTAATAAACTTTGTTAACTAAAATACCATTGGATATTCTCTCTTTTAGCTTCATACCTGTACATTCCCTCCTCACTTGCTTCACTGTCACCCCCAGTTCAGTGACGAAAAAGGAGAGTAGGAGAGATAAAGTGGCAACATTTTCCACCACAATAATAATTCTACCTGTACCTGAAGACATCTACTCCCCACTTAAGGTGTACAATGTGTCTCACGATGTGTCTCTCTTCTTATGGAAAACAGTGTCTCTACTGGTGTTGTACTCTTGGGTTTTCTTTTCCTTCAGTTATTACTTTTCTATTCTGGGTGCTTAGTTTCTCCTTCTTTACCTAATTTTGTTAAAGTATCTCTGGTTTATATATGTGTCTTTGTGTATATGAGCGTGTGTGCATATACACACATATGTAAATTACTGCATCATTACGATGTGTATATATACACATACACATGATATTCGTGCATGCACATGCATAAAAATCACTATAAAATTTATATACTGTAATACTTATATGTATATGTATGTAGTATATATCTCCTACAACCTCCTCTTAGTCTGCTCCACTTGGCAGCAGAGATTCTTCAAAGAAATATCTATATCCACCATCTCTACTTCCACTTAGTATCTTCTTAACATGCCTTTAATGCCTACTAGACTGAAACTGCCTTAGACCAAATCAGCAAATATTTCACTCTTGCCGAGTTCAGTGAAAATTTTCATGTTGTTTTAGCTCTTAGAAGAATTTAACACTGACTGTCCTCCCTTACTCCACCTCTATTTCTTGACCCAGTCTTTCTTTTGGGACCCGTGACACCAAATATCCCTGGGTTTCAGTTGACTTCATTAGCATCTCTTCTTTTGTTAGCTCTTTTCTTTGTATCCCACTGCTACATTTGAAAGAGTTTCTGAGATCAGTTCTCATCCTATCTTTCTCTACACTTTATTGTAGTTGCTCTCATTAATTTTCATGACTTTACTTACCATGGCACAAGTCCCAAAGTATTTCCAACCCTCCAGATGCTGCATCTGAGATTCATGTTCATATCTCTCAGGATATTTGACATCTACACTTGCCTGTCTCATGGATACCTTATATTAAAATGTCAAAATTGACATCTTTAATTTCATATCCTTTACACACACACACTGAACACTAGAAACAACCATAAAAACAGTTATCTGGCCCTCTCACATTCTACCACATAGCAATAAATGGCATCTGCCTCATGGCCAAAGACAGAAAATGAAATGAAATGATATGAAATGAAATAAAATATAATGAAGTTATTTATGTTTTTTGTTCAAGGTCCTTTCTGATCTACCTCCAGAACAAATCTCAAATTCATTCAATTCCATTCATCACTGCAACTACCATGTAATAGCACCACCATCACTAGCTTAGACTGACCTTTCTATTTTCACTTTTGCAACCTGCAATCATATTGTTAGAATGAATATATTGTTTGTGAAGATAAAGCCTGACCTTGATAACAGTGATCTGGATTCTAGGATTTTCATCTATTTACCCCAGAATACATACTCATAGGACTATAAAACTCAATGTTTGTTTCTGAAAAGAAAGTCACTGTAACTACAAAACCCACTCAGTAGCCATGTAATAAAATAAATAAACAGCATTTACTTTGCACATTTACACACATTAGCTTCTTTATTTTATTTTTTTCATTGTGCATTTTTATGGGGTACAGTTTTTTGTTTCAATACATGCATATATCATATTATGATCTAATCGGAATAGTTAGTCTATCACATAAACATTTATCATTTATTTGTGGTTATAACATTTAAGATCCTCTTTTCTGGCTATCTTGAAACATACAATACAATATTATTAACTATTGTCACCACAGGGCACCAGAACTTACTCTTCCTATCTAACTGTAACTTTATAACTTTGCACCGGTCTACCAGCCTTTTCCTTTCCCCCTTCCACTTCCCTTTTACTGCCTCTGGTAACCACTATTCTGCCATATGTTTCTCTCTCTTTTTTATTTTTCTCTCTTTTTAATGTATTTTTCCTAGTTGGCCCATAATAATTGTGCATGTTTATGGAGTACAATATGATATTTGAATACATTCATACTGTGTGTAATGATAGTATCAGGCAGGGTGCTTAGTATATCTATCAACTCAAACATTTGTCACTTCTTTGTGTTAGGAACATTCAACATCATCTTGACTAGCTATTCAAAGATACAAAGTACTTTGCTGTTAACTGTAGTCTCCCTATATTACTATAGAACACTAGGTCTCATTTTTTCTAACTTTCTAATATTTTGCATCCACTGACTACTCACTCTCCATCCCTGTCCTTCCCTTTCAACCCGCCAGTCTCTAGTAACCACTATTCTACTCTCTTCTTCTATGAGATCAAGTTTTTTAGCTTTTACATATGAGTGAGCACATGTGGAATTTCTCTCTCTATGCCTGGCTTATTTCACTTAATTTTTTCCAAGCTCAACTATACCACTGTGAATGGCAGAATTCCATTATTTTTAATGGCTGAGTAGCATTCCACTGTGTGTGTGTGTGTGTGTGTGTGTGTGTGTGTGTGTGTGTGTGCACGCGTGTATATACACATTACACACTTTTTTTTATACAATCTTCCTTTGAAGCAAGTGCAGGTATCCCTTTGACTTGTTGATTTCCATCCCTTTGTATATAAACCCAGTAGTAGGATTACTGGATTGTATGGTAGTTCTATCTGTAGTTGTTAGAGAAATCTCCATACTGTTTTCTATACTGGCTATACTAATTTACATTCCCATTAAAAATGTATGAGTTTCCCTTTCTCTGCATCCTAACCAGCATTTGTTATTTTCTGTCTTTTTGTTATTAGTTATGCTAACTGGAGTGAAATGACATCTCTTGTGGCTTTGATTTGCATTTCTCTGATGATTAGCAATAAAAGCATTTTTTTAAATATATATATATACCTGTTGGCCATTTGAATGTCTTCTTTTGAGTAATGTCTATTCAGTTCCTTTGACCATTTTTTGATAGGAAAATTTGTTTTTTTTACTATTGGGTTGTTTGAGTTCTTTGTACATTCTGGATATTAATCCCTTGTCAGATGCACAGTTTGCAAATATTTTCTTCCATTCTGCAGTATGTCTTTTCACTCTGTTGTTTCCTTCCCTGTGCAGAAGCTTTTTAGTTTGAGATAATCCTATTTGTTAATATTTGCTTTTGTTCTCTATGTTTCAGAAGCTTTTAGTTTGATCTAATCTCATTTGTTAATTTTTGCTTTTGTTTCCTGTGCTTATGAAGTATTATTCAGAGTCTTTAACCCTACCTATGTCCTGAAATGTATTCCCTGTTTTCTTCTAGAAGTTTTATAGTTTCAGATATTACATTTAAATCTTTAATCTATTTTGAGTTGACTTTGGTATAGGGTGAGGGATAGTTTCATCCTTCTGCATATGGATCTCCAATTTTCCCTCAGCCATTTATTGAAGAGACTGTCCTTTCCCCAGTGTATGTTCTTGATATCTTTGTCAAAAATTAGTTGGCTGTATAGCCAGCCCTGTGGCTCACTCAGGAGAGTGTGGTGCTGGTAGCGCCAAGGCCATGGGTTCAGATCCTATATAGGGATGGCCGGTGCACTCACTGGCTGAGCGTGGTGCAGACCACACCATGCTGAGGGTTGCAATCCCCTTACCGGTCAAAAAAAAAAAAAAATTAGTTGGCTGTAGGAGCATGGATTTATTTCTGATTTCTTTATTCTGTTCCATTGGTCTATGAGTCTGTTTTTGTGCCATTACCATGCTGTTTTGATTATTATTGCTTTGTACTGTATTTTGAAGTCAGGAAGTGTGATCCCCTACAACAATTTTTGGGCTATTCAGGATCTCTTTCTGTTCTATATAAATTTTTGAATTGCTTTTTCTATTTCCTGTGAAGTATGTCATTGGTAGTTTTGGGGGGATTGCACTGAATCTGTAGATCGCATTGTGTAGCATGGTCATTTTGACAATATTGATTCTTCCAATCCGTGAGCATGAAATACCTTTCCATTTTTTGTGTGTGTTGTCTTTAATTCCTTTAATCAGTGTTTGTTGTTTTAATTGTAGTGATCTTTCATCTCCTTGGTTAAATTTATTCCTAGTTATTCTTTTTGTTGTTGTTCCTATTGTAAATGGGAAAACTTCTTGATTTCTTTTCCAGTTAGTTCATTGTTGTTGTATAGAAATATTACTGATCTTTGTATGTTTATTTTGTATCCAACAACTTCTTTACTGATTTTTTTTTAATCACATCTAGGAGTTTTTTGGTAGTCTTTAGGTTTTGACATGATACAATATCATGTCATCTGCAAACTTGGTACAACTTGACTTCCTCCTTTCCAATTTGGATGACCTTTATTTCTTCCTCTTGTCTAATTGCTCTGGCTAGGACTTCCAATGTTATGTTGAATAGAAATGATGAGGCTGGGTCTTGATCCAGTTCTTAGAGAGAAAGATTTCAACTTTTCCCAATTCAGTATGATGTTAGCTGTGGGTTTATCATATATAGCCTTTACTGTATTAAGGTATTTTCCTTCTATACTTAATTTGTTGTGAGTCTTTATCATGAAAAGATGTTGAATTTTATCAAATTATTTTTCTGCATTTATCAAGATGATCATATGTTTTTTTTTCTTTCCTTCTGTTGATGTGATGTATTATGTTTATTGATTTATTTATGCTGAACCACCCTTGCATCCCTAGAATAAGTCCCACTTGATCATGGTGTATAATTTTTTTGATGTTCTGTCATATTTGTTTTGCTAGTATTTTATTGAGGATATTTGCATCTGTGTTCATTTGCATCTGTGTTCAATATTGACCCATAATTTTATTTTTTTTGTTGCGTCCATGTCTGGTTTGAAGCATACTAATACTGTTGGTCTGATCATCACATCTTGGACACCTTTGCTGATGGTCAGTAACATGCCACATGATATGTATAATCAATAAACATTTTAAAAAATGAAATAGTTTAAGAAGTATTGGTATTAGTCCTTTTTAAATGCTTGGTAGAATTCAACAGTGAAGGCATCTGGTTCTGGCATTTTTTACAGGGAGAAGACCTTTTATTATTGAATCTATCTTGCTACTTATTGATCTATTTAGGTTTTCTACTTCTTCTTGGTTCAGTCTTCACAAGGCATATATGTCTAGGAATTTATCCATTTCCTCTAGGATTTTATATTTTGGGGGGTGTAGTTGTTAATAATAGTCTCTAATGACCCTTTGTATTTTGGTACTATCTGTTGTAGGTCTCCATTTGCATTTCTCATTTTATTTATTTGGATCTTTTCTCCTTTTTCTTTGGTTAGTTTAGTTAATGGTTTGTTGAATTTGTTTATCTTATCAAAGAACCAACTTTTTGTTTGATTGATTTTTTTGTATTGTATTTTTAGTCTCTGTTTCATTTATTTCTGCTTTGGATTTTATTTTCTTCTACTTACTTCGTGATTAGTTTGTTCTTGATTTTCTAGTTCTTTGAGGTGCATTATTAGGCTGTTTATTTGAAATCTTTCTATTTTTTGATGTAGGCATTTATTTGAAATCTTTCTATTTTTTGATGTAGGCATTAATTGCTATAAACTTTCCTCTTAATACTGCCTTGGCTGTATGTCATAAGTTTTGGTATTTTTTTTTTTTTTGTCTTTACTATTTTCAAGAAATTTTTGATTTCCTTCTGCATCTCTTCTTTGACCCATTGGTTATTCAAAAGCATGTTGTTTTATTTCCATGTATTTGTATAGTTTCATAAGTTCCTCTTGTTATTAATATCTAGTTTCATTCCAGCATGGCCACACACACAAAAAAAATACTTGATATGATTTCAACTTATTTGAACTTACTGAAACTTATTTTTGGCTTAGCATATGGTCAATCCTAGAGATTGCTACATGTGCAGGTGAAAAGAATGTGTATTCTGCAACTATTGGATGAAATGCTCTGTATATGTCTGTTAGATCCATCTGGTCTTTGGTGCCATTTAAAGTCAATGTTTCCTTGTTGATTTTCTTCTTCAATGATCTGTCCAATTCTTACATGGAGTGTTAAAGTCCCCAGCTATTATCATTTTGGTGTCTATCTCTTCCTTTAAATCTGATAATATTTGCTTTAAATAGCTGTGTGATCCGGTGTTGTGTGCATATATATTTATAATTGTTTTATCCTCTTGTTGTATTGATCCCTTTATCATTATATAGTGCCCTTCTTTATCTCTTAGTACAGATTTTGATGTAAAGTCTGTTTTATTTGTCTAAGTATAACTACTCCTGCTTGCTTTTGTTTTCCATTTGCATAGAATTTTTTTTCCATCCCTTCACTTTCAGTTTATGCATCTCTCCCCAAACTTTGCTGGGGGAAGTATCACTGGGTTGATTCACAGGCTAGGGGTGTGCACTTGCACCCTTGGATCAGAAGTGTCAGGAGCTGACTCACTGGAGATATGTTTGTTGGATTGATTTTCAGGCTGGGGGTGTGGGTGATGGCATGTCAGGGTCCCTGGGACTGGTTTTACAGTGGCAGGGTCACCATGCTGCTTCTCTAACCAGTGGTGGCCCCACCAGGGGCACATCAGCCAAGCTGTTTCTCACTTGAATGCATGTGCATGTGATGGCTCAAAGACTCTTGGGTGGGTCTGCCAGGGGGTGACAGGCCACCTGTTTCTCTGAGCCAGGGGTGTGGTTATGCTTTGGCTTGGCTAGCTGAATGTGGGTCTGCTGGTGACTTCTCTGCTGGGCCACATCTTGGGGCCCCATTGAGGTCATGCTTCCCTCTGTGGTTCAGGAGCTGGATTGCCAAGAGCCAAGCTGCTCAGTTGCTTCTTGGGAAGTGAGCAAGTCCACGAGGTGAGACTCCAGTGTGGGAGGGCCTGTCCAGCCACTTCTTGCGTGGCAAGTGGGGCTGCTAGCAGGCCTGCAGCAAGGGGTCCTGACCAGCTGCTTTCCAGTTGGTGGGCAGGGCCTCTAGGCAGGCCTGCAGTGAGAGGGCCAGTGCAGCTGCTTCTGGGATTGCTAACAAAGCCAAAGGTGGGACTATTCAGGATAGAACCACCTGGCTACTTCTCTAGGAGATGCAGACACATTTTATTTCCACCAGTCATAGAGTATATTTGTTAGAATACAGCCCTATGATCCATTTTTCTGGCTTGGAGGATCAGACACACACAACTCAGTCAGCTGGTGGGGCTGAGGGGGTAGGGGGAAGAAAGGGGGTAGTCCACATGAAGAGGGTCTGCCTGTCAGATCTCTGGCTGGGATGTGAGGGTGCATCAGTTTTGCAGGACTAGAGTTGGCTTCCCAGACTTCAGAACTAGAGTCACACCACTGTGAGCCCAAGCTTCAAACCATCAGAATCAGGGCATTGTAGCCTCTCCTAAGAGAATGCTGGTAAAAGGGCAGAGCCTTGGAGCTACGAACTCACCAGTGGCTACTGGCCCCAGGGTAGGGCATGCTCCTACAAAGACTCTGGTTTTGAGATGGTGTCATCCTGCATCAGCTTGGGTCACTAGGGTGGAGTGTGGGGAGTACAAAGTTTGTGCTTGTATTCTAGAGTGACGCAGTGTGTGTATTCTAGGCTGCTCCTTACACTTGGCTCCAGGCTTATCTTGCTACAGGATTTGCAGGCCTCTGGTGAGGTGGGGGTTGGCATCAGTCTGTGCCTACTTTTTCACCACAAGAGAAAATTCTTCCTGCACCAGTCCTGGTGTTGGAGACATGGTGGCTGAGACCATGTGTCTCTCTCTCCTCTCTATGCTGCCATCTTGAGCTTTTGTGCTCCACAGGGATCTCACTAGTTTCCTGCTGCACTCCTACACTCTCCCACAGATGCTCTCATCAATATTTAGCTTTCTGTTTGTTATTCTGGTCCTTTTCTGTGGGAGGAAAATGCACTGGGCACCTCTAATCCACCATCTTGCCCCATTTCACATTACCTATTTAATCCCCATTAATAACTTCAATCAGCTAAAGATTTTATTTTTCTTGTATTTTTTTCTTATATTAAAAGTATGTTAATAATCACAAGTTTATCAATTACTTGCTTCAGCACACCTTTATTTTGTCTTTTAGACTCATGATGTGCTTTCTGAAACTAAAGAATGATTCTAAAAGCAATGTTGGTGTCATAAGTATAGAAAATGTAGTCAAAATAAAACACATTACTAATGTAAATTATGAAATTATTGAAGACTTCCTTAGAAATACAAAGAAATATTTAGATAATAGTGTAAAAAAATTCAACTCACTTTTCTCAATTCAAAAATGAAATATACTCAGGGCTGGATCCAAACCACAATTATATAGCAAATAACTCTCTTAATTCCTATCATCTTATTGTAACTTCTCATCCCTTGAACACATATTCATAATGCTTTTTATCTATGCACCTTATGCCTTACATGTTTCTCCTCTCAAAATGTATTTGTCAGGGCCGACCCCGTGGCGCACTCGGGAGAGTGCGGCGCTGGGAGAGCAGCGACGCTCCCGCGGCGGGTTCGGATCCTATATAGGAATGGCCAGTGCACTCACTGGCTGAGTGCTGGTCACGAAAAAGAAAAAAAAAAAAAAAAAATGTATTTGCTACAGTCTACCCCGAAAGCATTCCAGACCACCTATTCCAATACATATTGAAACTCATATGAGTGTGCCTGAACTTGTGTTTGTGTGTGTGTGTGTGTGTGTGTGTGTGTGAGAGAGAGAGAGAGAGAGAGAGAGAGAGAATTTGTCTTTCATTAACTGCAGACTCAACTAGCTAAGTAACGAGGCTACATTCCCAAATGAATGATTTTTATTATAGCTGTTGCAAAGTATTTAAATGATAGAAATGATCTATTTATGACAGGTGGAAAGTTGTCATTTATAATTATTTTTTGTGAACAGAGTTTTAAATAAGTTCTATTTGACCTTTCTAACTGTCTAAAATATTGGTTATGAGATACAATCATTTCTACCTAGGCATAGTCATTGATTTTTCAAGTACTCTGTTATGCTAATGTGATATGTTCCTTTTCTCTCAAGTTATTCTAAGGATCACTTGAAACAGTGATGAGTAAAATCAGGCTTTTATCAAGTACTCTGCATAGGAATCTAGAGAAAGATAGGAAAGGTAATGGGTTCATGATTTCATGATAAAAGAAGCTATGCTTCTCCATCAAAACTTGAGAGAAACTCATTGCTGAGAGCAAATGATAATGAGATCTTGCACTGAAAATCTGTAAGTTAAAAAGGCAATTAGCTTGTCTATCTTTTCACCTACAGGGACAAAAACAATTCAGTTCTCACTATTATAATGGATTGCAGTCATATTGGATTTGAAAATCTGACTTTTTAAATATTTATGAATATCTGAACCCTTCATAAGAGTAGCAAAGAGGGCACATATGATTTAGAAAACTTTCATTCAGCTGAATGACACCCACATAGAATTTTTATTTCACTTGAAACACAGAATGAAATATATTTACTATCTTTGTTACAAAGAAATACACTAAAACGTTTAAAGTGAAAAATTTATAGTTTATCACTTTTTTTGAAAATAGAATGTGAGATTAATTTCTTAAGATTTACTCTTTTATTAGAAAATCCTAAATCAGAATTGCTTTTAGAGAAAAGAGCTTTGGACTACACATTCTGAAAACCATTCTGGCTGAAATATGGACCACAATATTCTCACACAGATCAGAGAGAATGTTTTATGTAAGCTCAAAGTCAACCACTGGGAAAACATGACTTGTTTAATGTTAATAAAAACATTACATTTAAAAAATCATGTAAGTCAATTATATACTATTATATTAAAAAGAACAAAAATACATTTCAGTATGGAAATATTGGTGCAAAACTTGGTTATTATTAAGCAAATTATGCAAATCAGCCATGTTTTGAATTATATCTCATTTTTACTTTTTTTTTTTTTTTAAGAGAAGATTTATTTTGTAATTTTTCAAGATCCCAAGGATATGACCAACTTGGGACTCTTTTAAGCCCAATGTTAGTAGACAGAAAGAAATAAGATCAGAGCAGAACTAAATGAAATAGAAACCCCAAAAATGATATAAAAGATTAATGAAACAGAAAGTTGGTTTTTTGAGAAGATAAATAAAATTGACAAGCCATTAGCTAGACTAAAAAAAGAAGAGAGAAGATGCATCTCATATTTTTATTACATGAAATAATTATTATGTTTTGGGGCTGATGTTTAACTAGTGCATTAAAAATCAGATTGATAGTTTAAATAGGTTTCTAGATGATAAGTCAGCAAACTTTTTTCATAGTGAGGCCTGTAGGTACTGTGTTCAGTTTTTGGACAATTCTAATTATTCAATACTTTTTATTTATGTTATGTCTGGAAATAATTTGCAGCAATTGAACAGTGATTTAATATGAACTTGCCTAAAATATTGCAGTTGCTTAAACAAGCATAAGCTAATTTAACTTTTTAGGGTCCTTAAAATTAATGGCATGCATTATTTTTTATTGAATAACTGTTTTTAGGCATTTTTTAAAATCAGCTTTTTCATCAAATAAAATTATTTACTGAGCATCAGGTAAAAAGAGGCCTTGGGAGTTCATTTCTGAACTAAACTTTTCAGCCTGTGGCTAAATCTTCTAATGGTTCATGTTAGCTGAATGTAGATAACTGTGATCCTCTTGAAAGATCCCTACCCAGAGATTATTTCCCAATGATGGCTTGCTCATTTCTTCATCACCTTGTTTCTCATGTCACTTTCCTTATCACTCAAAATATTCTCTCCTCTATTACAACTTTACCTTTTAGAGAAATTGGATGTATTACCTGAGATAAGCCTTTGCTGTTTGGCTCACATTGCTTGTGATTCATTTTAAGCAAATTTACCAAAATCAAATATGTTGCAAAAGTTCCCCACCCCTTTATCAGTAAGTTCAAACAGAGTTTAGAAATATATTTTGCTAGCATTGACAGTATGTAGTTTTGGTATATGTTGAAATTCTATGGTGATTGGTCCACATATTTTTTATTTTGCTTTTTTAGAATTTTATACATACTCCCTCAAAAGAGGCAATCCTAATATGCCACTCTGATTTTATAGCTTTTACTAATTTTATTTTTTTATGTCAAATTTGGAACTGATGATATCTGATGAACTACCTGTGCACATTATCATATGATGCTAAGGGGTCATAGCTAAAGCATGACTTAAGAAATATAATCATCAACAACAACAACAAAAATTACCCAATTAGGAGTCTAGGAGGATATGCTTTGTCTACAGTTTCCTGAGAATGAGAAGAAACACACCCCAACTGTATTATCTTCTGTTATCAGATATGAAAAGGAAAAATATGATAGGGTGGTGGATGCAGTAATGTTTAGCAAAGATAAGCTGCTATGTCAGGAATTTCACCTTTTTGTTTTAAAGCCCAGCCAATATTCATTCATCTCTATCAACATACTCAGTTCCAAAAATTTGGAAGAAGGAGCAAAATTTGTAAACCTGACTTCACTTTTCACTATCACAGGAAACAGACAAACAAGTCAACAACTATTTTTCATTATTTAATTTGATGTCACTGCTAGAGTCACTGTGGTTTTCTCTGCTTGCAGAAGTTACTATAAATGGGTACACTCATACCGAGACAGTATAAGGAATTCTTTTAAAAAAGACTATATTCCTTTCTGCCTGATTGTATGTATTGTTTGTTTTTCTTGTCTCTTAACCTTTAGTCCCTCATTTTATAAAAGGCTTTTTTCCCATAACCTGTGAAAAGATATCAAACGTAAGGGGGAACAAAAAAAAAAAAAAAACACCTATTATAACACCCTTTACTTTTCTTCTTCTTCTTTTTTTTTTTTTTAACATAAAAAAATTTAATGAGGTTGGGGAGATGAGTACAAAAAAATGGATGTATTCTCAAACGAAATTTATATTTCAAGGAAACGTCTTGTCCTTTCTTCTCATTTTTTTGCCTCTGCTTCTTTCTTTCTTTCTTTATTTCCCATATGCTATCCGTTCACTTATTATCTTTTACTCAACCCAAACCGAGTATGCTCCGCTAAGGCAGAAATTCCATTTGTTACCAGTAAAATTGGAAACTGTTTCCAATTCTAGTCTAAAATACCCTCAAAGATCGATGGCATCAACATTTACAGCTTTGACACCTACAAACCAAAAGATAAAGGCTGTGTGTACGTATCCCAGATTCAGAGAGAAAACGAGAGCTTTCTCAGTATGCAGTGTAAGAGACGTTACTGAGTAGAAGGAATATGTTTTCAGTCCATTTCCACCACTTAGAGACTTCCTTTCTTCCCTCCTTGAAAAGAATCTCTAGCTGTGCATCATTATAGTGTGCAGTGGTGACAAAGAGAGGACCTGAGTGAGAGGGAGGGCTGTGGAGAGACAGAGCTGTGGAATCAAAAGCAAAGTTACTGAGCTACAGGAAGAAAATACACTGCCACTTCCACTTTAGGAGGAAACCCTTTTGAATCTTGTAGTAATTTTCAGCTTTTATTGATACGTTGCACACCAGCAGGGATATGAGTTTTCGTATGCAGAAACAGGCAAACATGTATATCACAGTACACATGCACCTGCTAGCAATGAGCTTATATCCATCTAAATCAGTAATTTAGACTCATCTGTGTTCATGTGCTTCAACTAAAGGACTTATCTATTTTCCATCTTTATAAGATTTTTTCCTCATTACAACAGTTTGTATATTCTAGGAAATATAATAAATCATAAATGTGTTGACACTTTTGTATCCAAAGCTATATTTTTGCTTTAAACTTTTCCTTATGAGTTGCTAATGAAATTAGCTGTTGAATTTTTAAATACAAGGTTATTATATGAAAAGAAGAAAAATATTTTTCTGGTTCCCAGTGAAAAATTTCAAAGCCAATGTGTGACTATAAAATAAAATGTGTGATTTATTAGCAAAATAGATAGCTTTGCTTAAATACTTAGGAAAAACATTTTCCTATGATATAAGAATATTAAAAATTTAAATAATAATTATCCAAAAAAAACCACAGGAATTATAAAATGTATTTTTTTATTTAAATAAATTGAATAAGATTTGTGCTCTATCCTTTTATTTCAGAAGCTGCCAACTTGCCAATTTCTTTAAGAATTATTCAATTCTTAAAGAAATTGTTTTAATAAAATGCCTAAAACTTTTTTAAAAAAACAAACTAGTCTTGCCTTGTGCTTCTTGATATTACAAATAAATTGATGCTTTGAAAGGCTTTGAATTGAAAGAGACTAAGATACATTCTGACATTTGTGTCTACCAGGGGACTAGATTGTTTGATTCTATCTGATCTGACTGATAGACTGATAGAGTTGGAAGAACTCTTGAGAATGTAAAATGGCCTTCTGTGTGTTATTCACAAGGAAAAAGAAGCTTCATTATATCTGTTAAAATAACCCTGATTGAAAGGACTTTAGAAAAAAATTGAAATAACAAACATTGCTAGCCATAGAGTAAAGCAGTATTCAAGAACTATGTTAGTTTATTACATGGAAAGGCATCTGAGCAGAAAATAATCCTTCTCTTGGGGGCCTACAATATGGAACACTTACACCTCTTGGAGATCATTAAGTTACAGTAGGAAATGATCCAGGTAGGTAGGCAAGCCCCTTAAAGTTCCCCATAACAGATTTATCAGTACTACTTCAAAGAGCATCATCCCTTTATAACTGTCCACATGCCACTCTATTCCCATGGGTGGCCTCTATACTCGTTCTGTACCCACCTTGATACAAAATGAACACATAGTTGGGTGGTCCAGAAAAAAAAATGTAACTCTATACAGCAAATGTTGGTTAATACAGATTTCACTGAAACTTTTGTGAAGGGGAAAGTAATAAGATTTACATTACAGACCAGAAAGCAAAAATTAATAATTCATTATGATCACCTTCCCCCCCAACATTTTTCTCCAAGTATTAAAAATTTGATCTATTTCCCCCCTCTTCCATTGTATGCCCTTAAAGAATCCCATCTACCATCTCTCACAATTTAGCTTGTGCCTTCAGTTTTTAAATTTAATATAGTAGAACATTACCCTGGGTACTGGTTATTTGACTCCACCCATCTTAGAAAGATACTTGGTGACCCAAGATTGCTCACATAGGTCTAGTTATTTAATACCTCTTATTTAGCTTAATGTGTATAATACCAATAATAACAACAATATAATGTCAATGATATGATATTGACATTATACAAAACAGAATAGTAAACTTCTCAATTAAAGAACATAAGTGGTTACAAAAACAAACAAGATATCCTCCTTTGCTTTGTAGGCTGTCAATAAATGGTGACAATGACATAGAAATGTTACTAAATTTCAAACCAGCATAAGCAACTGTTTAACATACAAATAATTCATCAGCAATCGAGCTTCAACACTTCCTATTGAGGCACCACTGTGATAAAAATGTTCAGAAGTCCAGGCGCATGTTAACAAAAGATGGTGGATGGAGAATGTGAGTTCCACACTTTTTTTTTCAGCCTTTCACTTTGACGGATCTCTGCTCATTTATTTTTGTTAATTTTTCATTTAACAACATGCCTCAAGTTCACCACATTTCACATTTGCTTCAGGTACTCTGGAAACCAAAGTGAGTACTACTACATTGATCTGCTTTTGTATTTGTAAACCAAACCAACAGGATAGCAGAAACATGCGGCATTTTATGCACTGTTAAGGAGGTGAAATGAGAGAAGAGTATGATTTGTTCTGCTTGGAAACAACAGTTAATTATTTGAGCCAAAATGTCATGTGACCCAAAGCTGGTGGACTGAAAGAGCCCTTGAAAAGAGGGCAGGCAGGACACAATGGGAGTTCTGGAGAAAAGGATAGAAACAAAGGCTTGTGAAAGAGTATAATGAGTTATAAGAAATGCAAAAAAAATGGTGCATGTAGAGCAAAAATTTTGCAAGCACACACTCCAGAATTAAGTCTATTCTGATCCGCACTTAAGAGATGAATAGCTAAGGACAAGTTAGTTTATCAAATCCTCAGCTGACTCATTTCTGAATCAGGGATAATCGTAGCAAAATTTTCAATATGAGATGGTTTAACTTAAGCACTTGGTACAGTGCTTGAGGTACTGAGTGTTCAATAAATATTAATGCTACCTCCCTCCTTCTTTCACCTTTAATTGCTTTTCTCTTCCTTCTTCGTCGGAAGGTATGACTAGAGATGAAGTTTGAAGTATAGAAAGGGATGAAGAACATGAAAATTGTTATCGGTGCAAAGGAGATTCCAGAGATTGTAGGTAATTTTTCTAGAACTTTGATCCTCTTAACTTTGTACAAAAAGTAATACTTTTTTCTGTGTTGCTAAAAAGTTTTAGGAATAGAGTTTATATATTTAGAAATAGAAAAACAAATTAATTAGTCAAATGAAAGATCAAGCTATGGCTTCCCTATATTACTACACAATCAAGTCACATATTAAATATATAAGAATCAACAATGACATGAAGATAATTTAACATTGTGGCTGATTCTTCTGAAAGTTGGAGGGAAGAAATCTTGAGCAGTGTTTTATTTTGTACTATCCTTCTTTTTTCAAATTTATTTTTTGACTGAAATATAATTGACTATACATATTTATGGGGTACAGAGTTCACTGTCAGTGTTTGTGTGTAGTATGTGATGATCAAATCAACGTTGTTAGAATGTTCATCATTATAAAAATATTTTTAAAAATTAATAATAACAGAGAGATAATAAAAAATTACAAACCACAATGCTATTTCTGAGTTAATGTATAAATTATTTCTATTGTTACATTTTGTAACTTTTAAAATCAAAGCAGAGGGATGTGTTTTCGACATTACTGTAAGGTTTTCTTTTAATTGAATAAAGTAAATAAGCTTGGCTTGAAAATATTTAAGAATATTAAGAATATTTTGAAGTTTTTATTGTTGCTTTTTTTAAACTTTTATCAAGATTGATTGGTTAGCATAGATGATCTTATTATATTTCCTCTCAGAGTCATGAGAATTACAAACAATTACCATTCCATGCATATTTGATGATATCATTAGAAAGGAAAATAATTATTTGAACCTAGAAGTCTCTGCATTACAATGTTATTTAATTACAGTCAGGTAAAATGACATTGGATGTCTACTTGGTTCTATCCAGGAGTGTAGAGGTTGAGTGAAATAGTTACACTGACACTTAAACTCCACATTTAGTGAATGAAAAGGGTTTCTTTGATGTCCTCACTAGTTTAGAACTTTTGGAAAGAAAAAAATAAGAAATAAAATTATATAGACAACCATTGCAACTTTATGATATGTATGTGGGTTTCCCCATTTCTTTTTTTTTTTTTTTTAACTCATGCTTGATTATATTTTCTCCTATAGATCTTTTTGTTAACTACATATGGGAGCAGAATACATTTTTAATTCTACCAACTCATTTGGTAAAATAATCTTTGTACATAACTTCCTTTACTCATTCTTCTTATAAATCCAATGTCTTAGTTTTCTGTTGCTTATAACGGAATATCTGAAAATTTGGTAATTTATAAATAAAATAAAATAAATTTCTTTCTTCCTTCTTACAGCTCTGCAAAGTCCAAGGTCAAGAAGGTGCATATTGTGAGAGCACCTGCACCTGATAGAAACTCTCTGCAGAATCCCGAAGAAGTGCAGAACATTATGTGGCAAAGGGGACACAAGTGTGTGAATGGGTTTCCTCATTGTCCCTATAAAGTCACCAGTGCCACTCCCATGAAAATCCACTTGTCTTTTAACCCATGAGTCCATAAATGAAGAAATCCATTTAGGAGGACAGAGCCCTCCTTATACAATCACCTCTCAAAGGCCCCACCTTTCAAATACCACTGTCAGATTTTTCACCTTTTTAATATGGAGGGATCAAGCTTCAATATGAGTTTTGGGAGGGCATTCAAACTATAGCATCCGATAACCTTTATTCACATTAAAGAATTTGTATTAGTCTTTCTGTTACTTATAACAAAATACTTGAAATTGCGTGATTTATGAAGAAAGAGAAATTTTTTGCTTACAGTTTGTGAGTCTGGGAAGTCCAAAGTCCATCTGGTGGTGGCAACAGTGACCCAGGGGTCTCACATTGCAGGATGGTAGAAGCAGAGAGAGAGAGTGTCTTTCCTCTTCTTCTAAATCCCTCAGAACCATGCCCCTGACCAGCCTTTTAATCTATTCACTGCTGCACGGTCCTACAGTGCAATCACCTCTTCAAGTCTCCACCTTTCAATTACTGTAATAGGATCTTCCACCCTCTTAACAGTTACAGTGAGGGCTAAGTTTCTAATATAGAAAACTTGAGAAACACAATTCAAGCTTCAATGAGTTTGGGGGAGACTTAATTCAATCCACTACAGAATTCAAAGCATTTATTTTCATTCTTTTCAGTAGGTTACTTTTGACAATTCATAAAAAGCTTGAACTACATCTCTGATATAAACATGTGCATTTATTTAACAGAATTAGACAATTTTTTGTTATAAAACTGATGTTGACATAATATCTAGCCATTCTTCTGCCACAGAAGTCTAAAAAAAATCTTGCTTAAAAATCACCCAATTCCTAAAACTCTCCGTTATCAATGACCTCCTCTTTATATTCTTATTAAGAATTATTAACTTGTAACAAAACTATGCGTAAAACATATACAAATATCTCAATATTTACTTTCATAATCCTACTTTCATATAAATAATTTTATCTCAAAATAGAGTAGAATTTGCAGCAAGTATTACATTTACATTCACTATATATAAAAATGGGCATAACAGTTGGATGATATAGTGGCACTTTGAAAGATTTTTCTCAGTTTGAATATTCGCATTGTTCTTGTAAACCAGAAAATTGTCAATATTATTCCTCATATTTAGTACACTAACAGAGTTATAAATTTTTAAAAATCCCTGATTTTGGTAGAATATGTGAGACATTAGTATTTAAATATAGAGATACAGATATAATACTGTAATGTAGAGTACATTGAGATAGTGTATGATGGACTGAGAAAACTGTTTTACACTTTTGTTTTAGAACATATAACTGGCATAAAGGTAAAATACAAGCAATCCAAAGAACCACCAAAGTCTCTTTTTTATTAGTGTGATACTTGATTATCAATTTATGAATAATGGTTGTGGAAAATGATAAGAAACTGACATCAGAATTACTAATAGATCTAGTAACTGGTGTCCTCGTTTGCCCTAATAAAGAGCAGAGCAGTATAATATACACTGAAGACCGTCTGTAGTCAAATGGTAGGGAAATGTAACATAGCATGTGACATTTTGAGAGAGTTATTTCATAGGAAACTCCGTGAAGGAAGAGGTTAGATCAGGAGTTCAGAGTATGTGTGTGTGTGTGTGTGCTTGGGAGGCTGGGGGTGTGAACGTGCATTTATTAGGGAGGACAGAGACTGCTTGGGGTGAGAAGGAAGTAGAGAGTGAGTCAGGAGATTTTTCTGAGTTGGCTGAATGTGTTGCTTTTTGAGGCATCTTGAACTTAAAATGTTGAACAAAGTTTTCTAAGTCTTAAGATGCCAACATACTAGTTTCTAATTTTTGCACTGCTCCCGGACCAAAGGGACCCATGGATACCAGAAGAAGTGTTATTGGTGGTCAGTGATGTATCTGCAGCAGAACCAGAGACTATAACTGATGTTGGAAGATGGTAAATGCAGTCTAGAAAACTTAGAATAAAAGTCACTTTTTAGATACCAGCTTTATCGGAAAATGTCAGCAGAAAAGGATTGATTGCTCTTGATTTTCCTCCAGGGCTAAGATAAAAGGAAAAGCCTTCCATCACTTTGAAAGAAAGGAGTACCCATCAAAAATACAGGTGGCACACAGTATAACTGAAATAAAAAAAAAAAAAGAAAAAAGCTAGTTCTTCCAGCAAAACAAAACTAAAATCATTATCAAAAGCAGGAATGAGAGTGAACCTGAAGAGCAGGAGGAGAAATTTAAATTAGCAGAGAGAGGTGTTGTTCCACTCACTGTACTTCAGGGACAAGTTTTTTAACCATAAGGTCTACATTAATTATCAAATTAAGTATAAAAGTGGAATGCCTAACTCCCAACTCTTCAGGTATTGACTGCACTTAAAATCTTCCTTTCACGTAGTACGGAAGGGGCAAAAATAATAACTTTACAGTGGCTCAACCTGACAAACACTAACTCATCCAGCAGCTCAAGGTCAACACAGACAGTAATAAATCATGCTGATAGCATGTACTCTTGACAGTATGTGATGAAAGGAGCACTTTACCTCTTTGATCTTCCTCCCAATAACTCATAATCCCAGTACTATCATGAGAAAAACATGATACCAATTCTAACGGAGGGATACTCTACAAACTATCTGACCAATACTCCTTAAAACAAAAACAAGGTAAGTGTAAGAAACTGCCACAGTCCTGGGTATCATAAGGGACATGACAACTAAATGTAATATGGTACCCTGGATGGGATACGGGAACAGAAAAAGGATTTGGGGTAAAAACAAGTAAATTTAAATAAAGTATGGACTTGAGTTAATAATAGTGTATCATTATTGGTTGGTTCATTGTAACAAACATACCTTATTAATGTAAGCTATTAATAATAAGACAAACTGGATTCAGGATATACAAAAATTCCTTGTACTACAATCATAACTTTTCTGTACATCTAAAACTGTTCTAACAATTAGTTTTAAAAAGTCAGTAAAATGACTGGATAACTGAAATGAGACTGCTGCAAGCAAAATTATTGATCAGAAATGACAGTTAAATGATTGCCACAGAACATGGTCCAGAATGACAAGGACATGTTATTAAGAAAGAAAAAAATAGACTAAGGATATCCCTGATCTATTTGTAAGAATGCCTGAGGGAATTTCAATGACAACTTTAGAAATGACATATAATAGGTAACTATTGTACTGAATATAATAATACCCAATGAAACAGGAGACTACAGTACCAAATGACCTGTCACTTGACACAACTGGGTTAAGCTTATAATTTCCAAGAATAAAGAGAATACATGCTTCAGGAAATAAAAATTTTAAAAGACTTGATCAAGACAACCAAAATGTTCTCAAAGCTTAACTAAACTTTAGAAAGGTTTATTTCAAATTACAGGCCACTGATCTCCCTTTCCTTAGAGAACTTATATATTTTTTTTGTATTATTATTATTCTATCATTAAGTGGTGTTTACAATGAATTTTTTTTTATTGAAACAAAATTGATTTTACATATCTGTGGGACACAGCATTGAATATCAATACCTGTGTGTAATATCCGATGCTCAGATCAGAGCAAATAGTATAATCAACATTACACAATGTAATCTGTGGCCCTTTACCAATTTCTTGATAAACCTCCTTCCCCCTCCCTCCTTTTCCACCCCTGGTGGATATTGTTCCATTCTCTTCTTTTGAAAGTCCAATGAATTATTGTGATTGTTATATATTTCTCTCTTTTACTATTTATTTTTTTAGCTCCTAATTATGAATGACGACATGTGGTATTTCTCTTTCTGTGCCTGGCTTATTTCGCTTCACATAATTTTCTCTAAGTTCATCCATGCTGCTCAAATGATAGAATTTCATTCTTTTTTTTATTCAGAGTACTATTGCATTGTGTGTGTGTACACACACACACACACACACACACACACACATTTTTCTTATTCAGTCGTCAATTATTGGACATTTAGGTTGCTTCTAACTTATGGCTATTGGAAGCAGAGCTACAATGAACATAGGAATGCAGGTATACCTTCAACATAATGATTTCCATGCCTTTGGGTATGCACCCATCAGTGAGATTGCTATATCATATGGCAGTTCTATCTGTAGTTTGAGAAGCCTCCATACTGTTTCCATAATGGCTGCACTAATTTTCAGTCCCACCAACAGTATAGGAGGGTTCCTCTTTCTGCAAATCCTTGCTAGCACTTGTTATTCTGTCACTTTGATAAGGGTCAGTTTAACTGGGGTGAAATGATATTTCATTGGGGTTTTGATTTCCATTTCCATGAAGCTTAGTGATGTTGAACAATTTTTCATGTGTCTGTTGTCCATTTGTATGTCTTCCCTTGAGAAATGCCTATTCAGGTACTTTGTCCATTTTTTAATTTGGTTATTTGGTATTTCTACTGTTAAGTTCTTTGAGTTCCTTGTATATTCTGGATATTAATACCTTGTTGGATGCATAGTTTGCAAATATTATCTCCCATTCTGTAAGTTGTCTTTTCAATCTGTTTATTTCTTTTGCTGTGCAGAAGATTTTTAGTTTGATATAATCCCATTTGTTTATTTTTTTCTTTCATTGCCTCTGCTTTTGGGGCCACATTCATATAGTCTTTGCCCAGTCTACTTCCTGAGTGCTTTTTCCTGTGCTTTCCTTTAGGAGGTCTATAGCTTCAGGTCTTATATTTAAGTCTTTAATCCATATTGAGTTGATTTGAGCATATGATGAGAGTCACACTTCTAGCTTTGTTCTACATATAGATGTCCAGTTTTCCCAACACCATTTATTGAAGAGGCAGTTTTTTTCTCCAATGTATGTTCATGTTGCCTTTGTCAAAGATTAGCTATCTGTAAGTATGTGGTTTGATTTCTGGGTTCTTTATTCTGTTCCAGTGGTCAGAGTATCTGTTTTTATGCCAGTACCATGTTGTTTTGGTTATTATAACTTTGTAGTATAATTGAAATCAAGTAGTGTTATGTCTCCAGCTTTACTTTTTAGTTTTTGTTCAGGATTTCTTTGGCTATTTGGGGGCATTGGTTTTCCCATATGAATGTTAGTATTTTATTTTTTCTATTTCTGTGATGCTGTTGATTGAATGTCTCTCCCAAACTCATTGAAGCTTGAATTGTGTCCCCCAAGTTTTATGTGTTAGAACTTGGCCCACACTATATCTGTGGAAAGGATGCAACATCCTATTATTATAATTGAAAGAAGGAGCCTGAAGAGGTGATTAGAATTTTGGACCATGCCACAGTGAATAGATTAAAAATGGTGGTTGGGGGCATGGTTCTGAGGACTTTAAAAGAAGAGAGAAGAGAGTCTCTTGCTTACTGTGCTTCCACCATTTTGCAATGTGAGACTCCTGGATCACTACTGCCACCACCAGATGTGTTCCTTGAACTTTGGACTTCCCAGACTTAGACCGTAAGCAATAAATTTTGTTTTCTTTCTAAATTTTCCGGTTCCAGGTATTTTGTTATAAGCAACAGAAAAGCACTAATACACTGGGTATGCTCCTGCCTTCTGTCAGTTTGAGGGTTGCCTGTGGCTCCTGGTCCTTACAGCATTTACTATAGAAAACTTTCAATTGTAAATTCTGCTTTTGAATATTTGAGATTTAAATATTCTACAACCCAGGAATGTCTTTCTTATAAACCTGCAAACCTATCATTTGAAATGTAATCATCAAAAAATATAGTGTTCCTATATTCTAGTTTTTGTGAGAGGGTAGAAGCCTAACTTCAATACCACTAATGTCCAGTAGTATTTTTCTGTTAGCTCATCCCAACACTTAAAACTCTTCAGACTTTCATTTCTGTGGAGTTGAGTTCAATCTTTGTCCCATATTGCAATAGAATTGAATAAAGTCTTCCTTGCCTGTTTAGTTTGATGCAATTCTTATTTTACAGAATGTAAATCAGATTTTAAGATACTAATGGTCAAATGTTGACAAAATGTTGTAGTCAAAGGATTCTGAATCTAGATTTAGATACAGTTATGATAATATAATAGGCTATGAGAATCAAACAAAACCATTCTCAACCACAAATGAACTTTGAGAAAATGCAACACTCGAAAGAAATCATACAAATACTCTAACAACAACAACAAAAAAAAATCAGTAATGAAAACACCTACAAATATAAAAGATAGTAGTGATTAATTACAAAAGCAATCTAAATTATTATTGACAATGCTTACAAAATATACTATAATAATTAAATAAAAGCAGAAGAAATGCAATTTAAAAGTATTAATAGCAATCTGGAAAAATGGCAGAAGATTTGCACTGTGGTTGAATGATAATTTAGGGATCAATTAGAAAAAATTTAAAATCACATACTTGCATGAGGGTGGAAACTATTAGAAAATATGATTCTAACCTTATGTAGAGGAAACATAAAATTATTGAAAATTTCAATTAACAGAGGAATGATAAAGAAAGATAGAAGATCAAATAATCTACCGTGTCAGTTAATGAAAGCAAAAGAGAAAAAAATAAAAACATTACAAAGATTACAAAGAAAAAAAAAGAAAAACAAACAAACAAAGAATAAGAAAAATGTAAAATTCAAAAAGCAGACTCACATTTGAAATGAATAGTCAAGCCAGAAGAGGGAATATAAATGTGATTAGACATAGGACAAACTTTTGCTTTCAATATTAATGAGAAATACAAATTAAAACACCTTTTGTATTTGGCAGGACATAAAATAAAATAGATAAATGATGGAGTTTGGATGTATTGTCCTCCCAGCACTCATGTGGAAATCTGATCTCCAATGTGGCTGTATTGGGAACTGTTTGAGTCACAGGGCAGATCCCTCATGAATGGATTAATTCTCCCTGCGGGGGTGGGGGTAGTGAGTGAGTTCTCGCTCTATTAGTTCCCATGAGAGCTGGTTGTTTAAAAGACCCTGGCATCTCCCCCCTCTCTCTCTTGCTTCATTTTGCCATGTGATCTGCTTGTACCCACCGGCTGCTGCCACTTTCTGCAGTGAGTAGAAGCAGCCTGAGGCCCACACCATATGCAGCTGTCCCAGAATTGTAAGCAAAATAAACCTCTGCTCTTTATAAATTACCCAGTCTCAGGTAATCTGTTATAGCAACACAAAGATGGACAAATAAAAAAATTAAAAAAATAAATAAACATTTCTAATCTTGCCAGTGTTATATGTGGCAAAATGGCACTTTATAAATTTTGATAGGATTGTAAATAGGTTTACATTTTTTGCACAGCAATGTGGCAGATTCCTTCAAAATTTAAACATTTGTATTCTTTGTCCCAGCAAACCCTTTCTTAAGATCTAGCCTACAGAAATAGTCACACATGTGCAGAAAGACATATGTGATGTAAAGTTTGCTACAGTGTCTTCTGCAATAAACGGAAATCACTCAAAGTTTGTTAATAGATGGATTATTTTATTTCCTTTATTTTATCTACAATATGGCACCTAATACAACTGCTATAAACAAGGAAATGAAACTTTAGATTGATATGAATCAGTAGCTGTAACATTATTTTCAAAAAGCAGGTTTTAGAACCACTTTTATATTTGGTTCTTCTTTGGAAAATATAATTCACATTTATATGTATACACACACGTGTGAGCACACACAGAAAAACACACATACACATACATAGAAAGAGAGAAAAAAATTAAAGTATAAACACCAAATGGTTGATATTGGTTAACCCTGGTGAGGTTTATATGTTTACAAAAGAATTAAGGGGCAGAAAGTAAAGGTTAATTATTAGACTACAAGTCTCTCTGAATTGTTTGATTTATTTTAGAACGCTGGTATTTTTATGACTAGAGAATGACAAAAATCTGTGCACACAACGGTATATATAATGCAATGAGTCCATTTGTGTGCATTCATAGCATAAATGCTCATGTCCTCTTTCTCAGCATGTGGAGGGCATATTGATGTCAGATAATTTTAAAGCTGTATTAGGTGTTAAGCAATCTTTTACTGCTTAGCTTAGAAATTAAAATATCATATAAAGCATGTTTTTATGGGAAATTATTTCTAATTATCAAACTAAAACTAAAATTTTATAATATATAACATTTAATAGTGACTATATGATTGAAAGAATTTTAAAACATTATTTCTCTCAATCACGTTCATGATCACTCTCAAAAAATGTTTTCTTCTGTTTCCAGTTATAGCTGTACTAACTTACCGTCCCACAAACAGTGTAGAAGAGTTTCTCAAACAACTGCAGATAGAACTACCACACAATCCAGCAATGCCACTTCTAGGTATGTTCCCAAAGGAAAGGAAACCATCGTGTCAAAGGGATACCTGCACTCCCATGTTCATCACAGCTCTGTTTATATAGAACCAACCTAAATGTGCACCAACGAATGACTGGATAAGGAAAATGTGATGTGTATACACGGTAGAATACTACTCAGCCATAAAAAAGAATGAAATTCTGCCATTCACAGCAACATAGATGAGTTGGAGAAAATCATGTTAAGTGAAATAAGCCAGACACAGAAAGAGAAATAACACATATCCTCACTCATAAGTTGGAGCTAAGAAAGAGAGAAAGAAAGAACGAATGAAAGCAAAGAGAGAATAACCACAATAACACATTGAACTTTCAGAAGGAGAGGACAGATCTACAGTTACTAGAGGCTGGAAAGAAGGGGGTGGAGGGGGATTAGGGAGAAATTGTAACAGACACAGGAATAATTACAGTTTGTAATGATGAACATGCTAACAACATTGATTTGATCATCACATGTTATATGCAAATACCAGTAGTAAACTCTGTATCCTACAAGTATGTACAATCCAATATGTTTCAATTAAAAAATAAATTAAAAAAACAAAAATTTCAGCAAAGTAAAAGTTATTGTTTTCTTCTGACTTAGTCTTGCTCAATGCTACAATATATTTTGTTTGTTTGTTTGTTTAGGGGATACTTTAAATGGATATTTTTAACCAATACTTTTATTTTTCTCATAGTTTTCTTCTACTTCAAAGGAAGAAAACTCATTCTCTGAGTGTTTCTTTCTTCAAACATGTTATTAAAGACAAATAATGTCTTACATTGGACAAAGGCATTCTTCAGATTAGACTTTTGGTGCTTGCACAGACCCACACATGCACCACAGTCACACACACACACACACAGAGAGATAAGTGCTTACTCTTTGTTTTAATTTTATTTCATTCCAAGAAGAAAATTTGTGATGAATGAAGCAAAAAAATCAAAAGAAAATTTCTCTTGTTTTCTGTCAGCATTGCTTTGCTGAATTCTCATGTCTTTCAAGGAATTTTAAAATGTGGGTCAGAATTCCAAACACCTTTCCCCTGTGCTCTTAGCAAACCTCTTAGCAGTGCTGTTTGGAGCCTTGACAGTGAGAAGCAATTTATTGTCAATCTTATTGAGGAAAAAATTTAAAGTCCTAGCCTCAAAGAGGATACCTTCTCTGCTCACCATTGAACAATTTCATTTTTCTTTATCCAAAAGTTTTAAGGTCCAATGTGTCCTCTTACTGCTAGGCCCATGAGAACACAGTTCCTTGCATTAATTCTCCCTGAAATAAGCCATTTGCAAGGTTCTATGCAGCCTGCTATGAACCACAGCCCAAGAAATTTCCAGGCACAAACCATGAGTTAGAAAATTACAGGTGTGCAATATAGATAAAAATTCAATCTCAGAGGCTTCTCTCTGTCCCTCCTGGAGTACCAGGTTATTATTCTAATTCCAAATTGTTTCTATATCCAGCGTAGCTATGATTACTGCCAAGTATTCAAAAAATGTTTAAAATGATGATTTTTTTCTGAGAAATACTTTTTAAATATAAAAAGTAAAAATGAAAATTCTCTCTTCATTCCTTTCTTGTGTTTCCCAAAGGGAACAATTATTAATAGTATGGCTTTAGGAATCATAGACTTCTTTCCATATGCAGTTGTAAAGACAGTTTAATAAAAATACAGTTATAGATTGACAGTCCATAGTGCTCAGAGCTCTGTCACAGCTGAGGAAAGGGGTGGGAGGTGGAGTTAAAAATATTGGAGTTAGTTAATTACCAATATGAAAGGGAGAAACAACAGCCCCTGCCCCACACTGCATCTAGAGCAAGCAGCCCAGAAGAAAGCAAATTACTTATTTGAGAATCTAAAAAATTCCAGGGAAAAAACCTGTCTACAGCTAGTGCCATTTTGTGCAGCCACCAATGGAAAATACTATTATTCACATTCAACACTCCACTTAAATCCAGTAGACAACTTTGCCTATGTCCACTGAGTTTTTGATCCATTTTACTAATTTATACCTAAATATGAATAAGTATAATTATTATTTTTTTTGTTTGTTTTTTGTGAATAAGTAGTAAGCATCACAACATGTAAGGGAAACTTTCATGATAAAAAGAGCTCAAATTAATGGAGAAAAAGAATTTAGAAGAAACAATATAACGTAAACATATCAGAAAAAAGAATCAGGATGTGAAGTGTGTATGTATGTGTGTGTGATAGCAAAACAATAAAAATTGAATAAAAATGTTGAAAGATAACTTAGAATATCTCCAAACAGGAAGAGGGAAAAACAAATGGGTGGGGGAAAGCAGAAAAGACAAATAAAGAATGATGCAGCAGTCCCATTATCCAACTAACATGATTTGTTTAAAGTTCATGAAAAATTAAAGACAAGAAAATATCGAAAAAATATGCAAACATTTCCCAGAAATGAGCTCATGATTTTCTAGATAAGAAAAGCTACCATAATGGCCAGGACAGTGAACACAACACATGTACATGCGCACAAACACCCAACAATGTAAATCACTGATAAATTTCAGAATAGAAGTGGTAGTGAATTTCCAGAGATGGCCCTCCAATAAAGTGTACCTTCAAGTACTCACTTCCTGTGTAGTCAGAATCTTCCCCTTCAATCTGGACTAGTCCTATAACAGAATGTGACAAAAATAATGCAGAGGGATTTATGAGGCTAGGTCACAATAAGACCTCAAGTTTCTGTCTTAGGAGACTTCTTTCATAACTAACTGCTATGCAATGAGATGTTCATTGCACACGGAGAGGCCACATGAAGGCACTTCAGAGGACAGGCCTCACTAATGCCTCACCTGATAACCAGCATAAGTGTAATTCTTGAGAATGAGCCATACTGGATATCACTCCCAGTGAAACCTTTGGATGAACTTATCTCCAGCAGCTATTTGTTGCAACCACATGAAGGACCCCAGGCAAGTACAGCCAACTCACAGAACCATGAAGGATAACGATAAGTTGTTCTTTAAGGCACTAAATTTAAAACAAGCAAGCACACATGACACTTAAAAAAGTATTCGGACTGTTGGGACTCAGAATAACAGCAGATTTATCAAAGGCAACTCTAGAACCTAAGAAAAAAATTATGTTTATCCTAGAATTTTATATCACTTAATCTATCAACAAACAAGAGGCTTTAAACAAAACAAACAAACAAAAACCTGTTCTAGAGATATGAAGGCTCAAAATATTTACTTTCAAACATGGTCATACCCTCCCCCCCCCAAAAAAAGTATATATGAGATGCAGAAAAATGAGAACCCAACCAACTAAGACAGTATGTAAGCTTTGTATCATACCCAACCTATGCATCAAGCCTAGAGAACCACCAATTCATATTGAAGCAGGAAACAGAGGACCTGGGAAGTAAGTTCTATTAAAGAAAAAAAAGAACTAGTAGATGACCTGAAACATTTGAGATTCTGAAAAGCACACTAATGGATTTATGACAGATTTGTTGAGATACCTGAGAATAACTAGTGCTAAGAAAGCAATACCCATGTGCTATTAGGCTGTGAATAGTCACTACTGATTAAATAACAGATTGCAATATAGATATGCATATGAGAAATAAGAGCCATTGAAGGTGCAAATGCAGTAAGACAATTAAATCTCTTGTCTATTGACAAGAAGTCAATAAGTAATATCTAAGTAACATCTGAAACTGACAAATCGGTATAAAACAGTATCAGCCTATAATTAGAAATTTAGAGGTCACTAATGAGAAACATTACTGCAGAGGAACGTAGATGTCTCTGGGAATGCAAGTGAATGGTGATCATGAGATGGACAGGCTCTACTGTTTTGCTATAATATTCTTAATGTTAATTTACTGCTTAAACGATGTGAAAATTTTACTAAAATAGTAATAAAATACCCAGAACGAAAACCTCTATAAGCAAGCGTCTTTATACTGTTTTATGTGCTATCAATGTAAATAAATACAAAAATGCATCAACAAATAACCACAGAAGGAGTATATGACAGTTCTTCATATACCTCTAGAGTAATAGACAGTACCAAACTTTTTAATATTTCTTTATTTGGTAGGTGAAAAATAGCAAGAAGATGTTCAATTAATTTGTATTTATCTGATCATCACTGACTCAGCATCTTTGCTAACACACATGTTTTCTCTAGGAAATTTCTCATTCGTTTCCTCTGCCCACATTCTAGAGTCACTTATCTTTGGGGGCATGTGTGGGAGAGTCAGTGCAGGTTTTTCTAGGCAATCTATGACTGCAGGCTGTGGAGACTTCCTTGGATTCCCTGTACATTTTTTTTTTTCTTCCTCAACAAACGTAAAAATCACGCTATCAACTGAATTTTATATTTTTCTAGCTTTTTGACTAAGCCCTGTGTTGTTTCTCATTGTTTTTATTTATTTATTTATTTTTTTCAATTTCAGCTACCTGGAAAGCAAATGTTTGATTGTAGTTATTGCAGAATGTCTCAGACACAGCTACACTGCACAGTGTCCACAGGCAAAAATCACACAAAGGAGAAATATACACTTAGAAAAATGTCACATGGTAAGTTTGCAGGTTGCTCTGTTGCCACTCTTCTGTTGCTCCCCACCATCTCCGTCTAATTCTCTTTTCCCCTGCTTGGTAGGAACAGGGGAAGACCAATAAATCCACTCTCTAAGAAGATGTCCAACTGAGGAATGGATTATTACCCTCCCCTTCTTTTTAGTCAAGACTGTTTCAGCAAACATTTTTTTTAGAGTGCCACATTTGGTTTAGGATGCAAGTGCAAGCTTTCCCCTTTTCTTCACTATGTGGAGGAGAGAGAAATGTCTCTAAACACAGAACTGTACTCCCCAAAGAGCCAAGCACTGAATAATTCTCTAATTTTCTTCCCTTTGCTGAAGTACCTCCCATATGGCCTCAGGTAGGAGGGTGCAGGTTGGCACGGGGGTGAAATTGGTTGACATTCAATCATAGGAATAAAAATGTGCTCCCAAATGCTGCCAGCTTTGCTTAAAATGTGTGTACTTAGATCTGTTTGCAGCAACCATTGGTCTCTATATTGGGACTGGAAGGAAAGAGGACAGTTCTACTTAATATCTTCTTAAATAAATATTTTGTGTGCAAACTGAAGATTAGAATGCGTAAAAATCTTTTATCCAAGGACACTGCCTTATTTCAGTAACCTCCCAAAATAGGCCTTAAAATAAAGGTTAGGATGTTCATAGTTTATTTGGGAATCATCCCAGGAAGCACAAGTGAGGAGTAGGATACATAAATTAGCAAAGCAAAAAATATATCAATAAAGTGCTTATTAATGCCTGATCTACTACAGTGGGGCTCAGACTCACTGAACACTCTCTGCAAACTCATTAGCATGAACTTCAGTATTGTGCCACTGAGGATCAGGGACAAGGAAGCTGACCTGTTGATCTCAGCACCATTTTCCATTCCTCATTAAGTCAGGGTTGCCCTGGGGACGTTAAATCCCAGTTTCCACTGGGCAGCCTTTCCATGTGTTCAGCAAGATCCTCAGGCACTAGAGAAAGTGCTCAGGCAGAGACAGAAAGGCACAGGGAGTTACATACAAGAAGTTCTATTAAGGTATTATTACCATAATAGATGCTAAGATAGCTAAATCACAACTAATTCACAGTTTTTGACTAAAATCTAGCATAAGAAATCTTAGCTTTTAAAGAGAGCATCTCTGATACTGCCCCATACCTGAGGCTGTCTCTTTATTTATTGCCATATGAGGATGTTCTATAACTAGCTTTGAAAATGTATTTGAAAATTAAGTGGACATATTTCATAGGTTGCACATCTCATGAAAACTGTAGCATATCCTTTGGACTTAAAACTAGAGGAAGAATTAACTAAGTTTTTTGCCATGCACTTCTAGTAAAGGAATTGGTCTGATCTCCCTCAAGAATTGAGCAAACAAAACAATAAGAAACAGAAAATCATCAAGTTGCATACATTAAATATCTACAGCTTTCTGTATGTTAATCATATTTCAATAAAATGTTTTTTAAAACATAAATAAATAAGCTGGCAACAGGCACGGTACAAGGAAAGTTGATGGAGACAATTCTGGGGAAATGGAGAGACTCTTGCTTTGGGTATCTGTAGTATTCAAACACAATTTATGTCAATGAAGAAGTTTACGGTGATGATGGCTAGGAGAGTAGAGCTGGAGAAAAATGGTGAACAATAGAGACTTCCTTGTCCAGAGTCCTCCCTGTCTGAAAAATGGAGAAACGTCCTTAAACCAGACTACTGTTGCAATCTGCAATACACTTATTTTTGCAATAACCTGCAAAATTAATTTGCATGCATATATGTTCTGTTAATTATGAGTTATCAAAAGGTGTTCGAGTTCTTAAGAGACTGTTGGGAATCCATATTGCTCAGTGCCTTGAAATTTCTAAGATGTGCTTACTTAGGACTAAGTGAAGTAGAAAATGCTACACAGTGAATGGGATCCTTAGGATATTTGGAGAATGGGTAGAAAAAATATTAAACTGGGAAGTGGGGGTGAGTTCATGACCCAAATTAATGAACAGGCAACGGAAACTGGGCTTGAATGTAGGTATGGGAGTGAACCTGGAATCCTCTTTATAGGAAGGAAACCTGTAGTTAGATTTTTTAATTGAAACACAGGTGGGGTTTGTCATTCTCAAAGTCTTGAAAACAATAAGTAAAATAGTCAAAAGGAGCCTCCTGACTCATATAGCAAATAAGGGGGGAAAAGCCTGATTTATGATCTGAAGCAAGAGACAAATTGAGAGAAAAATAGATGGTTTTTTTTGGTCATTGCAGTAAAGAGATAGATAATGGACACTCGTAGTTGGATTAAGCAGAGACATTTCTTAATTTCTTTATTCATTTATTCACTCAATAAATATTAATTGAGCAAGTACTATACTAATAGTATGTGTCAAATAGATCCAGAAGTTGAAAAATCTCTAAAATAAACTAAACATTGCTTTCATTTTTACAATTACTCACATGTGTATAGTTTATATCACGATAAATCTTCATGTCCTTCAAATAACATCATTTGCTCAAGTAAACTGACCTGAAAGAGTGTTACTGTAAATATCTTAATTTCAATAAAAAGTGAATGAGAGATAAGAAGGGAGATAATCTAAACTTGCTGTGCAAAAATCATTTTCATATGCATTATCTATTTTTAACAATAGTTCCGTTCAATTAAACCAATATTTACTGAATAATCTCTATGTCACAGGCATTGTACTAAACTAGGTACTACAGATTTTTAAAAAAGAGTAAATTGTGGTCTCTGCCCTCAAAGAACTTACAGTGTGAGAGACAGGTACAAAGGCATATTATTTGATCTACGATAATATGCTAAGTGCAACGATAGAGATATGCATAGGACACAATGTGATCAAAGCACATTTTGAGGTCTGTCAAAACAACATGATCCTCATATTTTACAGGTGATGAAAGTGAAGTTCAATATACCACATGACTTACAGAGTCATAGATATAATAAATGACTACATGGCAGAGAAAATACAAGAGACCAGCTGTTTGAGTACAAGTGATATAAGTGTTCTTTACTGGAATAGAAACCTGGCCCTCCCCTGAAAGACTTATTAATGAAATTGACATGGGCCAGAAGACATAATAGAAAATCAAGAGGTTGGAGTAGAAATGTTGTCACCTCAGCTCTTTGAGGCTAGCTTCTTTTTTACCATTATTTTTTCTTACTGTTATTTTTTCTTACCATTATTTCTTTCCTTACTGTTATTTTTGTTTGTACACACTGGAGATACGACAGAGAAAAAGGAGAGGGCCATTGATAGAAGACGTATTTCTAAATTCCATAGACATTTCCTTACACTCATTTCTTCATCATGAGCTGCATTAGGCTAGGGTGCAGAGAACAAACATGAAGAACACCTGTGTTCATGATTCAGTCATTTTTTAAGTGGTCCAGAATCTTGCCCTTAGATCCAATACACACTGTTTGATTTGAAATTCATTTTATCCATACATGTCATTTTCTAACACAACATGTATATATAGTAATAAATTAAATATTTACTCCACACATAGGTATTAAGAATTCACCATATATGAAATATCATAATTTTGCTAAATACATATTTTAGTTGTTTTGTAAAGTACCATAATCTGGATTCTCTTTGATATTTCAGATACATAAATGTTAATCTTAGATATAACACTGTTCAGTAAATATAAGTAAAATTTGAGTTTTAAGTATAATGCACTTATGACCTATTTACAAAATATTATTAATACTTCTGAGGCTATGCAAAGTTACTAGTATGTATTTTTTTTTTTTTTTCAAAGATGACTGGTAAAGGGATCTCAACCCCTGGCTTGGTGTTGTCAGCACCACGTTCAACCAATGAGCCAACCAGCCATCCCTATGTAAGATCCGAACCTGTGGCCTTGGTGTTATCAGCACTGCACTCTCCCGAGTGAGCCACGGGCCGGCCCACTAGTTGGTATTTGTCCTTATATTTGCAAAGTGTTCTATGAGAAATTTTCAGATCTATATATCTCATACCTATATTTATGTAGAAAATGTATGTGATTACATTTATTAGACTTAATGTTCATATTTCTACTAGCCTCCAAAATAAAAGAAAATGTCGTGATTATCAAAAATAATTAAATCTTCACCATACATAATGTTGAATTCCTCAATATTAAAATATACATGTGTTTTATTTCCTAAGAAATATTAGAAAAGTATATAAAGCAAAATGTAAGTCTGAAGTCTATTCTTCCTTAAAGAAACATAAAGGGAAAATTGGAAAGATTGATGAAATTGTATCAGTAATTAACATCAGCATATAGCACAAGCCTGCATCAGAAGAATTCAACGAGCTCAGAAACAAATTTCAGGAGGAGTAAGAGTGGCCATAGGTTAACAGACTACCCAAATCTCACCTTTTCAACAACTGGTGAAAGGCCAGGCACAGTGACAACCAAATGGCTGATGGTGGTAGAAAGACATGAGTTCCAGAGCTAAATGAAGTTATGTAGGTTCATGGAATGACCAGGAATACTTAGGATTGCAAATATGAATAATCATTCATGACAGAGTGCTGGGACAAACTCAAACTTGTCTATGTGTCTGAGGGAAAAATTCCGAGACAAGAATAAATGACCGAAGGATCAAGATTTGGTTATCAACTTTGAATCATTCCTGGCCGCTTCTAATAAAATACAATATTTCAGTCCATTTGTAAGTTGTAACTGATAATTGTGGAATGGTAATATACCAACTAATACAGATTATTGAAGTATGTATTGAGTTTATTTGCTCAATAATGTTTTAGGAATGATGGATAATCAAAACAAGTGTATGTGTTATGGCAAAGATACTAAAATGTGCAAAGGGATCTCATGTTTTGAGTAATATTTATCTATCAAAATACTCTGTATCTATTATTCAATACATTTTGAAGCTTGGTTACATGTTTGTTTTTATGACCTAGTAGATATCCTAGCATAGAGTATGTGCTAAAAATAGATTGTGTCATTCTTTCAATAAAGCTTTTGAAAGAACTGAAATTTAAAATGACAAGAATCATTAGAGATTCATTGGTACATTATCTCTGCCCTCATGAAGATTACAGTGGTGGAAGGGGATTTTGTTTTACATATTTATAGCAGTTAGGTGATGAGGAAATATATGTTAATGTAAAAATTATATAGACTGTACAATTCAGAGATGACCTACTTATTGGCTAATGTCATCAGTGAAGAAATTGTAGGGGACATATGATACGGTTATAGAAGCTTAGTTAATATACAAATTGGCTAGCAGATTACAATGAAACCTAATTTAGGGGATTAATTGAAGTACTATTTAAGATAATATATTCACAGCACCTATTTCTCAACACGAATAATTCTTGCTCTTACTTTCTTTTCTTAAAAAATAGTTTGTGATAACAAAGATTGTAATTATATTTATGGAGATTAAAACAAAATTTGTGTTAATATGTGAGTTGCTCAAATCAGTTCATTGCATACCTAAATTACACAGGTTAATTAAAAACTCCTTGCAAGTAGTTTTCATCATGAGAAGAGTAAATAAGTATAGTTAAGTATTCAATTCAATCAGAAATTAACAAATATTTACTGATTGAGTGAAGTCGTCTTCCCTGGAATTGACACGTACACTAAAAGAGCAGAGATAGAGGCTGGCTGGTTACCTCACTTTGTTAGAGCATGGTGTTATAACACCAAGGTCAAGGGTTCAGATCCTTGTACCAACATTATTATTAATAATAACAATAATAAGTAAAAGAGCAGAGATATAAAACAGAGTTCAGTGGATGTGACAGAAAAATAATAAAAGCAATTAAAATACAGAGTAATCAGTGCATGCTAGAATTAGGGACAAGGCCATTTGTTAAGATCCAGGAAGAAAACTAACTTTGACTTGGCTATGAGGGAATGTGCCGAGCTTTCCTGAGAAGGAGATACATAAAATAAGCTTTACAAGACAAATAAGATTTTTAGTTCACTGGAGGATTTTTTTTTTTTTAAAGCAGGTTATTATATGTAAAAGAATGAACAAAGACATGCAGAATTGAAAGAGAATGGAGTTGAGAAATAGTAAGGAATCTCTGTGTGTATATATGTGTTTATATGTATATATGTAATATATACAAAATACATTACCAAATATTGGGTCTATTTGTCAAAGATTTGTTTTTCTCCAAAGTGGAGCTCATAGATTTTGGAGAGGCCACACACATGGAAATTAATGGCACTTCTACATCTTTAATATCTTTAAGAACTTTCCAGGATATATCTTATTGGCATTTTTTCAAATTTATTTATTTTTTATAGCTACTTCAAAAAATCTGGTGTAAGCCTTATTTCTAATCTTTATTTATGTTTGTGTGTGTGTATTTCTGTCTTGACACATTGCAAATATATTTATTTAAACTTGTGATAATACATGTAATACAATAAGACAAAATTAATTATATAAATGAGCACATAGAATACAAATTTAATAGGCTTCAGTTAAAGAATTTAACATATTTCTAACATATTTGTCTGACCCAATTTATAAACTCTAAACCTCTTCATGTGTTTATTTTTATATGTTATTACATCTTTATTTATGTCACTGAGCTCTAAATACAAAGGGATTATGATGCTTTTACTACTGGGAAAAAAACATTTTGAAAGAATAGCTACCATCTAAACAAAATAAAAAGACTTAGTATCATATAAATATTGCCTTAAAAACTTCTTACGTTGGTTATTTGACTCATATTTGGTTTTCTTTTCTTTTTGTGTGTTGATCTATTACCTCTATCACCTGAGGCCCTTTGTAGAAAGACTTCACCAAAGCATTTGGTCACCCTGATAAATAGCAAATGTTGATGAAGTTATTAGGCTTCCCCGGGAATGAAAATAAATCCAATTCAACTTTTGATTTTATTAATTTTATTGCAAAACTAAATTCACTCACTGATTTTGAAACAAATTCATAGCAAAGAATCCCTTAATTCTTTCTCCTAAAGCATCTGGTAACCAAAGTCCAATATTTAAGGAACACAACTGGAACTCAGGTTTGGACTAGCTCTGACCATCACAGAATTGATGAAAGTTCCAAACCTCTATTAATTTCAGAGCAAATTCAGTAGACCACAGAGCATAAAAAGAGAACTGTGTAATATATAGGTAATCCACCTAGGAAAATTTCCAGGGTCAGACACTCAATTTACAAACACTTGAACATCAAATCCTAAATAATGGATCTTAGCAACCAATAGATGGAAAGCTTCAAAGTCCTTCTCTGACTTTTAAAGAAAACCATCTATGGCACTAGAATAAATGCTAGAGAACTGTGTTTTCTTTGGGAAAAGTAAAACAAATAATGTTAAATAAAATATAAAAACACCTTTGCCTAAAATATTTCTGACATGCCTTTTCTGCTTCCATAGAACATGATTACAAGCTTTAGTCAGTATTATGATGGATTAGCTTAATCCAGCAGGTCTTGTTCCCCCAGCAGGCCACCCCTGAGAAGTTCAATAAACTGATATTTAAATCAATAGAAGGTTGAATTATTTATACTGGAGATATTTGTTCTTAGATTTGGATACTAGAAATTTCTAAAGTATCATATCTTAAAGGGAGGCAAATATGGTTTACTTTCCTATCAGTGACCGGAAACTTGCATTAAAATACAAGGTTCTTGAATCTTGTTGAATCTTGATCAAGTTGAATAGAAACTGGCATTATTATAACTCAGGAGCCTAATACGAGCTCAACAATTATGTCTCTATTTCAGATAGAAATAGATGTCTCTATTTCAATGGAGAATTGGTCAGCAATTTGAAAAAAAAAATTCTCTAATAGCTATTGTGTCAGGTACAGTGAAGTTAATAAAGAATTATAAGCTTGTTCCCTGTTACCAAGACCTTATCAGCTTTGTGAAGATGCAACACATAAAATAATGGAATAAATAACAGAAAAATAACAAAATGCTATTATGCAGTGCAGATTACAAGTGTAACAAAACATGAGAAAAGAGTTCTTATAGATTCAGATATGGAGGAAAATTTTAAAGCATCAGTACACTCTCAAGGTCATCAATTTAAAGGATTAATAGTATTTGGTTTGCATGAAAGCATGAGGAAGCCAGCAGTATTTCAAGGAACACAAGAGCAATGGCAAAGGGGTAGAGAGAACAGGTACGTGAAGGGATAGCTAATTTAAGAAGTGAAGGGTGAACTTGAACTGCTGGGTTTCTATTATGAAGGATCTTGAAAGCCAGATTAAATAATCAATCTATAATCCTTGGCAGTGAAGAATCTGTTACATTACTGAGCAAGAAGGTGATGTTAAAAAAAAAAAGTGTGTATACATATATATGTACTACAAACATATATGTATATATATATGCATATACTATATATGTACTACATATAATTATAGTGAATATATATATTGAGTGAATATATATTATATATTATAATGTACATACTTAGAGTATATACACACACATATCTAGTGTTTATATAATTATATAGGAAAGAAGTAAAGAAAACCTTGGAGCAGACAATAAATGGGCTTACAAAGAAAAGACTCTGAAGGGAGAGAGATAAACTAAAAAGCTCTCAAAATAATTCAGCTAAGGGATGGATGAGAACCTAAACTATGGTGAGAAAGTGTGGACACCTCCAAAAACCAGTTCTGTATGCTATTGTGTTTAAATGAATATAGTGTGTGAGGGAGACAAGTAGGGAAAAAATAATAGAGTTTTAATTTTGTATTTATTTTTGTATTTTTTTACTAGATGAATAAACAATAAATTTGCCTACACTTAAAATCCGATTTGAAGAGAAATATGATGATCTTATTTTTATCTTGTTGCAGTCTGGCATCCATGTAGAGCCTGTAATAATGTGGTCATCATATTCATTCTCTAAAGTGTGCCTAAAACCAAAGACAAATATTATTTTTCATTACAGGTAGCCAAAAATGATATTTACCTCCAAAAATTAATTGCAACATTTTATTTTATTTATTTAAAAAATATATGTATTTTATTTTACTTCTCGAAATACACGTACTTGATTTTCATGCCCCTTTACCAATTCCTCTCCACCCCCTCCCCTCCCCCAGTACATCGTATCTGTGCACTTGACTTAAACAGTTCAAGGAATTTCTGTGGTTAGTCTGTCTTCTTCCCCCCACCCTTTATTTGTTTGTGTGTTTATTTATTTATTAATTTTTAGCTCCCACAAATAAGTGAGAACATGTGGTATTTCTCGTTCTGTGCCTGATTTGTTTCACTTAATAAAATTTTCTCTAAGTCCATCCATGTTGTTGCAAATGGTAGCATTTCATTCTTTTTTATAGCAGAGTAGTATTCCATTGTATGGATGTATTACAGCTTCCTTATCCACTCATCAGATGATGGACATTTGTTCTGGTTCCACCTCTTGGCTATTGTGTATAGAGCTGCAATAAACACTGGAGGACAGGTATCCCTTCAGCATGATGATTTCCATTCCTCTGGGTATATTCCCAGCCATGGAATTGCTGGGTCATATTGTAGATCTATCTGTAACTGTTTGAGGAGTCTTGATATCATTTTCCATAAAGTCTGCATCATTTTGCACCCCACCAACAGTGGATGAGAGTTCCTTTTTCTCCGCAACCTCTCCAGCACTTATTGTTCTCAGTCTTTTGGATGTTAGCCATCCTAACTGGGGTGAAATGGTATCTCAATATGGTTTTGATTTCCATTTCCCGAATGTTGAGTGATATTGAGCACTTTTTTATGTGTCTGTTGGCCATTCATATATCTTCCTTTGAGAAATGCCTATTCAGCTCCTTTGCCCATTTTTAAATTGGGTTATTGGTTTTTTTGATGGAAAGTTGTTTGAGTTCCTTGCATATTCCGGATATTAATCCTTTGTCAGATGTATATTTTGCAAATATTTTCTCCCACTCTGTTGGTTGTTTTTTTATTCTGTTGATTGTTTCTTTTGCTGTGCCAAAGATTTTAGTTTGATATAATCCCATTTATTTAATTTACCTTTAGTTGCCTGTGTTTTTTGGGGTCCTATTCATGAATTCTGTATCCACTCCTACTTCCTGGAGTGTTTCCCCTATGTTTTCTTTAAGGAGTTTTATTGTTTCAGGATGTATATTTAATTATTTAATCCAGTTTGAGTTAATTTTGGTATATGGTGAAAGATACGGGTCTATCTTCACTCCCCTATATATGATTATCCAGTTATCCCAGTACTACTTGTTGAAAAGGCAGTCTTTTCCCCAGTAGGTAGATTTGCTGCCTTTGTCAAACATCAGATGGCTGTAGGTGTGTTGATTGATTTCTGGGTTCTCTATTCTATTCCATTGGTCTGTGTGCCTGTTTTTCTGACAGTACCATGTTGTTTTCATTGTTATAGCTTTGCAATACAGCTTAAAGTCAGGTAGTGTTATGCCTCCAGCTTTAATTTTTTGCTCAGGATTGTTTTGGCAATGTATGGTCTTTTTTTGTTCCATATAAATGTCTGGATAGCTTTTCCATTTCAGAGAAAAATATCATTGGAGATTTGATGGGGTTTGTATTGAATCTGTAGATCAGTATGTGTAATATGGACATTTTCACAATGTTAATTCTTCCAATCCAAGAGCATGGGATATCTTTCCATCTTCTTGTGTCCTCTTTAATTTCTATCAACAGTGGTTTGTAGTTCTCTTCATAGAGATTTTTCACATCCTTGGTCAGCTTTATTCCTAAGAATTTTATTTTTTTTGTGGCTACTGTAAATGGGCTAGCTATCTTGATTTCTTTTTCTGCATGTTCACTGGTGGAGTATAGAAATGCCACTGATTTTTGTGTATTGATTTTGAACCCTGCAACTTTGCTGAAATCGTTTATCAACTCTAGGAATTTTTTTTTTTTTTTTTGTAGAAGCTTTAGGCTGTGCAGTATATAGGATCATATCATCTGCAAACAGCGGCAGCTTGACTTCATCCTTTCCAATCTGGATGCTCTTTATTTCCTTCTTTTCTATGATTGTGCTGGCCAGTACTTCCAACACTATGTTGAACAGGAGTGGTGAGAGTGGGCATCCTTGTCTAGTTCCTGTTTTTAAGGAAAAAGCTTTCAGCTTTTCCCCATTCAGGATGATATTTGCAGTGGGCTTATCATATATGGCTTTAATTATGTTGAGATACTTTCTGTCTATGCCTAACTTGTAGAGAGTCTTTATCATTAAAGGATGGTGAACTTTGTCAAATGCTTTTTCAGCATCAATAGAGATGATCATGTGGTTATTGTCTTTGCTTTTATTAACATGGTGTATCACATTTATTTATTTGCATATGTTGAACCAACCTTGCATCTCTTGGATGAATCCCACTTGATCATGGTGTATAATTTTCTGTATGTGCTGCTGTATTCTGTTAGCTAGTATTTTATTGAGGATTTTTGCATCTATATTCATCAAGGATATTGGTCTATAGTTTTCTATTTCTGATGCATCTTTGTCTGGTTTTGGTAACAGTGTGATATTTGCCTCATAGAATGAGTTTAGGAGAATGGCGTCTGTTTCAATCTTTTGGAACAGTTTGTGGAGAATTGGTATCAGTTCCTCTTTGAAGATTTGGTAGAACTCTGCAATGAACTGGTCTGGTCCTGGACTTTTCTTTGTTGGAAGCCTTCTGATAGTAGATTCAATCTCTTTTATTGTTATGTTTATTTTCAGATATTCTATATCTTTTCAGCTCTGTTTTGGTAATTTGTATGCATCCAGAAATTTATCCATTTCCTCAAGATTTTCAAATTTTCTGGCATATAGGTGTTTATAGTAGTCTGTAATGACTCCTTGTATTTCTGAGGTGTCAGTTGTAATATCACTTTTTCATTTCTAATTTTTTTATTTGGGTCTTCTCTCTTCTTTTCTTAGTCTTGCTAAAGGTTTGTTGACATTATTAATATTTTCAAAAAATATTTGTTTCATTGATCTTTTGTATTTTTTTGTATGTTTCTATTTCATTTAGTTCTGCTCTATCTTAATTATTTCTTTCCTTCTACTAACTTTAGGTTTGGATTGTTCTTGTTTTTCTAGATATTTAAGGGGAAGTGTTAGGTTATTTATTTACCATCTTTCCATTCTTCTGAAGTAAGCATTTAATGCAATAAATTTTCCTCTTAATACTGTTTTTGAAGTATCCTACAGGTTTTGGTATGATGTGTCATTATTTTCATTAACTTCAATAAATTTTTTGATTTCCTGTTTAATTTCTTCTTGAACACACATGTCTTTAAGTAGAATGCTGCATACTTTCCATGAGTTTGTATAGTTTCCAGTTACTTTTATTATTGTTTTCTAATTTTAATCCATTGTGATCAGAAAAAAATTCTTGGAATAATTCCAATCTTTTTGTATTTGTTAAGACTTGCTTTGTGACCTAACATGTGGTCTATCCTGGAGAATGTTCCATGTGCTGATGACAAGAATGAATATTCTGAGGTTGTTGGTGGAATGTTCTGCAGATATCTGCCAAATCCAATTGGTCTAAAGTATAGTTTAGATCTGTATTTCTCTGTTGATTTTTGCCTAGATGATCTGTCCAATGATGAGAGTGGGGTGCTCAGGTCCCTTGCAGTTATGGTGTTAGTGTCTATTTCTTTTTTTAGATCTAATAGTGTTTGCTTTGTAAATCTGGTTGCTCTGATATTAGGTGTGTATATATTTATGATTGTTATGTCTTCTTCATGGGTAGATACCTTTATCATTATATATTGGCTATGTTGGCCATCTTTATCTCTTTTAATGGTTTTTGCTTTAAAGTCTATTTTATCAGATATAACAATAGCTACTCTCTTGTTTTTCATTTCTAGTTGCATGATATATCCTTTTCCATCCTTTCACTCTTAGTCTTTGTGTGTCTTTACAGGTCAAGTGAGTCTCTTGTAGACAGCATATTGTTGGGTCCATCTTTTTAATCCAGTCAGTCAGTCTGTATCTTTCAAATGGAGGATTTAGTCTCTTTACATTCAGAATTATTATAGAAAGGTGTTGATTTACTCCTAGAATTATACTGATTTTTGTTTAGATGTCTTAAGTATCTTTTGTTCCTTTCTTTCAAATTTTCTGTTTGTCTTCTGTATTTGTTGGTTTCTTGGGTTGATAGATAAACTATTTTTTTCTTTTGTTAGCATTTTTGTTTGCTGGTATGTATTGTTCTTTCTTGTGTATTCATGGCAGTAATGGTTATTTTGTGGTATCAAACCCAGTACTTCCTTGAAAATTTCTTGTAGGGCTGGTTTTGTGGTAGTGCGCTCCCACAGTTTTTGTTTCTGTGAGAAATATACTATTTGTCCTTCATTTTGGGAGGATAGCCTTGTTGGGTAACGTATTCTTGGCTGGCAATTTTTGTCCTTTAGTGTTTTGAATATATTGTCCCATTCTTTTCTGGCTTTTAGAGTTTCTGATGAAAAGTCTGATGTTATTTTGATTGGGGTTCCCTTAGAGGTGACTCGCTGCTTCTCTCTTTCAGCTTTTAAGATTCTCTCTTTGTCTTTGAACTTTGCCAGTTTGATTATCAAATGTCTTGGAGAGGACCTTTTCGGGTTGAACATGTTTGGTGATCTTTGGGCTCCCTGAATCTGGGTATCTGTGACTTTCCCTGTACCTGGGAAGTTTTCTGCTATTATCTCACTGAATATGTTTTCAATGCAGTTTCCTTTTTCCTCCCTTCTTGGAATATCCATGATTTGGATATTTGAGTGCTTAACGTTGTCAGTTGTCTCTCTTAAATTTCCTTCAATTTTTTTTGATTCTTTTTTTCTTTTTTCTGGTCTGCCTGTGATAATTCAAACAGCCTGTCTTTGAGGTCTGAAATTCTCTCTTCTGCTTGTTCAAGTCTGCTGGTTAAACTCTCTGTTGTGTTTTTTATTTTGTTGGATAAATTCTTCAATGCCACAAGCTCAGCTACATTCTTTTTCAAGGCATTGATATTTTTGTACATTTCTTCTTTCAGATCCTGTATGTTTTTTCTCATTTCATTGTGTTGTTTCACTGAGGTTTTTTTTTTTTTTTTTGTATCTCATTTAGTTTCCTTAGAATAGTTACTCTAAATTCCTTGTCTGTCAGTTCAAAGACTTTCTGTTCTGTAGAATCTAGTGCTTGTAAGTTATTAATTTCCTTTGGTGGCAATGTACTTTCTTGATTTTTCCTATTTCTGGTTTCTTTCCTTTGGTGTTTTGTCATTTTGGCCTGGGGTATCACAGTTCACTCATTTCACGCTGGTGTCTGGCTGGATCCTGAAAGGACTGCTGCTTCTGGACAGCAGAAACTAGCCTGGACCAGAAGTCCCACCCCATCTGCCTTCACCGGCTCATCTGGCTTGGGGCTTGGGAGCCCCGAGCCTCTCAGGTTACTCATGGAGACGGTCCTGCCCCAGCCCTGTTTGTATTCTCCAGCTGGCAGGCTTGGTGCATGTGGGCCCAGAAGCTCTAAAGTCTCTCTGTGGAAAGACGAGCAACCTTAATTGGGGTCCTGCAGCAGGCAACTTCTGTCCGCTCCAGCACAGATTTTGGGTCCTCTGTTTCTGCTCCTCAGAAGCTTCAAATTGGCCTCTCTGTGGGTGAGAGCGACACCAGGAACTATCTGCCATCTTGATAAGAACTCCTACAACACTTAATTTTAACTTATAATTTTGGAATAATTTTAGATAAACATTAAATTACAAAAGAAGTACAGAGATTTCTCTCCTATCCTTCACCCAGTTCAATGGTAACATCTTATGTAACCACAGTACAGTAATCAAAAACAGGAAGTTGACAACATGCATTGTTATTAATTAAGCTATTTAGTCTATTTTGGATTTTTACCAGATTGAACATGCATTCATGTTTTTGCATATAATTCTATGAATTTTTATTAAATGTATAGTGTTGTATAACCATCATCACAATCAGAATGCTAAACTGTTCCAATATGTCAAAAAAACTTCTTTGTGTTTTTTCTCTATAAACATACTCTACACCCAGCCTTGACTCCTGGTTACAACAAATCTATTCTTCATGATTGAACATTGTAATTTAGAGACCATTTCTATTTTTCATTAATAAATGATAAATGGTTTAGAAAGGGTAAATTTAATAGTACAGGAGGAGATTTGGAATGGCAGTGATATTTGAGCTATACACAAGTTCCAAGACCACTCAATGTCAAAATGATCACTTTTCTCCTTTTTCTTTAACATTGTTATTAGTTAAATTAAGTAATTAGTAAATCTAGCAATTTCATAATAAACAATAATTCTAGATTTTTGCTCTAGTAAATTTGATAAGATATATAATATATTCAATCATCAAGGACTATATATGAAACCACATATGTTAATATATGTGTAGATGTGTGTCTAAGTTTAAACATGTATTTAATTTTTACAGAAATTGGAACACATAGAACACACTACCCATAGTATGGTAAACATTTTGGATTTTTTTTTTTTAACTTCCATTGCACTTTCCTAATTGGAGAAATTGGAAAACTATAGTCTATCTTTTTATAGTCCTTTATACCTAAGTTCTAGGAAACAAATTAGGTTGCATACCCTAAGTAGATTCATGCAGAGGTGAGAAAGAGGGAGTTAGAAGGGGGTTAGGAAGAAATTGGTAAAGGGCCACAAAAAATGACTATATGGTTTAATCATAAATATAGTGATTATCCTGATTTGAGGATCATATTTTGTACACAGGTATTGATATTCCACACAGTACCCCACAGATATGTACCATCTATGATGTTTCAATTAAAAATAAATAAATAATAATAGTTTTTTAAAAAAAAGAAATTTTAAAAAATAATGAATTCACAAATGTTTTTCCTGCTTCCATTTCAATTGTAAGCAAGGATTTGAGGCACAGGTATTTAAAGGCATTTGCTGCAGAAATCCTCAATATTCTAGACAAGTGATATCAGTAAGATAGCAGCCTTCAAAACCCCACAAAAGCAGTAATTTTAACAACAACCCACCAAGAAGAATACCTTTAGGAGGCCAGGTGTAGCTGAGAGGTTCCAGCACAATAGTGGAGAAAAAAAATCCAAGAGTAGATACATGGAAGAGGGTAAAAAGAATTTCACCTTGTCCATGTCACCCCTCTTTTAAGAGGTACAGATCAATGCCAAGAGAAACTTCTTTAGCCCAAAATTTCTCCCATGGGAGATGTGAGACTGAAGTCAGTGTCACTTTCCCCACCTTGTGAGTTGCTGCCCACAAGATCCATTCCCTGCCCCTCCCCAAACACTGAGGAAATCTGCTTGGTTGAATTATTTGGTGACTAGTAAGGAGTCGAAAAAGAGTGGGGGCTCACAGCAGTATGCACGGGGTTATCAACAATTAGCAAAATATCCTCTTGGCTAGGCTGTATAGTCTAAAACGAGCCCCCCTTCATGAGTCCTGTGGGACATTTCACCTGCAGAATCCCACTCTGCATGCACACACCCTTCACTGTGTCTGGAATCCCACAGTCATGCAGATGGTGCCCAGCAATTCAACTCAAGTGGCATACATGATCCCCTGCAGACTGTGTGCACAAACTCTCATAGATGGCAAATGTATATCAGAGGCTAGCTTAACACTGCTGCATTGGGAGAAGGTGCATAACCTTCAACACATTAAAAAATTGTCCTGGAGAAGACAAATAGAATGTTCCTTGGACCAGCCTGGATTTGTGGAATCAAGAGCAAGCACAGAATCCTAAGATCCCACCCCCAAAGGTAAACAAGAAGAGTAGAGTAGAAGCTATAATATAAAAAAGTATGAGATAGCCTGAGAATCTCTATTTGGGCCAAATGGTTCTCTTCCCAAAAAATCAGCCAGTAAAGACTGGAGAAGGTTTTTGCTTCTTCAAATGTGAAGAAAACAATGTGAGGCTTCAAGAAAGACAAGCATCAGGGAAACATGACACCACCAAAGGAACAAAATAAAGCTTGAGTAGCTCTGGTACTCTATGCTTAATTTTTGGTAATGGTAAAACCTTATGCAACATAATACAATAATAAACAAACAAACAAACAAACAAACAAACAAACAAACAAACAAAAAACAGGATATCTACAAATATCCAGAAAAAAAAAAATCACGTTAAAGAAGCTCAGTGAAATACAAGATTACATGTAGACAACTACGTGAAATTTGGAAAATAATGCATGAATAAAATGAGCAATTCAACAAAGATAGAAACTCTTTAAAAATCCCCACAAACTCTAGAGCTAAAAAATACAGTGACTGAACTGAAATAGAGAACTAAAGAGCACAATTGATCAAGCAGAAGAATCAGTAAGCACAAAGACAGGTCATTTGAAATCACCCAGTTAAAGGAACAAAAAGAAAAATAGAATTAAAAGAATGAAGGAATCCTATAGGATGTATCAAACACCATCAAGTAAAACAATATATGCATTATGGTATTCTCAAAAGGAGTAGATATAGAGAAATAGGATATAAAGTTTATTTAAAGATGTAATAAACAAAATTTCACAAATCTGAGGAAAGAAATGAATATTCATATTCTTGAAGACCGAAACACTAAACATAGATTGAACAAGATATCTTCACTTAGATGTATTATAATCAAATTGTCAAAAGCCAATGAATTTTTTGAGATTTTACATACAAGTGTACTTCAAAATGTTTGTGGAGAAATGGAGCAGAAAGATCATAAAACAAATCTTTTTAGGAGCTTTGTGAACTATCCTTGTATAAGTGAGGTTATGCAGTATTTGTCTTTATGTTCCTGGTTTATTTCACTTAGTATAAAGTCCTCCAGGTCCATTCATGTTGTTGCAATTTACAGTTTTCTTCTTTTTAAAAGCTGTATAATATTCTATTATGTATTGAGGGGTCATCAAATATTTATGGAAAATTTCACATTATCTTTTAATTACATGTTTCCATGAAATTTTTGAATTATGCTCATATACCACACTTTCTTTACCCATTTATCTTTGATGGAAACTTAAGTTGTATATTAGTCCATTTCTGTTGCGTATAACAAAAGTGCATGGAAGTGGATAATTTGTAAGAGAATTAAATTTATTGCTGACAGTTTCAGGACTGGGAAGTCCAAAGTCCAGGAAACACTTATGGTGACAGCCTTCTTTGAGGGTGACTTCATAGAAATACAGGGGTCTCAAATGGTAGAAAATGGTGGAAAAGAGAGAGACCAAGATCCTCATTCACTCTCCTTTGAAGCCCTCAGAACCATGCCCCTAACCACCATCTTTAATACACTTACTATGGCATGATCCTACAACCTAATCATCTCTTCAAAGCCCTACCTTTCAAATACCAAAACAGAATTTCCCACCCTCAATAATTACAGGAAGAATTAAGTTTCTAATATATTAACTTTGAGGAAACAGTTCAATCAATTCACATCAGGTTGTTTTCATATCCTGGCTATTGTATATTTTAAAATTGCCAAAGGATTAGATTTTAAATATTATCACCATAATTTTTTTAAAAAGGATAAGTAGATAAGGTGTCAGACATGTTAATTAGCTAGATTTACTCTTTCTACAATATATGCATATATCTAAAAATCACTGTACCCATAAATATATACATTGATTATTTGTCATTAAAAATAAAAAATACTCTAAATTAAAAAAAAAACAGTATAAAGAGAGAAAATCATCTCACCAAATACAAGGGAGCTATCATAAGATTATCAGCACATTTTTCAGGACAAATCTTGCAGGCCAAAAGAGAGTGAGATGATATATTCAAAATATTGAAAAAAGCAAAGAACTACCAATCAATTGTACTTCATTTGGCCAAGTTGTCCTTCTGAAATAGAAAAATGAAGGCTTTGCAAGACAAACAAAAGCTGACTAAGTTCCTCACCCCTAGACCTGCCTTATAAAAAATGTTAAAGGAAATTTTTCAAGCTGAGTTGAAAAGATGCTAATTAGCAACATGAAAACATGTGAAAATATGATATTCCCTGGTAAAGGTAAGTAAATAGTCAAGTTCAGAATACTCTAATATTGTAATGATGGCATATCAATTATTTTTAATTCTAATAATAAAGTTAAAAGACAAAAGTATTAAAAATAACTACAGCTGTAATAATTTGTTAATAAATACACAATATAAAGAGATGTAAATTTTAACAGCAATAATATAAAATGTGGGCAGTGGAGAGAGAAGAAAAGTGTACAGTTTTGTATTCAATCAAAGTTATCATCTTAATGTAGACTGTTATGACTATGGACATTTTATGTAAGCTTCACTTTAATCACAAACAAGAAAACACCTCTAGTGGATACAAAAAGATAAAGAGAAAGTAATCAAAGCATACCACCACAAAAAATAATCAACTCCCAAATGAAGAATGCAACGGAAAGTGAAATAAACAAACTGTAAAACAGTCAGATAATTTAAAAATGCCAAGAGTAAGTCCGTATCTATCAATAATTATTTTAAGTCTAAGTGTATCAAATTCTCCAATCAAAAGACATAGAGTGGAGTGGCTGAAAGAAATTAAAAAAAAAATCCAACTAAATGCTGTCTTCAAAAACTCTTTTTAGTTTTAAGGACACACATAGTCTGAGAGTGAAGATATAGAAAAGACATCCCATAGAAATGGTAGCAAAAGGTGAGCAAAAGTGGTTTGTCTCAAACAAAACATATTTAAAATGATAAAAAAAAATCACACAAGTAAAAGAAGGTCATTAAAAAGTTATAAAGCATTAAATTTATTAAGAAGATATAACAATTGTGTGTGTGTATATATATATATATATATATATATATACACACATACACACACACTCAACATTAGAAAATCTTAACATATAAAGCAAATATTAGGACTAAAAAGAGAAATAGACAGCAACCCAATAATATTAGGGAACTTCAATACTTCAGTTTCAACAATAGATAGATCATCCAGACATAAAATCAATAAGGGTACAGTGGACTTGAATGACACTATAGACCAAAGGGACCTAACAAACATAAATAGAACATTCTGTCCCACAGCATCAATATACACATTTTTCTCAAGCACACACAGAATATTTTTCAGGGTAAATCATATGCTAAGACACAAAACAAATCTCAACATATTTAAGATGACTGAATTCATATCAAGTATCTTAACTGACCACATTGGTATGAAAGTAGAAATCAATAACATGAGGATTTTTTGATATTTCACAAATATGTAAAAATTAAACAATGTACTTCAAAATAACCAATGAATCAAATAAGAAATGTTTACAATCACAAACTGTCTTCAGGCAAATGAAAATGGAAACACAATGTACCAAAGCATATGGGAGGCAGTAAAGAAATCCTAAGAAAAAAGTTTAAGCAGTTACCACCTACCTTAAAAAAAGGGAGAAAGCACAAATAAACAACATAATTTTACAGATCAAGGAAATAGAACATGAAAAATAAACTAAGCCTATAGTTAGCAGAAGGAATAAAATAATATTAGAGCAGAAATTAAATACAAAGTAGACTAGAAAAACAATAGAAAGGATTCACAAAACTAAGAGTTGTTTTTTTGAAGCAAAATTGGCTATCTCTTTGCTAGACTAAGAAAAAATAAAGATAGAAGACCCAAATAAATAAAAATATAAAGTTAAGCAGGATATTCCAACAGATAACACACAAATGCAAGGCATCATGAAAGACTACTATGAAAATTTATATACCAACAAATGTATAATCCAGAAAAAAATGAATAAATTCCTAAAAACATACAGTCTACCAAGACTAAAATATGAAGAAATAAAAAGTCTGAACAGAACACTAACTAAGGAGATTGAATAAGAAAAAAAAAAAAAAATCAAACAAATGAAAGAAGCTTAAAAGGAAAGAAAAGAAAATAAAGGATTAGAAGCCTTCGCCATTGAATTCTACCAAACATTTAAGGAAGAATTAATGCCAATCCTCCTTAAATTCTTCTAAAAAATTAAAGAGGAAGGAACACTTTCAAGCTCATTTTATGAGGCCAGAAATATCCTGATACCAAAGCCAGACAGACATTACAAGAAAATAAAAGTAGAGATCAATATTCTCTAAGATACATAGAAGAAAAAATCACCAACAAAAAACTGTATAGCCAAATTTAAGAGCGTATAAAAAAAATCATACACCATGATCATCTGAGATTTATCTCTGAAATTCAAGGAGTTTCAACACACAAATCAATGAATATGTTACACCACAAAAACAGAATGTAGAATTAAATTTAAATGATAATCTCAATAAAAAGAGAAAAAACATTTGACAAAATTCAACATCTGTTCATAATTTAAAACTCAAGAATTAGGTATGATAGTAATGTCCCTCAACATAATAAAAGCCAAGTGTACAGCTAATACACTCAATAGTAAAAAGCTGAGAGATTTCCTTCTAAAATCAGGAATAAGACAAGGATGCCCAGTCTCACCACTTTTATTCAGCATTGTACTTGACACGCTAGACAGAACAATTAGGTAAAGAGACAAATAAAATTAAAGGCATCCAAATAGGAAAAGGAAGAGGTGAAATTGTCACTGTTTGCAAATGACATGATTTTATATAAATAAAAATATAGAGATTTCACCAAAAATAATAAAAAAAAAACAGAACTTGTAAACAAATTTAGTAACGTTGGAGAATACAAAATCAACACATAAAAATCAGTAGCATTTCTATTCTTCAATAGTGAACATGCAGAAAGAGAAATCAAGAAAGCCTGCCCATTTACAATAGCCACCAAAAAAATAAAATACTTAGGAATTGAGTTAACCAAGGATGTGAAAAATCTCTATAATGAGAACTACAAACCACTGCTGAGAGAAATTAGAGAGGATACAAGAAGATGGAAAGATAACCCATGCTCTTGGATTGGAAGAATCAACATAGTGAAAATGTCCATACTACCCAAAGTGATATACAAATTCAATGCAATCCCCATCAAAATTCCAATGACATTTTTCTCAGAAATGGAAAGAAATATCCAGGCATTTATATGGAATAACAAAAGACCACGCATAGCCAAAGCAACACTGAGCAAAAAATTTAAAGCAGGAGGCATAACACTACCTGACTTTAAACTATTCTACAAAGCTATAATAACCAAAACAATATGGTACTGGCATAAAAACAGACACACTGATCAATGGAATAGAATAGAGAATCCAGAAATCAACCCACAAACCTACAGCCATCTAATCTTTGACAATGGCACCAAGCCTATACACTGGGGAAGAGACTGCCTCTTTAGCAAATGGTGCTGGGAGAACTGGATATCAATATACAGGAGAATGAAACTAGACCCATACCTTTCACCATACAATAACTCAACTCAAAATGGATTAAAGAATTAAATATACACCCTGAAACAATAAAACTTCTTCTTCTTTTCTTTTTTTTTGTCTTTTTGTGACTGGCCACACCACGCTCAGCCAGTGAGCGCACCAGCCATCCTTATATAGGATCCGAACCCGCGGCGTGAGAACTGCTACGCTCCCAGTGCCGCACTCTATCAAGTGCGCCATGGGGTCGGCCCAACAATAAAATTTCTTAAAGAAAACATAGGAGAGACACTTCAGGAAATAGGACTGGACACAGACTTCATGAATACGACCCCAAAAGGACGGGCAACCAAAGGAAAAATAAACAAATGGGAGTATATCAAATCGAAAAGCTTCTGCACAGCAAAAGAAACAATTAACAGAGTTAAAAGACAACCAGCAGAGTGGAAGAAAATATTTGCAAAATATACATCTGACAAAGGATTAATATCCAGAATATACAAGGAACTCAAACAACTTTACAAGAAAAAAACAAGCAACCCAATTAAAAAATGGGCACTAGAGCTAAGCAGGCATTTCTCTAAGGAAGATATACAAATGGCCAACAGACATATGAAAAAATGCTCAACATCACTCAGCATCCGGGAAATGCAAATCAAAACTACACTGAGATACCATCTCACCCCAGTTAGGATGGCTAATATCCAAAAGACTCTGAACGATAAATGCTGGTGAGATTGCGGAGAAAAAGGAACTCTCATACATTGGTGGTGGGACTGCAAAATGGTGCAGCCTCTATGGAAAATGTATGGAGGTTCCTCAAACAATTGCACATAGATTTGCCATATGACCCAGCTATCCCACTACTGGGAATATACCCAGAGGAATGGAAATCATCAAGTCGAAGGTATACCTGTTCCCCGATGTTCATCGCAGCACTCTTTACAATAGCCAAGAGTTGGAACCAGCCCAAACGTCCACCATTGGATGAGTGAATAAGGAAAATGTGGTATATCTACACAATGGAATACTACTCAGCTATAAAAACGAATGAAATACTGCCATTTGCAACAACATGGATGGACCTTGAGAGAATTATATTAAGTGAAACAACTCAGGCACAGAAAGAAAAATACCACATGTTCTCACTTATTGGTGGGAGCTAAAAATAAATAAATAAATTCACACACACACCCAAAAATACTGGGGGGGGGGAAGAAGACATAACAACTACAATTCCTTGAAGCTGATACGACAAGCAAACAGAAAGGACATTGTTGGGTGGGAGGGGGGAGAGGAAGGAGGGAGGGAGGTTTTGGTAATGGGCCACAATAATCAACTACATTGTATATTGACAAAATGAAATTAAGGAAAAAAAATTAAAAATTGAATAATACTCAAATAAATGGAAAGATCCTGCATTAATGGACTGGAAGAATTAACATTGTTAAAATGTCCATCTACCTAAAGCAATCTACAGATTTTATGTGATCTCCCTCAAAATTCCTATGGAGTTTTTATAGAAATAGAAAAAAAAGTCAAAAATATTCTTATAAAACAACAAAAGACCTTGAAGAGCTAACCCAGTCCTAAGCCAGTAGAACAAAGTTGGAAAAATAGCACTGTATGATTACAAATTATATTACAAAGCTATAGTAATCAAAACAGTTTCTTACCAACACAAAAACAGAAATATAAATTAATGGAACCCAATATATAGCCCATAAATTTACTCATTCAAACACAGTCAAGAAATTTCTGTCAAGGGTTCCAAGAATACACAATGGGGAAAGGATAGTCTCTTCAATAAACAGTGTTGGGAATATTGACTATCCAATGCAAAATAATGAAATCAGAACTTTGTCATACAATACACACAAAAATTAACTGAAAATGGATCAAAGACCCAAATGTAAGGCCTGGAACCTTAAAATCCTAGAAGAAAACATAGGATAAAAAGTTCTTGACGTTGGTCTTAGCAATGATTTTTTGGATATAACACCAAAAGCATAAGCAACAAAAGCAAAAATAAACAAGTGGCACTACATCACATGAAAAATCTTCTGCACAGCAATGCAAACAATCAAAATCAAAGTTGACCAACAAATGGGAGAAAATATTTGCAAACCATACATCTGAAAAGGGGTTAATATCTAAGATATGAGAAAAACTCATGCAACTCAAAAGCACAATGAGATATCACATCACATCTGTTAAGATGACTATTATAGAGGATGGTGAGAAAAGGAAAGCCTGGTACACTGTTGACAGGAATGTAGATTGGCATAGCCTTTGTGGAGATACCTCAAAGAATTAAAAATAGGACTAGCATGTGATTCAGCAATCCTACTTCTAGATATTTATCCAAAGGAATTGAAATCAGAATCTTAAAGAGATATCATTGCAGCATTATATACAAAGGCCAAGCTAGGGAAACAAACTTTCTGTTCATTGATGGATGAACAGATGAAAAAAAATGGTATATACATATTAAAGAATATTATTTGTCCTTTTTAAAAAGAAGGAAATTCTGCCATTGTGAAAACACGGATGGACCTACCTGACATTAAGCTAAATGAAGTAAGTCCAACACAGAAAGATAAATACTGAATGATCTCATTTATATGTGGAATCTAAAATAAACTCATAGAAGCAGAGAATAGGGTGATTGCCAGGAGCTGGGGTGAAGGGGAAATGAGGAAGTGATAATCAAAGGTTACAAAGTTTAAGTTAGGCAACAGAGACAACTTCTGGGGATCAAGTATGCAGCTTAGTGCCTATTGCTAACAATAATGTATTATACACTTAAAATGTGCTGAGAAGGTAGATCTTATGTTAGGTCTTTGTAAAACACCTACAAACAACACACATCAATAATAATAATAAAAATGAGGTGGAAGAAAACTTTAAGAGGTGATGGATATGTTTATGGCCTTGATGATTTCACGGGCATGTATTTATCCTAAAACTCATCAAGTTGCATGCATTAAATATGTACAGCTTTTTGCATGTCAATCACACCTCAGTAAAGTTGTTTAAAACAACAGCAACAATAATTTCGAGATCTAAACTTCAACTTCGAGATCTAAACATCAGCTTCATGTGTACATAGCTACAGTATTTGTGGCAGTAACATTAAACAGTAATAGCTTTTTTTGTATATATATATATAATTGAAATCATATAGTATGCAAAATTTTTATATTGGCTACTTTCACTTAGTAGTATGCACTTAAGAATGTTCCATGACTTTTCATGGCTCGAGAGCTTATAATTTCTAGCATTGAATGATATTCCATAGTCTGAATATACTATGGTTTATCTATCCATTCAACTACTGGAAGACATCTTATTTGCTTCCATATTTTGGCAATTATTATTTTTTTTCTTCCAAATTTTATTTTATTTTGTCAATATACAATGTGGTTGATTATTGTGGCCAATTATCAAAACCTCCCTCCCTCCTCTTTCTCCCCCCTCCCTCCCAACAATGTCCTTTCTGTTTGTCATATTAACTTCGAGGAATTGTAATTCTTGTGTCTTCTTCCCTACCCCCTCCCATTTTTTGTGTGTATTTATTTATTTATTTTTAGCTCCCACAAATAAGTGAGAACATGTGGTATTTCTCTTTCTGTGCTTGACTCGTTTCACTTAATATAATTCTCTCTAGGTGCATCCATGTCGTTGCAAATGGCAGTATTTCATTCTTTTTTATAGCAGAGTAGTATTCCATTGTGTAGATATACCACATTTTCCGTATCCACTCATCTGATGATGGACATTTGGGCTGGTTCCAACTCTTGGCTATTGTAAAGAGTGCTGTGATGAACATTGGGGAACAGGTATACCTTCGACTTGATGATTTCCTTTCCTCTGGGTATATTCCCAGCAGTGGGATAGCCATACAAATTTTCAAATCAGATTTTCATATTTGCTAAAATTGTGTTTCATTTCTCATTTACAGCAGTAGAAATTCCATACATAAGCAGAAGATATTGAAATTTTTGTTACATTTGTTACATAATTTTTTTCTTAAATGAATCATTTGTATTCTTCTAATTGCCTAATTATAAGTGTGCTATTGATTTTATTTGTGGGTAGTGGGAAATGTGTTCTTCTATCCAAAAGGAGAAATGAGAGAGAGACAAAACTTGTTTTCCTCACCCACTAAATCCTTTTATTGGTATTATTAGTCTGTTTCTTCATATTTATTATTAATAATCATTCTTTTCTTTCCTTTCTTTCCAATCTGTATTTTTCTTCTTTCTTTCTGTTTTATAATTTACTTTTGTTTGCATGGGCTAGAACATTCAATTAAATTAAACAATATATATATATATATTTATATGTATAATAAAGTCAGGGATTCTTATCTTGTTCTACTCTAAAGATAGTAATTCTTATTGTTTATCGTTAAAGGTGACATGTACTTTATGTTGTTGATATATATCATGTGTTAAGTAAGCAAAGCCTATTATTTGTTTGCTCTAAATTTTTGGTTATGACAAATGGGAATTGAATTTTAACAGCTATTTTCCTAATTGTAATCATACATTTTTATCCTTTATGTTGCTAGTGTAAAGAATAGCTAACAGACTTCCTAATTTTAAGCCATCATTATATATTATACTTCTTGGATAAACCTACAATGTCAGAATGTAAGATTATTTCTTAAACATTGCTGAATATAAATTATAAATATTATTTTTTGCAACTATATTCTGAGGTGAGGTTGAGCTTTAAATTACCTCTTTCATTCTGTGCTTGTTCAGTTTCAGAGTCAGTGTTCACCAAGCTTTACAAATTGAATTACTGAATTTCCCATTTTCTGTTATATTAAACAATCTGTTCAAGTTTGAACTGTCATTCTCTAAAGACTTGACTTAAAAAATGAAACAAATTTGTATGGTATAGACTAGAAGTAGAGTTAATGAGTAATAATGTCTTATTATTATTTCTAATTTATAATTTTTAAATGGAGAGTGAAATTGAAGAGCATTTCATAAACTTCGCTCTTTTTTTTCCTTTTCATTGTGCATTTTTTTTTTTTTACTTTTTGAGTGATCAAATCTTTGATTTATTATATATTTTTACACAAGAAATAAGGAAAAATATTAAGAATATCCCTTCCTCCCCCTCAAACTGGCTATTTTTGTAAATAGGATAACTATTTTGTCTCACATCATTTAATGTCTTTCACTATACCAGGCAAGCTAGACTAGCTTATGCTGGGTAGCCAACAATCGAAAATCACTGGGACATACACAAGGTTTTGTTTCTCACTGACATTTTATGTCCATTATTGTCATTTTTCTCTCCTATGGTCTAGTTCAAGATACTACACAGCATTTAATCCTTACATTTCCTTAGCATGCTTTCCTTCCATGTTTCTATCTTTTTTGTGTGTTTGTCTTTCATGACTTTGACAGTTTTGAAGAATACTGGTCATATATTTTATGGAATATTCCTCACTTTGGGTTTATCTGATTCTTTTTCATAAGTAGATTGGAGTTAGGGCTTTTGGTAAGACTATCACAAAGGTTAGGTTTCCTTCTCATAGCCCTATATCAGGAGTTACATGACATCAACATGATATCACTGGCGATATTAACCTTAATCACTTCAGTAAGGTGGTTTCTACCAAGTTCCTCAACTGTAAAGGAACTGTATTACTTTTTCTCTCCATTCTTTAAAAGCAAGTCAATAAGTCCAGCCCATACTCAAGAAGAGTGAGATTAAGCTCACCTCTTTGAAGGGAGATTATTTATATGTGTTATTTGGAATTTTTCTGTAAGGATTATTTAATCATTCAATCATTTATATCACTATGAACTCATGCATGTTTTAAGATTCTATTTAAATTTTCTTTTTGAGTAATATTTTCAAGTTTTTTATTGATGCTATAGTGAACTCATTATGATAATTAAAAAACAATTCTTTCACTGTGTACTGAAATTATAAAAATAGAACGGAAATACTTATTCCTCAAAGGCTTGAAAAAATTCATCTGTAAAACCATGTGGAGGGTTTGGGTAGATAGCACTTTGATAATTTTGTCATTTTCTCAGTTTCTTCTAGGACTATTAATGTGTTTGACTTATCGTGAATCAATAAGGCATGTTGCATTGATACACCCAGGTCGTTGGATTTGTCTTGTGTGGCTGAAAATGAGACATTATATTTTAATGTGGAGATATTTAAATTTATTACCAAACTTCTGACTGTTCTCTTAAATGTCTTCATTGAACTTATATTCTATAAGTTTGGTTTTGTTTCCCTTTTACGTCTCTTTTAGAGTTCTGAAACTGCATAAAAGCATAGGTTTTGTGTCATTAAACACACATCTTTATATTCAAGATATGATTTTTGGAATATGCAAGAGTTGTAATCAGTTTCCTTTTATTGGGTATAGTTTCCTAATGTAGCAAGAAATGTAAATGTAAATTGCATCTGCTATGGATACACTCCCATTTCCTTATCCAGAAATATGTGTTTGCTTTACTGTCCCTGTCAACCAGTACTAATGGACAGACAAACTGGTGTGTTACCCATGGAATGCAGGTTAGCTCTCTCTCAAGAATTTTGATACTTACCATGTTTGTGTTGATATGCTTTCTCTAAGATGGTACATATTACATATCACAGTGTTTTGCTTTGCTTTATTATTAACTTCCAAGAAAAATCATCTTTCAAAAATTTGTCTTTCAAAATTTTAGTTTCCTGCTTTAAAATTCCTTTCAGCTGTCATAATACACATATTGTTCATTTAGTTATATTTTTCTTAACATTCAGTAATATCTTAGATTATTTCTCATGGAGACTTTCTCTTCCCATCCCTTCCTATTAGCTTTCTTGGGTTTGTTTATTCATCTGTGCAGTGTATGTGGATCTGTAGAAGGCACAGCCATCTTCTGACACACCTCTATAATGGTATTATTAGGTGAGGTTTTTCCTTTCCAGTCATCCTTAAAAAATGTTCAATGTCAAAAACTTTCATTGATAACTTCAGGGGAATATAAAGTATAAATTTTCTTAAAATTTAACTTGGTATCATTCAGACAAAAAAAAAATCTATCAGTTTCAGATGCAGAGACTATGTGCCTGCCATAGCTTGGAGACTTCGCTTGGAGGTAAGATGTGATAAAAATAACATTACCAGGACCAACTTCTGCCAGGTAGAGATCATTCTCCCTACTGTAATGTAAAATTATGTACTATACAAGAACTATACTTGATTTACATTCTCCCATGATTACTTTGTGCAAATTGGACATGTAGCCACATTTTCAACTGGTCTAAGGTTCACAGAAACTTCCCTTTTTGAAGCCTTTTCTGTTCCTTCAAAGAGGAACATAAATATGTACCTGAAATCAGCTTTAAGCATTTTGTGCAAGATAAAGGAAAGTATAAAGGCAAGATAAAGGCAGTATAGTTGAGCATGACAGCCTTTTCTTAAAGCCCTGGATAATGCTATAACTGACATGCACAATGTTAGGAGAGAGAAGAATTCAAAGATCCCCCAATTTATTTCTTCTTGATAATTTTAAACAGTTTTAAGCCTAAGAAGGCCAAAATAACAATTAAAAGTGTGTATTAGATAAAGGTGTACTTTATCCTGATCCTGTCTAACTTGTAAATGAGTTAAAAGTGCCAATAAAATAAAATAAAATAAAAATTAAAGAGCATGCTCTTCTACTTGTTCTGAAATGATGAAGCTAAATCCATTAAAACACCTATGTTGCATAATGGAAAACATTACAACACTTAAATAGATAGCTTGTGACCCTTGACAAATCCCTTTATATCTCTGGTTTATTATCTATAAGATCCCCTCCAATCCTAAATTTTCAGTGACTCTAAGGCAATGCTACTTGATATGTTGTTGCAAGACCAGCAACTTCAATATCATCTGGGAGCTAATTGTTCTCAGGTCCCATTTCAGATCTACAAAATCAGAATATCTCATGGTGGGGCTAAGGGATCTATTTTAACTAGCTGTATTAGTCCATTTCTGTTGCTTATATCAGAATACCTGTCACTGGGTAATTTATGCATTACAAAAAAAATAGAAACTATTTCTTACAGTTTTGGAGGCTGGGAAGTCCAAAGTCCAAGAAACACATCTGGTGAGGGCCTTCTTCTATGTGGGACTCTCCATGGCAACACAGGTTATCACATGACAAATTGGCTGAGCAAGAGAGCTAACCTCCTCACTTGCTCTCTTTTTAAAGCCATCAGAACCACACCCATTACCACCCATTAAACCATCAATTTATTACTCCATGAATGAATCAATCCATCCTGGAGGGCACAGTCCTTACAATCTAATCACCTATTCAAGGCCCCACCTTTTGATTACCATAATAGGATCTCCCACCCTCTTAACACTGTTTCAAGGTGGATTAAGTTTCCAACACATAAACCAATGAGTGACACAGTCAACCCACAGCACTAGCTTTTCAGGTAATTCTCATGAATATTCAAGGTGAGAAGCACTCAGCTGGAAAGAAGTAGAATGAACAAATATACAGGTCACAAGGAACACCAAAAAGTTATCCCGGGGAAGGGGTGATCTCTGTATGGAAGCAAAGATTGGACAAGTTTATGATATATTTCTTGTGGTTGAATATGTTTTAGCCGAATCTAAACAAAAGTGGATCTTGGTGGTTGTCCACTTTGTGGTACTTTTTCTCTTATAACACAATTTGTGTCACTAGAGTGTGGTCTTCACTCTTACTTCAGAAGAACCAGCTAGGGTGGAAAGTCCTACTACATAAACCTTGTCAGACAATAAATGCTCATAGTCTCACAGTGCACTTTTCCCTAAATGGCTTTCTAGAGGCTAATGCCTCTGTAGTGAACCTGCTGCATCTTTCTGGTCCCTAGATGCAAGAAAGTCCATTTTTCTTTATGTTGCCTAATATCACACTATAGACTGTAATGCTCCCAACTCTCTAACCCCTATGCAGGCCCCTGTAAGGAAAAGCACCTACTGTTTTAACAATACTCACTCCCCTGTTGCACAGGGAAGACTCATGATTTAAATAGGGGTTTCCCATGGCACTGATAATCTTTACAATAACTGTGGCCATATGTAAAACACAATGCAGAGTGAAAGGAGTCAACCAGAGAAACAAAGAGCAAAATAAAAAGATGATGTCTTCTTCCATAAGGCAAAGGAATCAAACTATCTAGGAAAGGAATCCAATAACCAGTAAGTACAGTCAACGCACCTGGTCCAAGTTGAAGGCCCACAGTCATGCTACTCAGCACTTTTTAACACTGTTTCTTATAGAAACTGTTCACTCAATCAGCAGTTTAATTTTAGCAATAGAAGAAACAATAAAATCTGAAATTTCGAAGGTGGTAGGAGTAACAAAGCATTACTCTCATAGTAAGCCCACAACAAATCTTGATGGAATACATGTTGAATGAATGAATGAATGAATGAATGAATGAATGACAATATGTGCAACATAGAAGCTCAAACTAAATCTTTACATGAATAAATGAGTGAGTGAGTGAATGAATGACAATATGTGCAATCAAATTTGTTCAAATACAAAAAGCAGTACAAATGAATGAGACTGTCACAATTATTCCAGAAGGATAACTGTTTTTATTTTCCTAGTTGATATTTAGGAAAAAGGAGACTTTGCGAAAGAATGTAGGTGTAGAAACTAGCTTAGTGTTCCCAATGGGAAGATGACATATCATTGTAAAAAGCTCAGGCTTTGGTGTAAAATGCTTGTGTTCAGATCTTGGCTTTACCAGTTGATCAATGGATGCTTTAACCTCAATAAGTCTATGAAATAAGGACCCACCAAAAAAGTCTGCCTCTCATGGACTTGTTTTGTACATTAAAAAAGTCCACAAATATACATACTTTGGTATAATATTTGATAAGGTCTTACTCGATTGATTAATTGGCTAATACCCACTGTTTAATATTGTCACCATTAAAGGCTTTATGTTACTATGTAATAGGATTATGCACTTATCCAAGAGAGATAACAAATACTGCTTGTTTCCCTTTTAATATGTTTCAATTGTTTATGAGAGATGAGAGAGTAAAGCTTAAGAGAAGGAGACACCTTACCCAGGTCCTGTTGCCCACATGAAAGTAGCACTATATGTTTAAGGAATTAAAACTGTATTCATGATAAACTCATGACTTTAAGCAGTAATCAAGATTTTTTTTTTCCCCCAGTAGTCAAAATTTTCTTCATCCACTCAGAAGCAGGGAAAATATTACTATATTTGGGCTAAGAATAAGAGATCAGAACACAGAAATCATGATCAGAGAATATAGAGTGTTCTGAATCAAGAGAAAATATATACCACAAAGGGGAAGCTACAAGTCATCCAGGATTACATGAAAGCTAGAGTTTCATCAGAGCAATGACTCAGCAATCAGTCAAAAAAAAAAAAAAAAAAGAAAAGGGGGGGGGCGGAGAAAGAGAAAAAAGGAAAAAGAGAAAAGAAAATTGTCTAAAAAACTAAATGGCATATTCAGAGTATATAGGAAGAAGAAAAACTCTTTAACAATACTGTTAGTAAAAAACTTGTTACTTAGAGGAAACTTGTAATTAAGTTGGAAAGAAAAGACATCTTTTTCTGAAGAAAAGTAATTGGGACACTAATACAAAGAAGTGACATTGTATAACAGAAGGGGAAGAGATAAGAACAGAGTAGGACAGAGAAGAAGATATCCAAAAAGAAGAGAGAAGAAACGGACTAAAAAGAGCAGTTTTGAAAAAGCAATATTTCATAAGAAATAAATTTGAAATTTTTGTTAGAATAATATGACATGCCTGGATTTTATATAATACTATGGTTGTGATAATACATAATAATCATATAATAACTCTATGGTATTAATTCCTGTATGTGAATTCAGCCATTCTTTACTAATTTTCAGTTATATGGGCCATTTTGTGTTAAAGAAATCTTCAAAATAACTTTATAAATTTGTATTTTGATGGAGTGGATCTTGTCTGATAGTTACAGGCAAGTGTCTACTGACAAGAGTCAGTGGATAGAACATACTAGAAACAGTCCTTAGATAATACTGCCTTACCAGGCTCATTTCTGATATATATATATATATATATTTATATTTATATTTATATTTATATATATATATATATTTTTTTTTTTACAACATAGCATGTTCCCTCTAGAGACTATGACTATTCACCATAATTAACCTGCCCTTTTCTCTGCAGACTTCCAAACTCTCTTTATAGAAATAGCCAGACTATCAAGAATTGGGCTCATTGATGAAGGAAAATATATCCTAAATACCATCTCAGGATATCCTTTGGTAATTAATGCTAATAACCAAAAGAACACCTACTATTTTCTAAAATGTACATTATGCCAAGCCTCCTACTTCCTATGAATTATTACTATTTCATTCTGCCAAACACCCTATAATTTAGGTCTTATTATTATCTCTTTATTATTGGTGAAGAAACAAAGGCAAATATAGATTAAATAAATAGACTGAGTTCACAATGCTTCAAGAGTAAGATCTGTGTCTCAAAAACACATACTTGCCATCCATTGCTTCAATTAGGCACATCAAATTGTAGTCCAGTGTCTAAATATCTTCCTTTTATTTTATTTTTTACCTAATAGCTTACACAAATAAGCATTTGTTGAGTAACACAGAATAATTCTAGAACATGTATGTTAGATAGCGACTGCAGTTTTCTTTTTTCTTAAATAAAAATTGGATTATTCACAGTAAATTAAAAAATAAAAAGCAGATTGTATGCAGTAATTTTTTTTTAAAACTTCAGTATGTGCATCCATCAACGATGGTCAAATGGGGTCTGAAAATATTAAATGGAAAATTCCAGAAATGAGCAATTCATGTTTTAAATTGCAACCTGTTTTGAGGACATAATGAAATTTCTCTCCATTCTGCTTTGTCCACTCTGATTTGATGACATGAATCATTCCTTTGTCTAGCAGATCCACGCTGTAGACACTCCCCACCTTCTAGTTACTTCGTGTATCAGAGCGACTGTCATGTTAGCTCAGCACTTGTGTTCACGTACCCTAATTTTACTGAAAAATAGTGCCAAAGTGCAAAGTCGAAATACAGTTATAATATATAAGTAGCGCATACTTTTATAACTGTTTTATTTTATTAATTATTGTTAATCTCTTACTGTCCCTAATTTATAAATTACACTTGATTGTGCATGCAAATGTATACAAAAAACTACACACACACATACTTATGGGTTTGACGCTAATCTGCAGTTTCAAGCATCCACTGAGAGTCTTGAAACATACTTTCTGCAGATGAGGAGGGACTACTGTACTCTTATCTCAAATAGATGTGTTTTCTTATCTCAGAAGAGTTTTCTCATCTCAGAAGAGTTCACCCTGTCTCATGTATTTCAGCCACATGAAAGGCATTACCCTTTAACTGCTGAAACCTCTTACAATGTTTCTATCAAAAACAAAAAAATGTTTTCTTGTGGCTTAAGTTAGGGTTGCCAAATTAAGAAACAAAACACAGGACACACAATTAAATTTGAATTTTGAACAATTATTATTTTTTTTAGGTAAGTATGTGCCATGCAATACTTGTGGAGACGTACTTCTAAATTTTTTTCATATAAACTTATTATTTATCTAAAATTTAAATTTAACTAAGAATCATGTACTTTATTTGATAGCCATAGTATAAGTATCAAAATTAATGAAATAATTCATAAAGTTTTTGAAGACAGACATGTCAAATGTGAGTCTTTTCAAGTGATAAAAATGGCCTGTGATGAAATTAAAAATATGAGGAGTAGACCTTTTTACTCAGTATGAGCCATTTTTACGCGGCAGTATAATTAGCTGTTCAAATACTTCCTGATGAGCTCCTTTTTCATGTTCTTTTTAAAAATCATTTTATCCCCCCCTTTTTTTCCTCCCAGATTATCATATTCAATATGGTGACACTGGGACATTTTATTTCATGTTTATGTAAGAAAGTAGTCTGATGAATAATTAAATCTAGGATGAGGCATTTTTAGAATTGCCTTAAGATGGGCACCATTGTACTGCGTTCCTCTGCTCTTCAAAAGAGGTTCTTAGAGACATCAGTTTTCCTTACTCAAATCCTATAAAGATAAAATATGCAAAAGACAAGAAAAAAGTTCCCCCAACTTGTACTCCACAGAAAACTCTACTTTAAAAACACCAAATCTATTCTTTGCAAGATTATTTACTCTAAGAGTACAGAAGGAAATCAACCAAAAAAGACCCTATTAAAAGATCACTCTCTGGAATACAAAGCAAGTGACTATGTTTCCAGTGATACTGTCAGATGAGAAAGAGAGAAAGTACTTTATTCTCTGAATATTTAACAACAAAATGTTCTAATGCACTTTTTCTGACATACTAAATTAAGAATAATAGCATTTCAGCAGCTAGAATTCAAACATAAAAACACATTTTGTGTTTGTCTCAGTACCCAAAATGCCTGGCTTGGGCTCATGCTGATAATATTTGCTAATATTTATAGAGTCCTAATTATATGCTAGCTTTTCTGTGCTAATTATTTTACAAGAGTTATCTCCTTAAACCCACCAACATTGCAAATCAGGTAGTAATATTATCCTCATCTTATTGATTAGGACATTTGCCTAAAGTTATATAGATACAAGTGGCAGAACATCGACAAGGTATTTTTCTAGGTGAGGAAACCCCCTATAAATCGGGGAGAAATTGCCACAATCTACAGAAGTTCCCTGAACTAAGCTGATATGCTTCCTTATTGTCTTTGATTGATAAATTCCAGTTCCAATAAGTACACAAAAATAATTTTTGATCACAATCCAAGAAATTTCCTTTTGAAATAAAATAGCTTATAAAAGCTAAATACATCCAACCAGACATCCTGTGCTGTATATGTTTAAGGGATTAATATGGAATCACTCTACAGCAGTTCTCAACCTTTGCTGCCTTTGGAAAGTCCTGGGAAACTTTAAAAAGTGCTGATGCCTGAGTGTGTGCACCACTGGAGATTGTTAATTAATTGATTTACAATGTGGCCTGGGCATCAGGATTTTTGAAGCTTCCTAATTGTTGAAAAATGTTAACACTGTCTCTATATGCAGATAGTTTATTGGGTAGACTAAGCAAGTGATGAATCTAAATGAAGCTGTTGACAGCATCCTTTGAAGGAATCTGAATGACATTCAAATTGATCCCCACAACTTTTCTACAAGTATGTATGAGCTATTCCTAAAAATACATGACTTTCAACAGACATATAACTTGGCTTCTCAAAGGAATGCAGAACTAGGAGAGAAGGTTTGATTTACTCCCAGAGGAGGGTCAAAAGACGAAAGGGGAAAACTGCAAAATACATGGAGGTACAAATGAACCTGCTTATAATCACAGCAAAGACAACAACAGCAATAAAGTGGGAGGATATATCCTCAAAGACCAACATTTCAGACAACCGTCTGGCTTCTCAACATCTGAGGATAATAGTGCGGTAATCCCAGTCCCCAGCACCCAGTTCCTGGCTCCAGCTTCTCACAGCAATTGGCATTCTGAGAAAAGCAAACATGCGCATGCACAAAGCCCTTAGCCCTTTGAGGTTCCCAGAAAACAAATTAATCCACATGGTATTTTAAAAATATAAAGATGAAAGCAGGGGGTAGTGACTCTCGGGGGCAGCAGGAATAGACACTTGATAATTTAAGAATGTGTAAGAGGCTCTTGGCAACAGGGGTTGACTATGGGCTTTGAGCCCCTCTGGGCTTCTTGGCTGTGGGAGTCCTAATTATGAGCATAATAGATAAACTCATCATGGCCACAACAAGCTACTTAGTCTGGTCCTGCTAGTAACAGCCAATTAAGTTAGCATTATGAAATTATTTCTAGAATTGCAGGTAGGTGGACTTTTAATTACGGATTGTTTGAAAACATTAAACATATTAAATTAAGCACTTAAAACATTATTTTTAGTATGTGGTTATAGTTCTGGGCTTTCCAAAATTGCTTCCTGGTCCTAAAATAGCAAATCAGTCAGAAATGGAGACAAATTGTTATGTAATTTGGATAGAGAAGATTAGGGTTATGTGTTTATATTATTTTTTCCTCAAGACATTCCATTATTTCTTGTTAATTTTAATCAAGATACCAAATGGCCTTTTATCTCTACTTTTTTTTTTCCAGCACTGATTCTCATGAACATTTATTTGAATTTGGATTTTATAAATGCCTTCTTCTCAACCCCTACAGCTAGCGTTTGAACTAGTGGGTTAGTAATGAAGATTTATATAGATAAAGAGGCAAGAGAAATATTAGAATTACATATATTAGGTCTGCAGTGTTTAAAGATGTCTGTAATGCTTTGATTTCACACTAGCTGCCTGTGGAAGTCTAAGATGAATAAATATTAAGCAACTTAAATCATAGTCTGAGATCACAGGGAAAGAAGTCTAACTTTAGCCACAGGTCTCTTAGTGTAAACACAATTTCCAGTTAACAAAAGGAAGGGAACCATTGCTTCCAAATGCACATTTTGAAATCCTTTCATCTACTTTGTTTGTTTGTTTGTTTGCTTGCTTGCTTTTGCTATATAAAGTTCCATCTTTAGATGCATATGGAGAATAATGAAGTATTTCTCTGTAAATGTTTAATAGAAAATTTTTTAGCAGGAAAGTGGATTTAAGCATAAATCTGTGTATTGGTCTACAGCAGTGGTTCCCGAGCTCTAGTGTGATAAGAATCAGCTGGAGATTTTATGTAAGCACAGATTGCTGGGCCCCAATCCCAGTTTCTGATTTAGTAGGTCTGGGATGGGCCCCCTGGACCTTTTGGACCTTGTTCCATTGCGATTACGGAGCAGGCCAAGGTGCTTGTCTTTGGGGGGCAGGCGAGGACCGGAGACCTCATGTTTAATTGGCAATGATGAAACTGATGCACTGGCTAAGGTAAGGTGACTGGAGAGAGCTCCAGCAGCTAATGTGGCTGGGTGGCTTCATTGGAGAATGCAGCATGCTGGCTGCAAGACTGGGTGGTCGATGGCTCAGCCGGTGCCACATAAACCTGAGAGAAAAAATGCCCCTGATGGGCAGATGTGCTCCTGATGAGCAGATGGGTGCCCCTGATATGCAGATAACTTGTGTAAGAGTGCCCCTGACATGGTGGCAGGTGGATCTTGTGGGACCACTGCCAAAGCCAGAGAGTTACTGGTTTTCTGTTTGTACGGCCTTGTGGGGCCCCAAACCAGGTAAGATATCTATTCCTGCAACCATCCTTTCTCAGGATGGCAAACTGGCATGTATCTTACCAGAGGAGTGAGAATTTCCCCTATTGGTACCAATAACCCTTCTGTCTTTTCACCCATAGTGTTCTGGCTGCAGACACTGCACCAGAGTTGACTGGGTAGATATATATGTTGGCGTGATCATCTACTGAATATGCACTGAACTTCACATTAGTATGTCTACAAGATTACCATGGAAAATCACACCAATGATGACTGCTAACCAAGCGTGTGTGACTAAAAGACAGAACTACAGGACAAGCTTTAAGGACAAGCCTTAAGGCATATTGAACAGACAGTAGGTTATAGAAACGTAAGGGTCATTTATCCTCGCTAAGGAAAAATTGCAGAAGATTTGGAACACATAGATTATTCAGCAAGGGACCCTGAAGGGGTGGATTGTGGGGAAGATAGAATAATTTTGTCAGGCTCCCTCAGCTCAGGCCTGGTCTGGGGTCAAGCAGCACATTTCCTGTAAAAAAGTTGTGTGTGAGTGCAGTTAGTGTGCATGTTCAACAATGTATCTTTTTAGTTAATTTCTATTGTGTGTTCTTGAGTTTGTGAAGCAGGCTGGCTGGCAGAGAGCTCACATCTAAAAATAGAAAATGTTTACTCTGCTGGTAGCGGCTCAGTTGTTCTCTGGATTTTGCCTGTAGCAGTTGAGTTTCTGAGTTTCTCTTTATACTGCCTAGCTCCTAGACGTGTGTGTGCTGAGTAAAGACTATCCCTTCTTCAACCAAGGCTCCAAGGACCTTTTTGCTGGTTACCTGGCTCATAGACCTGCGTGTGAAGGGTTTGTGAATGGGCTCAAGGGGTCTGTGAGCACCAGACCCTAGCCCTAGCTGTACACTCCCAAATTTACATTTCTAACAAGTATATAGGAGATGCTGCTGCTATTGGGCCAGAGATCACACTTTGAGCCATGCATGCATTAACACTAATAAAAGAGTAGCATCGAGTAATATAATCCAGAAATGAATGGCAAATTAATTTAGGACCTAAAGTCATATTTAATTCACTCTAAGAATATGATTTTATATGAAGAAGCACCACGTTGATAGCTTTCCTCAACAGGGACAAGAGATTTTGCAACTTTCCCTTGAACCAACCTTAACACATCAGAAAGTATTTGATGATTGTCTCCAATTGTATGCTTCTGTCTAAATTTCAGCAACATTGATGGTACTTATATACTATATCCTCTCACTTTGCTATTATTATGATCATTATTACTATTATTGCTATTATTATATCTACATCATCATAAGGACAAATAGGGTAACATTTTTATTAGGTTCTAGAAGGGTGAACAGTCTTAGTGTTCATGAAGCTTTTCCTAAATCCCTAAATCCCAGGGTTATAGGCTCATGTTAGTTGCATCTTTTAAGCCTGAATATGGTAAAGATAATCCCAGTGTCAGACATAGCAATGTTTCCTCACAGTTCTTAAAACCACATTTTGGGAAAAACCTCAGATTCTTGACCAAAGTTATTGTGGAACTAGAGGTACAAGTGGTCAGGATGGCTGGGGCCTGATAGAATCCTGAATCAGGGATGCAGAGCCATAAGTGCTATGTCCCCGGCAGTGACAGGATTATTGAGGATGCTCAAGCTGACACAACAAACAAGTGAACGAACAAAAATCAACAATAACAAAATTCTTTATCTGGGACAGATGGTGTCTTAGTTAACTTTGTGTTGCTATAACAGAATACCACAGATTGGGGGTTTATAGAGAAAATAACTTTATTTTTCATAGTTCTGAAAGCTGGGAAGTTTAATATGGAGTTGCCAGTATCTGTTGAGGTCCTTCTCTGCCATGTCATCCCCACGGCAGACGGCAGAAGTGGGAGAGAATGTGGTCATGAGAGACAGCAAGTGAGCAAGAGAGGGCCAAAGCCGCTTTTATTACAAACCCACCCTCACAATAAAGAACCCAATCCTGTGATAATGACATTAATTCATTCATGAGGGCAGAACCCTCATGACTTAATCACCTCTTAAAGGTCCCACCTTTTAATACTACTGTATTGGGAATTATGTTTCCAACATGTGAACTTCAAAACCATAGCAGATGGGTACGGGGACACATTCAAACCATAGCAGATGGGTACGGGGTTTTTATGGTGTATTTCACCTTAATGAATCCATCAAATTTGTTTCATACATATGAATTTCAAATTCCTTACTACTTTATTTCTTACCCTGTATTTAGAAAATTTCTCTCCTCAATCAGATTGGAAGGGACTGCTTGTATGTATCGGTCCTTCTGGAGATGACAATTACTGATGATAGATTGCAGAGATGATGTTATGTTAGAGTAGGAAGAGCCTGCAGAGAATAGCTAATTTAATTTTGTCATTTTACAGATGAGTACATTTAGGTGGTGATGGGTGACAGTCACACAACTGGTGAGTGACACAGATGATAGGAGTGCTGAGTTGTGTTTCCCTTTATGGTGTACTTTCTCTTAGTCGATATACTTCTTAAGGAATTCAGTTATTCTAGAAGATGCTTGCCAAATTTAGCCTTATTTCAAGCTCTGAATATTAAAAGTTGATCTACTTGTTATGTGTATTACATTATATATTACAGTTCTGTTTCCCAGAAGAATAAAACCAATATTCGTATCTATCAATCATCTATCCAGATTTGTTTTAAAGAATTGGCTCATGTGGTTGTGGTGCCTAATAAGTCTGAAATCCATTGGGCAGGCCGGCAGGCTGAAAATTCTGGTAAAAATTGATTTTGCAGACTTGAGTTCAAAACCTGAAGCACAAGCCAGCAGCCTGGAGATTCAGGCAGGGTTCCTGTGTTGCGGACTTAAAGCAGAATTGATTCTTCCTCTGGAAACCTCTATTTTTACTCTTAAGGCCTTTAACTCATTGCATGAGGCCCACCTGCTTTGTGGAGGATAATCTACTTTACTTGACGCCAACTAATCATAATGTTAATCACATTCACAAATACCTTCACAGCAACATCTAGCCTAGTGCTTGACTAAACAACTGAGCATGATAGCCCAGCCAAGGTGACACATAAAATTAACCATTATACTTGGTTTACTTGTGATTCCTAAACACACATTTCATTCAATAGCCTGCATGACTTGAGCATTGGGTCTATTTAGAAAACATCAAGTTGAAAATTACCTAGCTTAAGCAATGTTTCCCAATCTGGACTTAGCTAATATTATGATATTTATTAGTGTGATCTCTCTATTAATTTACACCAATATTTGAGTGAAGATAAAGGCTTAATTAATTACCATCGTAAAGTCTGTGTACATGTAAATGGTCTTGATAGGCACAGCTTGGAGGTATCTAAATGTCCCAGTATTTGAAAATATTCTGTGTTTTAATTCGTTTTGTGTTTCTATAACATAATTACCTGAGACTGGGTAACTTATAAAGAAGAGAGTTTTATTTGGCTTTCGATTCTGGGACAGCTGCATCTGGCACGGGCCTCAGGATGCTTCTACTCATGGCGGAAAGTGGCAGGCAGCTGGCGGGTACAAGCAAATCACATGGTGAGAGAGGAAGAGAGAGAGAGAGAGAGAGAGAGAGAGAGAGGAGGTGCCAGTTTCTTTAAATAATCAGCTCTCGCAGGAACTAATAAAGTGAGAACTCACTCACTACCCCTCCTCCCCCAGGGAGAACATTAATCCATTCATGAGGGATCCGCCCCCATAACTCAATCAGTTTCCAACACTGCCATATTGGGGATCAAATTTCGACATGAGTTTTGGAGGGGATAACACATCCAAACTCCATCACTCTGTAAACTGCAGAATTCAGGCCATCATTCATTTTTAGGTGATCTTCAAGGGCTGCTTTTCATTTTATTCGAAAGGCAATAAAGAGCTGACTCCAGATATAAAGAGAAATTGACATTGATCATTTGAAAGCATATCAATGGAGGTTTAAATTGCTTTTTTTTCCATGTAAAATATGTAAAAAATTAACTCAAACTATGCTTAAATTAAGGTATGCTAAAAATGAAAGGTTTTCTAAAGTACTTTTTGTGTTTGCCCAAATCCGTGCAGGTACAGATTACTGTCATACCTAAAATTGTCGCCTTTCCTGGAACCCACTCTTCCCATGCTTTCTACCGGTGTATCAACTGTCTCTGCATCCCTTACACTTTCTTCAGAATTTACAGTCATAAACTCTATGGGGATAGCCAAAGTGAGTTTAATTTAGAAATTATAAGAAATTACTTCCATTTATTCTTCAGAAGTGTATTAAAAATTTAAAGAAGATTCTCTTGAGTAAACTTTTCACTGGTTTTCTAGTAAAAGAAACTTAAAAGCTCTCTTCTAACTCACAGAAATCTCATATTTGCTGCTGTTCTTCAGTTTAAAGATGTGAGTAGACATAACCAAAACCCATATCTTCTGGGGAAATATTACATACTAAGTAATGCATGAAAAATCTGGAAATCATAATCATAATTTATTCTAACTTTAACAAATTTAATACTAGACTTTAACTTTCATGAATTTTAACTTTTTCATTACTCCACATTTAAGGTACAGGTTTTTCATTTTTTTTTTTTCTTTTGCTTTGTTTTTAAAGAATGAATAGATTAATTTACAAGAACTGTTGAAATCTCACACCTATGTCCTCACACATGCAATTCCATTGCCTGGAAAATGCCTATTCAGTTTCCCTGACAATATTTTTTTCCCCTAAATTGTATTGTCTTACTGGGAATAGCTGACAAATGTTAAGCACCTGCTATGTGTCAGGGACTTGCTCAACATAATCCCGTGTAATCATCACAAAAATCCTAAGAAATTAAGGTAGAGATCCTCATTTTACAGTTTAAGAACTGAGTGTTAAATAATGTAAAGGACCCAAGGACCTGCAGTTTGTAACATGCAAAACAGGATTTAAACCCCCTACTAGCTGCTATTTTTATTTCTTCATTCACTTAGAGTTCTGCCAGAACTAATACTATATTTTATTTATCTTGTTTTCCCCCAGCTCCAAATGCAGCCTATGGCAAACAGTAATTACTTAATGAATCATGAGTGATCTAATGCATGCATGCATGAATGAATGAATGAGTGGGTAAGTTCCTTTTTTCACAATTCAAGTCTTTCACAGCAAAGTTGTGGAGATTTACGAAGTGGTATACATTAAATGAGTAATAACATTTATTTCCATTTCTCCTATACACTTTATATCAAGGTTTCTGTGTAGAGGTTAGGAGCTTTTTACCTTAGACACTAGGTTAACACGTGATTATCCCCTCATTGTAAAGAATGGGAAGTTATCATGACAACCGATTAAAAAAAAAGTAAACTAAAAGAATGCATACTGTGAAATACAGCAGTCAGAGGAGATAACCAACACTGTGCCTTATTCTTCTGCAAAACATATACATGATCTAGCCACATATAATTAATATTTATAAAACTCATAAAAATGCACCTAAAACTTTTGACAGGTAATTAGATCACTAATATGCATCTCAATCATTTATAATAGGGTGTCATTATGTTTGCTTTTTTTTTTCCTTGCTTACAATCCTATACAGACAAGCCTTCAGAAGTTTAATGTCATCTCATGTCCAGCTTCTTGAAAAAAGATATAAAAACTTATTATTATGATTCAAATGAATAAACATCCTTTTGCACATAATAAATTTGAGATATAAAATCTAACAGCCTACAAGCTGTCAGAATTCCAAGTTCATGATGAACAAAAAATGATTAAATCTAAAAGCATATATTTTAGTTTATGATGCCAGAATTTAAATAATATGTCCCTTATCTTGTGTCGTTTCTAGCAGTCTTTATGGTGCACTTAAGAATCTACTATACTGATACTCTATGGACTATTGAAATTAGTTAGCATTTTTTTCTAAATGTGCCTGGTAGCAAATACGTTTTTTGGAAATTTCTAAACTCACATTTTTTGCCTACTCAGATATTTTCCCAGAAGTTAAAAATGAAATTTGAAGACCCTTGTAAATAAGTAGAAAATATTTTATGGGAGATTAATTTTTTATTGATCAGATTTTTTGAAAGCTAACATCATAACTTTCACAAAAATAGAATATAAACATGGGCCAAAGATTTTTAATTAATGAGGGAAATAGAAAGATGTCACAGTTGTTTTAGAGGGAAATTCACAGAGCACACATATATAGAAAAATCAGGAATAATGACAATGAATTTATGACTAGAAGCACAATTAGCCAATATCTATAAGGCAATAATCAACTGCAATCTACCAGGCAGAACTCATTTGCATTTCTATGGACTGGCATGATTGGCATTATTATTATTATCTATGACTTGGAGAGTTAGATGTATAGCTCAAGGATAATGAAAAATAAAGATCTGCCATAAGGATAAGTTTGACAGAGAAGGACCTTCAGTGATTCTTTTTACCCATTTCAAAATCTTTTACAATATGCCCTGATAATTGAACAACAGATTTTGGAGAAGTTAAACTTGATAAACAGTTTGTTGGTAGTTGGATCTTCACGGGATATGGGATGTCAGATGGTGTCAAGGCTCTAAGAGAAGGAAGTGAGAACACTTTGCATGAATCAAGGGGAGGACTGTCTGGCTTCTGAAGTGGGGTAGATGAGGTAGAAAGAAGGGGGCAGGAAAATGGGGAAGGTTGTGATGCTCAGCATATGCATTCCTCATCAACTTTTCTGAAGTCTGAGCTTCAATAAAGTAACTGAAATTACAGAAGCTTCGTGTGATGGGTTATGCAGTGGAATCTGGTAAAAAGAAGAGTGCACAGGTGTGTCAGTTGTAGCAGAGGACAGGGCCAGCTTGTAAGTGCCCAGGAATGAAGAAGCACAGGGGACTGTGACAGAAGTTCTCATAAAAGTCTGGAAGAGGCTCACTCAGGTCCTTGTGGAACTGGAGCTGAGAGGCAATCCTGTTGCTCTCCAAAGGATCAGAGAGGTGCTAGCTCACATTTGAATTGCATATAAGATATCAAAGGCAATACCTATTATAAAAGTTATTTTAAGAAAAAAAATTTGTATGCTTTTTATAGTACATATCAGTCCCTCAAAGAATGTTAATGTCCTCCCTTGTACCCATACTTTCTGCATTGATACTATTGTTATAACCATTTCAGGGTCCTTGGAATAACTTTCTTTCTCCCCTGTACTTATCTAATAGCTTTCAAGCAAATTCTGCCAGCACAATGTAGGTTACTACAGCTATCCATGTAGACTTAATCTCCTTTGTCTGAAGATTTCTTGTATGGAGAGCAATATCAGTAATTCTCAATTGTGCTTTCCCAGTTTGATCATAAGCTTCTACAAGACACAGAACATAGTACATATTATGTCTATATTTCCAAAAATTCTTCATCTAGAGGGGTAGGAGTCTTTATTAATGGACTTTAAAGGAAATGACAGCTATGGACAAACACTGTATGTTTTCTTTTATCACCTCAAGGTATTTATATTTAAAATGACTTAATTGTCACACTACTGTGTATTACCCAGTGGAAAGGAAATCATCATGTCGAAAGGGTACCTGCCCTCCCATGTTTATCACATCTCTATTCACAATAGCCAAAATATGGGACCAACCTAAATGTCTATCCGTGGATGATTGGATAAAGAAAATATGGTATCTATGCACAGTGGAATACTACATAGCCATAAAACTTCTGCCATTCACAGCAGCATGGATGAACTTGGAGAAAACTATGTTAAGGGAAATAAGCCAGGCACAGAAAGAGAAACACCACATGTTCTCATTCATGTGTGGGAGCTAAACCAAAACCAAAACAAATAAATAAATAAGAATAATAAGTTGAACTGTTAAAAGGAGAGAAGGACTGTGATTATTTGAGGTGGAAAAAGGGAGGAGGAGCATAGTGAGAGGCTGGTTAATGGCCACAAAATTATACCTAGATAGAAAAAATAACTTCTATTGGTGGACAGTTGACCAAGAATCTATAATTAACAATGATTTACTGCATGTTACCAAACAACTAGAAAACAGAAGATCAAATGTTTGCATCACAAAGAAATGTTTGCACTTTGCTATGATGGATATGCTAATTGCCCTGATTATATTAACACACATTGTATACATGTACTGAAATGGAACTCTGCACCCCATAAATATGTACAATCAGTATGTTTCAGTAAAACATTAATTAAAAAAATTAAAAAACAAAATGACATAATCGAGGTTTTACCTCCATTAATTTGAGTAAAGATCAGGTTAATTAACATTCTAAAATCATTTGTCGAGTAATGTTGATATACCGGGCATTGTCATATTTATTATCTCACATATTTCTGATTATTTTCCTGGAAGCACAATCTTTAAAAAGTGAAAATAGATACAGAAATAAAATAATCGTTCAATGGTCATGCAATTATTGAGTGCTAGTGTCAGAAGCAGTAATCAACACCTCTGAGTTCTGATAATATGTTGGTTATATCATAGTTACCTCCCAGGTATGTTTGGGTTATTCTTAAATAATTCAGTGGCAATCTCGAGCCACAGCAGAGTTTGCATATAGCATTTGTCAGCCCTCACGCTACACATCTTTTTATTTTTCTCTTCTCTTACTTTATTCAGCATGGCTTTTTCTTTTTCCTTCAACTACAATGTAATGTAGATCAAAACAAAAGTGGGATTCTAATTATGAACTCCAGTATATATTGAACGTTAAACAAATCAATTAGATTTTGATAGTCTTATCTGGGTTGTCTTCGTATCCTTAGCTGAATCATGATGTTGGTGAAAAAACGTTAACCTCAGGAGTTTGTTAATCATCAATGGATGCTGTAGAAATCCAATGCATTGTTCTATTTTCCCATTTTCACTTTTCTTTTCCTCTGTTTAAATCTTGGGTCTTCTATAGAAGTGTGTTACTTTACTCTCTGATGACACTCAGGACTGAAACAGATTAGGTGATGATCTAAATTAACCTTTGAGTTGTCTCAATTCCTAGAAAGTGTTGAATATTGCCTCAGACTGTTGGATTTCACAGAATGTATTCTTTTCGTTGACTTCTTCCATTAATTGTCTTGATAACCTTCACAATGAGGACAAAATTACATGTTAACTTGATGTCTAAGGTAAAAAGCTGCAAATGTCTAGACAGAAGCCTTGATAAAAAATGTATAGGGGACCTGGAAATTATCGTTCTTATTGGTTTGAGGTTTAACACCTAGTAAAGCTTGAAAAGCTTACTTTGAAAGGACAAAAGGATTTCAAACACTGAACAAAAGCCACTTTGAATACAAATATTTGCATTTTATTTTCAAAGCAGAAACTGTTTATTAACAGAGAAGCATTTTACCTATAATGAGTAGCAGGTTTGATATATCAATCAAACCATTTAATCAGTTACTCTACAATTCAAAATAAATCAGAATAAAAGACATATAGCCTTTGAAGTCAGTCAAATCTGATTTTGATTTCTGGCTCTTCCAACCATAAGCTGTATGACTGGGGAAAAGTTAACTTATGCTCTTTGGGCCTCAATTTCTTTATTTGCAAAATGCGAGTAACCCAGTTAACCGTGATTTTCAGCTCTGAATTCCCAGGTTCCAATAGGACAGGTTTTCTGTGCCCTTTACTGTGAACTGTTTGACATGTGAATAAATAGCCAGGACTCTGGACTATAAGTCTCAGTACTTTCACCCTCACTAGGGGTGAGTGCTCTTTTTTTCTTCAAATGTCCCTGGGGCTCCCCATCTGTCTTCTCTTTACACTGTCTGCTTGGCAATTTTTTTTTTCCTTTTTATTCTAATTACCATTTTCCCCCTCAGAGTACTATTTTAACTCCACATTTATGCCTAAGTATTTTTGCTAACACTTTTCTGTCATTATCTAAAGCAGTTTAAAATGAAAATCATGCTCTTGTTCTCTATAAGTATGTATGTGTGTGCTTTATATTTTGACACTTAACTACATATGCACTCAAAATAATTCTTTTGAACTCTTAAAGCAGTGTTAGATTCATTGCTAAGTACAGGGAGTATATTAGTTTTCTCTTGATGCATAGCAAATTGCCAAACATTTACTAGCATAAAGCAACACTTATGTTCTTTTTCACAGTCTCAGTGGGTCAGAAATTCAGGCATAGCTTGGCTAGGTCTCCTGCAATGCTACAATCAAGGTGTCTGGCAAGACTGGATTCTTCTCATTTGAGAATTTCCTAGGTCATGTGGGAACAATACACTTCCAAGCCCATCTGGTTATCGACAGATTTCAGTTCCTTGCAGGTCTCTGGAAGCCACCCTCAGCCTTTTGCCATGTGGCCCTATTTATAGGGCAGCTCACAACATGGCATCTTTCTTCTTTAAATTCAACAAAGAGAAAATCTTCTATCATAACAGATGTTACAATCTGATGTAACACACCCACTTACACCTAATCACATGCACCCATTCATCTTTGCCATATGCTATCGATAAGAAGCAAGTCACAGGTCCTGCTGACACATAGGGGAAGGACTTACACAAGAATGCTGTGAAGTTAGCCTGTCCACCACAGTGAGTAAAGGTAAGACTTCTGAACAGTTAAAGATTATTAATCATATTTCTCTTTTTCACTGATCAGTGAAGGCCAGATTATTGATAATCTTGTAAAGCATATGAAATAGTATGACCCTTATTACAATGACAATGATGTGTCATGGAAGGTCTTATGTAATGGGATGCCATGATCTTGCATTTAAGAAGATCACTGATTACAATCTGGGAAAGGCAATTGGAAGGGAACAAGACTGGCAATAGAAAAATCAATTATGCTGCGCATCAATCCATGTGAAAGGCAATGTCACATCAGATTAGGAAGTGGTTACATAACTGACATCAGTCGATGAATTTGAGATGCTGTTCTGAAAATAAAATTGACAGGGCTTAGTGAAGAAAGATAATTTTGAAAATGACTTCTCCAAACCAGATGTTGATGATGCTTGTTTACTGAGATTGAAAGCACTGGAGGAGGATCAGGTTGTGTGAAGAGTAGGTTAGTTCAGACTGGGGTAAGACTTCGTTCTACAGAAGGTAACTGAAGGCCTTTTATGACTGTCAAGTAAGAACAGAAGTTTGAGCATGTTCCCAGAGTAACACCAGCAATTAGATAAGTGAAAGGAAAAGCCAGTAAAGTGAAAGACTCATTCAGTTAGGGTTTTGTTATACCAAAAAGATTGGGTGGCTTGTTAAAAGAGAGATTTATTTCTTACAGAAAAGCTGCAAGTCTGGGATCAGGGTACCAGCTTGATCAGGTTCTGGTGAGTGACCTCCTCCCAAATTCAGCCTGCCATCTCCTCATTGTATCCTCACATGTCAGAAAGAGGGAAAGAAAGCTCTCTGGCATTTTTTTATAGGGTACTAATTCCAGTCATGAGGACTCTACCCTCATGTTCTAGTTACTTCACAAAGATTCCATCTTCTAACATCATTACACTGGGGGTTGGGATTTTAACATATGTATTTTGAGGGGACACAGACATTCAGGTCACAGCAGGGACTGAGGAGGGACACTCAGAGAGAGGAAGAAATCTACACAAAATAAAGCCAATGATGACAGTGTTATGAGAAGGAGAAAAGATCAAAATAGTTTACTGTGTCTGAGATATAAGTAAGATAATTAATGCAGAATCCATTCTTTTTATCAATAAAGGCATTTCAGGTACCCTTGATTAGTGCAGATTTTTCTTAAGTTATAGCTTTTTGGGCCTAAGGGCCTTCTAAAGTTATTTATGGGTGCAAAAAAACTGATATTGCAAATTAGTTCTTTAAAGGGCTGTCTGCATTCTCCTACTTCGAGTGAAATTCCACTTTAGTACAATATCATCCAGCATTGAATCCTGAAGAAATACTATCTGCACTGGCATCTTGAAAAGTTGTAAACACTGCATAGCATTTTAAGAATCAGAACAATTGAAACACAAATTATTTGTCACTCTGGAGATTTATTTGGGATCGAAACTGGCATTTGTTCTGTAGTGACATGTACAAATCCAAGATTTGTCTTTGAACTCTCTTGCAAGCATCTATTTAAGCAATCACAATTGTGGTATAAGGCATTTCTGGAGATTAATGACTGCCTGGGAGGAGTTGCTCTTTGGTCCATTAACTCCAGCCAGTCATTAATTTCCATGAAAAGTCCTGCATGAAAGTTATTATTACTAATATGAACGGAAAATGAAAGAAACATACAGCTGGTACACAGATTTTTACCCTTCCCTTCCCAGGATGATGCAAAGTCAATTCATCTGCATGAGGATATTCAAGAAAAATGAAGCCCCTGTATATAAACTATTCACTTTGTTTAGTCCCATTCTTGGCAGTCTAGTTTTGTCCATATTAAAACAATTGACTTAAATGGACATTACAAGAGCATAAGTCCTCAGACCTAATCCAAACACCTTGACCCAACCAAATGTGTTAATCTTAAATATAACTTGTTTTACATAGCACATTTTAAACATTTTTCCCTAGTTCTTGTTGGAACCTCTCCTAGTTTGAAAGATATAGTTCTGTAAGATACAAACATTGGTTTTTAACTTTTCAGAGACATAAACTAACCATTTAGTTCCCTAAAATAGGCTATCAAATTAACATGTGAAGTATAAAAAATAGCTTTGTTGTCCCAAATATTTAAGTGATTTAAAAAATGCTTTCCACAGTACTTATCACTATGAATCATATCTTAGTCAGTCTGAGCTGCTATAACAGAATACCATAGACTGGGTGGCTTAATCAGCAAAAAATTCTCTCTCACTGTTCTGGAGGATGGGAAGTTCAAGATCAAGGTGTTAGAAGATTTGGTGTCTGGTGAGGTCTTTCTTCCTGATTTGTAGATGGCTGTCTTCTTGTTATGTCCTCACATGGTGAAGAGCAGAGAGGAAGCTCTCTTGGGGCTTTTTACAAGAGCATGAATGCCATGAGGGTGCCACCCTCATGATCTGATTACCTTCCAAAAGCCTCACCTCCTAATACCAACACGTTGTGAATTAGGATTTCAGCATATGCTGAAATAGTAGAGTATCAAGAAGAAAAAGAAAATGCTTCTAAAAAAACAATATGATAGTGAAATTTAACCCCTTAAGTATACCTTGAATATGCTGTGGACCACCAAATATTTCAAGTTTTATCATATAAAATCCATGAACAAAAAAAAAAAATTGTGATCTCTTACACACATGTGCATGAGAATAAATAAGGTTGTTAAGTCCTATTTTTTCTAAAGATGCCATGAAGTATTTATTGCAATTACAATCTTCATTTCACCTTAAAAATGTTTAATACTTCCAACCTTCTCTTTACAAAAAATACCATTATGTACTATATCTGCTAGTTGCCAGAATAATAATAATAAAGCACTATATGATTCTCTTTATTATTAAGTAAAATACGAAATTTGATTATGGAACCTGATGATATGAATCATATATATGTGCGTATATACACACATATACATAGATACAGGCATGCATACACATATGTGTGCATGTATAGTGCACACATGCATATATGTGTCTGTACACAGGCATATGGATATGTAATATATACATATGTGTGAACACACATGTATGAATGTATGTACATTTATGTGCACACACACATATGCTTATGTACTATAAACATGCATACGATACACTTACATGTATATACACATATATGCATGTACATTTGAATATTGGCTTGTAGCACATATATATGTGCACACACGTGCATTATGTAATTATTCCCCAAATGCCCAACACATACATGACACACATTCACTGAAGAATTACTATGCTTTGCATCATATTCTGTGCCTCATAAATAACTTACAATTATAGCCACTTTTACATTGATTTATTACATATTAAATAACTAAAAACAAATATATGTTCAGTAATTTGTTATAAATTGTAGTCAACTACATTATCTCCATAAATTATTTCATAATCCTAGTAATGTTTTATAAATTATTTTACTTTACCACTGATGACTCATAAATTTTAAAAATTAAAATGTGTTCTTTATATTTTCAGAAAAGCTAATTAACATGGTTATTTCAATTAAGGTATAAAATCACACTTTCTCTAAGAGAAAGTAAATCTGATTTGCTTGATTAGCTTGACAATAAAGATTCCCTTAGATAGGTAATATAACCATCATTACATGTTGAATGACCTAAATCTCAAGCTTAATTTTTTTTTTAATTGAAGCATAATTGATTATACATATGTGTGGGGTACAAGTTGACTACCGATAGTTGTATACAGTATGTGATGGTCAAATCAGGATAGTTAGCTTATTCATCATTACAATACATAATCGTTCTTTGTGTCCATTAGCCAGTTTCTCATTAACTTCTCAACCCCTCACTCACTTCTACTTTCTGCTTCTAATAATGACAGTTCTGTTCTTTCCTTCTAAAAGTTCAACATATTATTGTGGCTGTTGTTTCTTCTTCTCTCTCTCTCTCTCTCTCTCTCTCTCTCTCTCTCTCTCTCTCTCTCTCTCTCTCTCTCTCTCTCTCTCTCTCTCTCTCTCTCTCCCCCTCCCTCCCTCCCTCTCTCTCTCACTGTCTCTCTCTCTCTCATTTATTTGTTTATTTATTTATTTAGCTCTCACTTATGAGTGAGGACATGCAGTATTTCTTTTTTTGAGCCTGGGTTGTTTCACTTAACATAGTTTTCTCCAAGCTCATCCATGTTGCTGTGAATGGCAGAATTTCATTCTCTTTTATGAGTGAGTAGTATTCCATTGTTTATACATACTACATTTTCCTTATCCAGTTGTCTGTCTATGGACATTTAGGTTGGTTCTATAGACTAGCTGTTGTAAATAGAGCTGTAATAAACATGAGAGTGCAGTTATCTCTTTGACATGATGATTTGCATTTCTTTGGTAAATACCCAGTAGTGGGATTGCTGAATTATACCGTAATTCTATCTAGTTGTTTAAGGAGGCTCCATACTGTTCTCCATAATAACTGTACTAATTTACAACCCCTCCAACAGTGTAGAAGGGTTTCTCTTTCTCCACATACTTACAAGCATTTGTTACTTTCTGTCTTTTTGTTAACAGTCAGTCTAATGGGGTGAGAAGATATCTCAAAGTGGTTTTGATTTGCATTTCCCTGATGATTAGTGATTTTGAGCGTTTTTTCATATACCTGTTGGCCGTTTGTATGTCCTTCTTTAGAAATGTCTATTCAGTTCCTTTGTCCATTTTTTAATAGGATTATTTGTTCTTTTTGTTTGTTTGTTTGTTTTTATTGTTAAATTGTTTGAGTTCCTTGTATATTCTGGATATTAATCCCTTGTTGGATTCATACTTCGCAAATAATTTTGCCCACTCTGTAGGTTGTCTTTTCATTCTTCCGTTGATTGCTACCTTTGCTGTGCAGAAGCTTTTTAGTTTGATATAATTCCATTTATTTATTTTTTTCTTTTGTTGCCTTTGCTTTGGGGGAATTATTATTAAAGTCTTTGACCAGCCCTACATCCTCGAGTGAATCCTCTATCTTTTCTTCAAGGATTTTTAAAGTTTCATGTCTTATATATAAGTCTTTAGTCCATTTTGAGTTGATTTTGGTATATGGCAAGATGTAGGTATGGATCTAGTTTCATTCTTCTATACATAGATGTCCAGTTTTCCCAGCACCATTTATTGAAGAGATTGTCCTTTCCCTATTGTGCGTACTTTGTGCTCCTTTTGAGGATCAGTTGGCTGTAAATACATGGGTTGATTTCTCAGTCTCTATTCTGTTCCATTGGTCTGAGTGTCCATTTTTATGCCAATACCATGTTATTTTGGTTACTATAGCTTTGTAATATAATTTGAACTCAGCAAGAGTAATGTCCCTAGATTTATTTTATTTTTTTGTTCATGATTGCTTTGTCTATTCAGAATCTTTTGTTGTTACACATGAACGTAAGAGTTTTTTTTTTTTTTTTTTCTGTTTCTGTGAACAATTTAATTGGTGTTTCGATGGGGATTGCTTTGAATCTGTAGATGGCTTTGGGTAGTCTGGATATTTTTAGTATGTTGATATTTCCAATCCATGAACAAGGAGTGTTTTTCCATCTTTTGATGTCCTCTTTAATTTCTTTCAGCAGTGATTTCTAGTTCCTGTTGTAGAGATCTTTCCTTCCTTAGTTAAATTTATTTCTTGGTGTTTTATTTTTATGGTGACTATTGTAAATGGGCTTGCTTTCTTGATCTCTTTTTCTGTTAGTCTGATGTTGGAGTATAAAAACGCTACTGATTTTTGTATGTTGATTTAGTATACTGCAACATTAGTGAGTTCATTTATCAGTTCTAAGAATTTTTTGGTAGAGTCTCTTGGATTTTCTATATATAGGATTATGTCATCTGCAGACAGGGACTATTTGACTTCTTTTCTATTTGCATACCCTTTATTTCTTTCTCTTGTCTGATTACTCCGGCAAATACTTCTAACACTATGTTAAATAAGAGTGGTGAGAGTGGGCAGACTTGTCTTATTTCTGTTTGTAAGGGAAAAGCTTTCAGCTTTCATCCCATTCAGGATGATATTGGTGGTGGGTTTGTTGTATATGGCTTTTACTGTGTTGAGATACCTTCCTTCTATATCCTATTTGTTGAGCTCTTTATGATGAAGGGACACGAAGGAGTCTTGAATTTTTTCAAAGACTTTTTCTGTGCCTATTAAGATGATCATATGGATTTTGTTCTTGATGATTTGGATGTGATGTATCAAATTTATTCTTTTGCATATGATGAACCATCCTTGGGATGAATCATCTCTGGGATGAATCCCACTTGATCACGATGTATTTTCTTTTGTTGTGCTGCTGTATTCTGCTTGCTAACATTTTGTTGTGTATTTTTGCATCTATGTTCATCAAAGATATTGGCCTGTAGTTTTCTTTTTCTGTTGTATCTTTGCCTAATTTTGGTTTCAGGGTCATGCTGGACTCATAGAATGAGTTTGGGAGAATGACCTCCATTTCAATTTTTTTTAATAGTTTGAAAAGAATTGGTACTAATTCCTCTTTAAAGGTTTGGTGGAATTCAGCAGTGAAACCATCTGGTCCTGGGCTTTTCTTTGTTGGCAGACATCTGATTATTGCTTCAATCTGCGCTTGTTATTGGTGTGTTCAACTTTTCTATTTCTTCTCAGTTCAGTCTTGGTAGTTTGTATGTGTCCAGAAATTTATCCATTTCCTCTAGGTTTTCAAATTCGTTGGTGCATGGTTGTTCATAGTAGTCTCTAATGATTCTTTGTATTACTGTGGTATCAATTGTGATGTCTCCTTTTTCATTTCTGATATTTCTTATTTGGGCCTTCTCACTTCCTTTTTTTAGTCAGTCTCACTAATGTTTCGCTATTTTGTTTATCTTCTCAAAAAACCCCAACTTTTTGTTTCGTTGCTTTTTTGTGTTATATTTTTGGTTTCTATTCCATTTAGTTCTGCTCTGATTTTAATTATTTTTTTCTGTCTACTAACTTTGGGATTGGATTGCTCTTGGTTTTCTAGTTCTTTGAGATGTGGTGGTAAATTGTATATTTGAAATCTTTCTGTTCTTTTGACATAAGCATTTATTGCAATAAATTTTCCCTTAGTATTGTTTTTGCAGCATCCCATAGGTTTTGGTATGATGTGGCATTATTATCATTAATTTCAAGAATTTTTATTTTTATTATTTTTTTATTTCCTCTTTGATTTATTCTTTCACCCACAGGTAATTCAGGAGCATGTTGTTTAATTTCCATGTATTTGTATGGTTTCCAAACTTTCACTTCTTATCGATTTCTAGTTTTAATCCATTGTGGTCTGAGAAGATGCTTGAAATAATTTCAATTCTTTTAAATTTGTTGAGACTTGATTTGTGACCTAATTTGTGGTCTATCCTTGAGAATGCCCCATATGCTGATGAGAAGAATGTATATTCTCTAGTTGTTGGCTGTTATGTTCGGTATATGTCCACCAAATCCAATTGGTCTAAAGTGTAGTATAAACCTGTGTTTCTCTGTTGATTTGTTCCATAGATGACCTGCCAAATGCTGAGAGAGTGGTGTTCTGGTCCCTAACTATTATTGTATTGGGGTATATCTGTCTCTTAGGTGTAATAATGTTTGCTTTACACATTTTGGGGCACCAATCATGGGTGCATAAATATTTATGATTGTGATATCTTCTTGGTGGATAAGTCCCTTTATTGTTATATAATATCATTGTTTATCTCTTTTTATAGTTTTTGGTTTGAAGTCTACTTTATCGGATATAAGAACAGCTACTCCTGCTCTTTTTTGGTTTCCTTTGTGTGGTATATCTTTTTTCATCCTTTCACTATTAGTCTGTGTGACTCTTTACAGATGAGGTCAGTTTCTTGTAGGAAGCATATAGTTTGGTTTACTTTTGTAATTCATCTGGCTACTCTATGTCTTTTGAATGAGGAGGCCAACCCATTTATGTTTGGTGTTGCTATTGAAAAGTATTGTCTGACTCTTGTCATTTAATTGCTTTCATATGGTTGTTTTACATATCTTTTATTTATTTTTCTGTCATTGTTTGTCTTAAGTGTTCATTGTTTTTTTGAGATGGTATGATATCCTTTTTTTCTTTTTCTCATTTTCCTATGCGTTCTATCAATGGGATTTGTTCTTTCTTGTGTATTCATGGTGATGATTGTTGCTTTTTTGAATTCCAGACATAGACTCCCTTGAGGATTTCTTGTAGGACTGGTCATGTGGTACTGAGTTCCCACAGTTTTTGTTTGTCTGGGAAATACACTATTTCTCCTTCATAGCTGAAGGATAGCTTTGCTGGATATAGAATTCTTGGCTGGCAGTTTTTTTCTTTTAATACTTTAAATGTTTTGTCCCATTCTCTTCTGGCCTGTAGGATTTCTGCTGAAAAATCTGTTGTTTGTCTGATATGGACTCCCTTATAGGTGACTTGATGCTTTTCTCTTACTATTTTTAAGGGTCTCTTTGTCTTTGACTTTTGCTAGTTTGACTATCACATGTCTTAGGACCTTTTTGAGCTCAATCTATTATTGGATCATTGAGCCTCTTGGATGTGGAGGTCTGTATCTCTAATAATACCTGGGACATATTCTGCTATCATTTTGTTTAATAGATTTTCAATACCTTTTTCTTTTTCTTCCCCTTCCAGAACACCCATAGTTCAGATTTTTTGCTCTTGTGGTTGTATGATGTTTCTCAAAGATTTTCTTTATGTTTTGAAATTCTTCTTTTTTTTTTTTTTCTTTTTCTATCTTGGATTATTTAGAAAACACTGTCTTTGAGATCAGAAATTCTTTCTTCTCCTTGCTCTAATCTACTTCTTAAGGCCTTGAATGTAGTTTTTATTTCATTGAATGAGTCTTTCAGTTCCACAGGTTCTGCTACATCTTTTTTTATGGTATTTATCTCTTTGTAGATTTCCTCCTTCATATTTTGGATTGTTTTTCTCATTTTATTATGTTGTCTAGTTTAGTCTTCTTGTATCTCACTGAGTTTCCTTAAAATTTTTGCTCAGATTTCTTTTCAAGGGTTTCTTACAGTTTGGAGGCTGGTATTTGAGTATTCCTTTGTGGGTATCATATTTTCTTTTCTTTTTTTTTTCATATTTATAATATCCCTACATTGATGTCTGGTCATCTGGTGGAGCAGTTACTTGTTTACTTGCTCTAGAGTGGATTTTGAGAGAGATAATCCCTCCTGTTTATTTGTTTTATGTTGCTTTTTGGGAGGGAGGTTTTAGTTTTGGTTCCAGGTAGACTCTGTAGTTTCAGTAGTTCCACATAGACTCAGTGCTGATGGTTGTGGCTATGACTGAGGGTGGCTGTTGCTGCATAGTGTGGCAGTCCAGGGGCTGTGGCTGGTTAGTGTGGGGATCCAGCAGCTGTGGATGGGAGGTACAGGGCTCTGGTAGCAGAATCCATGAGGAGCAGAGCTCCAGCAGCTGTGGACTGGTGGTGCAGGGTTCCTATATAGCCACACAGGGTGGGTGTACACAAGGTGCGACCAGGTGGCTGAAGTCTCCTGGGATGGAAGCTGCAGAAGCAGGGCTCTAGAGGGTCCAGCTGGGCAATTCAGGACTCTGGTGCCTGATGCTAGGGGCCATGCAGTGTCTGAGGCTGGGTCCACCTAGTGTGCAGCTCCAATGGCTGGGACCACAGCTATAGGTGGTGTTGGCCATGCAGCAGTGGCCCCTGTGGGAAGCAGGATGTATACCTGTTGGGGGAGATGGACCTTGACCCTGGAGCTAAAAAATGGTACTGGCAATCTTGGTGGTGGCGAGGGCAATCTGGGGCAGGAACAATTGTTCGGTTAGTGCTGGGAAGTTCTCACATGGCCATGTAGATTCTTCTTGCCACAAGGTAGAATTCTTCCTGTACTGATCCTAGTTGTCCATTCCTTGCACTGGATTGCTACTTCGGGAGGGTTGCATGCTGGGCATCTCTAGTCCACCATCTTAATCAGAACCATCAAACTTAAAATATTGACAAATATGCTTTTAAAACCTGTGATTAGAGTATTTTGCCAGACTATATCATGGTAATAAAGATTTACTAAAATTAGTATTAAGATTTTTGAAACCGTTTTTGATTGTATTAGATTAAATAAATGACTCAAAGTAAAAGTGTCACAGATATAATTAAATATCCACTTGATAACATCTCGTTAGGCATTTTTAGTAAAATTTCCAGAATCTGAGGAAATAAATGTCATTAATGACTTGATAATAAATTATTTTAAAATAATATTGTTTACAATTTTTTTTTTGCTTTCAACAAAATTAAAGGAGAAATTCATCAATTGTTGATTGACCATTATAAAAAGTTTTTTTATGATAAATCACTCATTTTGGGGGGCTTATAAATTAGAAAAAGTAAAAAACTCGATTGACATTACTATAATAAAATTTTTAATTTTGAAATATTAATTTACCTCAATGTTTTCTTAGTACTTATATCTATAAAAATAAAAAAAAATCTCATTCTAAAAATAAATACTAGGCAACTGAAATAGTACACGTCACTAATAAATGAAGTGAAGGACACGTAAACATATACAGAAAAGCCAAACTTTCTCACTGAGAAGAATTAAAAGACAGTTGTCCTTTTAATATTCAATCATAATTTATCCATATTTTAATATATATTTTTTATCAATCATGGACTAGTAATTTTATAGTTATAAAGCTTTTAAATTTAGCACCATTATTTCACAGAACACTTTTAAAAATTAACTTACAACTTTTTTGCAGTGAGGTATGATAGGTTGATCACAAAAAGGCTTTTTAACATTAATACATGTTATTTAATAGGATAAAATTGTGTGGGAATATATGTCAACAAAGTAAATTATAAATATTCCTACTGTTTTAAAAAAAAATGTCTTTTTTTTCCTTTCTCTGTCATAGATAAAATGAAGACACTAAGTGCAAAATTTTTCCTGTATTCAAGCAAAAATCTTTTGCTTACTTACTTACTTACTTTATTTATTTATTTATCTATCTATCTATTTGTTTATTTATTTATATTTATTTTTTTTCCAGGGCAAATCAACTTTTATCTTGACTGAAAAGACCTATTCCATTGTAGTGGCTGGGAGCAGGAGAAATGTGCTATTCCAGCCCACCCAGCCCCAGACAGGGCAGCCAGGACTAGCTTGTAAACAAAACAAACATTAGTGAGATATTAGATATTTTCAGCCTCAAATGTTATATCAAATTGCTTTTCTGATACTTGTTCACTATTTAGTTTATTGTTTGTAAGTTACCTTTGGAAGCAAACACACTAGCTAGTAAACAGATGAGTTAGTATACTAGCTTGTTTTTCCTTTAATACTATATTTTATAAAACTAATAATCAGTTAAACATAAAGTTATTAAACTTATGCTGATGCTTTGGTTTTGCACCAATGTAAACTCATACTGTGGTCAGGTAAGTTAGTTCCTCATAATTTATGAAGAAAGATTTCTGCCCAAACGACAGTTGAATAATTCATAAAATACACCTACAAGTCTTGGGGTGAGCAGACCTAGGCGTATACAGAGTAAGATGCATAAAATAGGCTGTTTGATTACAGTCTAAGAGAGGGAGCTGTCATACATTAATAACACCCTTAGGATGATTCAGAATTCAATTTTATTTACTTAAAGATACACAAAGCATTATTAAATATTTAATCTTTTCAAATAACTAAAAATAATACAATTCTCAAAATGAGACTAGAAGTGTTATATTTGCCCTGACTTGACTAAATCCCTGGTTATATTCATTTATTTTATTTTTTTCAGAGGAGAGGTTGTGTGGAGTATGACAAAAGTTAGGAATAGTTTCTTAATACTAACACTACACAGGTTTAGTTCAGTGCCAGCTGTTTTTGTTTTTTCCAGATGCAGAAACAACCTAAGATACAAACCTCTTAAAAGTGAGACAGGGAGGGCCACCTTCTTGTAACAGAGTAAGAAAGCTCTCAATTCCATTTTTTTAAAAAGGTGGAAGGAGAGTGTTACAAACTTCAAAGCATTTGACTAAGTTCATTCAATGACTATATGACAGAGCCAGGATCAGAAATGAATGCTGCCTACTCCTTCCTTTTAAGAGTCAACAATTAAAATATCCCAGAGACTGTGGCCTTGAGACTCCAACTTTGCTATTTGCTCTATATTGAACATTCATACAATAAACCTGTTTTTCTTAATATTTGTAGCTTGTGATTTTTTTGCTTTCCAGTGAAAGGAAAAACATGCTTTTTAATCAAAACTTACATGTAAATCCTTCATAACATACTTTAATGAGAAATAATTACTCCCTGCTAAGCAATTTTTCACAATGACCTAGAACAATGTAAACACTTTTGGATTATCATGGACCTGGAGTCAGATCTTTATAAACTTTATTTATAATTGAAATAGGATCCTGTCACTTAATTTGTTTATTTTATTCTTAGATTTCTCCCCACAAAACAATGGGCAAGGCAACATACAACTGAGTTTTTTAACATTTGAGTTAAACTTTTCTTATGGTTAGACAGGAAAAAAAAAAAAAATCAATCCAAAACTGGAGTGAGAGGGGTGTTTGCGGAGCTATACCCTGATACCATAAGTATAAAAGTTTTACATTAGTGAATTATCGTGGTCATGCTGTGAAGGGCAACCATCTTTAATAAGGTAAATTTAAGTTATGGGTTACAGGAAGGAAGATTTCAGCTCTGATAGGAAACTTTGAAGTTTTTCATCCAAGGAAGAATTTGTTATGAATGCATCTCCATTCATAAATATGTTTAAGAAAGAGCTGGAAAAATCACATATTTTCTCAAATTGTTGTACAGGGAAATCAAGTAGTTAAGGGGAAATTCTGAGACCCCTTGACTCCCACCTACAATTTATCGTCTCATAAGAAACAGAAGAGATTAAGAGACATTTGTCTGCAATGGTCGGCCTATTAAGCACAGGACAGTACCTTCATGCCCCTACCTCAGGAAGATGTGCATCTACTTATGCAATATCTGTAAATTTTCTTTTAATTGGCCTTCTTTGGTTAGAACTCAAACTTGAATTTTGTCATTACTCTTGCTGTTGTTGTTAATCAAGGGGGATAATTACAGCCAATATCATCCTGAATGGGGAAAAGCTGAAAGCTTTTCCTTTAAGAACAGGAACTAGACAAGGATGCCCACTCTCACCACTCCTATTCAACATAGTGTTGGAAGTACTAGCCAGAGCAATCAGAGAAGAGAAGGAAATAAAGGGCATTCAGATTGGAAAAGATGAAGTCAAACTGTCCCTGTTTGCAGATGACATGATCCTATATATCGAACAGCCTAAAACCTCTACAAAAAAACTGCTGGAATTGATACATGATTTCAGCACAGTAGCAGGATACAAAGTCAACACACAAAAATCAGTAGCATTTCTTTTCTCCAATAGTGAACATGCAGAAAGAGAAATCAAGAAAGCCTGCCCATTTACAATAGCCACCAAAAAAATAAAATACTTAGGAATTGAGTTAACCAAGGAGGTGAAAAATCTCTATAATGAGAACTACAAACCACTGCTGAGAGAAATTAGAGAGGATACAAGAAGATGGAAAGATATCCCATGCTCTTGGATTGGAAGAATCAACATAGTGAAAATGTCCATACTACAAAGTGATATACAAATTCAATGCAATCCCCATCAAAATTCCAAAGACATTTTTCTCAGAAATGGAAAAAACTATCCAGACATTTATATGGAACAATAAAAGACCACGCGTAGCCAACGCAATGCTGAGCAAAAAAAATAAAGCTGGAGGCATAACACTACCTGACTTTAAGCTATACTACAAAGCTATAATAACCAAAACAGTATGGTACTGGCATAAAAACAGACACACTGACCAATGGAATAGAATAGAGAATCCAGAAATCAACCCACACACTTACTGTCAGCTGATCTTTGACAAAGGCACCAAGCCTATTCAGTGGTGAAGGGACTGCCTCTTCAGCAAATGGTGCTGGGATAACTGGATATCCATATGCAGGAGAATGAAACTAGATCCATACCTCTCGCCATATACTAAAATCAACTCAAAATGGATTAAGGATTTAAATATATACCCTGAAACAATAAAACTTCTTAAAGAAAACATAGGAGAAACACTTCAGGAAATAGGACTGGGCACAGACTTCATGAATATGACCCCCAAAGCATGGGCAACCAAAGGAAAAATAAACAATTGGGATTATATCAAACTAAAAAGCTTCTGCACAGCAAAAGAAACAATTAAAAGAGTTAAAAGACAACCAACAGAGTGGGAGAAAATATTTGCAAAATATACATCTGACAAAGGATTAATATCCAGAATATATAAGGAACTCAAACAACTGTACAAGAAGAAAACAAGCAACCCAATTAAAAAATGGGCAAAAGAGCTAAGTAGGCATTTCTCTAAGGAAGATATACAAATGGCTAACAGACATATGAAAAAGTGCTCAACATCACTCAGCATCCGGGAAATGCAAATCAAAACCACATTGAGATACCATCTAACCCCAGTTAGGATGGCTAAAATCCAAAAGACTATGAACGATAAATGCTGGCGAGGCTGTGGAGAAAAAGGAACTCTCATAAATTGTTGGTGGGACTGCAAAATGGTGCAGCCTCTATGGAAAATGGTATGGAGGTTCCTCAAACAATTGCAGATAGATCTACCACATGACCGAGCTATCCCACTGCTGGGAATATACCCAGAGGAATGGAAATCATCAAGTCGAAGGTATACCTGTTTCCCAATGTTTATCGCAGCACTCTTTACAATAGCCAAGAGTTGGAACCAGCCCAAATGCCCATCGTCGGATGAGTGGATACGGAAAATGTGGTACATCTACACAATGGAATACTACTCAGCTATAAAAACGAATGAAATACTGCCATTTGCAACAACATGTTTGGACCTTGAGAGAATTATATTAAGTGAAACAAGTCAGGCACAGAAAGAGAAATACCACATGTTCTCACTTATCGGTGGGAGCTAAAAATTAATATATAAATTCACACACACACACACACACACTCACACACACACACAAATCGGGGGGGGGAAGAAGATATAACAATTACAATTATTTGAAGTTGATACGACAAGCGAACAGAAAGGACATTGCTGGGGGGGAGGGGGGAAGGGAGAAGGGAGGGAGGTTTTGGTGATGGGGAGCAATAATCAGCCACAATGTATATCGACAAAATAAAATTTAAAAAATAAATAAATAAATAAATAAATAAATAAATAAATAAATAAATAAATAAATAAATAAATAAAAAAGGGGGATAATTGTTCCTCATTGTGCTGAATTATATAAGAGGGGGTTAACTAGACGTGACCCTGGGTCTACAAGTTTTATCGTATAGAAAGAAAATCATAGAATAAGGAGGTCACCACACAAATCCAAACTGACAGCCCCTACAGTGTTTTTTTTAACAAGCATCTAGCAAAATCGTCAATGTCCGTCTTATCCAGACCCAAATCATTTCTTGCATTCATTACTATTTTTTTTAAGTTTATTTACTTATTTATTTTTTAATATTGTTTTGTCGATATACATTGTGGTTGATTATTGTTGCCCCTTACCAAAACCTCCCTCCCTCCTTCCTCTCCTCCCTTCCCCCCAACAATGTCCTTTCTGTTCGCTTGTCGTATCAACTTCAAGTAATTGTGGTTGTTATATCTTCTTCCCCTGCCCCGTTTTTTTTTTTTTTTTTTTTTTTTTTTTTGTGTGTGTGTGTGTGTGTGTGTGTGTGTGAATTTATATATTAATTTTTAGCTCCCACCAATAAGTGAGAACGAAAGAGAAATTCATTACTATTTGAACTGTGTAAAATGTCTGCTTTTTTGCAGAGGGCTTGCAGGCCTTACATTTGGTAAGGCAATAGCATACATTCCCAGTATGGGTTGTGCTAACTCATATATAAGATGCTTTTACTCAAAGAAAGATAACATGTTATTAACCATATACAAAGATAAAAGTTTTAAACATTTTAAAATATCAAAGACTAATATTTAGTCATATTTATTTATTTGGGTCTCTCAAATTGTGGAAGTCTATATGATCCTTTAGTTTCTAAACCTTCTAAACTAATTTTAGCATCCCTTTACAAACTGTTCTAGTTTTCTATTGCTTCTGTAACAAATGACCTCAAATTTCTCAAAACATCACATATTTATTCTTTTACAGTTCCAGAGTTTAGAAGTCTAAAATGGGTCCACAGGGTTGTGTTCCTTTTAGAGGCTCTAGGAAGGAATCTTTTCTCCTTGCCTTTTCCACCTTCCAAAGCATGCTGACGTTTCACAGCTCCTGCCTCCCCTTCTCTAATGTCAGAGCCAGCAGCATGTAATCATTTCTCCTCTCTCACTTCTGCTTCCATCTCTCTCTATAACTCTGACTCTCCTGTTTCTCACCCTTGTGATTTCATTGGACCCACCCAGATAATCTAGGATAATCTCTCCATCTCATAATATTAACTTAATCACATCTGCAAAGTCCCTTTCACCTAATAACATCTGCAAATCCTTAGAACCTAAGAATATGTGTAAGGTAACATATTCACAGTTTCCCTAGATTAGGAGATGAAAATCTTTGGGAGGGGCCATTGCTCAGCCTACCACATAACTATATAAGAAAGCTGTCTTTTTCAAAAGTGGTCTTTAAGCAACACAAGATAAAATGTACTAACAAGATTATTAGATTATATGTGGTTGAGATGTTACACTTGTAAAGTATGTCTCCAATGAAACAGAACTGTATTTCTGAGTGAGAAAATAAAATATCAGTGACTCTAAATATAGTAACCTGAAAAACCTTCAGAGGAATATAAATAATCCACTTGGGGAGGGTACACAGCGTGGAGGAAAATGATACTAAAGGTGAGGAGCTAGATCTAAGTTGCCAAGTGCAAAGCACTGTAGGGGAACTTGGAGAGTCAGAATTTCATGGTGAGGCCACCATATCACAACTGCCTTTAGGTGCTATTCAGCTACTTGTTTGTAAAAGTGTGAGGGGAAAGGGAAAAACAAGCTAGGAAATAAGTAAAATAATAATAATAATAATAATAATAATAATAATAATAATAATAATAATAATGATGATGATGATAATAATAAGTTTAAATTAAATTTGAGAAGAGAAAAGTCATGCCTGTCAATATATGCCCATTTTACATTCTATGAAAACTTTTCTTTTGCTTCTTAGTTATACAGTCTTTTGCAGAAAATGTTTCTCTCAATGTGTTGATTTAAACCATAACAAACACATAGACATACATAGAAATAGTGCAACTCCATATAAAGGGTATTTGTACCTAATACTTATATTGCACATTTAGTTTTTTTTTTTCCCTGAAGCAATATTACAAGATAGGTCCATTTACTGCCCCTGGTTATTAAGCAGATAGGGATATAATAAACATCAGCAAGGAAAGAAACATTTTTGTAATATCTCACATATGTTTTTGTGTGTATAGTAGTAAAACATCTTCCCTTGGTAGTTACCAATATTTCGTAAAACCAGCTGGTCTCACTATAACACATAAAAGCAATATTACACACTATTTGCTAGTTCTAAGCAAATTGTAGGATGATTTGTCTTGACAGTGATCTAGAATTAGGAAGTAAAGTAGTGTATTATTTGTTTGCATTGCATAACAAGTTATCATAAACTCAGAAGTTTAAAAGAGCATACATTTATCATCTAACAGTTTTTATAGGTCAGAAGTCCAGGCACAGTTTAGATGGATTGTCTGCTCAGGTGTCTCAAGGCTGCAATCAAGGTGGCAGCCATGGCTAACTTCTCATCAGAGTCTGGACTCAGTAAGGCTCTGTGACCAATTTCCCTCAGGTTCTTTGCTGAATTTATTTCCTGTGGCTGTAGAATTCACAGTGGCCTGATTCTTCAAAGCCGGTAAAGGAAGGAAAGACAGAGAAACCAGGACAAGTCTGCTAGCAGGACAGAGTCCGGTGCAGTGTGCAATATCATCAATAGAGTAACATTCTACCACCTTTGCCACGTCCTATTGGTTAAAAGCAATTCATCTGTCTCACCCACACTCAAGGAATGGTGAACAGGGGATACAGGTGTATTATCCAAGGTCAGGAATATCAGCAGATGGGATCAAGGGACCACCTTGAAATCTTACCTCCACAGGGAAGAAAATTTATACATAGTAGAAAATATAAAATCCCATCACCATGGCTTATATCTAATCAGAGATCTTATATAATCTTTATAATTTGAAAAACATATTGTTAACCATGCAAATTGTCATTGCATATTAGGGTCAGTCTACTAGAAACATACCTTTCCTGCATCTCCCTTATATATTATGAAGTGTAGGAATACATCTGGAAGGAAGAATTTTGGAAATGACAAGAAGGGACAGATATTTTTCAAAATGATCTCCTTTAGGTGAATTCTGAAGATCTAACTTTGGTAAGTTAATTCAGTTTTTAAAGGCTTTGACTCTCTCTAACATACTTTGAGAGAGAAGTACCATCAAAATCTGTAAATATTCTTTTATACCTTGGTATGAATGGAAGATTTAATTAACAGATTACAGTCAACCAAACCAGTAAGACAGCAAAAGGCATGAGAAAGGGTACAAGAAGAGAGAAACAAGAGTTTCAAAATGTCAGTTTTGCTTAGCTTTCTTTGTCTTCATATAGTAGATTATAACGTGTATGGAGAGTTACTTGTGATTATTTCTAGGCTAAATTCCAGGCTATGTAAAAATTGAATTATCGATGCATTTATTTATGCACTAAATGAGTCTAATGGTGGGATGGGTAGTGCAGTGCAGAAAGTATTTTAACAGAACCTGTGATTTAAACACAATGAGGTAAATTCTACCTTTGCTAGAGTCCTTCAGTGGGACAATGGGATCAAAAAGGCAAGGTGTCTAAAACAAGCTGGGGAATCAGGAAAGGGCCCAGAGGTGTGGACAGGCAGAATGGTCTAGCTGATTACTCAGAGGAATACAACCAGGATGAACAATAGCTAACTTTAACACTTACAGTCTGTTCTTATGGAATGGGAAAAGTCTCATCCCTCTGTCCTAAGCACTCAACAGGTACTTTTTATGAACAACTCATAGAGGCTGATCGAATAGTCTTCTAATGGCAGAATGAGGCTAAACTTTTCAATGAATCAGGAAATGGGAACCTTTTCTTAGAGGTGGGATCCTAGAATAAATGGAATCCTAAAACTAGAACTCCGCTCTACTGCTCTATACACCAGGTTCTTAAATAATTTTCAGGCAAGGTGAGAGAAGCATGAAAAATATTTCTGCCCAGTCAACATAACTTGAACATCATTCATTTCAACAGTGTAAAATTATTTCTGACATTCTATGTTAAAATTATCACACACTCTAGTATTTGTTTAAATAGCGATAGTTGAACTGCTTCTAAAAGCCACCTCTGGGGTTTGGTCTCCAGACAATATAATAGTTATAAGACTATCAGGGATCTCTTTTTTTGGTTTTTACATTTGCTTCACAAGAATTAAAAGACCTGTATTTAATAATTTTCTAGAAACATTTATTGTTTAATACAATAGTATGTATTCTCAATAGAAGGTAAAAGTTAAAATGGTATTTAGTTCCCATCACTATATATATATATATATATTTTTTTTTTTCTGCAGTGTGATTTAATGGAAACAAAGAGAGTTGAAGATATTGAAACATTTGTCTCAACAAATATAAACTATATTCATAACAGATTTTTCAGGGGCTAATTTGCTTATGTATCATGAGAAAATAAAAGGAACTTGGCAGGAATACGTACATAAATGTACAACTTAAAATGAGATTTTACAGGAGTTATCCTTTACAAGCATTAGTTTGGTTTAATCCACTCACAATATGGTTTCATTAACATCAACTTAAAATTTTCTGATAAAAGTGACCTTCCCCTTTGAGGCAGTTGGTCAGGCAAGGCACATCTCTAATTTTGACTGATAATTATTTCATACAGTGAGCTGGGAAATCTGATGTTCTCATCTTGTTAGATGAGCTGAAACCATCGAAAGTGGGGGGAGGGCTGGTGGTCAGCGCAGTTGGTTAGAGGGCAGTGCTGCTAACACCGGGGTCCAGGGTTTGATCTCCGTACCAGCCAGCCTCCCCCCTCCAAAAAATTTAAAAATAAAATAAAAAGTGGGGAGGGTAGTCATTTTTTAACTTAAAAAGTTTATGAACAGCATTTTACTACTTAGTCATGAATTTGTTTACCATAATTGCAGCTATAAAAATATTTTAGAAAAAACCCTAAAGACAGAGGAGAGGGATTATTTTAGTTTCTGTTTTATTTTACTTATTCTACTCCATATATATTATCATTACTGACATAGTTCTGTTTGGAATTTAGCCATGTAGGGAGTAATAAATCTGTGATTTGAAGAGATTATTTGGAAGAAAACATGAAGAATTTTTGGAAATTTATTGGCAGAGGCATAAAGTGAACATCTTAAAATACTTGGTAAATGACCAAATTATATTACTAAAAGGAAAAGAGAAAATGAGAATGAGCCTCAGGTAAGCAGAGAACATCATAAATCATATAAGATAGCTCTGTGCTTTCATTCTTGGATCCATATGCTCTTCTCAAAGAAAAACAGCATGTAACAATTTAGCATTATTTTACACAGCTCCAGGAGGGCCTGGGGATTCCCTATAACAGCTAAATAACACCATTTATAAAATTAATATTAAAAATTTGATTTTCTTTTCTAAGTTTAGTTAAATTCTATTTAAAAATAAATTTATTTAAGAATTCAATACATATTCTGGTCTTCAGGACCAAGGGCAAGGAATATTCAAATGCTTTATCCATCAAAAAAAAATTATTTTAGTGTTATTTGAAACATCTTCCTTCAATAAACTGCAAGGTCGTTGAGGACAAAGAAATAGTTTTTAAAAATGCTGTATTCCTCTATTTTATGTATCTATCACATATACATTTTTGAAAATATTGATAACGTGTCTTTTGAAAACATCTGCCACATGTTAATAAGCTCAAGTCATCAGATCCAATGGTTAGTTATTCATGCTCATCACCAAATATTTCTGGTTTTCTTCCTTCTTGACACAGTGTACAATTAGAATTTTTCACTTTCTTCAAGTTAAGTTTGGCCATGGTCTTTGCTTTGGTCGGTGATATGAGAGCAGAAATAATGTGTCACCTACGGACAGAAATGATTGAGTAAGTATATGATTCTCCATGTGCCCCTTCCCCTACCATAGCAACCAGGGACATTTCAAATGGTGGCAGATTTGTTAGCTAGTCCTTGAGTAAAAAAGACCTGAGTCCAAGCTTCTGCCAATCCGAGATCATCATGTAATTACAGAATTATTATATACTTTTCACTTTCAGCCTATGAAATTTTGGGTTGTTACTGGAGTACATGATAAACCATCCTGACCAGTATGGCCAACGATCAGTACTTAAAACAAACAAACAATGACAACAACAACAAAAAAACCTAACTAAACTAGTTTATAAATATATAAACTAAAATCCATTAAATTCTATAACTATTACTGGATTACCCATTTTGAGTCTGCTGTTCTTCTCTAAAGTCTATTTAGGCTACAGAGAAAGGCATAAGGAAAGTCTTTGAGGTTAACAGATAGAAATAGATACCAGTATTTACCAACTTCAACAACGTTTCCTGGGAAACCTACTAAATACAACTAGTAGACTGATGCTTTTATTCATTCGTTCAATAAATGATTTTTCACTCTACCATGCACCAGATACTCTTCAAAGCACTTGGGATACCTGAGTGAACAAAAGATCCTTGCCTTGGTGGGTCTGTCTCTACCAAAGGGAGGCAGATTGCAAGGAACCAATATAACAAATTAGTAAATGATATTATAAAAAGATGATAAAGGTTGTGCAGAAAAAATGTAGAGTGAAGGGGATTGAAGACATTTGGAAACAGGGCAATAGTTTGCAATCTTTTAAAAGGTCACCTGGATAGGTTTCTATATAGGGTCTGGTCAGGAAGCAAAAGGTACACTCAGAAAGGCTTCCAAAGAGAATTTGTGAAGGAGCTATTTGTAGAGACCTAAGTGAGGTTAAGGAATGCTGTGGCTCTTGGTATCTAGCAACAGCAGAAAGCTGTTACTGTCCCTAGGCTTGAAGGTGAAAGGTCAACACATTGTTACTAGAGCTCTCCATGAGCTGGAGCCATGTAAAAGGGTCAAGCTGCAGGATTTGTTGTTTGAGACATATATTGTCAGAACAGCAGGCATAAAAGCAAGCAGGGAGCAGTAAGAAATATCCCAACGTTTCTCTTCTCCTATTCTCTGATCTCTTGCCTGTGTCTTCTACTTACTGAACCCAATGGGAAGCAGGCAGCTGGCATGGGAGCCTTTGTGATGCAGTCCTTTGATGCTGATCCCCAAGACATAGAACAAGCAAAGAAGGGCAAAGGATGTATCTCAGAGACAGGAGGGTAATGGAGAGTAACTAGTATAGCGTGGCTTATTGAGAAGGTAACATTTCAGCAAGATCTGAAGGAAGTGAAATAATAAGCCACGTTTATAGCTGGGTGACAGAGTATTCTAGGAAGTCAAATTAGTCAGTGTAAAGATCCTAAAATGGAAATAACCCTGGTGAGTTTGAGAAACAGCAAAATGTAGCTGGGACAGAGTACATGAAGAGGAAAGAAATAAGAAGCAAGGTGAGAAAAGTAGCAGCAGTCCAAATCATCTAGGGCCTAATAGGATCTTAGGTTCGACTCTGAATGAAATGCAGAATCAGTAAAGAGTCCACCTGGCCAGGAGACAGGGAGAGGCTTCTCACACAGTGCTGCCCAGCCTGACAGTGGAGGACTCTATATCTTGCTTGGGTCATGTGGTGATGCTTTGAAACTACATCTTATTGAAATATTAGAAACTCAGCCAACATGTAAAAGAAAACATATTGATGACAATATGAATTTCCACTCTCAGCCTCATGTCCTAACATCACATTCCCTTGTCAAAAGTCTTTTGTCATAATGAGGCCCATTGTTCAGAGGTGTTGGTCCCTTGAAGTCGATTGTAATTTTTCTCCTTTAGTGTATCCCCATCACTGAGGTTATGTTGATTCGACAAGAATGCCCAGGTAATCGATTTATCCTAGTCATCTAGACCTAGTAAAATACTGAAGTTAACATGACTAAAATACTATCTAGTCTCTGAATTTATCTACTTATTTTTATGAAACACGTATGTTATATTCTATTGTACCTAGACAATAAGAAAGCCACAAAGACTGATTCTGCCTGAAATTATAACAATATCTACTTTCCCCAAATCATTTTTTTCCATTCCTTCCTTCCTTCCCTCCTTTCCTAAATACTGTGGAGCATTTTCAACGTGCTAAGCATAGTGTTAACTACTTATGAACCTCATACGCTAATGGGATAACTGGTCTGCTCAGGAAAATGGGAAATAACACAGCATATTTTAGAATGATTATTCTCTTACTGTCTTATCAATATTTTATTTGTAATTTTCAGAAATGTAACTAATCTTTCCCTAAGTCAGGAAGCCAGGTAAATGGTCCTAAAATTGTACAATTAGATGTGAGGTATACCATCTAAATTGTCTGGAGAGGTCAGAAACAGGCTTTATTTCCATCTAACACTCCAAATGAAATTGTGTGCTCTAAAAAAGGAGCTGTATGGCCCGGGAGCCTGTCTTCTATTTAAATTAAGAATAAACAGAAGAGAGGCAGAAGTCAGATTTCTTAACCTAACTGAGTATATTAGTGTGGTTGGGCTTACTTAACAGAATACCTCATACTGGGTGGCTTAAACAACTGAGATTTATTTTCTCACAGGTTTGTAGGCTAGAAGTCCAAGATCAAGATGTTGGCAAGGTTGGTCTGTAGTGAGGCCTCTCCTCCTGGCTTGTAGATGACCACTTTCCCTCTGTGTCCTCACTTGGCTTTTATTTTCTCTGGTGTATCTTTCTCTTCTTATAAGAACACCAGTCCTATTTGATTAGGGTCCCACCTTTTAAACCTCATTTAACATTAATTACCACCTTAAAAGCTCTATTTTCAAATACAGTCACACTGGAGTTTACAGCATCAACATATGAATTTGGGGAAACACTGAGCAACAGGTTAGTCTTTCATTTCATTTTGTCACACCTACCATTTTAACATTAATACAGTTTGAAGCTCAGGTAGTTGAACTAGCTGGAGAACCACCAATACACAGCATTTCTTGGAGACTCACCAGATTTGGTGGTGAATCTGAGGTCAACATGATACACTCCTCATATTCCCAGCTCCAATTACTCAATTATTCTCTCTACAGAGGTTTTACAGCTTTTCAAAACTTTCTTTTAAAAAATATCTTCCCAGTATATTTTCTTCTCCTTTTGAATATTAACAAACACTTACTCAAACTGTAAGTTATATATATAGATACACATATATAAAATAGAGACTTAGAAATGTTGGCTCCAGAAAGCTTAAATTTTGCTATCACCTGATCTCTCATTTATTCCCTTGGACTTGACTATTTGTAAAATGATAGAGGCATTAGGATCCTCTCTCCACTATTGTTATTACTAGTTCCTTTAACTGCTACCTTTTTACCATGTCTTACTTTTTAAAATTTTGTCTCTTTGCACTTCTCAGATATTTTACCTTTAATATGCTTTTTATTTATTAAAGTTATTTTTTAAACCTTAGTGTTATAATCCACTGTGCTTACTCTTTCATCCTGCTCATAATTATAAAAAAAAAAAATACAATGAATTACCTAATTTTACAAGATTACCCGATAGGTTAATTATTATAGACAGTTGTAACATATACTGATTGTGAGGGAATAAAGTCTGATGACAAAATAAACCTTATAATAGGCAAAAATTTTTTTAAAAAAATAATCTAAGAATACATTTAAGAACTGTAAATACTCATAAGGTGGTTCAATTTTATTCAATTTTTGGAATTTCTTTTTTTCCTTAAACTGACTCAATGTGAGGTGATAACCTGTTTTTTCTTATGGCATCAATTATGTGATATAAGATTTCCAAAATGTTGGAAAAGCTGGGGGCCCAAAGGAAATGGAGAGTTTCCAGAAACAAACTTCTGAAGAACAGAGTGAGAAAACCTACTATAATAAGGGCAAGTATATCAAGCTGGAAGAACTGGACATTTGATTCAACAGATCAAAGAATTGTTAAGAATGTGGTGCAGAAACATTGGCCCCAACATAGTTGTAGTTGTAGGAGGCACGCAAGCTTCGAGAAATGTTTCTATTATGTTGACTTGTGACAACCAAACTGAAACCTAGCATTACCATAAAAATAAGTCCAAGGTCCTCTAAGAAGAAATAGCTATTGAGTGAGGGTGAGGTTATTTGCAATTTTTCTAAGCAGAGATTACACAAGACATTTTACCTGAATTAGGAGGGCCAAATATTTGATATTCCATGTTCATTGAACTATCTCTGCTATTGTCATTGGAAAAATAAGCAAACAAAAAGTAAATAAATTCCATTTTGGAGAAAGATTTCTGAAGTGATTTTTTCATAATTTAATTTCATTAATTAATTAATTAATTGTTTTAATCTTTTGCTTGATGCTCACTCACATTAATAATAATCACTTAATTTGAAACATTGCCTTTTACCCAAAGAAGTCAAAATATTTTATAGCTATGAGTTAATTTATCACAAGGCTTTACAAATAACCATTAAAAATAAAGTGCATTACAGAAGTTAAAAAAATAACATTGCACATTCAATACTTTTGTGATTTTGGGTGTGGTATGTGTATTATTTATATAATCAATTTTTGGCCTCCAGTTGCAGTTCTGATTCTTAGACGATCGACTTTAAATATATTATTATTCCTATAGACCATCAATTTAAAAGAAGAACAATTTAATATATCTCTCATTTGTCCAGTTTATTTCCTAAGGCATAAGGAGCTCCATTATGCTTTTGCAACCCTCTCTCTCTCATCCCATTCCTTCATTAGATATTTCACCAAAATGCATCATTGCACCTGTCTTACCTACAAATGCCTGCAGTTCATTGCCTTTCTACACAGGAGCCCTTAAAATCTGGGTCTATCATACATTATCAATTTTACAAACTAGAATGCATAACCACACACACACCCAACCCATTGATGCCTAAGGTCATGTAGCTAGAAAGGATCAGTAGATTAGGGGCAAGGTACTTGATCCTCTGAATCTAGCATCTTCAGTTTATCAAAATGTGCTGCCACATTTGTGTCCTGAAAAATAACCAGGGGTAAGTACTGTGTATTTTCAATTCTGTGGTTAAGAGCAGTTGTTTAAAATTCACATTTGAGAGATTTCCAGGTGTATTCTAATTCCAAAATTAATCATAGTGAGACTTCCTTGCCAGTTAGAAAACCAATAAACAATATAATTATATTTTAATGGCATAATTAAGAACAAAACCTGATTAGAAATGTATCAATTTTTAAGGGACAACAAAGCAAAAACAAAACTTTGTTTTGTGAACTAGTTAACTAAAGCTTTGAGAACTGACTGCTCTCATGTGGAAGCAAAATTTAGTGTTTAGGATTAGAAGCAGCATAATTCTATTTGGCAAATTCAGGCCAACTAAATCCTCTAACCCCATAGTCACATAGACATCTCTGGAATAGATCATCTAGGTAAAGGTTAATGAATGTTAGAATGAACACAACTCATTTGGGACACATGCTATTGTTTTTGTTTGTTTTGTTTTGTTTTCTTTTCTTTCAAGTACTGTTGATCTAATGGCATGAAATTTTGATTTAGTTAAAATAAAAGGTAATGGAATTACATATTTCTAATTAAATTGATTCACCTAGTAAACCCACAAATGCCCCCAAACGTTTTTCTTGCAATTGAACTACACTTTCATTAATTAATTTTCATTAATGTAAGATTAGAGAAAGGCTATATTTCATTTGCCCTTTCAACACAAATGGAGACCTATGGCCTACTTCATTTAAACTGGCATGCTAAGTAATTATGTGCTGATTAATCACATATTTGAATCTTTGCAAATGGCCTTTAAGAATAGTCTCCTGAAATTTTTAATAGCTTTAGAAAACCCTATAAAAATAATTATTTATACTCAGTGTTTTCTATACATAATTAAAAACAGAAAAGTAGCAAACAAGAAGTCAGAGGAACTGGATTCTAGCCTTATGTCTCTTGTTATTTTGATGGTACAAACAGCATCAAGAGGATTGAATTCTCCTAAACCACTTTCTCATTTGTGGAGTAGAAGAGTCAGAATGTGTGGCAGAACCTGATTTTCTGGTCCCTAAATCTATTTGTACTTCCCATTGGGAACAGCCAGACTATGTTCCCCAGCCTCTCTTGCAGTCAGATGTGACCACATAACTGGTTTATGGCCAAAGAAACATTGGCAGATATTATGTAAGCCAATTCCAGACTCTGTTCATAAATTCTTCTCATGAAAAATACTCTATCCTTCTTTCCCTCATGGCAACCTTGGAAAGGAATTGAAAATGGTGGAGCCTCAAGATAGAAAAACCCAGGATTTCTAATGTAAAGCTGATAAGACAGATTCATGCAGATCAGACCCATTTTAAATGTTACGTGAATGAGATAAACTCCTATTGTGTTATGTTGTTATTCTGGTTTGATCTATTATAGTAGGTGCTATTACTTCAACTAACACAGATTGTGTCAACTCTTAGGTCCAAAAATGCTATCGTTTTGTCATTCTGTAACATGGTTGAGATCTAAAGGTGACTGTCCATAGTACAGAGGAAAAAAATTAATTTCTCATTTATATCTCAAAATGCCAAAAATAACTAAATAAACACTTGGGTAAAGTGTCTTAACTTGCTCAAATCACTTATTTCACAATAAAGCTGTCTTTGGATTTTACAATTGAAATTCCACACCTGTTTCATCTTTGTGTCCACAGTGCCTACCACTGATGAGAAATGTACTTAGTTTTAGATTTAGACAAAGGGTCACATGTTGCTTGTCTATCAGCATATAACAGATTACCCTAACATTCTGCAGTTTAAAAGAACACAAGTTTATTATTTCACAGTTTCTATGTGTGAGAAAGTTGGACATAGCTTCACTGGTCCTTTATTTCACAATCTCTGAGAAACAAAGAGTGTGTCGAGTCTTGTGTCTCTTCCAAAACCTCAATTGTGGAAGGATTCACTTCTAAGCTAACTCGGATGCTAAGGGCCTCAGTTCTCTGTTGGCTGTAGGCTGGAGTCTGTTCCTCAGGGCCTCGACACATGGTCTTCCTCCATATGGCAGCAAGGGAGAGTCTACTAGCAAAACAGAAGTCACCAACCATATCTTGCAATCTAATTATAGAAATGACAGTCCCTCAGTGTTGCCGTATTTTCTTAATTAGTAGCAAATTATTCAAGGAGAGAAAATTACACACAGCTAGAAATACCAGAAGGCAAAGTCTTTGAAGGCAATCTTAGAGAATTGCCAGAGGTCATCTTTAAAGTCATTCATGATTACACCTCTCAAGTAACATAATTAGATGCCTTGCTTGACTTTGATAAAGGCTTCTTTCTTATTGGAGAAAAGACAGAGAACAAGGAAGAAAAAGAAAACAAGGAGAAAGCATAGAAAGAAATAAGGGAATATGAAAAAAATAATGAAAAATGTTGTTTTTATGTATTTCACTTTGTATTATGCAGCATGTCTATTTAAATGAGCAGCATGAAGGGTACTACTCTAGATGCTGTAGCAGCATGAACCACTAATGGCAGGCTTAGAGGACTGGCAGATTTATAATGTGACAGCATACACTGAGACTTAGTAATATAAATAGCTATGACAAGACAAGAAGCGGCACTTTTATAGAAATCACAGAGACTATGATTGAGATATTTAGGGGTACAGTAACAATGCATTAGATATTGAGAGTACTGGTAGATGATCTCAAATTATGATGTGACTTTTTATATTGCTTTAATAAATTTCACTCAATGTCAACCTATTTTAATAATGAGGACTGACTTATGTAACATAATAATACCTAAAATTTATATAAAATTGTATAAACTGCTTTTATATGCATTTTCTTATTTGGTTGCATAAACCACCCCCTACCCCCAAGATATACAGACTTGTCACACCAATATTAAAATTTTTTCATTAGTTCCCTTTTACTTGGAGGATAAAGTCCAGACTCCTTAGCCTAACTATAAAACTACCCATGAGTGGCATATTCCTGCCTCACCAATCTCTTCTCTCCCACTGTATGCCACACCCTTCTGTAATAGCCACCTAAATCTGCTTGTGCTCTGCACATGCTATGTTCCAGGCAATTGTTCATATTCTAGGTTAGCATTTCTCAACCTCAGTACTATTGACATTTTGAATGGTAACTTTTTGTTATGAGGGTAATCCAATGCATTACAGGACGTGCAGCAGCATCCCTGGTCTCTACCGACTAGATGCTAGTAGCAACCCTGCATAGTTATGACAAGCAAAAATGTCTCCAGATGTCACCAAATGCCCCCTAGTAGGGGGCAAAACCATCTCCCTTGAGGAACTGCTCTGTGTATTTTTCATTTTGTTTTCCTCATCCAGAAAGCCCTACTCTGATTTCTACTATTGATTGACTCTGACATATCCTTTAGATGTTAACCCCAATGCAAAGTGTTATGTACTGAATATTTGTGCCTGACTCCCACCAAATTCAGATGATGAAATCCTGACCTCCAATGTAATTGTATTAGGAAGTGGGACATTGGGGAGGTAATTAGGTCAGAAAGATGGAGCCTTCATGAATGGGATTAGTGCCATTATAACAAGAGACAGGAGAGAGGTTGCTTCCTTTCTGTCTGTCTTCTCTTCTCCCTGTGAGGATACCACTAGAAGATAGCCTTCTACAAACCAGGAAGCAGGCTCTCACCAGACACCAGTATGTCTGCTGGCACTTTCATCTTGGATTTTACAGACTGTAGAGCTATGAGAACTAAATGTCTGTTTTATAAGCCACCAATGTATGGCATTTTCTTATAGCAGCCCAAACAGAATAAGATAGAAATAGGCACTGAGAAGTGGGGTGCTGCTGTACAAGTGACTAAGCATATGGAAGAGGCTTTGGAATTGAGCATGGAGTAAAGACTAGAAGAGTTTTGATAAACATGCTAGAAAATGCCAATTTTGCCATAAAGAGATTTTAGAGTTGATTCTGGGGAATGCTAAAAAAAAAAAAAAAGAGAGAGAGAGAGAGACAAAGCTTTTGTCTTCTTAGAGAATACATAAGTAGTCATGAATAGCATATTGGTAAAAATGAGGAAAATAAAGTCTATTTTGATGAGGCATCAGGCAGAAATGAGAAAAATGTTATTTTAAATAGGAGCTAAGGCAATCCTTGATCTGAAATGGAAAGAACTTGATTGAACTCCATGTTCTCATGTTGTGTAGAATGTACAAGGGAATTTCAAAAAGCTCATGGACAGATTCATTTTATCTTTCAGTTCTATTTTTCTACGAGCTTTTTGAGGTACCCTCGTAGAACTTGTGAATGATAAAACTGGATAGTGAACTGACTTCTAAGATGTCTAAGCAAGAAAAAAGAGTCTTGCTTCCTCCTGAACTATAATGAAATGCTAGAGGAGAGAACTGAATTGAGATAGAATTGTTAGGCAGAATGGAAACAGAACTTAAAGAATTGGAAAGTTTTCAACCTGTGCATATTACAAGAAATGAAAAATAGCCTTTGGAAGAGAACACTAAAGGTGTGGCAGACTGGCCATTTGATAAGAAGATTAGTGTGGATGTAAACCACAGACCTAACCAGCCTTCTCAATAGAAGCCAATAAAGAGGGATGGGTTTATAGCAGCAGAGACATTTCCAGCTGGGACTAAAGAAAACAGAGAAAACAGGATGAAATGAAGGAAGCTTGGTAGAAGACCTCACAGGACTAAACCGTAGAGCTATTCACCTGTGAACATGCACTATTCTTCCAGACAAGGGAGGAAGGACCCCATCAGCAATGTAGATATTATGAGGACTGCCACTTCCACCACATGTCCTAGTACATGGGCCAGGAGAGGGGTGCAGGGCTGCATCTATTTTAGTTTCAAAGAGGGGAACCATCATCCAGCAGAGCCATTAGTGCAGGGCCACCTGGCAAAAGCCAAGGGAGCACAAACATCCTCCTTTCCTGGCAGAGCAGCAGCATGTGATTCCTGCCTGCAGAGGCTCAGATGCAGTACTGCTGCCACAGTGGCTCCTGGAGGTTGGACTGCTGCCCCAGTGGGTCTGGAAGGCAGAGCACTGAGCCAAAGAGAATGATTCCAGCAGCTTATGATCTCTCAGTTTTCCTTGCTAGGTTTGAGGCATGCTTGGGACTCATCACCTCTCAACTCTTTTTTCTTTTTAATTTCTCCCTTTTAGAATGGGGATATCTATCCTGTGCCTATCCCATCATTGCATTTTGGAAGCAGATAGGTTGTTTGGTTTCACAGGCTCACAGCTGGAGAATAATTTTACCTCAGAATGAGTCATACCCGGAGTCTCACCTCTAATGGACTTAAGTGGTATTTTAATGAGACTTTAAACTTTAAACTAGAAAGTTGAGCTCAAAAGAGTTAAGACTTTTGGGACTTTGGGGATGGAACTGATGCATTTGGCTCGTGAGAAGAACATCAACTTGAAAGGCCAGGGGGTGGAATACTATGGACTGAATGTTTGGGTTTCCCCATAATTCATGTGTTGAAATCCTCAACCTCAACATAATGATATTAGGAGGAGGGTGTACTGGGAGATAATTAGGTCAGGAGGGTGGAGTCCTCATGAATGGAATTAGTGCCCTTGTAAAAACAGGCAGGAGAGAGCTTGCTTCCTTTCTGTCTCTCTGCTCTCCACCATGTGAGAATACATCTAGAAGACGGCCATCTGCAAATAGGAAGGAGCCCCTCACTAGACATTGGGTCTGCTGGTGCCTTGATCTTGGATTTTCCAGCTTCCAGAGCTGTGAGAAATAAATTTCTGTTTAAGCCACCCAGTCTATATTCTATTATAGCAGCCCAAACTGATTAAGACAACAATCCTCCTTTTATTCCCTAAAAGACCGAATCAGATGACTTCCTTGGTTCCTGCCTCTACCTGAGCATCAGAGAGAGTGCTCAGAAGAATTGCTTCAATCTTGGTTTCTCCACACATAAGCTATGTGACCATGGGTATTTTATTTGACCTGTCCACATTTTTTCCCACCATCTATAGAATAGGGGTAGTGATATTAAATAATTCACAGCATCTGGCACATATTAAGTAACTATATATTGAGTAATCCATATATGTTAGTTAATATTATTACAATTATGACTTTATTAAATTTTGAGTTGAAACATGGTTAATTCAAGTTTATTAGATGTTATAATATGCAGTTGTAAATTCAAAGTTGATATAACATTGTAGAGACAAATTCGTATAATAAATGAATTGTTCACAATTTTTTATTTCTATTGCAACATGTCTGTCTTGGAGATATACACTTGACTTATTAAAGGATGATTTGTGTTGGTTAGGTGAGTCACACTGGGGCTAAATTCAGCCCATAATGATAAAAAAATCCTACTGAAATTCTACATGGATTTCATTTCTCCGATCATTAACCAATTTTGTGAGGTGGGTTCAATATGAGATTTTTCAGTGCAAAATATTTACATAAAACAACAAAAATAAAACAAATCTGAGAACAAACATTAAAAATACCCATAAATCAGCACCTGCATTAACATACTAAGCAGATTAGTAAAAATACATGCATAGAATAACAAACTGTGTAAACATTCACGTAGACACTTCTGAAAAAATAGGAGGAACTTTTAAAATAAATGTTTCTTCAAAATGCACCCCCAAAATCGGACAATTTTGGGGGAGAAAGGGATAAACATAGGATATATAGTGTGGTAGGCAAACCAATGGCCCTCAAAGGTGTTCATATTCTAATCCTTGGGAGCTGTGAATATGGTACCACATATGTTGAAGGAAACTTTGCAGATGTAGTTAATTGAAGGATCTTAAACTAAGGAGATTATCCTGGGTCCAATATTATTATAAGAGGCCTCAAAAGATGAAAAATAAAGTAGAATAGTCAAGGGAGATCTGGCAAGGGAAGCAGGGATCAGAGTCAGAAAAGATTTGAAGATGCTATAATGCTGGATTTCAAGACAGAGGAAGGAACCACAAGCCAGAGGAAGCAGGTGGCCTCTAGAATCTGGAAAAGACAAAGATACCTTCTCCACTAGGTCCTCTAGAAAGGCCCTGAAGGAAGTACAGCCCAACACCTTGATTTTAGTCCAGTGAAACCCACTTTGGACTTCTGACCTCTACAACTGTAAGATAATAAACCTGTGATATTTAACACCATTGAGTTTGTTGTAATTTGTCATAGCTATGTAATTTGTTGACTTTATGTAAAGAAACAAAGACCGACTTTAATGAGAAAGCAACTACAGTCAAATGTTTATTGTATGACCCTATATAACATTGATGAAATTGAAGAGGACACCAAAAGATGGAAAGATATTCCATATTCATGGATTGGAAAATTAATGTTGAGAAAATGTCCATACTACCCGAAGCGATTGACAGATTTAATACAATACACATCAAAATATCAATGACATTCTTCTCAGAAATAGAAAAAAAAAATCCTAACATTCATATGGAACAACAAAAGACCTCAAATAACCAAAACAGTCCTGAGCAAAAAAAAGTAAATAAAGTGTTACGCAATGTTACAACACCTGACTTCAAATTATACTAGCATAAAAACAGACACTCAGACCAATGGGACAGAATAGAGAACCCAGAAACCAATTCATGTACTTAAAACCAACTGATCTTAGACAAATGTGCCAAAGTATACATTGGGGAAAGGACAGCCTTTTCAATAAATGGTCCTGGGAAAAGTGGATACCCATGTGTAGAAGAATGGAGCTATATACCATTACCTCTCACCATAGACCAAAAACAACTCAAAATGGATTAAAGACTTAAATATAAGATTTGAAAGTATAAACTCCTAAAAGAAAACACAAGGGAAACACTCAGGATGTAGGACAGGGAAAAGACTTTATGAATGAGACCTCAAAAGCACAGGCAACAAAAGAAAAAATAAACAAATGGGATTATGTCAAATTAAAAAGCTTCTGCACAGCAAAAAAAAAAAAAAAAAAAAAAAAAAACAATCAACAGTATGAAAAGATAACCTACAGAATGGGAGAAAATATTTGCAAGCCATGCATCTGACAAGGGATTAATATCCATAACATACAAGGAACTCAAACTCAAATGACTTTATAGTATAAAAACAAATAATCCAAATAAAAAGTGGGCCAAGGAGCTGAATAGACATTTTTCAAAGGAAGATAGACTAATGGCCAACAGACACGTGAAACAATGCTCAACATCACTCAGCATTCAGGAAATGTAAATCAAAACCACATTGAGATACCATCTCACCATAGTTAGGCTATTATCAAAAAGACAGATAATAAGAAATGCTGGTGAGCATGCCAAAAGGGGAACCCTCCTATTCTGCTGGTGGGACTGTAAACTAGAGCAGCCATTATGTAAAACAGCAGGGAGGTTTCTCAAACAACTACAGCTAGAACTAATATATGCTGCAGCAATCCCACTACTGTGTATATACTCAAAGGAATAGAAATCATTTTGAAGAAATATCTGCACTCCCATGTTTATTGCAGCTCCGTTTACATAGCCAAATATGACACCAACCTAAATGTCCACTAACAGATAACTAGATAAGGAAAATGTGGCACATATATAAAAAAAAATTAATAAAAATAAAAATAAAAATATAAATATATTTAATATTTTTATGGCTGAGTAGTATTTCACCATATATATATACACACACATGATAGAATACTACTCAGCCATGAAAATGTGTGGAATTTTCCCATTCTCAGCAGCATGGTTGAGCTTGGAGAAAATTACGTTAGGTGAAATAAGCCAGGCACAGACAGAGAAACACTGCATGTCCTCACTCATAAGTGGAAGCTAAAAAAATGAATGAGAAGGATGGAGGGATGGAAGGAAAATAAAAAAACAAACACAAAAGAAACAACAATCATAATAGTATGTTCACCTTTTAGAAAGAAATAAAAGAACTGTGGTTACTAGAGGCAAGTAAGGAGTAGGGGGAAGGGGAATAGGAAGAAACAAAACAACTAGTTAGAAAAAATAATTTCTATTTATGTAAGTCAAGCTAGGCATCTATAATTAACATTAATTTACTGTGTAAAATCAAATGACTAGAAGAGAAGAGATTGAATGTCCTCAACACAAATAAATGGTTAGGTTTTTAATGAGGAACATGCTAATTACCCTCACTGTATCATCACACATTGTACACAGGTATTGATAACTCTGTATCACACAAATATGTATAATCAATTATGTTTCAATACAAAAAAAATGTAGAATATAGATTACAGGTAGTTTAGTGCTTACTGTATACTTTTTCCAATTTAGCTATATGTTTGAAATTTTTACAATAAAATGCCTGAGGAATAAAACAAATATGAGATTATACAATAAATGTAAATTTAAAAGTACATTGTGGGAATATGTTATTAAAAACTGGGTTAATCAACAGTACTTGATAAAAAAATTTTATGAATAAATTTTTGTACAGATAACTCATTTGTACTACAGAGACCACGATTTCCTTCTCAAATTAATTTTCCTCGGTAGATAGAGAAAAAGTCACGTTCACATTTCAGATTGTTAACACTTAATAAAGGCCAAATAAAACATAATGTCGTAGAATATACACTCCAAATAGAGTTAAATTGTATGTCTGTTCTGAGTACAGATGAACTAACCTATGATTATATACAGCAAAGATATCATCAGAAACATGATGTGGGTGTGATTCTTTCTGGCTTACAAACTCTAAATTGAAATTCTGAAACGCTACTCATTTATTACTTTCTGAAAGATTCTCATAGCATTGCTGGTACATTGTATGACTAGTCACCTTGGGAAATAGAAGGAATTGACTTTAGTACCTTTGGTTATCTTGATATGGATTTAATGAATAAGGACATAAACCAAAATAAATAACCTTAATTTGCTGTTTCTATAGTAATAGGCATTAGCATATTTTACATGCCAATTAATACAGTGGACTTCTTTGTATTTTCAGGTAAAAAACACAACAAAATCTTTGCCTTCATTTCTACATGTAAAAAATTCAAGCGTTGATTTTCCTTTGTCACAAACACTTTAAGTGTTCTTTCTATATCTCCTTGACAAACTGTTCTGACTTTGGGCTACTGAAATATACAGATTTTAAGCCTGAGGGCTTTCTCTGGCCACCAGACCCCAGGGCAGGGCTGACTGCCCAGTGCTGGGAATTAAAACCCACAGGATAAATCATTAACCACTGACATAGGGAGTTAGTTGATAATAGCAAAGTGGACTCTGGTTGCCCATATTCCTCACTGGGATGAAGCTCCAGTTATCTGGACTAGTATTGTCCTTGATGAATGAAGTTCCCTTGCTTGGTTCCGTTGCATTCTATGATCTCCTTTCCTGTAGCCCCTCCTGGTGATTCTCTTGGACTACCTCCCGAATATACTTAGAATTATCTGCTTAGAGAGAATTCAAGCTAAAATATTTGCCACCCTCAGAAAGGGAATAAAATAATACAAAGCATATTTAACAAATAAAAATTCTAGAAAGATTATTAATATACTAATTCACTCTGTTTGAAAGCTTTTCTAATTGCCTAAGATTTTAATCTTATCAAAACTAGATATCACAATACTTACATCTCAACTCAATGAAACTGAGTTTTAAAGCCACTCTTTTGTATAAATCTTTAAATATCTGTCATTCACAAAGAAAACCTTTTTAACATCCACCTCCATTTGGTCACTTGAACATGAGGCTTTAGTCATAATTCTGTGGAAGTGTTAACTCTGATGACCCCTATATCAGACCTTAGTGACTTCGGATAGCAGTGCTAGGAATTTCACTTGGGTCTGAAATTACATTGCATGTCCATGTATCGCATGAGTAGTTTCTGTTTGTTTGTCTTGTTTTGTTTTCTCTATGCATTTTGGCTCGGCACATGGGAGAGCAGCAAGTGGTACTCAGATGTTTGGTCCTCCTGAGGCTGATTCCCCTAGATCTTGTCTAAAGCCACCCAGACGGGAATTCTGATGCGTTTATGTCTCAGCTGCATGGCCTGTTTCATACAGATGGGCCATGAAAAATCGGAATAATTTGCATGGCCTTTTTCAGCTTCTGCCGTACAGGAAAAGAAGGAAGGAAGAAAGGAAGGATGGAAAGAAAGAAGGAAGGAAAGGGAAGGAGGGAGGGAAATGGAAGAAGAGAGGAAGGAAGAATTCTTTCAAGGATACTTACCAGAGAGTTTTCAACAGTTGGAAAAAAAAAAAAAAAAAAACTGAAAAAATACTGAGTTTCAACAATGGTTAATATGAACCCAGAAGTAACTTTTACTCTTGTTATCACTAGGTTCCTGAGCCTGGTCCATAGAAAAAGAATGGCCCTATCTTTCACTAGTGTCTGACAGGGCCTCTGATGCTGTCAGAAAAACACTGGGCTGGATGCACAAAGGCCATACATCTAGCTAATTCTTAGTGTACCAGGATGAGTCATCAGGCCTGAAGGATGTCCCCTCATTTACCCACTATATTTCTTCAAATATGTCTTTGACTTACCTTCTGGCTTTAAAAACATGAAAGTGGCAAAATAACAGGCTTTGAAGCCACAATAGACATTTATAATGTTTGCCTTGCTAGGCATTCCTTTTTTTTTTCTCCATTAATAGGAACCTAGCTTTCCTTTGGGAGGTTTTCTAGTTTTCCTATATTCTTGTTTTGTGCATACCTCATGGAAATTGCAATTAAAAAAAAAAAAAAATCATCCTCCCCTTCTCTAGCCCCAAGTATGACCCAAATAAGACCACCAGGGCCGAACCCGTGGCACACTCAGGAGAGTGCGGCGCTGGGAGCGCGGTGACGCTCCCACCACGGGTTCGGATCCTATATAGGAATGGCCGGTGCACTCACTGGCTGAGTGCTGGTCATGAAAAAGACGAAAAAGACAAAAAAAATAAAAGACCACCATGAGATTCTGCTGGAATAACACTGCAGCATGGAATATGGGAATTTGAATGGAGTGGGATTGACTAAATAAAAGGGGTGAATGGGTGGAGGTAATAATTATCCTGTGTGAGATCCCTGATGTGATGATATTCCTCACTAGTCTTCACTAGCTAAGGTCCCAGCTCCTACTGGCCCTGGATTCTATCCTTCTGCAGCCTGGTTTATTTCTATTTGGCAAGTTAACCGATATCTTTCTTACACATTGATCAGATCATCAGAGACTATTTCTGTTGCTTGAAAACAATAAATCCTATCTCTTATTAAGTTATTTATTTTTCTAATTTGCTACTTGACGTTTTCTTTGGATAGTAATTTGGTTTTGAAATATTTCTTACTTTATTTTAATTCTTTTTTATAAGTAGCAATATCCTAACTTTTCTTCAAATTTAAGAAACAAAGATTAAAGTTTAAAGTGAGTACTTACTCTTTACCAACACTGTGATTAACCATTTTTACATACTATTTCCATTGGTCTTCACCAAACCTAAATTGATATGTAACTTGATTATAAAATATTTATTTTATTTAATTTTTTAAAATTTATTTATTTATTTATTTATTGTTAGGAAAAGACTAATTGTAGAGCATAAACTAGAGAAACGGTTAAGGCACAGAAAAGTACATAAGGTACAATAAACTTGTGCATGTGTATGTATGTATGTGTGTATAAGAGGAGTCTTCAAAATGTTCATGGAAAGATTTGTAGTATCTTTTAATTTTATTTTTCCATGAACTTTTTGAAGTGCTCTTGTATATAGTATTTGTTTATTTCAATACTTCCTATAATATATACACTCATTCAATGTAAAAAACTAGACATTTGCATGAATTACTTAAATTAATATTAATTTACTTTACCTTACTCTTCAGATCAATAAACTAATACACAAATATGGTACATAGTCTGTCTAAGGCCATGTATGTCATATAGAGACCAAGCGGCAGAGTAAGGATTTGAACCCATGTCTGTGTGACTACAAAGCCTGTCACATATTCTTACAAAAGGGTCTTCTATAGAGGACTGTATCCTCTAGATATTTATTATCTTTGGATTTGCTCATGAGACATTAAATTTATCTATTTTGATTATTGGATTATTTTGATTATAGGACTGCTTAAGAAAAACAGGAAAGAAGAAACCGTTTATAAATTCTCAGTGACCTTCAAAGCAGAAACAGCTGTCGGGTTACAATGATCTTGAATGAATACAGGAAGATCTCTCAGGTAGATGGACATTAGATTTCATGTGCATTGTCATCTTGCTCTTTGAAAAATAAGGGGAAAACTGTAGGGAATAATTAATTACATTTTAAATAAAAATGAATCTCATAATTTCATATAAAATTACAACCCCTGATTACATTCACTGATGAACCTGGTTCCTGAATTTCTATTAACAGTTACAGATAATCACAAAGGGACTTTGTCTAGGTCTTGACCTTTGAACACTTTCTGAAACTCAACTAATATATGGATCCATTGTGGGGGGACCTACTCATAAACCCCTAGTGTTGACTTAAATCATTTTAATATACTATTATATAAACAAATGCAGATGTGGATCTACTTTTTAAATCCTTATGCTTACAGTTCTTACATAACCAAAATGGAAAGAGAAATATGAGCATTAACTAGAAGCCAAACTGCAAAAAAAAAAAAAAAAAAAAATACATTTCAAATTAATAGCATTAATTCAAGAAATGCTCTTGTTTTGGAGAGTTAATATTGCTGCCCATGCCTGTCCATAGTATTGACTGCTGTAGTTAAAGGAACTTTTGAATTTGTTTTGCATTTCCTAGTCAGCGTTGGGGATGACACAATTTTCCCATCACTTTTTAAAATTCAAATTCCTAGGCAATTTTAATTTAAATAGGCTATCAAGTCATATTTTCCTTCACTATTCAGGATTGTATCATGAGTATAATTCTGCTTTTCAAATTCTTTTATTTATTTATTTACTTTAGCTCTCTTGAATTTGACAGAACCATTTGGCACCAACAGTATCTTTCATAATAAGGAGAATCAATGTCTTAGTCTAAGTTTTCTCAAAGCAGACTCTGAGACAAATGCTAATATGCAAATGCTTTATTGGGAAATGTGATTTTAGGGAATCCAACCAAAATACATTAGAGCAGATAGGTTAAGGTAGGAAGTTCATCCAAATATGTGTTACTGAATTATTTGCTTGATCCAGGATAGTTGATAAGAAGTCTTCTGGTATGTCTCAGAACCACCTACCACAGAAGTAAAAAAAAGAACTCATTTATCTGTTGGGTGACCCCCAACACATAAGTATTGTGCAAGCACGATTGCCAAATCCTTCACGAGGCACACAGGCTCAGTGTCAGAGGAGCTCCGGGCAGAAAGTCAGAGGACCTGCTGTGCATTGTCAAGACTGTCAGATTACACTTCCACCAGACTGCTGAATGCCTTCGTGGATTTATTCATAGCAGAAATGGCTGCAATGAAATACAAGGCCAAGAAATTTTGAAGCCATATACCAGAGGGTTTCCCATTCACCAGGACACTGAAATTTTAAATTATTTGGAATGTTATATTTTTACATAATTAACACAATCAGAAGACATTTTTTAATGTTTCAGAGAGAGCACATTGACATCCTGCTCAGAAACATTCTTAGCATATCTTAATCATGGAAGTTTTAGATGATCATCCTATTACTTTAACCCCAGTCCTAAATATATCTGTATCCCAATTGGTTTATAGGTGTTTTAGCAGTGCAAAGTGTCAGAAAAGGGACAGGATTTTCTTTTTAAAAGAAGGTGATTCTTTTAATTTAATTCAACATGTTTTGTTAAATTCCTCTTTTGCGTACTGTGCTATACTCTGAGAATTCAAAAATGATTTATCCACAAACAATAGAGGGTCCCCCTGTCCTATCGGAAAGACAAGCAACTAAATCAAAAATTGTAATTCAAACTAATAGGATTTTATAGCTGGCATATGTTCAAAGTGGTTGTGAGACCATAACATGCATTTTCTATGTATAAAGAGAATATTTCAGATACACAATTGGCCTTCAAAAATGGGTAAGTTAATTTCAAATGTACTACAACAGCAACTGAAGTATGTTACCCTAGGGAAAAATAATAGGAATTTGCATGTCTAATCCAGCTAGGAATTTCCATTTGTGGCCCCGGATGTTGTAAGGGAATGTAATTGTTCCCTTGATCTAATTATAATAAGCCCAGGCATGTTATATATGGCTAGGGATAGAAAGACACTCCTTCACTCAATTCAAGTTAGATTAAGAGAAATGATATTGTGAGTTTCCAAATTCATTCTTAATCCATATTTTCTACATAAAATAAGAAGAGTTTGCAAAAGAAAAAAACCTTTTCACTTTTGCCTTGAACATTTTTCTGACATTTTAAATCAGACAAATGTATCACTCATTTTAGTATTAAAACTGCATTCAGTAAAATTAATCAATAATGTTTCTACCACAGTTATGTTAGTTTTGCCAAAGTACAAATAAATACACACACACACACACAACCTTCAAACACATGTGTATATATAGACATATGACTACGGATGCAGGGCAGTATTTCCAAGCAGTAGTGGATATTAAGAATGAAAATGATCTTTGAGGTATACTAATCTTTTGCACTTAATTTCAGAAAAAAAGAATTCAGTAAAATCATCCTGACTTCTGGCAGTGTTAGAAACTAAGTCCAAAGCCTAATGAAGCATACAATATCGAATAAATTAATTATGTGTTTTCTTTAATATGGCTTTGACAGCCAACTGCTTTTAAATATAGTCATTTGTTCTCTCTATGTTATTTTCCATATATAATATGTTGTTATTGCTATCACTTTCATGCATCTTTGGAGGCATTTTTCATGCATGTAAAATAATCTTGATCAGAGCAAACTTCTATGGCAATATGTCTTACAATAAAACTATTAAACACATTAAAATACACAATCTTTCATGATTTCTGAAGTGAGAATGCGGGCACCAAGGAAATGTAGCTTCTAATACTTATACCAGTGCTGGCCATCTCTGTTTCAAGAATTTAAAAGTTCTAATGATTTGACTTATTTTCAGGTAATGTGATTTATTTGTATATTTGCTTCTAGCTACATGCTTAAGTTAAACAAGACAAAAAACAAAAGCAATTAGCCTTTAATTCTTTCTGTCTTAATCTGCTTTGGCTGGCATTAAAACAAAAACAACAACAACAAAATAGACTGGGTGACTTAAACAACAGAAATTTATTTTGTCACATTTCTGAGGGCTGGTAAATCCAAGATCAAGGTGTCAACTGATTTGGTTCCTGGTGATGACCCTCTTTCTGGTTGCAGAGAGCTGTCTTCTTGCTGCTTTCTCACATGACACACAGGAGAGCAAGCTCTGATTCTTCCTATTATTTTAAGGACATAAACTCTATTGGATTAGGGCCCCATAACTTCAAATATAGTCAAATTGGGGGCTCAGGCTTCAACATATGAATTTTGCAGAGTGGGGCACAATTTAGTCCCTAGCACTTCCTTAAGTCTAAATTTATTTTCTAATAATTCTCCAGTGCTTACCTCCTATACCACCTAGTACACAGTCATTGTGATCTCTTTTCTCTTTTCTAGAAACCCTTGTTTTAATAACAGTTCATTTTCTTGAAGATGAAACTTTTGGTAATACTAGGAAGATGCTCCTTAATAACTACCATTTATTTTGCAGTTACAGTATGCCAGATACCCTGAATCCATTGCTTCCTTCGTCCTCCATTGCCACTCCATGACATACACGTTAATCTGTAGATTTACCAAATGAAGAAACTGAGGATTATAGAGGTTAATTGACTTTTAACAAATCTGACTTTTGACACAACAACCTCCTCTGTTAGGGCACTTTCCTCAATATTTCTTCCTGCCATGTTTTTTATTTTTATTTTTTTATTTCTTTTATTTTTATTTTTATTTTGTCGATATACATTGTGGTTGATTATTGTTGCCCCTTACAAAAACCTCCCTCCCTCCCCCCTCGCCCCCACCAATGTCCCCTCTGTTTGCTTGTCGTATCAACTTCAAGTAATTGTGGTTGTTATATCTTCTCTCCCCGACCCCCCGGTTTTTTTTTTTTTTTTTTTGTGTGTGTGTGTGTGTGTGTGTGTGTGTGTGAATTTATATATTAATTTTTAGCTCCCACCAATAAGTGAGAACATGTGGTATTTCTCTTTCTGTGCCTGACTTGTTTGACTTAATATAATTCTCTCAAGGTCCATCCATGTTGTTGCAAATGGCAGTATTTCATTCGTTTTTATAGCTCAGTAGTATTCCATTGTGTAGATGTACCACATTTTCCGTATCCACTCATCTGATGATGGACATTTGGGCTGGTTCCAACTCTTGGCTATTGTAAAGAGTGCTGCGATGAACATTGGGGAACAGGTATACCTTCGACTTGATGATTTCCTTTCCTCTGGGTATATTCCCAGTAGTGGGATAGCTGGGTCATATGGTAGATCTATCTGCAATTGTTTGAGGAACCTCCATACCATATTCCATAGAGGCTGCACCATTTTGCAGTCCCACCAACAATGTATGAGAGTTCCTTTTTCTCCGCAACCTTGGCAGCATTTATCGATCAGAGTCTTTTGGATTTTAGCCATCCTAACTGGGGTTAGATGGTATCTCAGTGTGGTTTTGATTTGCATTTCCCGGATGCTGAGTGATGTTGAGCATTTTTTCATATGTCTGTTGGCCATTTGTATATCTTCCTTAGAGAAATGCCTACTTAGCTCTTTTGCCCATTTTTTAATTGGGTTGCTTGTTTATTTCTTGTAAAGTTGTTTGAGTTCCTTGTATATTCTGGATATTACTCCTTTGTCAGATGTATATTTTGCAAATATTTTCTCCCACTCTGTTGGTTGTCTTTTAAATCTGTTAATTGTTTCTTTTGCTGTGCAGAAGTTTTTAGCTTGATATAATCCCATTTGTTTATTTTTCCTTTGGTTGCCCATACTTTTGGGGTCGTATTCATGAAGTCTGTGTCCAGTCCTATTTCCTGAAGTGTTTCTCCTATGTTTTCTTTAAGAAGTTTTATTGTTTCAGGGTGTATATTTAAATCCTTAATCCATTTTGAGTTGATTTTAGTATATGGTGAGAGGTATGGATCTAGTTTCATTCTCCTGCATATGTATATCCAGTTATCCAAGCACCATTTGCTGAAGAGGCAGTCGCTTCACCAGTGAATAGGCTTGGTGACTTTGTCAAAGATCAGATGGCAGTAAGTGTATGGGTTGATTTCTGGATTCTCTATTCTATTCCATTGATCAGTGTGTCTGTATTTATGCCAGTACGATACTGTTTTGGTTATAGCTTTGTAGTATAGTTTAAAGTCGGGTAGTGTTATACCTCCAGCTTTATTTTTTTTGCTCAGCATTGCTTTGGCTACGCGTGGTCTTTTATTATTCCATATAAATGTCTGGATAGTTCTTCCCATTTCTGAGAAAAATGTCTTTGGAATTTTGATGGGGATTGCATTGAATTTGTATATCACTTTGGGTAGTATGGACAATTTTACTATGTTGATTCTTCCAATCCAAGAGCATGGGATATCTTTCCATCTTCTTGTATCCTCTCTAATTTCTCTCAGCAGTGGTTTGGAGTTCTCATTATAGAGATTTTTCACCTCCTTGGTTAACACAATTCCTAAGTATTTTATTTTTTTGGTGGCTATTGTAAATGGGCAAGCTTTCTTGATTTCTCTTTCTGCATCTTCACTATTGGAGAATAGAAATGCTACTGATTTTTGTGTGTTGGTTTTGTATGCTGTTACTGTGCTGAAATCATGTATCAATTCCAAGAGGTTTTTTGTTGAGGTTTTAGGCTGTTCGATATATAGGATCATGTCATCTGCAAACAGGGACAGTTTGACTTCATCTTTTCCAATCTGGATGCCCTTTATTTCCTTTTCTTCTCTGATTGCTCTGGCTAGTACTTCCAACACTATGTTGAATAGGAGTGGTGAGAGTGGGCATCCTTGTCTAGTTCCTGTTCTTAAAGGAAAGCTTTCAACTTTTCCCCATTCAGGATGATATTGGCAGTGGGTTTGTCATATATGGCTTTAATTATGTTGAGATACTTTCCCTCTATACCTAACTTATAGAGGGTCTTTGTCATGAATGAATTCTGAACTTTATCAAATGCTTTTTCAGCATCTATAGAGATGATCATATGGTTCTTGTGTTTGACTTTATTAATATGGTGTATCACATTTATTGATTTGCGTATGTTGAACCAACTTTGCATCCCTGGGGTGAATTCCACTTGATCATGGTGAATAATTTTACGTATGTGTTGCTGTATTCTGTTTGCTAGTATTTTAGTGAGGATTTTTGCATCTATGTTCATCAAGGATATCGGCCTGTAGTTTTCTTTTTTAGTTGTATCTTTACCTGGTTTTGTTATCAGGATGATGTTTGCTTCATAGAATGAGTTTGGGAGATTTGCATCTGTTTCAATCTTTTGGAATAGTTTGTAAAGAATAGGTGTCAATTACTCTTTGAATGTTTGGTAAAATTCTGCTGTGAATCCATCTGGTCCTGGGCTTTTCTTTGATGGGAGCCTTCTGATAACAGCTTCAATCTCCTTTTTGTTATTGGTCTGTTCAAATTTTCTACATCTTTATGGCTCAGTTTTGGGAGCTTGTGTGTGTCCAGAAATTTATCCATTTCCTCCAGATTTTCAAATTTTTTGGCGTATAGTTGTTTATAGTAGTCTCAAATTATTGCTTGTATTTCAGATGAATCAGTTGTAATATCGCCTTTTTCATTTCTAAGTTTTGTTATTTGAATCTTCTCTCTTCTTTTTTTTGTTAGCCATGCTAATGGTTTGTCAATTTTATTTATCTTTTCCAAAAACCAACTTTTTGATTCATTGATCTTTTGTATTGATTTTTGAGTTTCATTTTCATTCAGTTCTGCTCTGATCTGAATGATTTATTTCTGTCTGCTAAATTTGGGTTTTGATCGTTCTTGTTTTTCTAGTTCTTTAAGGTGAAGTGTTAGGTTGTTCACTTGCCATCTTTCCATTCTTCTGAGGTGAGCATTTAATGCAATAAATTTCCCCCTTAATACTGCTTTTGCAGTATCCCACAGGTTTTGGTATGATGTATCATTATTTTCATTAGTTTCAAGAAATTTTTTGATTTCCTGCTTGATTTCTTCTTGGACCCATATGTCATTGAGTAGAATGCTGTTTAATTTCCATGTGTTTGTATAGTTTCCAGAGTTTCGTTTGTTATTAATTTCTAGTTTTAATCCATTGTGGTCTGAGAAAATACATGGCATAATTCCAATTTTTTTGAATTTATTGAGACTTGATTTGTGACCTAATATGTGATCTATCCTGGAGAATAATCCATGTGCTGATGAGAAGAATGAATATTCTGAGGTTGTTGGATGGAATATTCTGTAGATATCTTCCAATTCCAATTGGTGGAGAGTATTGTTTAGAACTTGTGTTTCTCTACTGATTCTTTGCCTAGATGTTCTGTCTAATATTGACAGTGGGGTGTTCAGGTCCCCTGCTATTATGGTATTAGTGTCTATTCCTTCTTTAGGTCTAGTAGAGTTTGTTTTATCAATCTGCCTGCTCCAACAATGGGTGCGTTCATATTTAGGATTGTTATGTCTTCTTGATGCATCAGTCCTTTTATCATTAAGTAGTGTCCCTCATTGTCTCTTTTTATGGTTTTTAGTATAAAGTCTATTTTGTCAGATACAAGAATAGCTACTCCAGCTCGTTTTTCTTTTCTGTTTGCATGGTAAATCTTTTTCCATCCTTTCACTCTTAGTCTATGTGAATCTTTATGGGTGAGGTGGGTCTCTTGTAGGCAGCATATAGTTGGGGCCTCCTTTTTGATCCAGTCATCCAATCTGTGTCTTTTGATTGGGGAATTTAAGCCTTTTACATTAAGAGTTGTTATTGAAAGGTGTTGATTTATTCCTAGCATTTTATTGGTTGTTTGGTTGTCTTAGGTGTCTTTTGTTCCTTGGTTTCTGATTTACTGTTTTGTTTCTGTGTTTTTTAGTTCCTTAGATTGTAGATAGCGTTTTTGTTTGTTTGTTTTCTCTTCATGAATGCCATTTTTATTATACTAGTGGGTTTTGATTTTTCTTGGGTTTTTATGGCAGTGGTAGCTATTTTTCATGAACTAAACCCAGTACTCCCTTGAGGATTTCTTGTAAGGGTGGTCATGTGGTAGTGAACTCCTGCAGTTTTTGTTTATCTGAGAAATATACTATTTGCCCTTCATTTTGGAATGATAGCCTTGCAGGGTAGAGTATTCTTGGCTGGCAATCTCTGTCTTTTAGTATTTTGAATATATCATCCCATTCCTTTCTAGCTTTTAGGGTTTGTGATGAAAAGTCTGATGTTAGTCTGATTGGGGCTCCATTATAGGTAATTTGACGCTTCTCTCTTGCAGCTTTTAAGATTCTCTCTTTGTCTCTGAGTTTTGCCAATTTGACTATAACATGTCTTGGAGAAGGCCTTTTTGGGTTGAATACGTTTGGAGATCGTTGAGCTTCCTGGATCTGAAGATCTGTGATTTTTCCTATACCTGGGAAGTTTTCTGCCACTACTTTGTTGAATATGTTTTCAATGGAATCTCCATTTTCCTCCCCTTCTGGAATACCCATGACTCGGATATTTGAGCGCTTAAGGTTGTCTGATATCTCTCTCAGATTTTCTTCAATGTCTTTGATTCTTTTTTCTTTCTTTTTTTCTGCTTGTGTTATTTCAAACAGCCCATCTTCAAGTTCAGAGGTTCTCTCTTCAACTTCGACAAGCCTGCTGGTTAAACTCTCCATTGTGTTTTTTATTTTGCTGAATAGCTTCTTCAGTTCAGCAAGTTCTGCTACATTTTTTTTCAGGACATTGATTTCCTTGTACATTTCCTCTTTCAGGTCCTGTATACTTTTCCTCATTTCATCATGATGTCTAGCTGAGTTTTCTTGTATCTCATTCAGTTTCCTTAGAATTATCACTCGAAATTCCTTGTCAGTCATTTCAAAGGCTTCTTGTTCTATAGTGTCTAGAGTTTGAGATTTATTAACTTTTGGTGGTGTACTTTCTTGATTTTTTGTATTTCTGGTATTTTTTTTTTTGATGTTTATTCATTGTGGCAGGGGGTTTCACAGTCCACCGGTTTGAGACTATTGACTAAATAAGATGTTGCTATGGTCGCCAATTTGGTATGGCTACCTCCGTGACTGCTCAGTTGGCCTCTAGTGCCTTGTGTGTGTGGTTGCCTAGGGTCTTGGGCCTCTCTTGGGAGGCACCTCTCTGGTCAGCTTGGACTCTGCTGGGCTGCTGGATCATGGGGCGGTACCGCAGGGTGTGTGGTCTCTGCTGAGCTTCCACTTCCCGTGCAGGACTTCTCCCTGTTCCGTGCGCTCTGGCCCTGGTTGTTGGATCGTGCAGTGGCGACCCCACAGGGTGTGTGGTTTCTGTCGAGTCTCCGCCTCCCTAGCCGGACGTCTCCCTGCTCTGTGTGCACTGGGCTGGGCTTGGATGTGTCTTTGGTAACCCTCGTCTATCAGCTGTGCCTTCAAGACCTTGCTTGGCACCGCCTCACCCAGGAAGTCTAGCAGGTTTCTGCTAGGCGCAGACGACCGGTCACTCTGGTTGCCTTTGTAGCACTGTGTAGATCTTTCTCGGGACTTATCACCTTCCTCTTGGTATTGCGGTTATTTGTGTACTTGTCTTATCTCCCACACCAGAGCATGAGCTCCTCGGGGGAGGAGCCTGCAGCACACGGTTCACCTTTGAATCCCCCCAGCACGAACTGAGTCCTGTGCCCACCCGCAGTCAGCTCTCCGTCAGGTTCCAGCGAACTTGGGAACTCTCCAACCACACTATTCCTAACCAGAAATTGGTTAGGCGTTTTTCTGAACTGGTGGCTGCGGAGATGGTATCTGCCTTCCAGTAACAGGAAGTTTACCAGGGGCCGGAGCCCAGGGTACGGTGGAGTGACAGTCGGCCCAGCCTATACTTCCTTGCCCTCTCAACGCTGTCCGGGGATGCCCCATGACACCAGCCCCACCAGAGAACCGCAGAGGGAGTGGGAGGGGAGGCCGGCCCGCAGGCCCTGGGTAGCCCCGCACCGGGGCAGGCTAGTGGGAAGGCTCAGTGAGGAGCCGAGCTGGGTGAGGAGGACAGGCTTGGCCGAGCTGGGCCAGAGCTGCCACCAACTGAGAAAATGGAGGCGGCCCTGGGGGCGGTGAGTGGCCCGGTGGGGCAGGCGGAAGCCGGGCAGGTGTCTGCCCCCCGAGCAGGGCCGGGCTGGGGGTCACTCACAGGGCTGTGCCAGGTCGGGCGACTCCCTCTCTGCCTCTGCTTTGTCGCTGTCCCGTTCTCAGCCACTGCCTCCTCGGGCTGCTCAGTTGGTCCCGCGGCAAGGCTCGGGCGCTCCCAGGAATCTTCTTTTATGCCGGCCTGAAACCTCGAATCCTGAATACAGCAGCTGGCCACCTTCAGCGCGGTCCTGGCCTCTGGGATCCTGGCTGCATCAACAGCAGGCCCGGCACCGTGTTCCCTGTTTAGAGACTCGCTTTTGCAGCTAAGAAACAGTTCTTTTCCTGCTCCATACTTCAAAGCTGTTGCCTGTAAATGAGGCAGCCTCTCCTGCCAAGGGCAAAGTGGCGGTCAGCCCCCACAACTGGCCACCAGCAGCGGTCCTCCCTTAAGAGATGGCAAGAGAAAGGTCCACAAGTTTCCCAGATGCCTAAGGCCCAGTGGCCGCCTTTTCCACCTCAGCTACTCCGCGCCAACTGCCGCAGCCACCGCCATCTTAGGATCCTTCCTGCCATGTTTAAAACAAGAAAAGCTCTCAGAAGAATGTTTACAACTCTCTTTTGGGGGAAATTGATCTGCTATATTGTTACATTTTTCACTTTCAAACTGATTCTACCAGTTTGACCGTAGTCCGTTTTAAAGATGTGGATATGTACTATAAAATATAATATATAATTAAAATTGAAGTTTTAAAAATGCCTGATGCTTGTATATTCTTTTAGTTATTTTGTGTGTACAAAGAAAGTGGGAGAGTGGTGAGATTTGACGGAGTCTGCCATGTCTTATATTAAAATGAATGTTCTATGTCCAAAGTCTGAAAACTCTGATCTTGAACTTTCTCCCAAGAGACTTTGGTTCTCCCAGGCACATGCTTTTGATGGGTCTCTCTATGACGTGGCGAAGCTGAGTCATTTTCAACATCAGCATGTGCCTCAAGATAAATTACTTTCCTTTGTTTGAGGCAGTAGAACATGGCTTGTAGGTTATTATTTCCTTGGTGAGATTTTTTTTTTCCTTTCAATGGCACTTCTCCAATCTTTCATCTTTCAGGAAAAGAAAACTTGCCAGCTCATTTTACTTTCCTGAACTCTTTACTTCCATCCCCAAATATGACAGTTCACAATTCACATTGCACATTTATAGGATATGGAAACGTGGAACCCACTGCTCAGTGGAGAAAGCAAGCAAAAACCTTCCAGTGAAGGTGGGTTTAATCACAAATAAAATTCAGGGTTTGAAATGAGTCATCAAGACATGCAGATCCATTTTGGTGTAAAATGAAATTAAAATGAGAACATAATTACTTTAATACTAAAAAGTAGAAAATAGACCCTAATTACTCATTTGTAAAATGTGACCACATTCCTTGCTTTCCAGAATTTTATTCTCCCAGAAATTCAGGGTTTCTTTCCTCCCCACTTTGATATTGTGATATACTATAAAAGTTTGGTATTGAGTTGAAATAAAATTTTCTAAAAAGCTGGATGCATAAAATCATGTATTTTCTGGTGCAAGGATTAAATTTGGTTTCTAGGAATGAATTGACCTTGCCTATCATCTTTGGTCTATGGCCCCAGGACAAAATAACAAACCAATAAACAAAAGAATCCCTTTGTATTTCAATAGCTGTAATTAGTTTGTTTGAGCTGCCACAATAAAACACTACAGATTGGGTGCCTGAAACCAGAGAAAATTATTTTCTCATAGTTCAGGAGACTAGAAGTTTAAGATAAGATGCCTTCAGAGTCAGTGTCTGGTGAGGGCTCTCCCCTTGGGCCGCAGATGGCTGCCTTCTTGCTGTGTGTTCATATGACCTCTTCTTTGTGCAAGGAGAGTGAGCTAGTAAGCTCTCTGGTATCTCTTCCTATAAAGGCACTAATCCTTTTAGATCTGGGCCCTATCCTTTTGACCTTATTTAACTTCAATTACCTCTTTAGAGCCCCCATCTCCAAACAGAGCCACACTAGTAGTTAGAACTTCCATGTATAAATTTGGAGGACACAAACATTCAGTCCATAGCAACAACCAAACACTGATATATATCTAGTTCATTTAGTCCATTTTGTCTATTCCATCCCCATGCAATGTTCTGTACCGGTTATGTATACTTGGGTACGTCTATTCATCTTCCCAAAGGACATGAGCACAAAAATGATTTTATGATGTCTGTACAGCCACTTGGTAATTTATAGACAAAACTATCTCTGAGGATTTGGGGATCCTAAACATCTGTCTCAGTCTCTGTAAATCTGTGGAGGTGTGGACAGCTACATTTGTCTCTTTAAGAAGAAAAGAAAATTGCCACCATTTTTTTTCAAAATTGTTTAGGGCAAGGATGCTTCTAATGAAGAGGTCTATGTTTACATTTGGCCCGATGGCAGGCAGATATTTGGTTAGTTCAGGAAACAGAAAGATGGCTCAAGCCCTGAGCATGGGAAGAATTTTAGAGTAATGATGGGAGGCATCTTTACTAAGTATTTTCAGGTTCTAATCCTGGCTTTGGTTCTAATTAATTGGGTAAATGTTTCTTTAGTTTTCCTGATTCCTCTTTTGTCTCTGTACAAGCTCTTCTACACAGCAGCTGGAGTGATCCTTAAAAAAGTAAGTCAAATCACGTCATTCACCTGCTCAAAGGCCTGCAATGTCTCCTAATCATTCTATGATTAAAATCCTTATCACACTCCAGGTTTTGCTCTGATATGGCTTTTGCCTGTCTCTTAACTGTGTTCCCAGCACTTTTACCTTTACTAACTTTGCCATAGACCACTGACTGCCCTGCTAATTCTTGAGTATATGAATCTTCTTTCTTCCTATTGCCGTCTTGTCTGTCTCCCTCACTAGAATGTTAACTACTATTTCATCAGTGCCTAGAACAGTGCTTAGTACCTACAGATATTCAGTTAACATGTGTTGAGTGAATAATGAAATAGCAGCACTGTGAATGAAAACTACCAAAAGGGAAGGTGCTATCCAAATGTGAGTTATTGCCATTATAACGACCTCTAGTAGAAAGCATCATAGCTAGACAGTTAACTTTTTAAACAGGTGAAATAAATATGTATTTTAAATTATGTGTTTTATTTGTCTTCTATTATTATAAGATCCTTTAAGTAGAACATAAATGGGAAAAGATCAGTACCTATACATACTAAATTTTGCCCATATAAAATTAGATAATAATAACTGAAGAAAGATTGGGCTTTGTTTACACGAGGCTCTAAATTTACTTCAAGGAATCTACTGAGAACTGGAAGTTGCTTCATGAGAAATGATAGTCCAGATAATAATTCATCATCAACTAATCTTTCCACTTGTGCTCACAAAAGAATGAATCAGGATTAGCGAGCAGGACATTGTGATCCTATCTCGTAGATGCCATGCACACAGATCTGAGTTCACATTGATATTCAGCATGGCTAGCCATGAAAATCCAGCTAACTGAATCTATGTGCTTTGTGACACTCCTGTGAACCTGCTTTGGGGATGTTTTCGAAAGCCAAAGACTTCCTTTCCATTGGGTGAGGGTGAAGTTCTGTGACCCCCTGGTGTTTATAGTTCTCTTCCCAGGGCTTCCTTGATTCCAACTGATTTCTTCTCCATCTCAACAACTCTAGGCTAGCTTTAGATGGAACAGTTACGCTCCTCTGCTGAGTAGCTCCTGTTTCTCCTCCTGATTCCATGTCTACCTGTTTCTAACATACTCTGTGTCCTGGGAGGCTGACCTGTGGGGTCTGCACCAATGAGCTCCTTGCCTTCTGGTTTCCTGTTGGGTTTAGATCTTTGAAGGAGGAGAAAAGAGTGACAGCTTGTGTGGTCAGACCATTCCCTTCACCCTTTCCTTATTTCCAATAAGCCCATGACCTGCTTAACCCCTTTAGCTCTGGGAATAGAAACAGCTCTGCTATCACTAGCCTGCAGTAATGTGCTGTCTCTGGTTGTTTCCCTTCTAATAGGCATTAAGTTATCCTCAAATTATTCAGTTTCAGTGTCGTGATTATACATTTACTCATAGCCAAAAAGATAAAGATAATCTCTACGTGTCTTCCCCCAAAGGGCACATGAATTTTGGAAACAAAATGATGGCCTCATAAAGTAATATAGCATGAAGATTAATAGTGTTTAAATTCATAATTACTAGTTAAGGTTTAATTCCTAAAATCTTCATTCTAGATTAAAATTAATAATGTTTTCCTGACTTCAGTTTTCTTACCTGTAAAATATGGAGAGTAATAATGTCTAGCTCGTGAACCCATTCTGAAAGACGATCTATATAAAATATTTAGCAAAATGCCTGGTAAATACTAGTTGTATAATAACAGTAAAACCCAGTTTTTAGATCTTCCTGGCCTTATTTGCATCAAAAAAACCCCAAAAAGATAAAAAGTTACCTCAAAATTTATCAAAAAGTAACAGAATTGAAATTTGTAAGTTAGGAGTATAAGGAAACAACATTTAAAACTGATTCTCATGTGATTCTAAGGAGAAGATCACCACTGGTCTGTGAACCATCAGTATCCACAGATCGGAAGACAATGAGAAAAAACAAAATTAGAGTTCCTTTAATCACTCAGGCTTACATTTTACTCTGAGCCAAAAGCATCCTAGAGATGTGAATTTTGCACATCAGAATCTTCTTTTAGAAATGATACTTAATATGCTAAAAGCTTTAATATATTACTTCATTTAATCCATGAATTGCATAGCACTCCCACTGGCAAAAAAAGTGTTTCTTGATTCATAGCAAAACATCATGTGATCTAACAAACCACTCTTACTTTTATTACTAGTAATATTGTTATTGTTGAATAAAAGGTGTTTTCCTTCCATGTGTTAATTCATTTAACACATATTTATTGAGTATCTATTATATGCCAGACACTAGGTGCTGGGGACACCGTGATGAACAAGGCATACAGTCGCGTGTCTTTATATAGCTTATGTTCACTTAGGGGAGAAAACAAGAAACATAACAAGAAATTCATCATATCATTTAACGTTAAATGCTGATACGTTATAAATAGAACAAAAGTAAAGGAGGTGAAGAGATAGAGGGAAGAGGAACACAAGATTTTGGCAGAGACCCGACAGAACTAGGGAGACAGCCATGAGCTGGTGACAGTGAAGCCTGGGCCCCCACTCTGCTTTGCTGGGAGGTGGGGGAGGGGGCTGGGATGCAGATTTTTCTGTGGTGTTTGGATGGAGTAGAGAAGCTATTGTTTAAAATTCTCTGTCTTGCTAAAATATCCTCTTCCTGGTTTTTTTGGCTGGAGAAAGCAGACTTTGGCAAGAGAGAAGAGTCTTTTCGAGGCTTTTTGACTGCACCTGCTGGAATTTCTGGGATGCTGGCACCTTCGGCATCAAGTGTGGGATAAATGAGGCCCAAAGAAATCTTTAACTCATCACTATGTTGTTCCTAAGTTCCTAACTTTTCTGCCCTGTTCTCTCTACCTTTCATAGTCTTTTTGTTTGTTTCATATATAATGCCCAAAATTATTACATGTACTTTTAGTTTGTAGTTACTGGGGGCATAGGGAAAAGAACTTCTGATCCTTTTTTCGAGAAGCAAAAGTTCAAGGGAGGACTACATCTGAATCACACACACACACACACACGCGCGCATGCACACACACACGCATGCACATACACCACAAATACCCCTTTCCTTAGCAATGTGGTGGAAATGGATAGCTTTCAAATAAGACGAACTTGGCTTTGTCACTGACATTTTAACCTTAGTCAAGTTATCTTTAGCTTCGAAGTTTCAGTTTCTTTAAGTTATAAATAAGGGCGACAAGTCCTATTTGAAAGATTGCTAAGGGAAATGAGATAGTATACAGAAAGCACAACACAGATGCCAATCATTGCGTCATTCTAAATTGTTTTTACCATTGCCATCACCAACATCACTATCAACTAGGCCTCAAGTCAGCTAACTATGCTTCCAGCCATAAGTAACAGAATACCTGAGTTTCAGTAACTAAGCAATAAAGAAATAAAGTGATTCCACATGCCAAGACAGCAGGTAGGCTGTGTAAGGTTTGTCCACTGGCTTGATCACAACACAAAGTGCCCAGGCTCTTTGCATCCTTCAGGTCTGCCATTCTAAGCATGCTAGCTACTTGTCTTCACGTTTGTCACCTCTTTCTAGCAAGGAGACTGCCAGTCCCAAGTACCACAACCACATTTGAATAAAAATAAAGTAGAGTTAAGGATATAGAACTTTTACCAAAGTCACTCCTTCTATCAATGAAAGAAAATACTTTCCAAAAAGTTGCTTTGTTTACGTCCCCTTAAGTCTCATAGTCTAGAATCAGGGCTTATGGCCTTCTTTAGTTGCAAGGCAGTCTGGAAAAGAAATTGCCAAGCAATAAGAAATGGGAAGGTCATGATAGGCTTAGACAAATCTTTATTCCTCTATTTATCTTCTGGAACTATGCCCATTAGAGCTCTGAATAAATCAAGTTTTCATTGTAGAAAGAAGGAAGGATTTACCGAATACACTTAGCAAAGAATGAGCACATAGTAAGCACAAATACAAAGCACTGTGCCAGGTCTCTAAGATATATTAACTAATTTAATCCTCACAATAATCCTGTGACATGGGACATTGTTAACCACTTGTTACAGATGAAGTAATTGACAACAGAGAGCTTAAGTAGCTTGCCCAAAGTTACACAGCCAGTCAGAAATGAAGCTGGGATTCAAACTCAGTTAACCTGGCATCAGAATCTGTGTCCCTAATTAGTCTATTGATATGTTGTCTGTAGTGCTGTATGTTGAAATGAACAAAGACAATATAAATAAGTATGTACAAAAAACATAATAATCATAACAAAACTTAGAAAAATGGAAGTTTCTAGACAAGTCTTTCCCATGTCTATAGTAGAGTCATTTTTTGGGACGTGATGCCCTGAATCAAGAACTCACCCATTTTGTTACCTGAAGGAACACTGGGTAGTGGGATTTAACTAATAGCATTACTTGTTCCTATATTTATAAGCCCTCAGATTTTTAGCTTTTTCCCAGTTATTGTATCTCAAGAAAAAAAATATCTTACTGGCATTCTGCAGGCTGGCCACTTATATTTCTAACTGAAAAGCATTTTTGTCTTTCTGATTGATATTAATTTACATGGTATGTTGCAAGGTGACTAAGTTCTCCATAGGACTGAGCTGATTGGAAGATCTGTCTTTTAGAACTGACTTTGGAGGATCTTTTCCATTTATCACTCATGACGGGCCACCTTGTCAATTTTTTCAACATCTCAATCCACATTTCTTTTGACTCACACAGTTTTGGCTGAGACAAATTTGAAAGTCATGATTCTGATTTATCAAGCCCTCTTCTTACAGATGGTGTACATGACTATGTTTTCTATTGCAGGAGTATCTCTGTGTTTTATTTCACAATGTGTGGGCTGAAAGTAGAGTATTTCCAAATCCTCATGAAGCATGTTATTATGGATTTACAAGTCATGGGCTGTGTTATTTTTCCAATAAACTTGTTTGGGGCCTGTTAATGTTAGAATATGGAATGAAAGTTCATCCCAGAGTCCATGGCTTACTGGGACTCAGTCAAGTCTACATATTTGGGACTGAGATCATCCAATCAGATGCTTCCCTGACATCGTAATGATAGAAACACACATCAATTAGAAAACCACAGTCTTCATCAATCTACTTCTTGACATCTTCATTGTTGCTTTCCACTTTCTGGAGTCTGTTAAGCGCATTTCCCGCCCCCACACTTACCACATTGGTGACTTTGGAGGGTGAGTAAGTCTAACTGCTTTCTTAACATTGTCAGCCAAATTATTAGTAAGAAAATCTGTCACATCTTGATAAATCATCTCCTTCTACCATACTGAGTTTCGTAGAGCAGCTGGCCAATCCCTTCACAGCTGTCTCTTCTCATTGCAGACTTGAGTGTCAAATGAAATGATTCCTAGGGGCGGTGTCCGTTGGGTATCTTTCAGGAGGAAAATACCATCATTATCCTTACCATTAAAGCAAATCCATGTGGAAACTGTGTGACACTCTCAGATAACAGCTGGCTTCAGAGCACCAGTAATACTATTTTTATTGGTAAAGATATTTTTTTCTGATTATGCACATATTGCAAGGAATTGTTTTCCAATTTGGCAAGTTTTCCAAAAGTCTGTTTCATAGTTAACTTATCTGTTTTGAAATAAGTGAAAGATATTGTTGTTTTCAACATTAAACCCCATTTCTTTTCCCTTTTCTCTGTCCAGGTCATCTTGACCCAGCCACATAAAGTGAACACCATGAAAAGAAAACCTATAATAGGTCCTGAGGCTACTCACTCTCATCCTTATAGTCTCTCTTGGGTCCCCTTATTTCTCAGTGTTGTTTAATTACTGATGACATCCTTTATAAATGCAAAGTTCTCCTGTGATAAATTTCCCTTGAGTTCTGATGACACCAGATCAAATCCAGTAATAGAACATTATAAATGTGATTTCTTACGAGCTTTCATTTTAATTCATAATAGCAAAATAGGTTGCATGTTAAAATTGAAAAACCCATACTATTTTAAAGTTGTTGCATTTCCAAGGCCATGCCAATATATTTCAACAGCATCGGCTATGGAATGGCCATTTTGTCATGTGTTGGAGAGCAGTTAGATTGAGTGACTACCTTGCTACTTCATACAGGTGACAAAGGATTAAATATTGAACTGTCTGTGCTGAGAGAACATTTTTGGACAGCTACTCTTCCCATTCTAGTTATAGATACTTTATTCGTAACATGACATTTAATATCATAATTTAATTTCATAAATGTATTATATACCATATGCATAACTGTGCTCAAATGTACTGATGAACAGAGGAGGAGGGTATTGTAGGGATAGAATCACTGCTTAACCACTGGTTCAAATAAAATACCAGCATTCATTTTCTCCAAAAACTCCATTACACTTGAAAAAAGAACCAGTTACAGAAGTCCTGAAACCTCTTACAGAATTTCCCAGGTTGTACAAAGACATCAATTGTTCTAAGAAAACAGTAAGTTCACATGTAGACTTCATAGTCAGAAAGTTTAGACTCTAAGCCAAAGTAATGTTCCAGATTCTCTCTCGGTGGCCTTTGGCAAATCACTTGATCCTATAAATTGCAGATATTCTTGAGATTTTAATGAAATAATGTGTGTCCTGGTTAATTTTATGTGTTAAGGAAGGCACAGATAGTGACAGGACGTTATTTCTGGGTGTGTCTGTGAGGGCATTTCTGGAAGATTAGCATTTGAATCGGCAGACTGAATAAAAAAGACCACCCCCACCAAGAGGGCCTGAACATTTCATCTGTTTAGGGGCTGGACAGAACAAAAAGGCTGAGGAAGGGTGAATCTCTCTCCCTCTTCTGGAGTTGAGACATCCATCTTCTTCTGCCTTCTGATATCAGGGCTCCAGATTTTCCAGCCTTCAGACTCCAGGACTTGCACTACTGGTTCTCCTGGTTCTCAGGTCTTCGAACTCAGACTGAATTACAGGTGAACTAAACCAAATTGCTTGCAAATGACAGATAATGGGATTTCTCAGCCACCATAACCGCATAACCCAATCCTGGGATAAATCCCCTCCTCTCTCTCTCTCTCTCTCTCTCTCTCTCTCTATCATCTATCTATCTATCTATCTATCTATCTATCTATCTATCTATCTATCTATCTATCTATCTATCTATCTATCTATCTATCTATCTATCTATCTATCTATCTATCTATCTATCTATCTACCAATCTGTCTATCTCCTGTTGATCCTGTTTCTCTGGAGAATGCTGACTAATTCAGGGCATATGAAGTGCCTAGCACACTATTCCTAACAAAGACTGGGTACTCAGAATCAGGATTTTCCCTGTCATCTTTTCAAGATAGGACCAAAATAAGCAGAACTAACCCTAAAAAAATTCTCTGAAAGCTGTTGAGTGCATCGGTTACCAAAGATATGAGAGAACAAGCATCATTACTCATGAACTCTGGGTCATTGTAACAGAGACAAAGCCCTTTCAATCTTAGCATGTCAGGCAAGAGGTCTCCTGGCATCCTGGGTTGCACAGGAATATAGAAATGGCAGTATGAATCACTAAAATGCCTCAGAGCTGTTGAATTAACTTTGCAGCTCAGTGAAATTTTATTTCTTTGAACCGCAAGCTACTTAGAAATTTGTTTGTTTGCTCTTAGGTAGAAAGACAACCGAGTTAAAGAATATCCTAAACTCAGGACTAGAGAAGTGATATGTTGTATGTTTGCATATGTAGTTCCTTGGTGGTCCCCAACCTTGAAAAAAATGTTCTTGTCAGCAAAGATAATCTGAAACACATTATAGGAACTTTTATCAGGAACATAAACACAGAGTGTCCAGTATGACTTGAGGACGTCCATTAGTGGAGCTGTGCTGGAAATACGGTGGGAGAATTGTTTGTTTTTTTATAATTTCACACAGTTGTGTTTTTGTCTAGCTTCATCAATGCTGGTCTTGTATCCTAAGTCTCCCTTCTTTGCCTTCCTAGTGAGTCATTGACCATATGGCTTTAGTTCCTAGTCAAGCTGCTGAGGAGGAAGAAAAAATAGTCTTGATAAACATGCAGACCATTTAGAGTATGATTTTGTCATAGCTGATCCCTCTAGCACAGTCTCAAGAGAACTGCCACTTTGAATCTCTTTTATTAAAAGCCAAATGTACCTTCTCCCCATTTATGTGCCGAGTTCAACTGCAGGGTCCTTCAGGGACAAATTCAAATTGCTTTACAATTTTATTTACATTGCATGTATAAGTGCTGCTATGATTTGTTATCTTGGGAGAAAACATTTGTGTGTGTATAGAATCTATGCCTTTATGCTGTACTATGATCAATAATTTTCCTGGGCCTTAACCATTTTTATAAATATTTTTTGTGTTTCTTTTTCTGGAGATTTTGCAAGGCAAGTTGTATATATTGTGTTACTTATTCCCTCTAGTGGGAATGCTGACTTGCTTTATAAAAATATCATCCTATTTCAATGATTACATTTTATACCTAAATGTTAAAAAGGGCATTTGCATGCTTTCTGCTTTTTTCAATATCAAGTAAAGTATAGCATTGGTGCTATAGCATTGGTGTAAACTACTATATTACTGTGTAAGGTTTCTACTCACCTTTGCTGCTCTTTGTAGTTTAATACAAAAAAATTCTATTATAATTACTTTAAGGTCAGTTACTTTTATTTGATTACTGTTATAAAAAATGGTCAAATGAGAGGATGATCTTGGTTCAGCAAAACTATTCATCAAATTCTTAGATGAAAAAAAAATAATAAGCTTTTATTGAATCTTTTACTGAAATTTCGTGAACATTAAAACAACCAAAGAAGACCAGTCACATTTTAAAGACCATAGGTGGGTGATAGCTCTCTGAATCCAAATTTTGCTCTGTGTTTTTTCGTCCAGAGCATACCTTATATTTTGAAAGTTTTTAGCGTAATTGATTTTTTCACATGATGGTAAATTTCCTTGTATACAATATGTTCTTATTATTTTTATATAGTAAACTGAGTCAAAATTTTTAATTGCCTCTATTTCGAGCCACAATTAAGGAATTCCTTACTCCTAAGTTTTAAAGGAATACACCACGCTTTCTTCCAGCATTTGCTGTTTTTGTTTTGTTTTGTTTTTACTTTTAGATATTTAATACAATTGAAATTTATCCTGGTATATTTCATGAAATTTGAACCCAATTTTGTCATTTTTTAGGTCAATCTTATTGTAACACTACTTATATATTTTTAAAAAGACCTTTAATGCTATCTAATTTGAGATTCTATCTTTAGAATATATTAAATTGCCATATACCCTTGGATTTATTTCTAGGCTTTTTACTCTGTATTACTGATCTGCTTTGATCCAGTAAAACTTTTAATGAGTCAAGCAGTTCCTCTAGGTCCCAAGGTTATCCTCACACAATTTTTAGACAATACAGGCATATAAATTAATTATAAATTAGAACTTTGATGAATGCTAGAATTATATAAAGAGAAAATACATGCAATCTATATCTTATGAATTACAGAGGCACATATATATGACATAAAGCAAAAAATTTTGTTTTTGAAAATTATTGCCTCTAGAAAATCTTAATAGATTGAAATAATCAAAATAAAATGCTCAATCCATGTTATTTGCTCTCTTCCAATTATATCCCAAAATTTGGTAATTAGGAAAGTATATATAATCTGTCTACATTCTTTTGTATACATATATACTCAACAAATTTATCCTATAATGATTTAAGAATAATTTAACATATTTAAATTTTTTTATTGTTCATATATTTAAAGAGCATTGAAAGTACACAATCAATTTTGGGGGATAGTCTCTAAAATAAGTCTAATTTTTGTGTGTATATCTTCTGGAAGCCATTTCATTGCCCATTCCTTATTTCTTGATTGAATATTATATTATTATTCTCTATTGACCATTCCCCGGTTTTCAATTCATTTGTTATTTAAAAAAATAAAAACTTACCAAACACCGTCCACAAACATACATACAGTGCACTTTCCTTTGAAGCTGGTTTCTCTTCCAGCATTCCTTGCTTGAACTCAGAAGTATGAATCTGCGCACAAACGATACCAAGATCTTCCTAAATGCCTTTTCACTATAGCCCATCCATATGGACCAATCTCAGTCTTGCCTTCAGCAGCTTCCCAGGTCTTATTGATTTGAACAGCAGTTTGTACACTATTGATCATTGGTACTGTTTTGATGAGGACCATAGTCTTTTTTGTTCAACTTGCTGAGCCTCTGTAATCTTGGATTTTTTGTGTTACCTGGGCAAGTCACTTCCACAATTCTTACTTTTAGGCCAATGTGCTGTAAGGAAAAGATAATTCTGCTTAAGATGAGAAAGATGCAAACTGAGAACCAGTTTCTCTTTATTATTTTGATAAATTAGGCATATTAAATAATAAATAGGCATATTTAAATAAATGTATTATGCCTTAGTTTTCTACTATATTTAACACTCACATTCTAGGTTTGTTTTTCAGTGAGAAGTAAACAATACTGAGCTTACATATAATGAAATAAAAATAACCATTTATGCTGCATATTACTATATTCCAGTTTTTTTACATGTAATATCTCTAGTCTTAACAATAACAATAAGAACTTTCTTTAGTATCATGATTTTTTCTAAGTGAAGCTCACAAAGGCTACCCTACTTATTCCAGTCCCCCATAGGTATTGAATGCCAAAATCAGGATTAAAACTAGAATACCTGGCTTCACATACTACACTTCAAATCATCCTGTGTTCACAAATCTGGACTTGGCACAAATAAAATGTTAAATAAATGTGATTCCTATTAAGATAATATGGATATGATAGTCACAGTTGAAATTAAATAAAATCATTAACAAGTTTCATTCTTTAAGATTAAGAATTTTAACCTATTCATAATTACTTCTCAGAAAATACAACACAATGCTTTCCATGTAACTGGTGTTCAAAAAATATTTGTTGAGTAGTTGAAAAATTATGATATTAAATTTTGGTTGGAAAATGATTTATAATCTGTTAGTGTGTGAATGTTTACACACATAAATTCAGAAGAATGCTTGAGCAAGAAAAGATCTTCATAAAGAGTGTAAAGTTATGATACCATACATACATGTAGCCTGTCAAATGATGTTGTATAATTATTTATAGGGGATCATTTGCAATACAATCAAAATGTAATTGAATTCAGTTTCAACATTATCATCAAGAGAAAATCCCAAATAAACATAAAATTCATATCAGTCATAGAGTAACTTTTTTTTATTTCCTTTCACTTTTTTTCAAACCATTTTTGTAGCTAAAGCTTGATAAGATGCTGGGGATGCTGTGTAGAGGCATGGAAGATTGAGACCTCCTCTTTTGGTTGATTTTTTATAACATTCATATTCATTTGGAAGAAGACAACCTCACACATGGCTCCATTTTCTATGGTAAATGGCTGTCACAATAATGGCAGCCAATGAACCAGAATTTCAATCAAAGCCAAAGTCTATGTACATTTTGGGTTGCAGAACCAGTGCTCCTTGGGAGCAGTCAGTGAATGCTTTCATGGACAGGGTGGTCTCACTGCAAAAGTCATTCACAGTGGGCTGAAGATGATGACTATCAGTCACTTCAGTGAGATACTATCATAGAGGGAAATTTGTATTAAATAATGACATATGTATATTATTCATCAGATTAATGCAATTGTGACTCTTTGCTTAGTTACTATGGAGGTAACTCCTCTTGGTGATATGAGACACATTCAAATACATCTTAAAATTGACATGATTCCCTCAAAAAATGTTCCTACTGTGTATTTGTACAACTTCAACAAGGAGTGAGATGACGGTGGCTTTACATAAAACCAACATCTTTACCTATTTCTATTCCTTTAAGATATTCACATGCTCATTATTTATGTGCATGCTTTGTAAAGATATTTGCATTAAATAAAACAGCAATATCAATTGCATTTTGTTTAATTAGCCTGATTTAACAGAAGAATCTACCAACCAGACTGTTAATGCAATATGTTGATTAGTAGATTTTTGATTGATATATTTTGCAAAAAATACACTCCAAAAATGAAGAAGAGAAATAAAATGTTTTGATTTATACAACCCTCTTTAACCATAAAAGACATCTTGCAGTCAGTAATTTCATTTAGAAATGTTTATAGAGACAGTATGTATGATGCTCAGAGCAATGAACTAGATGCCGCAAAGATTACAAAAATAATTGTACTCTGTGTTAGTCTACATGATGTGGTCACACACCTAAGCAGAATGTAATATAGCTTGTACATGGTTAGACAGTGGGTGATACTGAGGAAGGGGCAACTCAAATTTGAACACCAACTATGTGTCAGGCACTTCAGAAACTATACTTTATCTCTTCCTCACAGTAATTTTGCCCAATGTATATCACTTCTAGATGTTGAGATGGGTAACTCAGCCATAGTAAATACAAATGCCCTGTCCAAGGCTGCATGACCAGTCACTGATGGAACCAGTACTGTAACCCAGTCCTTTCTTAATTTAAAGTCCATAATCTTGCTTCATGTATTCTATATTAGGGAAGAGGACAAATGAGGAAATGCATTTTTATGGCTAAAATGGAGTCCCAGAGAATCATAATATTCAACAAAGGAGTCACTACCCACAATTCTTTATTTATTTATTTATTTATTTTTTTATTGAATCATAATTGATTATATATATTTTTGTGGTTCAACATTGACCTATGTTGATCAACTCAATATCATTAGCATGTATATTATTACAAATCTTACTTCTTCTTTATGGCCCTTATCCAATCTCTCCCCATCTCCCTCTCCCTCCCCACTCCCACCTGTGACAACCCCAGACTTCTCTCCTTCTGAAAGAGCAAAGGCCACTCTGCTGATTTGTTACCCAGAAGATCTGTCCAGCACTGAGAAAGGTGTGTTCAGGTCTCCCACTGTTATTGTAGAGCAGATACTTCTGTTGTCACTCTGGAATGGGCTTTGTGTAGAGAGACAGCCTCCTCTTTTCTTTGGTCTCTGCTGGTGACTCTCCTTGTGTTAATGCAGTCCACTGGCTAGCAGACCATCTGTGTGGTGGTTATGGTGGTCTAGCCATTTTGTGGTGGCCGTGGCTATTGTGGTGGCTGTGGTGGGCCACCCCCATAGAAGTGGTGGTTTTAGCTTGCTCATTGTCTGGTTGCGGGAGGAGAGGTTTTCCCATGCTCCAAGCTTCAGGACCCCGGGCGGGCCCCATTACCCACAATTCTTTATCTCTTTACTTAGAGGAAATTCTACTGTAATTTCATACACAAACTTGCTTAGTATTTCATTTCTATATGTGGAAATATCAGCTACTGTTTTGTGAAATCTTAGAGTTAGTACGGACCTTCAAATAAGTGTATATAGTGAAGATATAGTAATTACACCAAGATCACACAGTCACTTTGTGGTAAGCTCAAAAAACAAACAAAAAAGCTCCTTTTCTTAACATCATCCTGAATAAAATTGTCTTACTAACTAAAGATCTAACCAAATTACAAATATTGTGTGATTATTTTCTAGAGGACTCTAATGAGTTAAACTCTTTACTTTTATATTCAAAAAACTGCAAAAAGATACTTACAAGGACTCCAAAAAGCAACTAATATTTTACTATAAATTTATATTTTAACTTAGAATAGTACTTGGCATATTACAAGTATTGGAAAAGAGACAAAAGGGATATAATCACCCATAATTCTTTCATTCATTTTAATATCATCACTTTTATCATTACGTTAGAAAATCTAATAATGTGTTTCCATTTTTATAGAGCTAGAACATTCCAGTGAGCCATAAAGTGCTTAGCCTGTGCTTTATTTTTTTTCCATTTTTGTGTTATAAATAATGATGTTGGAAATATATCCATGCATAAACCTCTTACCCCATTAAAGACCCATGCAATTGATCATTTCTAAGAGAAGTTTTAGGAAACTGGTTATTGGGGTAAATGAATTTATGAAGAACTGGAAGCTGACTAGCCACATGGTTATTTAAAAGATTTATACAATTCTATCAACAACTTATGAAGGGGTCAACTTTCTCATATCTGTAGGAAATGAGTCCTTTGTGTTTTAAGCACTTTTTCTCTGATTGTATTTAACCATCATTTAGTTCTTCTTTATGTTGATCTGCGTTTCTAACCTTTATCATTTTCTTTCTTCCTAAATAATTTCTGTTAAACTCTTTGCCGTATAAGTCTACTGGCTGAGTATTCCTACTAACTTTTGTTTATTTGAGAATGTCTTTGTTTCTCCTTCACTTCTGAAGTATAATTTCACTGGATCTAGTATACAGGACAAATTACACATTATCTTTTTCATTGGTTAGAGAGCAGTTGCTCTTTTTTTACCCCCCTTCCCCAAGTATCAGTCTCCAAAGTTTTGGCATAAATCAGAGCCACACGATTTAAGGAGGCTGGGAACGTCCACTCTCCAAAGAGAATCACCTCATAGAGCTCTTACATGAGGAAAAACTTAACTTGAGCTGTTGAAACTTGGGGATGTTCGTTTGAACAGCTAATACTACCTTTAAAAAATACAATGTATTGAACAAACTTTTGTCATTGGCTTTATATTTCATGTCACATGGATATATTTTTTTCAAATTTTCAATACAACTAGTGCAGTGATAGTCACTTTTCAAGACCTATATAATGACAATCAGTATATTAACAGAGCATCCTCCTGTGTAAATTTTCACCTGCCAATCTTCTTTTGAGGCAGTCTTTCTCTACCTTGCTACAAAGACTCAGAAAAAGATAGAACAATATCAAAAACTAGAACTGTCAGAACTTATTGAAAAAAAAAATCAGAAGGAATTTCCATAAGCTACTAAGTTACTTAAATGAGACTTAAAAACAAAAACAAACATACAGAGAAGTAATGTTGCGTATAGAAGAAAATTTAATCTGTGTAAGAAAAAGAAAACTATTCCCCTGATAATGAGTTAAAAATTCTTTCCTCCCTCTCTTATTACCTGCATTACCAATTCACTCAAAACATTATTATTGAGTACCTACAAGATTCTATGATCTGCAATTTGGAATTTCAAAATTTATATTAACCAGAATATTTAATAAGCATTCCTCTAATGTGTAAATGCTGTATTTTCAAATTTCTCTAGTGCCATTCACTTCCTTCCATAAATACTTGCTTTGATCTATGAAATCAAAGGCTGAATTTTTGATAAAATAAGTAGAATTTATAGAAAGCTTATAACGATGATTATCTGTGTTTATTATAATTATGGATGAATTTATAGAAAGCTTATAACGATTATTATCTGTGTTTATTATAATTATGGATGATGTTATTTTATCAGCTAAAAGTAATACATAATCTTTGTATAGTTTTGGAAGATATAAATATGTAACCAGAAAAACATCATCTTATACAATTTAGTTTAATGGTTCATTGTCAAAATATTTACCAAAAGGTTGTGGAGAAATTTATACATTCTAGGTGTTATATCATAATTGGCAATGGAATTTATAATCTGGTTACTAGGAAGACACTGATGAGATTACCTGAGACTTCTGTCATCTTGTCTAGAGTCCTGGGCTCAGCATGTTATACTTCCAGAGATGGTGATGATAAAGCTTGGGGAGATGATGGTTTTGCTTTGGGAATGGGAGACCTTATGTATGGTTAAAATGCAAAGTTTCCTGTCTGCCTCTACTCTGCAAAGAACTCAAATTGTTTAATATTGAGAAGAGGACTGTCCATATCACTGCATGCCACCTAAAATCACATTCCAAATACACCCCAGGACCCAGGCCATAAAAGTTTCTTTTTCTCATAAGTTTTTCAGATTGTAGGTTCAACTTTTTTTTAATTAAAAATAATTAGTTTCATATTATTTAAAAAATGTTTTATCCATATTTTATTCCCACCCTTTCTTTCACAATATTATTTATTTATACCTTATATTTTTTCTTCATGTTGAATGTTGTTATTTTTTTATTGAAGCATAATTGATTATACATATTTGTTGGGTACAAAATTGATTATCTAGTGAGGATATGTAGAAAGGGAAACCCTTCTGCACTGTTGATGTGACTGTAAATTGGTACAGCCATTATGAAGAACAGTATGGAGTTTCCTCAAACAACTGTAGATAGAACTACCATACAATCCAGCAATCCTACTACTGGGTATGTATCCAAAGGAATGGAAATTGTCATGTCAAAAGGATACCTGCCCTTCCATGTTTATCGCGGCTCTATTTACAACAGTCAGGCTATCGAACCAATCTAAATCTGCATTGGTAGATGACAGGATAAGGAAAATGTGGTATATATACACAATGGAATACTACTCAGCTATAAAAAAAGAATGAAATTCTGCTATTCATAGCAACATGGATGAGCCTGGAGAAAATTATGTTAAGTGAAACAACCCAGGCTCAGAAAGAGAAATGCCACATGTCCTCACTCATAAGTGGGAGCTGAATTAATAAATAAACAATAGAAAGAGAGAAAGAGAGAAAGAAAGAACAATCACAACAATATGTTGAACTTTTAGAAGGAGAGAACAGAACTGTGCTTACTAGAAGTAGAAAGGGGGAAGAGGAGGGGGAGAAGGATGGGGGTTAATGGGAAATTAATGAGAAATTGATTAACAGACACAAAGAATGGTTAAGTATTGTAATGATGAATAAGCTCACTATCCTGATTTGACCATCACATATTGTACACAGCTATTGGTAGGTTCAACTTTTGTGGCAAAAGATCATTCAGTTTTATGCACATTGTTTTTTAGGTGCCTTTGAGACACTGAATTGGAACTGTCCAGTAGTGAATTGTGTACATGTCTGAAGCCAAGTGGGGAGATTTGAACTGGAAAATGTTAAAATGTTGTGTCTCCTGAGTGTAGAAGAGATTGTATAGGGAGAGTATCGAGTGAAAAGAGAAAAGGGTTTGGGACTGATCCTGAAAAAGTTGCAATATTTAAAGACCTGGTAGAGGAGATTGAATTCATAAAGGACACACAGAAAAGAAAGCCAGAGGGGAAAGATGAGACTCTGGAAGGAGAGTTTGATATTCTGGGAATGAAAAGAAGAGAAATTTGCAAAAAGTTAGGGTGGTTTCACTGTTATAACTGCTGGGGGTTCCAGTAAAATAAACACTGAAAAATGTATTTCATTTGGAGACATGGAGGTCTCCATAAGTACAGTCAATCCTCATTATTCAGAGATTCCATTCTTGCAAATTCACCTTCTCAGTAAAATTTATTTGCAATCGAAAATAATACTGGATGTGCTTTCACAGTCATTTACGAGCATTCATTATGCAGCGAACACATTGACTTACACGTTTCCACCTGAGGTTGAATGAGGCAATGCTCTGACTTCTTGGTTCAGCTATTATGCCATAATGAAATGTCCTTTTTGAAGTATAGTTAGTATCATGTTTTCTGCATTTTTATGATTTTTGTTGGTGATTTCACTAGCCTCCAAGCATAATCCTGAAGTTTTTTTTTTTTTTTTTTTTTTTCATTATTTTAAAGCTCAGGAAGGCTGTGAAGTGCCTTATGAAGAAAATACATGTGTTGAATAAGCTTTGTTCAGGCATGAGTTACAGTGTTGTTGGCTGTGAGTTCAATGTTGACAAATCAAAAATAACATTAAATATGGTATATTTAAACAGAAACACACATAAGAAGAGGTCATTAATGATTCATTGACAAAAATGTGACCAGAAACTTGCAGGAACCCAACTCAGTACTTCCTCTAGGAACAAAGCTTTGATATTTGCTAACTCAAAGTGTATGGCAACTTTATAAAACATAACTTTCATGAGTAATGAGAATCACTCATATATGTAAAATGGGTTAATAATATGTCTATCAGATATTTCTACTCTAGTGACAGTTAACTCAGTTACCCCAAGCAGCATAGTTTAATTGTGGTTTTTCTATTAAAAATTCTTAGTATTTACTGAAATCTCTCCCACTATGTCTTCTATTGTTTCATTTACTTTCTTTATTTTAGTAGAACTTCATTTATTTTCTTTATTTTAGTACAAACAACTTTTTTTTTTATAATGATTTTACTTTCAGTTGAGAGTTTTGGGAAAGCATTTCTTTTTCAATATTTTGTTTTTATTTGGATTAAAAAAGCATGCTAGTTCACTATTTGTGTCTGGTATTTTCTGTATTATATTGAATAGTTTTGATATCTAAATAAAATAATTTGTACATCTATATTTTAGAATTCTTTCTAAAAACTACCAAATTAAATATTTGGTATTCATCTTTACCTCTTTTTTTCTTTGGACTTTTGTCTTACTAATAATATCTATATAAAAAAATGGACTAGTTGACTCCTTGAAGCCCTTTTTAGTTGCATTATTCTATGAAATCATGTTGGAGACATGTTTGAAAGACCCATAACTTAGTTTTCTAATCTTTTGTCGGTTAGTCTTTCTGACACTTAAAATTCAGATTTAGGTTTAGTGCTTAAATAACTGTGTCAGTAATCTATGAGGTAATGATAGAGTGGTATAGTTTTATTTTCAAACCTTCGTTTTAAACAAAAACTTATGCAAATACTCAATATGTAAAATGGACCCAAATAAAGGTGCTTGGGTTGCAGAATGTCAGGAGTGCCTGGGGCACTTTCTAGGGAAACAAGCCTACATGGTTTCTATGATGTCCTCTGAGTTTTTACCTCAATCCTCCTCGGATTCTGCAAACCCATACTGCATAAGCACACTATATTGCAAAGCATGTTGAAGTCAAGAGCCCTGGTTTTTAGTCGAAGCTTTACTACTTAACCTTTGTGTGACATAGATTCATGTCACTGGATTCAGTATCCTTAATTGAAATAGGAATTGCAATGTTCCAAAATATAATATCTCTTAAAGAATTCTTAGATGCTATAGAAATAGAAGGTAATCTTGAGATATTGATATACTAGGTGTATGAGTATAGGCTTAATCTAGATTTCTTTGTTTCCCAAATCATTAGTCTAATAAAAATATGACAAAACTACATATTTCAGGATACAAAGTATTAATGTAAAATAGTCTTAGTTTTTCGTGGTTTTTGTTTGTTTGTTTGTTTGTTTTTTCCACTTTTTGTCCTCTGTCTGAATGCCTGAATATTTTCATTCAAGGGATATTTGCATTTAATTGACCACACTGGACTTAATCAGTTTTGAAGGCAGAGCTCTTGGGGAAAAATTTTTGTGTAGTAGAAAAGTTAATAAAAGTCTGATAAAAAGCCAAGGTTGTTTCTAGGGAATACATATCTAGCAATGATCACTTATTAATATTTCAGCTGCAAATATCGTACATAATCAGGTGAGTGTCAGTAGCCAAGCTAGATCCTGAGGGAATGGGTCCAAGAATGAGTTTGTTTTATAGTCCATGGCATAAAGATTAAGGTATCAGGCAGGTCATCAATAATACTTAACAGATTTTACTATCTTTTACTTATTGTGTTTTCTCATCCAAATGTAGTACAAGGAAATATTTTGCATATTTCCATTTTGTTAAAAATCCCCAGTGCAATGTTTCCTCCATACTGTCTGTGAATTCTTTTTCTCACTTGGTCATCAACCCTATGACTATTTCTTCTTCACGCAAGGAATAAAAGAACTATTCCTTTCCAGAAGTATAAACTTGGTAGTGTTTCTGAGTTTGACATCATGTTTATCACTTTTTTTCCTCCTACCTCATAAACGCACACTTAAATTCATATAGTTTGTTTCAGTTTTTTAAAAGCACTTATGAGGAAGTGAAAAAAGTAGAGAATGCATTTTAATTTTATTTCAAAAGTGAAGACTCGTCTGATGTATTATGATATACTCAGTGTTTATCTTTAAGACAATTTTCCAGTTTGTTTGCTATAGAGAGATAGCAAGTAATGTTAAATGTGGATTTTCTATTTTTCAAATGGCAAGAGTCATTTTCCCCTTTTAAATCATTGTTTTTGTATCCACTTCCTGCAAGCATAAGCTCAGGAAGTGATAAAGTTGACACAGTTGTTGATGGATTTTTCGGTGGCTCATGCCAAGTTGTTTCCTGGTGCCAAACACAATGGATCAGGAAATATGGCACGTGACCAGAAAAATCTTATTGTCTTACATAAGTTTTCTCTGTCACTTATGGCTTAGAGCAGAAATTTCCCAGAATATTTAAATATGTCTTCACTGTGATGGATGATTCTGCAAATGAGATAGTTATCTTCATGCATAGTTTTCTTATTAGCCTAACATTTTGAAAACCCAATTATGAAATAGTTCAAAAAAATTCATAACTCTTTTCATAACAGATTAAATATGGCATATTTTGGAAGAAGGGATTTGATCAAATAGAAAAACAAAAATGTCTCAATATAATTCTCATGAATTTGATTTTATTTAGAGTAACATTTACTCAGTCCACTTATTAATGTTTTATTAATGGTGATAAACCACACATTTTCAGTGTAAAGGCTAATAGATCCCCTGGGTTTTGTTTTTAAAAATACTTCATAGAATGTTAAATTACCTATCTTTTTCATAGGTCCACTTGGTGCCAAACACTGAATTTTCTTCCTGTTTTTATCCCCAAACGTTTAATTTATAAAAAGTGTTTTATTCTTCTTTAAAGATCTCAAACTTCTATAACTTTTTGGCTGTTCTCTTTATAGTTACTATCAATTTGGCTTATATATTCGTATATACTTTTTCCCAAAGATTGGAATTAAAGTTTTATGGGAACACTGCAATCAACTAAGTCAGCAGCCAAATGCAGACTCTAACAATATTATTCATGCACCATAAGGGTCTTTTCAAGTACAAAGACCACATCATCATTTATGTGAGAGCAGTTTAAATTAACATTCTAAAAATTAACTCTGTTGGCTTAACTTATTCTACTCCATTCTTAGCTGTCAAGACATAAATTGATCATAAGCTAAAAGTCAGAAGCTTTTGGCCTCCTTTAGAGAAAACATATTACATGGATTATCCTCTTCCACCAAACACGTTCATTAAACAACGATCTTGTAAATGTCTAGGTCTACTGACTGCTTAACCCTGGGGTATCGCCAGCTTTACAAAAATAACAAAAAACAAACATGTTAATGGGTTGGCCATAGTTATAAGCTGAACTGTAGACCAGATTCAAAAAGTTCCAGTGACATCCTAATATTATTGTTTTTTAAGAAATTGAATGAAAATCAACAAGCAAGGAAACACAACAAAAAAACTTGTTTAAAAATGAAAATTTGGAAAGAAAATGATATACAACAATATTTTATGGATTAAATAGATGAACTAATTTTCCAGAAAAAAAATCTAACTTTCTGTTGGTCAGCTTTTAACTCTAGCTTTACATTAAAATATCCTTCACAGCAGAGGTACTTGATAAATCACAGAAAAGAAAGGATGATGGATAAACGAAGAAAACGAAAAAAGGAAGAAAGGTAATGGGAATCTAAAAAAAAAGAGAGGGAGAAAAAGAGAGGGAGAGAGCGACAAAGACAGAGGGGAATGCATATGCTCTCTTATATTTTTCTCTTGTTCTTTCAGTGACACAGATAAGATCCCTTTCTTGGCCAAACAGCAGCATTGATCCACAGCTTACTGTAGTGCCCCAGAAAAGACTGAACTCTTAGGCACATACAAATGATTGTCCGGAGGAAGTTACCAGATGAGCAATCTAAATAGTCACACATTTTTTTTTTCATTTTTTAACCAAACACTTTACTGATTTTAAACTTTAACAAGTAAAAGAAAAACAAGGATTTTTTTTTTTTTTAAAGCAAACAAGCAAAAAAACCTATTTTAGCTGGTATTCTCTTGGAAGACAAGAGATTATGCTGATGAGGCCAACAACGAACTAAAAGGGAAAAGTTGAATTCGTGTAGTGGCATCTCAACTGTGACAGTAGCCTGTAGTTTCCTTTAACAAAATAATATTAAAATATAACTAAGCACAATTATTCTGGATTCTTCTCCCCCAAATAGAGACAAGATATTGTTGTTTACTTTATTTTAAACCTGGAAATTCACCTGAAAACTTGTCATGGTGCACAGTTTTTTCCAGTGATATAAACTAGATAATTCATTGTCACAAATTGGTCCTTTCAATTATTTTATTTCAGCAACACCATTGGCCTCAATACTTGAACATGTATGTACTGGGTCTTTATCACTTGCAGCTGGCAGGGGCCAAGTCACAATGCTTAAAACCAAGCTAGATTTACAAAGAAAAACAATCAGACTAGCTCATGAATCACATAAATCCTTTTACTGTTTTATACCCTCTAAATAATAATTATTATTTTTTTAACCATAGAAGTACAATGGTAAAAAGAAAAAAAAGTCAAACCCTAAAAAGTCCTAAAAGTAGATTTTCTGGTTCTTCACAACATGAACAGTTTTATATAGCACTTAGTATTTCCTCATTTATTAAACTTAGCATTTGATTCTTCACATTTTAATATTTTTTAAGTTGAGAAAAATCCTTGTAATTACCTTGTACACTGAAAGTAATCTTTTTTTAAGGAAAAATAGGTGTCCCCACTCCACAAAAATAACAATAAAAAAAAACAGTTAAGTCTGTGTTTTCTTAGAATCAAAAAAAAGATACAATATGTAGTTTGTAGGTGGAATAGTAAATTGTAAAATAAAATATATGTAAAAGTAAGTGTATTAGATTTATTATTAATATTAATTCATTTGTCGTATTACTTCATAAACTGGTAGCAATATTATTAGAATTACTTTTACCACAGATCCCCCCCCCCAAAAAAAAAAAATTTGACAACATTTATCTGGATAATTCCAGCAAATTACACAATCTTTTCTATTTAAACGTAGGGATTCTTTCTGTCACAGTGGAGATTTAGGGGATTTTTGTCTGCCTTGATCAAAACTTTGCTTTGAATTGTTGAACACACTGAAATATTCATTATCTGGATTTAAAACCATGATTGCTTAACTCTTTAGCCTAGTGGTAATTTTTCAGAGACAGAGGCAGTTATAAAAGGCCAGACAATGTTGAGCAGTATTATATCTAGAAGGGAACTTCTAAAAGTAGTGAACACAGCAGATACAAACAACACCCTGCAAAGCTCAGTTCTCACCGAGGACAATGTTTCCACTGCCTTAAATAAAGCAGAGATATTGCCCCTTTCTTTAGAACGACCCGCCGACAAAGGGATCAGACTGGAGATTGCTTCTGTTTGCCCCATATTTTAACTTTATTTTGGACTGCTGACATTTGGAGTGACTCTGATTGGTCTCGAATTAGCCTTCTTATCGTGTGAAACATCTGTACTGTATTGTTCCAAAGGATTAGCCGCCCACTGGGGATTCTGTGAAGTCAGGACAATGGAGGTCATTAAAGGTGCAAACATTTATTTTCCGGCCTCTAGTTCAGCAGGGGAAAGCCAAACAGCTGATGGATATTTTCTTTTTTTCTTTTTTAATCCAAAGCTCAGCATTCTTGCAAATACCTCTAAACAACAGTGAACCAAGCTAGGTTTGTTACACTGTAACTGATGACTTTAGGAATTTAGGATTATTTACAGTCCGAAAAAGAGGAGAGAGAAAACATGAGACTCCATTGCAAAGTTAGGAGTTGAAAGGAAACCAGAGCTTGCCTGTCAAGAGAGGTGCTTAAGGTGATTCCGAGTGGTATAGTGGGGACACAGGCACAGGTGGTATTGCAAATTAAAGTATGTTTTCCTCCTGCAGCTTCCCTACTTACAATCAACATTTTTTCCCCCTTTTCATCGGTTATTCCTAATTCCATCTATTGTCCTCTCTCCAAATCTCCTTCTCATAATCCTGTGATATTTGACAGATAAAACCCGAAAGACAACAGGATTTGGAGAAATGAGTTTCCTCGTGTTATGGGGTGAAATGTTTTCCCCCAAAACAAATATGTTCAAATGCTAATCCTCAGTACCTCAGAATGTGACCTCATTTTTAAGCAAGGTTGTTGTATTTGTAATTAGTTAAGATGAGGTAAGTACTGGGGTGAGATGGGCTTCTAATCCAATATGACCGGGGTCTTTCAAACATGAAGGTCATGTAAAGACAGAGACACACAGAGAGAATGCTCTGTGCTCATGAAGGATGAGATTAGAGTCACGCACCTGCAAGGGAAAGAATGCCAACAATTGACAGCAAATCACCAGAAGCTAAGAAGTCACAAAGGATTCCTCTACAGATTTCAGTACAAATATGGCCCTGCTAGCACCTTGATTTTGAACTTCAAGCTTCCAGAACTGTGAGACAATAAAATTCTTTCACTTTAAGCCACCTAATTTGTCATACTTTGTTATGGCAGTCCTAGGAAACTAATATGCCTATTATTATCCATTTAATAATGGGGCCTGCATTTAGTTTCAGGCTTCTTTGACTGCAAAAACAATCTGTATGTACATCCCTTTACCTTCTGAGTTGTTGTGTTAGGAGGAAAGCATGGGTAGAGCAGATAAAATGCTTTACCAAATGATATCAGAGGAAAAGCTGGACTTTACCCTGGTGCCCTAACTCTCAGCTTTGAACTTTTGGAACATGTGTTTCTTTCTTATACAACAAAACCAAACAAATAACTATTTTTTGAAAGATATAAATTACTAAAACTAGTAAGAAATAGGAAATCTGAGTAGAGTTGTAACAAGTAACACGGTTAAATTACAAATTAAAATTCTTCCCAGAAAATAATAGATCAATCCCAAATGACTTCATTAGAGAGTTCTGTTGAACATTTAAGCGAGAAATGATATCAATCCCCACAAAACATTTCAGAAAATAGAGGAAGAAATACTTCACAGCTCACTCTGTGAGACCATCCAATATTAGTCTGATACCAAAGCCAGATCAAGATGTCACAAGAAGGCTGCAGAAATTAACATAGATGGAAAAACCTGTGTTATTGCAAAAACATGGAACATAGATGCAATCCTTAACTTAAAATTAACAAACAGAATGTTGCAACATATAAAATATTATACATCATGACTAAATGAGATTTTTATTGGCCACGCAAGATTGGTTTAAAATTTTCACATCACTTACTACAATACACCATATTAACAAAATAAAGAACAAAAATCACACAATAATTTCTACAAATATATTAGAAACATTTGAGAAATCCAACATCAATTTCCAATAAAAGCTCAACTAACTAGGAATTGAAGGAAACTACCTCACCTTGATAATGGCACTTGAAAATCCTTTAGGAAACATTAAGCTTAATGGAGAATGACTGAAAGTAAGATCAAGAACAAGGCAAAAATATCTGCTCCTTAAAATTCCTTTCAGCATTATACTGATGGTTCTAGCTAGTGAAATCTGGCAAGAAAACAAAATAAAAGGCATACAGTTTGGAAAGAAGGAAGCAAAACTGACTTTATTCACAGATGATGTAATCCCGAATGTTAAAAATTGTAAGGAGTCCACAAGAAATGCTGGTATTAATCAACGTGTTCAGCAAGATTACAATATGAAGATTGATACATAAAAATCAATAGTACATTCATAATACAATCTTAACAATTTTTAAATTCCATTCATAATAATAGCATCAAAAAGAGTAGAATACTTAAGGATGAAATTACGAAAAAGTGCAATACCTGTCCACTAAATATTACCAAACATTGCTAAAGTCATAAATAAACAGAGAGACATCCCATTTTTATGGGTTGGAAGACTAAATTGTTATGAAGACAATTATTTCCAAACTTTTCTGTAGACTGAATTGAATGCCTATTAAAATCCAGAAAGTTTTTAACAAAAATTTACAAGCTGACCCTGAAGTTTATATGGAAATAAGGACCCTGAATACTAAAGAACTTCCACTACCTAATTTCAAAACCTAAAAAATAAAAAGCTACAGTCATCAAGACAGTGAGGTGATTGCTAAAGACATAGGCATACAGATCAATAAAACACAATTAACATCCAAAAACAAATTGTTACATTTATGGCCAACTAATTTTCAACAAAAATGTCAAAGGAATTCAATGGGGGGGATTTTCAACCAATGATGTTGGGGCAATGGGAATTCCTTAGATAAAGAAAGGAATTTAGGACCTCTCTTCATTCTACACATAAAAATTGATCATAGACCTCAATTTGAAATCGAAAACTATACAAGCTATAGAATAAAACACTGGAGAAAATAATTATGATCTTGGGTATAGAGTTTTAGATATGACACCCAAAACTAGGAGCCATAAAAATAAAAACAAACAAATAAATAAAAATCATTGAACTGGACTTCATCACGGTAAAATGTGGGCACTTCAAAGGACATCATTAAAAAATGAAAGGACAAACCACAGAGTAGAAGAAAATATTTTTAAATTATATAACTGATAAAGCACTCATATCCAGACCATGTAAAAAACTCTTACAACTCATAGCAAGAAAACCCAGTTAAAAATGGGTAAATGATGTTGTATCCATTTTCTAGGGCTGGTGTCACCAGAAACTAGTTGGCTTGAAACAACAGAAAGTTATTGTCTCACTGTTCTGGAGGCTGTAAGTCTAAAATCAAGGTGTCAGTAAGGCCAGGCTCCCTCTGAAACAATCTTTCCTCGGCTCTGGTTTCCTGGGCTGCTGTCCACCCTCAGCATTCCTCGGCTTGCAGCTTTGCAGCTGCATCACTCTTTGCTGCTGTCACCACGTGGTGTTCTTTCCTCTTCAGTCTGTGTCTTCACTTGGTGGGTGTTTTTCTCCCTGTGTGCCATCCCTCTTCTTATAAGGGCACTAGTCATATTAGTTTAAGGAACCACCGTATTCCAGGATGACCTCATCTCAACTTGACTGCATAGGTAATGACCCTATTTCCAAATAGGGTCACATTCACAGGTACTGTGGTTAGGACTTCAACATATCTTTCTGGAGGACACAATTGAACCCACAATGATGTAAATTGACATTTCATCAAAAATACGTAGAAACTGTCAATAACCACATGGAATGATGCCCAACATCATTGGTCCCTAGTGTAATGCAATTGAAACTATGTTGAGATATCACTTCATACACATGTGATTGCCTATAAGAAAAACTATAGACAATAACAAGTACCAGCTAGAATTTGGAGAAACTAGAAACTAGATACATTGCTCCCGGGAATGTAAAATAGTGGAAGTTTGGCACTAACCTAAAAGATATAACATAAACTTACTATATCAGTCAGCAATTTCTCTCCCAGATACCTACATGAGAGAGACGAGAACATACGTCTGCACAAAAGCTTACACGCGGGTACTTCAGAAAGTTCGTGAAAAAATAGAACTAAAAGATAATACGAATCTTCCCACGAATTTTTTGAAGTACCTTATACATGAATACTTATAGTAGCATCATATAATAACCAAAAACCTTAAATAATTTAAATGTCTTTTGAGTGGTGAGTGGATGAACAAAATGTGATTTATTCACATGATGGACTGTCATTCAGCAATAAAATGGTATAGACTACAGCATGGATGCATCTTAATAATATAATGCTACGGAAGGAAAGTTAGATTCAAAATACTACATAGTGTGTGATTCAATTTAAATGAAAATTCCAGAAGATATAAATCTCTTGAGACAGACAGACAGATCAGTGGTTGCCTGGGGCTTGGTGTGCAAATGGGGATTGACTGAAAAATGGTTTGGGGGTTGGGAGAGAGAAATGTTCTAAAACTGAATTGTGGTAATAATTTCACAACTCTATAAATTTACTAAAAATAATTTCTATAGATTTAAAATAGGAATTATATGTTATATTATAATGTTACAGTATAGTTTTAATTATTAAAACAGCATCAATGTATTTTAGAAAACTAGAAAATAAAGACACATGGAAGATGAAAATTAAATTACTCACTTTTTCAATTCCTGAACATTACCCTTGCTAACATGGTTGTTTTTTTTTCTACTTTTCTGTTTTTTGATTTTCCTTCAGGCATGATCTTCACGTAGCTAAAATTATAAACCCTATGCATTATTTTTCTTTCTTTTACCACACAATAATATCATAATCCTTTTCTTGTGATCATGAAAAACATAATGGAATTCTCTTATAATACTCTATGTTATAGAGTAACAGTAATAGTAAGTGCCACTTACAAAACACTAATAGGATGAAACATACAATTTCCTAAGCACATAACTAAATTACTTCATTTGAGTTTCACAAAATACTCTGTGGTTGTCTATTTTACAGGTGTATAAAATGAGGTACAGACAGGTTAGGGACTATATCCACGGCTACATAGCCAGTAACTGGCACAGTCACTTTCTCAAGCACTAGGCTCTAGTGGCTTTCAAGCCACATGCTAACTTACTCTTTCTCTTCCCTATTATGGACACTTAGTCTTGACTACATCTTAAGTAAGTCTGTCTACAGTTTGGATTGAATGAGGTTCTTAGTAATCAAATTATCTTCTAAGTTCTAGGAAATACCCCTGTGAAAATTCATGTTGAGAAAAATAGTATGTTTGTGTCACTCTGTAGTATCACTCTGTGGAATCCAATCCTTTGTCACTATTCTTTTTTTTTTTCCTATTTTTTGGGGAGCCAAAGGTCCTTGAAATTATGTACTACAGAAAGAATAAGGAAACCCACCTCTGCTGAAGAACACTTCAGTTCATTCTAAAGAGTATACCAGTTATAAGCAATATTTTCACTTCTTGCCACCTTATTTTAAATTAAATCACCTGATTTATTCTTATATCTTGTGTTACTTATTATTCTGGAAATATCACAATACCTGACACAAAAATGTTTAATATATATGTCTGTTTAACTTTAAAAAGTATTTTTCCTGGATTGTGGTCTACTATTTTATAATTTATATTAATTTTATTTCTCCCATTTGGAAATATATGTATATTACACACACAAACACACACATAAATATACTATATACATATATATGAACATATATATAAAAACTAGAATTTACATTATTTTATTCCAACATTCATCTAAGTGAGTTTTCTTCTTCTTGGTAATCTAATAAAAAGAATTATTATTCATTGAATGTTTATCATAAGCCAAGTATTTTGTCAAATAGTTTATATACTGTATGTATATTATTTAGTCTTCACAAGAATACTGTGAGGTTAGTGTTACATTTGGGAAAAAATGAGATTCCCTGAAATAGCTTGAGAATTTGCATAAAATTTCCAGTTTCAGAACCAACATACTCAGAATTCTAAAGGCATACTGTCTGGTTTCAAAACCTATGATCTGAATTACAAGTAATACTGTCATGATTGGGTGGATTGGCAATAGAGTCTAGAACAGTTTGCTAGATTAATATGCATACTTAAGTAAGTGTTGTAATAAAGCGGTTGGTTTTAATCCTGCTGCACTTTCCAGTCATCAAGAAAGTTATTAAAATACTAAAGCCTGAGACCAATTCACATAAATTAAATCAGGATATTAAGATATTGGGTATAAATATCAGTATTTTTAAAACCATTTTAGTGTGAAGTCAGGGTTGGCAACTACTGTAATAAAACTTTGTGGGTCAGCAAACATTTCTTGAAGTTTGCCGACCAATGCAACACTTTTTTCTCTATTTCCAATAATAAGATATCAAAATTTCCATTTTATAAATAAACCACTTGTTAGTATGTCATCATTCATTTAATTAAGATGTGTGAGTTATTATATTTGCAAACTCTGACTAAATCAACTGAGATACAAATATTACATTAAAGGCTCTGAATTTTTCCGTAAATAGTGGGCAACAGTAATGCAGTTATTACAGAATAGATTAACGGCAGGGTTGTTAACCATTATTAGATCATCTCAACTTAGAAACTTTGAAAAAGGAGTTACGAAATAATGATAGTTTACCTTATGTTTTCTTCTAGAAGTTTTAGAGTTTTAGGTCTTATTTTTATCTTTAATTCATTTTGAGTTTGTTTTGGTATGTGGTGAGAGGTACAAGTCATTCTTCTGTATATAGATATCCAGTTGTCTCAGAATCACTTATTGAAGAGGCTGTCTTTTCCCCAGTGCATGTTCTTTGTACCTTGTCGTAGACTAATCACAAATACTTTATGAATAAGATCTCAAAAGCACAGGCAACAAAAGAAAAAATAAATGAATGGAATTATATCAAACTAAAAAGCTTCTGCACATCAAGGGAAACAATTAATGGAGTGAAAAGACAACCTACAGAATGGGAGAAAATATTTACAAACAATGCATCCAACAAGGGATTAATATACAAAATGTACAAGGAACTCCACTCAATAGTAAAACAAAACAAAAATAAAACAACAAAAAAATCAAAAAACAAATAATCCAATTAGAAAACGGGCAAATGACCTGAGTAGACATTTCTCAAAAGAAGACATACAAAATGGCCAGCAGGTACAGGAAAAATGCTCAACGTCACAATCATCAGAGAAATGCAAATCAAAACCACACTGAGATATCCTCTTACTAAAGCTAGATTGGCTATTATCAAAAAGACAGAGAATAACAAGTGCTGACAAGGATGCAGAGAAAGGAGAACCCTTCTACACTGTTGGCGGGACTCTAAACTAGCACAGCCATTATGGAAAACAGTATGGAGTGTTCTCAAACAACTACAGATAGATCTACCATATGATCCAGCAATCCCACTGCTGGGTATATACTCAAAGGAATGAAAATTATCATTTTGAAAAAAATACCTACACTCCCATGCTTATCACAGCTCTATTTACAACAGCCAAGATATGACACACCCTAATAGTCCTTTGATGGATGACTGTATAAAGAAAATGTGGTGTTTACACTCAATGGAATACTACTCAGCCAAAAAAGGAATGAAATTCTTCCATTAGTGGCAACATGGATGAACCTGAGAAAGTTATGTTAAGTAAAATAAGCCAGGCACAGAAAGAGAAATAAATAACACATATCCTCATTCATAAGTGGGAGCAAAGAAAGAAAGAAAGAAAGAAAAAGAAAGAAAGAAAGAAAGAAAGAAAGAAAGAAAGAAAGAAAGAAAGAAAGAAAGAAAGAAAGAAAGAAAGAAAGAAAGAAAGAAAGAAAGAAAGAAAGAAAGAAGGAAATAGGGAAGAAAGAAAGAAAGAAAGAAAGAAAGAAAGAAAGAAAGAAAGAAAGAAAGAAAGAAAGAAAGAAAGAAAGAAAGAAAGAAGGAAGGAAATAGGGAAGAAAGAAAGAAAGAAAGAAAGAATGAAAGAAAAGAAAGAAAGAAAGAAAGAAAGAAAGAAAGAAAGAAAGAAAGAAAGAAAGAAAGAAAGAAAGAAAGAAGGAAGGAAATAAGGGAAGAAGAAAGAAAAAGACCAATTACAACAATACATTGAACTTTCAGAAGGAGAGAGCAGAATTGTGGTTACTAGATGTGGGAAAGAGAGCAGGTTGGGGGAGGAGGGGGAATTAGTGAAAAATTGGTTAATGGGCACAAAGGTTGACTAAGTTTTTAATGATATACATCCTAATTATTATGATTTGATCATCACATATTGTACACAAGTATTGAGAGTCAACTCTGAACCCCAGACATGTGTATAGCCAATTATGTTTCAATAAAACACACTCACACACACACACACACACACACACACACACACACACACACACACACAAAAGAAGTAATAAATGAATTAATTAAATATTCAATTAAATTAAATGAAGAATTCTGACTCCCATAACTCTTAGATACAACTCTAAGAAACAATTGGAGGTAAAGCAGTTTTACAAACAAAAAGAAATTAACCACATGTAATTTATTATTGAAAATGTCAGTTTTTGAAAAACAATAACCTAACCAGTGGTATGGTTTAAATGTTTGTCTACTCCAAAACTCATATTGAAATTTAATTGGCAATGTAACATTATTGGTAGATGGGGCCTTTAACTAGTGAGTAGGCCATAAGGTCTCCACTCCATAGGTGGGTTTAGTCTTTTAAAAAGGACTTTGAAGAGTGGATTCACTCTCTTTGCTCTACTGCATTCCTCCCCTCTGATGGATGTAAAGGTCAAGGAGCCGTCTTGGGAGTAGAGTCTGTGCCTTCACCAAACACTACACCTGCCAGTGCCTTAATCTTTGGCTTCTCAGTCTCCAGAACTGTAAGATATGAATTTCTGTTCCTTATAAATTACCCAGTCTCAGGTATTCGGGTATAGATGCACAAAACAAAGACAATCAATAAGCACATTGAAAAAAAACATATAGAGAAAATATAATATGCTACACTATAAAAACAAAATAAAAAATGGCAAAGCAATTGTTTGGCGGCATGGAGGGAGGGCAGTATGACATAATAGAAGTTGGCCAATGAGTTCCATAGATAAGACACTTGATAAGGAAGGACATCACATATTTAATGAGTTTCCTTAATTTTTTTGAGTTACTCATATACAATCCACACTTGTTATGAATTATTCATTCGCAAATGAGAGGAACTGAATGGTCCATAGTTTCCAACAAAAATGACCAAGGAAATAGAGAAAATTTATTACGAGCAAACACACTTACACAAGGGAAGTAATTTGGAAACCTTAAAGACTGAAATTGTAGAAAGTGTGAAGTTTGATAAGAAGTAATGGTGTCAAATAGAGAAAGAGAAAAATTAGGCTGGAAATGTTCCTGGCAGTGTGAATTATGATGTTATGGCACAATCACCAATGTGAGCAGGTGAAAACTCCATCACTTGTGACAGCGAAGACTGGAAAATCACTCTAAGATGTATTATAGGAGAGATCTGCATACACTAGGACATGTGACCTGATGGGATTTAATTCTAACTACAGAATTATTTTTATCAGAACTGAGAAAATGCACTGTGTATAATGTAGTTATTCTCAATAAAACTTGACACAATTTTCATGCTTTTACTGTCTTGACTGGTAGATTTCATACGATGCTCTTATGTAATGACAGCTCCAGAATTTCTATACTGTGGGGATTTCCATTGCTAGATATGACTGGAAGTGTTAGAGCGGGGCTCAGCTACTTGTTTTGAAGCTGCTTTGGAATAGCAAGCAATATCTTCAGAAAGATCGTAGGTTCATTTGAAATGAGTTGGCCATTACAGGCTTTTTAATGCTGCATCGGGTCTGCCTGAGAGAAAACATGGCCATGAAATACACATTTATTTGGTCTTCAATTAAAAAGTAACTGACTTCAATGAAGTCACCTTCATCGGTGTGACTAGACTAGGTTTGGTCAAGGACCAAATGTTGTTGGGGACAATGATTCTTTTCTAGAATTAGAGCAAAGGATAATTTGTCAAGAACAGAAATTGTCAAGGGGTTCATTATGAGAATTTTTCTAGAAAACTCAGTGGTTATAGGTATCGAATACATTTCAAAACATTAAATGAGGACGGTGGATCAGGACCGCCAATGGAAGATGGAGCCAGAGTTCTATACTAAAAAGAGGCTGGGTAGAATGAGTCTAAAAATAAGATGGGTCGCAGGAATTATTCATGAATAATTCAGGCTGATTTAAAACTACAGGGATTATCTCAAGTACTCTCTTGTCACTTCATAGAAGGAAAACTTGAAAATCAAGTTGAATATTCCTATATTCAGAAGAATGATTACCTGTTGGGGGAAGAGAAAGGGAAGGAACAAAAAAGAAGTGCATCTTCAGAGTCAATGGCACTGATTACTTTTTAGTTCTAGTAGGAGATGGTGGGTTCATCTGGGTTCATCGTTTTTCATTTCATTCTTATGCTTTATCACTTATATATTTATTACATATATTCTACATGCATCAAATAATAAAACATGAAAAGTTAAATATTAATTTAAAACTTAGGAAATATTGTAACTCTTTTATTTGTATAACATTAACAAGCAACCGACAACAGTACTGAACATTTACTACATGGGGAACTGTTGTCCACGTCATATTCATTTGCTCCTATAGCTTTTCTAGCAAGACTTGGGAATGAGTAAAAGGTAGCATAGGAGAAGCAGCATCTTTAATGACAGGTTGGATTTTCAAATGTAGGGACAGAAAACTGCAAGACATTAAAGAGTTTTACTTAAAAAATAAAAGTTAGAAATAATCTATGACTGCCCTTCATACACAGTTATTTGGAAAATCATAGTCTTGCTATTCACTTATTATTTATTCGACATTTCTCACAATCCCATTGCACATATTCATTCAAACAAAACTTGGTTTTTCTGATATAAAATTATGTTTCCTAGGTAATTCAAACAAGCATCCATCCCTATTTTAAATAATACAAAGAGAAGTCAGCATTTGAATATTCCATTTCATATCTGACCGTGTTTATGTAAATTTATTTACAACAACACTTACGTAGTTTTCTGCAACTTTCAAATTTCATTGTGTTAAACTTGGTGTGGAAAACACACATGCTTAACCCTCCCCTCTCCCAACAAAATTATGTATGCACAGATAATACTGGTAAAGTAAGAAGAGAATGGCACAACTTTTCTATCTAATCAGTGGTACAGCTTCCACGACAAGGCATTCTACCTCTTCAGGGAATAGCAATCCACAAGAAGCTCAGGAGAACTGCAAAAGTAAATGAAGACCCAACACAGGAATAATATGTCTAGTTTAGCAGATATGTATTGTCACCTTTTACAGCACCTAGTTAAAAGCAGAAGCTGGAGAATCAATATCCTCCCCATCCTTCTAAATAGGGACATCCCTGTTAAAGCGCAGGATTAAGGTGGCTGGCTGCCAGCTGTGCTTATTGAGGTGGCTCCATCCTTTATAGCATTTGACCACACGAATGAAAGAGATCCCATTCCATTGTAGCTCATTTCCTACAGGGAAGGTAACACCACGGGGACCAGTGATATGCTGCCTTGGCAGGCATTGCTTCTAATGGTGACAGCTCCCAGTTGTTGAGAGAACAGCCTGCAGTTAAAATACCAACAAAAACTCTCTGTTTTCTCTTTTCTTGGCTACAATTAAATATAAAGTCTGTAAAACAGTAAAAGATAAAAAGAGGGCTTTTAATTGACAGAAGCAACTAGTATTTCTAGAATCATCTTAAATTTTTCCTTTTCAACTATCTACTGCTGTTTCATAACTGTGGGCGATTTTAATCTATGTTAGCAGGGGACTTTGGCAATGTCGGGAGACATTTCTGATTGTCACAACTGGAAGGGGGAGTGTGTTACGGCATGTAGTGTGTAGAGGCGAGGAAGCCAGTACACATCCGACGTTGCATATGACGGCACCCACAGAAGTAATGAACCCATCCAATATGTCAGTAGTGCTATTGAGAAACCCTGATGTAAGGGCTTCTCATAGCCTGAAAATTAATCCCTAAGCAGTCCTCTACCCACTTACCAACTATTGGAGACTACTCACCCCAAGAAAAAGTTGTCAGGTAAATTGACTTAGTGCTTGGTGAATGCTCACTTCACTTCTGTGTCCATGTTCCCTGCAAAATAAGAGACTGTTTTGTACAATGTCCAAACAGAAATGGTGGAATCCTAAAAAAATTACAGAACAACTTTTGTTCGCTGAAGAGTATGGTCACAGAGTAACTTATTTAAATCCTACTCCACAGATTTACTTTTGGACAAGACCAAAGATACAGGTGAAGATAAGAACAATTCTTCATTGTAAGGAAGCCTGTAAATTGCCAGACAGAGATGTATTTATTGTATGTGTGTTTAAAAATTAGATTATTGTCATTATTATTTTTGATACCTTAAATTAATGAAAATACAAAAGCAATTAATATTTTTCCTCAATGATTCTGGATAATTTACAGCCAATTACTTCTAAATCTATTATCTCTTTCTTCAGCTCTGGATGCACCTCTCCTACTGCACACTTGTATTTGGGTGTCCCACAGTCAAACTTCAACATGCCTGAGATTGCATATTCCCCTGCTAAATTCTCTCCCTTTATCCTCTATTTTATCCTAAAAATCTGACTGTTGTCCTTGATTTTTCCTTCTCTCTTACTCAACAAGCATTATCAAAACTGCTCTCTCACCTGTGTCCTTGTCTCTGATGGTTCACACAATCCTAACAGTTTTGGTCACTTTGGTCTTTCGCCACCACACCTGTTCTCTCTGCCTCCAGTCTAGTTCACTTCTTATACTGTGTCCTGAGTAATTGTTTCACGACTCACATGTAGAAGGTTACTCCTGACTGAAAACACTGGAAGAGTTCTTCTTTCATTAAAATGATGTATTGAATAAAGTTCAAATTCCTGAAGTGACTGTCAAGTGGTGTTGCCTCCCGCCTCCTTCGCTCTCCAGCCTTCTGAAGTCTTTTCAGTTCCTGAGATGCTCAGTACTCTCTCTTGCCTCCTAGTTGTTAATGTGTTTCTTTGCTAAGTTTCAAGAGTGCACTTTGCCCCCAAATCTCTCTTCTCACCACATAGACAAAAAATGGGTAGTTCTCTACTTGCTAATAATTACCAGCTTCCTTAGAAGTGTCCATAATCCCACTGTAAAAGGCAACTGTAAATGTAAAATCACAAAGGGATGCAAACATGCATTCATAAAAGTTGCAAAAAATTATAGAATCAAATAATCCTAAATGTTGGTGAGGCTGGAAATCCAGGCAAGGTATCATATATTGCTCATGGGAATATAAGTAGGCTCAACTATTTATCTTCCCCTTGGTAGAATAATGTGGCATTATTTAGTGACACACACTATAAAGACTAAGCTCTAGTAATTAATTCTCTAGGTACATATTCTAAAGACATTCTTATAGGTTCTAGAAGATACAGAAAAACTGTTCACTCTACCATCGTGTGTAAAACAGCTGTTTCTTTATGCAATGCAATGCAATTTACTTCACCAAGAGAAATAAATGAACTTTCAGAATTTAAAGTGGATTTTTAATATTAAAAAATTAAACATGGATAAAGTTTCAAAAATAAATTATTAAACAAAACTAAATTCACATAATATTAACTACAGTGAATCAAAATTACACAAAACTGCACAGTATACTTAATACGATGGTACATATCTGCTATTTAGGAATTACTCATTATTTAGGAATGTTTGTTGCATACCTATTGTTTAGGTAAGTTAACATATGGAGTGAAATTATAACTAAAAGCAAGAGAGTTATTAACGCACAAACCCGGTTGATTACCTTAGAGTGGAAAGAGCATGATGTGATTAGGGAAAATCATACTCAGGGCTAGAAAGCCTCTGGAATGTTCTGTATCTTATCATGTGCTACACATATGGGGCATTTGTTGTATTCTTATTTAAAGTAACACATATAATATTATGCATGCGCTTTTATATATGATGTATTTCCTAATAAAATTGTAAACGGAAAGGCAAAAAGTATTTAAAACATGCCAAGAATAAAATAAAGCTTTATAGACTATGTGCTAATTCAAAGACGACTTTTCTGGGTCCACTCTTTGGGTCGATGTAGTTAAGACAGGGAAAGCTGAACGCTACTGAAAATTATTTTTCTTCCAACTGCTCTATTAATAAGAATGAGCCTCATAGAGATGCTAAAGAAAAAACATGGTGCTGTGAAGGAACCGAATTCATAATAGGTCAAGATTTCTGCAGAAATCACCTCAGTATTTTTTAATCAATTCAAAGCCAATATTCATAAAAATGTTAGATATCAAAAAACTGAAAAAAATCTCACCAAGATAAGTCATTTTCTTGTTCATGCTTTTATTGTAATATTTACATAAATTGAACATTAAAATGCAAGATCATGCTCAGTTTGTCTCATGGACCATTCACTGAGAATAGGAAAACTTCCATTATCATAATATAGTCCAAAAACTGTGTGATGAATAAATGCATACATTTTTTAAAAATGTGAGAGTGACCTTTAAAAAATAAGAGAGAATGAAAGAAGTATAAGAAAACTGGAACAAGTGAATGTATTTTTTATTTTTTTCAAATTGGGGAAAACTCATTTCTGAAGCTAAGATTCAAGAAAGTTGACATTACTTCCCAATGAAATATAAATACATTTTCAAAATATATCATGTGTAAATATTTCAAAAAGAATATTATGATCCTCAGAAGTCAACATTTATTACATTAAAGGAAAATACATAAAATATATAAAAGCTATATATTTGCATTTTATGACACTGGCTTTGACAGCATGTAACTTTAGTAATGGCAATGACAACAGTTAAAATTTTTCCAAAATTTTCATGTCCCAGGCATTGAGCTAAGTGATCTACAAATTTCATCTGATTTGTGAATAGCTACTGTTATTATTGCTCTTTTAAAGATGAGTAAATTTAGTGAGGCTAATTGTTGCGCATATAAGTACACAGCTAATAAGTGGTAGAACAAGAATCCAGGCAGCAGACTCTAGCAGAGCACCTGCTCTGAACCGATACATACACATTCACTAGATCTCAAAGTACTAGAATAATCAGCCCAAGTGAAATAAATGCAAAGTAATAGGGACAAGTAAAAGCATTCCACATATAGAATTAAGAAAATAAGTGCCTCATTACAGAATGAGAAAACTCATTCTCTACCAAAATCTTCTGTTACATGTTCAAAAAGAGAAGTGTGACATAGCTGTCAAAAAGGTGAAAATGATTGTTGGCTAAATTAATTTGAAAAGGGAATTGTTTCCTGAAATATAAAGGTAACTTGGCATGATATTCCGGACATGGGTAAAGCACACCTGAAATATTGTGTTCAGTTTTAGATGATTTTAAGAAGGGCTTAATACATGGTTAGAGAGATAGACATCAACATGTCTGAATGGCATATTGTAGAGGGATGGTTGAAAAAATTCAAAGAATGCCATTGTAAGAGAGTTTTGACAGGACACAGCAATTTTTACAGATAGCAGAAAGCCACATAAAAAAAGAATTAGACATTTCATGTAATTCTTTGTACAGAACTGTACCCAGAGTTTAGAAATTACAGTAAATTGAATTTACTGTCAATATGCTGAAGAAGAGTCCATTAGGACATCTCCAAATGTCTAAGGAGATATTCACTTCAAGACTGAAAGCTGAAGCTGGATTAACATCTCTCAGAACCATTACACTGGTCATTTCTGCAATGAGTCGGAGATTGAACTCCATGCACTGCAAAGTGACTTAAGTTTTTCAGATCAAATCTTATATCTGCATTTTAATGAGAGAGAGAGAGAGAGAGAGAGAGAGAGAGAGAGAGAGAGAGGAAAAGATCACCATCTTTTCCCTTGATTTTATTTTGCATTAGCTAAATAATAGTATATCAATTTAAAATGACTTATCACCCTTTCTGATCCCCAAACTTTCTTCCATACAGTACACGTCACATAGAATATAAGCATAACAGCCTGAATTTTGTTTTTAAGTGATAAATAATTTTAAAGGAATATAACATATTTATACATATTCCCTACAAACAAGACCACTTTTATAGGCTAAGCACTAGGTGCCTAAAATTGTTTATAAACCTTTATTTAGCAATTAGGAGCTAGTGGGGATTATTAATTTTGCTTTTGAGTTTTACATAAAGCATTACTAATTTTACCAATTAGCAGGAAAGAAACTCTAATTGGAGGTCTGGGAGGTATTGCATGGATAAGAAGAGAGAATATGGGTTTCATATTTTCTGCATGTTCTTTCACCAGACTGAGCAATGTGTCTCCTTGTGGGAGATGCTTATCCTCAGAAATTCTCTGTTTCAATTCATCACTAAAACAAAGATGATATGCTTATCTCTTCCAAAGTCTAAATTTCTCAGTGCTGTCTTTCCGTTTAACTATCTTCCTATGAAATTAACAACTAGTAGATTGGGTGTGGGTAGAAAAAATTCATTAGATTAGGAATCCAAAGGACTGCCTTTCTGATCCAGCCTTCACCATAACCTAGGTGTGTGATTTCTGGGCATTATAGATAACTTTTTGGCATTTTTGAATTGACTAACAGAAATTATACAGCTCCCCAATTTAGCGCACAAGGACATAGAGCAACTCAAATTTATTCTGTTGCATAGTTGATATTTGATTTTCATTGAGCTAATTCTTGGGGGAAGAAGGAAATAAAACAAAGGTAGCATCTTAGAAAACTTCACCGATTTGGAACTCAAACCGGAGAACACTTTACAACTGTGAAGTATAAACCACTCAGTCGTGGATCCTCATATGTCTTCATTACACAGCACAGTGCTTGGAATGTGGAAAGTACTTGATAATTCTGAGCTCCTGACATAAATCATCTCAAATAATTCCTGCTTAACCCTGACATCATTATTATCATTTCTATTTTACACATGATAAAAATAAGGCTGAGAGAGGTAAAATTGATAGAGCTGAGACTAAAACTCAGATTATTTGCTTAATATTTGTGATGAACTGTGTTACTAAGGTATTGCAGAGGCTATATATATATAGCAAAACTTTGAGCCAGGTCCATAAGGAGTAAAAGCATTAATGGAAGAATGAATGGATAACTACATAGTGAATAAATGTAAAACAATAAATATAGTAGAAAGGAGTCCATGTAATTTCATTCAGATTTTAACTGCGAATATTTCAGGGATTATTTTATATCTCCATTCTGATTTCCTTTTAGCTTCACATTCAGTAAGAAACTACAATTTACTTGTTTCCTCTTCCCAGTTCAAGGCTAGTCCAATCTGAAAAGTTAATCTGCATTAAACATAACGAAGCATCCTGATGGAGAGAGAGCATTTCCTCCTTTGGGAAATTTCAAGGTTTCCCGGGTCGGCTATATTACAGCTGTTTCCTGCTAACCCAGTCTCCCTCTTCAGTTCATGGTTCCTTGAGATTTTTTCAAAATACTGATCTCTTAATCTGTGAAATATAAGTGTCTTCAAGGGGGAACTATATTTCCCAGTTTCTGATTTACAGCCACCTATGTCCAGCAAAGCATGCACATTTTACTGTGGATTCAATACCTTAATTCTGACCTCAGCACCCTTGGCTCTGTCCTCTCTTGAATATCACCCTCTTGATTTGTCTTGTCTTAGCACCTCTAGTTTGAGAGACACTTATTGTCCCACATGGGCATGATTCATGGATTTTTCTCCTTTCCAGGATGTAAACAAAACTGAGTTGTTTTAATCATAGTTGGCCATTTTCTATAGAAAATAAGCTTTTAAGCATTGATGAGTGCCAGATGCCAAAAAGTGAGAAAAATCTAGTCTTCTTTGAAATGCTAGTACCAAAAAGAAGTATCACAGTAGTTACCACTAGGGCAATCAAAACTGAAACCATGCTTACGTGCCACTTGCTTTCCTGCAGACAGATGACTTCTACTGAACCGCCTTGAGATAACTGCAGTAGAAGACAGCCTTTGAAACAAATCTAACTTCTGTTGGGTTTCTATATTTTGCATGGATCCCATAATAGACACAGGATTTTGAGGTAAATATGACACTCACTATTCCATGCTGTATATTAAAGGTACTTGAATTGCATATCGAGAGCAGCTCATTCCTACGGGTTCATGACTTATAGTTTAATAAAAGGAATAATACACCTGCAAATTGTCTACTCTGTTTCAAAGAAGCAATCATATTCATATGCCCTTTTAACAATGATTTGAAGGGTAATCATAATGAGGCTACTTCTTTAGAAATTGAGGGAGATGCTCTATGCCCCTAAAGATGCTGACAATACACAGGAGAAAAAAGACATTCTCTTTTTAGTTTTATACTACACTGTCACAAGACAATGCTTGTGTCCATTTAAGGTTTAAAGGTAGAAACTAATGTCAAGAGAAATTTTAGTACTGCATTTGACTCAGAAATATGAACAATTTATGCAAGCATAAAAATGATGAATTTGGTTCTCTATTTTGATCATGAGAACAGATTGAAAGGAATTAAGTGAGGAGCTAGGGTTTGTATTGGATGCCATTACCTTTGAAATTTCACAGTAGAGAAGGTAGCTAGAAACTATAATTAGAACTTTTGCCATAAACTCAAAGGACTTTAAAATTTACAAATGATAAAGTAAACCAATAATGAATAACAATTAAAGTAGTAGAGTTTAAATCCTTAAAATATTCTTAGTCTCTGAATTAACTTTATGTTGTATTCTGTCATAACAACATATTTAGTATTTAATTGTGTAATAGAATCGAGATTATGGCAATAGTGTGAATTACTCATGTATGAAGTTTTTAAAAATGTGTACTAAAAAGGCTTATTTAATAGAGATAAATATAACTGCGTTTTTAAGGGGAAAAGATACATTGAGAGATTTACTCTAGATATTAGAATTCGGGGAAGTATTTACTCTTTGAATTCACCAATTGAATTATCCTCCAGATATTACAAAGCATATTTCTGTTGATTCTACATCAGGATAAATTTATTTTAAATTTCTTCTTTATGAATCACTTATAAACATATACAACACCATCATCCAAATAGAATGTTTCTGTTTAATATGATATACGGTAAATTTAAAACTGTACATACATTTTGGGGCTTTTGTTATTGCCATGTCAGAGCTTTTATTAAACTCTTAAGCAAACTTTCAGCATGACATACTATCCTTAGTCTTAGGAGGTTGATCCTCCTGTTTCTTGCATTTTTTAAAAAGTGTGAGTTCGTCATGGAGTCTGTAAGATCCAAAATGTACAGAGATGGAAAAGCCCAGTTCTATGACCAACCAGAGTTTTGGTATTAGCAAACTCTTTTTCTTTCTAAGTATATGAACACACACCCTCTCTTTTTCTCTCTAACACTTATATAATGCATACGCATATGTGTACATATAAATAAAATATGTATGTGTGTATATATCTATGCATAATATTTAAAATGTTTTTATATTAAGAAATTTATTCATCTATGCAATAATTAAGGATTAGTGGTATGTGTCTGATATTTATGGTAATTAACCTTATATTTACTTTGCCAAATAATGATAATAATTTCCCAAATCTTGTATTTAATTATGCAATTATCATGCTCCTTGGAGCTGCCCCCACAGGAAGTGATGACTAGGTTTTCGGTTTTCTTGCTCCTGTAAAGGGGATGGGATGGTGTTGGAAGGGAAGAAGATACAAAGAACTTCCAAAAGCTTCTTCCAAAATATGGTAACGAATTGACACTTGCTCTTCTACACAGAAATTATTGGAGGAAAAAAATAATAAAACCCCCAGGAAGCTCTAGTCATATCCGCCATCATTCCAACATGAATATGTTATATAATATTGAATATAATTAATACTAAAATCACAATCAGTTAACCAATAAATAAGTGCAAATGACAGATATTGGAGTCATCCACTCTTTGATAATAAATGAATAAGGAAGAAAGAGAGTAAGTGGGTGAAGTGGAAAGAAAGGATCCTTTGGTGCGTGAAGAAAAAAGAGGTGGGAAATGGAGCACTTGCCTGTTTTCACAGTTTTGACATGGCCAGCCATGCTTCTCTTCAAACTATTATTCATAAATTCAAGCTATCCTCATAAATGCTCATACTTTAGTATTAAAGTCATGGGCATGCCTTGCCGACATTTTACATTTGATTAACCTAAAATGGGTAATTTGTGGATTGAGTACCCCATTTTCATATTTGCTTTAATGCCCTATGGCTGAAACCCCAAGTCTTTAAGTGGACATTGAAAAATGGTGTAACAACACATGGCTGTGCTGCACAAAGACACTGACTGTGTGCTTGTGTGAGCAGGGGCGGGAGACAGAGAGAGAAGAATGGAGAGATAAAGCCACTGTTCATTGCCCCCACAGCAAGGGAAGGCATTGAATGTTATCCAGTCTGTCCTTTATTCATTAGCAAAATTATGATGAAACTGACACAGAGTTTAAACATATCACTTTACCCTGGGATACACAGTCTTGGTTACATAACCTTAGAAAAGACTAAGTTTAACACAAAGAGAAAAGACAGAGTCCCGAGAGTGATAGACACTCAGGAACCCTGAGACCAGGTTAAGGCTGAAGGAGTAAAATCTAGGTCAAGATCCACAGCATTGTGTAACATCATCCCTGGAAGAGAGAGGCTGGGGATCAGTACCCACAAAGCTGATGTCTTTGTGTAGGAGCAAACAATTATGAGAGTCTGGGAATTAACACAAAAGTCAAAATTCAAGTTGTTAAGCAAGTGAAGTCAAAGCATGAGTGATTAACGACTTCATGCTCATCTCTTAGTGAGGATGCTGTTTCAACAGCATAGACTTCCTGCCAGAATGACAGACATCAGAATTTTTAAAATTATAGGAAGATTTATATGACTTGGAAAGTAGACAGCTGCAGAGAGACACCTACAATCTTTAAATTCTTATGCCAATATTATTAATAATGGGTGTTATGTATTTTCAGAAAATAATTTGGGGTCTGAGAAAATTTAATCAGCCTAAACAGTTCATTTGTTCATAGTTAAATGATTTAGAACTGAGGCCTAAACTAACAACAAAATGTCCCATGACAAATTAAAAGTAGTACAATAAAGAAAGCACACTTGTAATTTCTGTACAAGAGAAATGAGCAAAAGAAAAACTACAACCTCAACCATGTGACAGTATTTGGTATTGCATCATCGAAATTAGGAAAATAATTTGGGAGTATCTTCTATTTAGGGCAATGTCTTCTACTTTACATGTATTATTCTTTTACCAGAGTGTGTACAGCAGTTCTCTGTATTTCTTTAGATATCTTGGTATAGTTTCTACCTAGGACAATTTTGTCCTTGAAGGCTATAACATATCTAGATTAGGATAATTTGAGAATATAAATCCAAGCCAAAGTTAAACATAATGTCTTTGAAGAACTTGAGTTCATGGGATTTTTTTCTATAAAATGATTTCACCCAAAGATTTAGCAGTATTTCTTTGGTTAAGAGAGCAGGGAATAATACAGTGGTATTAATTAAGGCCTTGTGTGTGCGTGTGTGCATGTGTGTTAACTAATGGAATAGCTAAAAATTCATAAAATATAGACCAATAAAAACACTGTCAGTAACTGAAGATTTATAATGAAGTTATACCATATGAAATAGAAGTTATTGTAATCTAAATTTTACAAATATGCTAACTGAGCCTTTGTCTGCTTAGTTAACTAGACCAATATCAAACAATTAGTAAATCATAGAGTTAAGATCTGCTGTTAGAGAGCCCAGACTTCCCGCCATTTTTTACCTACCTTCTAAATTATTGCCTAGGTGTAAAACACAGCAGACACTAGAGAAACAAAAGTACTGGCTGACAATGATTGTCACCTTGATGAAGATGTTTAATATCTCTGATCACTGCTGTAAAATAAAGGAGTTAGAGCTAGATAATTAGTAAGGTCAATGGCAGAGCACAGAGGAGTAAAAATTCTGTTAGTGAGAGATAACCATTAACTTAAGCTGTTTTTGCTCTAAGATGTCTTACGTGAATTTCTGTTCAATGACAAGAATAGAAACCACATGAGAAGTTTAGTGCAATAGATAAATTCTAACGTCATTGGGGAGAATACCTAGCTGTTATTGTTTGGAAGTTTTGTGTGTATCCTCAAAAAAAAAAGAAAACATTTACCATATAAATTTAAGATAACTATTATTCAATATTATAGGTTAAGAACTGATTCCAGATATTAACGCTCATCTATAATGGCAAAACATAAAAGCAAATTTAAGATAAGAGAAAAAAAGCAAGAAACTACAAGTTTAGATGCCACCTTTCCTTTTTAATGTCACAAATTTGATTTGTTTTTTTGACAAATGCATGTGAAATCAATGGAATTTATTTAAGAAGCAAATTGAATCAGAACTACTTAGTTTTCGAGTTCATAATCCAGTTACAGCGAAATATCATTGCCTAGGGATATAGTAACAAAAACCACTTTATGGGCACAGATTATTCAAATATTCTGGCTGGAATTTTTTTCTGGGCATATGGATTCTCGAGGTTTTTCTTCTATTATCTCAGTCCTCTCTGGAGAGGTTCATATGAAGAGCCTTAGTTTAATATTCTTTTAACAATATCTTGAGCTATTTGAATAATGGGTGCTATATAAATCTAATAAACAAATGGTAAATGTTAAATAATATTAAATGGGAGCATATTAAAATGGAGTTTCATTATGCTGTGTTTGGCTTTGGCAGTGCTCATAAACCATAGTATGTTTAGATTAAATTCATTTCAATATAACACCAGCTTACCATATGTTTTGGAAATGATTAAACAAATTCAAACTTGCCTTAGAATGATCACACTTTTCCTAAACGTTTCAGTCTTAACCTGCAGCTGAAAAAGTGTCAGTTTTAATAATCCAAAATATTCTTCAATAAAAGTTGAAGATCATTTGCAATGTCTATATATAAATATTAAGTCATTGGGATACCCACGATGAAATTTAGATTTCCCAAGTGTGAAATATACTCAAGCATATCTGCACACTAAGTTTATAAGCATCAAAGAAATATGAATGACAATGTAAAATGGCACAGTCCTTTGTTTTAATAAAGAAATTACCACTAATGTCTCTGTATTTGGGAGACTCCATAACATTCAAGCATTGAGCACAAATGAAATTCATTTAATTCAAAAACGAATACATTCAAATACAAATTGGCTATCTCTAGAAGGATAGTCTATCACTGAAATGAAAGAACTCATTACCTCTTTTATTCCTCTTTACTCTGCACTTTTTTGTTTTCCAGACACACAAAAAATTAATTATTCATGTTTCAACTCTAGATATATATGATTGCACCATCACAGACTAAAAGCAATGATAGGGAACCTAATTATCCTTGCATTCAGTGTTGCAACTTTATAGTTGTTAGGACTGTGGAAAAGAGTGCCTCCGTTACTTAGTCTCTTGATGGCAGACTGGTCACCAAGCCTCACATCCTAGAAACCATGCTCACTGAGCTTGCAAAAGAGAGAATCCTGAACTTCACCCACTCCCTTAGTCCTATGAGACCATATGGAATGAAATGAGGGTGGTAAAAGTAAGGATAAGTTTAAAACAGGTTATGCAAGAGTAGAAATCTTGTGTGTAGTTAGGATGCCTGTCTCTTAGGAAACAGGTAGGGGACGAAATGCTCATTTTTTCACGGATGGTAATTAAGCAATGAAAAAGCACGACTTATGAAGCTGGTGGGGTCAGATGAAAGAAGGTAAACTGTCACATCTATATGGAAAATTTGTGACTCAGTGGACTGCTTTTGAATAGGTGTGCTGATTAAACGTGACACACACACACTAAAGTCAACAAACATATATGAGGGGTCTTCAAAAACTTCATGGAAAGATTTGTATTATCTATTAATTCTATTTTCCATGAACTTTTTGAAGTTACTTCTTATATCTAGCACCAAGGAAAAAGGTTGTAATTTTTACCTCCTGGAACTGAAGAATTGGAGCTTTTCATGGTGGTTGACAGGTAATCTATAGTTTGTCCAAAGACTGTGTGTGTGTGCAGTGTAATAGGGAAGTTTATGCAATAGTGTTAGGTGAAGGGTGAAAGCCAACTTTAACCCAAAACCATGAAATTACACCCAAATCTAAGGTATTGATAAAAGAGTACCAAACACAAGAAATATTATAGTTTCAGCTACACTTGGCTAAATTAAAAGCAACAACTTCCAGGGCTCTAACACCCTAGAAAGCATACTAACCTCTTTGAATTACCTGATACTGTCCTGCTTTGGCCATGGTGATTCAATAACTTCCCTTTTTTGCCTACCAGTGCCATGGGAACTTGCAAATCAAGCCACAACACTTTTGAGTATTTTCTGCCTTCTTGGTCAGTCTCTTTTATATTAGGGAAGAATCGATACTAGATGGTGGGAATGGAAATAAATCTATGAAATAAGTCTACACTTAAGAAAATTGAAACTTACTTGAGAGAAATGAGAGTAATATATGCATGTATACATATAAACACACACACACACACACACACACACACACTCCCCAGAAACTCAATATGAAAATATTTCTATCCCTATTCTGACCACCTAGATGAGTGTCTGCCAGTTAATATGTTGTTCATAAATATTTTAGATAAATGAATAATGGAAGTAAAGGTTTAGATCGTAATTGCCCTTGGAGATCAGAAAAGACATCAGTTAATGTGCTCTAAAGTAGATAGATCTTCACAGCAAAGGCCAGTTTGACACATGGTTACAATTTGTATAATGTATCTGAAGGGTATTGCATGATACAAGCAAAGATGGAGAAAATGCAATAAGCATGATATGTGTGAAGGGAAAGGAAGGGAAGGCCCTGCTTGGAAGAGTGATTTTAGATGGTGGTTTATACCCATATAGGGCCATATGAGGTAGAGGCAAGATATAGTTTGACTTTCTGAAAAGACCAATTGTTCTGGTGCAGTCAAATGGACTTTTCATTATAGCAGGGGTTAAGTGGCATACAGAAAATACAGAATTTGGTGCTTGGGATTTTTTTTATAATACATATTTTTAAAATTTTTATTGCTGTTATGAAGAACAAAGCAAATCTTTAGAATTAGGTGTGCCTTCATCTTATCAAATATTTCCAAACCACTTGTTTACAGAGTATACTAGACATTTTTGGTATCCTACCCAGAAATTTTTTTTCTTAAACGTTTTCTAATTTTATTCAAGCATACAATTCCCTCCCCCTACACACACACACACACACACACACACACACACTCACAGAGAGAGAGAGAGAGAGAGAGAGAGAGAGACCGAGACCATGTGCTCTGGGGACATTGACCTTGACTTCTGCAAAGACCTGAATAACTTCAAAGTACTTCATTCACCAACACCCCTACTCCCGACCTTATATATGCCATAATCTTTATTTTTTTTCAAGAACTAAGGTTTAAGATAACCACCTCCTGATTTTCTTTTTTTGTTTTTTACTTGATTGCAGAGATTGGTTCAAAAATAGTAATGTGACTGCTATGGTCTTGACTGCATCCTCCCAAAATTCATATGGTGAAACATAATCACCAATGATATAAAATTAGGAGGTGGGGGCTTTAAGAAGTGATTAAATCATGAAGATAGAGCCCTCATGAATGAGATTAGTCCCCTTTTAAATTAAGCCCAAGGGAGCTTGTTCACCCCCTTTACCATGTGAGGACACGGAGAGAAGGTGCTATCTATGAACCAGGAAAGGGGCCCTCAGCAGACACTAAATTTGCTAGTGCCTTGATTTTGAATTTCCTAGCCTCCAGAACTATGAGAAATACATTTCTGTTCTTTATACACCACCCACTTTATGGTATTTTGTTTTGTCTAAACAGACTAAGACAGTGTCCAAATCCAGGCAACAAAGGAGGGTAAATTTTTGTTGAAGAACTTTGGCATCTCCTTGCCCATTAAGAGAAAAGTGTCAAAAAAAAAAAAAAAAAAAAAAGAAAAAGAAAGAAAGAAAAGAAAAGAAAAGAAAAAGAAAAGCTCTCTCTTTCCTCAAATGTCTGAGAAGTCTGAAACTGCCGATGCCTCCATTTTGCAATCACTTATAAGCAGACCAAAGGCCAAGAGCTTAAGCCAAATGTCAGGCTTGGGCCACCCTGTGAACTTCCAATATATATACATTGCTAAAATAAAACAAACAAAAAAACCTCTCTCAATTAAAATATAGAACTTAGAAAACAATCCAGTGAGAGGACTAAGTATAAATTATGGTTTTGTTCATACGTTATTCTATGCCAGTCTTTCATAAAACATTTATGTGCAGATTTTTTTATAGTATGGATTGACCTTTTAGTATTCTAAAATCTTTTTATAATATGACACAATTTCTTGTTAGCATAAGACAAACTTAATTAACTCTGAGCATTCCTGTTACTTTAGATAAATCCAATAGCATGTCCTTAGAGTAAAGTAATTGGCTTCTCAGTATAATGCATATTATACTAATTATAATATATCATCTAAACATGACAGAATGCATTTGCCTTAAATTAAATTCATTTGAATTTAGGGAGAGTAGGGTGATACCTCCAAATTTATATTCTCTTTTAAATTATACTTTGCTTCTACCCAACTGTAGTTATTTATCTAGTCAAATGAGTATATTTTCCTAAGGTAATCAATGTGTCAAGGAGAACCACAGTATCTGTACAGTCTAAGAAGGATCTTAGCATCAAATTTGATTTAAACATATTTCAAACCCTGAGAAAAATAAATTGCTAGCTGGATTCCATTTTGAAAAATAGTTTTTCATAAGTTTATTGAAACATTTGAAGGACGTTTATGGATTTTTAGCTTTATGATAAGTAAGCTGCACACTTGGCTTGAATAATGAAAACCACTCCAAGGGGAAGCAGAAGTGAGTATATATGACGTCATTTGAAAATGCAGTGCTCAATCCTCCTGTTTGTAGTTGTTTGAGGGCTGCCTTTGTGCTATGGGGAATAATTTCATTTACTTAAAGTGTTGTAAGATTGATTTGCTCTCGTAACTTTCCCATATCATCTCTCTGCCTTAAAAAAGCAAAGTTTATGTTTGATGATGTTATGGTCAGACCAATCATGTTTTGCTGTATTATTTTCATCACCCAAAACTTGCACAATTATGCCAGTGATAAGATGGACTCAAACTTGAGGTTGTTCAAGGAATTGAAATCAGACTACTCTTCCCAGAAGAGTTTAACTTGAAAGAAAATGGAATTACTTGCCGAAAACCCAGAGCTACTTATTTTGAGAACTGTAACGTAGATCCTGAAGTTCCAAACATTAGACCAGCACAATTCATCCCTGCTTTTCCAAGCATCCAAATATATGATAGGGCAAAGAGGCACTGATTCTAAAATCATTAGTATTTTAATAAAAATTTTATAGTGCAGTACTGTTATTAATAAATATAAAGATGCTATCTATATTTTCTCATTGAGTCTTTATTAACTAGCACTTGAAATTAACACTGTGCCAGCTTTACAAATAATGAAACCTATACTCATGGAAATTTGACATCAAACACGGCACACATCAATAAGCATAAGAAATTTGACTTGATTTCTAAAATTACTAAATCCATGACCTTTTAGTTAAACTTGTTCAGTAGATATATTATTCCATAAGTTTGGAGAAACAAATTGTGTCCCCCAATATAAGCTATATATATTCTTTACCCTGCTTGAGGACCCACGTCCTCAACCACTGAAAACTTGTCTTAATCGAGAACTCCTTCCTTTTAATGTTCCTTAGTAAATTTTTTTCTCTTTTGTAAATTCAAGTGCCTAGATGTTGCAATTTCTTTTGGGATGCAGTTCAAGTCCATATATATCTCATTCTCTGAGCATTGCAGCTATATTTGTTATGTGACCCTAAAGATCTTCATCTGCAATTGAGTGGATAAGAGGAGGATGACTGACCATAACTGGGCCACTTTTATTATCTGCAGAAAAAACTGGAAATTTGGACACAGAATTTTCTCATTAGTATCTGTTAGGAGGTTAAACTAGGAAGTCACAGAATGTCAAATGGCTACGTTCACAGCAAAATAGAGAAAGCTATTCTTCAGAGAGAAAGAGGACAAAAAAAAAAGGCTATCTGGATGACTAAAAGCAGAGGAAAGAAATAAGAGTTTTTAATGACCTCCTAGTTTGTAGGTTCAGTCCATTATAAGGTTCCACTGCACCTGCATTCCTCTCCTCTATGAGAAATCTCCAAATATACCCAATAAACTGCGTCTATTTAAGTAATTTGAATATAATTTTTTGCAATAAAAAATAAATCACATCTTTTGGGAACCTCACAAACAGAAACCATTGTGCTTTCTTTTGGAGCACTAAAGTTGATGTAGCATTGGTAAAGAGGTGCAATAATTAAAACCAAAGAAAAATAATAAGGCCAAAGAAAGAATTCCAGGGGAAGGTATTTTTGTTTACTCTCAGAAACTATCATTTTTATTTAAAGAATGTTACTTATACTTTGAGCTGACATTGGGACAAACTTTGATATACTCAAACATTAATTTATTTAACTATTAATTTCACACCTATGTGTTCCAGTGTGATCATTAAATTTTTTATAGGAAGAAATGCTTATTGTGATCTAAGCATCATGGAAAGGCATTCACTATATAGAAATGAGAAAAACATACCAAAATCTCACCTGTCGTTTTTGACAAGCTGGTCCTAATGTTTGTAAAGAAATGAAAGGACCTGAATTAGCCAAAGTAATCTTGAAAAACAAGAGCAAAGTTGGAGCACACACTCTACCCAATTTCAAAGCTTACTATCAAGTTATAATAAATAAAAGCATGGTACAGGGTGGAAGAATAGGTATATACATCAATGGAATAGAACCAATAATCTACAAATAAATCCTAACACTTTCAGTTAATTGATTTTGGACAAAGGTGCCAAATGAGTAATGAGTATGAATAGTCTTTTCAACAAATGGTGCAGGAATGACTGAGTAACCACATAAATTTAAATAAAGTTGGACATTTACCTGACACCACATACAATAATTAACTCAAAATGGATTATAGACCTATATGTAAGAACTAAAATTATAAAACTCTTAGACAAAAGCAACACATTGGAACAGATTTTCATGACCTTGGATGAGGCAAAGATTTCTTAGATATTACATCAAAAGCACAAGTGACAAAAAAGAAAAAAATATGCCAGACTTCATCAAAATTAAACCCTTTTGTGCTTCAAAACACAACACCAAGAAAGTGAAAATACAACCTGAGAACAGGAGAAAATATTTGCAAATCACATATGTGATAAGGGACTTGTATCCAGAATATGAAAAAAAAAAAAAAAAACCTTACAAGTAAATAATAAAAAAAATAAATAATTAAAAACTAGCAAAGGATTTGAACAGTCATCTCTTCAAAGGAGATACAGAAGTGGCCCATAAGAACACAAAAACATGCTCAACATCATTGCCACTGTGGAAATTCAAGTCAAAAGCATTTCACGCTTACTAGAATTTCTAAAATAAAAGAACAAAGACAATAGCAAGTATAGGAAGAATGTGGAGAAATTTGAACCTTTATACATTGATGACGGGATTTACAAAAGGTGCAGAAACACTGGAAAACAATTTGCCAATTCCTCAAAATTTTAAATATAATTTTTATATGACACTGCAATTCCATGCCTATTTAGATAACCAATAAAAGTGAATCATATTTCCATGCAAAAAAAAAAAGCCGATAAATACTTATATCCTTGTAGCAGCATTATTCATAATAGCTAAAAAGCGAAAACAGTTTAAATATTCATCAATTTTAAATAGATAAAAAAATGTTTATTCCATATGATGGAATATTATTTGGAAATAAAAAAGGAATGACTTACTGATACATGCTATAACATGGATGAATCTTGAAAACATTATGCCAAGTGAAAAAAGCCAGTCACAAGACCACATATTGTATTATCATATCTGTATGAAATGTCCAGAATAGGCAAACCTACTAGGGACAGAAAGTAGATTAGTTTTCTCGAAGTCTTAGGGCAGGGAGGAATGGAGAATGACTGTTAGTGGGGAAAGGCTTTCTTTGGATGGTGAAAAGGTTCTGAAATTAAACATAAAATTGCAGAAGTCTGTGAATATATTTAAAAAGACTGAATTGCACAGTTTAAGATGGTAACTTTTATGTTATATGAATTATATCTCAATAAAGCTATATAAAAATAAAAATAATAATACACCTAGTAAGTTATAGATCTTGACCATCAACCCATAATATCTGGCCTCAAAATTGAGTGCAATAACCAAGTTTTACTTTTTGTACAGAACATTAGTTTTGTAGACATCTTCTGCACCTGTTAATCCTTGCAGTGGCTGCCTAGATAGCCAGGTAGCAAGGCCTATCTTAAGGATGAGGTGCAATGGCTTTAAGAAAGTGACAATTAAAAAGACAGAACTTGTGAGCATGTTTGGAGACAGGACTGAAGACCAATCCCTTGCTTATTAAATCCAGAGCGTTTTCTTTCATCTCATTACTCCATGCTGCTGCTGAGTAAATTGAGTTGTGGATATATTTTTTTGCACTTGTTATTATTTGTATGTTAATAATTTTTATGTCCTGAATTTTTTTTCAATAAATGAGTTATTTCTTTTGCCTTCTAAATTCTGTGCCAATGCTGATGTTGAAATAAAATGTACAGACGTGACTAATCTACTGGCTTGTAAGATTTATCAAAAGTTTATATTCTGATGATGATAGTGATTTAACTTCCTAAGTCAACTTATTTTCAAGTCTCAGTCCTTTAAATAGGAAGGTTCCTAACAATTACACTTATTTAAACATATAGTTAATAAAGAAACTATTGCATAGTGCAGCACACACAAAGTATGTCCCAAGCTAATGTATTAAGCCAATGTGGGAGTGTAGCCATGACTGATATATTTTTCTCAATATTGATTCACAGGGAAACCAATATCTTTTGTCTATAGTTTTTCAATTCATATGGAACCATTCATTATCCCAGCAAACATTCACAGCACAAACAAATCAATAAACTGTGTGCACCAACCAATATATTAAACATATAGTTCAATAAGATTGCGTATGCAACTATTTTTTCACACACGTGGCAATCCAGTTTTGTCAGGTTCTTATAAATATTAATTTTGGCTTTTTCTAAAATGACATTAAATTTGGAGAATTAAAATTACAACTTAGTGTTTTGTCTGTTTATTGTGCCAAATGCATACGTTGGATGTTAGAAGATTTTATTAGCTCCATCAATTTCTCGTAGGTTAGTAGTTGATTTACAAAAATACCAATTGTTAACCCTAAAGTATGGATTACAAATAATATTCAAAGAAAGCCCGCTGTTAGAATGGACCAGAATGGCTATTAGTTTCTGGTTCAGAGAAGAGCAGCTTGTGAAAACAAAGTAATTACTGCTTTATGCCACTAGGTTATTCTTGAGAGGTGATTAATTTCTTTGGATCTTACACAATAATGGAAGCTCACACTTTCACTTTGAATCAGTATGGAGATTTTTCAGATTGTAACTAGCCTTATGTTTGGTTAGAAATGTACATTGTTCATGAGTAGGGCTATATTTTTATGTTACTATCATGTTTTTACTACAGTTTTTAAATTGACTTCATTTGCAAGATGATATTACAACTAGAAGTGTAAGTCATTAGAACTCATGCAGGCTCATGGCTTCAATCGGGACAGCCATCTGTCTTGGTGACTCCATGTAACTCCTCTTCCTAGGAGGAAGGATTCTACCTTGACATTGCACATGATACTTTCTGCTGTCTCCATGTCTAATAAATATACTAGACTGTAGAGGCCACCTTTTTGTACATCTTTTGAAAAGAGCCAACCTGCTATAAAAAGTGACATTAACCTTTAATTTAATTCCTTTCTCTCTCTTAGTCTAGACTGCTGGTTTGCGCACTTGGTATAAAATCATGCAGCGTGTTATTGGAATGCCATCAGCATGAATAATGGATCCTATGCTATAGAGATGAACCTCAGAGAGAAGGGTTACCAATATGGCCTTCATTGCTCACACAGGCATTTTGAATGGAATATTCTGGACACCCAAAGCACTGAGAGGGACTAGACTGAAAGTTTTAAAATGCCACGAATTTTGAACCCTCCAAGGATGGCAAACATATTACAGGAATATATGAATAAAGCCCATGGTTTTTAAAGGTGGACAACAACTTTCCTATTTTTCTGATAGAGAAACTGAAACGAGGGAGGTCGTTGGTAATGTGGGTGTCACATAAAAATGGCAGTTCCCACACTGGTTACTTGAACTAGAAGTGAATTTCAATGTAAGTAATGTTTTTCAGGTGTGTCACATGCACACCTGCTATTTCCTTACAATTTTTTGTGTCCTCCCAGAATTCTGCTATCATATTTGCATGTTGAATTTGTAAAGAAGATACATTTGCCTTTTGAAAAGAAAAAGTCACTTTCTCTTTAAATTAATTAACATGGGTATCAATAAGATTGCTTCATTATTTGACATTGGTGGTTTTATGTAATTCACATGCAAGAGATTAGAAATGTCAAATATACCATAAACTGATGGAGAACACTAGCTACTGTGTGACACTAACTTTTAAATCAGGATGATTTTTTGAGTGGTCAGCGAAGAGTTTACCCGGTTAATGACAGCCTGAGCTTCAATGGCAGAGGAAAGCCTCCTCGACTAACATGAGCTATTTCTGCAGAAGAGGTATGAAATGCACTAACAGAAAGTCGGACAAATCAAAGGAGGCAGAAAGTATCATGTTGTGCTTTTCCAGTCACTCCTGCTCCATCCTCCACTATGCTCTCTTCCCTGGAAGGCTGGCCTGCAGGGATTACATTAAAAGTTCTTATGCCCTTTAACATCTGGTAGGGGTCCTGCCAAGGAGCAGGAGAACAGAGGAAAATAGGAAAATAACATCATAATATTTAGCCCAGCTCCTTCCTTGTGAGGCTACCTCAAGCTGGTCAGTTTCCGCTATGAACAGTGACTACACCTCTTAAATGAGTTGACTATACACTTACCTCCTTTTGGGTTCTGATAGCCTCTCTGTCTTCTCTACCCCTTTAGACCTAGGAGTAGTAACACTTTTGTTATTGTAACCTCTAAATTACTGCACTATTCCTTCTAGTTTCCCTATGCCTTTATAAAATAGCCATTTTGTAAATAAAACTCTTTGTTTTATCCTATTTCTGATAGTCAATAGCCGTATTAGGACCTAACTGATCCCATAGCATAATTTGGGACCAAATAGTAAACTACATTCTTCTACAATTTCTACATAGTGTGAAAAGTGTACTCAGATATCTGAATTCAGTATCCACAGGATACAAATATCCAGAATATCCACTGAAATGCTTCATTCATTCTTCTTTTTGTTTTGTTTTTTTTTGTTGTTGTTGTTTTTTCTTGACCTGCTTTTGGTGCAGTAAAGCCGAAGTCTGTGATTATGCAGAGATGGGAAAATCTATCCACAGGAAGTTTCTGGAATCATCATCTAGTACTATTCTCATGCAGAGATATCCTTTCCAGCTGAGAAAGGTATCAGACACATATCTAAACTAACAGAATTAAGAAGAAGCCTTCTATTCACAGTCCAACAAAATAAATAATCAAGCCCCTAGCAGTTTCAATTATTTTTACCAAATAAACATCAAATATATTTTCACTTGCTTAATATAAAGTTAAAGAACTTTTGACTCATTTCCAGTTTTTTACAAACTTTCATTATTTTTCTCAATAAAATAAATTTACAATAGAATATTGTATAATAGAAATAAGCAAAAGATGGGTATTCAACTATCTCTTGATTTTGCTAATTCCTCACTGGCTGATCTCTCTCATCATCGTTTGTTGATTTCTTTTTTTTATTATTGTTGGGCCGGGGGGGATCAGGAGGACCAGAAAGCTTCAACAAAATGGCAATGGAACCTCCATCTTGTTAACTCCACCAGCCTCCATCTTGTTAACTCCACCCCCCCTTTACCCTCCCCCAAAGGCAGGAACCAGAAACTCAACCCTGCTCAATTTCATACCATATATGGGCAAAAAAAAATACCATATAAATACCTGTTTGTATCCACCCTGGGCGCGACTTCCCCAGCCTCACTCCCTTGCGAGCCTCGGAACCTCACCAAGAGCGCTTCCATTAAAGCTTGCCTTGAACCCATTGCCTGGATCCTTTTGTTACTTACCACTGCCGATTTGAACTGGACAATTACTGACCTCTTAACATTGGAGTAAACCTTCTTTTATTCATCTACAGACACTCCCTTAGTTTTCTGACCCAGTCTTATTACTATAAATACCTTTTATACGCTAATGATTCCAAAATTTATCTCCAGTGTGAACCATTTCTTGAACTTCTGGCTCAAATATCAAACTACCTACTCAACAGCTCCATTTAGATATCTCATAAACATCTTAATACTCAACACTGCCCAAAACTGCATTGCTTCAATCTCTACCTCTGTCTTCACATGGCTTTCTTCCCTGTGTCTTCTCTGTGTATTTGTATAAAAAGTCTTTCTCCATTCTCTTATAAAGACACGTATCCTTTTATTTAGTGTCCATCCTAATCCAGTTTGACCTTATCTTAACTTGATGAGGACGTGAAGATTCTATTTCCAAATAATGTCATATTCACAAGTTCTAGGTAGACATGAATTTGGGAGGGCCAATGTTCAACTTATAAGATCCTCCACTCCTCTTAGAGTAGTAGCAATTAGTTGGGGACAATTTTTCCCCTAAAAGATATTTGGTAATATCCAGAGACATTTTTGGTGTTCACAACTTGGATTGCTATAGGCTTCTAGTGAGTAGAGGCTTGGGATGCTGTTGAACATTCTATAAAGCACAGGACATTTTCCCAAACACAAAGAATATTCAGGGACAAAATGTTAATAGTGCCAAGTTTGAGAAACCATGCTCTTGGAATAAAAGTCAAGATACTGGGCCGACCCCGTGGCGCACTCGGGAGAGTGCAGCGCTGGGAGCGCAGCAGTGCTCCCGCCGCGGGTTCAGATCCTATATAGGGATGGCCGGTGTGCTCACTGGCTGAGCGCGGTGCGGCCGGTCACAAAAAGACAAAAAAAAAAAAAAAAAAAAAAAAAGTCAAGATACTTACAATGGCCTACAGGCCCATCAGTATCTGCCTACCATGCTCTAGTCCCAGTGGCATCCTCCTTTTCCTTGAATAGACCAACCATGCTCCAGGCCTCACTGTCTGCTTTGTTTGGAATTGCCTTTCTGATGTCAGTATCATGAAATCCTCACCCCCTTCAGGTCTTTTTTTCAAATGTCACCTTCTTGATGAGGTCTAGCCCAATGACAACATTTAAGTTGTAACTGTCATTCAAACACTGCTAATTCCCCTTACCCAGCTTTATTATTTTTCATAATACTTGTCAACTTCTATTGTACTAAGCCATATGCTTATTTACTAAGTTGGTTGTCAATCTTCTATCATCACCCACCAAAAATAAGTTACGTGGGTAAAGAGATTTTTGTCTGATTTACTCAGTGATATATCTCAGCACCTAGAATGTTGTCAAACATAATAGTGCTCAATAAATGTCTGTGGAATGAATAAATACTTGAATAAATTAATTAATAAATAAATAAAAATACTTGACTTTCACCACCAAGAGATAACCAAAGAATCTTCTAAAAGTGCACAAATGGGACAAAGCTGTTTATCAATGAATTCAAGAATGTACAGAAGTGCATGCAGTTCAACTATTAACACTTTTTTTTTTTTTGCTTCAAATATGTTTTGATTAAGTTTTGCTTTTCTGAACGTAAAGATAGGATAATTATGTTGTTTTTAATTCAACAGAAACTCTGTAAAGTAGTTATCATGAAGAGTCATGTGTGTATTCAAGCGATGCTTCCACAATTCGAGGCCTTTCTTAAATCCCTCTTGGCTATGGTATTTCTGACATTAAGGCCTATTATTTTCAATGGCACCAACAGAGGCAAACTACTGTCCAATGGCACAAGCCAGTAGTCATCAGAACCCAGCCTAATGAGTAAAAAGAAAACAAGTAAGCCGTGTAATGTGCTTTAGTGGGACTATGAAATAATAAAACTGATACCTTGTGCAATACCCTTATATATCTAAATGAGGGTGCTTCTTTAAAGAAATCTCTTTGGGATGCTATACATTTATTCTAATTCATTCACATTTTACATAATTTTATGATGATAACAGGGAAACATGCAGAATGGATAAAGAAGCCTCGAAACACAGGCTCCGAATGAGAAGCAAAGCATTACAAAATCCCAGAAATAATTGGGTAAATATGAAATAGGTTTTTTTCATTTTATGAAAAAAAATTAGAGATATAGCTGAAGAAATATTGACAAGTCACCCTCAGTGTACTATATAACAAATAGTAGTAACTGCACATGTACTCAATGGATTAATAAATACATATTGATCAACAAAAGAAGAGACTATTCTGATATTTTTTTCAAAACCAAAATAGCAGCTTTAGTTTTTGTTTTTTTTTTTCCTTTTTTTCTTTTGGAAAAATGGCAATTCTTCTATAAGAAGGCTATTATTCTCTTAGAGCCAAGGCCATTTCTGAGCCAAAACTACTACCTGTACAGATTCTGTATTTTCTTGAAAATGTTTTCCTTAGATTTATCCTACAGAGTGGCTCTTAGTTTGAAATACTTTAATGATGCAATAGACCTGGCCAGTATGTGATGCTCAACTCATGACCTAATAAACAAGAATGTGGCACTTTATCAGCATATTGGTAATTAACACATCAAAGACAGGGTTGTTTCAATGGCTTTAAAATGGGCAAATGATTATTGATTGGTAATTTGAGAGTAATGATTATAGACAATTTTAAGTTGTAGCCAAAATGTCGAGCTATTTATGTCAATACATTTTAGTTCTAAATAAAGTATGTAAATATCACAGGAAGAAAAGAAGATACAGGCTCACTGTTTATTACCTAGAGCATTACAGAAATTAATTTTCTGGAAAATAAGATTGTTCTTTCCAAAAAACAGTTATACTGCTGCATGTTGTTAAATAATTGCTAAATAATATTTGCATCTCTCTTGTTGAACTTGTTTGTGTTTCAATCTTAGCTCTGATGGTAACTAATTTAAATGAGCAAAGTATATACTACTCCTGAAGCCACTTTACCCAACTTGTGAATGTCTATGACAGCTGCTATACAGAACTGTATTCAGATAATGGATCTAACTCCTAACTAAGAACAGTGTCTGGCTTATACTTTGTAATTCATACTTATAATTGCCCACCCCTTCCCACTTAGCTCACTAATCCTTCTGAATAAAGAACTTGTATATACACAGGGTCTTTATAGATGTTTGTTGAATTGAATTTCTAGAATGACCAAATGTTACTTAACACATGAGTTAAAATTAAGTCTTTATAAAGTATATTATCATAATTTCTTGTTTCTACAGTTTTATTATGATTGTTATTGTGACTATTTAGTTCATTAAGTCTACTCATTTATTTAAACCTTTTATTCTGTTCTAAAGCAAATAACTAAATTTATTTTATTTTACTTCTAATAGACCACTGAATGTTGCACCGTTTACGAAATCAAAATACCCAGAAATTTTGGCTCATTCCCTTTTTGGGTCATTTCGATACTAGCAGACCATTGACAAATTTAAGTGGAGTTTGGAAATGAGCAGTAAAAACATGAAAGTCCTGGCAGACTTGATTTATGAGTTCAGATGAACAATTACAGAGTTCATATCTTAGGGATAAATAATAATCTTAAAGGGAAACTATCATAAAAAAACAAATATAACTACTCCAATTGTGCAAGATAGCAAATTATATCACAAAGAAAAAGAAATAATAGACATATTTGTAAGAAAGTTTACCACTGCATTACAAAGAAACCAAGAAAAAAGAATATTTCTATTAAGGATCAGAAATTCTAACCTAAGAGAACCTATGCCAGCTGTGGTATATTCTTACACGGGAGGAAATAGGGGCCCAAAATATTTCATTTACTTAAGATGGAATGAAATGAAGAAATTAGAAATCATTTTGTTTCAATCAAAGATTAAGACTACTTTATGAATTGCATTTCATTCTATTCTGTTCATTTAAAATTATTTCTACACGTGCATGAATGTAGACTTGAAAACGTTTTGTGGAGAAATGAAGTTTCTTAATTCTGAAAAGAGTTTATTCAAATATCTATTTGACTGAAGGTAGAAAAATATAATGCCAGACAACTGCTGCTTCTTTTAGATAGCAAAAAAGAGAGTGTACAAGTTAGCTTTTTCATTTCATTTTATTTTTTTCACATTGTCATTTTGCCAAAGCCTAAAATATAAAACTCAGAAATGACCCTTACAGTAGGTGAATAGAAAATTTCACTGGGATGATTAAAGGAAGATCTTGTTCCACCTGGATACATGATCTAACCAGACCACATAGCTTTCCTAAAAGGGATTCCAAAGATGTGAAAATCCCATCATATCTGTTTTCTCTTAACCTTTTCAGTGAAATCTTTTAACAATCCCAAGTCCCCTTAACCAGCCTTAATTAGGTTGTCTCAAACAACATGGAAATAAAATATATATATATATATTGGCATATAATAACTTAGAGGGATAGAGTGCTTTAGATTGATTCATCCTCTTTCTTCCTCTCTTTGATGTTATGGAAAACTGTTCTTTGGTGGAATGGGCCCCCACAGCTATGAACATGACACACAACAATTTATGGAGTGAATTTTGCTTATCAGGTTTCACTGGGCTTGTAATATGGCAGGAATGTGATTACCCTGAACACTGCTCTTCTGAGCAACCCACTGCAATGTAGGAATGGAAAGGAGACTAAAATAATCTCTGCTTGAATTTTTTTCTCTCTCTCTTTTTTTTTTTTTTTTTTTTTTGGCAGGTGGCCAGTAAGGGAACACGAACCCTTGCTCTTGGTGTTACAATACCATGCTCTAACTAACTGAGCTAACCGCCAGCCCCTCAGCTTGAAATTTTTAATATAAAATTTCAAATTAAAATAGCCTTTGCTTGCTGTATTTTCTTTGCTTTCAAAAGGAAAAATGTTCTGTTCTCTCTCTCTCTTTTTAAACAAACTGAAAGAGTTCTTATTTGAAATATGAAATTAAGTTCTGACCCCAGCAAAACGACCAAGAACAGTGATTTCACGGTGATTTATGAGTCTTCTAAACAGGCATCTAGTTCATGTACCAAACTTGTTTCACCACAAAGGAAGCAGTGGCTTACCAGAGCTGCCCTGCCCCTTGGGTCCTGTGGGAATAGCTCATACGACCAAAAAGCAGCATCATTTTATGTCTTCCCACATTAAGGAACACATGTTAGACGATGGATGTATATAGTTGATTCCTTTTCTCCATCTGGTTTATACTTAATGCACTTAATGTTCTTAAAATAAATACAGACTCAGATATAAACTTTAAACAGATTAAATCTTTACATTTCTCAGCAATTGAAAATACACATGGCTTCTGAGAATTTCTTTTCTCATCTCTTCAAACATTTGAGCAGATTAGATATGTTCATCTTTATACATGAAAAATAAGGAATTGGCTCACATTTATAATAGGGTCAAAGAAGTAATACTTGGTAAACGAGGAGAGATATTATTTCAAAGCACTTGTTCCTGGATTGGAAATAAATTGTGGAATTAAAAGTCCAGTTTCCTTTGATGGACTTTGACAAATATGTGAATATTAACATAAAACTGCCAAGTATTAGCACTGATCTTGGCTAAAGATACATTTTGTATTTCTAAACATAAACAAGCTTGGGATTTCAGTATCTATGAAATTCTCTGTTTCAAACTTGGCAACAGAAAAAAGTCCCATTCTCAGTTTTATCTGTCTCCTGGACTATGTTTTAAAGTGATAAAAAGTTTAATGATTAGATTACATCTTAAAGCTTGACAGCAGTCCAGACAGCTGAATTTGCACTACGGAAGATAATTTTTGAAATGGAGAAATGTTGGTTTAGTGTGTTTTTTATTCCTTGAGACCAAGTTACAAAACCTTGAATTAAAATATTGTGATCTCTATGATAAAGTAAGTAATTTAAGCCTTGTGTGAGTTCATTAATGAAAATTAATTGACTAAATAATTTGTGAAGAGCAGGTAACTCTATGTAAAGTAATTTTTAGATTCTGATTAGCAAAATCAACATGTAAAAGTAATATTAGTTATAATGACCATATACATTATTTTTATAGCATATTTTTATAAGGATTTTTATAAAGTATATTGGCTTGACATGATATTTGAGACAAGCTCAAAATGTATTTCTTAGTATTAATTTTAACCATCTCTGTGAGGACAAACCATTTCTCCCAAGTATGGGATTAGGTTAAACACACACAGAGATACACATATACACACACATTAATTGACACATATGAGGATACTTCAAAAAGTTTGTGGAAAAAATAGAACTAAAAGATAATACAAATCTTTCCGTGAATTTATTGAAGAACCTTCATATACATAAATATATATGATCAATACATATCGGTTAAACTCCCGATATATATGTACTCCTAACTTTAGTAATCAAATACATCAGATTCTTTATCATTCCCTAATTTAAACTATGGCTAAAAAAATAGCTTTTGAAACTTGAGTTTTTTAGGAGTAATATTATGCCTTCAAGAAATCAAGTTGCATTTAACATACTTATAACTCCTAGATATTTTATATTTTTAAAAATCGGTTGTTTGATGCTTTTTCACTTAGATTTAATTTAGCAGCTCACTGGTACATTTTAGCCTTTGCACGTATTTTTTTAATTGACAGTATTATAATTAAAGATGCTACTTACCTATGATTGGCATTAATGGTCATCTCGTAACTGACCTACTACAGCCTATACTCATATACTCACTGGTTTTCTTATCTAGTAAATACCTTTCTTTATAACAAATACACCTTTTGGTTCTTAATATCCTTATGAAAACATGAAACAGAGTTCTCATGGCATTAAAAACAAGCCACCTACTCAATTTTTCAGAGGCAGCAGCAGCTTTGCCAAAGGGAAGGGAAGGAGGGAGGTCACTTAGTTTCTCAAATGAGTGACAGTAGAGGGCAGCACCACCTTCTCCCCAGTACACACGTGCTGGAATTTGCACTATGGCCAATTTTACAACCGCCTTGATTTCACTTTTCTTGGTGACTTAAAGGAGTCTTCGTGGCTTGGCTTTTAATGTTATCTCAGGTTAGGAAGGGACTTTCAGTCATTCAATCGGTCAATTACCCTATGCATGCTAACTGTATCTACATGCCAGGCATCATAATCAATGCTGGGAAAGACCAGTAACCCGACCCAAGGATCTCACAGTCAGTTGTGGAAAACAGCCCTCACCTCCCATCTACCTGCACTCTTGCCAATCTTTTAAAATGATTTGCAGCCACCACCCGTGCTAAGCTTTCAGCATTCCTGATGTTCCTTTTTTTCCCCTTCCTTTATGTGTCTGGCAAACGTCTAACAGTTCTTCGAGCCAAATGACTTATGTCCTTCTCTGAATGCTTCTGCACACAGTCTCCATCCCCTGAAGGCCCCAGAACATGTTAGGATTTCTTTACTCTCTGTTCTCTAGCCCTTGCATATGCACGTGGTGGGACACTCAACCGCTCTGTTCTGCAGCACTCTGTTTGTCTGTCTGCTTCCCCCACTAGACAGTGAGCAACTTGAGAGCAGGATTTCTCTCTGATCATGGACATATCACTAAAGCCTGTCTGAGTCTGGCAGAACATATATTGGAAGAAAGGAAAGAAATGAAGTGAAGTGAAATGAAATGAAATACAAGTCCTTGGCGAATGAGCCCCTTGAGTATTCTTGTAAGCTTCCTAATATGGAATTTCAGTTTCTACAGAATGTGTATGCTCTTGGTTTTGGGGAGGGCGTGGGGGTGTTGCTGTCTAAATATTAGATTCAAACACATTCAATTAACTTATTTTAATCTCTTTTTAAAAAGCTAAAACATAAAGCATTGTCATTAAAGGTATAAACAAAGCAAAACAAAACAAAAATTCATTGCCAACAATCATGACTACACATCTGGTATTTGAAATTTCGGCAGAGGCAATTTCCCAAGGGAGTCTGAGAGCTGAGCCTACTCCAGCCTCTTGAGGTTGTCATTTGGCAATCTAGGTTAAATAGAACAAAGGGGATGATCTATTGCCTGGCAGCCGAATGGTGCTCTTTCAACCTGGTATCTGTCAAGATAAGAAGAAGATAATGCCACTTTACATCATTTACAGTGAGACTAGAGCAGCAGGAAGCAGGCAGGTTGAAAGTGCACAGCTCACATTGCTTCCTTGAGGCTTTCCCATCCTGGGGAACAATGCATATTTCTCTTAAGATTAACTGGCTGAATGGCAAAGGAATCACGCGCGCGCATGCGCACACACACGGAGCAAGGACAAAGATTAAAAGTTCTATGCAGTAAGACTGAAGGTAAACTTAAACTTATTACCTTAACGAAGTAACAATATCTGAATTCATATCAATTTTGCAAACGTGCAAAAAGTGGTAAATAAAAATAAAAATGCTATTTTAAGGGATTTTTTTTAAAGCAGTAACATTAATTATTAAATCTAGGTATAAATTATAATGCAAAACAATTTTATTATTGCATATTACCTAAAAATATTTGAGCATGTATACATAATAATAAATTTAGTATGCAGTAGACTATTTTATTTTAATTATTATATCAATTATATTTTTTATTTTTCTTAGTTGCTGAATAAATTTTTGTGTCCATGGGCCTTTATTTACTTATCCTAAGTAAAGTGAATTATTGTATCCAATTTGAGGCTATGTTAGATAATTCTGCAATACCATACTCATAATATATGTTTTGTCTGTTTAGGATAAAGACCAGGGATAGTATTCCTTAATCATGAGGTATAATCCTTGGTAAGGTTCTTGTTTTGCACTAACATAGTGCTTATTAAAAGTCTTTGAAGTTACTGTGCTAGCATTAGATAAGCACATCAGCTTTGCCAACTCATAGTAATGTCCTTTTATTTTTCAATAATATACTTATTTAATGGATCTAAAGGACTGTTCAGTTGCTTATATGTTGTGAATTTTTAAGTTAAGGTGTAACTTGGCCCTTTATATACAATCCCCATATACTTGTTGGTGGATTGATGCTAAAGACTCAGTAAAGTCTTTGTGTAAAATACTTGTAGATATAAACTGTTTGGCATTTTAAAAATGTTATGTATATAGAACTTTTTAACTGATATATAATAAAATTTCTGCAAATTTTCTTTGGGGACATTTTCATCATTGTAAGGCAGAGAAAGTTAAATTTCCCCCCAAATCTGATATATCCTATTCTACTTTGGCTAGTCGTATTTTCCTCTATACAGTACTTTGTTTTTAATGTAAAGCTCTCTAACCCATTTGAAATTTACTTAGAAGGATAGCATAATGAATTAACTAAATTTTATCCTTTACAATTTTTATCAAAACTATTATTTACTTACCTTGATATCATTTCTCACATAATCTTTTCTTACTTCCTTGTTTTTATATTGAGATTTTATGTATTAGTGGATCTCCTTATGGCTTTCCATTGATGAATGTTTTCTCATTTCATGCCAATATCATACTATTTTAAATATTATGGCATATTTATAGGGCTAGTAGCATTAGATTGGATTTTACTCCCTATTCTCTTAGTACCCTTTTTGAAAATATTCTCACCTATTTATTTTGTGATGCCACTTTTAAAAAGCACAAGAATTTAAATTATTATCACTGGAAATAATTCTTAGGAGATGTTCTGTTCTCTTGAAGATTGAATCAAGTATCAACTTGCAGTGAAAAAAAACAGAATTCTGAAGTTCAACTTATATTTGGCTTTTTAAAAAAAATAACGTTTCTCTCTTAAAAAAGTAAAAATATAACATTTTCAGGATTTCCACTGGGGATTTATTTCAGAGGTTCATGCATTTAAGAGTTTTTCCTTGGAAATAACACACTCGGGAAAAGTTACTTAAGAAAATCTGTTTTATTGCTTTGTAGTCATATTTAGATTTTAGACTCCTTCTCTCTAATTATTTCCCAGATTGATAATTCATGTAATTTAGCATACCTGACTGCAAATAACTATTTATTTTTTATATTCATTAACTATATCAAAATAATGCACTGAATTGTATTTGGCTAAAAGAGAGAATTCTGGTATGTTAAATAAAACAGTATAAATGATTTCTAATCACATGTTATACAAACTGAATAACATAATAAAGTCATAAATAACATAAGCAATCATAAACTGAATAGCATAAGACAAAGCTAACATAAATGTTTACTAAAAATCTTCCAGTAATTCTGAATGATTAGACTGATTGAGATACAATTACACATACACTTAGTACTTTAATAGTTAATGTGGGAGTGATCTAACTTATGTATAATACATACTAAACATTTAAAAAGAGAATCTTTCATGAGGTGTAAATTTAAATGAATTTTCTGTGACCTCCAAAGAGAAATTGAAACAAAATATAATTATAAAATAGATGTTTTAGCATTTTCTGTGTTTCCTTCTGTGGATTTATAAAGCACATCATGGAACTAACACCCCTTAGGTATTTGTCAGTATGAAGACAGGGAAAGAAGCCAAGACACAGACCATTTGTGCTGACAGAACAGTCAAGACATTAGATCTGCAGTTAATTGAATATAGACTCATAGAAGTTCATTACTAAAAGAGATTTATAGGGAACATCTAATTTAAGCCCCGCAAATGAAGAGACAATTATGTTACAACAAAATTGTTGAAGGCTTTAATGCTAACTAGTTGTGGGATCAAAACCACAGGAGTCTTCCAATTCCTTCAGTTTAACACTCTGCAGTTTATAGTAGATAGTCTTTGTTTGCTTATTCGTAGTTGAACAAAGAGCAAAATCAAGCAAATACCCCAAAGTAGGCCTACAATTGTGGTTATAATAAGGTTTATAATAATATTGCTTAATTATATACTTGATAACACTAGGTATAATAATTACTTTACTTTTCTAATACAATTATAAAAGCCAAACTAATTTATAAGTTAAATATAAATAACATTAAAATTTGAAATAAGAATCTTCCTTTAACATAATTGAGAATTTTGTTTCTGAAACCAAATCAGCTCTCATTAATTGAATTAAATGAATTTGCTCATCTTTAATTTCATGCACTATGGTTTGATTTCATCTCCCAAATTTAATATGTTGGAAACTTAATCCCCAAATTCATATGTTGATGGCATTTGGAGGTGGAGTCTTTGGGAGGTAATTAGGATTAGATAAAGTCATCAGGGTGCAGTCCCCATGATGGGACTGGTGTCTTTGTAAGAAGAGAGAGAATGATCTGGCACTCTCTTGTGCTCTTGTCATGTGATGCCCTCTGACATATTATGATGCAGCAAGAAGGTCCTGACCAGATGCTGGCACCGTGTTCTGGGACTTCCTATCCTCCAGAACCATGACCTAAATAACTTCTTTTCTTTACAAATGAACCAGTCTGTGACATTCTGTTACAGCAATGGAAAATGGACTAAGACACCATGTACCAGATTAATTTAGTTCTACAGCCACTTCCATCTGTAAAAACTGCTTTAAAAACTTTATTCATAAAGCACACATTGGAACACATGGGTTTCAATTGGTTCGGAGGTATCATTTCTGTGTTTAGGCTCCCTAAATGGACATACATTTGCCTGCCATAATTAGGTAGCATTAATTAACATTACTCCACGAAAGTTTGGGCAGGTCCAGATTTGTGAGTCCTGAAACTCACACAATTTAGGTAAACCTTTAAAAAATTAGAAAAATTTAATACAAATTATATTTGAAAGTAATTACTATTAGACTGAGAAATCACAACCATTTAGAAATTTGAATAATGCTAGCACATTATCACAAAGACAAAAATTCAGACAATAGGACAACATATTTATGATAAAGTTCTTGATCCCTTGAAAAATATATAAAATTAATTAAATATCATAGCATTCACAGTAGCAATTCAAATGTGCTTAAACTGCCATTACATTTTTTTGTATAAAAATTACTCTTATACTCCCCTCTTTGACATATTGATGAGTAACAGATTTTATCACTCACTGGAACATACATTTCTTCAGATCATTTTGCAGCATTTCTGGAAAATTTGTATTTTGTTTTGTCCAGAACTACAAATTTTAACAGGACAAGATGAGTCAGTACTTAAATAAGTGATCTGATATGCTGATATGCATAAAGTATGCAACCACACACAGGTAGATTCTCTGCTTTTAGTGATATGTCCATTCTGTGTCCAGTTAGAGAGGAATTCTGATAAATTTTACATGATTTCTATAAAGACAAGAAAAAAATGTATATTTCTTGAATTTATAATTATATGCATTGTATTATGAATAATTCTCCCGATGGCAGATGTCAAAATATTCCCTTTCGGCAAGATGCTAATAAGAACTGGATTTTTAACTTTCTCAAGCTTATAATCTAAAAATTGAACAGATTTCTGATAGACTATCTTCTTGCTCTGTATGTCTTAAATCTTGTTTCTCCCTGACTATTAATATCTTTCTGATACTTAGCACTACAGGCATATTTATATCAAGATAAGACCCTCCACTAGGAAGTACAGACAGGTAACCCAATAGCCTAATCTTACAACAGGATACCTAGCAATAACTCAATTATACTTGGGCATACCTAGAAATGTGTGTGTATGTGTGTGTGTGTGTGTGTGTACCTGAACTCAAGTTATCCATGCATTAAGGGGTTAATTTGGGGGAGGGACACAATTGATAAGTTGAAGCCCCAATACCCAGTACCTCAGAATGAAACTATATTTGGAGATAGGGCCTTCAAAGATGTGATTAAGTTAAAATGGGTGCTTAGGGTGTGCCCTAATTTCATATGAGTAGTGTCTTTATAAGAAGAGATTAGGAAACAGAGAGAGAGACACCAGACATGTACACACAGAGAGGAAGGACCATGGAAGGTCACAGTGAAAAGGTGGCCATCTGCAAGCCAAGGAGAGAGGCTTCAGAAGAAACCAAACCTGCCAACACCTTGATCTTTGACTTCCAGCCTCCAGAACTGTGACAAAATAAATTTCTATTGTGTAACTCCCCCAGTCTGTGGCATTTGTTATGGCAGCCCAACAAGTGCCACCTCCACTCCATTTTGTACCTGCCATGAAATGAGGAAGAAAGTGGCAGTAGAAAGAGACAGTGGTATTAAAAACGTGTTAAAACACCTTATATTTGTATATTTTACAGAAATATATGGCACCACATACCTAATTCTAAAATCCTCTCAAATGTCTTGTAAGGAATCCATGCAAAAATATATAAATGATGTCCTTATAACTGGCAGCATAATTCTGAATATTTGCCCTGGAGGATATGGATATATTTTGCCATTTTTATTATTAGGATATGCAAACCTAGTAGCAGCCAAATATGAAACTCACTAAAAAAAAAAAAAAAAATTGCTATCACCATAGGTTGATGCCAATATAATAAAAATTACAAATGAAAATCAGAAAATGGCTCTCAAACTAAGTGGCAGTATTAGGTTTTAATGTAGTCATTACAAAATATGATTATGATAACATTTTAAAATTATCATTAAAATGGAAAAGTTAAATTAAAAACAAATACTTATAAATGAAAATTTGTGGTTCCTGGATCTATTATCTTCCACTTGACAAACATTGCCCTGGATCTTTCTGCTCTGCTTCGTTCTTGTAAGCATAACTAATTTGAAATATTCCTTTCTGCTGTTATCTTTTAAAAATTAAAACTTGGTTCATGTGGTGTTTAGGAAAAGTTCTAAAACATGTAAAAGTACATCCAGAAAGGTCATCAGAGCATCTTTACTCAGCTTCACTTTAAGTTGCTAACTTTGTCAGCTTTCCTGGAGAGACATAGCAGGGCTGAACACTGCTACAATTATAACCTGTAAATATTTGTGAATGTACTGTTTTTAGAACATTGCATTATTTCTACAATACTAGAAGAATTAAGTCGGCTTAAAGCTCACAGTACTAAATAGGGTGAGCAGTTACCATAGAGACCATCTACCTGTGTGAGACAAAAGTAATGATACTCGAGAATAAAAAAAGGGCTCAACGTTCCACCTGAGCCTGTGATGGGCTTATGGGAGTATAGCGAATATTGCCAACATCTATATTTCTGCAGAACAGACAAAAAGAATGGGTTTAGAAAATAGTAAGTGACAACGAATGCATTTGTTACACAAAATAACTGAAGATAAATAATCCAAATAATTGTAATTTTTGACTATGAAGTTTAGTGTCCCTTTGTACTTCGTACATTTGTATAACCCTATTTATTTATATGTTCAATTAATATTTATTAGTGTGCAAATATGTAGAAAATAGGAGAGAGATGATTTTATAGTAAAAATATAATAAGCACCACATTTTTTATCTATAGTCAATATTCAATGGATGGCCAATGAGCCAAAGCTTTTATGGCAATCTAAACTACTTGCTTAGGAGATGTTCTTAAAAATCTCAATGAAAGACAACAGCTATTTTAAGATAAGACTTTAAGATAAATCAGCCAGATACTCTCACTGAAGATATCTTCTACAGTTAGTATTAGATAAAACGCAAAATATGTAATGTAGTGTTCATACATATCAGATCTCTCTCTCTCTCTCTCTCTCTCTCTCTCTCTCTCTGTCTCAGCTTCTTCTTTTTCTTAAGAACTTTATGTAAAGAAGACAAGGAATATTTATTATAAAAGGCAGAATCTAATCCAAATCAGAGAATACTGATCCAAATGGAATGGGGCCCAAGAATAGTTAACACCTGGTTACTTTTAAACTTGTTCTAGTATTTTAGCACTCCTAACCCTGATGGCTTTAGAGGCCATAGGCACACTGCTGGCTATATCTTCTTTTGCAAATAGACCTATCTTTGATGACAGCACCTGGATACTTTCTGAGCACTTTATTGAGAATGATTATTAAGCATTGTATCAACTCTGAAGGAAGGAGTTTTATGATCTATTAGTGATGTCTTCCATGGTTACTGGACAGATTAGCTATGTGGTTTCTCATCTGTTCAACTGGGGATAATAATATTTGCTTTGCCTACTTTACATTAGTTTTCTAAGAAGAAAATGAACTAAAATGTGACAGTAACAACAAACTATTTTTAAATATTTATATAGAGTAGCACTATTCACAAAGCTCTTTTTCTTTTCAAGTCCCTAAATTTCCCTCATGTATCCTTAGAAAAAGAACAACTGAGACCAGCCACAACGCTGATGGTCAGAAACTGGAAGTGGCCCTTGTATTTGTCGGGGTTTATAATTGCTCAAGTAGGGGAAAAACTATACCAGCAGCCACCAGCACCTGAGAGGGCAGCTGTTAAGCTTCCCCACAGTGCTGTTCTGTCAAGGCACCTCTCTCTCATCTGGCTGTATATCCATTGCCATTGCTGTCCTGTCTAAGTGTGCTAGATGTTGCAGGGAGCTTGGATCCCCTATGCCTTAAATTATAAAGCAAATTGTTCTCTCCGTGTAGCACTGAATGTAGTACATGCAGTCCCCCACAGTGACAATTCTCTCGATTCTTAAGGATCAAGTGGCAGTGATGTTCAATCAAATATTTGGATAAAAATTTCATTTTTTTTAGAAGGAGAGCAGAACAAACCTTTCTCCCCATGTTTGAAACTATTGTTTTTGTAGCATTAGAAACTGAAAACCCAAAAGAAAGTCACTTTGTATGTACAATCAAAAATTCCATTGTGGAAACGTGGCCTTACTTGATCTCTCTCTTAATCTGCTCTTTCAGCAACACCCTACCTGTCAAATAAACACCTCTATAATTCTGAAGGTCATTAAATTAAATTAAATTTACCTAACTAATTTTGAAAATAAATAATGTCCAGTGTTTCCCAGTCGATATAATCAACTTGAAGGTAAAGCTATAGTTATTCATCTCTGCCTCATTTCTTACCCTTACTTCTGACAGAGACAAGCACACATTAATGATTGTTCAATTGTTCTTTCAACAATTATGATGTACTGATAGCCCAACTATGTGTGCTGGGAATACAGTGGTGCATATGATAAATACAGTCCATGACCTCACAGTGTTTATAATCATACAAATGCTGTGGAGGTACCAAGGGGGCTGGGACATCATTTAGATGGAGGCTCAATTAGAAGATGGTTTTCACAGGCCCAAATCCTATAACAAACTCATTCTGACTCTCTGTTATGGAGACAGACCAATGGCCCCACAGAACATAGCTTGTCCTGTTGCAGTGGGTAATAGAACAACTGCGCTTGGTTCAGCTGTATGCTTGGTGGTCCCTGGCTGGTGATCATGTGTAGGCTTAACACTTAGTTGAATGGCAATTGTGGGGTATGTGTAAGAAAGGATGAAGGAAACTAGGAGGACCCCCAGATATCCTGGGCTCTGAGTAGTGGTACCATTCTCTGTAATTGAGGATTAAAATAGAAGAAAAGATTTAGGGATATAAAGGGGAAAGGAGGAAGTGAAAAAAAAATTAAGTGCTCGTGTAATATCAAAACAAAGATATCTAGTAGATATTTGAGAGTCAGAATAAAATAGTAATCTAATAAATGTGATATCAAATTGCAGTCATACAATTCCATGAGAAACATGAAGTTTATTTCCATTGGTTTAAAATACCTCAATATTAATGCAAAGGGCTGTGAAAATAAGAACTCTTTATTTAAATGATACAGCTATATTCGCATTGAAAATAAGGAATGTGACTAACACAGATGGCTGCGGAATTAAAACTTTCCAAGATAAAGTAACATGCTTTCATTTAGAGCTCATTGATTTTAAACTGTTCTTAATGATGGCTCTGAAATTTTATACTTATTCTTTCCAGAAAAATGTTGCACATAGTCTTAGAATAACAAGAGAAAGATAAATAATACGTCCATGATCAGAAGAGATGGGGAAAAGAATATGAAAAGACAGAAACATAAAACTGCACTGCCTTCCTGAAAACATGATAAAAGACACAGATGATGTCAATTGCAAATGGAAAGGACAGTAGTTTCATGTACTTAGTAGCATGGAAATCTCTTCATTTTGCCAAATATTTTAATTGAATTATTTTCTTTTCTTGACAGTTTTGTTACTGAAAGATAATTGATTATATATATTTGTAGGGTACAGAATTGAATATTAATAAATATGTACAGTATGTCATGATCAAATCAGGATGCTTAATATACTCATGTTTACAAAATGGAATCAATCTTTGTGACCCTTAACTAATTTCTTGCTAACCCCTCCTTCCCCAGCTGTAATAACCATATTTCTGTTCTCTCTCCTTTTTTTAAAGTTTAATGTATTATTGTTATTCTTTCATCCCTTTCTTTCTTTCTTTCTCTTTCTTTCTTTCTTTCTTTCTTTCTCTTTCTTTCTTTCTTTCTTTCTTTCTTTCTTTCTTTCTCTTTCTTTCTTTCTTTCTTTCTTTCTTTCTTTCTTTCTTTCTTTCTTTCTTTCTTTCTTTCTTTCTTTCTTTCTTTGTGTGAGGACATGTGGTGTATATCTTTCTATGTCTGACATTTCTCTTGACATAATTTTTTTTAAGTTCATCCATGTTGCTGTGAATGGCAGAATTCCATTCCTTTTTATGGAGAAGTAGTATTCCATTGTGTATACATAGCACATTTTCCTTATACAGTCATCTGTCAATAGACATTTAGTATGGCTCCAACTCTTAGCTATTGTAAATAGAGTTGCAATAAACATGGGAGTGCAGGTATCCCTTTGATATGATGACTTCCATTCTTTTGGGTATATACCCAACAATGGGATTGCTGGATCAAATGGCAGTCCTATCTATAGTTATTTGTGGAACCTCCATACTGTTTTCCATAATGACTACACTAATTTAAAGTCCCAACAACAGTGCAGGAGGGTTCCCTTTCTCCGTATCCTTGCCAGCATTTGTTATTCTCTGTCTTTTTGATAATGGCCAGTCTAACTGGGGTGAGATGACATTTCAATGTGCTTTTGATTTGTATTTTCCTGCTGCTGAGTGATGCTAAACATTTTTCATGTGTCTTTTAGCCATTTGTATATCTTCCTTTGAAAAATGTCTATCTAGCTCCTTTGCCCATTTTTTTAATTGGATTACTTGTTTTCTTGCTGTTGAGGTGTTTGAGTTCTTTTTATATTCTGGATATTAAACCTTTGGTGGGCTCATAGTTTGCAAATATTTTCCCCCATTCTGTAGGTTGTCTTTTTGCTCTGTTAATTTTTTCTTTTGCTGTGAAGAAGCTTTTTAGTTTGATATAGTCCCATTTGTTTATTTTCTTTCATTGCCTTTACTTTTGTGGTCTTGTTCATAAAACTTTTGCTCAGTCCTATATCCTGAAGTGTTTCCCCTATGTTTTCTTCTAGGAGTTTTATAGTTCCAGGTTTTATAGTTAAGTATTCCATCCATTTTGATTTGATTTTGTCATAAGGTGAGAGTACAGGTCTAGTTTCATTTTTCTACATGTTGATTTCCAGTTTTCCCAGCATGATTTATTGAACAGGCAATTTTTTCCCTAATGTATGTTCTTGTCACCTTTATCAAATATCACTTGGCTGTAAGCACCTGGGTTGATTTCTGGGTTCTCTATCCTGTTCTGTTGGTCAGAGTGCCTGTTTTTAATGCCAGTACCGTGATATTTTGGTTACTATAGCTTGGTAGTATAGATTGAAGTAAGGGAATGTTGTGCCTCCAGCTTTATTATTTTTGCTCAGGAATGTTTTGGCTATTGGAGGTCTTTTGTTCTTCCATATGAATGCTAGGATTGTTTTTTTTTCTATTTCTGTGAAGAATGCCATTGGTATTTTGATGGGGATTGCATTGAACGTATAGATCACTTTTGTTAGTATGTACATTTTCACAATGTTAATTCTTCTAATCCAAGAGCATGGAATGTCTTTCCATCATTTTGTGTCTTCTTTAATTTCTTTCAGCAGTGATTTGTGGTTCTCGATGTAGAAATCTTTCATCTCCTTGGTTAAATTGATTCCTAGGTATTTTATTATTATTATTATTATTATTATTATTATTATTATTATTATTATTTGGTGACTATTTTAAATGGGCTTGCTTTCTTGATTTCATTTTCTGCTAGTTTGTTGTTGAAGTATAGAAAGATACTAAGGTTTTTTTCCAAAAATTGATTCAAGTTGGTGAATAAGCATAACTATCAGATAAAATTTTCCCTTCTTTTAGCAACTCCTCCTGTTACATAATAGTGATACACATAGACAAAGTGAAGCTTTTCTAACCTCTTTGTTATGGGTGTGAGTATGGATGTGAGTATCTTTGAACTTTTGGCTTTTACTCTCACGTGTTTACTGAGTGAAGTCATTCTGGCTGTAAATTCAAAGCAAGGAAAACCTAGACTATTTTGGTTTGGGTGTGGAAGGCAAAGAGGAAACTATGTCTTTCAAACATATATATAACACATCTCAGCAGACAACACACTCAAGAAGATTCATAAGCATTTCTGAATGTGTGGAGTAGAAATCAATCACAAAAGCATATGGTGAGTGTCCAAGATGTGGCAGCTGGTGTGATTTATACCACTGGAAACATGCAGTAAATATAGTCTTCAATTAAAAATACACACACACACACACACACACACACACACACACACACACACACACGCGCGCTACACTCCTGTTGTAGTATAAACAATGAAATCAATTAAACTATGATAGGGCACCCTCTGTGCCCACAGCTCTATTCTAATCACTCTGCTGGTGTCTCTCAAAGGTTTTTTCTACCTGAGCACTGACAGGGACAGGGGAGGTCAAATTTGTTCCTCGTCAAACACATGAGCTTGAGGCTCTCTGTCACTCTTCTGGAAATTCTAGCCCCAAACTGAAATTTCTTCAAATATCTTCCTTTCAGCTTCTTTAAAGGTTAATTCTGCATTGTTTTCTAGTCCCTGTCACTTTTTATTTTGTTTTCAAATACAAAGTTTTCTCTTTCTTAATAGTTATTAAACATATTTTTTTGTAAAAATATTCCAACACAAATTAGGCTCCTGAAAATATACCAGGTGGTTTGCATATCCCTAGTGTCTCAAATAAATGTTTTCTCATTTGATTCTTTTGTATGTGTGTGTGTATTATTATTATTATTATTGTTATTATTATTATTATTGCCTCAAATTAGCTAATAAAAGCTTCTAAGCCTATGGGACTGGTTCAAGATTATAAAGCGGGTGAGTGCAAGACCAAGAACTAGAAATATTGCCTGTTGTTTTCTTCCACTTCATCACAGGGCTTTCTATACACAGAAATGGGATGAGGAAGCCAAGCAGGCTGATCCAGGATGGGTATCCTTGATGATGCAGGCTCTTATGTTTGAATGAAAGGAAAAGGTTTCAAACTAAAATGGAAGCACATTTGCTTTGATCTATTCTGCTATGACAAGGAGCCCAGATCTTTCTCACTGTGCCAGGAAGATGCTATTCATAGATAACACTGATGCTTGTGTAACATTTTTGTATGTGAATTAATTCAACTTCTTAATCCTATGTGTACATATTTACATGCATTTTCAGGGAGGAAGGGATCTTGTTTTATTTAGTGCTGTGTCCCCGTCATCTAAAATAATGTCAATTGATTGAATTAATGGTGATTACCTTGGTTAATAATATAAGAATAACTAACCATTCAGGTAGATTCAAATTTACATCTAGAAGATAATTTTAAATTAAGGCTTCCTTTTGGTATTTTTAATATTTTCATTATGAATACTCATCCATATCTATTATTTAATTTACTTGATCTAATCAGCACATGGAAGAGAAAGGATTCAATTCATACTTGCCATCTAATCAGAAAGAAGTGTCAGAAGTCCAAGAAGAATTAAGTGTAATCTGGTAGCAGACAACATATTTTCACAGGATGTTGGTCTTATATAGGCCTTTATAATAAAAGCAGTGATGCCAACATAAATAAAGTAAATTACTCTCACTATTCCCTTCTACCCAGATATCTAGAGCAGTAGTTTGAGATGAAATGCTGTGATTGCTCTATAGGTTCATCTCTTCCTTCTCTTACCACCACAGTTCTGTGGGCAGGTATTTATTAAATATTGAGCCAGGGGAAGAGGAGGTAGCATTCTTAATCCCCTGAGAACTGCTAAATGCAAGTATAATTCACATGCAGAAGAATACGGTTTTTTAAATGTTCATATTTTATTTTACTACCTTACCTTCCACTCTCTCTTTTACTCTTTCCACTCTTCTTTCAAACTTCTTTACTATTTTTCTCATTTTAATCTATCTCTAAATAATTAATCTTATAACTGGATGTTAGATTTATTTTTCTAAAACCCTGAATTTTCATAAAGATTTCTTGCCCACAAATTTTCCGTGGCTCTCCATGGCTTCAATAAAGTGTTACATTCTCATGTCAATCATCAAAACTCCCCCTCGTTTAGTTCAAAATTATTCACAGAATTGTCAGTCCCAGAGCAGTATCACCAAAACCTTCTAGTCTACTGACTCTGAGAGGGGCTTACTGCAGAGTCAAAGCCCCATGTTTATTCTCATCTGTGTATTTTGTTATCCCTCAAATATACTCCACTATTCCTACCCAGATATCTAAATGTTTTAGAACCTTGTTTAAGCCAAATTATTTTCATTATGCTCTTTTCAACCCTTCCAACTGTAGACTTTCCAAGCATTCCAAACTCCTAAATTAGTTCTCTGTATTATGAGTTCTCGTACCCATTTGTTGACACTAATAGATTGCTCCATATTGTTTCAACTTTGTCTTTCCACCTCCCAACACCTGTCCAAATAAATTACAGACTGTTTAAAGGAAGGGACCACTTAGTGCTTTTATTTTTCAGATGCTTATTCTCATGTTATACAAATAGTAGGTACTTAAATGTTCATACAAATTCGAACTTTGACATCTGGAGTTTAAGTCGAACTTTTCTTTCTTTCTTTTTTTTTTTTTTTTTTTTTTGTACATTAGCCTAATTACAGAATCAGTCACTATGCTGAGATAAGGATGGGAGGGGGACCAGGATAGAATCACTATAGATGTCGGAGTGAAAAGAACTTGAATCAAATGAAGGTAGTTGAAACCTAGAGAAGTAGAAGTGTTTAAAGGTATCTTGCTGCAATATAGTATATAAAACAAATGCATATTTCCACATTTCTAAAGATCTGGTTTTAATTCTAGTTCTTTCCATAGTAGTTAAATAAACTTTGTTAACTTTTCCTCAATCAACCACAAGTTCAACTTTTTTTAAAAGGCTGTAATACACCCAACCAACAGTATAATTTTGAAGATCCAGTGTTATAATATATGGAAAACCCTTACTACAGTGTTTGCTACAGAATAAGATAGTTACAAATGTTTGTTAAAGTGGGATCTTAAATTAAGTTCTTAGGTAAGATATTGATAAAGTAACATGATGATGTTTGAGGTTTCAAAAATGTATACTTTCCTTTTTCATCCTTTACCTCCAACATATTTCTTCTCTCCTATATTACTCATTCTGAATTTTAGTTGTAATTTATAAAATAATTAAGTACATTCTTTACCTTTCTTCTCTTTTAGAGTTTTCAATATCTTAATATTGCTCAAAAAATTGCACAAATACTCAAATTAAAATATTTCCACTATGAACAAATCAAGATATAAGGTAAAGTCTGAGGAGGTATAAAAAATATAGATAGGTAGATGTGGGAGAAAGATTCTCAGATAATGCTATATTTAGATATTTTAATGAAAAACACCTATATTTGCTTTATATTTTCAAAAGTAGAACATTTACAAGTGGAAAAGGGGTGGGGATAATTGAGATTTATAAGGCTCTGTGTGTAGTCAATACTTGTACTATGGACTGATCAAAGCCCTTAACTACAATGAGAAAAGAAGCTTCTCTTAAAGGTAATGCACCATTTTAGAGAGAAAAAAAATTACACTTTGAACATATTCAGTGTAAGGAAGAAGAGGTGGATAGGAAAGTTAGCTTCAAGGGCCCTCCCCATCTATGGATTTTGTAAAGCCTGGATCTCCTCACAAAAGATAAAATTAATTTTTGTAGAAGGAAAATATTCAATTCTATGATTTTTTTTTTGCAGTTATTAAGCTAACATCATCTCCTTTTGAAGTATTTCTCACCACAGAGTTTTAGTTCTGTGAAGTAGTCATGTATTTTAGTTATCACACTTGGACAGGAGACAGCAGGTCCTAGACAATGCTCTGCGAGCGAGTCTAGAGTTATTAGAAAGAGCCCTTTAAATTCTTCCATAATTATCTTTAACATGCCAATAATAAAGCTTAGGATATTCAACTATTAGATTTCTCTTCCAGTGTAGAAAATGTTACCTGGCCTACCATTAATGTTTAGCTAATTGTATTAATTTTATGTTGCTGATTTAAAAATTGCCACAAAATCTGGAGCTTGATATAACATGAATTTATCATCCCATAGTTTCTGTACATCAATAATTCAGGCAGGTGTGGCTGGGTACTCTGCTTTGGGTCTCACAAGACTGTAATCAAGGTGACGGCAGGGCTGCATGACCTCCTGGAGACACTAAGGCTGAATATGTTTCCAGGACCACTCAGTTTGTTGACAGAATTCAGTGTATGTGGCTGTAGAAGTAAGATCCTGTTTCGTTGCTGGTTGTTAGCTATAGATCATTGTCAGATTCTAGAGGACACCCACATTTTCTGGATAGTGTCCCCCCATCTACAAAGCCAGAAATGATGAGTCAAAGCTATTTTATATTTTCAATTTCTCTGACTTCTGCTTCTGCTCTCTTGTTAACTTTTTCTTCCATCTTCTTCTGCTGCTGTTTTTAAGGGATTATGTGACTATGTTTGGCCTACTGGGATAATAGAAAATAATGTTGTATGTTAAGGTCAGCTAACTAGTAACACTTATGCCATCGACAAAGTCTTTTTGTCATGTAAGGTAACATTATCTTGCATGTTGCTCTGACATCAGATCATGTGGGCCAAAATGCTGCCTATCTCACTGGCTAAAAAGAAGGTTATGATTTGGGAGATAATAATGTTAAGGGGTAAGAGTAAGAGAAGAGAGCAGGAGAAGGAGCTGAAAAAAGTTGGTCTGCATTTACTCGCCCAGTGCTTCACTTTAAAGAGCTAAAATTGCTGCTGTGGATTGATTGAATTGTGTCTGCTAAAGTTAGTATACATTAAGTGTTGAGGGTGGGAAATATTATGGTAATTGAAAAGTGGGCCGTTGAAGAGGTGATTAGACTGTAGGATCATGCCATAGTGAATGGATTAATAAGGGTGGTCAGGGGCATGGTTCTGAGGGTTAAAAGGACAGAACATGAGAGTCTCTCTCCGCTTCCTCCATCTTGCAAAGTGACACCTTGTGTCACTGAAGCCGCTACCAAGGAAGACCCTCACCAGATATGTTCCCTGACTTTGGACTTCCAAGCTTCGAAACCTGTAAGCAATAAACTTAGTTTTCTTATAAATTATCCAGTTCTGGGTATTTTGTTATGAGCAACAGTTATGGACTAATACAGAAAATTAGTGCCAGAGAAGTGGGGTGTTGCTTGCAATAAATGCTTGAAAATGGGGAAGTGGCTTTGGAACTGGATGTGGAGGACAAGCTGGACGAATTTGAAGGAGCAGACAAGTAAAAGTCTAACTGATGGTGGGAGTTTAGAAGATGAGAAAACCCAGGAAAGTTTGGTATTTCTTAGAGATTGGTTAAATGGTGGTGAGCAGAATATTGATAGAAATATGGAGAGTAAAGGCCATTCTGAGAAGATCTCAGATGTAAACGAAAAGGGACTTATTAGAAACTGGGGCAATAATGGAACATAAAGATGCTGAATCAAAGTATTTGACAGAAGAGGTTTCTAAGCCGAAAAGCATTCAGGAAGCCACATGGCTGCTTGCAACAGCCTACACTGAGTTATGGTGGCAAAGGCATGACATAAAGCCAGAATTTAAAAGGGAAATATAGCTTAAAGATTTGGAAAATTTTCAGCCTGGCCATACGGTAGAGAAGCAGAGAGAATTTTCAGAAGAAAAATGCAATGGTGTTAGGAAGATTAGTACAAAAGAAAGGGATTATCAAGAGAAGGAGAAAAAAGACCTTGAAGGCATTGCAGAAACCTCTGGGGCCAACCCTTCCATTTCAGGCCCAAAGACCTAGAGAGACAGGATGGGCTTGGGAAACAGGCCTGAGGTGCCCTCCTTGGTCTTGCTGCCCAGGGCTATCTTGGGAAGCTGCTTTCAGCACCAGCACCCCAGCTGCTTTGTCTGCTCCAGCTGTGGCTAAATTGGCCCCAGTTGTGGCTGGACCTGCAGCTTTGAAAGATACAAGCAGGAAGCCTTGATGGCATCCACAAAGTGTTAAGTCTCCAGGCTTAGAGAATGCCAGAGCTGTGGAGGCTTGGGAGCCTCCACGCCAATTTCAAACGATGTTTGGAAAAGCCTGCGGGCCCAGAAAGAGGTCTGTCATGGGGCGGAGTCACTACAGACAGGCTTCAGTAGAGCAATGCCGAGTGGAAATGTGAGATCAGAGTAGCAGCAGAGAAACCCCATCAGGGCCATGCCTAGTGGAGCTGTGGGAATGGGACTGCCATGGAGACCCCAGAATTGTGAAGCTACTAGCATGCAACACCAGCCTTGAGAGCTAAAGTGTGGCCTTAGACCAGGAAAACCAGAGAAGCTGAGCAGCCTGAGGACTTGGAGATCCAACTCCTGCACCAGCATGCAGAGAACATAGAACGTAGAGTCAAAGCACATGATTTGCCAGTTTTGAAATTTAATGCTTGTCCTGCTGGGTTTCAGACTTGTTTGGGACCTGTTGCACCTTTCTTTTGTCCTATTTTTCCCTTTTTGAATGGGAATATGTACCCTATGCTTGTCCCACCATTGTATCTTGGAAATAGATAACTTTTTTGATTTTACAGACGGGACTTGGACTTTTTGAGTTGAAATAAGTTAAGACTTTGGGGAAGGGATGAATGTATTTACCTGTGAAAAGGACATGAACTTTGGAGGCCAAGGGGGGAATGCTGTGGATTGATTGAATTGTGTGCCCCCAAGTTCATATATTAGAAGCTTAATTCCCACTGTGACTGTTGAGGGTGGAAAATTCTATTATGGTAATTGAAAGGTGGTCCCTTGAAGAGGTAATGAGATTGTAGGACCATGCCATAGTGAATGGATTAATAATGGTGGTCAGGGGTGTGGTTCTGAGGTCTTAAAAAGAGATAACGTGAGAGTTTCTCTCTCCTTCCTCTATCACCCAATGTGATACATTGTGTTCCTAAAGCAACCACCAAGGAAGACCCTCACCAGATGTGTCCCCTGACTTTGCACATCCCAGCTTCCAAAACTGTAGGCAATAATTTAGTTTTCTTATAAATTGCCCAGTTCCAGGTATTTTGTTATAAGCAACAAAAGCGGGCTAATACAGATGCCTTCAGTCATTAAGGGAACATTAGAAAGGCACCGGACTTCTCCTAAGGCCTGAAGCCCCTGTTTAAGATGCATGAAAGAGCTTCTCTCTCACCGTCCTTTCTCTGAAACTGTACATGGTTTAGCTTTCTGAAGAAACCGTATCTCTCCTATTTTTAAAATGTTGAATTAAATGGCAGGTGCCCTTCCACGGAGCCTGATGTATCAGGACAAGATGCTTCTGAGGCAAGGATTTGAAGCACAGAGGGCAGAGGGGTGCCAGGCCAGCAGCTGGATGAAATTATTGGCCCTCCCTGCAAAGTCTGTGGCCAGAAAGAAGTTCAGTCAGCGGAGGACAAGAGGACCCTGAGCAGGCATGAGTTACACATGCAGTAAAACCCAGCTACAAGTGGTTGCAGGGCAAGAAGCTCCTGGTAGAAAGAGGCATGGCATGGGTCCAGAGGCTGTTCTAACTGGAGATGAGCTGTTCATGCATGTCACGCTGATGCATGCTTTCTCCTCACACAGTACATGCATATGTCATCTCAGGAGCAGAAGCAGGAAAAGGAGTGGCTCTCTGCAGGACTAACATTTCCCCCGCAAGGCCAGCTAAACATTTCCTGAGAAACAGTAGAAATTATCAGGATAGATTAAGTTTGAGCCAGTTTGAGCTTTTAAATAATCGGTTCTTGAGGGAATCACTGGGTGGGGGGCTTGAGACAAAACTGGTGATTAGCACAGTAAAGCACACCTCTTAGATTAGTTCTAGTAGGTAAGAATAGTAATTATTATTCTTATTATTAATTGAATCATGATTGTACATATTTTGGGGGTTCAATGTTGACATATGTTGATCAAATCAATATTACTAGTAATATATTGTTACAAATAGTACTTATTCTTTATGCCCCTTGTCCAATCTCTCCCGATCCCCCTCTCTCTAGCCCCTCCTACCTCTGATAACCCTAGATTTCTTCTCCTCTTCTGAAAGAGTAATGGTTACTCTGTTGATTTGTTGCCTAGAAGATCTATACAATGCTGAGAGAGGTGTGTTTCGGTCTCCCACTATTATTGTAGAGCAGATGCTTCTTCTCCCACTCTGGAATGGGCTTTGTGGAGAGAGACGTCCTCTTCTTTTCTTTGGTCTCCTTGTGTCAATGCACTCGAGTGGCTGGTGGACCATCTGCATGGTGGAAGTAGTGGTTTAGCTGCTTTTATGGCAGCCATGGCTATTGTGGTGGCTGTGTTGGGCCACGCACATGGAATTGGTGTTTTTGACATGCTCCTTGCCTGGTTTCAGGAGGAGGGGTCGGTCCTTGGCTTCATACCCCAGGACCCTGGGTAGGCCCTGTGGCAGAGGCAGCATGCCTGGTTGTGAGACGAGGAGTCCACAGCTCCATCTGTTTTTACATTTTAAGTTGTTGTGGAGCAGCTGGGGGGAGGGGGAGAGGGGAAGGGGAAAAGAATAGAGTGGGAGAAGAAGGAAGCAGGGGTGTGGTTGAGGTATCCCCCTCATTCCTGCAGGGGAGACCAGGAGACTTCTAGTGGTGGCTTGGTTGTTGTGGGGCTGAATGCAGATGTTAGGAGGACATGGCTGAAGCCCTTGACCCCCACTGCCCTGGCTCAGGAGCCTGGGGTGTTTTCTGTGGCAGTTCAGTGGCCATCACTGGGATGGTTGTGGGTGTTGGAGGGGCATGGCTGAGACCCCCAAGCCCTCCATCCTTCCTGGCTTGGGGGCCCACGGGGCTTCTGGTCCTTCTAGGTTTTATAGGTGTTCTTTGGTGAAGTGAGACCTTTGCTAGTTAATATCAAACTTTATTTCTGATCTGTAAGTATTTTGTTTTTTCTTTCAGTTCTGTGTTGGATTATTCCCTGTTCTCACTATCTAAGTTCTGCACTGAACTGAAACTAATTTGTTGTCCTTTGCTTACTTCTAAAATGGGGTAACTTCCTGTGAGGACCAGTACTTGAGCCCTGTGCTTGAGCTAAATTGCTATTTTACTGCTGATTCCCTGGGGAAGGATTTTTGTGCAACTCAGGTTTTAATGGTTGACCTTGTGGGTACTTCTGGATCTTGTGAGATCTGGTACACCTGGATTGTGTAGAAACTCTGGTCTAGACCTAAGTGTTTTCAGCTAACTGCTCCCTTTGCAGTTCTATATTCCTGAACAGTCTCCACTGAGTGGTCCTGTGCTGACTGGGGGGCAGATCAACTCTCCATTCTGTGCATCACCTCAGGAATGTAAATTATTGATGAGGGTGGTAGATGCCCTTATAACTCAAGACGATTGGAATATTTATATTTATATTTAAATTTATATTTATATTTATACTTATACTTTATTTATATTTATATTTATATTTATATTTATATTTATATTTATATATAACCTGACACTTTTAATAAATTATGAACAGAATAATACCAGGTCTCTCAATGTGAATGAATTTAAAATGACTAAAATTGTATGTTCGTGGAAGACCTCCAGAATGTTACATTAAAACTAAAACCTAATTGACAAGAAGCAGTTGAAGAATATTTAGAGTTAGATCTACATGATGACAATTAAGGCAAAAGCTCTGCAGTAGGAAGAAGCTGTACCTGTTTGAGAAAAAAGAAGAAAAGTAAGGCAGCAGGAGAAAAAGGAGAGATTAGTAGAGTTATATGAAAGAATGTTATAGAAGAATGCAAGGTAAGCTAGATCCTATGGGAGGAACTTGCAGGCCCAGGATAGAGTTCTTATTTTGCAATAAATGCAATACAAGGGTATCAGAGTTTATGAGCGAGAAAAAAATATAACATGATTTATATTTTTAGAGGATTATTCTGGCTCATAGGGATTGTAGCGAGATCACTGTTGTATTCCAGTGGAGAGACAATGGTGGTTTGCAGTAGCATAGAAATAGAGAAAGTAGGCAGTAATAAATTGATTTTGAATAAAATATAAAGCTAACATGACTTGCTGAATTGAATAAAGGTGCAGTAAAGAAAATAAAGGAATCAAGGAGACGTTGAGAATAGCAAGAGACCTGTCATTTTCCAATGCCAGGTAATAGCTGACTGTAATGAATTAAGAAAAAGAAAAACTACACAAAGATGCAAAACTAATAATTTGAATTTTTGGTCTGTGCAACTGTATGTATTTTAGAGCATTAACACCAGTAGGATGACTAAAAAAGGTGCAGGGTTGGAGATAGGCAGGGATTCAGAATTTTCATTTCTATGTGTTAAGTTTGAGATGCCAATAAGACATCCAAGTGTGAAAGTCAAATATGCAGTTGGATGTACAAGTCAGGAGTTCAAGAGTAATGCCGGAGCCAGAAATTTTAAGTGGAGAGTCATGACTTCTTTTGCATTATGGCAAATACAGGACTTCTACTTCTAGTCAAAAATGGCATCAAATTTCATGTCTGGGAAATCTGAGGACATCTTACTTGAACCCACTCATGAGCCTCTTAATGTGAGACATCTCTCTTGCTTAGATTTCCCTCTCCCACTTCCCATTCCCAGTGGTGTACATTGCAGATATTTCCATTCTGGAATGTACTCATATCCAGATTAATTTTGATGTCTACACATGTCCTCAAATCTGTCAGTGCCAACAAGCTAGTTTCAGGATAAAACTTTACATTGCATTTCCTGACTTCCCCAATCCATGAAAAAAGCAGAAAATTGTCCACTGTACCATATTTTACTCACAGATGTGTATATGTCTTCATGATCTCAGTACTTTGTTTTACAATCAATAAAATAATATTACTTATTAGTTATGTTCTTATGTTCTTTCATGCAGTTCATTTATCCATTAAAAATCACCTCGGATCCCATGGTGTTGCTTGAAGAAGCAAAGATAGGCCTTTTACCCATCCTCCCAGGTTGTCTGAAAATGTAAAACCGTTCTAATAAGTGGCTTCCGAATGTTTTATTCTTAATCTTTCTCTAATGGATTCTTTAGGTAATATCATTTGTGTTTTTGTATTTATGTATTATTAATAAATTCTAAAGATCAACCTATAGAATATTCTGTAGTTTTAAATTTGCCTTGACATTGGCTTTAGACCTTCTAAAACAATATTTTTTTCAAGTAAGTATTATATACATATACTTATATACATAAGGAAATAAATTAATTCATTATGAAAGCATATGAATTATATTTTAAATTCTCTCTACTAAATTAATAAAACCATGCACATTGTTAAAGAATTTCTTGGAAGACAATATTATTTATCTATTGAGTCAATTGATAGTCAGTTACTGAATCAAGAGAGATAAACTATAATTTTTATGTTGCATGATTTATGTTTCAAAAATGAAAACACCAATGAGAGAGACATACTAAGACATTTCATCCAAGCTATTGTCAGATTACTAACCTCTATTATTTATTAGTTAGAGAAACAGCACAAATGGTCCCTGTTAATTTGTACATAAAATAGCATAGTCAGACTCATTAATTTATCAGTTTGGGATATGTTATACTTGAGATGCTTATTAAATATGAATATGGATATGTTAAGAAGGAAACTGAGTATAAAGTTTAGGTGGGAGGTCTGCAGTACAAATATAGATTTAAGAGTCATCAGTATATAGAAGGTATTTGTGGCCATGAAATAAGATGAATCAGAAGGAAAGAATTCTTTGGATTTAAGAAAAAGAAAAGGAAAGAAGTACAAGGATTAAGCAGTTGGGCACTCTGACATTTTGAGGAAGATTATGAGGGATCAGGAGAATGATAAGGAGATCCAGAGAAGAAGAAGTAACAAGATGAGTGTGTTATCTTGGTAGCCAAATGAATTCATTGTCTGCCTTAAGAGAGTATGAGCAACTAAGTTCAATGCTACTGATTGTTCAAGTAAAATAAGGACTATATCAGCTTCCTAGGGCTGATACAGTAATTCTCACAGTTTTGATGTCTAGAAGTCTGAATTCAAGATATTGGCAGGACAGTGCACCCTCTGAGGTTTCCAAGGAAGGATCGTTCCCTGTCTCATCCAGCTTCTGGTGGTTGCTGACAACCCCTGGCATTCCATGGCTTGTGTCAGCACAATTCCAATCCCTGCCTGTGTCATCACATGGACTTTTGCTCTGTTTGTCTCTGTTTTCTCTTTTTTGTAAGAACATCAGTCATTGATTTAGGGTCTTAGGTCTCTCCAAGAAGCCAACTCTCCACTCTAATCCAGTATGAACTAATCTTAATAATTACATCTCCAAAGACTCAATTTCCAAATAAGGTCCCCTTCTGAGGTTTCAAATGGCTATGAGTTTAAAAAATTAACTACTGGACTTAGCTATGTGGAAGTTACTGGTGACTTAAAAAGAAAAAGTGAAATGGAATGGAGTAGAGTGGCAGAGAGAAAAACATGTTAAGTGATTTGGGTTCAACAAGATGGGAAGAAAAGAATTAGAGAAAATAAAAATAGATGATGTAAAGCAAAGGAAGACGAGACACCACATGGAAGCTAGAAGATCAGTGAGGTCACGAGAGTTTTGTTTTGCTTTATTTAGTTTAGTTATCGTATTAGTCCGTTTCTGTTGTTTATACCAGAATACCTGAAATTGGGTAATGTGTAAAGAAACAAAATTTATTTATTCTAGTCTTGAAGGCTGGAAAGTCCACGATTCAGAGAACACAGCTGGTGAGGACTTTGTTATTGGTGGTGACTCTCTACAGCCACACAGGGTGTCTCATGATGAGAATGGGCTGAGCAATCGAGATAAACTCCACACCTGATTTCCTCATGAAGCCATCAGAACCATGCCCATAAACTCTATACATGGATTAATTAGTTCATGAGAGCATAGTCGTCACAATCTAATCACCACTTTAAAGGCTCTACCTTTTAAATACCATCACTGGATTTCTCAACCACTTAACACTGTTACAATGGAGATCAAGTTTCAATGAGATTTGGGGAAACTTTCAGTCCACAACAGTTATGCTTTTATTTGTTTAAAATATTAGAAAAGCCAGTGAGCACGAAGCAGGGAGATGTCCAGCAGGGGAGGTGGAAATGAATAACGAGCTGGAGTAGCTATTCATATACCTGATAAAATAAACTTTAAACTAAAAACCATAAAAAGAGATAATGAGGGACACTACATAATGAAAAAAGGATTGATCCATCAAGAAGACATAACAATCATAAATATATATGCACCCAATATTGGAGCAGCCAGATTTACAAAACAAACTCTATTAGACCTAAAGAAGGAAATAGACACTAATACCATAAAAGCAAGGGTCCTGAAGTCCCCACTGTCAATATTGGATAGATCATCCAGGCAAAGAATCAGCAGAGAAACACAAGATCTAAACAACATACTAGACCAATAGGACTTGGCAGATATCTACAGAACATTCCATCCAACAACCTCAGAATATTCATTCTTCTCATCAGCACATGGATCATTCTCCAGAATAGATCACACATTAGGTCACAAATTAAGTCTCAACAAATTTTTTAAAAAATGGATTATCCCATGTATTTTCCCAGACCACAATGGATTAAATTAGAAATCAATAACAAATGAAATTCTGGAAACTATACAAACTCATGGAAATTAAACAGCATTCTATATAATGACATATGAGACCAAGAAGAAATCAAACAGGAAATCAAAAAAATTATTGAAACTAATGAAAATAATGATACATAATACCAAAACCTGTGGGATACTGCAAAAGCAGTACTAAGAGGGAAATTTATCCCATTAAATGCTTACTTTAGAAGAATGGAAAGATGGCAAGTGAACAACCTAACAATTCATCTTAAAGGACTTAAAAAACAAGAACAGTCCAAACCCAAGGTTGGCAAATGGTAAGAAATCATTAAGATCAGAGGAGAACTTAATGAAATTAAAACCAATAAAACAATACAAAAGATCAACAAATGAAAAAGTTGTTTTTTTTGAAAAGATAAATAAAATTGACAAAGCATTAGCATGGATAACTAAAAAAGAAGAGAGAAGATCCAAATGACACAAATTAGAAATGAAAAAGGTGATATTACAGCTGATACATCTGAAATACAAGGAATCATTCGAGACTACTACAAACAACTATGTGTCAACAAATTTGAAAATCTGGAGCAAATGGATAAGTTTCTGGACACACACAAGCTCCCAAAACTGAGCCAAGAAGACGTAGAAAATCTGAACAGACCAATAACAATAAAGGAGATTGAAGCTGTTATCAGAAGGCTCCCAACAAAGAAAAGCCCAGGAACAGATGGATTCACAGCAGAATTTTACCAAACATTCAGAGAGGAATTGATACCAATTCTTTACAAACTATTCTAAAAGAATGAAACAGAGGCAAATCTCCCAAACTCATTCTATGAAGCAAACATCATCCTGATACCAAAACCAGGTAAAGATACAACTAAAAAAGAAAACTACAGATATCTTTGATGAATATAGATGCAAAAATCCTCAATAAAATACTAGTTAACAGAATACAGCAACACATACACAAAATTATTCACAATGATCAAGTGGGAATAATCCCAGGGATGCAAGGTTAGTTCAACATATGCAAATCAATAAATGTGATACACCATATTAATAAAATCAAACACAAGGACCATATGGTCATCTCTATAGATGGTGAAAAAGCATGTGATATAATTCAACATTCATTCATGACAAAGATCCTCTATAAGTTAGGTATAGATGGAAATTATCACAACATAATTAAAGCTATATATGATAAACCCACTGAAAATATCATTGTGAATGGGGAAAAGCTAAAAGCTTTTCCTTTAAGAACAGGAACTAGACAAGTTTGCCCACTCTCACCACTCCTATTCAACATAGTGTTGGAAGTACTAGCCAGAGCAATCAGAGAAGAGAAGGAAATAAAGAGCATCCAGATTGGAAAAGATGAAGTCAAACTGTTCCTGTTTACATATGACATGATTCTATATATTGAACAGCCTAAAGCTTCTACAAAAAATTTCCTGGAGTTGATAAATGATTTCAGAAAAGTAGCAGGATACAAAATCAACACACAAAAATCAGCAGCATTTCTATTCTCCAATAGTGAACATGAAGAAAGAGAAATCAAGAAAACTTGCCCACTTACAATAGCCACCAAAGTAATAAAATAGTTAGGAACTGAGTTAACCAAGGATGTGAAACATCTCTATAATGAGAACTCCAAACCACTGCTGAGAGAAATTAGAAAGGATAAAAGAAGATGCAAAGATATCCCATGCTCTTGGATTGGAAGAATCAACATTATGAAAATGTCCATACTACCCAAGGTGATATACAAATTCAATGCAATCCCTATCAAAATTCCAATGACATTTTCCCCAGAAATAGAAAAAACTGTCCAGACATTTATATGGAATAACAAAAGACCACACATAGCCAAATCAATGCTGAGCAAATAAATAAATAAATAAATAAGACTGAAGGCATAAAACTACCTGAATTTAAACTATACTACAAAGCTATAATAACCAAAACAGAATGATACTGGCATAATAACAGACACACTGATCAATGGAATAGAATAGAGAATCCAGAAATCAACCCACACACCTACAGCCATCTGATCATTGACAAAGGCACCAAGCCTATACACTGGGGAAAGGACTGCCTCTTCAGCAAATGTTGCTGGGATAACTGGATATCAATATGCAGGAGAATGATACTAGACCCATACCACTCACCATATACCAAAACAAACTCAAAATGGATTAAAGAATTAAATAAATGCCCTGAAAGAATAAAACTTCTTAAGGAAAACATAGGAGAAACACCTCAGGAAGTAGGACTGGACACAGACTTCATGAATATGACCCCAAAAGCATGGGCAACCAAAGGAAAAATAAACAAATGGGATTATATCAAACTAAAAAGCTTCTGCACAGTGGGAGAAACAATTAAGAGAGTAAAAAGACAACCAACAGGGTGGGAGAAAATATTTGCAAAATATACATCTGACAAACGATTAATATCCAGAATATACAAGGAATTCAAACAACTTTATGATATAAAAAACAAGTAACCCAATTAAAAAAATGGGCAAAAGAGCTAAACAGGCATTTCTCAAAGGAAGATATACGAATGGCCAACAGACATATGAAAAAATGCTCAACATCACTCAGCATTCGTGAAATGCAAATCAAAACTACACTGAGATACCATCTCACCCCAGTTAGAATGGCTAATATCCAAAAGACTGTGAATGATAAATGCTGGTGAGGTTGCAGAGAAAAAGGAACCTTCATACATTGTTGGGGACTGCAAAATGGTGCAGCCTCTATGGAAAATGGTATGGAGGTTCCTCAAACAATTGCAGATAGATCTACCATATGACCCAGCAATCCCACTGCTGGGAATATACCCAGAGGAATGGAACTCATCAAGTCGAAGGTATACCTGTTCTCCAATGTTCATTGCAGCACTCTTTACAATAGCTAAGAGTTTGAACCAGCCCAAATGTCCATCAACAGATGAGTGGATACGGAAACTGTGGTATATCTACACAATGGAATACTACTCAGCTATAAAAATGAATGAAATACTGCCATTTGCAATGACATGGATGGACTTAGAATTATATTAAGTGAAACAAGTCAGGCATAGAAAGAGAAATATCACATTTTCTCACTTATTTGTGGGTGCTAAAAATAAATAAATAAATACACACAAAAAATGGGGGGGAGGGGAGGGCAGTAGACAAAACAATTACAATTCCTTGAAATTGATAGGACAAGCAAACAGAAAGGACATTTTTGGAGGGAGGCAGGCGAAAGAGGAGAGAGATTTCGGTAATTGGCCATAATAATCATCCACATTGTATGTTGACAAAATAAAATAAAATTTGGGAGAAAAAATATAAAATAAAATATTAGAGAAACAGCCACATTTTTCTACGCTAATGGCAAAGATGTGGGATGGAATTAAACACTGATTAAAAAAAGAGAAAGACTATTACTGAAATGAATGGGATCTGGTGGTGTGGACCTAGTGGAGATAATAGGCCATTCATTCTGGGCAATGTTAACATGCTGGCACAGAAGCAGGGAAGCGGGTAGATGAGGCTGTACAAGCTTGTGGATCTCTCCTCTGATTGCTTCACATTTCTCAGGAAAATGGAAAGCAGTCTAGCAGCCTTACCTTGAAATAGCTAGAAACATAATATAAAGTAAGATTTAAAAATATTTAATAGAGACAAAAGGGAAATGTGCTAGTCTTAGAAATTTATTGACAGAAATCTCCACAAAATATGAATGGGGTTATGTTTAATATAAGTGTTTGGAAATTTTCATAGCTCTTCAATAAAATTTTGAAATGCTTAATGAGGATAAAGAAAAAGACTGATTAATAAAATTAAATAACAGGTAATTTTGAAAGTTTTTTTTAAGTGTAATGTGCATAATTTTATATTCTAAATATTAACAAATCAGTAGAAATGAAATGAACAGGTTGCCAATCCCAACCCAAATAGAATGATAATAATTATGGGTTTCTGATTTCCGAGAAGGTTTCGGTAAACATAGGCAGAATTATTCAAGTATCTGTGCTTGCCCCTTAAAATTTCTTTGACTGTAATTGAAAAGTAACAATAGACAGAGAGAGTGAGAGAGATAAGGAAATGCTTAGCCTCCATCTAAGTTTTTTGACTTTTAACAACTCTTAAAAAACTAGTGATAAATCTGTAAAATAATCTGAAAAAAATATATAGTTATAATTTGGCCTTGTTAGAACAGTTATTATTATTAAATGGCTGTTACACTTAAAAATGGAGAAATACCTGTAAAACCTCCGAGCAGTATGATCTCTTAATAACACAAGTATTGTTCACTGTTCTAATTAAATTTATTAGAAGGTTGAGATAAATGAGATAAATGGAAGGTCACCGACGGTGTAGCTAACAATGCACTAATTGGCAGATGTAATGATGATATGTCTTTATTATTCTTATAATAAAACATGTAAGGTAAGCTGTTTGCCGCTAGGCTTAAATAACAGGTTGGATTCATATGACATTTACATGCATAGATTTGCATCTCTTTTATTCTTGTAGTCTCAGTAGAAATTATATGTATAATTACACACACATGCACACACATCCCACTTATTTCTGCTACACTAAAGAATTGCATAAATGACTTTATATTGATTAGCATTATATATACACCCTTAGGTTGATATATAAGTGTACAGGAATATAGCTTGATGTACAAAATAAAAATATATTGTGAATCTGGAGACATATATGGCTACACACACACACACACACACACACACACACACACACACACACACAAATACCATATATAATATGCATGTTTATCCATATTAACTCTATTGTGTACTGAAAACTTGTGTCCCACTATAATTCAGGTGTTGAACCCCTACCACCAATGTGATAGTATTAGAATGTGATTAGCATCCACTGAGGTCATGAGTGTAGAGCCCTCATGAATGGGATTAGTGCCCTTAACAGAGTAACTAGAGAGCTTGCTTCCTCTCTCTGCTCTGCTGGCTACCATGTGAGAATATGATAAATAGCAGTCTACAACTCAGAAAAGGGCCCTCAACTATGCTGGCACTCTGATCTTGGATTAGCCACCAGAAATGTGAGAAATAAATATCTGTTGTTTATAAGTAACCAAGTCTATGGTATGTTATTATAACAGCACAAACTAGGACAAGCTATTAAAATATATCGATAGATATATCTACTAAAAGCAAATATAGGAGAGGGGTCCAGTCCCCTTCTCCATACCTCAGGTCCCTGGGTGGGCCTTGAAGCACTGGCTCAGTGTGTCTGGTTGTGGGAGAGAGGTCCATTTCCCTTCTCCTTGCCTCAGGTCCCCAGGCAGGCCCCAAGGTTCTGGTGTGGTGTGCCTGGTTACGGGAGGGTGGTATCATCCTCTTCTCCATGCCCTGGTACCATGGGTGGGCCCCGAGGTGCTGGCTTGGAGTGCCTGGTTGTGGGAGAGAGGTCCAGTCCCCTTATCCATGCCCCGGATCCCCAGGTGGGCTCCGAGGTGCTGGCATGTTGTGTCTGGTTGTGGGATGGAGGTCCAGTCCCCATGACCATGCCCCAGGTACCTGCGTGGGCCCCAAGGTGCTGGCATGTTGTGCCTGGTTGTGGGAGGGTGGTCCGGTTCCCAACTCCATACCCTGGGTCCCTGGGTGGGTGCCAAGGTGCTGGCTCAGTGTACCTGTTTGTGGGAGGGTGGTCCGGTCCCCTTCTCCATGCCCTGGGTCCCTGGGTCCCTGGGTGGGGCCCAAGATGGTGGCGTGATGTGCCTGGTTGTGGGAGAGAGGTCTAGTCCCCTTATCCATGCTCCAGGTCCCCGAGTGGGCTCCGAGGTGCTGGCATGTTGTGCCTGGTTGTGGTAGGGAGGTCCGGTCCCCATCACCATGCTCCGGGTCCCTGAGTGGGCCCCGAGGCGCTGGTGTGGTGTGCCTGGACCCCTCTGCCATCTGACCTGATCACATCTCTCAGCATTGGACAGATCATCTAGGCAACAACTTAACAGAGTAACTATTATTCTTTCAGAAGGAGAGAAGAAATCTAGGGCAATTAGAGGGGGAGGGAATGGGGGAAGGGGAGAGGCCGGACAAGGGGCATAAAGAATAATTATGATTTGTAACAATATAGATGCTAGTAATACTGGTTAATTAACATATCTCAATGTTCAACCCCCAAAATATGTACAATCGATTTTGATTCAATAAATAAAATAAATTATAAAAAAAATAAAAATAAAAGCAAATATATACATTCTAAAATATGAGAAATGCCAAATGATATATACTTGCTTTACAATTATAAGGTCAGTTCTTTAAAAAATAGGCTTTTGTTTTTAAATTGTGGAAAATTTTATAAGTCAGAGTACCTTACTGTGAAATTTTATGTGCCAGTGTGTATTTGGTAAATGGCATAGATTACATTCATCAATATAGACACACATATTCAACAAAAACACATGTCCACTAACATTAATTACCATTAAAAAAAAAAACCAAACAAACAACAGTCTTCTTCTTAAGGAGTTGTAGATTGCCCTCAGACAACCTTTATTATTTTGATAGTGAGGGTAAGGCAATGAGAACTTAGCTATCAAAGATACCTAGAATTGGCCAAAGAAGTTACATTCAACCACGGACAGAATAGCAACCAACACAGTGAATTTCTGCTGTAGAAAGTGACCATGAAAGATATTAGCTCTTCAGATAAATTGTAATAAGTTTTTAGTGTTTAACATACTTTTCAGAACCTAACTAGAACTTGCTTAGTTTGGCTATTCTTTAGGACATGTCTAATTAATATATAAGAGACTACATATTGAAATATTCTACTAATGAGCAGAGAAAGTGTAAGTGAATAGGTGACACCTGTAGGATATTATACCATTTTATGTGTGGAAAATTGCATGGAATTCTGATACTTTTAGTATACTGTTAAAGAGGCACCTAACACATTATGCCATTGACTTTACAATAAACTATTAAATACTTTTTTATTCCTAACATAACGGTTTAACTGCTAGACAAACATAACCCTGCCTAAAGCCTCAGTAAATTCTGCAGACATTTCCACCTCAAGGAGGTAGGATTCAATAGCCTGGGTGCAAAGATCATTAGGCAGTGCAGATTTCAAGTAAGGCTATTAGTGTCTTCTGAATTGCCAGTGTAAAACACTTCATAGCATGGTGGTGCATGCTTCACATTCACCTACTTATTACAGCAAAGTGAGGCTTGAAGGTGGCTTGAGAGTTAGAAATAAAAGCAAAAGCACTATAATTTCAAAAGCAATGCTGTGTATTCTGCCTTTCCCCACAGATTGTTAGGAAGACCAAAGAAGATAATGTATAAATATATAGAAAATTCATCAGTGCTATTAATGTGCTCATCTGAGAATACTCAGAAGTTTAGTTTTGTTGACTAATCTGATTTTGCCACCCTTTCTCTTCCTTCAGACACACTGCTCCTACCTTTAGCATGTTGTCTTTCATTGTTTGGGTTTGTGTTTTCTTTGATTGTAGGGTATGACATTTAGAGGGTCTCCCATTAGTTGAGTGCTTTTAACCTGGTAGGCATTAGAGACTCAAAGATGAGTGATTTGGGGATAAATTAAAGACTAAATATATAAATAAGTTAATAAAATATATACTGGTGAATATAGCAAAAGGGTAGATTTTTAAAATAAAGTAGAAATATTTATGCTGACAGCCCTGATATGTATCTGTGTATCTCTCATTAAATTACCTCTTTCTGACATTCCATGATCTTGGATTAGAAGAATTAACATTGTGAAAATGTCCATACTACCCAAAGTGATCTACAGATTCAATGCAATCCCCATCAAAATACCAGCAAGATCCCTCATGGAAATACAAAAAAAAAAAAAAAAAAAAAAATCCTAACATTTGTACAGAACAACAAAAGCCCCAAATAGACAAAGCAATCCTGAGCACAAAAGAAATAAAGCTGGAGACATTACACTTCCTGACTTCAAATTATTTTACAAAGTTATAGTAACCAAAACAGTAAGGTACTAGCATAAAAACAGATGCTTGGACCAATGGAACAGAATTGAAAACCCAGAAATCAACCCACATACTTACAGCCAACTGATGCTTGACAAGGGAAACAGGAGCATTCACTGGGGAAAGGACTGCCTCTTCAATAAGTGGTCCTGGAAAAACTGGATATCCATATGGAGAAGAATGAAACTAGACCCATATCTATCACCATATTCCAAAATCAACTCAAAATGGATTAAAGACTTATATATAAGACCTGAAACTATAAAACTCCTAAGAGAAAACATAGACAAAATGCTTCAGGAAATAGGACTGGGCAAAGACTTTATGAACAAAAATCTAAAAGCAAAGGTAACAAAAGAAAAAATAAACAAATGTGATTATTTCAAACTAAAAAGCTTCTGCACAGCAAAAGAAACAATTAACACAGCAAAAAGACAACCTACAGAATGGGAGAAAATGTTCACGAATTATGTGTCTGACAGTCGATTAATATCCAGTACACAAGGAACTCAAATATTTTAACAGTAAAAAAACAAGTAACTCAATTAAAAAATGAGCCCAGGAGCTTAATAGGCATTTCTAAAAGGAAGATATAGAAATGGCCAACAGACACATGAAAAAATGTTCAATATCACTAAGCATCAGGACAATGCAAATCAAAACCACATTGAGATATCATCCCACCCCAGTCAGACTGGTTATTATCAAAAAGACAGAATAACAAATGTCAGCGACGACGTGGAGAAAGTGGAACCTTCCCACACTCTTGGTGAGACTGCAAATTAGTGCAGCCACTATGGAAAACAGTATCGAGGTGACTGAAACAACTATAGATAGAACTGCCATATAATCCAGCAATCCCTCTGCTGAGTGTATACCCAAAGAAATAGAAATCATAATGTCAAAGGGATACCTACAATCCCATGTTTATTGCAGCTCTATTTACAATATCTAAGAGTTGGAGCCAACCTAAATGTTCATTGATGGACAACTGAATAAGGAAAATGTGGTAAAAATACACAGTGGAATACTACTCTGCCATAAAAAGGAATGAAATTCTGCCATTTACAGAAACACAGATGAACTTAGAGAAAATTATGTTAAGTTAAATAAGCCAAGCACATAAAGAGAAATACTGCATGCACTTGCTTATAAGTGGAGCTAAAAAACAAACAAAATAGTGTGTTCCTTTTTATTGCTGAATAGTATTCAATTATATGGATATCAATCATTAGGTGCTGGAGATTTGCATTGTTTCCAGTTTGGGCTACTATGAATAAAGCTGCCATGAGCATTCATGCACAAAAATAAATAAATAAGCTCAATAAATAAGCTCTTTCTCTTACCACTTCACTTCTCATGTATTAATTAACGTTTTCCTTTAGTGTATCTTTTCTGTATTTTCTCATTTGTGTGTGTGTGTGTGTGTGTGTGTGTGTGTGTGTGTGTGTGTGTATGAAACTCTGAGCTCTCCAGAGAAATAGAACTAATATATATATAAAATATACTCATTATAGGAATTGGCTCATGTGGCTAGGTTACAGAGGCTGAGAAGTCCCAAGATCTGCCATGGGCAAACTGGTGACCCAGGAGAGTTCATGGCATAGTTCTGTCCTGAGTCTGAAGAACTGATGGGTTTGAAGGCAGGAGAAAACCAATGTCTGAACTCAAAGATGGTCAAGCAGATGGAGAAAATTCTCTCTTACTCAGACTTTTCCTATCCAGGTCTCTAACAGAGCGATTGAGACTCACTGATACTGAGGAATGCAATATAATACAATTTAATATGCAAAATACTCAGTCTTCACTCATTCAAATATTAATCTCATCCAGAAATACCCTTGCAGACACACCCAGAATGATTTTTAAACAAATATCTGGGTATCTTATGGTCTAGTGAAGTTGGCACATAAAATTACCATCGCAATACCTTATCTATCATGTATCTGTGTGTATGTGTATGGATTAAGTCATTTATGTACACGATCTGCATGCGAATGAGCACTTCACTGGAACATGATGGTGATGGGTAAGCATTGCTTAGAACAGGAAAACATAAAAATTATCTTTAGCTGTAACATAACTACAAAATAGCCATAATATGAGTTTCATGAAAAAACAATATTTTCTTTCCTATGTAGTGTGGCACTAAAGTAAAATTTATTTAATTATTCAGTCAAACTTGTATTTAGTAAATGTCAAGTACTGAACTATCTTCTAGGAATACAATAGACACAAACATAACAAAAATTGTCTACATTGCATGATGCTAATTATACTAATTATTCTGATCTAAACATCATGTACTGCACACAGGTACTTATTTCAATGCTGTACTCCACAGATGTGTACAATCAACTATGTTCTTTAAAAAGACATTTGCATCTTTTTGAACCTTATATTTTAGTTGAAAGAACAAAGATACCAGTGCCATGTACAGTTAGCTGTCTGTATACAGTTTGGTCAACATTGTTTCAATCCTGAAAAAAAAAAAAAAAGAGAAGGGGAAAAAACCTTCTTACTGTTTAGACTATCACAGATAAATTGTCCCTATATTTACACTTTTGTTTACATAGTCACTAGCTCTCATTTTGTGTTAAAACCCATTTTGATATGTGCTAGAAACCCTTAGATCACAAGCTTGGAAGTAGATTACCAACACAAGCACTAGTAGTGTGCTTATACCAGGTGGACATTAACTGTCAGCATAGATGAGATAACCTGATTAATACCATTCCTTGGCAATGGAAAGTGAAAGTATCAGAGCAAAGATATCATCTAAGAACCCAGTTCTTTTGCTCTCTTTTGCATTCTAAAGTGTCACATTATCCTAAGGCTGGATCCTACCCTGAATGTATGATAGGCTATCACATTTGAAAGAATAATATTGTAAATCACATGTGTTTTGATAGGTGCCATAGTTTCCTGGAGCTACTGATTCTTCATTCGTGTCCAATACAAAAGAGATTTAATCTGATCAATCTGGCTTTGATCTCATGCCTGCACCTGACCTTATCATTGTGACCAGTGGCATGGGAGGACTGACTGGCTTAGCTGAATTCGGGGGTGGTGCCAACTTCCCCACAATCACGTCACCCCCAAATGAGCATTTGGGACTTTTGGAAAGTGAAGAGCTGGTGGAGAAAAGCTGAAAAAGACTTCCACTGATGTCATAGACAGAAAAAATATAACCCCCAAATTAAATTTCCTAGGAAGGAGGTCCGAACACATGTGATTTGTCATGTCATTCTTTCAAATGTCATAGCCAGGTTTTTAGCATTTGAAATTAACATCATTGATGAGTTAGTAAACTGTTGGTATCCTATGCTGTTTATTAGCAGAAACCCATAGGATTAGATACATTTCATTTTACAGAAAAGTACATAAGAATTTCTCTTACACAAATCCAGGCTGAAGTAATTTTAAGCATTGGGATAAGCTTATATACAACAGGAGAAATTTGTATATATAAGAAAAAAATTCTGCTCATGTTACTCACGATCCATATGATGCTAACAGTTCTGCATGTACTAATCATAATCTTTCCTAATTAGTACTTAATTAATGCTTTCCAAACATAAAACAAGGATACAGAAAAAGCAATAACAGAGATTTAAACTGGAGCCTCAAAACCTGAGCTCCAAGACTGGTTAATCAGGTTAGGACTGTCAATCTTATTCTTTAGTAAACAATCTTTTACTTTCTCTTTCTCTGTATAAAACCAGTTTCATAAGCCTTTTGGAGTTGGCCTCTTGACTGCTTCCATTTAGACATTCCCTTGAGTAGTTCCTATAAGGGCTCAACTCAGTGACTACCTTTTTAAAATTTATTTTATTTTATTATTATTATTATTATTTTTTAAGAATGACTCAGTGATCTTAAAGAGCTCTTCTATGACTCACATTTTGTGTTTTTACAAAAATTGAATACCAAAAATGGACAATATGACCCGCGAGCAGAAGGATCTCCAAAGCAAAGATAATGGCAAATGGGACTAAAGAATAAATTCTTTTCTCAAACAACTTTACAAGAAGAAAACAAGCAACCCAATTAAAAAATGGGCAAAAGAGCTAAGGAGGCATTTCTCTAAGGAAGATATACAAATGGCCAACAGACATATGAAAAAATGCTCAACATCATTCAGCATCCGGGAAATGCAAATCAAAACCACATTGAGATACCATCTAACCCCAGTTAGGATGGCTAAAATCCAAAATTTCTGAACAATAAATGCTGGCCAGGTTGCAGAGAAAAAGGAACTCTCATACATTGTTGGTGGGACTGCAAAATGGTGCAGTCTCTATGGAAAATGGTATGGAGGTTCCTCAAACAATTGCAGATAGATCTCCCATACGACCCAGCTATCCCACTGTTGGGAATATACCCAGAGGAATGGAAATCATCAAGTCGAATGTATACCTGTTCCCCAATGTTCATCACAGCACTCTTTACAGTAGCCAAGAGTTGGAACCAGCCTAAATGTCCATCATCAGATGAGTGGATACGGAAAATGTGGTACATCTACACAATGGAATACTACTCAGGTATAAAAACAAATGAAATACTGCCATTTGCAACAACACGGATGGACCTGGAGAGAATTATATTAAGTGAAACAAGTCAGGCACAGAAAGAGAAATACCACATGTTCTCACTTATTGGTGGGAGCTAAAAATTAATATATAAATTCACACACACACACACACACACACACACACAACCGGGGGGGGGGGAGAAGATATAACAACCACAGTTACTTGAAGTTGATACGACAAGCAAACAGAAAGGACATTGTTGGGGGTGAGAGGGGGAGGGAGAAGGGAGGGAGGTTTTGGTGATGGGGAGCAATAATCAGCCACAATGTATATCGACAAAATAAAACTTAAAAAATTTTTTAAAAAAAGAATAAATTCTTTCCTTAGATTATTCCAAATATACAATGAAAATTTTGTGTTTTTAATTTATTTAATTAGTTTTCGTTAGGACAGATCTCAGTCACTGTACTCTAAGGCCGTTTGTTGTTTTTGGTTACAACACTAAGAAATCCATTTTCATTAAGCTTAGTATCAGTTTCTTTAGAAATCTCTCTCTCTCTCTCTTCCTTTCTTTCTTTGCCTTCACTTTCCTTTTTCCTTCCCTCCTTCCTTCCATTTATCTATCCACATAAGCTTAGCTAAATTATACTTTATATGAATAATATTCCAGTGACCTGTAATGTTGTGCTGAGGGGTACAATCCTGTTTCTTTCCTGCTCTAATGACTGCTAAGTGTGAGAGACCTCAAACCTTTCAATTTTCTGAAAGTATTAGTCAATGAAAATTTCATGTTAATTTATTGACTAAGTTATCATTTGGATATAAGCAATCCAGCTTGTTCTGGATTTGACAATCATTGGTTTAGTCTCATCAAGATGTCACTTTGTCTTCATTATCCCAATTCTTGGCATGTTGCTCTAAAAAAAAAACACTGCTTCAAGTTCTCAGACGACATGATACTGTTCACAATATATCTACCACATCCAGACAAGTTTGGAAATTCTTCCAGACATTTTTTTTTTTTTTTTTAACCACTGATGACTCATGAGTGAGGGTAGAGATCTTGGGTTTGTTAGCATTTTCTGCACTACTCTCAAGTTCATTCAGCATGTCATTTCAACAATGTGTGATGTGTCAACTTCAAAAATTAAACAAACCAGACAACAGAACCCTTGCACTACAAAGAAGTTATTTTTTCCCTGGCCATTCATAGCTAGCTAAACTGCTTTGACTTTTGTTTCCCACAAATCCCACATCTGGCTTAATTCCAACTTACATTTTCTGTTTATTCATCAGAAACTTGTTTTATCAGCCAAGCAATGTACCCAAAGTTTCTTTCATTTAAAGTTCATTTCTCTTTATATACATGTTTTGTTTCAGACCCAGAGGCTGCTGAAAATTTAAGGTGCTCTTAGGATTTTTTTTTTCTTTTAGAACAATTCTTGTAGATTATAAAGATGACCATTATTTCTCAGTAAATTGAGTTATTCCTTATTACTTATTTTTACACCCCAAAACTTTATATTCACTTGATGGTCTTAGCTGTAAATAACACGTGAATGCCCAAAGTTAAAATTGTAAATTAGAGGTATACATGATAAACCATGTATTTTTATATACAAAAAATGTGGCAAACTTGAAAGTATGCATTACATATTGAGTATTTATACCCACTTATCCCCAAGGGGGGGCGGGGTTCATGAATGACTGGTCAGCTTCCTGGCCCTTCTTTGAAAAATTGTGTTAGTAAAACAACAGAGAAATTGAAAGAAAACTGAGAAATTGTTGATCCATTAACATGCAGCTGAGTCAGAGGAGAAATGACAGATATGAGCAATGTATCTTGGTCTGGATTTGAAAAACAATTGTTAGGATCTTGAACTTGAATGAGAGAGACGTAGAACTGGCTGCATGGAGAGTGAGCTTGAAGGAAACAAATACATATTTTAAGACATTTTGATTTATTTTGCAAATGATATCTGCTATTTCGTAAAAAACTAGAACAAATGTATTAAATTATTATTATTATTATTATTATTATTTACCTAGTAAGTTGATCTTTCTTGTCTATAATTTTGTCATGTCTATTTCTTTGTAATGTCAAAGCAGTGCCAAAATCAATGAGGTATTATGCAGTTTACATATATTGACATGGACATTTACAAACTTTTAAAGGTGGTTAGTTCTCATGAGAAAGATTGAGGAGAGGTGAGGATAGATTTTTATACATATTTATTTTCTGTGTGGCCACATGATGAATGTTTTAAGCAAAGCATACATTATTTTTTCAGTTTAAAAATAAACAAACATACTTCTATATGTAATGGCACCTACAACACTGGCATTTTATTGATTTACTTGTGATGATCATTCAGTAATGAAATAAATATTACTTGGCAGACAATAATGAATAGCATTAGTAAAAAATATAATTTTGAACAATGCTATTGCAGGAAATTCTAGGAATTTTTATATTATCCCAGATCCACATAATATCTATTCCGATTACAGCACTCACACCCACCTAGCCCCAAAAAGGCTCTCTATTTTGTAAGAGAGACTTTTTGACCCAGTTATTTCTCATTCTTCCTGTGGTGCTGGTTTTCACCATGATACTAATTCATCACTAACCCAGCCAATTTTGTGCCATATCTCTTAGTCCTGCCAAAAAATGTTAAGATTGCAATCAGTCTTTGAGAATCTCAGTTTCCTTTGATTTAAAGATACTCTCTGTTTCTTATGTAAATCCTAGCAAAAAAAAAAAAAAAAGAAAAAAAAATTACTAGGAAGAATCACAGATGGAAAAAAAACTAAGATGTTACAAAAAATGTAAAAACAAGCAAATAAAAGCCTAGCTATAGATATCGGCTGCTCCCTGTTCTTTTTGTTGGAAAATTCACAAATAATATTGCTGCCAAATAACCGTGTTCTCAAATATTCAAATACAGCATCAATACCTGTTACAGTGATCATAATAAAACTGAAATACCTCTATGTAGACAAGTAGAACATTCTTCAGTACAGAGAAATCAACACAAATCAGCCTTTTGTTTTTCTCAGCTGCTCCCCATAAAAGAACAAATTAGTCATTTTTGCAGTGAGATATGCTTGCGTAACTTAATAGGAATTTATGTCTTATCTCAGTATCTGCTTCTAGATGTGCTTGAAAAAGAAAAGTCAAAGGTGCCTTTTTCCTACATAGGTCTAGATGCAATATAGTGTGCTTCTCTGTGTATCTCTTTTTGGAGGATTTAGACACAAAGTGACAGGTGAAATTAGAAATCTAAGTATTGGAATATCATCATGAATAAAATGAAATTCCCAAGTCCTACAAAAAATATATGGATATTTTCAGAAATTAGGGTTATAATCTTGTGCCTACTAATGTAGAGAATTGCTTTCTTTACATGTGGTATATTATCTTAAACACAGTAGGTATCTGTATTAGTCAATTTCTGTTGCATATAACAAAATACCTGGAACTGGGTCATTTATAAGAAAACAAAATTCATTGCTTAAGGTTTTGGTGGCAGGGGATTCCAAAGTCTTGAGAACACATCTGGTGAAGGCCTTGTTGGTGGTGACAGTGACATGGGGGTCTCACATGACAGATGGCAGAGAATAGAAAGAGAAAAACTCTCATGTGCTCTTCTTTCAAAGCCCTCAGAACCATGCCATGACAACGATTATTAATCCATTCACTATGGCACGGTCCTCACAATCGAATCACCTCTTCAAGGCCCCACTTTTAGATTATCATAATAGGATTTCCCATCCTCAACAGTAACAGTGGAGATTAGGTTTCAATGAGTTGTGGGGTAGGAACATTCAATCTACAGCAGTATCAATATAATCTTTTCTGGCTTATGGAAAAATTTTATATTCACGTCACAAAAATTATCAGAGAGAATGAGATTCCTCGCTCCCCAGTGAAAAGATTAAAACCAGCAGAATGCTAGCCAGAATAGGAAGAGATAAAGGCTTCTTCTGAAGAGAGATCTTCTATTCAATATCTCTGACACTCTGGTTTGTCCAACACAAACAAAAAAAAAAATTCAGCATGTCAATACCAGCACACACATGGCTATTTCAGGACTAAAGTTAAACAATGGATGAGGAAGTGATTTCTAACTGGAAAATATTGTATATAAGCATGAAATGTCATTAAAATGAAACTGAGCAATATCAAGAACTGATATGATTATTTTCTCAGACATCATACTAGTAGATGTGCTTACAAACTTTCCATATACCTAAAATAACCCATCTCTGCATTCGTATGCTCTTTTGTTCAATTAATCCATCAACCATGTTTTAATCATGTTCTAAACATTATTTTGAGTGACTATTTTCGTGATGTGAAACTTTCTGTAGAAAATGAGGACATTTATTTAGTCTATAGTTTCTTTTTATTGTGAGCTTTAATTTCTAGTGTACCAGGTGTTACAGGACGGCTTGTGTATCCCCCAAATTCCTATGTTGAAGCCCTAATGCCCAGTACTTCAGAATTTGACTGTGTTTAGAGATAGGCCCTTTAAAGTGCTGATGATGTTAAAATGAGGCTGCTGGGATGAGCCTTATTCCAATCTGACTGGTGTCTTTATAAGAAGAGAAAATCTGGACATGCAGAGACATCAGGGTGTGAGATCTCATAGGAAAAACAACATAGAGACAGAGAGAGAAGGCGTCCATCTACAACCAAGGAGAGAGGCCTCAGGGGGAAAAATAAAAAAAAACTGCTGATACCTTGATCTTGGACTTCTATCCTCCAGAGCTATGAGAAATTGAATTTTTGTTGTTTAAGCCAACTGCTCTGGTATTTTGTTAGGACAGCCCTCATACACTAATACAGCAGGATTTTGAGGGGAAAAAACTGTTTTATTGAATTCTGCCGATAATGCATCTACAAACTGTAAAAATCATTTATACCTGAACTTGCCTCTGAAATCACAGAATGTACACATTTCAGCTGATTTTTCTACATTGAAAATTAAAAATTCATAATTTAAAGTTAGGACTTAGATCCAGGGTTTTTGTGTATTCCACCAAGGTGACAAAAGTTGCTCACAAAATAGTCCTAAGGGCCTCCACTGCTTCAGCCTCTGATGTGAGTCACCAAAGTCATGACTCTGCTGCAGCCAGGAGGCTAAGAAGCCATTGAGAACCATGGGCTCTGGGTTCATTCCGCTGTTCTCCCCAGCCCATGATTCTACTCAATAACAGTATGTCATATAATGTCATTCAAAAGAGTTCAAAGACAAATTACTCCATGGGTAGGTGCTTTGGTTAAACTATATATTTACGGTAATTGCTCCTCATTCCCCATTACTACTATACATGTATCCTTAAGAGTCTGTGAGTTTTGGCTTAGGGAAGGGGACAGAAGGTATTTGTTGTCAGGCTTTCTGCAGATGGGTATTTTACTTCATGGTCCCTCTCACATAAGCCGTGTAAATCCGTGTATCCTTGCTCTGTGTACATGTTCTCCTATTTATCTCTTCCTTCCAAGGCCCTATGTTTGGGGGGTGATAAAATTCAGGCAGAAGTTTTTAAAAGATTCAACCTTAAATTTAATTAAAATGTCTGTTTATCACCAAACATAACAAGCCATAAATTATACGGATGTTTCAGTTTGGCTCTGCAAACATGTCACTTTGATCGATATAAATTTGGTTTCACTATTATACAGCAACAGTCTTGAAAGTGATAGCTCAATGATATTTTCTTCCCCAACAGAATGAAAGAAGCCTAAGACGGAGAGCTGTCAATTGAGCCTAACTAGGAAGTTTAGAAACAGAGGGCAGGCAGGTCCCAAAGCAGGTAAAGGAAACTTGTAGAGAGTTTAAAATAGAAGAAATTATTATGGGACATATGAAATAAACATGAAGTCCTGCAATTTATATTGCCACTTCATATTATGGAGAAAAAATAGAGAGAAATGATAAAGGGGTAATAGGTTTTTACCTTTAGGTAAAAAAAGAAAGCAAGTCTGAGTATGCACTAAGAGAAAATCAAAGTGGGATTCTCTGGCTATTGCTGAGAGATAAACATGGAAATGCTATGAAGAAAACAAAAATGACTAATATAACTTTAAAGAAGGAGACTGAAAATAAAATAGCAACCTGGGCTAATACTGAAATTATTAGTGAATAAATAAGCTCTCTCATTATGAACTCTAAGCTTATGTCAGTTTTCATTGGACAATATGTAAAATGTTGTTTTTTGAATAACTTAAAAAACTCTCATTAAACATTCCCACAATAGAACTGAATTGAGCACTCAGCTGCTTTTACTTAAGGAAGAACTATGCAACTTCAGTGAATTTTCCTTCTTAGAATTTTCAAATGCAAGTGGTCAGAATAGAATTCTGAATGGCTGAGAAACACAAAAACCTCCTTTCCCCATTAAAGTATAAAGACATGCTTTATGTTGCCTGGATTTCATGAAGTCTGGCCTGCAGGTATAGAATCGGTATGTGCTAGGGGCCACAGTTTGTTTGAACTTGGCAGTCTTTATTGCCCATTTTAATTAATTTTCTTTGTCACATTCCGTATATTTCCTTTACTGCATTCAAGGGACTACATAGAGGTGCCCCGGGGTGGCTAATTTAACACCTGAAATTTCCATTATTTTTTTCCTATGTCTCAAATTGACTAGTGGGTGATGATGTGTGTGAGTGTGGCATAGAAAATTCCCATAGCAGGCATTTTGTTTCGGATAAGTTTGCTTGAAAAGCTCTTAATAGGGACAGCATATTTCCTTTGAAGTTCCTGGGCAGGACCTCTTGTAATTCCCGTGTTGCTTTTATTTAGCCAGAATATATAGCTACCCTAATGTTTGTTCTCAGTTCAAATCTCATTAGCTCGGTGTTTGCATTCACTACTTATGTAATGATGAAGAATTTTTTATTTGAATAAGGCCGCTGGGAATATATACATGTGCGAATGTACGTGAATTGATTAGAAATTCTCTGTGTAGTTATGACTAAGAGGCAGAGAAATGAAGGCATAGTATTATGTTATACTTGGATTCAACTCCAAAACTCCAATTCAGGGCTGGGTTCTTTGGGGAAATTCCACAATTGGCCCTCAATTTCCTTAGATATAAAATGGGGAGAAAAATAGTGCTTTGCTCCCAGAATTGCTATGTGAATTAAAGTAAAGAATAATAGAAAAGTAACTAGTAATCTGCAAAGCAATATAAACATTTTACTAGTTTTACATTAAGGAAACCAGTATAGCATGAGGCGTTAGAGTCACGCAGACCTGGATCCGAAGTTCCTCTCCACTTCTTACCAGCTGCGTGACTTCTCTGTGCCTCAATGTTTCTCATCTATAAAATGGGGATAATAATAGAACCTCTTCTCACAGGTTATTATAAGAACTAAATGAAAAAAATCATAGAAAGTATTTACACAATATTATTGCAGAGTAAGCATTCATTTTCTGACAGTTACATTGTTCTTAGTGTAGTATTGGGGTAGAGTCCTTGTACCTCTAACACAAGTCCTTGTGCCTTTGACATCCTGTGTAAAGAAGCAGAAGCTCCTCTCCATTTAATTCTTAATGACTTCACATGTTGGAACAGCCTCTCTACACCACCTCTTTAACAGCAATCATCCTACAGAAAATTCTTTTCCTTGCAGTTAACATGAGTCACATCAGAACCTGTATGTTAATAGATCAGGGCTGAACGGGAGGGACTAAGTCAATTACTGCCTAGTTCCTGATAACTAGGGCAGAAAAAAAAAATAATAAAATAACCAAATGCATACATTTAGTCTGATAAAATCCATAATTTGTCAGACAAGCTGAAGCAGGCAGTAGAGGACCCAGAACATATTAATACATGAATAAATGAAATAATGAGTGAATAAATAAATGAATGAGAAATAGATACAGTAATTATAGAAGAGGGCTATAGGGGAACAATTATTTAAGTAGATGGGAAGGATTAAGAGTAACTTCTGTAAGCATTTGCCAGACATGTGATAGAAGGAAGGGAGACCCAAGTAATAGAAATGGGAGACAATGCAAAGGATTAACATAGAGCTAAGGTGCAACGTTTCTTCACCACAGCATCTCGAGCCCTGGTATCCTCACTTCAGGGCACATCCACTGTCTTCCCTTCATTGACTCTGGCCACCTTTCACATTTTGCCTATAAATTAAGCTATGATAAAAAAACAAAACAAGAACAACAACAACAACAACAAAAAAAAAACGGTTTCCCAGAAGTGATACTTCCTTAAATTGAATAGACTAATGAGCATCTTCAGATCTGTTAGAGGTGCCTTTTTTCAAGAATAATCAATTAACACATATTTATTGAGAATATGCCATGTGTTACATGAGATGGAAACAAATTCTCTGGGAACCAAAATTCTACCTACAAAAATGTAGCAATAATCCAAGTGGGCACACAGATGTTAGTGCTGTCTTTTTTTCTTTTCTTTTCTTTTTTTTTTTTTTTAAAGTGGAAAGAAGGAGATTGGAACATAATCACCAAACCATAAACAAAGAGTAACAAACTTTATTTCTTTCTCTCTCCTCTAATTTACTGAGTTCCTACAATCTTCCTACTACATACCAGGAAGTATGGTAGACAACCAGCCCACAGTCATTGAAGCAGGAAATCGGAGGGGGTGCCACTCAACAACAAAAGGAGCTGTTCGCATATGCACAACTATGAATAAATTTGCATGCTAATTTGCACAGGCTGTATTCATTTTTCATACAGTTAGACAGATGCAGTCGTTCCTGACTCTCTTCTCACTTTACTCCCTCATCCAAATCCTATTCCCATGTATAATCTTTCATTAACTAAGCATAAGGCTTTCTCTTTCAATTTTATTCAAACCTTAGTCTTCCATAATTCAACAGAAGAGTTGTGGGGAACCACAAATGATCCAATGCATCATGGAAATATAAATAAAGCCACTCAATTTTGTTAGAAAAATGATTCACTGCTCAGCCAAGGAAATCAATCACTAGGCTCAGTTGTCTCTGCCTAGTTTCATGACGTCCTCTGGATCCATCTTCAGCAATAGTTTAAAGATTCCTTTTGCATTTACCATTATGTCCATTGGGAATATTCCTCCCACCTTCTCATTTTATTGCTTGTTTTTCTTTGCTTTTTATTTTTTTTTACCTTGTTTTGTGTATATTTTTCATATGAATTAAATCACTTATGGGTAATTATTATTCATCATCGCCTCATAGGTGACTAATCTGAAACTGAACAGCAGCATGGATTGTGAGGGTCACCTAGGCAATGTTTTTGGCTGACTCAGCTAAATGTTCTTATGAACGAATTTCAGAGATTTAATCAGGTACAGGCTCATTTCTCCCTCATGTAACACATCAGTGCTAGTGTTTGATGGTGATTTGAGGCTCCTTCCATCTGTGACTTCATCATACCCTAGGGCCTTATAATCTCTGCATCCAGCTAGAAACAAGAGAAGAAGAAAATGTAGCAAATCATGCAGGAGCATTTATGGGCCAGGCCTGGAAGTGAACATCACCCCAACTCCCAGTCCATTAGTCAAGACTCAGTCAATCCACCACATAACAGAAGGAAGAAAGGACATTCAAGCTAGCTTGAGCCCGGTGGGAGAGTGAAACATATCTGATGAACAGTTAGTCACCCTCTACCATGCACCTTAGAAAACATAATAATATCTGTTTTAGTTATCCCCACAACATAAAACATAGACATCTGCTCTCCAAGAGAGCCAGCTTTAAGCCCTGCTATGATTTGAATGTTCCCACCAAAACTCTTGTTGAAATATAATCACCATTGTAACATAAGGTGTAGCCTTTCAGAGGCAATTAGGCCATGAGGCCTCTGCCCTCATGAATGGATTAATGCTGTTATCATGGAAGTAGGTTAGTTATCTCAGGAGTGGGCTATTGATAAAGCTCAGCCTCATTTCTCTCTCTCTCCTGTGTTCACTTCTGCCTTCTCCCATGGGATGACCCTTGCCAGATGCTCTTGGACTTCCCAGCCACCAGAACTGTGAGCCAGATAAATTTCTGTTCATTATAAATTACTCGGTCTGTGGTACTCTGTTATAGCAGTAGAAAACAGACTAAGTCAAACCCCGTTTAGTTATTGTGCCCAGTTAAAAATTCACAATCTACAGGCAATACATAGTCCTCAGTAGTTCCCCATGGTGTAATGACATATGGACTAAAACAATATTATCTACCACTCACTAACACACATTATACAATATTAGAACAGGGAAGAAATAACTTAGTGAGTTTCCTCATTTACAAAAAAGAAGAATGGGAGAAAACAGCAGACATTGGCCCATACAGATCTGAATTGCTGCTGGGTCAATGTAAGGAAGATCCTCTACCCAGGAGATGTGGGGAGTTCGTTGATTTTATCAGATTCTGCTCTCTGAGAGACATTCCATTACTTCTTGTTCTCGGTAGTTCTTGGCTCTCTTGTCTCTGGATTGTTCTTCATTTTCTATTATTCTCCACAGCTAAGGATTGCCCAGAAAATCCGAGTATATGTCTGTTGTTTCTGCATAGTTAACAATAGCACTCCCTTCCATTCTTCAAAGCATCATGGGTTAGGCAATAAAATATATGGTTAAATCATCCATGGCCATGTGTAAAATGAGTATTGTGGAATATAGCCCTCTTGGGGTCTATAATGTTTAGCAATCCCACTTCATGCCTCTAACATTTGGGGAAGGTAAAGATTGTTTTAATGCTTGAACAATTGGATGATGTTTTTGGATGAGTAGGGGCTTGAGTTCACGCATTTTTTAAACTACCATTTCTTCAAAAACAGGATATTTCACTTTTTTTGAAACCCTGTATTGTTAACACTTACTTATTTCTTAATTGAGACTAATATATATGAGTGAGAAAAAGTAATAACTTGGAAGGAGAATAAACATAAAAATCAATTGTATTATTTTAAGTATGTGTCTATAATTTAAAGTAATTAATAAAATTGTGCTAAATGTATTTCTTGGCCTACATAATTGAAGTTCTTAGAGTTTGTGTCTCACGCATGGTCCACAGTTAATTAATACCGGTTTCATCCTCCTATAGGACAATTTTAATGCATGCCATTTATATACCTGGCTCTCATAGCAGGCCAATTATCTTCACTACTATGGGCCAAAATTTTCTACATACAATCTGTAAGTTTTGGACTAGAAACATTTTATGTTTTATTTCTACTCCAAAATTTTCTTGTTTTCATTCTACATTTTTAATTAAGTTAATCATATTGTAAAAAATTTCTTATTAGCTATTTATGCACTTACTTTTTAATTGTACTACATTGATTGAGTTACTTTTTCCTTGTTAAGTAATGGAAGATTCAAAGCACTAAATTTAAAGAGCCAAATGCTTTAACACAACTTTCACAAACGATTTTTCTTTGCAAACCTAACTCTTTTTAATATATATATATATATTTAAATTATAAACTGTTATATATGTACTTAAGTGGTACAATCCGATATTTTGATACATATATATATATATATGTTGTATAATAATTGGGTCAGGGTACTTCATATGTCAATCACTTCATGCATTTATCATTTCTTTGTGTCAAAAACATCCAAAATTCTCTCTTTTAGCTACAAGTACCACATGGACTTACTCATATATGGAATCTAACTCCTTCTTTTCTGGCCTCTCAAAAATACCTTATCACTTTTCTAATGCTTTGCTTATGTTCTATACAGTCACAGAAGTAATCTAATTCTCTAATCTATGCAGTACTTGTTTATCCAGGAAAAGCCAGTTCAAAAACTTTCACTAAGAAATACTGCTGTAACAGTTACTCCAAGTCATACTAGTTTTGGTGTCCTAATCTCTAAATTGGTAATAACTACAAATTCCTCTCATGGGGAACCTTCTAGAAATTCTCAGTCATGTGTCCACAAGCAAATGTGTTTTCTTTCAGGCAGTATTATGGCTCCATATTCACCCATCAATCTTTATTAGTAAGCCATCACTTACCTTATTATATTGTAATTTAGTTTGTGACATGCCTATTTTCCCTAACAGATGTAAGTTTCTCAAGGGCAGAGAAAGTTTCACAGCCATCTTCTATTCATTTATATTTCCTAAGAAATGTTCTTGACCCTATTAGAGTACTCAAAAAAAAAAAAAATGCTGAGTAAATGAATAAGCAAATGATTGGATAAACTAGTAATGGTTAACAACATTTGAGTTAGAAAGAGACTTTTGATGATCCTGTCTGATTCTATACAATATTTCCAACAAAATTTCACTTTGCTGTTCAGTTTTTTCCTAGTCTCTTGCTCAGACCAGCAGGTATTTGGCAAGAAGGGTAAAATGAAATATCTTGCTGCTTCTCTTCAACATTTCAAAGAAGAAAGAACTTTTATAACTTTCTGGTACATTTGCTTGTGAGTAAATAATGTTTAGATTTGAAGTGAGAGGGGACTATTAGAAGAAACTGTAGAATGACTGACATTTCTTTCAAATGCATAGAGAATTTTATTACTGTCTAGAAGTACTTCAACTTTTAGGGTAATATGAAATATGAAATCACCCCAAATTAAAAAGTCTGTGATTTTGCTAATTCAAATTTCATATCTAAAGGCAGCACATAAGATGTTATCCAGAGAATGACTGTTTTGAGAGGTTATTCTCTAGTGCTTTTCTTTTTCCTTACTATAGCCTAAAAGGTTTCAAAGAGTAGAACTCACATAGAGTTTACTCATAGTGCTATCATAAGTATTTAACTTTATTTTCTTAGTCAAAAGAACAAAATATGATGTCTTAAAAGTGCTTTTTTGAAATAAGTTCAAGGTGTTTAATGCCAAAACTGAATCTTGCAGCCAAAGTTTGAACCATGCCTAAGTGAATATATGCAAGAAAAAAGTTGCATAAACAGTTGTGTCTTGGCTCTTCAGGAAAGAGCACACATTCACAGAGTCATATGCTTACAGTTCACATTCATCTGAGACCTACAACACAGCAAGAAACCAGAGTCATTAAGGAGATCTTAAATAACACTGATTGTATATTTTCCACGAATGTTGTTCAGAAGATCGACTTCCCTAAGAAGTTCTCCTTTATTGTTTTTCTCATCTTATGATCCATCCTTGGTTTTCTGCATATTCCAAAATAAGCTTATGAAAACAGCACCATAGAGAAGACAAAGTCATTGCTTTACCAATCTAATGAAACTTGTTTTAAACCCCATATCACTACAATTCTAGTTATACAAATATTCTAAGTTCTTAATAAAATTTAAATATTAACAGCAATAAAATTATAGTAATTAAAAGCATGAGAGAATAAATTTTAAAATAAAGAAGTATGAGAAAACAATCAAAACTTGGGAAAGATTCTCTTGTGCCATCTATCATAGTAGAAACTGTACAGGTCTTGTTTTCAAATGTGAACCCTGGAAGAAATGTCATACATACATACATATATATATATACATACATATATATATATACATACATATATATATATACATACATACATATATATACATACATACATATATATATATATATATATATATATATATATATATATATATATATATTTTTTTTTTTTTTTTCCATTTTGTGAAAAGAGGCAATTTAGTTCCAGGAGATAAAGTGATTTATCCAAGTCCATGCATCTAATCATTTTCAAAAGTAGAATATTTTCCTTATTCAGTTTTTTACAACATCTATGTTTTGTCTGCTCTATTTATGTTTTTATCTCATCTATAGACTGACTTCTTTCTCTGCAAATGGGTAATCTAATGCAAGTCAAAGCCTGAATGCCACCCAAATTCTGTTACTTTCCTAGTACTGACTACTTCAGGATTCATAGTGTCAACACTTTATAGAGATAATGAAAATGAAATTATTAAGATGTTATTCAGGTAGAGAAAAAAATATTTGAATTTTGGGTTTGCAGAGTTCATTGAATCAAAATATTCTGTACTGCATGGGCTTGAGAGAAAAAATACATTAATGGTTGCATGAGTCTCATAATTAATTCTTATGGATCATGCTGAGGTCTCTTGTACATAAGACAAAGATGAAAGTGTGTGGTTAGAATTTGTTCTTACATCATTTCTGTTAGGTGAGAATGAAAAATGCAATGTGAGAAAGACTGACCTTCCAACTGCCATAGATTAGCAGTTTTAGATAGAACTGAAATAAAATTTTTGTAGTATTCTGTCTTTTAAGAATACCTCAGTTTTCGTTAGAAATTTTTAAATTCCCCTTGCAGCTGCCTTTTGGAAGTTAAGCCTAATTAAAGAAACTGACAAGGGGACACTTGGCTCTTACCAACCAAGGCAATCCCAGAAATTTACTTTGTAACAATATCATCCATATTTGGGGAATATTTACGTATATGTACATGAACAAAGCATATATGTAGTATCATCTGTTCTCAAGAGATTACAGTTTAGTTGGGGATATAGTTTCAATATTCAGGAAATAACTTTTCAAAAATCAGCATAATAAGGGTGTAAATTTTCAGGTTAAAAACATGATAAATAAATATGGGTTGGAATAATTTGGATGATTTCAAGGGAAGCACGGAACTTGTTCAAGCTTGAGAGCTGAATAGAGTTTGGATAGATACGACGATTCATTCCAGACAAGGAGTGACCCAAATATATCAAAGAAAATGTAAAAAAACCTTAAGAAAAACCAAATAGACCTATCTCCTTAGATGTATCAGTGGTTTGTTGAGAAAAATGAAGTGAGAATGTCACCATCATTTATATAATGCCACATGAAATAATTATATAATTCCCTTTCAATTACATAGAGTGTTGGGAAAGGAAGAGATTAGAAGGAATGAAATTGTAAAGGCTGCGTTTAGAAAAGGCGGGGCCCAGGGTGCACGGCTCGTATCCATACTACGTATTAGTGAGATTTGGGTGTGTAGTCACCTCAGAGTGAGTAAGCAGACTGACAAATTGCCTTGCATAATGTAGTAAGGTGACATTTTCAATAAAAGCTCTATGAGAGAAAAAAGAGGGATGGTGGGCTACATGGCAGGAGGCTTGTGATTGAAGAGAAAGTTGGCCATTAAAAATTCCCAGTGGAAAGTTTCAAATCTTATAAAAACAGGATGCTAATACTCGATTTCAAGTGATGTGAAATGCTTTTAACTCTCCATTCAGTCAAGTCTGCTATTCCTCAGAAATTATTTGCATGATGGTATTTTGAAGAAAATGATGGAGAGGTACTGATTGCTACATACAGATTTGTTCAGACCAGACAGAAGAGAATATATGCAAGAAATGAGTGAGATTAAAGGTTCAAAAATATCAGGGACTCTTTACCTCTGGCTTGGGTACTATTCTAAGATTATATTTCAGAGATCTTATGTCATTCAGATACCTGTTGTATTAGCAATTACAGTATCAAGTTGAAGGGCTCATGAGAAGAGTAATGACACATTGAAAGGAACACGTGAAGAGTAATCATGTCTTAGACTTTGAACCTTACTTTTAAAGTATTTGCTCAAACTCTTCATAAGTATTTTGCGCAACATCACTGATAAGTTATTCCAATACTGGTTGAATTTATTATTTCTTCAGGAAGTTCATTTGTTTCTCCTTTTAGTTGTGAGTATTAAGGATAACTTGCTTAACATTATTCGTGTCTCTGAACGCTGGGACAACATAAAATAAACCTAAACTTTTTTTTCCCCCTCCCTCAAAAAAGTGGCAGTTGTTCAAACATGAGGAGATAGCTATTATAGGCTTCCCTGATTTTCTTTCCCAGAATAAAAAGCATTGTTTTCTTTTTTTTTTTTTTTTCATTTCTGATTTGAGGGATTTTTTTTAGCATCTGCACCATCTTGATCTTTTCTTTACTGAACCAACTAGTTTTTTAGTACTTCCATACCACTGTTATTGTGTTATGCTCAGAGTTGGTCACAGTATTGCAGGGTCATCTGACCAGGGTATAGCTGCAAGAAGGGAGTGTCTGAAATGTGCCACACAGAGATAACCCAATGCAATGAGATCTAAAGATACAGTTTTGATGAAGACTATAAATGTAAGATAATTATTATGAAAAGTAAATAAAAATTAAGCCCACAATTCAGCACTTGGTATATAAAAAGTCCTGACTTCAATTACTTTAATATCCTTAAAAAATGCTATTAGTACATATCTAATAACTTTTAATTTTGTGCTGACATTAATAATCTCAATATTTAAAAAAATGAACTTTGATAAAAACTAAATCAATCATTTTCTATTGCTATATATAATACTCCAAATGCAAAACATTTGCAATGGTTGATTAATAAGATGCAAACAAGTATTAACTATCCAGGATAAAGAGATTGATTCAAAATGTGGAAAAGTAGTTTATCATAGAAAGAATTGACCACACATGTTTAAATCTATGGTTGGGTGTTTTCCTAACCTAATAAAATAAGTCTTGCCTTCCATATAGACTAGAAAGTTTTTAATGCTATATTTGTTAGTGGGAAAATTCACACATCAAAAATTGCAACCAAATTCAGAAATTGTATGTAATGGGGAAATTTTCCAATACTAAGTCAACATGAGTTAAGAAAAAATGTTTAGTTAAAAATGAAGAGGAACTAGATTTTGCATTATTTCAAGTTTTATACACATTTAATTCACAAAAATCAGTTATCAACACTTGAAAACTTATGAACCAACGATGTATCACACATTGACTTAATCACTTTTCAATCATTATCTCAGATAATGTAATGCCCCAACAACCCTGTAAAGGTTCTAATATTTATTATATATTTATGAGAAGATAAGCTATTTTTCTTTACTTAAATTCACAAATACTGCACTACAACCTTGCCATTCTAAGACATTTTACCAAAAACAATAATATATTGGATATTCCTCCACTATCAAAATCTCATATAATAATCCTACTTTGGGGATTTAACATTGTATTGAAACACTTGGATCTACAATATGGATGGATTTTGATATAGAGGAGTAGAGTTTTTTCAAAAAGAGATAGCGTTTAAACCAAGGAAATGGTCAGAGGGGATAAATGAAATCCAATATACAGCAGTGTTAGAGACATCAAGGAAGAAGTACGGTTAAGTGATGTAAAATACATCAGAAATTAAGAATATGAAGGGGGAGAAAGGTCATTAAATTAGCAAGAAGAAAGCCATTTGAGGTCTCTGAACGATCTGTTTCAGAAGAATGATGAGCCTAGAATTTAGATAGCAGGAGTTTAAAAGGGGCCCTGGATGGAAAGGAGGCAGATACAGTGAGTGTAAGATTAATCATGAAAAATAATTAATAGCAATGGAATGAAGGAGAGAAGTTACATAATTTATGAAATAGGCAGCAGGGTCATGTAAAGGTTTTCTTTTATTAGTTAGTATTGGTGAGGTCTCTGAGTATTTAAATATAGACGGAGAAGAGGGGCTTAGATGGAAAAAGAAAAGAAGACAGGTAGGGATCCAAAAGGAATTAAGAGATTAATCCAATATAATAGTGAGTGGTCATGAACAGAAAGTATCATGTGTTTGGGTAACAGACAATGTTAAGGATGCTAAACATAACACAAACTGTCATTAATAATACCTCCAAGGTTTTGGCTCAGAAAACTGTGGTTTGCCAATTAGAACAGGGTGGCTACTATGAATGGGTCTTGACCCTGATACTGAGTTTCACTTCCTCTTTAGGTCCTTTAGAAATTTCTCCATGATGCACTGTCTTACCAATATGCCTAGCTAGATACGATATGCTTTCCTTTAGTATCCTAGCCACTGAGTGGCTCATGGTTTTTCGCATATTCGGAATTTAGTTTTCACTGTTTTAGTTAAATGAATGAATGAATGAATGAATGAATAAGTACATAAATAAATACATAAATAAATAAACACAAAATATCCCCAAGTCATTTTTCACACAATCCTGTCAGGTATAAACCTAATTTCTGAAGTGTGTTTAGTGAAGGGATCTAATTTCTGAAGGAAGCCTTCCCCAACTCCTCTGCTGAGGTCTTTCAGGAGATGGCTCTGCCCGTACTCCAGCTCACCCCACCAATCTCCTGATTCTTCCTCTAGCACGCCATGCTTTGAAGTGCTGACTCCTCCATCTGTCATAATTTTCTGCTCCCCCTGTCTTCCATGTATCCTTTAAAAACATATTTAGTAATGGCATGCATTTTAAGACCTCTTCTGAATGTTTCCATCAGAGTTACTTATTCTCTCTTCTGTGCCACATTAGTGCAATGAACATACTTCCATTACTGCACTTTTCATGCATATTAATTATAATGACTGCTTGACATATATCTGTTTCCTCTATAATATGATAAGAGCTCTGTTCAGAGACCATAAGTTTTCACGCTGACATTGCCATCTCCTAGCAGATTGCTTAATGGAGCAGAAGAAAAGAAATGAAGGAAGGGAGGGAGAGAGGAAGGAAGGAGAGAGAGAAAGAGAGGGAAAGGCAGAGAAGAAAATATAAATGAAAATTATAGCTTAATAACTACCTAAATGTTTCAGAGATATATCTATCTACATATAGCAGATGCCATATTTTCAGCCATATGAGAGCAATTCTCCAGGGAAAAATTTTTGACCTCTTTTTTGGAAAATAAAAAAGCCCGTATTTCAAACTTTTGTCTTCCTATTATCTCCCCATTAATGTCTCATTCTAATTGTGTGATGTTTCTCTTTTTCTGAGATCATCAGCAGACCCATGAAGATAGACACTGAAAAATAATTTAGATATTCCTGAAGTTGCCCACTCATATTATTAATTGATTAATAACCACTTCTGGGGAGAAAACTCCTTCTTTTCTCATTTCCATAATGTTAAAGCCAGAAAGTTTAAGAATCTTATGTTACAAACGCCACAGTCTCCACCAGGCCAACAATGACTGCAAACTTAAAGCAGGGAAAAAAAAAAAAAGTGTATCCATTTATGTGTGTTCAGCCTAAATGCAAGACCGTATATCCCAATCAGAAATGTTTAATTCTAAGAAAATAAGAAATGTATACAAATATAATCTTTAAAAAGACTTATTATAAAAATTCATTGAGATTTATGTTAAAGTAATAATACAAATAGCAATGAACTCAACATATGTATAACACAATAGTATATTTTATAATTAAAAATATTCAAACTATCATTATTGAGTACTTTAGATGTGAAAGTCACTCTCTAAGTGCTTTGTATACATTTTACCTTTTATTCATTATAGTAACCTATGAGGTAGAATTTTAATCTTTATTTCACAGATTAAGAAACTGAGTTTAAAGAGGGCAAGGATGCTTATTTGAAAGCAAGCAGGTAAAACTAGGATTCAAATTCAAATCCACCTCAGTCAAAGCCTATGTGCTTAGTGAACCTTCTACAAGGCTAGTGCAGTGGCTTTCTCAAAACATCAGAAATGTGATTCAATGTAGAAATATTTAAACTGTTCCCTTTTCAGAAATCTAATTTATGGAATGATTATATAGCAGTTCTGCTGTAATGCTTGTTTTGAAAAGAGATTTTGTTCTAACACGATTGACATATTAGGGAACAATCTGAGCATAACAGAAATTTCACATTTACTTCTGTGTAATTCCATCCATGAAAAACTCTAAGTGAACACAGAAAACTGCACTCAGTTCAAGTCATAGTTCACCCCATGTGTGATGAACCACACTGATCCATATTTTTTGTTACAAAGCCCCTTCCAATTTCACGTAACACTCCTTCTCCCATTTTATAATAACTCATGAGATGGAACCTTTCCCACACCCTCTTCAGGTCTTTTTCAAAGTATATTGCCACATTTATTACACTAATTATGTAAGAGAGGTCTTTAAAAAGTTCATGGAAGGATTCATATTATCAATTCGATTTTTCCACAAACATTTTTTGACCCTGTATTTCTTAATTGTTTAACATGTGTTCACTATCATTTTTATTAAGTTCCTATTTTTAATGGGCTATTAATGATGACCTTGAGTGCTGGGCCCCAACTTCATTTTTTTCATAAGCTTTGTGAATTTCATGGTGCAAGTTTGTGCAGCACAGTGATTATTAGGAATACATATGCAGCGTTACAGCAGAACAAACTGTATAATACTTTTTGAATAAATGATACTTCCTGGTCTTATTTAGGCATTTTAAAGATTTTTTTTCACTAAAGAGTTGGCTATCACTAGTCAACAAGACAGCTTCAATTTGAGACTAGAAATGAAAAACACCAGTAATCATGAGGGTGACATCAGCAAAATGACAGGAAAAGAAGACCCAGAGCCTCATTCCTCCAGTGGAGATACCAATTAAATAACAATACATGGACAAACTCCCTTTGTGAGAAATCCAGAAACCAGTTAAGAGGCTCCTTCACCCCACGTAAGCATAAAGCTACCTGCATGGAAGCCAATAGGGAAATCCATGGTACTCTCTCACCATGGTCCCTTCCCTGGTAGAGTACCACATCAGTGGGTGTGAACTCCAGCTCCTGGCTTCTTCCTGGGGTAGAAAAGAGAAGACTGAACCTTACTTTCAATGTTCTGACTTTGGAGGGTGCTTCCCACAGGACTGGCATCTGTCTCCTCTGTCTTGGAGAACTGCCTGAACCTGATATACTCTACATACCTGGAGGGCACTGAGAACAACAACAACAAAAAAATATCTGGGTGGTGTGCCACTGCTTCTTCAAAGAACCCAGGGAACAGCAGACAGACATCATCAGTAGAACAAGAAATTATCAGCTCCTGAGACAAAAAATATGGAAAACTCCTCTAGTTAGAAATATATACCCACAAATCCAGAGAAGACATACAGAAAAGGCTTGGGAGGACCCCACAATCTCTAGCCATGCTGAAAGACTTACCTTGTGTGAAGAGAAGTGGATGCTCTTTCTAATGTTGGATACCAATACAAATTGTAAGAAACATGAAAGAACAAAGAAGAACAACCCAATCTGTGATTGTTCTATAAACAAAATAAATCTCCAGAAACCAACCCTAAAAAAATATAAGTATATGAATTAACTGACACATAATTTAGATAATAATTTGGGGGCGGGAGTTGAATTCTTTGTGGAAAATTATGACATTACCGATAAACAAAACTAAAAGAGTTTGTTATTGTTAGACCTGCCCTACAAAAAATGCTTAAGGGAGTCCTGTGAGGTGAAATGGAAGGGCACTAGACAACGACTTGAAGAAGTATGGAGAAATAGAGATCTTAATAAAGGTAAATCAATGAACAAGTATAAAATCCAATATTATCTTAACAATTGTTTGTTCAGCTACTTCTTGTTTTCTATATGATTTAAGAAACTAATACATTAAAAAAGTATTTCTCTAAAAACTAGTATTTTTGTAATTTTAGTTTTTAACTTCACATTTTATTGTCTACATAATTGAAGACACTAATGTATTTAAAAGAATTATTAATTTATGTGTCAGGGTACACAACATATAGAGATGTAATTTTCTGATATCAACAACTGAAAGGGGTGGGGACAAAGCTGTAAAGGAGCAGAGTTTTTGTATGTGATTAAAGTTAAGTTGGTATAAATTAAAATTAGAATGTTACAACTTTAGAATGTCAAATGTAATCCTCACAGTAACCACAAAGACAATAAAGAATATACAAAAAATGCAATAGGAGATAAATTCAAACATTTTGCTACAAAAATCAGCTAAGCACAATGAGACAGTAGAGCAGAAAATGAGGGACAAAAAAAGCTATAAGTCATGTAGAAAATAATAAAATGAGAGAAATAAGTTTCAACCTATCAGTAATTACTTCAAATGTAAATGGATTAAACTCTCCAATCAAAAGAAAGAGATTAGCACAATAAATAAAAACAAAGTAAATAATAAAAACATCCAGCTATATGCTATCTATAAAATACTCACTTTAGATCCAAAGACACAACAGAATGAAAGTGAAAGGATGTAAAAAGATATTACATATAAATCCTAACCAAAAGAGAATAGAAGTGGCTATATTGGTATCAGACAAAATAGACTTTAAATCAAAAAAGTTTCCAAGAGACAAAAAAAAAAAGACATTGTATATTAATAAAAGGTTGGATACAATAAGAATATATAGCAATTATAAACATTTATGCACCTAGTGACAGACCATCAAAACATATAAAACAAAAACTAACAGAATTGAAGAGAGAAATAAAGTTGTATACTAATAGTTCAACATTTCAATACCTCACTCTCAATAATAAATAGGACAACCAGAAAGAAGGTAAGTATGGAAATAGAGGACTTAATCAACACAATAAACAACTATACAGAACACTCTACCCAACAACAGTATAGACAATCTTCTCAAGTGCACATGGGATATTTTCCAAGAACAACCATGTGTTAGGTCACAAATTAAGTCTCAATAGATATAAAAAGATATGGTAACTCCACCCCTAACAGTAATAACTAGAGTGGATGAATGGCTTAAATTTTTTTTTTCAACTACATGCTATATAAAAGACATGCACTTTAAATTTAAGGTAATTTCATTATTTACAATAGCCAAGGATTAGAAACAAACTCAATACCCATGAATAAATGAATGGATGAAGAAAATGTGGTATTATCTTTGCCAGTTTGGGCTATTATAACAAAATATCATAAACTGGGTAGCTTTTAAATAACAGAAATATATTTCTAACAGTTCTTGAGGCTAGGGAGTCCAGGATCAAGTTGCTGACAGACTCAGTGTGTGTTGAAAACTCACTTCCTGGTCCATAGATGATTTTATCATTGCATCTTTACATGGTGGCAGGAGCAAACAAGCTCCCTAGGGCCTCTTTTTTAAGGTTACTGTGTTGCTTTGCCCCCCATGGATTTGTCACCCCTCTTCCCCTGGGTGACGGAGCCACAAAGGATTACTCAAAGCCCATCTCTTCTGAGCAGTGAGAAGCCCCAAGTTGGTTAACTCCCCTTAACTCTCAAGAGAGAGGCATTCCTTCCTTGGGAAATTAACCATGAATTGGGGTTCCCTTCCTGTATTTATTCTCCAGCCCAGGAAATTATAGCAAGAGACATAGGTGGGGTTATAGTTTAACAATATAGGCTGGTAACTTTCAGTGAAACAAGCCAGATGACATTCTATTAGACAATTAAGTGATCCACCCTCAAAAGCTCGATCTTAGCAAACATTCTCTTCTTACAGCAATTTCCCAGTATCTTTACATATCAATCAATAACTTGTCTGTCTTTGAATGAGCAGCCTTGCTGTGTTACAACTCTTTTCTTACAACAGAGACTCAATAGCCTGGGGAAAATTTCCTGTTTTTTGTAAGGTCAATATTTGAAACTGCACGGCTTTGGAAAACCAGGCCTTGTGAAGTACATATGCTTTATGCATCCTCTACATTACTGTTCCCATTCAAGAAGGCTCTGACCTCATGGTATAATTACCACCCAAAGACTCCATCTTTTAATATCACCACCTTAGAGTCAGGATTTCAATATAAGAATTTTGGAGGGACACAAACTTTCAGACCATAGCAAGTATACACATAAAATGGGATATTAACAAGCCATAAAAAATTAGAAAATCATATCATATACTACAACATGGATGAACCTTGAGGACATTATGCTAAGTGAAATAAGCCATTCAGAGAACAAATGATTCCACTTATATGGGGTATCTAAAGTAGTCAAACTCATCAAAGCAGAAAGTAGAATGATGGTTGGCAGGGGTAGAGGGAATGGGGACTTGCTGTTTGATAAGAATAAAGTTTCATTTACACAAAATAAAAAAGTTCTATTGAGCTTCTGTATAACATTGTACTTATAGTTAGTGATACTGTACTGTGCACTTAAAAAATTAGTTAAGAGGGTAAATCTCATGTTATGTGGTTTTTAACTCCAATAGAGAAAAAAACTCAACTTGAGAAAAAAAGAATCAATCATCACAACACTTTCTGTTTTGCTGATAAACAGTAAGTAATCAGCACATAAAACCAATTGCTACTGACATCTATAAAAATTAAAATCTGACTAGAAGTGGTGAAAGATGCTATTTGTAAAAATCCACGCATTTCCCTTTTGGTTTGCCAAACTTTTAATTGAATTGTTTGTTTAAAAATGCCAGTGCTGATGTTTTTAGTGAAAATCTGTTGGTTTAAAAATAACACAGCTGTTGGTCATATGGCAAGTGTTTTACAGGGAAGAATCAGGAAAATATGCAAAGATCAAATTTGACCTAATCAAAATGCCTTTCAGAACCCTCGGGTTAGGAGAAAACTTTTTTTTTTTTTTTTTTTTTTTTTTTTTTTTTTTTTTTTAATGTCTAAAGTCTGGTACAATTTATCTATGTCTATTTGGAAGGTCAAATTCTGAGAATACTCACAATTCATTTACCTACTAAGAAAACATGAGAATTTGTATTCAATGCAAGAAAAGTGTACTTAGAGCAAAAAAACAATTTGCATACTTTCAGCATCTGTCAGAGGATCCTTGTATACTATTTGTTTTAACATATTCATATAATGACATGTAACTACTTAGGTGATTTTTGAAATATCTAACAATTTTTATGGAAGAGGTACTGACAAATTAGGTTTAAATTAGCCACATGAAGCAATATCACCATCCTGGAGTGTACTCTGCCCAGATGAAAAGGACGGAAAAAGTATTATTGGCCTATCAGATGCCAGAAATAGACACACGCGGATAAAGTTGAAAAGTGTTGAAAGTCCTTTTCCTTATTTGTTTCAGAAAATAAACAGTAGCTTTTCACTGATATATTCAGGTTGATCACAGTATGTTAAAATGGTTTATTTCTTTATTGCACTCTAAGCAATTTTTATTTTTATTTTTTTAGCTTTTTCAGCGATAATGTCTTACTCTTGTTAATTTATCCAGCAAGAACCAGTGTCCTGAAACTTATAATAATAATCAGAAGTGCAAAAGTAACCACATCACTAAATAACATTGGTTAGTGCTCATTATAAGTTAGAAATGGGCTGAACGTTTTATGTGTATGACACTAACTCCTCCAAAACCCAGAAGGTAAGCATGATCTTCCTCATTTGCTACTTAAGTACTGAAACTGAGGTTCCAAGAAGCTCATTGGCTTGACTTAGGCCACAGTATCAAACAGGGATTTAAATCAATGTATGTCGTTCCCTGATCCTGTTATTCCATATGTGGAAAATAAAGCAAATGAATTTCATTTGGTCAAATTGAATTAAATCTCTTCATCTCACCTTGACCTTCACAAAATCTAACTTAGGTCTATTTCTTAGATAAAGGAAAATAATTCCAAGGTTGCCATTTAGCACTCAGAGAGGATTGAAACATTAAGAGGCAAAAAATATCTTTGTTTCCAAATTGATTTGCATATCAAAGCTTTTGGGAGAAGCCTGGAATAAACAGTTCAGTTTCTGGAAACTTACTTAAATGAACTTTCACATTCTTTGAAGCAGTTAACCACACATTTGAAGGGGAATTTATAAGCATCTCAAGCTGGCATGAGATCCTTTCACTTAAGTGTAGCTAAACATGGCACCATTTTTCCCTTATGACGGCACCAGAGTCTTTGTGGCTAACATGGAACGACTTTCTTATTTTAAGTCAGTCATTCATCCTAACATTTTTTTTTTTTTTCTTGCCTCAAGACTTAAAAAGTTTAAACCTATTGAATTTATTCTGTGGACAATGGGCCCGATACAGATGTTTTGCATATGATCCTTTTGAAGTTACATTTCTTAGAGCAAGCCATTTACCTTGAATAACATACTACATAGCAAACAGTGAATAAATATTTTTCAAAATAAAGTCTACAAGGAGGTGTTTCTGTGTAACAGCAAAAAAAGCACCCTTTTAACCCAGGAAGCCTAGGGAATGGTACCAGTCCTACCTGCCACTATGTAGATGTCATTTAATATCTCTATGATTTCACTTCCACAAACGTAATACATTTTAGGAAAATCTCTATACTCTGAAGTGCGTGATGAGCTCTACAAAGCATTCTGTATATTAATGCCTTATAGTTCCACCGTGACAGAGGACTAAAGAGAACACTTGAATTTGAACTTCAAGCCTATCTGCCTCTCTTCTCACAAAATCTGTTTGGCTAGAAGCAGAGGATTTGAAATTTTCTCTACTTAAGATCTGGAATTTTCTATTATAGGAAAATTGTAAGATTGTAAAATTCTATGATTTACTCTGCTGCTTTCTAAATTATGGATTGTGACATACTACAGGGTCAAAAAATTGGTTGTGATCAGGGTTTGGTTCGTTGGTTGATTTTTTTATATTTTTATGAAATAAAACAGAATAGAAAATATAAAAATGGTTTTTACATGGTAAAGTTTCGTCACAAACTTTTTGTTTTAATTTATAAGTATATATACATATATATAAATTTTTGAGCTCTCTTGCATTAATAAATCATTTTTATTACTGTGATCCCAGAATAAATATGTTTAAAAACCACTTATGTGGTTGTCTGCCTGGCTCTTGAGGTAAAAATGGTAAATACAATAATTTAGGTAATTATTTTCTCTACAACTAAATCCTGGGTGTCAAAAATATATTATTTTAAAGATTAATATATATTGTCTTCTATGTCATTCAAAGCTGATCACAGACCTAATCGTTCTATGAAGTGTATATATAGTCTCTTTCTTGGGGCAATAAGCCTCATTGCATAGTGTCAGTGATGAAAAGCTAGAAGTGAACATATATAGGGAAGAAAGAAAAATATATTTATTTAATATTTTCTAAAATCTGCTATATTTTTAAAAAAAACTTTTACCATATTAAAAAACAAAATACCGAATACTATGTGCTTACTGAAATAAATTCCAGGAAAGAATCATTTTGGTACAAAAATCAATATTGCAAGAAAAACTGAATATATTTTTTGTAATAATATTTTAAGATAGGTTTAGTATCTATTGTAAATTCTTGGCTCTTTTGTCTAATTTCTATATATAAAGGTTGTTTTATTTTTATTTTATGAATGACTCCTCTAAAGTCTACTAATATATTTAATTTTTTAAATGAAGGGAATAATTTTCATGAAATTAGAAATCGATGTTTTTGTCCTCAGATGGAACGGTGAGCATATATGATTACTCCCTCCCTCTTTAAAAAAAAAAAAGTACTAAAATGAAAGTAGACAATTATGGAAAGACAAGATTAATTATAAATAAAGAAAGAACTGAATTTGCTACATAATCCCTTCTACTTGATCCTGATTGAAACTGCAGGCCTCCAAGTCACCCAGGTGAATTTCCAGGGTTTTCTCAACGACTTGCCAGGGGTTACCTTGCACTGCATGTCAGAGAAGCTCTGGAGCATAAAGACAGGTGTGCATGATATGGACCTGATACAAGGTCCACTCAAATTAGACCTGTGGGAAACTGAAGACTGTAGGAAAAGGGCCATCAAAGCAGTTCTGTGGAGGAAGAGGTAAGGCTAAGGGGTGTTGGAGTGTTGTAAAGTCTCAGAGAGCTGCAGTTTCCCCCACACAGAAGAGAAACTGGAAAGTGGTGTGGGAACAATGATGGGTCTGTCTAGAACCCGAAGGATGATAGCATCAGGGTGGGAGGAGGGCTAACCCTGTAAAGGGAGAATACCATATGATTCAGGGTTCTCACCTCCCTCCACCACCTCGACATACTCCAAGCTGTGGAGCTGCTTTCCTTTCCTCTGGCTGAAGGGATCAAACACTTTCTAAACAAGTTTGGCAGGCTCTTGGTCTGTTCCCCATCCTCTGAAACAAAATGTAGCTTGTCATTTAGCACATCTCACCCACAGACATGTAGATTGGCGTTTGTCCTCTTTTTCAGAAGAAAGTTCAGGAAAACCTGAGCAAACATATTGAAGGTAAATAAATCAATACACCTGTTCCACAGAAAACACAGAGTGACTAGATGTGTGGGTTCAGGTACTCAGAGAAGCAGACACTAAGCTGGAAACAGAGATGCAAGAAATATATTGGGCTGAGTACCTGTAAAGGATGAATTTGATGGGAACAGGAGAAGGCAAGAGAGCATTCGGACTGAAATGCAGTTCTGAACACTGTGGAAGGAGAGAATGCTCTCTAGTAGTGCTAGGTGTCCATAATTAACAATAATTTACTATATACTTTCAAGTGGCTAGAAGGGAGGAGTTCACATGTTCTCAACACAAAGACATGATGCATACTTGCAGTGATGGCTATGCTATTTATCCTGATATAATCATCACACATTGCATACATGTATCAAAATATCACTTTGTACCCCATAAATATGCACAATTATTGCATGCAATTAAAAAATAATAATTTTAAAAAAGAAAACAAAAGTTACCATGTAACACAGTACTTTTGAGCCTCCACCTTGCTTGCTCTTAGTGCTGGCACTCTAGCACCAGGGGTGGGCAATTTTCTAGGGGCTTTGGGACATCAAAGGCCTCAACCCTTATACCCAAGGCTACAATGTTCTAGGGGGTCGACCAGGACACTGTAGGCTTTGCTGCGTAGTATGCCCGTGTGTGAACCCATGATCTCTCTTCTTCCCCAAGTTGCATGGGGTGTGTTGTGCTGTCAACTTAAGTCCCTTTATGGTGATGACTGAGAGATGAGAAGATTTGGTTAGACACAGAGAGGAACAGCATATGAGAAGAGAAGAGAGAGTCTGCCACTGATGAAAAATCTTCCACTTGGGCTTAGGTCAATAGCCAAAACATGGAACCAACCTAAATGTCCATCCACAGATGACTGGGTAAGGAATATACCACACTGGAATACTACTCAGCCATAAAAAAAAGAATGAAATTCTCCCATTTGCTGCAACAGGGATGACTCTGGAGAAAATTATGTTAAGTGAAATAAGCCAGACAAGGAAAGAGAAATACCGCATGTTCTCACTCATAACTGGGTGCAAAGGAAGGAAGGAAGGAAGGGAGGGAGGGAGGAAGGGAGGGAGGGAGGGAGGAATAGAGAGAAGAAAGAAAGAAGGAAAGAAGGAAAGAAAGAAAGAAAGAAAGAAAGAAAGAAAGAAAGAAAGAAAGAAAGAAAGAAAGAAAGAAAGAAAGAAAGAAAGAAAGAAAGAAAGAAAGGAAGGAAGGAAGGACCTAAACAATTCCTTGCAGTTTCAGAATACTAGAGTGGGGGTGAGGCGGTGGGGTGGGAGATGGGGGAGGGATACATTGGGTAAAGAATATTTTAAAAAATCACTATTTGTAATAATAATATGCTTATTAAAAAAAATGTACATCAGTCCTGAGTACATGCAGCTATGTTAAAAGGGCAAGGGTGCCCGAAGAGAAGGTCTTCACTGCTGGGTATTCAATAACTGAAGTCCCTTCCCCTGCAAAAGCTACTATCTAATATTGATAAATCAAGAAATAATGTTTATGTTTAAAAGACAACTCATAAAACAGAAATGAAAATTTAGAAAAGTAGATGAACCGAACTAAAGTTTTGCCTTTTTTTGTGGTTTTGATGGCAGCGAGTAAATGGATACAACTGCATAGAACTAACACATTATAATCATATCTTTAATCATACGACCTAGAATGTTATGTAGGAAAACACACGAAACTACAAAAACAGATATTTTAGAAAATGTTTTCCTGTGAAGAATGACACTGTACTTGACAGAGTTATAGGAAGTGGAGAAGAATAATTTTATTATATTTTATATCCTTTCTACAGTTTGAATATTAATTTCTTTATGTTTGCAATAAACCTAGAAAGAGAGCAAAGCTTAAATGAAATTTTAAAACTATACACATAATTATGATTAGAAAGCCTTATTGTTCTCAAATTAAAAGATAATTTGTTTACTGTTGAGACCAAATAATTTTCTAACATTAAGGTATGTAGACAAAATAAAAGCAATTTACCAAACATTACACAGAAAAGTTACTCAGAGACAGTAGTTTTGATCACAATTATTTCTTGCTGAAAGATGACTTTTACAATTATAAATCTTTGCTCAAGTTTTCAGTGAAGTAACATTTTAAAAAATACTAATGTGTTTTTGCTAGGTAACAGAATTAGTTTCAAGTAAATTAATATATGACAGTGGAAGAGAGACTCAACTTTTCACAATGTATCCCAAGCTCCCTACAGTAAAAATAAAGAAACTAAATTTAAGTCTTGTAATGAAAATGGACTTAGAGCATCACTCAGCATTTCTTATGCATCATACCTGAGAGCAAAACAAGCAATTTTGGAGAAAAGTGTATTAAGCTCTTCTGTATTTACATTAAAACTATCTTCAAAAAGTTGGCTGCTATGAAAACATAATTAAAATGGTCTAGATAACATTCCAAGGATTTATCTTCCACATTCATTATAAATTAGTTTGAAAGTTAATATTATGTCAATGCTTTAAATATCTACTGAATGAGAGGATGGACATTACAGATTTTATCATTTCTTTGGATTTGTATGACATGTTCATGAAGGTGAACATAGGAAAAAAAAAAACAATTATTATCTTATAAAACATATACCCAAATAAGAACAACATAGGCATTTAGATCCATAGTTAATATCGTATGGAATTCATTGGCAAAGAAATATAAGTTTATACTCTGTATATAAACACACACACACACACACACACACACACACACTGTTATGGAAAAACAACACAAAATAGTTACATGCTGATGAAATACTATAAATTAATCATAATATCTTGGATTGAAAGCATCAAGAAAATAATTCAAAGCATTCCCAAAATCTGCAGTTCTGTAAGGTTGGTCACCTCAAGAACCATTCACCTCTTAGGCTGCTACGACACCGAGGTAGTATTTGGGTTCTAGTAGTAGTGGCTCTGGGTTCTCTGTCCTTCTCTTAGAGAATAAGGAATTAGCTCTATCCTGCCTTGTAATCCTGTACTTCTCTATTCATCCCTTAATCTAAACCCTTAGGGGCTTCATCTTTTCTCATACATACCCTTTCAGTACATGCTTTGGAACTTCTGGTTTGTACTCAGCACCCTAGCTCCTTAGCATTTCCCTCAGAACAAGCTCTTAAAACCTCTTTGCCCTAACTGCAACCTAATTTTCCTCTTAAGCAGAGGCTTTTATTTAATCAACCCAGATGCTTCAGAGTCATTAAGTAAGATGCATGTCCAGTTTGCTGACATAGTTACTTTTTTCCATCTTGCAAAGCACAATGTTTTTTGATAATTAATCTGTAAAGATATAACACCTTCCTGTTCTCTCCTAATTGCTATGATCTACTAACATATCAGTTACTACCATTCATTCACTGTAAATTTCAGTTTCTTGTTCCCATTTTCTTTTCCTTTCAAAACTTTGATTATTCTCAAGGAAATCAATACCCTCAGGAATAAAACATCAAAGAGCCTACCTATCAGTTTTTTGATGTGATCTTCCTCAAAATCGGTCAGTTTTAGCCAAATACTCCCATGGCTATGCTCCATATTTGATAGATCAGGTAATCTGATACATTTGCATCTTAAACTTCAAATATTCCACTTTGCAACCACCTTTTCTATACTTTGGATTAACTGACTCATTTACCTCCATTGCCAGAATTATTTGACTCGTCAACGCATCTAATCCATATTTTCTTTCCCTACCATCAATTTTTGACTTTTGGCTTCACTTATTTTCCTTTCCAGTCTAGTTGGCATTTTCCATCATTTTAATCGTTCCCTTAGCCATTGCTTCCTCCACTGGCAAAATCCCAATTCTGCACACCAGAAACAGAGCCAGAAATATTTGGTACAAAATAATTTCATAACCAACCAGACTATTTTACATAAATTTTTGAACCTAAACCTCAAATTTGTGCTCAGTAATGCCAAGAAACCCTATTGTGTCTCTCCAGTGAGTTTATTTTCTCATGCCCTTGGGTAATGATTTCACATCTTCTGCTCAAGACCTTGGTACATGACCTTGCTTTATATTCATAAATTGTATTCATCAGGTAGAAACTCTTCTCTCTCCCTGCTATCCACATTTAAACTCGACTTCTCTTCTTCCTTCCTAATTCAATGTATGTAGTGTCCCACCAACTCTAAAAATTAGTTTCTCCTTTTTTATTCTGAAGCCATGCCCTCTAGTTATTCAGAGACTCTGATGCTTTGGTTGTCCCCTCACTTTCATGATCGTTGTTCTCTTACTTCACCTTTAAAGACTTTCTCTAGAAAGTCTCATCTTTAAAAATCCTACATTGACCCCCAACTCTTTCCTTGGATATTTCATCTTTTCACAGATCTCCTTTGTAGTCACACTTTCAGAAAGACCTGCCCAGAGTCAATGATTCTAATTTCTCACCTCTTTTTCTCTCCTCAGTGCAATCCAAAGAATGTTTTCACCCTCAGGTATTCAATAAAAACTACTCCTGAATGCCATTACTTCTTTGCTTCAAAGGATTTATTATATTTTATATTTAGTATATCACCTGTACTATTTTAAATTTAATTATTCTTGGTCCATATAAGGTCCATTAGAACATGAACTCTAAATATTTCTTGTTTACTATTATATCCTGTCAGGCCTTAAAAACTAATGCCACCATAAGTGACATTACAGGCAGCACCATTATGGGCCCACAGGGGCGTATTAATGTGGCAGCCTAAGACGGCACCGGGAGGAAGTAGGGTGGGAGGATCTGCAGGAACCTTGCCTTAGCCCTTATTGGCCAAATACGCGCTTCCCCGCTCGTGAACACTGCGTGATTGCAATAGCTAGGCATTGAAACAGGATGCCTGCTCTCATAACCTTTAAGCTGATTGGAGGATGTAAAAAAACTCCCTTCCCCATTTGCCTTTAAAAGCAAGTGCTTGTGTGATAATAAACGGAACTGCTTGACAGAATCCCCGCTGCCTCTGAGTGTCCTTTAACGGGCTGGTTGGGGCCCGTGGCTGTGCTCACCTCTCTTCACGGCTCTCTTCTCCCATCTCCTTCCAATGGGGACCGGAGGGAAAGAGGAATCTGGGCAATTCACTCGCCCACCAGAAGGAACACCAAGGGAGAGACTGAGAGCGAGGCAAGGTCTGTTCAGGTTGGCCGGCGGCAGACCCAACAATATCCCAGTGCCAAAGGCATAACTGTAAATAAATGTTTGTTAAATAAATAAATGAAATAGCTATACTGGAGGATGTCCTTCAAATAACTGATTGTATCTTAAGATAATAGTAAAGATGCATGTATTTCAAAGAGGAAATAATATAAACCGCTATGTTGTTAAAAATTTTTTCCATTGTTAAGAATATGCAACCCACATTTTTTATTTGTGGGGATTGGAAGGATTCTAATCCATTTTATTTTTTAATCTAGTTACGACTCTAAGATCAATACAATAAAAACATTCTACACCACCTAAATTGTATTATCAATGTGATATCAAGAAATTATTGCAAGTCTGTATAGGTTTTCCAATAAGAAATACAAAAAACAATAATTCACCCTTCCTCGTTTTATACACACCCTCAGGCTCCAGGCCATCTCTGTCTGAAGTTAAAGCCTACATTTGATGTTCATTCCAACCTGATGTCATCTGTTACCATAAATCAGTTCTGTCCAACAGAAATATAATGCAGGCCACATATGTAACTTTAAATTTTCTAGTAGCCACATTAAATAAAGTAAAAAGAAACAGGTAAAATTATTTTAACTGTGTATATTTTAATCCAATACATCCAAAATATTATAATTTCATCTTATAACCAATAAAAAATTATTAATGAGATATTTTACATGATTTTTTTATACTAGGTCATAAAAATCCAGCAAACTTTTTATATTAATAGCAGCTCTGAATTTGGATGCTAAATTTTTATCTGAAGTATTAGATTGAATTTAGATTTCATAAAATGCACAGTTAAAAAAGTATATCATATATCCAAGTTATTACAAACATAATTACAAGTTTCCAATAACTGAATTATGTATTGTTTTTGTTTAAATTAATTCAAGTTCAGTTAAAAATTCAGATCCTTAGTCAGAATAAACACATTTCAAATGCTCCGTAGTTAAATGTGACTAATGCCTACCATTTTGGACAGCACAGGTATAGGGAAATAAAGGAGCACAACCTGATTGTCTTTCCTTATGAAAGCTTATATCCAAGTTAATTATTTTAGACTTTAAGGTATTTATTAACCATGTAAGTTTACATGTATGTGTGTATAAACATAAACAGATACAAATACTCTAAATACCTGAAATATAGTAACAGTCGAGTGGTAGCTTTTATGCCTATATTTTAAATAATTTTTAGTTGAGTCTAACAATAATGCTATAATTTAGGTGTGATAGGAGTCCACCTGACTAGGGCACAGGTACCCAGGTATTTGGTTAAACATTATTCTGAGTGTGTCTGTAAGGGTGATTCTGAATGAGATTTACTTTTGAATCAGTAGACTAAGTAAAGCAAATTGCCCTACCCAATGTGGTTGGGCCACTGAGAGCCTGATAACCAAAGGTTCAGTAAGGGAGAATTGTCTCTCTCTTTCTGACTGTCTTGGAAATGGGACATCAGTCTTCTGTCTTCAGACTTGGACTCAAGTTCACACTTATCCCATCAGCTCTCCTGGTTTTCAGACCTTCGACAAATACTGGAACTATACCACCAGCTCTTCTGGGTCTCCAGCTTACCAACTTCAAATTGTGTTATAGATACTAGGACTTCACAGCCTCCATAAATGTAAATGTAAGCTGGTTCTTTACTATCTCTTTCTCTCTCCCCACCCCCTCACTTTTATATAGATCCTATTGGTTCTGTTCCTCTGGAGAACACAGACTAACACAATAGGAATGGTGCACATTATCTCAGTTTTACAAAATGATTAAACACATCCATATGATAAAGGTAACCTCAGAATGTCAACCCACATTTAAAAATGTCCAACCACCAAATCATTCAATGGAGTAACAGAAAAAGCTAAAATTATACCCCACAGATTCTCCATCCTCACTCAGTATTATATCCACAGATACATAATTCCATATCCACAAGGGTTCTGAAAAGGTCTGTTTTGTTCTACTCTGTGCTTATTGCAGTAGTGGACATTAAGGAAAGCATTTTGAAATTTTATTGAGGAAACTTACATATGTGACTTAGACAGTTTCATAGAGTACTTTTTATTAATTTAATTTTCCCCTTGATTTATTAGGGGAAAAATCATTGGAAACGTTATGCTTAAAAATACTTGGTCATTAATAAAAGACATTTTAAAGCACTTTTTGTGGGGAAAAATGCAGTCTAGAAAAAGAAACAAATTTTTATATACCTGAATTGGCAAAAATTATTTAATAGTCTCTAAAACTTTAGCAATTTACTGGTTTATGGACCCAGGGTTATAAAATGTTATAAAATTGTGTATTATTATTCTTGGAATAGGAAATGGGAGAAGTGTGGTGTACTCCTACGGAAAATGAATTTAAAAAAAATCAAGATGGGGCTTTTTTAAGAAATCATGTAGAAGTATGCTTTAACAATTCTTATTCATCTTTTTCCAATGACTTCTCCCTAAATATTTGACTGTAAGTTTCAGCCACTTACACACAAAATATAAACATGTTAATAAGAAATATCTGCCTCTGAAAGCATTAGATGACCTGGTAATACAAATACATTATGTGCTATTGGGGCTCCCATTTCTAATTTGTTACATATGCCAAGAAAGGGAATGGACTCAACCCTGAGCCATCACTGAGAAGGAAATGTCATACAACTTTTCAGGATTCAAGGTTGGACATCGGGGGGGTTGATAGGGAAACAATATACTCAAAGAAGCAGATGAAAGAAAATTAAGGAAAGAAAAGATTTTCGAAGTTATTGTTGTGTGTTAAAACTTAAATCTTAAATTCTTTGATAATTGTAAGTAAAGACAAAAATTCTTTTAAAAATACTTTCGGTTGCTGGATTGTACTCTTTTGACTATTTTATGCTGAGCCAAAGCTGCGTGGAGGTTATAATTTAGATTTGCACCTGTTACATTCTGGGGGGAAGGGGTATGGTTCATGGTTTTGAACCTAAAGTACCCATTTCCAACCAAAAATCTTTACTGTAAACCTGAGCCGAGTATATGTTTGCTCCAGTAGCCTGACTGTTGGACTCCTCACATAATGGAAAGGAATCAATCAGACAAAAGCCATTACAGTTCTTAGAAAGCTACATAAAATTCACAGAGACAACGTGCAGATAACACTAAGATAGAAATAGTGGATTTTGGGGTAGAAAAATGAGGCTTATATGGTAGTATGTGAATTTACTCCACTGATGAAATCTTAATACCCTCTAGTGAAACTATGTGTTTGAAATGATCTCAGCAACCTACTGGACACGTGCTTTTTTAAGGAATTAAAGACCCTTTTGATGGCAAGGAATGGTCAATGGCTCCCTTGTTAACACTGGTTGAAGCTTCTTCCAAACTGTACTTGCAAAGAGCAGACATCCTTCACTACTGATTCTTATGGAACTTGTGATCCATTAGGGTTTTTGCCATCCCTGGTAGACTGTAATCCTTAATAGAAACTAGAGAAATTCAGTGGGTCAAAATAGTTTGACCACCTATAATGATTCAGTAGGTGAATGCTGTATAATGAATATGTGATATTAGCACTTCAGGTGAGGGAATTTTCAATGTTTTTCTAAAGATGGACTGGCGATATAAACCAAGCGAAAGTCACATATAATACACATATAAGCTTCTCAGCAGCAACTGCTTTTAAGTTACCCAAAGCATTTGCTTTTTAAAAATGTTTAGCTTTACAGACCCTTTATTTAAATAAATGTGTAACATTAAAGTCTAGTATGAAAAGTAGATCAAAGCAAACTTGCTCACTGATTGAAGTGGCAGTGGGGACTTTTGCCTGCTCAATCCCTTCTCTGCCTCTTTCTCTTCCCCAACATGAATATTAAGGCACTCAAAAAACAGTTTAGAACCCAGGTAAGTACATTTAAAAAACCATGGCTCTAAATCAAACCCTTTCAGTTTCCTGGATCCCAGTCATTTGATGTCAAATCATTCGGTGACACCCTAACTTCTCATTTAGTAGACTTGCTTTCTGGGAACAGACATATTTTTTCATTTCATTATTTTGCTGCTTTCATTAAGTGAATGTCATCTACCATCATAATAAAAGCACCTAGTTACTGAGTATGTGCTATGTACCTGCCAGTCTTAGAAGTACTGAGTTCATTATCTCATTTACTCCTCACTATAGCCCTATGGAGTAGGTACTACTGTATTATTATTATTATTATAATCACTGTTCCAGTTTCCAGATTAGGAAACTGAGGCTTAGAGACAGTGAGGAAATTATGCAAAGGTCATAACTTAGTCAGGGTTTTGAATACAGGTCTTTGGGACTCTAGCACCCACCTGTATAACCGCTACCTGCTGCTGCCGCCTTTGTTATAGCTTGATACTGAGGATAGTCATTCCTAATTTCTAAATTAAGAGTTTTTTCCTCTTCCCCATATACTGCTTTTTTTCCACCATCAACTTTATTTGAATATGTTTGTTTCCTCTTGAAAATCCAGACCATTTGTACCACACTCCAAACATGTCCTCAAAATGTGTCATAGACCACTAGGGACAAAACGCTAGCTCAGCACATTGATGGGTGCTGATTAGCGTGAGTGGCTGCCACTTGTCTATATTGATAAACTGGTTCCTATAAAGGATAGGTCTACTAATGCACAAAGTGCTTTGGATATTGTTTGGCTAGGGTAGTCATTACTTACATCACAACATCATGATCTTTCCCAGCTTTCATGAAGAAAAATACATCCATTTACCAACTTTTGCAGCCCCAGCAAATCTTGCTAATCAGGTGCAGGCTGGGCTCCTTTCTGCCAAGATGGAAGCAGCGTTTGTGAGTTCTCTGCATTCCTCAGACTCACTGGAAGGTGCACCTGGTCTTAGTTAATTGGGTGAAGGAGTTTTGCCTGTGAGGTGAAAGGAATTAGTGACAGATTTCCTATTCTCTTGACCCCCTGAGGTGAGATAAAAGCTTGACTGGCTCTCCCATTTTACAAGACCAATTGGGGAAAGATATAATTAAGGTAAAGATGGTGTGGCCTGAAATTTTTCTCTTGTTTGAAGATGATAAAGGTCAAGTAACACAGTTTTAGACAAATGTTGGGTTGCATGGTTTTATTTTTAATGTTTCGCTAGCAAGCAGTAGAGACAACCAACTAGATCATTTAACACCAATGGGTTATAAATTTGCCATTATGTGATTTAGTTGAGTGATGTTGAATAGGTCTTATAAAGTTTATTAAGAGTTCAAGAAAGGAAACCATCACACCTGGCTAACTCTGACATAAGGGAAAGTGCCTTGTGGGAGTTGGTTAGACCTTCTAATATGATCAATGGCCTGATGTTACCTAGTAGAAAGAAATAAAAGTCTTGACTTGGAAAGTGTGTTAATTCTTTCATGCTATTTAGTATATTTTAATGCACCGTAAAGTGCCCCAGGGTATTGAAAGAGTTAAACTCCCTGGATAAAATGAAGAATTATTCCCTTTTTCCTGGAAAAATCTAGCCCATATGTAAAGAGAGAACTTTATTAGCAAGGGTATTAAAATTGGTTTCACTGTAAGAGATTTTCCTCGGTCCCATTTCTGTGCCATCTGTCCATTTTTTTCCTTACCAGTAAAAGCAATAAAATGTACACGTTCACTAAAAAGAAAAGAATAGAGTTTTATGGCATTCAAGGATCATTAAAATACCGTTCTCTTACAGAATATAGCTTGATTTGTCAGAATACTTTTTTAATAACTGATTTTGAATATATCTATTGAAAATTGTCCTTACTTTATGTTAATGGTCACACAGACAAACTGGGCAGAAACCATGAACAAAACAAACCCCAAGTAATGTAAATGATAATTACCACTGCAAATACAAATGGTGATAATAGTTTTGATGTAGAAAGGAGAATCACAACAAATGAAACATGAAATAGAGCTAATCTTGTCTTCATGATCTGCTTATAGTTTTTTTTTTTTTTTTTTTTTTTTTTTTTAGGCATTTAAATTAATAGGAATTGGGTCTTGCCAAGAAATGCTTTTCACTTCCTGACCGTGGAGTCTGACCATAATAGAAGATCACTGGTAATAAAGAATTAAAAGAGTCAGTTAGTCGTAATCCTTGACATTTCTTTTTGTTAATAAATCATCCCCCTCAATTCAGGCCAACTGGGTCTCCTACCTTTCTTATCCGTGCCTTTGCCTGGACTTCAGTTCTTTTTTTATGGAGTTTTTCTGTACTTCAAACTTGTAATACATATCACTTTAAACCAAATGAAAGTTTTCTGTTGTACTTTAAAAACACACCCCAATATCCTCTGGATTTGTTGCAGAACCATATTAAATACTGCCATGAAGGAATTGAACTAAATGAAAAAAAAAAAAAAAGAAAGAAATGAATTTGACCCATTTCTGTTAAGTTCTAGAGTTTTTACTTTTACATAATCTGGATGTGTCATTTCCTAAAATCTTGTGGTCTGGAATATGTCATTCTGTGATACTAATAATATTCTGAACAAAGCCCTTTTAATGCATTGATCCCAAATCATTTTTCAAATAAATGGAGAAGATTACGCACGGCATGTTATTCGGCAGGAGAAAGTCAAGGACAGGAAGCTTAACTTTCCTTCCTGAAGTTGTTCTTTGAGTAGGAGATAAGTCAAGGATAAAGTTTAAAATAACATTCTATTGATTTTCTGGTGCCATTAGATCACTCGACTGCATGGTTCATGATTTACCAGAATTCAGTAGTACCTCATTTCTTCAAGCCTTTAGGGTTTTTAAAGCCTTTTCTGTTCCATTATCTAACTTGATCTGCAGAATATCCCGTGTGCCAGTCGGTTTCTCTGCACCTGTTTTCTCTGTCCTGTAATGAGGATGAGAATCTGGTCAAGCTAATGAAACTGGGGAACTGCTGAGCAAGCTCACAGGGCCAGAAGTGGTTTTGTCCCTATGTTGAATTCTGTTAGAATATTGAAACTGTAAAGGCTTCCTGAGTTTTAAGACAATATTTAGAAAAATACTATTTAGTTGTTTTTTCAATAACATACATAATACAAAATTATTGCCAAATATATAAAGAATACAGAGAAATAAAAGGGATAATCACCTTCATGCCTCCATCAAGACAAAAGTACTCTTAATATTTTCTTTCTTTTCCTTCATCTATGCATATTTGTGGCAGGTGACACATGCTCTATTTTCACTTTTGTGTTCGGACTTTTTCCACTTAGCATTGTAATGTAAATGAAAGACTATGATTAATAAAAAAACCTGTCTGTAAATTTCATTTTAATGGTGATTTATTAATAATAACCGCATATATCAACATCTGTTTCACTCTTCCATATTTGGACATATAAAACATTTTTTAGTTGTGTGTTAGAACACTTTTGTTCACATAGTATTAAATACATTTAATGTTAATTGCTTATAATATTTTAGAGCTAGATTTTGCCACTTATGAAAATAAATATTTTTAAGGCTATTGATGGTCAAAGATCTTTCTAGGACAGTGTAGTCTCCAGTCTCTGAATGCCTGCATTCAAATCCCTGTTCTATGTCTTACTCTTGTAGAACCTTTACTAAAATAATTAACTACTCTGTGCCTCAGTTTCTTTATGCATAAAGTGGTGATAATAATATAGATCATACAAACCAATGCTTTGAGGTTTAAAAGTTAATACAAATATAATACTTAGAATGATGCTGGCATATACTAGTGTTCATAAATATCATATATTATGCACTCCCACCAGTATATGTAAAAACAATTGATTGTACTTCCCATTGACAGCATAGCATTTGCTATTTTGAATTAGGATGTTAAAATGGATATTTTATCTATGACCCAAAGACAGTAAAATAATGTACCAAGGAAATGATGTGACATATACAAGTCCTATATACATCTCACCTACATAAAGAGGGAAATACAATTGATATTCAATGTCAGTTCTCTTTTGTTTCAAATTTTCACATTTTTATGGATTGGTTCCTTTCTCTCTGTTCTGTTCTATTGGTCAACTTTATTTTTTCTGTGCCACTATCACAGTCTTAATTTTAATAAATTTATTAGAGCTTAATATTCAACGTGACTTTACATACCTGTCTTTCTAGTCTTTCTTCAAGAGTTTTTTGGCTATTTTTGGACCTTTGCTTTTCCATTTTAAGTTTAGAGTTATGCCAAATTCTACTCAAAAATAAATAAAAATATTGTGTTTTGCCTCAAATTGCATTTTGTCAATAGAATAATTTGGAAATATTTGAAAATTTGTGATACAAGTTGAGCATCCATAGTCCAAAAATTCAAAATCTGAAATGCTCCCAAATTTGAAACTTTTTGAGTGCCAACATGACACCACAAGTGGAAAATTTCACATCTGTCCTCATGTGATGGGTGCACGCAATTATTTAAAATAGTGTATAAAATTGCCTTCAAGCTATGTGTATGAGGTGTATATGAAACATAAGTGAATTCCATGTTTAGACTTGAGACTCACTGCTAAGAAATCTCACATGGAAATATTCCAGTTATATTTGTTTCATTTTATTATTTTTCTCCTTTTTTCACTAGTTACATTTTTGGTTATAAATTTAAACTTATTTTCATTTTGGTGAGAAGTTTAATAAATATTCTAAAAATGCAAGAGCATATTAAGAACAAATAATATCACTGATTATTATTAGCCAGAAAATCGAAATTTATAAGGTATTTTACATAGGAATATTAACTATTGATACCTATTAATAAAATACACGATTGATTTATATTTATATATTAATTACATTAAGTGATTACCTGAATGCTACAACCACAGTTGTAGTTGCAGGAGAAAAAAGAAGACATGATTCCAGATGTAAAGACACTGATAATCTTGGCAGCCTGTTGTCTCTGCTCCCCAAAGGCCACATCCCACTTTGGGAAGAAACACTAAATAGCGGTGGGTTGGGGGGAACTTCTTACGTATAGGCTTCTTGCCATCTCATTTGTTCTATGTGTCTGGCAGAGTCTTTGACTCTCTTAAGTAGCCCAGAACCTACCTAGTAAAAAGTGGCTGCTAGTCTACACTTCTTTACTCACTTGTGTAATAAAAATTCACATTCTTCACTTAAAACTTCCACTTAAACACTCATGATATCTGCAGCCATGTATTTTATTTGTTTCCATTTTGCCCAGAGTCAGTACTTATACCAACAACATACTTTTAACATCATCTTAATTTCTTTATTTTAATAATTTTGATATGTGAATAACTTGCCTTTGATTCTGTAGTCATATAAACAAAATTTCTTAAACATCTTTCTGATTTTATCATTTTTCTCATAACTCCTTCCTGAAGTCATTATATTATGGCTTTTATTTGTAAATAAATGTTGCTTATTACTTGACTCAATATCTGATTCAGTATATTTCTCACTCTACTGAATATTTGGATCTTTCTTATTAGAAATAATAGACACACATCTAAAAGTACCTGCTTCCTTGAAAATTTAACAGATTTTGGTGACAAATGCCCATATTAGATACTATAATAAACTTTTTAATTTTCACCATAAATTGTCATTAAGTTTAATGAAAACTCATATACTGCCTTTGGATGATTATTTTTTATTTATTATTTATTATTTTAAATTTTTTTTATTTTAATTTATCAATATACAATGCAGTTGATTTTTGTGTCCCTTTATCAATTCCTCCTTTTCCTGTGTATGTATATGTTTCTCATCATAAATTTCTTCTGGAAACCGAAATAGAAAACTAAATGGAAAAATTCACTGCTGTGAATGCTAGAATCTACATGATAAAATCCATCGTTGAAAACTTCCTCACTGCCTTCAACTGACCCTAGAGGTTTCCTTCTGTGATAAATGTGGGAACATATTTATAGGCCACTCTCTAATAACAGAGGAATGCGCCTTACTATCTGTATTAAGGCAAGTACTTAGCATAACCCTGTGAAATTATAAGTACCTTTCTGCTGACTAACAAAGGCATTTCAAATTCTTGACCAAGTGAATTGTAATACTTTTAATCTAGATTCCTAATCTAAATTATGATGGTTATAGTTATGATATTTAAGAATCCCAATTGCCCTGTTAAAAGAAGTTGAAAGTAATAAACTATAAGCTACTAAAATTTGAAAATGTAAATGTCATTGCAAAATGATAATTAATTATTAGTACAAATCTCAAGAAACCATATGTGAAAGAATACATCTTGCAAATAGGTAGCATTTATGACAAGATTTTTTTTCTTGTCAGTCTCTTCAGTAAACACATTGCCAAATTTCCATTACAGATCAAAGAGAATACAGAAGGCCACAAAGATAGTAAAAACAAGGTTTGGAATGTTTTCATGATTTTTCTCAAGTGACTACAAATTATTTAATAGCAAACACACTGAAGTAGAATTGTTATTTTTGACCTTAAAATTATTCTGTTTTAATCTGAAACCTAATATTTTTATGAAGCATTGTTGGATTTGGGGTGTATACGTGAGGTGGGAAGGTTGTTCTTATCAGACTAAAGCTCACATTTTTTTTTTCTTTTTTTTTCTTTCAAATTGTTGAGGTTATGAGGGGTCCAAACACAGACACTCAAAGAAAAAAATATAATAATAAAATATGTAATAGGAACCAGAAACTTGGAATTCTCGAAGCGTTTGAACTTTTTACCCTTCTAAATCTGTTTTTTTGTTTCTCCTTTCTCTCTCAAGATGTCAGTCTATCTATTAATCACCACTAAATCCTCTGAGGATTATTTTTTTAAAAAATTGTGAGTATGTGTGTTTGTGTGTGTGCATTTCCTGTCGAATGAATAGAAGGGACTGCAAATTACAACAAAAATATGTCACTAAAATTTAAAGTTTAGATTTATCCTTTCTTTAATTTTTATTTTTATTTTTTTTCTCCTCGGGGTTCCTCCTTATTTACTGAAGAGTTGCCTAATACTTTAATCTGTCTCTCTTACTCAGGGTGCCTTCCTGCCTAATCACTACCACTCTGTGCTTGGCATATTGACCTCTAACCTTTTCATCCCTAGACAAGAGGGTAAATGATATGCCTATGTAAAGACAGAAGCGCTTGTATGCATTTCTAGCACTCTAAATCGCTAGTTCCCTGGAACATTTGACAACTGTCTACATGCCATTGACCCTGTCTTAATTTATGCATCGGACTACTGCTTGATCAAGTTAAGACTCTGACGAGGCTCGCTTTCTTACAGTCCTTCAATGACTGGGGATCCCCATGCTTCATACACAAGTCAGATCATGGGCACTCCATGCCCAAATCAGTATTTTCTTCTCCCTCCATCTTTGTTTGTTTGTTTGTTTGTTTGTTTGTTTGTTTGTTTGTTTGCTAATTGAATCAATTGATTACACATATTTATGGGGTACAGAGTTGACGATCAGTATTTGTGCACAGTATGTGATGATCAGATCATTACAAGTCATAATTATTATTGTGTCCATTATCCAGTTTCTCCCTCCACCTCAATCTTCCTTCCTCATCTTCCCTCATGAGACTCATGCAAATAAGATAAATGTTAAGGAAAAAATTGGATAAAATATGAATGTTAGTCATTTAATTTGAATGTTAGTAATTCAAACTTTGTATAATTGTAGTTGAAAGTTTCTAGACATTTCTTATGTTTCTTAATCTTTATTTCTCATGCTCATCTGTACCTTCAAATATTAATTTATATACGTGATTTTTCTTTATTTTTATAGTATTTTAAGTTCCCAACTTGCTCCAAAATACTTTTAACATTATTATTTTTTTAACCTTGTTCATAGCTACAGTTATTTATTTATTTATTTATCTCTTTAGGAGGGTGAAAAGTAGTGACAAGCTTGGGTTTCAGCAGACAGACTAAATTTTTAAGTGTTATGAATGTCTCCTAAAGAAGTTTGTTCCCTATTGTTTTCAGGAACCATAACAGTAAACTCTTTCATGCTTCCTTTCTGCACATAGTCTTGATGAAGCTCTAAATGTAAAAATTGAAATAAAACATGAGTATTTACAGTGAGGGAGACTTTTTTTTTTTTAATAGAAAATAACATGTGTTCTCAGGAACATTAATCTCAGGAAATTTGTATTACAAAGAATCAATGACAGTAACACATTTCACAGTCATTAACACGTTTTTAGTCTTCTATTGGTATTAAACAATTAACCTTTATTCCCCATCATAGTTTATACCATCTAAAAGCATATCTTCAAAGGTATAAAACACTTAACTGTACATTTCCATAATCATAAAGCTAGCATATGAGGTAAGCATCCTTTGAGAAAATTAAGGCACAATCGTATACTGAGAAAAGTCAAAATAGATTTACAAATTGTCAGAGCAGAATTAAACAATATGGTGGGGCTAGTGTTCAATAGAGGGACTGGGTATGGAATGAACACAGACACTATAGAATTAGAAATTTTTAAAAAAATTCAATTTTAAATTTTGGTGTTAGTTTTACTATTTTTATTTTATGTATCAAAATTTACATATGTTTTACATGTAATTTATTCTATGTACCAAATTATACTAACATAAATTTCAGAGTTAGCATTGACCATGTTCTTACTCCCCACAAAAAAAAATGTGTATGGATGGGCAATAGTGTTAGGTAAATGTGGACACAAATGCAAGTCTTACCCTCTAGCTGTGTTGACTAGCAGAGGATACATAACATTCAGAAGGAACATTTAATATATTACCTCCCTCTGGTGTTTTATGAGGGACAAATAAGTAATGTGTATATAATGTATGTAGCACAGTGCTTAGAATATACTAAATGCTCAACTTCAACTATCTAATTGTTAAATACCATGGTGATACATTATACAGAACAGTTTCAAATTAGTTTACAACTTTGGTGAGAGAAGGTATGTAGAAGATCGTTTTTAATTTGGGATTCGAAAGAAATTTTAGGTTTGAATAGGCAGGCAGAAAGAAGATGAAGATTTTATCGTGGAAAGATAAGTGTATTTAAAGTAAAACAAAGGAAGAAAGTAAGGGAGGGAGATTGATAAGTAGACAGATATAAAATTTAAGTTTGATTGAAAAGAAAGGCCTAGTAAAATAATAAGAGGATAGGGATCAGGCTGGGAAACAGTATATTCACCGGAGTAGAGAGAGAGTAGAGGGTGGGGCCTAGTTCTTGCTTTTGTTTTTTTTTATTTATTTTTATTTTTTTTTGTCTTTTTTTTTTTTTTTTTTTTTTTTTGTCTTTTTTTTTTTTTAATTTTATTTTGTCGATATACATTGTAGCTGATTAATGCTCCCCATCACCAAAACCTCCCTCCCTTCTCCCTCCCCCCCCCCTCCCCCCCAACAATGTCCTTTCTGTTTGCTTGTTGTATCAACTTCAAGTAATTGTGGTTGTTATATCTTCTTCCCTCCCCCCCCCCGATTTGTGTGTGTGTGTGTGTATGTGTGTGTGTGAATTTATATATTAATGTTTAGCTCCCTCCAATAAGTGAGAACATGTGGTATTTCTCTTTCTGTGCCTGACTTGTTTCACTTAATATAATTCTCTCAAGGTCCATCCATGTTGTTGCAAATGGCAGTATTTCATTTGTTTGAATGAAAGGTCCCTAAACTTGCCGTTGCGCGTAGCTGTCATCTACACAAGTGTCCGTCCACTATACTTGTGCTGTAAGACAGTCACTATTTTCAAAATGGTTCTTGTTTCTATCCTGTCTCTCTCCTTTCCTCTCTCTTCCTCCTCTTTCTCTCTCTCTCACTCTCTCTCTCATCTGTCTTTATCAACTATTGTTGGCATTTGATATTAAAAATTAGCCAAAATACTGATTCTGAAATAATTATTGAAAAATTCAATCAAATATTTCAAAGAAGAGAACTTAGACATATCAGAATTCAGATGTTTATTTTAAAATTATCTTTCTGTCGTGTGTGTGTGTGTGTGTGTGTATCTGTGTGTGTATCATATTCCTATTTTGCATTTTCAAATAATTTAATTGGAAAATAGTATTTCAAGTTCTTATTTTGTTTACCCCATGCTTAATGCGTTAGAACTGTTGGTGCAAATTGACTTAAGATATTCTTAAATGACCTCCTATATATTGCTTTCCTTTGATGCCCTCAGAAAGCAGTGCTGAAAAAAGGACTTGAATGCATGTAGTTCACTGGGGAGGTGACTCCAGGAGGCAGCAGTGAGGGAGTGTAGGAGTAAGACAAGGAAAGAGACAAGCCAGTATGACACTGTTGTTCCAATTGCTTCTGTTGGCTTTAAGGAGGTGGCTCCTTCAGAGTCTCTTGAGCAGAGTCCTCTTAGCTCGTCAGTCCAGAAGAGGGTGACTGGGGTATCTCCACCTATTCCCCAATTCCCACTGGTTGAAGGTGGCCCCAGAAAGGTGTTAATTCTCTTATGCTTTCAAGACATACTTGGGCTTGAACCTAGATGGTTCTGTTTTGGAGAAAATTCTTAGGCAGAAAACAAAAAGTAGGGAGGTGTGCTTGAAGTGTGACCCTACCTGAGTGAGGTATGTCTGAACTCTGTGGAATCTCTCTTACAGTGAGACACAATCAAAATTGTGCCATGGGGATGCCATGTGAGGCATCAAAGACATTTGCTACATACGTAAGTTGAAAAATCAATTTCTTGAAGCCATAAAGGTCAATAACTCCTTTAAGCATATAGTATATTTTAAAATATTATTAAAATTTTTTATTTTAGCACCAAAATGAGCAACTACTTGATTGAAGCTATGATGTCATCTAATATATAAGACAGAATAGTCTCAAAAAGTTGTTATTAATTAGGTAATATAAGAATCATCTTACATTTGGATTATGGGTTCAATTTTCCCTATAATATTCTAGCTCAGCTTAAAACTTTTATTTATTTATTTATTTATTTATTTTTGTAAATATCTTAAAAATAAGCTATGTTGCTAAGTTAACTACATCGATGCCTTTCTAAACAAAATCTCCATTTGGGGCACAAAAGACATTTTCACTCTTTTAAGTGTCTACAAGTGCAAAATGAGAAACAAATTACCCTCATGAGGTTTGTTCCAGCAGTACGAGATCATATTAAGTAGCTAGTCATAAGATCACACAAAGAATCATGAAATCCAAAATCCATTACATATTTTGGCTTACCTAACTACTTTGCACACAGTAATGGCCCATGCTAGTGTTTGGGACCAATGAAGCACAGAAATAAAAAAGATACTATTGTGAATGATGTATTGCTAATGTGCCTAATGACATAAAGATCATCCTAATTTAGAAGATGAAAAAAAAAAAAGTTGCACTAATTAGAAGCCAGGAAGAAAAAATGTTTACAAAAATATTAGGGTTTTTTGTTTGTCTGTTTGTTTGTTTTTAATTCGTGGAAATTTCAAGACAAACTACTTAGGACAAATATTCAAGTGGAAATAAACATTTAAAAAAAAAAATAGAACAGTGTGAAAAGATCATATAACTATATATGTTATGTGTTCATAGGTGAGGACACACAAGGACAATTGCCATTACCAAGACCCATACCAATGCACTCACATCTCAAGATTGCCTCAGAAGACCTTGTCTCTGCCACTTCTTTTCTGTGTGATCTACGGCAAACTACTTAACCCCTCTTTGCCTTAGCACCCTAATTTTTAAAATGAAGACAGCAATATGTCCTAAATCACAGGTTGTTATGAGGATTAATAAATTAATACTAACCATACTGGTTAATATTATTTATATTAATAAGTTAATATTGAGTTGACCCAGGGCATTTCTTATTCATACCTCTTACCATACCCTACTTGTCAATAACTGATTTACTCACAAAAGTGCCTTAACTGAGAAGATCAATTATATGGGTGGCACTAACTCATATTTATTCTGAAAAGTCTGGGATTTAAATAAAACATTATTCAATTCACAGAGATATCCTTGAGCATCATAGTCTTGCCTGTAGATTCAATTATATATTAAGTAAAATTAAAATATGATGATTCTGACTACAGGTCATTAGTTTTTGTTGTTGTTGTTGTATTTAGCTCTATGCAAAGAAATAGGATGTGAATATTATTTTCTTCTGTTTCTTATAAAGTGCTTTTGTTCTGCACAGGATCTTGTCAAAAGTTTATGAGCTAAGAGAATAATTGAAAAAAAAATTGTGGGAAGTTATTGTGGATAATGATCATTTTGCAGACTGTTGAAAAATATTTATTGATTTTCCAAAACAGCTAACTTAAGCAAAATTTTGAGCAACTTGAATGATCTTATATTTTTTAAAAAATGTAAAAACTATGTGAAAAACATTGCCCTGTATTGATATAGTTTAATGTATTTTAAGCAAAAATTTAACTTTGGAAGAGTATACTTAAAAATGTTCACTGATATTTTTTAGTTGTCTAATGATTTGAATCATACAGAATAATTATTAAAACTAATAGGAAACATTCGTATTAATATTTTAAAACACACATTATGAAAATATTTGAATTGCAAATCCTCTTACATTACCTTAAGGAATTTCAACATTTCAGTTTTCAATAGCATGAAAGGAAGAGTTGATAGATTCAAAGAGTGATTTCATATTTGGAGTACAATTTAGATACTGACTACTCTGAAATGTTGTTAAGTCTTACAAATAAATGTCTTTCAATATAAAAAAAAATAATAATATAATAATATGTTTTTTAATATTAAATAATAAAATACCTTTTATAATTTGCTACCACCCATATATGTGAACAAAATTTCCTGTTGAAGAAGATACTCAAAACAACTGGAGAAATCATCACTGGAAGGTTAAAATTCTGAAACAAAATTCTCAGAGGCCAATTCATATTTTTTATTTACATGTTGGAAAATATCCTATTGGAAATTTTATAAAAATTCAAAATTTCACATATGTATGCCACATTCCTTTTATTTTATGTTTCTCTTAATTTCGTAAAATAAAAAGAGTAGATTCCTTCACCAAGTGCCGTATACATTCACTCAGATGTCCTCTCTTTACCACATCATGCTGGATAAGGATCATTTTCTACATGAACATAACATGAAAAAATTGAAGAAGAAATTCACTTGTTAATGAGAAGTAATCAGAGGGCCAATTATTACAGAATAATATAAAATATATATTTATCCGAGAAATTTGCAGGTTAGGTTAAATGAGACTTTGATTATGCTCCAAACTGTCAGAGCGCTGACACATATGGACAAGTTCTTAAACTAGAGAGAGGCTAGTAAGGATGAAGGAGCGTATGGATAGAATCCATATGATTTGGAAATAGACTGGCTCTATGGGAGACCAAGAGTAAAAATCCTCTGAGTTTTCAATGCTGGATTGTGGAAATCTAGTAATAATGATACCCATTATCAAGAATATGAAAAATTCTGTCTTGGTACTATTCCTAAATGTATCCTTTTTATGTTCAAATTTCATTGATTGTATCATTTTACACAGATTAATTTACCTAAACTATGCTGCTATGTTTTGTGATTGGGAGTTCTGGATAGTGACAGAATAGATTGCTACATGCCACATATGGGTTATCCGATGTACTGTGATGTATCATCCTAATTTATCCCTTTATACTCTCTCAGCTTTCAGGTGCAATAGTCTCAGTGTGGCTACTCAAAGGATTGCCTTTAACGTTATTTACCATTTTGCATTTCATTTGAAGTATGCACCAAGTATGATTAAAAGTACTTCTCCTTCTAAAGAAGAGAATTACCAATCAACAACATTTCATAAAATAAAACTGCAGGAATTATCAACTTTACCTTGAAGCTGTCAAGTTTGTCTTGAAGCTTCTTAAACATACACCATGTGGTCTCAATAGCAAGCGTACAAGGGACAGAAGCCACATTTCTGCCAAAATTCCTGAATCCACAGCATATAAATGTGAAAATTGCAATGAGGTTTTAAAAGGCCAGCATTTGACCTGAGCTCCATCTTTTATTATTTCTGTAACTACAGGATGGTCATCTTTTTTTCTCTGTGTCTTCTTTCTGTCAAGTATAGAACAAAGTTAAAGATTTAGGTCCTCCTTTTACAGAACTTTTATATTGACCACCTTTCATAGTATATTTCAAAGCTCTATGGAAATTATCAAGAACTTTACAAATATAAAGGAAATATGTATTAAATAACATATGCTGTGACCATCTTTTCTTTATCAGATGAATTTGGTTTGAGATACATAAAGCTATGTAGTTTATTTTTAGATTTTGGTCCCTCTGAGCCATACTTATAGGGGAAAGAGTTAAATCTTTATATTTTTAACTTCATGAAAACTGAGTTTATTGTTTGGACAATCTACAGGAGCTTGACAAATAAAAGGGAGTAGGTATCCATTTAGTAACATATAACACAAGGTTACAAAAACATAGTCGCTTAGTAGATATTTCTCTTGCCTCAGTTTTAGCCAGATCTCAGATTCAGGACTTGAACCTATAATGAAGTCTGATAAGGAATATAGTTTATAGGTGACATGGATAGTAAAACTCTCAGCCTGTGAGGCAATTGTGAATCAGTAAAGTAGCATATTTCAGAGAACATTTCCAGTCAAAGAGCAAAAACACCCCCTTTAACACAACCTTGGGCAACTGTAAAATACAATCTGCAATAACAGTTAAACATAATAGTTCTTTGGGGACTTATATACCAATATATACAAGTGAATGGGTCACCAGCTTTCCAAATGTGGTTTGCCTTTGGAAAACCAAAGCTACAATCTAGGAGGTGTGCTAGAGAAAAGCACAAACTGTCGATGCATAGGCATTGAAACACATTTGCTTCTGTTTTGCTTTACCAGATGAAGGCCTGACATGGTATCTCCATCAACAGTCTCTCTCTATTGATTATTAAATAATGGTAGCAAAGTACTAAGTGGCCAGGAGCTTTAATAAGAATGGTGAAGTTCTCTACTCCTGGAATAAGTTTTATAATTTAATAACAACATATGATAATTACAGGTCCATGATTATTTCAAATAATATACAAGTATTTTCCTTATTTTAACTGGGAAACTATTTTACTATGTAGCTGTCATGATCTTAATGACTGAAGGTTTTTATGTTCCTTTAGAAACAAAAACAGTAACAGTAAATAATCACTGTCAGATCCTAATTGTGGATTATTAATTGAGACATACAATATATTGAATTACTTTCTATAATGCTACCTTTAACATGGATGTTGCAATCCTCTTATTTCAAGAATAACATAGACAAGGATTCATACCATGGCTGATGATGGAGTTTGGATGTGTTGTCCCCTCCAAAACTCATGTGGAAATTTGATCTCCAATGTGGCAGTGCTGGAAACTGATTGAGTCATGGGGGCAGATCTCTCATGAATGGATTAATGCTCTCCCTGGGGGTGGGGGGATTAATGAGTGAGTTCTCACTCTAATTAGTTCCCATGAGAGTTCGTTGCTTAAAAAAGACCCTGGCAGCTTCTCTCTCTCTCTCTCTCTCTTGCTTCCTCTCTCTCGCTTCCTCTCACCATGTGATCTGCTTGTACCTGCCCGCTGCCTGACACTTTCTGCCATGAGTAGAAGCAGCCTGAGGCCCGTGCCAGACACAGCTGTCCCAGAATCATAAGCCAAATAAACCTCTCTTCTTTATAAATTACCCAGTCTCAGATATTTCTGTTAGAGCAACACAAAACAGACTAAAACAGCTCCTGTGTCATATCTGAAAGGAAAACCTCACGTCCATGTAGAGATAGGTAAGAGCTGAAGGGAAAAGAGGGTGACAAGTACATTTGGTATTTACCCTGATAATGGACTGTCAAAAAGCCAGCTGGCCATTTCATTACACCAATGATTATACATACACCATTGAGTTAAGAACTTGGCAATACACAGGTTTTTTTAGTTTTTATTTTTATTTTTTTCCATATATACATATATTCCTGGACCTATCAACCTGTGGGAATAAATGGTTCACATTAAATTAATACTCAAATTAGTATGTTCACTAACCATAGAGAAAATAAAGATACAAACTGGATTTAGGTATAGATGAAATAATAGGATAATTTGGGTTAAATGTGGTTCTTAGTACATCCTGTGATTGCGGCTTTGTGCAGCCTCAGCTGATCTGAGCACGCACTGTGTGCTCCAACTCTGCTGTGAAAGATGGCTACAAGTATCTCACAGTGTTTGGATATAAATCTGCCCATGTCCACTTACTTCTTTGACAAGGCCCCTCCTAATCCTGTTGTCATTATAGAGCAGTTTTGACAGGTCATCAACAAAGCCACATTAGGGATTGTCACTAACTCTTCTCCATTTGAATAAAACTCCAATGCTTCTTGCTAGGAGCAAGACATATCCTCTTTCCTTTAGCTGAAAATTGAAAGTCCTTGTTTATAGAGACTCAGCCCAAAAGTCACACAGACAAGGCCACCACCCCAGCATTCTATAATCGCTGTATCGTGATTTAAACTCAGTTGAGACACTTTGCTCTTTGAGGGTCTTCCCTTTTTCCCTCCTCTTATACCTTCACTCTATGTTTTTTTTCTTTCAAAGTTTAATTTCCAAATGGATTACTATTTTTTAAGGATCAGGGACATAGCATGTCCTCAGATTGTGCTAACACTTCCCTACCTTGCACACCTGCTAATATATAGTATTGGAGACCCCATGAAAAGTTTCCTCCACACTTGCTGTGCCTCCAGCATAACTTTCATCCCTTAATGTAGATTTTGACTCTCCCATACAATAGTTTTGGCCCTAAGATTCTAGGTTATGCATTCAATAGGAAAAGAAAGCTTAAACAAACAAAAAACCAAATCAAATCAATCCACCTGTTCTAAGTTTCTGCATCATAGCAAAGGAATGTTCTGAGAAGATAAACAAGAAATCACATAAGACTTTGGAGTACTGAGAAATACATTTTCTTTTTTTTAAGTTTCTGTAGCAAATCTGTGAACAAAAGATCTTTACTGGCTTTGGATGATTTCTATTAATGAGTGTGAATCATACCCTATGACAGTGACCCACATGTATAATGTTTTTCACCAGAGAATTATAACTCACTGTTTTGCTGAGAAGACTCATCCCTGTGACAATTTTCCTCATGGGGACAGAGTCTGATAAAAGGTATATAAAACTTATTTCCACAAAACTGTCTAATATATCACTGTGTGCCAAAAGACATATCACACCCTATACAAAAAAGGAAAAAGTAAAAGAATAATTTGCTCCAATACAATTGTGTTCAGTTTTGTTTTGTTTTAATGTGTAAAAGAAGAACAATGATTAGAGTTTGGCAAGGAAATCTACATAAAGGTTTTTTAAAAAAGGCATTTTGGCTAATATTATTAAAGAATTACTTCCTGGGAGCTGTAGTATTTCTAGCTCTAAGAAAACTCTCAGGTTGTTAGAAAATATTCACATGTAGACTACCTTCCCCCAATAGGCTCACCAACCACTGGGCTGGGCAGGGATAGAGGATTCAAAAAATAAAGAAAAGTTAGGGAAATAAGTTATTTTCATCATATAGTAAAGAGGCTCACAAACATTCAGGAATGATGTACTAATAAGTCTGTTCCTATAATTTATTGACAAAACATGAATGAAGAGTTTAACTGATTGTGTTAAAAGATGACAGTGCCTATTTAAAGAAAATTAAATAGGATCATTTCAATTGATCAACATGTGTGTTTCCACAAGACAAGGAAATCAGAAAGGAAACATAGAGAAAATGAAGATACAAACTGGATTTAGGTATAGATGAAATAACAGGATAATTTAGGTTAAATGTGGTTATGGCTCTGTGCATTTTTAAGTAATTACTTTTAAAATATCTGTTTATATATTGTAACCATTACGGCAGGACATGAGTTTTATTCATCTTTGGATTTCCAATTCCTGATGTTGTTCTAAATAATTAGAGATACAACCAACTAACATCACATCAGTTCCAAGTTACCTTGTTCTGAGCAGGAATGTCTGCCTTGTGTTACCCACTGTAAACTTAGTCCCACTCCTAGTATTGGGAACATAGTAGATATTCCATGAATATTCATGGAATTTATAAAGGAATGAATGAATCCTGGCCTCCAGGGGAGGAGGCTGTAAATGTCTGTAATAAAGGAATAAGACATGAAACGTGAAGGCTCATAAAATTAATTGAATGACTTGAGATGCATACATTACGGTGCTATTATAAAACAAAGTGGACTCTGCTCATTTTTAAAAAGTGAAATGAAAATCAAAGGAAACAAATCCTATTAGTCTCCACCATACCCCATTACTTTATTTGTGCTCACTCTTATGCTATGAATTAATGAATGAGTAAATGAATAACTGAATCTCCACTTTGAACTTTGAGCATCTTTCTCTCTGTAGAAATCTTATGGGTCAGCTACGTTGTGGCTAGTGTCTTCAGTAATCTGAGTAAATTATCAGACTATTTTGCTATGAGTCAAGAGAAGGTATGATGAAAGCACTGGGTTTTGGATCTTTAAAGATGGATTCCTGCAAATGAGGTAAAAGATGTAGTTGTGAGTTTCCCTTGCTCTAAAAATGAACCAAACTTCTTTACAAAATCTCCTGGATTAACAAACAAAAATAGCAAATATACTTCACTTCACTGAACAATCCCTTCTCTTTTTTGTTTTTGCATCAAATATATTATCAGTTTACAACATCATCTTTTAATGTCATAATTCATAATGGTACATCCAGTTAGCAGTCTACTAGTTAGAAAGAGGAACGTGCAAAGGGATATGGAAATCATCTACAATGTATATTGAGAAGTTAAAATTTTTTAAAGAAAGTTAAATTAAATTTTTAAAAAATAAATATATGAGAATGTAAACCCAAATATCAATTCTCAGTTACATTCTCACTTCCCCAATTTTCCCCTTCCAGGTCTATCCCATTCCTTTCTTTTTTCTGTGGTTCAAAGTGTGGCATATACTCTTAACAACTGAGATAATTTCATTTATTGATCCATTGACATTAGGCACTTGGACAAGCAGCTCCATTAGTTGCTGCAACTGGGTACTCCTCTGGGCCCAGGATTCTAAAGAAGAGACATTCCAGGCCTGACACGTAAATTGCTCAGAGGGAAACAAGAGACTGCTGCATCCATTACTCCCATTATTGCTCGATTTGTCAGCAATCAGAAAGTAGAGCAGTTCCATTATAAGTCAAAGGGGAAAGAAGATCATAATCAAGGCAAGAGGAGAAAGAAGATGAATGGGAAGAAATTGATTTGTGACATGATGCCATATGACAAAGTTATGTAGCAAAGGAAGGCTTAACAACCCTTCAAAAGGTGGGAGGGAAGGGGTAAAATAAAAGAAAAAAAAAAGTGTGTGTATGCCCATAAATAATATGTATATATGAAAGTCTCTTTCCTTTCCTCCAGTAGAGTGTGTGTGTGTGTGTGTGTGTGTGTGTGTGTGTGTGTTTCAGTCCCACAGCACTACCATAGAACTGGTCTCAAGAAAAGGAAATTCAACTGAAGATTTTTGGTTCAATGATTAAAGAAATGGGTGAGCTGCATTTAGTTTTGATCTTTAACAACAATAGCTGCCAACAGAATATTAGAGAAAATGAATTAAGAAGTCCTGCTGAGGTGGGGAAGTATGCTCACATACATGCATACAAGCACACATGCACACGTGCATACATGACCCCCACCATATACACCTGGAAAAACCCAGTTGCTTTCACATCAAAACTCAAATCATCTCCTCATTATAAAGGAGCTCATGTCTGCAAATTAGTGTGCTTGCTCACTCCTTGTTTTACCTGGCACTGGTCCCTGAACAAAAATCAATCTCCAATTCCTTTTAATGTTTAGTACTAAATCCAGAAAGCAAAACAAAACATGGGAGACTCACATTTATTATGGAACCTCTTTTATCTGGCTGGAGGGCAGTCTTCTAATCAAGAGAATGAATAAACAGTCATTTACTTACTTTCAGGGGACAGAGGAGACAGCTCAATCTCCTTAAAGGCCAGGCGAACCAAAGGGGGCCTCCAATTTGTAAATCAAAACATTAGCAGCTTGTTAATTTAGGCTGGCAATTATTAAGATGTAAAGTTTGTATTACTGTGTTTATTGATGGAGGTTGTAGGTAGGAGGGGAACTACTTACTTTTCTTTCTTTGTGGAAGAAAAATATCTCTAAATTGAGACTAATAGGCCATGTTAGGGGTAGACATTTAGTGAAGCTTTCAAAAATATCTACTTTCTACTTTTATTCTAATGAAACACAAATTATCAACCTAAACAATGAGTATTTAGTATGTTGCCCCATTACTTGTTTAGAGGTATGATATTATAGTAGGATTGCCAAAATTTTTGTATTGATTGAGAATTTTACATCCAAATTGGGTAACATAATATATGGTACTTGACAGTCAGACAAAGAAACAGACAGACACATGCACATGCACACAAATACCCTGGGTAAATCTGGGGAAGCTATTTATGTGCGTGCATTCACATTATGGTCATTTCTTTACCCACAGCAGTAGCGACATTTGTGTGTGTTTCTTCACCTACAATTTAAATTCACAAAAGTAGAAAGAACTCTCTGTCTTATATGAGGGTCTTCAATAAGTTCATGGAAAGATTCATATTATCTTTTAATTCTATTTTTCTACAAACTTCTTGAAGTTCATTTGTACAGAGTAGGAAATGTAAATCTTTGCATTTCTTGTGGTAGAAATTAAGGAAATGATGTTTTGATGTGACCGACTGGACATGCAGCTTTCTGTTTTGGAGGGCCTCTCCTGTGTGGCTTTTTTTATGCCACCATTTTAGAAACCTTAATCAAAATAGCCATACGTTAGGAGTTAATATTCTTAACCTCTCTTTCACTTCTTTAGATTTATTTCAGTTAATGAAACTGAAGGGTAGTGTAGGATAAAGATGTCTGCCTTATACATTACTTGGCAACACAAAATCTGATAGTTTGAAAAGGTACTAGATGAAAGTATAAGTAACTATTTCTGTAATTGCATGGTAAAGAAAGACTTTATAAACATAGCTCCAAAGACAAAAGCCAACATGGAGAACAAGATGGTGGATTTGATGCACTGAGAAAAAAAGTGTTCCACAAACAAATGTAAAACATAAACTAACTTGGAATAAATTTTCAACACGTATGAATAATATGGCATCACTATCTTCAATACAATGAAAAATCTTTAAAATTAAAAAAATAGACATCTGCTGTTATGTGGTCTCTATGTTTATTATTCATTATTCTGATATACTGTGGTATTCTACTGAAATCACTGGACAAAAACTATACCCCAGTGTGTAGACAAGAAATGAACACTATCAGTGATATAGCTTAATACTATTCTGGGTGTAATACCAGGAGTATATAAATAAAAGATATAAATGAAAAAAAAAAGAAAGTGAAGTAAGCAAAATCATTCTTTCATATTTTATATCGAAACACAACTCAACTCTTTTCCTGTTAATATCTAAAATCAGTTATCCTAGTTAACATTGTAACTTCTTTTTTCTTCTGTAAACCCAATGTAAAGAATGGCCATGTGGCATTTTAATTTAACAGAACATTGTCTTATTGTTTCAGTGGAAACATTCCTTCGTAGATTAATCAACCTCTAATACGAATACAGCACAGACCACAATTATTGTGATAGGCACCAAATATTTTGTATGTTGGTTATTAGGTGTATCAGTGAAGATCCCTTTTCACTTATCCCATGAGCCCTAGATTCATATGCCCTGGTCATAGCAAGGTACTGGAATGCATATATTCCTGAGAGAAAACAACCCAACCCAAATACAGTGTTATCTTAGGGCTGACATTGTAACTAAATCTTCTTAAGAACAAATCCAACAACTTAAGGTCAACTGTTCTGACAAATGGGTACACGATAAAACCAGTGAATCTTACTGGCCTTGGTTCATTGACTAACATGGTTTGCTAAATTGAGTTCTTAAATATGTAGTAATATTGTGTGTGAAATCATGGTAATAACATAAAGCATTTCACAACTCTACAAATAGTGATGCTAGCAGAAGCAAGGAAGAAAGAAAAACAGAAAACCTGTTGAAATCTATTTGCCATCAGGTGTCCAGCTGACCATCCTAGGGATTGGAGACTCCTACTGCATTGGAGTCTTAAAATAGGTTATTGCTGATGGCACTTGTAGCACCAAGAAGTGAAGTGGACCCTACTAAGTCAAATATAGTGAATGAAAAGTCCATACTTTTGAGCCCATGCATAACTCCCATTGCTGCCACTATGGATGTTTTGTTCCCAAAGCCTTCAAATAAGGCTTCAATGTTACTGGGGGAAATTCATTTAAATCTATGGAGGTTCATCTTGTCCATGGGTTTTTGGAAAGTACTGTCCACAGTAAGGTTCTGTGTGTGTGTATGTGTTTAACATTCAAATGAAACACAGCACTGAAATTCCTATTCTAAGACCATTCTATTCCAGCACTCTGATATGTTCTTCCTGCTCCTAAACATCCAGGCAAATAATCAGCCATTGCTCATGAACATATGTCAATCCTTACCTCGCTTTATATCTCCATGCAGAACCAATGGACAATGAGACATTCTGCTCAATGGTTTACCAAGTGGATGAAACTTTTTTTCTCATTGTCTTTCAGGAGCAACCTAAAAGAGAGCTGGAATACTTCAGGAGCCACTGGTAGTTAGAGCCACATGCCACACAGTACAGTCTGTACACCAGACCCAACTTACTTATTTATTCATTTTTCTCAGTCAACTTTTCAAAGGAACTCCCTTGTAGATTTAGGTGGTGCTGAAGAGGCAGAAGAATTAGAATCAGACACACAGGAAATTAGTGAGAATTAGACACAAAGGAAATGGAAGCCAGCTGCTCATGCAGTAGCTCCTCTTGAAGGTCGACAACTTTCTCAAGAAATGCCATGGAAGAGGGCATGAGTTTCCACCACTTATGGGACCTTCAGGGCTGTCCTGCCCTAGCTTGAGCAAATCTCTTGCATTCCCTTTCTCTCTTTATATGTTTTCAGTTTTATCTCTAAGAATCTTCACATGATATTTTCAGTGGGTTTAAGGATTAAAAATAATACAGGTTGCAAAGGTAAGACTGTTTTAGCAAACTTATGCTTTTCACCTACCATATAATTCTCCTTAAGACAAGAAAGAAAATTCAATTATCTGCTTAAATACGATGAGAGCAAGGGAGAATATAAGAAAATTTAAAAAAAAAAATTAAAAACTACCTCATGTGATATATGAAAAATTACATGGGAGCATGTATTTTTAATTTTTATAAGTATAGCAAAATTACACACCAAAAGAGTTAAAACCGATGAGAGCCCAAATTTAGCTATTTTTATTATGTCACCATTCCAAAAGCTCAGCAATGGTATCCCCGTGAACACACATCTGTCCATTGCCTCTCACACAGGGTCATGATACAGGTGTGCCCTATTTTGTCTTTCCATTATGAATTAGAGATTTGCAAAACTGTGAAACATAGAAGGTGTACACCTGCAGAGCCACTGCTCTCTATTTTCAGAGCACTTTGACCCTCTTTTCACAGACACCTGCTTTTCTTCCCTCCTCAGTGTCTCTGGGCATTTTGTTTAATGAAGGAAAAGGTTCTGAGTAGATTCACACTATTACTATGTGAGTTAATATTTATTCCTTTTCCACACTTGCCTAGAGAGGATAATGCATAGCCTAAAGTAAGAAACGCTTGCTGAATGATACATTTCAGACAAAGTGGCACTTGAGGACACCATTCTAGAGGAACTATTCCTAACCCTCCACAATGGGATCTGACTGTGTATTTTTGAAGGCACTTATACGTTAGAAAGATGTATTAAAGAATCAAGTTCCAGGCAAAGGGGGAAGCTAAGTCTATTAAGCAATGATTTCCAGCAAGAGCTTCTCCGGGCTGGTAAGTAGGTTTGGCTCTTTGAAAGTCTGCTTGTAGTCCAGTAGGCAGCGTGCACATCCCCTGGGGAATAATGTTCACCCGTGATCGCGTTGTTGATACAGTTAAGGTTCCTACACGTAGTGACTTTAAATACCTACTGTTGCGTTTTTGTCATTTCCTGAAATTTTTCTTTCTTGATATTTTTCTAAGCATAAGGTTCATGAAAAGTTGAATGTTAATAGCAACATTTGAGAAAAATCCCTCAGCTCATTATGTGTGATGAATTTGTGAAAAATAGGCCTAAGTCTCTGCCAAAAATGTTTCTTGTGACTTTTTCTTATAACTTCCAGAAAAAGAAAAAAAAAAAAAAAAAAAAACAGGTAACTTTGAACTTAGTGTCTTCCATAAGTAACCCTGAACTAGAAAAATTATGCTCTTATACAGCTGAATATTTTGCATTTTCCTGATTTGCATAGCTATTAAATCATAACTTCTTTTCAGCATTATGCATTTTTTAGCATTTTATTATTAAGATAGCTGACAATCTGAATAAGTTCATACCTCATAGAAGTCAGTGGGGACTGTTAATGCTTAAAGTATCTAAGGATTTAATGTGTTATTAATTAAAACAATTCTTCCCATGTATTAAATGGAATATGGAATATACAGGACCTTTATTTTTATATTATCTCCCTTTATTTTAAAATCCATCCACAATATAAAGAACTTAGTGCAACATCAATTTAATTTTTATATCTTGTATGCCAAAGAAAATATGAGTCAAAATGATAATGTTCTTCAAAGACAGAAAAGCACATGCTCAAATATACTTGCATTTTAAATATCCTATTTCTGCTCTATTCATTTTAGTCAGTAGTTTGCTTTTTAAAAGTTTTAAGATGTTCAATCATGTTCATGAAATAACCTGATGTAGTTAGCATGCATCTGACTAATGATTTTCAAAATAAAAACTAATTTGGAACTTTTCAGTCTAATAAAGGCAATTTTTATAAGTTGTTTCTTATATTTTATAGGATGACTTTGCTAAATGTATAGAATTGAATTAATATCTATACAATTCCAAATCAGTTCTAATTTTTGCTTTAAACAAGTTTGGGAAGTATTTAAATATAAAACCATAGCTTTGCGTGATTGATTTTGTTCTACTCTGGGTGTAATCTGATACTAAAGATTAGCTAAACATTAGTCCATACTTAGGCAGAAGCTAGTTGAATGCATCTTTTTTTTTTTATTTTTATTTTTTTTGCTTTTCAACAACTGTTTGGGCATTGTGTAAACAGGTTAACAAGTGCTCAACTGTTCCAGCCTCTGCAGCAGTGTTGGCTACTTCAAAGGAAAAACAAATATAATAACACAATCAAGGATAATGCATTACGCATTTCAGTCTATTGTTTTAGCTTTTGGTGGCTTTCTCCTTGCCAAAATCAACATAAAGGAACTTTAAGTTGCCAGTGAAGTGCTGACAGGGAACAAATGTCACACGAAGAATCAACATGTGTCAATGTTTGTGTATGTAAGAACAAGCTTCTAAGTCTTATTTGTGCTTTTTAAACCTGAGGCTGAACATAGACTAATACAGGAAAAAATGAGATAAAAGATGCAGACCCTACCACCACAAAACCAGGCACAGAGAAGGTGATCTACAAATGCTTCTAAATGCCATCTTTACATTTCTTAATAGAGGATTGATATGCATTCTCATATGACATTTATCACACAAGTAATAAATGCTTTTTTTGTTATCCACAATGCATAGAAATGGTTCTTCAGTGTCAACCACACCTATCCTTCCCTAGCATTGTCCTACTTTCCAAGAGCCAGCATTCGATCTACTGACCTACTTTTCTATAGCCATGCATGAAACTTACCTCTCCTTGGCTGCTCAGGAAGTAGTTGGCTTTGCTTAAAACCAGCTCTGAGAGAACTGTCACTGTGATCTCTTGGGTAAGATTAATTCTTGGGCCTGCTGGCCTCTTGGTCAAGTTTATTACTAATAATAAATCACTGTTTGGCCACCCACTCCCTCTGCCTTCTCTCTCTTTCAGTAGTCCAAGCAATCTTCTTTAATCTTCACTGTCATGATGCTCAGGATTTAATAGGTCTTGTTCCTGCCTGATCCATTCCGAGAACTCCCATTAATTTCAATATACAGGTTCATGCCCATGTAAAATTAATCAGAAGATTCTGAAATGTTTGCCCAAGCTGGCAAATTAATAGAATTTGATCAGATTTTACATAAAGGAATTAAAACAATAAATGAACCAAGGAAAAATCATTTGTTCCCTGGGTTTATCTTCTTCACAGATGCATAAATTTTAAAGCAAGATGAATTCATTTTGAAATTATCCTGCTATTAAAATTTCTGGATTATATTGATGTTGCTCTACACGGCATCCTGTATTTCCTGAGTTTTGTTAAGGACTGTTACATCTAAAGACTTTAAATTGTGAAGCAGATGTTTGACCTCTTTAGAGCTTCCGTGAGTTAGAAAAGTTAGGAATTTATACAACTCTCGTCTGCTTTTCCACTCAATAGATTTTTAAGCTGTTTCTCCCTACTAGCTCTTATTCTTAGAGAAGCAAGTTTTGTCAACCTGGAATTACAAATGTAAAGAAGCATCAGAAACATCACATTTCTTAAAATAAAGCCTTTATTATTAAAAATCTGTTATTTTGGGTTACCAAGTCACTTCTCCCTTGTTTTACAATGATCAATCAAAAACTAAATACTTTGGTCTGGCATTCACTAATCCGCATTCTCACTAGCCTGTCCAAATTCTATTCTCCCTAACCTTCTTTAAGAGCAATCTGATTTTTGCCTAGGATAAACCAACAGCACACTCAGGGAAGATACCTTCTCACCTTCCTTTCCTAAGAGAATCCAACTTGATCAATCTGGCCATGTAATTTCTCATTTCCAGTGATGGTGAGCAGATGATCCACTAGTATAAATGGAACTGGGAAAGACTGCTGGAGGCTTCTGGGTAGAATACCCTCCTTATTTGAGAAAGAGAGAGAGAAAGAGAGAGAGAGAGAGTGAGAGAGAGAGAGAGAGCACGCACAATGCAAGGAAAAACCACTATCTCCACTTTTTTATTCTTTCATTCTCTTCTGCATCTTCCTTCGTTGGGTATTGTGCCAGAAGCTTCAAATCTGCTGGAGCCATCTTCCAGCCATGAATGGAAGCCAAATGAATGGAGGAATGCTGGCCTTGACACCATCCACCTGGTGAATTTATCCAATCCCTGGAGACTCCTACTTTTGTACATGTTGTTGTATAGTTATTTTGTTTGTTTTGTTTAGTTTTTATTGAAACCAAAAATATCACAGTTGATACAAAGACATAATCTTTAAAGACCAATCAAAATTTGAGATATTTGATTTCTGTGTAGAAAAGCTCTTCATCGGAAACTTTTAGATGTTTATGAAGCATAACGTAGAGGAAGGGTAGTGCTGAGAAATTAACTTACCTTATGACATATAGAGGCTGATTTCTTCAGAATCAGTGATACAGAAGAACTAATCAAGCTATGTTGGTCGAAAATAAAGAAAAAGTCATACTCTTAAGTGTTGGCACAGTATTTAACTCATGTCTTTATTATAAAATTAATCATGTGTTTTGTAAAGGACAATATCTGTGTTTGTCTTCCTTACTAGTCTGTGAACTACTAGATATTTTGTATCTGAAATAGCTTTCATATGGTATATACTCAGAAATTATCTGTTAAAGTAAAATACACGTATCTAATCTTTTCACATGCTTTTCCCTCCACAGTGGCAGGAGGCAATGCCTAGAATTAACTAATGTGTGTGTGTGTGTGTGTGTGTGTGTGTGTGTGTGTGTGTGTGTGTGTGTGTGTGTGAATTATGTGTAATTATATGAAAATACATAAATATACATATTTAATGTCATGCTTAAGTCCTACTTTATCTTGTCTAGGGATTTATTGAGCAAGGTTTAGAAATGTGCATTTTGATGAATTATCATGGGCATTTCTGTTGATCAGTCAGTTTTGAGAACTGCTTGACTCAACAATAGGAAATAGAGAAGCAAGGACAAATTGAATCTGGAAGTTCTCAATCAGTGCCACTAATATATTAATTGAAAAATCAAGGAATGCTCAATAAGTGAATGCCATTCTTTCAATGATCAGATGAATTCCGGTGTAAACAGAAACACATTCAGCAGTTTCCAGTGATATTCCAATGGGCCTCTGGACCCTTCTGATTTCCTTTATTATCCTATTCACTTTGACATCATTTTCACTCAGCATGCACTTACTTCAGTCTCAGTTTAATGGATTTCCAGTTGGGAAAGTGCAATATTCAGAGCTATCAGGAGCAGGTCATTTCAGGGGTATGGCTGTTGGAACGTTTCACATACCATCTTCTAATCATTGAAATATCAATGTAAGTGACTTAAAGCCCAAGTGACAGTTATACTTTCTGTGTCTATTCAGGGCAAAGTGAACTGAAACTCCATCAGAGAAGAAAATAAGGGCCATTCTCAGCTGTAGAGTTCATTACCATGATATTTTTCTGTGATGCTTCTAAATTGTCTTTGTGGATGGACCTGAATTTGTAAGTTTTTTGCATAGCTCTAGTTCACTTTAGTTATTTCAGACCATTTCTAGCATGAGGGTCTTAATGAAGGCATTCGAGATATATTCAAATGAATGGAAAGTTCTGGTTACACTGTTGTATGCAAATAAATAACTTCTGGGAAACCTAAAAAAAGGTAAACCAAGGAAGGCGGCCTTGTACATGGACATGAATATAGATCATTGGAATTAGAACCCTGGCTCTGCAAAGTGAGTTGTTTACACTTTTCTGAGCCTCAATTTTCTTATCTAAAAAACAGAAAAAAATAGTATTCATTTACATAACTGTTTTGATGACAAAGAGAAAATACCTACAAAAAAGTGGTGTGTGGTAAGTAAGCACTCCATAAAAGTCAGATAACATTACTGCAATTATTAACATTTACTCTGTTTTAAACTTATTTAGTGGAAAGTCTGGGTGGATATAGGACTGTATTATTACATGTTTTATGACTAAATTAAGGTGGAAACCTAAATCTAAATTAGCAAAAATAACTAGCAAAGAATAAAAATAACAAAAAAGAACATGTGAACTGGGTAATTAACTTTATCTGTTATCCAAAAATGAATCAAAAGATCAACCATTATTCACTGACCCTGTAAATGATTTGAATTCTCTGATAATCATTTTCTGAGTTAATGTTACTTAAGGAATTTCTTCTTCTTCTTTTTTCTTAAAATTGTGATTACTCTTAGCAAAAAGTATTCTTTTATGAGCTATGGGGCACAGAAATACATGAAGATAGAGCTCCTAACCTCACAGCTTATAAACTAATAACATAATAATAATGATGTTATATAAATAGCAAGTAAATAAACTAACAGGAGAAATAAAATTAGATACAACAAAACATAATGGAAGACTTATTAAGATATCTTCTGTACTTGAGGGAATCACAAAACAGAAAGTAAACATTATTGATTAATTAATTATAAAGTGGATTCTTAGCAAGAGATAATCAGATAGGGGATATTACTGAGGATCTTGAAAGAAGACTAGAATTTATACAGTCACATTTGAGGAATGGTTACACTTTAGAGAAAGAAAGTTTGAGAAATAAATCCTGAAGTCATAAAATTCTTAACAAGTTTTTTGAAATCTTATATAATGGTCAGCAACAAGACTAGTAAGGATGATTTAGGCTAGATCACAGAAACTAGGGATATATTGGTCATTCATGTGGACTTTATTCTATAGACAGTCAAGTGTTAATAGAAATTTATAAAGGTTATGAAATGATTGAAGGTATACTTTGATTTTTAAAAAGTAATGCTAAGTTTATATACTAAAGGGTACAGATTGAAGTGAGTATATTGAAAGGTATAAAAATTTTTAAAAACTAAAAAGGCAAATTAGAAATTTGAAAAAATAATTTAAGCTAATATACATGGTAGACATTACCAGAATAAAAAGCTTTTAAGAATCAATAAGAGCAATACATTTTTTAAGTGCTCTAAAAGATAAGTGGCTAGAGTTTATAAATTAAAAATCTATCAAAAAAACATTAAAATTACAAATGACCATGTGAAAAAGTTCAAACTACATAAGAAACAACTTAGGTTGAAACAACATAATTTTTTATCTATTAAACTGATAAAATTTATTTTAATGACAATATGATAAATCAATGGAGACTCAAGGTATGGGATAATGTCACACACATTTAGTAGGTGAGGTAACTTTACCCTTTAAGAAAAAATCATTTCATTGTATAATGTTGGATATACTCATTATCCTGAAGTGAGAATCACATATTGCACACAGGTATTGATATTCAACTCTGTACCCCACAGATATGTACAATCAACCATGTTACAATAAAAATAAAGAATTAATTAATTAAAATTTAAAAACAGAACAAAACAAAACATTTGTTTAATATATATATATGTATATATATATATGTATATATATATATATATATCAAATTGCTTGATATTTTCCTCCTAGTCCAAGCAACGCCAAATATAAGAAGACCTTCTAAGAAAATTAGTATGATAGTGTTCAAAGGATCTTATCCTTAAATATGTTAATTTAATAATAAAAACTTGGAATTCAGAATGGATTTGAGGCAGACCCATCAAGTTCAACTTTAGAGAGAGTAGCAATTCACATAAGCTATGTTATAAAAAGATATTCCCACAATTTTCCAAATGGGAGTAATGGTTTAAAATACTATATATAAATTAAATATATATTATATACATAAACAGACATTTACACACATAATGGAATTATATTTATACACTAAAATTGGCACTAATGAAAATTCTCTTAACATATGAAAAATATATTGATGATATATTAAGTGAAAAGGACAGTTTACAAGATAATATATATTATTCAAAAACAAAATAAAACTAATACATGTAAATAAAATCTACACATACTATAAAACCGAAAATAGACACATAAAACTATTTTTAAAACTCGTGGGTGGTAGATTTATTTTTACTTTGTGGTCTTCTACATTGCCCAAATGCATGTTTTATTCATGTAAGATTTCTTAGATTATAAAAACAAAAAATGGACAGTCATAGAGGATACATAAACTAATCAAAATATTTAGATTTTTAAGATTACATTAGAGATTATGAATGTGGAATTAGGACAATATCAATTGGATTGGAAGTAAAGATGTGGGTGAAAGAGATTATTATAAAACATCCTCTTGTAAATTAGTAGGAGAATCTGGATTTGGAAATCTGCAGACATGTAAGGTCTTATAACAGAATGTTGTGAGTTTTTCCTAGATCTTTTAGGAATTCATTGAAATCCGAGGTCTATAGGAAGACATCAACCTATAAAGGTTTTTAAAAACACTCTGTGTACTGACATGACATATTGTCCGTTCAGCGTGAGTGAATGTATTAAGTCTATTTACATTTTAGAAGAGATGGAACTAGAATTTTACATTCTTGTGTTGCCTGAAAGGTTACTATTCCGAGTTCACCACCTCAGTTTACAGACAACAGAGGCTCTGTTCAATCCAATCAGTGTGCAAATTCTATTACCTTTGATGTAGTGGTGTCATGGAGGTGGAGACACTCAGTGAATAAAATTTCCCCAAGGGGATCTCAATTAGTCTTAGAAAATCCTAATAAAAGCCAAAGAAGAATTCTCTAATTGTAAATTTAAATCCTCCTGACAGGCCCTTCAAATATGAGGGTCGTGTTTCCTGATGTTTTCGGATCATCACAGTCTCTCTGTCTTCCAGTTACCATCTGAAAGCATACAATTGTCTCTTGGAGTTAGTTATATTTGAATTGACATTTTTATAAGGTGTATCACCTAAGTACCTTATTTCACTCCAGGTGCTACCCCCAGAAACACACACACACACGTAGAACATAACCCAGAGAGCTTGAATTTTCTATGCTTTACTGTCTGCATTTCAGTGGATAAAAAGTATTACAAAGCAAACTCCCCTTTTATTTTGAAGAGATATAGCAATGAAACCCCATCTTTGGTATTTCTTTTATGCAACAAGTACTTCCTTTTTTGATCAGAGTAAGGCCAGTGCTAGAACACAAATGAATTTTGTCATATAGGAAATTACCTTGACACAATGGTAGTGTCCAAGTACACTATCAAGCAAGCTGTCCTAGAGTCACAGGACAGAAACAGTCAAGAGACTAAAATAAAATGCTTGTGTTCTGTGATTTATTTAATCTATATGAAACATATGCAGAGAGAATCTAGGGGAAAGAGATGGGGCAAGTTAGCACATGTAGGATACAGTGCAGAAAGAGCAGCAGGATTACACAATGGGAATCCTGGGATGTACAGTGCTCAGATGTCCTGTCTCTCTGATGTATGGAGGGTACTTGTGGCCAGTTACACACACTTGTTCCATCTGAGGGATGCAAAGGCAAGTCAGCCTGGCCACAGCTCTACCTCACCAGTTAGCCAGCTGAGCAGCTCTAGATTTTGTGTGCTCATTGGGGAGAGGTTGCTTGGTACCCAAGGGGATATCACCCATGGGAAACTTAATTAAGACCTCCAGATTATTGTGTGCTTCATGTGCCTTATGTATATTTAGTGTATCATAAATATTTAGTGCCTTAGGAGCCTCATGTATATTTAACGCCTGAAGAACAGTAGGTGCCTCTTTCATTTAGAGTCATGTGTGTATTAGGTGGCTCTTTGTCCTTTCATCCCTTCTGTTCAAACATATGCTCTACTCAGTAACTACTTAACTGTTTTAACTCATGAGTTTCATCAGTTTCATTGCTTTTTTATTGTTGTTGATTTTTCTTTTTGTCCTCTGTTGCAAGGTTGAATATTCTCAATCAATGCAACATATGCACATTACAGATTTAAAATAGTTTCTGTATTGTTCAATGCCAAAATATTAGACAAGACATTTTTTATCTCAAAAATAAACTTAAAATTTAAGGAAATCATTTTATATTGAAGTCTTTATAGCACAGTTCCTACGTAATTACTTTCTGTTGGACAATAAAATCTCATTTTGAAAAAAAATCGTGGAAAATATGCAAATTAGTGTCAGCTTGATTTGTTATTAGGTTTATCTGAACAATTTGCATGTGTGTATATGCACATACACACACATTACATATACAGAGAAAAAGAGTTGAATGATTCAGAGCTGTTTTAGTATTTAGTAAAAATCTTAATTCGTGGGGGAGTCACTTTCATATGAGATGTCATTCTAATCATATCTTTCTGTACAGGCTTTACAAAAAAATACAATAAGGACTTTCATTATACAGATCAGAGATATACAACTAGAGGGTGAAGGGGGGAGATGTCAGAATACCCTGCAAATGAGAATTTGTATTCATGGATAATAATTCTCAGTAGCCACATCATACACAGTTTAAAATGTTCTGCATCTCAAAAAATAGAATAAAATTAGAATGTGCTTGGAACAACAGTAATAATGAAATAAAAAAAAATGGTTCTAGTTTTGATTAAGACACTGACATTCAATGTTCAAGATTCACATTAAGAAGTTGAAAAAAAACTGTTTTATGATCTGAAACAATAGAAAAAATTCCAAATTATGTCATATAATGTGTGATTTTATATATCTTACTAAAGACTAGAGTAGTGTTATAAGTGGACATGTGAATATTTAACTTAATCTGCATTTTCAAATCTTCACATATTCATGTTGACTAAAAATCTTTTTTTATATTCCAATAAATGGAGAGTGGCTCTGCATTCAAGCTCACCCTATAATCTGGTATCAATACTACTATATTATCATTATTATAGAATGTGAGAATAATATGAAAAACTGAATAGTTTCCAAAAATGCTACCACCTGTTAGTAACTATCAATATTTTGTGGTATTTCCCAGACATTTTTATAAATATATTTTCATTTATATAGTTAATATCAAAAGTGTATATATATATATACACATGAACACACACATATATATGTATACATGTATATATTTACTTATGCAGTAAAATTTCACTATGTAACACAACTGGTAATTAAGTTCATCTGTGTAAAGACAAGGCCTGTCACCCCACCACAAAAAGCATTAAAAATGTAGTTGTACTTTTGCTTCAATATTGCAAAAAAACATATTGCAAACCTCCAACTAATTCTTTATTTTAATTCCTAAAGTAATTCTGCCTTCACAGGTTTATTGCTGTCATATGATTTGATTAATAATTTTTCTGCATAAGTTTGTATTATATGTATTCTTATGTTCTAAGCAAACAGAAATGATGATTTTACTGAAAATGTGAAACTAAGAAGTTTCAATATTTTTTCCAAAAATATTACGTTAAATGCCTTTAGGAAATTCCAGTAAATAAAGTTGCTACTGATAATACATGGTATGTATCTACATAATTTTAATTTTTTAAAAAATGTCAGAATATAGATTATAATCTCAAGTGGTTATAACACTCCATGTAAAATTAAAACAAAAACAAAAACAACTCTACTAATTAGTTTAATTTTAATGCACATAAACCACAGATCAAGTAATAATAATTTTCCTCTGAACATTCCTTTTTATTAGTAATTAGATCCATCTACAAACACCACTGTCCTTTTTCACACTGTTGGCCTCAGGCTTTACATTAACATTTGTTCCCAAACTATGTAAAAAGTGCTAGAAACTCCCACTCTATTCCAAACAGATGCCAGTATGCACCTCATTTAGGGAGGTATACATATCAATAAGCATTTAGCCACTCAAAAATAAATATTGTTATTTTCAGACTCACAATAGCATGAGATTTGGGAATAAAGCAGAGTGAGCACTTTAAAAATCAGTGTCCTCCCTTTTCCATTCCAAGATTCTAGAATCATCAGTGTATCCAGGTCAAAGATTATTCTCTCTGGCTTTTGGCCATGAATCAATTCTGAACATCATTAAACCATTATACATTCTAACACAACTGCCAGTGTCTGCTCCAAGAAGGCCCAGAGTTCAAAAAAATTAAAAATTAGGTCTCAGATGCATCTAGCAGGGAGGCCAGAGGGAGCTATGAAAAATGCCCCACTGCCCTGTGACTGCGCCCTTGTGGCAGCACCGTTTGTCATGGATGATTCTCAAGGGTTTTCAGAAGAAGGACCCACATTTTGGATGTTTAATCAGCCTCTCGTGTCTGCAGGACTGTGTTAGAAATCACTCAAGGACTTCCTCAAAGGTTTGCAATAAGCAACTGAATTTTTCTTATAAATGTGGGAAGTATGAATCACCTGCATCAGATGCTTTGTAAGGAGCTCCTGTGACAACGGCTATTGTAATACCAAAGTGATTTTACTGGTAACAATTTCACAGCCCAACAAGTAGGTTGAAACCTGCAGTTTATCTAAGGAAATTTAAAAGTAAGGCTTGCTCATTTGCTTTGATCACAGGAATTACAGCATAATGTCCGTATCCATAGTACAATGACATATGTTCATCCTTCCAATTCCCTCTCTTATGCCATTCCACACTCCCATTAAGGAGTTGGATATTCCTTTGTGAAAAGAGTAAGAAGTGTTAAAACTCACAGCAATTAATAATGTGGAAGAATGGTTTACTCTTTCTTTTCTCTGTTTTTCAAAAAATACAAATGTTCAACCAGGAATTAGGAAGGTAAGAGTGAGCAGTAATGTGTGATTCAAAGCATTTACTGATCTTAGACTCTTTCACTTCTCAAAGTGGCCACATATAAATCATGAAACTCTGAGAACATGTAGAAGTATGACAATTAGTACCCATCTCCCATGATTAGGAGAATCAAGTGTCTCCACATGGAGCATCTTTAAAACTGTGCCTGCTGATAGGAATCAGCATTTGCTCTTTGGTTTGTGTTGTTCAAGTTGAATTAGTTAGCTGTGCAACTTTGGAAATGTGTAGCCCAGAGATTGAATGAGTTTCATTCTGTTGTCCAGTCTTTACAACTCAGTCAACTCTGTAACAAGTACCCAACAATATACGTAATCATTCAGGAAATGTTAGTAGGCAGAATCGATAAGTAAACATATCAATGATTTGAGCCAGGCTGACCTTACATAGATGACTTTACACACAATCATTTCAATCTCTGCAACAAGTACAGGTATGCAAAATAGTCTGATAGTGCTCCAGTTATGGCTGTGTGTGCCATTTCTATTAGCTGTTGAGAAAAAGATAACCTAACATGCTGGTGTTTTCTTATAGGTATTATGGTTGGGCTGGTTTATTGCAAGTCAAACAAATGTCATAGCCAATACATAGCCACAAAGAGCAAAGGTCCAGGTGTTTAATCATTATTGCTACACAGGACAGTTACATTCTGTTCTGTTCTCAGTATTAGAAATTCATTAACTTATGAATCAGTATTTACAGTGTTTATATTTTCAATTAAGTACAATCCAAAAATTTAGCTTTGTGCTGGTTGCTAATAATGTTAGGGGAAATGTAGGTAGTACAGCTTCCCATCAAACAGCTTACAATCTTGTTGAAGAATGTATGTTTGAGAGACTTACTTGATACTGATACATATTTCAGGAAACTTAAATCAAAACATAATTGTCTACTGGCCACAGGACATATATCTCCTTGTGTTTTGCCATTTAAAAAAAAAACAAATTATGGGAGAAATTTAATTCCTTAAAATTATTTTCCAAAGGCTTAAGATTTAGGAAATTTGTAGAATGATTCAATAAAGACCCTCTTTCTTTTAAAGCACATGGAAATGCTAAATGAAATTTAAAAAAAGAAAAAAAAATAAATATATAACCAAATTTGAAAGAAAAGGAGATATCATCAGGTACAAGAAATAAGCAGGGGATCTCATAGCCAGAGCAGTAAACGTGCAGTATGACAGAGCGGGAGTACAGGAGCACATGGATCTCAAAAAGACTCACGTAGATACTGCTGCCGTTGTTTGTGTATGTATTCAGTTTTAAGGTGCTTTTTTATGTTTTGTGATTTAATTTTATTTTGCAATATGTAAAACATTTCCATGGTCTAAAGTCAAAATTATTTTAAAAGGTATGCTTTGAGGGAACACATTCCTTTCCCTATCTCACCTTGTTCCCACGCTACTCTTGTAAGTAACTTTTTAAACTATTTTCTGGTTTATCCCTTTGATATGCATGTGTGTATATGTATGTGTATATACATGCACATTTACACACACATATATATATATAACTTCCTACACACGCACATGCATGTTATATGTGTGTGTGTGTGTGTGTGTGTATAAGATTTAAGGAAATATTTGTCCTATTTTCTGGAGTGTTTTCTTATGAGTGGGTGTTAATTTAGGACTATTCTATAAATGTCTTACAGGGAGGGAAGCAAGAGCTCCTCTTCTGTATGACCATTTAGACTCTGTGTTCCTTTACATGACACTGTCCCCAAACCTAATAGAACAATTAGAGAGCCAGGAGAAGTTGGTTTAAGGAGACAACCTGATTTACTGCATATTCCCCTGTTATTTGTAATCAAAAGCAGAACCCCCCTTAAAAGCTCAAGGGAAGGTAACTACCAAAGTACCAGACTAGTAATACCTCTGAAAAGCTCCAGCTAGTAGTATTTCCAGGGAAGCAGTGGCATTGTGATGCTCACATCAAGCTATATGTACTTATTTAAATATAGTGAGTTTTCTATAGAGAACTTAAGAAACCTGACATAAGAAGCTGAAGTTTACTTTATTACGGTGGGGTTTTTTTAGGGCCTGAGAAAAAAAGCAACTGGCTGGGAAACTTGCTCAGATTACACATGCACTGAGCCCCCAAACAAGAAAGTTGTGTCCTCCCGAGACACAGGCAAAATGAGCATTTAAAGAAGTTATCTTTACTGAGACATGGACAGTATCTCCCTCGCCTTTTATCTTGCCTCTTTTTAACTTGGAAAAAATATGCTGAAGACTGTGCCTGCCTGTATTCTCCCCAAAAAAGGGGTAAAAGTAAAACCTGATTCTACCTCCACCCGACCCCAAAGGCATTCATTTGTCTTCCTCTGAGCTCTTCGCTTTGGCATTCCACCTGAATCACTCTTTAACCTTTTCTTAGCTGCTCATCCTATTGAACCAGTGTTCTAGGACCACCTACAATCCTTTGTCTATGTATGTGGATATTTGGTTAACATTAAATTTTTTAGTTTTTATTATTTTTTAAATTTATTAAAACATAATTGATTGTACATATCTGTGGGGTACAGCATTGAATATCTATACCTGTGTGCAATATGTGATGTTCAAATCACGATAATTAGTATATTCTACATTGCCCAATATAATCATTTTTTGTGGCCCTTTATCAGTTTCTAACTTACTCCCCTCCCCCTCCTCAGTTTTGTTCTCTCCTTTTGAAAGTTCAGCAAATTATTGTGATTGTTGTATCTTTCTTTCTTTCTTTACTTATTGGTTTATTTTTTTAGCTGCCACTTCTGAGTGAGGACATGCAGTATTTCTCTTTCTGTGCCTGCCTTAATGTCATGTAATTTTCATTTAATGTGATTTTTCTCTAAGTTCATCCATGTTGCTGTGAGTGGCAGAATTTCATTCTTTTTTATGGCAGAGTAGTATTCCATTGTGTATATATACCACATTTTCCTTATCCATTGGAAATCATCATGTTGAAGGAATATTTGCACTCCCATGTTTACTGCAGCTCTATTTACAGTAGTCAAGATATGGAACTGACCTGTCAATTGATAGACAACTGGATAGGGAAAACACTGATTTCTACATTTTTGTTAACAGTTTACATACATCATTTGGGGATATAAAACATGCGAAAACTTCCACAACTCTTGCTCTTATCACCTGTTGCCAAAACCAAGAGCCAACCATTGATGGTGATTTTACTATTCACTCAACAAACATGTTACAACTAAAGACAAAACAATCTTCTGCCAGATAAAGACAGAGTGAGGCATTTTAAGCAAAAATATAAACCATGGTTCTTGTGCTTCAAAATAGGATCATTTTGTGGGGAGAAGACTTCCAAATGAAACCAAAACTGTAATATAAAACAGGATACGATCAACATATTTTATGTCAAACCGGATATAAGAGTATATAGGCATTTATAAGAAAGAGAAACATTTACTTTTTTGGGTCATCAGAGAAAATATTCTTAAGAAGTTGTTATAGTCAGGCAGGTTCAATAAGTCAAGAAGGAAGAAAGATTTCCTAAGTTATTTGTACTGTGAGCTTCCAAAATATGGCAAATATTTATTTAATCAGGCACTATGCTAGCACCTTATATGTGTTCTGATTAAATGTTACTATTAGCCCTATGAAACAGCATTAACTAATTTTATTCACATGAAGACTAAGCAAAAGAAGTCAATAATATATAAAGTGATGATTTTTAATAACTGATGAAATCACTATTTTAATCTAGGTCAGTATTATTCACTATCTTTTAACTAAACCATATTATATTTACTTTTCCTCATCTAAGACTTTTGAACTGAAATAACAATGTATGCTTAGGAAAAGTAGCTGGTGTGAAAAAAAAAAATCTCATAAAATGCAATGCACTAATGGGTTATATCTTGAAAAAATAATATAGTTATTTTTCACATTTACTCTAATATTAAGAGACTTTATTGATCAGGGTTGTCATAACCCTCTGATTTAGGGACACTTCACTCAGTTTGCAAGGACTGTCTGCACAGTTGCTACAGGAAACCAAAAAATTCTGATGACATCTCTTTAGCCGTGTCTGTCTTTGTCTGAAGTGTATATTTCCTGTTTTCACAGAATAAAAGGCTGACATTTCCATTTTTATACATTTGTAACCACTTTTTTTTCAGGTTAATTAACGTTGAGAGTAAGGCATTCTTATACTGTATAAAAAAAAGAGAACCAGTGTACAATAATCTAAGAGGATTCCTTATAGATTTGCTGTTTTCACCCAGAAACCAACAAAAGCAAAGCTCTTTCCACATCAGTTTCATGGAGAAATAAATTAAAAAATTAGAAGCTGTAGTACAAAATGGTTAAGAGGATGTTTATATTTTGCTTTTTGTTTGTGTTAGTGGTGCATTGATGATTAAGAATGTCTGATTTAAACTAAGTCCAGAGTTTTATTTCTTTATTATTATTATTATTATTTGTAAAAGAACAGGTTTTTTCTTGCTTCTTAGCAATGTTCATTTTCTTGCTCCAAAATGAATGGATTTCTGCCCAGACACAAGTGGGTCATTCAGCTGGTCAACAAGGATGCTTCTTGTGAGAGCAGATTTTTTATGGGGACATCTGTCTAGCAGGAAGTATATTGCCATGTGGTCATTTTGAATTTAGCAAGAGGCTATCAAATCCTCCTAGTAATAACCCACTTAGTATTATAGTCAGTACTTTTACATAAAAAAGTATTAATAATAATAAATCTGGATCTGGAATCAATGTTACTATAAGTTTCTTAAGGACAAAACCAAAGTGTAAATATGCACTATATAATAAATGACACCATTTATGTATTCAAATGGCATGATTGCTACTCGCTCTGCAGAAACAGGTAACCTTGAATATAACCTAATTTCTTAGAACCTCAGGGTTCCAATCTAGAAAATGCTGATACTACATCTTTACAACCATTCTATGGAAGAAATGTTCTCTGCTGTTAAAGGGAAATGGAGTAATAGAGCAATTTTTATTAAGTTTGCCTGGGAAACCTTACAAGAGTGAGTTTTCCCTAAGCTACCATTTAGCTCTATTTCCACTTTCTTTGAGATGTAAGCATTGACCTTGAAAAAAATATGAAGCATTTTAATGTAACCACCTGCAAAGAGACAGGGCCATTTGTAGGGGGGAGAGGAGGCAAGATGAGTTCATCGCTTGTTCACACTGGTGTTTAGTTTTGAGGAGACTGACATGATGACTTTCATAATGTGGATATTAGCCTCTCATATCACACTAACAGTACTGATATCAACAGCGATTATTAGCACATGATTGAACTGGATTTATTGGGTTCCACAGTGGTGAAAGTTCCACTTACCTTGAAGGGGATCAACTTGTGAATTTTGAGAAATCAGATTCTTAATTTCATATTTATTGTTACTCAGAAATTGCCACTCAAGAGTTTATGCAGCTACTCAGCTGCGATAAAGTACCTGGGCTTGCTCCTGCCCCAGTGGGATCACGCAGCCATTCTACACCACGGGACACCTCCCCCCTAACTTTTTACAGGTCTTGAGCCTTGCCCACTTTTAAAATTCTGTTAATCATGGATATGAGCTTTTGTCAATATGTGAGTCTTATGATAATATGTTTCCTAATTTCTACATCTTATGTTCAGTTCTCAAATTCTAAAAGATGTCCCTAAGGAACCAGCAGTCATAAAAACACATGTGGGTTGATATTGCTTATCAGCCAATCGTTGACCACTCTTCCAGCTATCTCACCTCTAACTGATCATGTATGAACACCTGTATTTCTTTCCTTCCTATTCCATATAATGACAAACCAGAATGCCTGAACATTCCTAAGAGAATTGGAAGGGAATTGTGGCTGTTAGCTACAGAAGCATCCAAGTTTTATTCCAACAACCCATGATAAGAGCAAATGACATTAGTGCTTTGGTGGGACACAGCTTTGGCAGGACACAGCTTTGGCAGACTGACTTGAGAATATTGTTTAGATGGTGACTACCCAACCCTGTCTGCTTGAGATTTTTTCAGTTTTAGTGCTGAAAGTCTAGGAAACGTCTGTCCTAGGTGAACATGGATGGTTGGTCACCTTTGTTCTGAATCTGATCTATTCGATCCATTTCAAAGGTATTTCAGTTTGCTTCAAATGTGTACATGACAAAAAGCCATCAGATTCTGTCAGTATTGCTGGTTCCATGAAATGTTACCTCTTGATTTCAATGAGAGCCCTTTCCCATTCAAAGGAGACTAGCTTACATCTTCCAGATCAGGGCTAATTGGATAAGATGTTTTGCTAACAAAGTTACCTATTAACCAGTAAGAAAAACAGAGATATAACTATCTGATAAAACAAAGCAATAGAAATTTTTCTGTAATGTAAAACCACGTGACTATAATGGTGATAAATAATGCTGGTCCCAAAAGAACTTCTGTAGTAACCAGTAATTGTAACATGAAATTCAGTATTATATTGGCTTATGATTGATCAGGTACTAATTCAGATTGCACAGTTGAATAGTTGTAATTGGCTGGTTTGATGATAGTCATGATTCTTCGTCAATTAACCTTTCTTGATCTCATGAAATATCTTCTATCAATCAGCTTTAAAGCGTTTTATTTGTTTTAGTTTTGACCATTTCTGTTTTAAGGCTTTGAATGAACCATGATATGTGAGATACTCTTACTGATTTTCTATTATCTTCACCATAGCTCTGGGAACTCTCTTATTTTTGCCTGATTTATTTACCATGTTGTTTATTCTGTTTCTGAGATGACTCGTTTTTTGTTATTTGGTTGTTGGGCTTTTTGTTTTTGTTTTTGGGGGCTTTTTTTTGGTTTTAATCTTGGACAGATATATTACTTTGGATTTTTAGAGTACAATCTTCTGATTGCTATCAGTGTTTCTACAGTTTTAGATATTATTTTGTTAAACCGTCGTTCATTTTTCTGTTCTAATTCCTCTTTATATTCATTTATAGAATTATAATCAAAATAGGAGGTGCTTGAGAAAGGCTTCTGAATGAGCTGATCACTACTTTGTTGAAGCCATGTACATTGTTAAATGTATCTAGCTGGTGTAAAAAAAGCTGATGAGAGAAGAATTTGGTCTTTTAGAGAGGTAGCAGAATGTAATACCAGGAAAGGAAATATAGTTTCCTCTCCTATACTGTATGATTACAAGTGGTAGTACTTTACTATTTCTCATCTCTTGAGAATTCTCTCATTCTCTTTTATATATAAATAATAAAGTAACACAGATAGTATTTTAATATTTTGAAAAGTCCATACCATTGAGAATTTGCTGGAGGTAAAAATTACTATGTAGTTAGAGAAGCTGCAAATCATAGTATAAGAGTTATGAGCACATGTTCTGGTGTCAGATGGCCTGGGTTTAAAACATAACTCTGCCTCTTACCAGCTTTATAACCTTTGGCAAAATGTTTGACCTCACTGTGTCTCAATATATTCATCTGAGAAACTTGAGAACTAATAGGACCTACCTCCTTGGGGTGTTGTGAGTATTACACAGGTTAATATATGTGAAATGCTTAAAATAGTGCTGTACATAATAACTATGCATGTTAATTATTACATTTATTATTTTGACTTATACCTTCATTTCTTCAGTTTTGTGAGTATATAAAAGTAATGTTATAAGGAGTACCCTCATCTTCCTGCCTTTTTAAATCCTTCACTATAGTTTACGTAAATATAGTAAATGAAACTCCTTATTATAAAAAACTTCTAGAAGATAAAAGTTATTACCCTAAGAGTTAATTATCTAGGAAGTATTTTTTTCAATTATCAGATGTTAAAATAGTTTATTTGTCTTATTCTTTAAGACCCAATCATTGTTCTAAAATACAATAAAGAAAGAGAGGATTTTAACCAGTTGGTATTTGCTAGTCAACCCAATGTGGTAAACGTTAACTCAAGGAACAGATCTACGCAAAAGTAAAAAAAAAAAAAAAAAAAAAAAGTTATCAAGTAGATGTGAATTTTTTTTTTCACTATAATTTATTTATTTTTATTTTTTTATTTTTTCAGTTTCCCCAATTGCTTTATTTTTATTTTTATTTTTTTTAATTTTATTTTGTCGATATACATTGTGGCTGATTATTGCTCCCCATCACCAAAACCTCCCTCCCTTCTCCCTCCCCCCCCAACAATGTCCTTTCTGTTTGCTTGTCGTATCAACTTCAAGTAATTGCGGTTGTTGTATCTTCTTCCCCCCCCCCGGTTTGTGTGTGTATGTGGGTATGTGTGTGTGTGAATTTATATATTAATTTTTAGCTCCCACCAATAAGTGAGAACATGTGGTATTTCTCTTTCTGTGCCTGACTTGTTTCATTTAATATAATTCTCTCAAGGTCCATCCATGTTGTTGCAAATGGCAGTATTTCATTCGTTTTTATAGCTGAGTAGTATTCCATTGTGTAGATGTACCACATTTTCTGTATCCACTCATCTGATGATGGACATTTGGGCTGGTTCCAACTCTTGGCTATTGTAAAGAGTGCTGCAATGAACATTGGGGAACAGGTATACCTTTGACTTGATGATTTCCAATCCTCTGGGTATATTCCCAGTAGTGGGATAGCTGGGTCGTATGGTAGATCTATCTGCAATTGTTTGAGGAACCTCCATACCGTTTTCCATAGAGGCTGCACCATTTTGCAGTCCCACCAACAATGTATGAGAGTTCCTTTTTCTCTGCAACCTCGCCAGCATTTATCGATGTGAATTTTTAAGAAATATTCCTCTGTTCTCAAGAATGAAGCTTTGTATGTCATTTGTACTTTTGATTGCATGCCTGCTGTCATGTCTAAACATACAAATAAATTCTTATTTAAATTCAATTTAAATAACAAATTTAATTTATATTAATCCTATTTTTTTAAATATGCAAAACATAGATAATACCTATTTCATAAAACGGATTAAAACATTGAAAGGAATAATCAATATGGAGCAACTCAAGCAGAGACTGGCCTAGGAATGTCTGGTGTTTATGACTCTCCCAACCTGCCACCCACTGAGTGTCCTGCAAGTTTGGTTTGCAGACTTGGGAATTACTACCAGTATTTTAGAGTCCTCTGAGCTCTCTAAGACCTTATTAAAATGATCCCATTCCTCCCAGGGTTGCCTTGGCAAAGACTTCACTCTGAACTTGCTTCAATTTTCTTCAAAATTTGCTTCAATTTCCTGTGTTCAATCAACTCCCTACTTTCCATTTCCCTTCTATTCTAAATACTCTCAATAAGAATGACTTCTATATTTTGCAACTGAAATTCTTAGATTTTCTGAAAAGTGAATCCAGTTACAAAAATTTGAATCCATGTATAAAAATTGTATACCAGGAGAGCCAGTATCTCGGCAGAGATTACTATATTCCAACTCCCAGTAGCATTTACATATGGGAGTCTTTAATTTTACACTGAATACTGATGTGTGCACATGCGGAATACACACACATGCACATATAAGCACACACACACACACACACACACACACACACAAACACACACACCCTTTCTGTTCATGTGAGCTATGGCATGAAATTGATATAAAATGAATTTTTCATTTCTTTAAGTTTCAACCTTCTGCTCCCATGCAAATTTGTGGAAGGGAAAATAAATGTACTCATAGCCATCTAGAAACTTCTCTTACAAAAGATAAATGTAAAGTAAAATACTGGTGCATCTTTGGTAGGTATATTAGAAGTAAGGGTTTTCTTTGTGAAAGAAAAACTCATTCCCTTTTGTTCTTGGTAGCCCATCTCTATTACTAGACATCCCTCTCCATTAAAAGGATTTTTGTGAACTTGGAGAATGTTAGTTTAAGTGTGAAAATACCCTTAAGTAGTCACACAAACTTCAAGTTAACTGAAATATTCCGTCATCTGGAAAACACACTCTCAATCAAGACACTTGGGCTTTGTTAAAAGTTCATGTTTCAATTGCTTGAACATTTTCAAGCAGTTGAAGCAATTGCCCCATAATGACATTCTGCTGAACAACCTCTTTTCCTTCAAGTCCAACTCAAAATATACACCCTAATTAAATGTACAGAAACCTCCTTGCATTAAAAAAAAAGAATCCAAATTTATTTCATTCTAATGATAGTTTAGTACGTGCTAAGAACATGGTTGAACAGTTCTTCAACCCTATTGTGGGAAACCACGCTCAATTTCATCACAGAAGCAGGGTGAACCATGGTTTCTTACCATGTGATACCAGTCACATTCAATCAGTGTTTAATAGTTACTCCTTTACCCCAGGAAAGAAAGTAAACCTAAGAATGAATAAGGAGGAGGAAAACATAAAACACACACCAAAAAAAAAAAAAAACAACACTTCCCTGGGGCTGTCGAAGTTGACAGTCTCACACATTACATGTGACATTCTTCATCAAATACCAAGTATATTTCTGCCCTTTCTCTGCTTGCCCCACTCATGTTTCCTTTGAAAGAGGTTTCTGGCATTGTGAAGCCATGAATGTGGGGAGCCGTTGTGAAGTCGTCTTTGGGGGTCAATTGAGATGGCAGGTTCTATAAGTGTGCAGTAAATACTCTCTTTCACACATTGAGAAGGTTCACATTTCCATTTTCTTCTTTACCTGCTATTTAAAATTAGTGAAGAGGGATGAAAAGATTAAGGACCTTCAGTTTTCTGTTGATATTTTGTCGATATTTCCTGTCCATATTCTGAAGCATCGATATTATTCATGGGAAAAACAGGTGGATAGAACTGGCAGATATCTTTTTGTATCATTGAATTCTTGCTCTGCCTTGAGTCAGAGAAATTGCTTTAAAAATTCTTCACATTTAATAGCTTTGAATGTTCTTACGCCCTGTTGAAGACAAAAAATAAATAAATAAATAGATAGATAAATAGATAGATAGATAGATAGATAAATGAATGAACGAACGAACGAACGAACGAACAAATAAATAAATAAATAAATAAATGAATGAATGAATGAATGAATGAATGAATAAATGAATAAATGAAAGAAAAGAAAGAAGAATGGTATTAACTTGAATTGAGTATACACTGTGAACAAGGCAACAAGTTAAAGTGCCACGTATGGGTTGATTTTATTACTATCAGCTCACCATCCCAGAGTTGAAAATCAAGCTATATATGCTCTGTATATTTATTTTCAGAGGGTGGGACTCTAATCATTTCATATTCCTAAGATAAATTACAAGTGATGACTTTCCTTTTATGGTTTAATTTGGTTCTTACCACAGTAGGGAACAAATTCATTACCTCATCATGTCCTCAGTATACTTATCATCTATTATGAAAATGTAGGTTAAAAAGCACAAGACAAGGAGAGAAGAATTGAGCATCTGCTGATACTGTTAATTAAAGGGACTTTATGAGTGTAGAGATAAAAGAGATCAATGTGGTTTGAAGGAAGGAGGAGAGGTTTCTTTGGGATGAGATGGGGGTGTGGTCAGAGCCTGGCACAAAGCACAAGGCCAGATGTTGATCTGATTGAAGAGAGAAGGAGGCACATGGGGGAATGATCACGATTGTCTAGATAAAGAATGCCCAAAACACAGGAATTGTTCCCTCTGATAATAGCTCAAAAGTTTGAAGGGTATATTTACAGAGGAAAATAAGCTACTTTCCCTTTTGGGTTACATAAGCAGATGTGGGCTGGATCTTCCAAACAGAACCTAAATAATTAGAGATTTTAGTGGAGAAAATAAACTTGCTTGGCATTTATGGATCAGCAGTTATATTTAATCTCCTGCAACAGAAAAATAGATAGATGATAATCATATGTGCATGATTCCAAAGTCCAAGATAAATTCCACCATAAATTCTCAAAAAAAGAAAAAAAAAAAAAAGGAAAAAGTTTAGAAATCAACTAAGTAGATCAATTAGCATAACTTCATCATGGACAGAATTCTAAACTAGAATCCACTGTACCAGATTTTAAAATAAACATTGCAAAATTTGATGTATTTTGTTACTAACAAACTAAAGCACACCTTAAATATCTGTTTGACATGCTGTATGTCTCAACACTACAGCAGAGATGCACCTTTCTGTGTTTAGTGTCATGGGTCACCTGTTTGTACATCTGTAAAGCTCATGAGGTGATTGGGGCCAGGAGAATTCCATTGCTGTGATGTTCCTTTGCCAGTCAGAGGTGATCTGCACCCAATATACAACAATATTTTCAATCTCCAAGTGACTAGGAGGAAAGTGTGGAAAAACGCACAGAGATTAAGTTTTTTATTAAAGGACAGAACCTTCCTAGCAATGCATTTGACAGAAACTATTTCTTCCCCCAACTAAGAAAAAATAAAATAAAATAAAAGATTGTGAGGGTCGGTGTGGAGCATAAGAAAAATACCCCATTATGGTGCCTGAAGAAACTAAGTGATTCACTGTAAGTCAATGGGACAGAGGGAAAAAAATTCAATGACTTGAACTAACACTGACCAGCAAAATAGGATTTTTTTGGCTATCCTTACTCAAACTTACATATTATAAGATTGTTTTAGTCTGAAGAAAGACAGCTAAATTGGGGGAGGGTCCTTAGAACCTTGCTAGTCAAAGTGTAGTCCACACACCAGCAGCACAGCATTATTAACTGGGACTTTGTTAGAAATACTGACTGCTAAGCACCTCCCATGAGCCTCTAAATCTGAATCTGCAACTTCAAAAGTTTCCCCAGACTATTTATAAAGTTTAAAAAGTATCACCTTATAATACCAGGAGGGCTAAGAATTGTGACAATAGGACAATGGTTAATGAGAATAGAAATCCTTGAGAGAGAAAGAGTTCTGGAAATCATGTGCAATGGTGTCAAGACTGCCCATGAGAACATGCAAACACTCCAAGAGGTCTCCCAGTAGCTATTTTTTTAGTTAGAAGAAGGAAAGAGAGATAGGCCTCAAAAAATTTATTAGAAAACCAAACAAAACAGAATAATTTAACCTATTGCTAATCAAATGTCAAGATTAGACAGGAGATGCTCAGTTCCATGGGTTTGGGTTTCAGGACACACCTCTGGGTTTCAAGCCACTCCCCAAGGTCCCTCCCCTAAAGGAGGGTTAGTATTGCCTGTTGGACCTATTTTCAGCACCAACAAGGGGAAATTGAGACCTTGGGGGTCAGATTTATGCAAATCCAGTGGCTGGACATGCTCACTAGAAAAGGGTTACGTAACTCTAGTAGCTGAGCATGGTCAGTTAAGTGTAATTTAACCTTTGAATTACCTTGGACTGGAGGTGCTAAAAAGCACAGAATATTCTTGAATATGTTCAGTGCAAGTGGTAGAATTTGACCAATAAAAACGCCCTAAAAGAAGGCCAACTGAGCATGCACAAGATTATATTTCATAACCGGGAACCATCCCCTTAGTTGAATATTCATTAGGTAGCATGAGTAGGTATAAGTTAGTGAAACTATAGAAGTGGGATCCTGGCAGAAGTCTGGGTTGTTGCTCACTTTCTTGAGGCCAACCCACATTTCATATATTTAACTTTTGTATCAAACTTACTTTCAACAGGCTGCTGTTCACTCTCAGGAGCCAGCTGTACTTTGTGCTAAACTTTACGCATTTCTGACTTTTGTATTAAACGTAGTGCAGGCCCTGCTCAGCCTCTGGAGCTCAGGGGCACTCTTTCTGTGAAGTCTGTATCGCTTATTTGTTACGTTAAAGCTTTTGTCACTTTCTACTGTGACTCTGCTTTTGAATTCTTTCCTGTGGCAGAGTCAAGAACTAGGTAAGAGGACAGGATGGACTGACGCCAGATATTGGGCTTCCCCAGACCTTCTCCTCTAGTATCAAAGAAGAAATAACGATAATATCAATGCTGGCAGCTACAGAGAATTTCTTATACTAGAAACTTAAACAGGTATGAAGAGTTTATAGATAAAATTTGGAAGCCCCTGCAACCAAGTCATTCAACAATTTACTTTTAAGTCTGTACTGTGTGCTGGGCATTATGACAGCTGTACTTGTTCAGCGAGACCAAATCTCCACTCTCAGAACATTTACAAGGTGTTTTGGTTTGAGGTCAGGGGAAAAGTCATAACCAAAATCACAAAATGTAATGCAAATAAAGGCCTGACCTCACTCTCTAGCATTTACTTTTAGGTACATGGCAAAGAAAGCTTGCAAATCCCTCAGGAACAGGCATGTTTGAGAGAAGTTCACATTCATGTTACTTTGGTTGTCTTGTGTGTGCATGTGTGTGTATGTTTGTAAACTTGTATTCATTTTGACCACAACATTCGGGGTCTCATCAACATATTTTTTAAATTACTAGTTCAGAAAGCAAACCACTTCCTCTACTTTGGGAACTGCCAAGAATGGCTCCAGCAACCATATTTCTGATCTAGTCTTCCTGCACATTTGATTAGATCAAGGGTGGAATCCTTGCCCAAATTCTCTCTCCCAGACATTTGATCATGGGAATAAAAGGTAGCTATATAAGGGGCCAGAGCTTGGAGGATTGAATGCCTTGCATTACTCTTAATATCCTTTAAATTGTTAAATTTAATTTCTCAAATTAGTTTTCACCAAATTTGGTTTCACTTACAATAAAAAAATAATTTTAAACCAGATGCCCAGTGGCTAAATTGATATGATCTTAACATTAGTACAACTGGACCACTAATAGTAAAATCAGCAATTAGGAAACCAGTACCCATACTCAGGAACGTTCAAGCAGCATTAGGATCTTTAAGGATGTATCTCTTATTAATTTTGATTGAGTATATCAGGTTGTAAAATTTTACAAGTGTTCACACTTGGTATTAGTTTTATTGTTATATCTTAACTCATTTTCAATTGTTCCAGAACAAAGAAAGCAAGTGCTTTAATGCTGTTCTTGGATTATAGAGGTACAGTGTTTTAGAAACTTCAGTATGCATAATCCATGAAGTATTGTAAAAAGTTCAGATTCTCAAGCTTTATCACTGTCTTATTGAATTGAAATCTGAAGGTGGACCTAAGAAAATATACTTTTAACATGTCCCTAAAATGATTCTGATTCAGGGAATCCAGAGAACTGACTTTTAGAAATGTTTTAGGCTGTGGTTCTCAATTCAGAATTGTTCAAAGCAATAATTTGAAAAGCTTTTTTAAAACATGTATTCTGAGTACCGCCTCACACCTGCTGAATCAGAATTTCAGGAAGCACGTAATTGCACAAGAACCCCAGGTGATAATGAAGCACACTTCTAGTTAAAAACTGCAGATCTGAGGCACTCAAGGGTGATTGATTTAGCTGTACTGTGAAAGTGGCCTCCTTCTATTTAGATCTACCCAGAAACACCAACAATATTTTCTTTCAGTGACCCCACTTGATGTTAAAAATTGCTCAGTTCTAAACTACTGAGACCATAGTTACTTTGACCTATTTTAAAATCGGTTTTTAAAATACCACCTTTTCTTTATCCAGTGATCAGAAGTGCATTTTTCTAATCTGGAAACTAGCTCACCGCTGTAATTTAAATGACAAATAACTGCAGATGAAATTGACTTTAGATATACTCTTCATTTATTTTCTTCACTTTGCACTACATCAAAGTTCTGAATTTTTGGAGGCCAAAAATTCAGACTTTTCAAAACTGAAAGAAAATTGTATTTCCTTCTTTCCCACGTCCTTCCCCCTTTTGTAAACCTTCTTATTTCAAAAGTTAAACAAGGTCTTCTTCATATTAGATACCAAGATCAGAGAAAGAAATAAAATGCACAACACTTTTGTATTGAATAATTCAGTCTTTTAATCTTGTGGAAAACCAGCAATGGATTTTCGTGAGTATACAAAATCCAAAATTTCATCAAATCTGTTTTTTAAAAAAATCACGGCCATTTGTGTGCAGAAATGGATATGTCATCTTGGGCTCTGTATTACCACGTCAAGTCATTGGCTTTTTGAAGAGGTAAGTCTCCACTATTTATTTAGAATTGACCTTCAAGGAAACTCAAGGCACAGAACTAAAAGTAACAGTACATAAGGATATGTGCATGTTTAGAAGTATATGTGTGTGCTCTAGGTATGTGTGCGTGTGCACGTTTTTTTTTTATCATCATTTATCATGATCTAAAACAAACAAATAAATGAACAAACTAGAAGTGCTTTGACTATCTACAAAGAGAAAAATGGTTTGAATATTTTAGTGTATTCTTTTCATTAAAAAAGTTTCCACTATTATAAAAATATTGTTTATAGTAATTGACTTAGAAGGTTCAACCTGAGATATTAAGTGTAAATAATAAACTACAAAGAAATATATGTAGTAAAATTGCTAAACAAAATAGTAACAAAATATACACCTGCTTATCAGCCTGTACGTGTTTATACAAGTATAGACATGAGCAAGAATATGCATATTTAAACGGTATTCCAAGGAGTGAGATTGGAAGGCTGTGATAATATCTTTATTCATTTCTATATGATTTCAATGTTTCATGAACACATATAATTTTGTAACTTCCAAAAAATGACACAAAAAATAATAAAAATTATAGGTCAATAAAGCAAAGTGGGAAATGGAAATGGATAAAATTTCTCATAAAAATAAAAATGACTAACAAATAAAACATTCAGCATTATCAATAATTAGAAATGCAAATTCAAACAGCAAAATTCTATTTTTTACCTCGTAAATTGGAACAAATTAAAGAAAAGAATTGTCAGTGCTGATTAAAGCAGTTTGAGAATAGCGCTTCTACACAATGCTGATGCATAATTTGGAATAATCTTTCAATCAGCTTGAAAAGTATGCATCGAGAACAAAAAGATGTTAATATCTTTGACCCAGTGGCTCCTCTTTCCTGGACTTAACTAAGTAAAGAAGGTGAAATGAGAGCAAGCATGTGTGTAAAAAAGTCTTGGAAGTGACACAAGTCATCACACTGTTCATCCCATGAACAAAATCCATAAATGATTTCCCATGATATTTCTCTCTCTCTCCATCTCTTTCACACCCAGTAGATTAAAATCCTTTCCCTTCTTTTATCCACACAGTCCCTGGAGAGCCTGGCTTATGGTAAAGCTAGGGCTAGGTCTGGAGCTCACAGACCCCTCAAGCCCGCTGTCCAGACTGGGTCACAAACCCTTCACATGCAGGTCTACAAGCTAGGTGATGGGAAAAGGTCCTTGGAGCGGTGGGTTGAAGGGATAATAAGCTTTATTCAGCACACACATGCCTAAGAGCTAAGCAGTGCAAAGAGAAACTGAGCAGCTATCGACAAAGTAAATATGCTCTATTTTTAGATGCAAGCTCTGCTGACAAGCAGTTCAGAGCTGCTGCCTCACACACTGAAGAACACATGAGAATAGCAACAAGCTAAAAATACAGGGACATACATGTGTACTAACTCTACTCCCACACAACTTGTTTACAAAGAATGTGCTGCACCACCCCAAACCAGACCTGATGCAAGGGGGCCTGACTAAACTACTCTATTTTCCTCACACTTACCCTATTCACTCTATCCTTCCCCAGTTAGAGGGACTAGAGCTTCCCAGCCCACAGTGCCCTGGATAGCTGGGCTCTTCTCGTCTGACCACTTTTCTGCAGAGAATCACCCCTGCAGGAAATCTCTATTAAATAACATCACCAGCTCACATTAAATAATAATAATAATAATAATAATAATAATAATAATTCAAGATGTAAACAGTGCATAAGAGCTTTATTAACACTGGTTTAAAATTTTTCTTTCTAATTTTCTATATTTCACCAAGTTTTTTTTAAAATTGAATATGTGTTGAGTTTATAATCAAAATAAAACAACTGTTGTTAAATATGTGCAGTCTTCTTTAGAGGCCTGAGGCTTTCTCTAACTTGTGAAAAGTGTTTATAGTAAGATTAATTATTCATAAGTTGTGAAATAAATGACAGTTTAGTCCTTCCAAGTAGACCCAGATACTTGGAGTGAGACCCACAAAGACTTTGTAAAATAAAAATGGTATGATCTAAGGATATGGCAAGTTGATTCTCCAAGCTGCTCAAAGATAGTGACTCCTCATCCTTTTTGGATCAAGTATCCCTGAAGAATCTGACTAATGCCATAACCCTCTCTCCCGAGAAAGATATTCTCCTGTTGCATTAGTTTGTTAGGGCTGCTGTAACAATGTACCATAAACTTGATGACTTAAAATAGAAGAAATGTATTGTCTCACAGCTCTGGAGGCTTGAAGTCTAAAATCAAGACGACAGTAGTGTCATTTTCCCTCTGAAAGCTACAGGGGAATCCTTCCTTCCCTTCTAGCTTCTGATGGTTTGCTGGCAACCGTGGCATCCCTTGTTTTGTAGATGTGCCACTCTAATTCTGTCTTTAGATCATCTTCCTTCTGTGTGTGTGTCTGTTTCTGGATCCAAATTTCCCCTTTTATTAAGAACGTCAGTCATATTGAATTAGAGTCCACCCTAATATCCTCATTTAAATTAATTACCTCTGTAAAGAACCTACTTCTAAAGAAGCTGTTATTCCGAGGTGCTAGGGGTCAAGACTTCAGGATACCTTTTTTGGGGGGCTGGAGGCAGCTGGTGACAATTCAACCCATAACACCCACCCAAGACATTTTATAATCCAAACCTACTTATCTTGTCTGAGCACCCCGGGTTTAAGAACCTGGTTTGGAAGATTGTCGGAATTCTATTATCCCTGAACAGCACCCCTCACTTAAACGAGATAATGACATTTCCAAATACAAATCAGATCAACTCAAAAGGCAGAAAAACCTCTCTACTAAGAATATCAACTCTTGGCTATTGTAAAGAGTGCTGCGATGAACATTGGGGAACAGGTATACCTTCGACCCATTCCTCTGGGTATATTCCCAGCAGTGGGATAGCTGGGTCATATGGCAGATCTATCTGCAATTGTTTGAGGAACCTCCATACCATTTTCCATAGAGGCTGCACCATTTTGCAGTCCCACCAACAATGTATGAGAGTTCCTTTTTCTCCGCAACCTCGCCAGCATTTATCATTCAGAGTCTTTTGGATTTTAGCCATACTAACTGGGGTGAGATGGTATCTCAGTGTGGTTTTGATTTGCATTTCCCGGATGCTGAGTGATGTTGAGCATTTTTTCATATGTCTGTTGGCCATTTGTATATCTTCCTTAGAGAAAATATTTAACAATTTGACTTCACCTGGTGTCACAAATATAGCAATTGAGACATTTGGAAAACTTAGTTGATAGATATTGGCTTGTGTCCTAATGTAAATCTAGGTCACAATATTTTTCCACAGGCCTGCAATTATAAATAGACACAATAATGACATCCCAATGGAACCTGAATGCTTCTGAATTTTACATGCCTAGAGCAATAAAAACTAGTTGAAATCTAGCAAAAGAAATAGTGGTATGTACATTTTTCTTTTTATGTTACTATCAGAATTGGATTATATGTAAGTAATGTTATAAGCACAGAATGTAAGATATTTTACTTAATATCATATAAGAGTTGGTATACGTTACTCAGATTCTACACTTTCAATTTTTCAATTAGCAATCTATTTCAGTAGTTCCTATGAAATCTGAAATTAGAGATGCCTTGATTTTCTAGTTATTCACTGTTTGTTGATGAGGACATTACTTGTCTTTCCTCGTCCTCAAATTTCTGACTAATAATATGGGGATAATAATATCTACCTAGTGGATTGATATATTTGGAGTAAGAATGCCTGTATTCAAATACCAGCTCCAAAGCTTACTAGCTTCATGTTGGAGGTATTTATCCAACGTATGCCTCAGTTTATCTATCTACAAAAAACAAGTCAGAAAATGAGGATGACAATGCTATTTTATACTGTATTGTGTGTTTATGCAAATTAAATGGAATAGAACACATATTAAAAGGAACCTATATATGACATACTCTACTACTCAAGATTCTCCAGAGAAACAGAAAATAGCACCAATATGTATATGGAGAACCTATATGCATATTGAATACATATGTAAATCAAATGTATATGTGTTGTGTGTGTGTGTGTGTGTATCTCAATAGCATATATTTGTATGTGGAGAGAGAGGTTTACTGTAAGGACTTGCCTTGTGTTATTATAGAGGCTGGAGAGTCCACATCCTTATTGTGGGCCAACAGACTGGATAGCCGATGACACAGATGAAGTCAGAAGGCAGCCTACTGGAGAATTCCCTCTTACTCTGGGAGACTGGCTTTTTTGACCTATTCAGAACTTTGGTGATTGGATAAAGCCCACCCACATTATGAAGAGCAATCTGCTTATCTAAAATTCACTAATTTAGATGTTAATCTCATCCAAAAACACCCTCCAAATTGACACAAAAAATTTACACATACTAAATAAATACTGGATATTCTTTTAAATCACTGTGTCGTTAGTGCTCTGGCCAGAGTAAGAGGGTGTTAGTGGTCTACTAGAATTTTCTTGAGAAAAAGAAGACTACGCTTACATAAAAAAGAAAAAAAGTTGGAACTGAAAGATTAGAATAAAAGAATAAACACAGAAGAGTACCTAGATTTAAGGTTTTAGAATAAAGGTAAAAACAACTGAGAGGAAATCTCACCAGGATGAATGTAGCAAAAGCATCTACAGAAACCTTGAGGGGCAGCATCTACACCGTAGTGAGAAATTGCCACAGAGTTACTTGCTATACGTAAGTTCATCCCCCCTTGTATCCCTTATGTGATAAAACTCCTGAACAACGCCAATCTAGATAATTTAAGATTAGGGTAACATGGGCAATTTCATTGAATTGGAGAATAAAAGAAGAAGACCTTGCATTAATACAGCAATTTCTGCACCAAAATGCAACATGACTAATCAACTGTAAGTAACCAGCCCATGCAGTTATGAGAATCGATCTCAAATGTGTATTCTGCCATTTGGACTGAATCTAACATGGTGCCATGTAATTAGGAGATATTGTTGACTGTGGATTGAGCATGTAATTGATGATTTGATATTACAAGCAATGGTTCTGGCCATGAAAAACAATTTCCAATAAATTCAGTAGAATGGGTCTATTCCCTGCATTTTTCTCAGATTGCATAATGTTTGCACCATCAGATCCAATCAAATAACTGTTGAATTCTTGAGGAAAAGTTGCCACACACTTTTAGTTTCTCTTTACACAGTTCTTTCTGTGAACGTATTTTAAAACTCCCCTCCTTATGACATGTGTTGTAAATTAAGAATTAAAAGCTTCCCTCATAATTCCAATTAAAATACGTATCAAAAAGAATCAGTATTGGAATAGCTGGAACTGTAACATTTTTGAAATACAATATCTGGTAGTATTTTCAGACTAAGAGAACTAGTAATGGGAGGAGCAACAAAATAAAATAGCCTTACTCACTTAAGGGTAAGATAAAGAACATTATTTGGGGATCTTTTCTAGCTAAGAACACTATTCTTCGAGAATTATGTGAACACTTGAGTGGGTGTGTGTGTGTATGTGCTGTGGACACATCCATGTTAACTTTTTATTTTGGAATATATTACAATTCTCATAACTATATATTGAGATTTTCATATGCAATACACTTATATTTCATGGAACAGTGTGTAAAAACCAATGTAAGGTGTTTTTAATGTGTGTTCTCATTATATTTAATCCTCAAGGGAAATCCATGAGTTGCTATTATGTCTAGTTATGAATGAGGAAACTGCATCTCAAAGGAGTTAGTAACTTTTCCGGGATCAAATTGTTGTATCTATTTCCAAGGCCTATGACCATCCCACTAGACCAGGGATCAGCCAGATTGAGTCTAAGTTTGGCTTGAAACCCTTTTTTATAAATATTGATGCATTGGAGCATTCATCCATTTATGTGTGGTCTCTGACTGCTTTTATACTACAATGGCAAGTTCAGTAGTTTCAACACAGACCATGTGACCAGCAAAGCTTAAAATAGTTACAAATTTGCCCTAATTATCATGTACAGAAAATTTTGCTGACTCCTGATCTAGATTATGCTATCTGTTATGTTGCTCAAATAAGTAATTAATAAAGTTTATGCATCTCTATTTTGGATTCTTTATTATAAAAAAAATAAAAGAACTTTGATGAAATTAAGTCAAAAGACGTTTTTGGATAGGTAATAGTTCCCAAATCAAAAGAAAGACTGGAGAGAAAAGCTTTTGAGAAACCTAAATGGTCAGCGATACCAAAGCCCTGTTCACGGGAATCCTCTGGGCACTGATTTTTGTGGTTTTCTCCCTGTATACTCTGGTACAGGATCCAGGTTGATAATTGTTGCTCCATTTGATACTCTGCACAGAAGGAGTAAAAATTCTCTAACCAAACGTATGCCGTCCACCTCATCTCAAGATTTGAGGCCGGGAAGAGCATCTGCATATCTATTCTTGGATGACATGACTCTAGCTAGTAGGGGTGCAGAGTAGTCTGTGTGTCCATCACCACCATTTCCATCAGCCTATGTAGGGAGGGGCAGATGGATCACAGGGTTTCTCCATAATCTCAAGGACATCGAAATGCTGAGCTGGATGTTCAGCAAATGAGCATTATATCACCTCATCCATGCCTTATCCTGACTATCCTGTAGGCATCTATTAACTATAATCCAAACATTCCCATCACTTACTTTCCAGCCTGTGGGTATGAATAATGTAATATTGAGATTATGACCAACTTTTGATAGTTGTAGAGGTAGAACCTAAGTACCCTCCCCCTCACACACACTCTTCCAGATTCATTCCCCATTGTAGTAACTTAAGATGCTCCCAAGAAAATCATAGATTAATGAACAAGTTTATCACCTTCTCCTTCAAGTGATTACAAAAGTGCTTTAGCTCCCTTCTGTGCTGTTTTATTATCCGTTAGTGTCACCCTTTTGTCACTAGGTTGATCCAGAACATTCTCCCTTCACTTTGTTCCTTCTGCCCAAACCACCTTTGAATCATCCATGCTGCCTTGGTTGCCATCCACTTGACTGCTGTCTGCAACCTTGGGGCCATGCTCCAACAGCTTTACCCAAGCTGCCACCTGCATAGCTAAAGAATTCCTGCCTGCAAACCTCTTCTGACAGCTTCCTCTGGCTAATGCCACTGTGCACATTCTTCTCCTAATCGATCTCTTTCTTCACTCCATTTAATTTATGATCCACTGGTGAATCCATTGCTCACTGTCCCTCCCTAAACCCTCTTTAAATAGGGAAACAATCCCTTCTCTTTGTGTAAAGCTTTCAAATAGCAAGTACTTGGATATCAAGGTTTAAGAACTCTTAGCTTTGCATTTGCAACTCCCCCCCTCACCCCCATAGAGTGTGCATGCTCTGTCCTGTGGTGAGATTGAGTTCAGTTCCAGTACCAATGAGCAAACAAGGCTCAGATCCATTATCCTACTCTGGTCTTCAAGCTCTGTGATTGATTCCAGCTTGTATTTTATTTTATGTTTTTCCTAAGAGAATTCTCTTCAGAGGACCCTGCAATACCCTCTTGAATTTTTTCCCCTATCAATTAAGCTTCAAGTCCTGGGAAGTGTCTGAATATGTATAAAACCCAATCATTTACACCCTTTAAATTCCTTTACTAGGAGGTTCCTTGGCCCCTCTCTATATATTAATTAATTCAAATACACTCTAGTTGTAGAGAGAATTCTGAATCCCATATCCAATCCCCGTTCCCTCAATAAAGGATTATTTTTACAATATCATATTTATCTTTCCCTTAATTGCAGCTGGAATTCTTTCTACTGAAACATTCTAAAAATAAATATATTAAGCAAAAACAAAAAGATGGATTCTTTTCCATCTTTTACTCTTCCTTTCACTTACTCAGAAATGAAAATGAGGCATTAAAAGAATAGTTAGTTCTGGGCCGGCCCCGTGGCGCACTGGGGAGAGTGCAGCACTTGGGAGCGCAGCGGTGCTCCTGCCCCGGGTTCGGATCCTATATAGGAATGGCCCCTGCGCTCACTGGCTGAGCCCGGTTCGGGCGACACTAAGCCAAGGGTTGCGATCCCCTTACCGGTCACAAAAAGACAAAACAAAACAAACAAAAAAAAGAATAGTTATTTCTGAGAGAGAGCTTACTATATTTCAGGAATTATTCTAAACACTTCACATATATTACCATTTTAACCTTCCCTGCACCACATAACCTCAGGAGCTAGGTACTATTATCATCATCCCCATTATGCAGATGGAAAAGCTAAGGCACACGAAGTGTATGTCACTATTCAAGGTCACACAAGTAGTGTAAGGCAGTCAAAAACTGAACTCATGAAGCCTGATTCCAGAGTCTACATTTCTAAACACTACATTTACTGCCTTTAAATAATAGGTGCTTCTCAAAGGATAAAATAAAGATGAAATCTATTTTTCAACTTTTAACTTAATTCACTGTAAGTTACTTATTTTCTTTTTTAATATCAATGATGAGGATACAACTCCTTTGATATAATTATTTTTTTTTTCAGTACCTAGTCAATACAGGGTATGTGGTAGTTGTTTGATAAGTACTCTGATTTATATTGTTATTTTTCTTATTTACATTTTATATGTTATTTATTTCTTCTTTATGTATAGATGAATTCTGAAATAAAGTTCAGTTTAACCAGGTCTCATTGTGTGCCTTGTTAACTATCAAGTTCCCAATGTCCATCAGAGTGCCTGGTACATTTTTTGTGCTCTATAAATATTTGTTGAATAAATAAATAAATAAATAAATTAGTGCCAGGCACTAAGCTATATGCTGAGGTTAAAAAGATAAATTGAGATGTTGTTCTCGACTCTAAGGAACTTCTGAGCTGGAATATAAATATATAAATTCAGTGCAATGTAATAAGTAGTAAGATGGATAAACTCAGAATACTAGGGAACACAGAAGGCTAAATAGGCATTTGTGCTTCTGTACTATATAAAGAAGCAGAGATTCTTAAAAATGGAATCACAAAACCTTAATTTTTATTTGTGCACACACATTCCTTTTATTTTTTTTCAAGATGACCCTTCTAATGGTACCATTATAATATCTGAGAGTAACTAAAGAGAGATGGCTTTGCCTTGATATGCTTTACAAATTGAAACATAAATGGCCAGGGTGATGTCTGTTTAGTATCTGTAGTTACAGTCTCGGGTTCTTTTGATCTTCTGAGCAATGGCTAAGTATCCTTTAATAGCCAAAGAAAACCTACATTCCAAAGGGAATGTTCTACATGTATTTGCATCTGGTTCACACATAAGCTTTGTTATCTCCCCTGCCATCAGCACTTGGCTGCCTGACTTAATGTTGGGTGTTTTCTCCAGACTACTCTGGATTCAGTTAAAGGTGTATCCTTGTTCCTTTCTTGGCCACAATGCATTCTGTTCATGTATTTATTAATCCACTTCCAGTGGAGATGCCTTTGCCAAATACCTACTGTGTGCTATGGGAAATAATAAAAGAAATCTTGATTCTTAGCCTCAAATATTTGAAATCTCACTAAAAAGACAAAATTTCTGTTCAGGAAACAACTACACAACAACAAAAATAGTAAATAATCATGAGGTAGAATGCTTGAAACATTTAATGAATGTTATAAGGAAAATTGTCATTATATCACAATCAAACTGCTGGAAACTAAAGACAAAGAGAAAACCTTGAAAACAACCAAAGAAAAAAGATATTACCAATAGGGGAGCAATGATTTGAATGCCATAGATTTATTATCAGAAATCATGAGTCGGAAGGAAGTGACACAATGTTTGTAAAGTGCTGAAATACAATTAAAGAACTGTCAACCTAGAATTTGTTATTTTGCAAAATATTCTTTAGAAATAAATGTGAAATAAAGATACTGTTAGTGAAGGAAACTAAGAGAATTTACTCCCAACAAACCTGCAAAAAAGTACTACAAAGGAAAATTCTTCAAACAGAAGAATAATGATTACAGAATGAAACTTGAAACCCTGGAAATAAAGGACAAACCATAAAAGTAGTAAATATCTAGCTAAATCTAATGGACTATTCTTATCCTGAATTCCATAAAGTATATGTGACGATTGAAAGCAAAGTTTAAAATATTTTCTCATAAAGTTTTTAATGTCTTTGGTATGAATAATATGTAAGACAACAGTAACATAAAGGGGAGAGAGTAAAAGGACCTATACTGTGGTAAGGTTTTTACATTTCCACTTGAAATGGTAAATTATTGATTCTAAGTGGAATGTGAAGAGTATGAGTAACCAGAGTAACCAAAAAAAGTAATTGGTAATAAATATTTATATGATACATATTAGATAATTAGATAATAATAAATAATTAGAGCAACCATACAAAATAACTATTCAGAGAGTTGCAGTAAAAAATGCACTAGAAAATTAAAATGGAATACAAAAACATTCAAATAACCTCCAAAAAAGGAAGATAATGAAAAATATAGAGTACAAACAAAAATAAATAATAAAACAGTGGACCTAAATTCAAACATATCAAAAAACTACACTAAATATAAATGATCTAAACATACCAACTTAAAGAGTGTCAGAATGAATTAAAATAGTTCCATTATATGGGCCAACCCTGTAGCTCACTTGGGAGAATGTGGCGCTGGTAGTGCAGCAGCACTCCCGCCGTGGGTTCGGATCCTATATAGGGATGGCCAGTGCACTTACTGGCTGAGCGCGGTGTGGGTGACACCAAGCCAAGGGTTACAATCCCCTTACCAGTCACAAAAAAAAAAAAATAGTTCCATTATATGTTGTATACAGGAAACCCACTTGCAATATAATTACATAGGTAGGATAAAGATGAGAAAAATATGTACCATGCAAACCCTACTGAAAGTTTCAGTGGCTGTATTAATATCACACAAAGTAAACTTCTGAGGAAGAAATATTACTAGTGACAGTTATTATTGCATAGTGATAAAAGAGTCAGTTCACAAAAAGGCATAACAATCGATAAACAATAAATGTACATGTACCTAGCATCAGAGGTTTAAAATACATAAAATAAATCTCACAAAATAACCCTTCAAAACAGTTTAATAGTCTCTTATCAAGTTAAATAAACATTTCATGACCCAGGAATTTATCTCCTGACTATTGACCCTAAAGGAATAAAAACTTGTGTTCACATGCAAACCTGCATAGGAATGTTTATATCAGTTCCATTTATAATCACCAAAAACTGTAAATAAACCAAATGCTCACCATCAAGTGAATGGATAAACAAACTGTGGCACATCCATAAAGTGAAATACCATTAAGAAATAATAGAGAATAAACTGATGATATACACAACAACTTGAATGAATCTTTAGCACATTATTCTCAAAAGGTTACACACTGTAAGCTTCCCCTTACATGCCATTCCTGAAAAGATCAAAATACAGTAGTGAAGACCTCATCATTGGTTCATAAGGGTTGAAAGTAGAGGGAAGCTAAGACCATAAAATGATAGAATAAGGAAAGTTTAGGGAAGTGATAAAACTGCTTTGAATTCCAATTGTGACAGTGTTTATATGAATCTACACATGTCCTGAAATGTATAGAACTTTCACCAGAAAATAGTTTATTTCACTACATGATAAACTAAAAACAAAATAAAATAAAATGCTAAGCACAACACTCGTATTTTCCTCAAACTGCTCTTAGGTCCATGAATTATCCCACCCATATATGTGTTATCTTCATTTTTTATCTACCTATACCAAAACAAGGCATTTTCTCTATTCACATTATTTTATTCTCCACCAATTACTATTCTCAATCTGACAAATTTTAAAGTCAGAATAGGGGGTTATCTTTTTGGGGAAAAGAAAAGTTTCTGCAAGGGAACAGTTGAGGCTCCTGGGATACTGGTAATGTTTAATATCCTGATCATGATGGTATTTACACAGATGGGTATATTTTCTATAAGTTCATCAAGTAATCTATGCTCTTCTCTGTATGCATAAATAAGTTTTAAAAAAAATTTTTTTTGAAAAAATAGCTCCTGTGCAGAGTTTAAAATCCGTTCAAACTGTGAAATTCTCCGAAGCCTTCTTCACCCTCCTAAAGAGTTAGTAACTCTTGCTTTAGTGCACTCATAGCAATGTGACTGTGCCTCAGTTATAAAACTTGTCATACAAGGAGACTACGAAAATCTTTTGGAAAAATGGAAGTAGAAAATAATATATATATATATATATATATATATATATATATATATATATATATATATATATATATATATATATATAAACAAACTTAATTTTTCCACATAAACTCCATCAATCAAGTTCAAGACACTTTTGTAAGTGATAACACCAGCCTTTTATTCTATCCCTAAAGAACTGAGTGTCCTGGGAACTTAACCATATCAATGCAGTCTTTTCTACATGATTAACTGAAGAATAATTGGGTTCCCTTTAAAGATTTCTTAAGATTAGGAAGGAAAAAGAAGTCGGAAAGGGCCAAATCAGGATTGTAAGGTGGATGCCTAGTGATTTCCCACGAAAATGCTCATAAAATTGCCCTTGTTTGATGAGAAGTTTGGGCAGGAGCATTGTCATGGTGGAGAAGGTCTCTCTGGTAAAGCTTTCCCCAGGCGATTTTCTGCTAAAGCTTTGGCTAACTGTCTCAAAACACTCTCATAATAAACAGATATTACTGTTGTTTGTCCCTCCAGGAAGTCAACAAACAAAATGCCTTGAGAATCCCAAAAAACTATTGCCATGACCTTTGCTCTTGACCAGTCTGCTTTTGCTTTGACTGGACCACTTCCACCTCTTCTTGGTAGCCTTGCCTTGATTGTGCTTTGTATTCAGGATCATACTTATAAAGTCATGTTTAACCTCCTCTTACAACTCTTTGAAGAAATCCTTCTGAATCTTGATCTCACCTGTTTAAAATTTCCACCTAGAAATTGGTTCATGGACACAAAGAGTGATTGCATATTTTAATGATCAGTAAGCTAATTATCCTGATTTGATCATCACATCATATACACAAGTATCGATAGTCAACTCTGTACCCCATAAATATATATAATCAATTAAGTTTCAATTTAAAAAAAGACTCAAAAACTAAAAAAGAAAAGTTCCATTGAAAGCTATGCTCTTGTCTGCAGCTAATCTGGGCACAATAGGTTTAGCACTTATCAAGTGCAAAGTTTGCTAACTTTAATTTTTCAGTCAGAATTATGTAAGCTGAACCAGTTGGTATAACTGTTGTGTTAGATAATATTTCTGCTGTTAATCCTTATCTCTCTTCACTTAGGGCATATCAAAATTAATTTTTTCCTCACAAATTGACGTGGATGGTCTGCCCCTGCAGGCTGCTTCTTCCACATCCTCTCATCTCTTCTTAAAACAAGTTATCCATTTATAAACTTCTGACTTCTTTGAAGCATTATCCCTATAAACTTTTTGTAAAGTACCAATGATTACACCATTCTTCCACCCAAACTTCACCAAAATTTGATGTTTGTTCTTCCTTCAATTTTAGCAAAATTCCTGTTGCTCTAGTAGAGGCTCTTTTCAAACTGGTATCTTATCCTTCTTAGTACCTCAAATTAGATCCTGGTCAGATACATTGTAAGAAGTCAGTAGATTTTGGTGCAAAACACTTTGAAATCCATGCACAGGTTTTACATAATATGCATTTTACATGAACTTTTTAATGACCTCTCATTTTAGCATAATCATGTGTGTGTGTGTGTGCACGTATGTGTGTGTGTGTGTGCGTGCACGTGTCTGTGTGTATGTGTGTGTGTGTGTCACTGGCCTGATTGGAAATAGAAATTAAGCTTCCAGTTCCTGGCACTGTACTAGCATATGGCTGGCACCAATAAACATGGATTAGATGAACCTCGATAAAGAAAGTATGTAGATCTTTTACGTTTACTTCTGGTCTACATAGGCCCCGGTTTCTTTGTCCTGACATCTCAACCCTGGCTATTTTTTTCTAGCTTTAAAATACCAGATGCTGCATTTCCTAAATATCTCCTTTATTCCGTTTGATTCTTTGTCCGACTGCCCATAACACTAATCCTGTTACTAATGCCATGGAACTAGTCCTAGTCATGTTAGATATGCACAGAGAGGTGCCCTGGCAGAGGTAACTGATAAGATTTTTGAGATGAGAGCACTGGTAGAGAGAAACATAATGTTCCAGTGTATCACAGTTTTATAGGTGGGGCTCTGGGATATTCATACTCTTAAGTTGTTTTGACCTTCTGTAGCTTCTTGGAATAAACTTTCTTTAGGTTTCAACTCTGAGCGAAAGAATTTGTTATATCTAATCCTACCCAGAAAGTTAAGTTGTTATGAGTTTTTTGAGCCTAGCCCGGTTCTTTGGTGGGATTATTGTTAGTGCTCCTGTAATATTTTATTGAAAAGTCCTGTTATAGATTTAACTCACCAATACCCTTTCCCCTCATTGACTCATGGCCATAATTAGTCTCTATAATTATTACAGTATTTATGTAGTGATTTTAGGAATGATATTAGCCATCTTAATTTTAGTTCATATAGGTAGTGTACATTTTTCTAGTTGTCTACTTCCTGGAAATCATTATTTAGGAATGTCCTCCATTGCTCAACCACAAAGAGAAAAAATGTGCTTGAAGAAAGATATATAGAAGTCTGACCACAAGAAAGGAAGAACAGATTGATTCATATCAACTCTATTTATTTCCATTAAAACTAATACCCCTTAACCTTTGATTTTTATTCTTCTACGAATTAATATCATGCTGTAAACTTTTTCATGTGATTATGGACTCCAATTCTAACTAAACCCTCAGGTTGAAAAGTGTTAAACTTCCAAAGAATATGAGTTGAGGTTCTTCGACAAATTTGTAGTCACAGACTGTAAATTTACAACAGAAGCTGGACTCAGCTTTATTCTCAAGCCCTGATGTAATGCCCACAAGTTATACAAAATTCTAAGCAACTACAAAACTCCATATAGAAGGCAAGGAATGCTTCAAGACGGAGTCATCTGCATTTTTGTGTTAAAAAAAAAAAGAAGAAGAAAATAAAACCTTGCTACTAAGCTGGTTAATACATGGAGTTTTTTTTTTTTTAAATGATGTTTATAAGGGATAGTAATAATTCTAATAATAATGCTAAGCTTTTAGAAAATGCTCTTTATCACCAAAGTATTTCACAAAAGTGTATGTAGTTAATCTCTGCACCCTAAGAGCAACTTGCCAAAATATTTCAGAAGGGTTTCACTCATTTTTAGATTTTCTTAGGCTTAAGATCATATGTTTAAAAAAAAAATGGGCAGTAGAATATAAAATCTATCAAAGTCTTTCTTTCTAATGTAAATAAGCTTCTTTCTATTATTTCTAGAGTAAAAAATGTTCAGTTGAAACTGACTATAAGCCCAATTCTGTTGAATCTGTGTATTAAGGGTCATTTTGTGTTGGGTTAAGTGCAGCTCAGCCATTCATTCTCTGTCTCCACTAAGGTCCAAACAAATGAAAAGAGCCTTCAGTGGCAAAGGGCTTAGTAACTATATTTTTAGATGCTGCTGTAAAGGAATTAAATTCCCTGAAAATTAAAATCTTTACTAAAAATGTACTAATTTATCAGAAATGGAACTGAACCTTATTATTTTAATAGAGTTGAACCCCCTCTTTCCAACTGCTCTTGGAAAAGCATTTTCAGATACACCCAGAGATGACCTCTTCGAAGAACACACAAATAAATAGAACACACAAGTAAATAGAAGAATTAGAACAGCGGCTGCCTACAGCAAACTCCTGGGGAAGTCGGTGAGGTCTTCTGCTCCTCTGCTCTCTGAGTCATTAATCTGCACTTAATGAGACCCAAAGTTGACACCTGCCCCCCACACAAAAAGGTTAGCCCACAACTCCAGGCCAGTACTCCTTTTCTTTCTTCTTTTTTTTTTCTTCCCTTTGATTTTTAAAATAACATCAGGAATGCATGTTAATTGTTGAAAATTTTTCAATTTAGACAGCTAAACAGAAAAAAAAAAAAAAAAAAAAACTAATGCCACCCTCATCCCACCAGAGATAACACTATTAAATCTTTCCAGACCTTTCCAATAAACACATCTTATTTAACAAAAAAGGCACTCACTGTACTGTGTAATTTAAGCTTTTCTTAAAAGAAAAACAACTTTATGTATATCCTAAAATATTTTTATAACAATATAAATATATACAGCGTCATTCTAATTGTTATATAATACTGTGTTTCTTAATATCCTTTATAAATGCGATGGTTGGGAAAATAGAATAATTTAATCAGGCCCTCTCACCTTAAGTCCAGTTGGGGGTGGTACAGCATATTCTTTGTAAATAAGATGTGTGTGGGTGGAGTTAGTGTGCCTGCATGGTGCCAACACCTTGGCTGGCGGCTACTGCCTCGGGTGTCTGCTGTGCATGGCCATGCTGATGAACCTATGGCTCCACAGACCTTTTCAGCCAGCTACCTAGCTGATAGACCTGCATGTGAGAGGTCTGGTGACCCAACCTCGTGTGTCAGGGGGTCTGGGGACCCAGCCTGGCCTGTGAAGGGTTTGTGACCCAGTCTGGACAATGGGCTTGAGGGGTCCGTGACCTTGAGACCCAGCCCTAGCTCAATAATTGGCCCAGTCAGCAGGATTATGGGCAGGTAAAAGAGCCTGATCCCTACAATTGGCATAGTCAAGAATAGAATTCTGAGCAGGTACAGGAACCAAAAGCCCTTGGGAAAAGGAAGAAATGTGACTATCCTTGAGCATGTGGTGCCTGGTGGCCACTTTTCTGCTGACCAGAGCCTTGCTACTGTTAACTATGCTGCAAACTGATCAAGATTTGCTGCAGAAAGCAGAGTTGTTGGAAGCACAGATAAACATCCTGGAGGATGACATACAGCAGCTGGCCACTCCTGCCTCTCACACCAGGGAAGACAACCGACCCAGTGGTTAGTTGGGGGAAACTGTGCATCTTCAGGCACAACCAGTTGTGCATGAGAAATTGAAACACAACCAGCCTATGGGACCAGATGCACAAGCAGTGGAAGATCCACAAGTGACCCAGTTCACTACCTATGCCCTGTATACCTAGCTGAACAGGTTGACTTGGGAAGACAGTAAAGCAGCAGAAACAGGGAGAGCCCCTTGCTGCTGCAGCTATAGGACCTAGGGGTGGATGGTGTAACGTGCCCTGGAGATGATATAGTAAATGCATGTCATGTTTGTCTAAAGGCAGATGGCTTGCCGGGTGCCACTTATACATGAGAAGGCTCGGAGGGTGCCACTTAAACTCAATGGCTGGCCAGGTGCCATATAAACCCAAGAAAGCAGATGGCTCAATGGGTGCCATATAAACCCGAGAAAAGAGTGACTGAGTGAATGCAGTTGTTGGAACTGTGGGTGAACGCTGCAGAACTGCCCGAGACTGTGAGTGAATAGCCGGTGTAAGCCAAGTTGATTCAAGTAATTCAGGAGCCAGGGATGGGGCAGCTAGATGCTAATAGCCAACACAATGAAAAGGCCCTGAGGGCTTTTCAGAAGTCTGGAAGGGTGCCCCACCCATCACAGGCCCTGAGACCTAGGAGAACTGAGTTTCTCCAGAGGACAGATCTGGGGCATTGCTGCCCTCTGCAAACTGCTCCCTGCATCTCAGCTGTTCTGGCTAGAGCAATCCTGCCTCAGCACCTCTGAACAGCAAAAGCCAAAAACCTTGGTGGCATTCACATTGTGTTAAGTTTGCAGGACAGCAGTGTGTGAGAGCAGTGGAGGCATGGCAGCCTCCACCTAGATTTCAGAAGATGTATGAAAAACCTGGGGGACTCAGGCAGAGACCTGCTGCAGGGGTGGAGCCACAGCAGAGGTCATCTACGCAGCAATGTGGAGCAGAAAAGTGGGGTCAGAGCCCCCACAGAGAACCCCCACTAAGGAAATGTCTAGTGGAGCTAGGATGGCGGGACTGCCACCAAGAGCTCAGAACCTTGGAGTTGCTGGCAATGTGCAGTGCCAGCCTGGGAAAGCTGCAGGCAGCAGGGCAGCTCAATGGGCTGCATTTGGCAGAGCTGTAGGAGCGAGGTTGCCCAATGCTTTAGGGGTCCAGGTGCCCCAGTGTGCTTAACGTTTGCCCTGCTTGGGTTTTGGATTTGTTTGAGGTATGTTTTTCCTTTCTATTTCTCCCTTCTGGAATGGGAATGTGCACCCAATGTCTGTCCCACTGTATGTTGGGAGTAGATAAACTTGTTTGTGACTCTTTACAGGCTCAAGGCTGAAAGGAGTTTTGCCTTTAGTCTCAGACGAGACTTTGGACTTTTGAGTTGGTGCTGCTATAAACTAAAGACTTTTGGGACTGGGATGGAATGTGTAATATGTGAATGTGAGGGTCATCTATCCTCACTAAGGGAACATCACAGAAGATTCTGAACATGTAGATTGTATGGCAAGAGACCCTGAAGGGGTGGATTGTTGGGAAAATAGAATAATTTAATTAGGCTCCCTCACCTGCCCATCCGGTTGGGGGTGGTGCGGCATATTCTTCGTAAATAAGTTGTGTGTGAGTGGAGTTAGTGCACCTGGGCAGCACGGCCACCTTGGCTGCTGTCTATTGCCTCAGGCATCCACCATGCCTGGCCATGTTCTCAAACCTATGGCTCCAAGGACCTTTTTGGCCAGTTCCCTAGCTCACAGACCTGCATGTGAGGGGTCTGGTGACCCAGCTTGGCATGTGAGGCATCTGGTGACCCAGCCTGGCATGTGAGGGGTCAGGTGACCCAGTCTGGCATATAAAAGGTTTGTGACCCAGTCTGGACAAGAGGCTTGAGGGGTTTGTGAACTCGAGACCCAGCCCTAGCTCAACAATTGGCCCAGTCGGCAGGATTACGGGCAAGTAAAAGAGCCTGAGCATGACAGCAATAATCGTTGAATTGACCAGATCATAAAAATCACCTAGAAGATTGATTAAAAACACAGTCATGAGCCCTATCCTGGATTTATTGTATCAGGACCTCCAGAAAGGGTCTCAAAGATTTCTATTTTGAACAAGCTCCCCAGGTTATTTGGGAAACACTGATTTAAATCTTGTGTTGTACATTTTGTTTAATTCCAACTTGTTTTTGCTATTATAAATAACTCCAGTACATTTTATCTGCTCATTATGTTCTGGCCTGATTATTTTCTTAGTTTAAATTCAAAGAGGTGGAATGATTTGCTCAAACACTATGCACATTTCAAATCTCTAAGCATGTATTGTCAAACTATCCTCAATCAAATCTTTAATAATTTATATCTTTACCACTACACATGCTACAGCACTGGTTGTGAGAAATAAAGGTGACTAAATGCAAGATGTTTGTATGTGTTCCTCAAAGGTGATTTTGTGCTTCTGAAACAGGTGGTGAGCTGGACTTTTCATCTCTGAATCAGTTATAACTTTTAACCACTGTAACTAGTGATATAAATTTGAGAATGTATTCTAAAGCCATTTCAACTTCTTTTGTAGAAATTATCAAGTATGTAAGATAGAAAATAATTTCTTGTTCATCTCCCCACCCCCCCTTTTCCAAATGCTATATTTTAAACATTCACTATGAAATTTTGAAAGTAGAAATTTGGCAACTCTTCTAGTCCAGTTTTCTTCAAATTTGTCTATTCATTAAACTATGCATTTTAATAATTTTCCATATGAGGTTATTTCAAAAATTTCATGAAGAAAATAAAATTAAAAATAATACATGCCTTTCCATGAACTTTTTGAAGTACCTTTGAACATGGCAATTATTTCAAAACAGGTTTCTGAGCTCACCTGAATCGGTGAAGGAGGTTTCCTGGAAACCTGCATTTTAATAAAATTTTTTATGTGTTCCTTCTTCACAGTCAGGCTGGAAGACCTCTGTTCTGGCCCACATCCCTTATTTTATTGATGAGAAAAACATCACAGGGACATTCATCCTTTGGCCACATAGCAGATGCCAGTGAGTGACAAAGCTGTGATAAAAAGTCACATCCATGTCTGTGGCCATCGTGTGTTTACTGGTATTTCACTTTTTCTGTGATTAAGTCTATAAATTTATCCAAAATATATGCATTTTTACTATAGTGCTGCAAATAAAAGCTACTATTTTACAAATTCAATTATGCTTAGACATATAAAATTTGATAAAGTAGCTAATACTACTTTAATAACCAATAAAGTAGCACTTAGTCTAATACCTTTAGGTTTTATAATAATGTATAGCTTCCCTATTAATGGAAAATAAAGACAAATATTTCAGAACCTTATACAAACATAAAGTGTTTCACATAACTGCCCACTTTCTCTCCAAGAACCCCTATTTAAAATTTTGTATCTTTAATTCCTCTGAATATATCAGTGAGAAAGCTTCATTTCTGTGCTAATGGTCTTTATTTCATTTCATTTTTTTTCATAGCTATTCAACTTTTCCAGCTGAGCAGTCGATGACCACCAGGCTGCCACCAGAAGTGCCCTGAGATCCCAAGCCAGGGCAGTGGAGAGCCGAGGGCCTCAGCCACACACCCCCTGACATCCACATCCAGCCCAGTGACAACCACCAGGCCACCACTGGACGATCCTGGGCTCTCAAGCCAAGACGGTAGGGGGCCAAAGATCTCAGCCATGTCCCTCTCATCTCTACATCGAGCCCAGTGATGACCACCAGGTTGCTGCTGGAAGTGCCCGGTGCTCCCAAGCTGGGACAGTGATGGGGGCTGAGGGCCTCACCCATGCCCCACTCCCACCGACGTCCACATCAAGACCAGCGACAACCATCAGGCCACCGGCAAAAGTGACCCGGGGCTCCTAAGCTGGGTCAGGCAGAAGCAGAGGGCCTCAGCCACACCCCTCTGACATCAGCATCCAGCCCTACCACAAGCCCCCTGGGCTCTCCTGCTGGAATGAGGGGGTGCCATGAGCCTTGACCATGTCCCCTCCCTCCTCCTCCCACCTTAGCCCCCTCCCCTGCCCCCTCCTCCTCCCTCCCAACTGCTCCACAACAACATCTTAGAATGTAAAATAATAATAATAATAAATGTATATATTTTTAGAAAAATAAATTTAAATATATATATATATATATATATATATATATATATATATATATATATATATATTTTTTTTTTTTTTTTTTTTTAATAGCTATTTGACTTTTCCTCTAACCGGAGCACATGCACTGAGCCTGGAAGAATCCAAGAAAAAGCAAGAAGGTGGAAACTGAGCAGCTGTTAAAGAGCACCAAATATTTGAAACTTCAACTATCAAACCTAAATTCTTCAAGGGCTTCTCTATTTTTGATTACCAAGTTAAGTTTATTGTAAGTGCCTCATCACTGCTTTTCTTATCCTTCCTTATCTTTCATGCTTTAAAATGCATACAATTCTAGATTGAGGTATATTACTGAGTTAGGTAGGTTTCTAAACAAATATGTAGTTTTTGTTGCAAAAAAAAAAAAAAAACTAAAGTTACATGTAGTCTGTATAAGCAATTTGACCTGTTCACTTGGGATTACTCAGGTGCAACCCTCTTTTCTATGATATACATCTCATTAACGTTTCAGCATTTTAGGGGCATTTCAATTTTGAGCCAATATTTCCATTACTTTTATCTTTCTCAAAAGATTACTATTCTGAGTTGGAATTTCTCATGGTTGACATCACCCTGACAGACTACTGGCTCCCTCTGAGTGATATGACTAGTAATAAATAGTATTCTTTTTAATTTTACCTTTGCAAAATGCTTCCTTAATGATTTATTTTAGAGAAATAAGTTTATTATATGAATTTTAGAAAATTTAACTTAGTGAAGATACAAAGTGCTTCCCTTTATTGAAGCTTAATATTTTAAAAACATTACTTACATCAGGATTGTGCGTGTGTGTGTGTGTGTGTGTCAGTATGCAGAAAGCATTAAGAAAAAAATACAATTTCTTGAGAAAGCTGACTCTTTATGTATACGTGGTGAATAACTTCTCTTTCCTACCTGTTGTATGTGCTTCAGATAAATACACATATACATATGTGTGTGTGCAAGATAGATGAGAGGGAGATTTATTAAACTAATGCTTGAAATTTAAATGAAATAGTTTGAACACTTAATGGACTCAGGTATATCCAGGTAGAAGTTGTTCAAGCATCTCAAATTCAGTAAGTTAAAAACTGAGCTCTCTCTCTGCCCCTTCATGTCCAAATTGACCTTTTGCTTTCCACGTTTTCGTAAGAAGCATCACCACGCTTCAGCACGGCCTCCCCAGTGCTGGAGAGTCACCCAGTCCTGAGGATTTCAACTCCTACGTATCTCTCGTTCCTAGGTTTTTACCTACCTGTATTCATGGAATATAAATTTGGTGGGATGTAAAGAGGTCTTATCTTAAATACAAAATTTAAAAAAGAGAGAAGGCAGAGAAGGAGGAAGGGGAGAGGAAGAAGAGGGGGAAGCGGGTGGGGAATGGAGAAGAAAAACCATCTGTGGGAATTTGGAGAATGCTGTGTTAAGTAAATTAAACATACGTCTGAATTTCAAGTTTTATGGGATGTTTAAGGAATTAAAATGCAGGACAGTTCCATTGTTAAATTAACTTGATCAAAGAACCATCTCAGCGAAATGTTCTGGGAAACCCTCTTCAGTCTATTCCTCTATTAACCGATTTCCATCTCCACTCAAATCTTCACCACCCTTGACTGGGTTTCTGCTGAGACTTGTTTATCACTGTGCTGTTCTCGGCCTGTGTCTCCCAGGCTTCACTCTCATCCCCGTCTTCCCAGTGCTGTTGGATTGATCTTTCTGCATTCTGAATCTGCCTTAAAATCCCTGCATAGCTTTAATGCCAAAGTCCAGAATCCTTAATATAAAAAGCAAGGTTCTTCATGGTCTCCATGCCTTTGCCTGTGCTCTGGGTTCCTCTCTCACCTTCCTTCACCCGCACATGCTCCTGGTTCCAGCCTCACCTAACTGTCCTCAGTACCAGAAATATCCTTTTATTTTCCTGCATATCTGCACACACGAACTACTGCGTGGTCTCTCCATCTTCTGCCTGGCCAGCTAATGCTCATCCCTTGTACTTGCCCCTGGAGTCTTTTCTCAGGGGTCACTCTGTCCATCCTTTGCCAGTCTTCCCAAGTCTGAGTTACGTGTTCCTTCTCCATCTCACCGTCATGCCATGCCCTGTGTTGCCCCGTAGTATTGAGCACTGAGTGAATTTTATTGAATTTTAATTTACTTGGTTTTTGCTCATTACTGAGTTTGTCATTGACCTCTGTGTCTACAAAGTTTCCAGCATCAGTACATGTTCAAAAAATGATTAATTAGTAAATTAACTAATTCCTATAACATCTAATAATATCAGCATCAGCATCCCAGCATCTGGTGAGTCCATCAGGATCCTCGTGTCAATGAACAACCTGGGACAGGCAGCTTAGTGGAGAAGGGGTAAAGTCCTGGAGCCATCTGTTGGTTATGAAAGCTCTGTCATTTATAGAGTGTGTGACTATGGTAGGAGACCTGCCTTCTTAGTACATTAATTTTATTAAAAAATTTGTAGATTATGTATAATATTAGTGCCCACCTTTTAGGTTATATTTTGGGATTACATAAATCAATAGGATAATACCTGGGACATAGTATTTGTTAAATGTATGAATTATCTGTTTTTCTTCTTGTTTCTGTGTTTTGTTTTTTTCTCATGCATTGGAAGGTATAGTATTTACATTCTCATTTAAATAAGCAAAATGTAAAATGTCTTATGAAAAACTAACTCTGCCCCATTCTCTACCAGATATTGGTAGAGAAACAGTAGAGAATATTGTGCTTTCTTCCCAAGAACACACACAACACACACACACACACACACACACACACACACACACACACACACACACACACACTCACACACAGATATGCTTTAAATAGTTCCCCAGAACTGTATCTTCATTTTTCTTATATGAACTTCCTTTCAGATATCATTCAGGGTACTTATTTAATAATTTTTGGAATGTGTCTTTGTTAAAGTTGCCGATTTCAAATCTCCAATGGGGGTGGGGAGCTGCACAAGACTCTGCACTTTATTAAATCCCGGATCATACTTAGCTGCAATTAGTTTGAGAATGGCTGCATAGCTGTGAATCTGGTTTTTGACTATCTTCTCTGTATTTGGTTTCCACTGACTCTGTGTTCTTGATTTACCTCTGGTCCTAGAGACTTCTATCCTAATCCCTCTAAGCATTAGTTCAGAAGCCAGGCATATATTTCTCCATCATCTCCCACCCAACCCAGGCCAACATCTCAGCCTCATTACTATAACCAAGGTTTCTATTTTCTGGAAGCACAGAAAGAACAAAATGTCCTTGAATTTCTTTTAAATTTTCTAAAACAAAAACACTTCTCTTCCCCCCAAAATCTTATAGATCTTATAGCACTAACACCTCTTTTCCCCTAAAGTATATATTTATTATGAAAGCAATAATATAAAGATTCTCCCTCTGTTTTACTTTGCCGTCTATATAAAGAGCATCCAACAGAAACATAATTTAATTAGCAGTAAGATGTACTAATCAGTAGTAAGATGTATATAAAGAGAACCCAATACATGTAGTTTAATTAGTAGAAAACCCTGTGTTAGGATGCTGGCCAAGTTACTGCTCTGATTTTGCTCCACAACATCTAAGACATGAATAACTTGAAAAATTTCTGCTATTAACTATTTTCAATGAAAAGGCTGTGGTTCTATCTCTGTACATAATTGTTTTTCCAGGTCTTCTTCGCAATTCAACATTAATATGCCCAGATGGAGGTTCCCTTTTGCATTCTATTTTGTACTTGGACAGGTGTACTCCGTTCTGTCAAGTGATATCTTTTCTGCCTAAGAATAACTCAGCTTCTATCTTACAGAAAACGGCCCACAAGGAGCCTACACACAGCTCACCAAGATTTTCTATGGATTTCAAGTACGTATTTTAAGGGCTTTTCTAGTTATATATCAGCTGTTAAATCTTCCAGATGACCAAATGTTGCAATCAAAAGGAAAGTGAGATCAATTAAAATATGGATTGTTAATTTTGGCAGAAATTATTGATTGTGCCTCAGTATCCATTCTTTTTTTTTCCCTACGTATTAGTACACTTTTTAAAAAAAATTTTGGCTAGGTACATACCTGCCAAGAAACAGAGCTTTCCTTGCTTCTTTTGCAGTTAAATGTGATCATCTGATTAAGTTTTGTCCAAAGGGCTATGCATGAAAGTGTCCTGTAGGAACCTTTTTTATGAAAAAATTGATTTGTCTCTGATTCTTCTGATTCTTTATCCTATCATTTTTTCCTGCTATCTATAAATCAGATGATATGGTTGGACTCTGGCAGCCGTCTTGGACTATGAGGTAAAAATGGAAATGGAAACCACATATGACAAAGCAACAGGAAAGAAGATGCCTGGGTCTCTGGTTTTATTGACACCACACAGTGCTGGACTTTATCAACATAAAAGAAAAGTAAATTTCTATTTGTTTTGACATGGTTCTTTGGAGATTTCTTATAATTTGTATCGAGACCTAATCCTAAACAATAAACTTATCAATTCAGGGAATATATTAGAAAAAAATATTAAAGATGATACAAATAAACAGAAGAAAATAGAGGCTTGGAATACAGGAAAAGCTTGTCCTTTCTATGACTAGTTATCACTTTACAGATTTTGATCTGATGTTTAATTTTTAAGGTTTTGTAATAGAGGAAAGTGAACAAATATTTGTCTATCCTCTTTTATGTGTTTATACCTGTGGAATATATACTTTATATTCTTTCTCTTTGAATAGTGATGCAACTTCCCTTCCCAAAATACTTAAATTGTAACACTAAAATCAAGCATCCTTTTCTATGGTAATGTAACATGTTGAATGAATCTTCAATACTTTGTTTCATAGATTTTCTCTGGAATTTGTCTTGTAGTCCAGACTCATGGAAGCTTCAAGGTGAAAAAAAAAAAAAAGTCTGTGTCTGTAGAATAAAAATTTTTGTTGAAATGACCACTAAGTGATTAAGTAGCAAACACTGGATTAAAAAAATTCAGATCACTTGACTCCAAGTGATTGTTACATTTCCCCCATCACTGTATAAAATGCCAGAAAAGGAAAGGGATATAGCAACAACTGGGCAACTTGGAAATAACTCTTCATCATATTTGTACAGTTTTAGTTATGTCCAGTTGATTTATATGCTCTGACTTGTTTTCCTGGGTAACTGCTTCTCCATATCCATTATAACATTTATCCTGGGCTTCAAAGGTTTGATGTTAATAACAAATGGCATTTTACTTGAAAAGGCCATATGCTAAGACTTCTGAATCCCAGGCATGTAGACATCTAAGAAAACAATGCCCTGAGATAATTAAAGTAACTCCTAATTCATCTTCCTGTTTCCTCACGCCAGTACAGCCTGTACTCTACATAGCAGCCATATAGATGCTGTTGAAACTGAATCTCATCATGTCACTTCTCTTCTAAAAATTCTCAAGTGCTTTTCAGTATCAGTCAATGTTAAGCCCAAAGTCTGCCTTAGGCATGTCAACTCCTCCATGATCAGCCCCCTTTGCACACACATGCATCCCCCTTCCACCTTCATCTCCAGCTGCTCTTCTCTCGGTCATGTGCTCCAGGCTTACTGGCCTTGTCACCATTCCCAAAACCCAGGAAATGTGACTCTATCGGCTCTTCCATCAGTCTGGACAGCCTGCCTCAGATACGCAGCTGAATCACTCCTCTATCTCCTTTAAGTTTTTGTTCTGACGCCAACGTCTCAGTGAGAAAACTATTCTATTTAAACCATAGTCTCTCACATCCCTGATTTCTCATTATCCTTCTCTGTTTTCCCCATCATATTTAAAAATCACAAAAATGTACAAATTAATTCTTGTTGTTGTTCATGTTTCCCTACTAGAAAGTTCATGAGAACAGACATTTCTATCTATGTGGTTCCTTGTGAACCAATTCTTAGAATCATAAGTGCTCAAAATATATTTGTTGTTTACATAAATTCATCCCAAGTCTTAGGCTTCTGTGTAGAACCTGATCTTTGTGAGGAAAGTATTAGAAAAGGAATCTGGATACATATGTTTCTAAATCCCAGAAACAGAGCTTTCTAATTGTAGCAGACATCTCTTTGTGCTCTAAAGTATCTAAAAATCTGAGAATAGGAGCAATCTGTAATTAAATGAAAAGAGATGCAATAGAACTGGGTTAGTCACTGTCATCATTTCTCTCCCCTTTCTAAAAGTTGTGTTGAATTTACATTCTAAACATGTCTTGAATTTATTTACTGCTCTCAATTCCCAGGTCAATGCCTTTGATCAACTATCCTTAGACTGTGTTACATCATGGCACCATATGTCTTTATAGCACCTTTCATCTCTTTGAACGTATCCATCCTATCTCATTGGAATCACTGTTCAGTTTCACTGAGACCTTTAAGGACTCACACTGGGTCTGTCTTCCTCACTAGGGTACCCCTGTTGGTAAGCACAGTTCCTCATGCAGAGAGAATGGCAAATATTGGTTGAAAGAAGGAAACTTTTACCTAAACCTTTGCAATCATCTCCCATCGACTTTCTTTGACTGTTCCTTCCACCCAACATTCTACAGCAGCAGCACTTTTCTAAAAAACAAAATATGTTCATTTCTCTTTCTTGCTCACAACCGTGTATTAGTCACAGGGAGAATTCAAATCCCTTAAATCCCTTAAATGTGTCTGTAATATGATCCCAGATTCCCTTTATGGCTTTCTCTCTAGGGATTCATTCTACACAACTTATATTTTGGTGACAGCCTGAACACCCTGTCTTTAACAATGTCTGTGTCTTCATGACAAAATGACTTTGCATATACTGTTGTCTCTGCCTGGAAGGTAGTCCAGTTATCTCCTAACCACATTGGTTTTGCAGGGTCTTTAGGATTGACTGATATCAGTAGTACAATCAACCAATCAACCTCCCCCCGCCCCCAGTTTTTTCCTTCCTCCTGCCCATGATCCCATCTATGACAACATAACTGGTGAAGGTGAGTTGAATGAGGCACTGAGAAAGAGGGAAAGTTACAGAAAGGCTACCCAGCCCCCACCCTGGTCCTAGATCTGAACTTCTAATCAGAAGATGGGAGGTTAGAATCATATTTGATCAAATTATTCCAGAGAAAAATTGTAAGGCATTGGCATAAGCATAGCTTTGGATCCTTTGTGCCAGACAGAATAGGCAATTGGAGAGAAGATGGTCATCTTCAACTAGCATGAAACCTAAGCTTGCTCATTTGTGAATAAGTGTGGGCATTTATGTTCTCCACAGTCAGATCCAGCAGTGATTATTCACTAAGTGACCTCCTAGATGGAGATTTTAACAAAGATTGGAAAAGGAACTTAAGAACAGGACAGCCACTTCAGAGTGACAGCAGCTAAGAGAATAGTGTGAGAGGGCATATGAGATGTATTTCTGAGAATATCCAGAAATGACCAAGAAGTTACAACCTGAAAGAAGAGAATATCCAGTAATCATTCGGGTATGCTGACAGAGAGAAGGGCCACTTGCACCATGTAACTTTGGTATAAATGAAAAATTGGAGCACATTTCACAATTACAGACCAGAAAATAAAGATACGCTCATTCAAGTGCTATGTCCTCATAAAGGCTTTTTGGAAATCTTTCCTATCCCAACCATGATCTGTCTTTGTAAAATACTTTTCATCTGCCACTGTTTTCATCTTAGACTTTGGACACACTGGCCTCCTTGCAGTTCTCAGACAAGAAACCTTGTACCTCAGGGCCTTTGCACCTGATGTCACTTCTGCCATAAACTCTCTTGCTCACTAAGTGTCACTAGCTCTCTCACTTCTTTTGGGTGTGTTTTTTTAAAAGCACCAAAATGAGACCTTCCCTAACACCTGTCAAAAATTTCCATACCATATCTTATTTTCATACTTTTTTTTTCTCATTAGAATTCAAGCTCCACTGACAGCAGAGATGAATTTCCTCTGTTTTTGCTCAGTGCTACATTCTTGGTAGCTAGAACAATGTACGGCACATGGTACGTATGCTACCAATGATTCTTGGGTGGAGAAATGATCTATCACTGTGTCTGCTTCCCAAATTAAGCAATGAGCGCCTCCTGGAAGGAAATGTGGAGATGATGGCTCATTTGCTTCTCATCCCTTCCACCCACCACAACCATTTCACATGGCACAAGATGACTAATGTTTGGTGTGTGGCACTTCTGTGATTGTGTCAATGAAATCAGGAACCCATCAAATTTATTTGTTTTGTAGACTATTTTTCCCTTCTGACAGTTGTAAAGTTGCAAGCCTCTTCTTGTGATGCCTCTTTGGATTTTCAAGGCACTGGGTCAAGGGAAAAATCATTCCTCTCATTTCACAGCCAGAGAGATTAAGGCACATGAGAAATACGACTCATATTTAAGTAACCGACATGGTCAGGATTAGAATCTAAAATGTACTTGGTGCAGGATCCACTGGATCATACTTGTTCCAACAAGTTACCCTTGGATACATATGTTAGAGAAGAAATAAAACCTATTGTTTTCATCAGGGAATCTATTTGTTGACATCTGTTTTTTTCAGAGACAGAAGGAATCTATTTTTTCCCCTTAAATCAGATAAAGAAAAATCGCCTTGTTATAAAACTTATCTTCTTTTTTTGTGAAAAAAGAAAATAATATACACTTATGAACAGATTTATTTCAAAAATTTGGGAGCATACTTCAAAAAATTCCTTAGCAAATAGAAATGTAAAAATAAGAAATGTAAATGCATGAAAAGTAGCTAAACATTTAGCACCCATTTCAGAACATCTTATGTGGGACTCTGCTCTAAAAAATCTTTCTGCAGTAAATATTTATGAATAAGCACTCAAGTTTCTGTATGAAGTAATATATGTATTAATAAGGCAAGAATCTTTCTTGTAAGTACTGCTTCTGCAGGAAGGTGGTTAGAAGGAAGAGGGGAGAAACTGAAGAGAAAGGGAGTGGATGGGAGACTGTTACAAAGGCTCAGGTAAGGGTGTCAGTCATTCCATCACTGAGTCTTCACTCACTCTGGGTGAGTAACAGTGCTTCGCCATAGGGAAACCATGGTGAGCAAGACAGACCCAGGCTGGGCCAAGAGAAGGCTTGGTGTAGCCCAGTGATCCTACCAAGGGTGATAGATGAGCCTAAAGAAAGAGAAAGGTGCTATGAGCATACATGGGGGTGTGATCTAACCTACGCTAATATGTTTGTCCAGAAGCCATGGCCTGAGTATTGAGAGGAAGAAGTAAAGCCAAGCAATGTTTAGAATGTAAAACCAACACAACTTGTAGAGAGGGGAGAGGAAGCCAGGTCTTGTGAGAGTGTGAGAGAGAAAGGTGGAGAGAGGACCGCTCCTTCTGAACACCTTGAAGAAGACCCTGGATAACCTTGCCGCAGCGCTCTTCCATTACCCCTCCCTATCGCTAGCTGTGGGGGTTCATTTAATGTGTCAGCTTGACTGGATAGAGGGATACCTAGATAGCTGGTAAAGCATTATTTCTGTGTGTTTCTGTGAGGGTGTTTCCAGAGGACATTGCTGTGAGAATCAGTGGACTGAGTGGGGAGGATCCATCCTCAACATGGGTGGGCACCATCCAATAGGCTGGGGGCTGGATAAAACAAAAAGGCAGGGGGCAGGCAAATTCACTCTCTTTCCTGGAGCTGAGCCACCTTTCTTCTCCTGCCCTTGTACATCAGAACTCCAGGTTCTCCAGCCTTTGAACTCTGGGATTTGCACCAGTAGCCCCCTAGATTCTCAGGTTTTTGGTCTTGGGCTGAGAATTACACCATTAGCTCCCCTGTTTCTGAAGCCTTTGGACTTGGACTGAGACACACTTCTGGCCTCACTGTTCTTCAGCTTGCAGAGGGCCTAAACTGGAACTTCTCAGCCTACATAATCATGGGAGCCAATTCTCCTAATAAATCCCCTCTCTTCTACCTGTCTGTCTGTCTGTCTATCTATCTATCATCATCTACCTACCTACCTACCTACCTACCTATCTACCTGTCTATCATTTCCTATTGGTTCTATATCTCTGAAGAACCCTGATTAATACACTATTCTACCTGGAATTTCATGTCAACTTGGGTTTACTCATTTTCCTCTTGCTGAAACATCTATTAATTCTCCACTCAGCTATATGTCACCTACACTCTAAGATTCACCTTGATTATGACACTCATCTGGAAATTTCTCTGACTTAGCATTCAGGTACATCCCATTCCCTAGTGACTCATAGTACTTTATTTACACCTAGACTATGACCTTTAGTTCATAATCATCATAACAGCTTCCTAGAGACCAATTTGTTTTGTTTTGTTTGTTTTTCTTCTGGTGAGTTGAGACATTATGTTTCTATAACCACCATTTTCTCCTCCTTTGTAGTGTTTTGTCATGGTTTGATTTCGTTTGGCTTTTTGTCCTCCCCTATACCTTTCACCCCCCACTCTCTCTCTTCTGACATACTTTTTAAGAACTTAATGAGAACTCTCTGCTAGTTGAACCCAGTGTTGAAAAGATCTGACACCTCATTAGCCAAGTATTTATCCCAAGACATCCCAGCAGCCTCTCCTGTGAGTGTGTCACATCAATGCCATCCAGAATTAGGTCAATGACTTTGCTGGCTGAGACACTGTATCTCTCCCTGGATGGAATAGAGCTGGATGGATCTAGGGATAGAGATGTTGGGGTTGGAATGTGATATTTTGTAACCTTATTCCTTTTCCCTGCACTTTTTCAACTTTTCATGGACCATTCCTGTCCTGAATCTGCGTCCTTGGTGAAAAAGCATTTGAGAAGACACTCCATAGGTGAATCAGCCAATCCATTCAAATATTCCTAGAGTTTCTGCTAACTTAGAAACATTTAGTTCTGTACAATGGGAGTTACAAAGATAACTATGATATGATCCCCAATGTCAATTAGGAGCAACTGACACAAAGTTTGCATCTTAAATGTTTATTCAGTTATTGTAAGTAAATCTACTTGAGTAAAGATGATAAAAGTTTGCAAGTATAAAGTTTAAAAATGTACGATTAATAGCTCAATGTGACAATTTATACCTTTATTATTTAAAACCAAACCCCAATGAACTAGTATCTTCTTTTCTAAACATCTACTTCCTGACATGTTTGAACTTTCTTTTTACTGAAATAAAGTATTTAGGAGAACTTTCCTATTTTTTTCAAATTTTTGTTTGAAATGCAAATGGAATCTTTAAAGCCTCTAAACAATAAAATGGTCTTTTAGACATATGCACACACCTATAAACACACACATGAACAAAAAAATAATCTTGTACCTTGGCTTTCTATTCAGTACTTTCAAGTCTGGCTCATTCAGAGGTTTATATAGGCTATTGATGTCTCTGAAGTCTGGGCTAAAACCATGTATGGACTAATTTGTTTCAATATGGGAGAAAAGTAATTATGAAAATAAATGTGTGATACTAGTCCAGTTGTACTGAAAAAGTATATCACTACTCATAAAGTTTTGCCTCACAATATTCTTGGGTGGATTAGAAATATACTGGCTAATGAAAAGTACTTTTATATTCCGTTCATTGTGGTGGTTACTTTGGTCATTTCTAATTGATTCACCATGGACAATAAAATATAAAAGGATCAGATTTGTTAGTGCTTCTCATTGATTTTTGATTCCTTTCCCTAAAACAATCCTGTTTTAGCTTACACATAATCATAAAATGTCTTTTATGCTTTTATTATAACCAATTTCCTCCCCCATTTAGCAAAATCTAAATTTGGCTAAAAGTTCTAATAGTTCTCAGGTTACAGATAAAAGCCCTTGAAGTACAGTTTCCATTTAAAAAAAAAATCAAAAAAGATGTACCAGAGTGTTCCCTTCTCACCACACCCTCACCTGCATTTGTTTTTCACTTTCTTTTTGATTTAGCAGAGGGAGAGAACATTCCTTGGCCTACAAAGTGGAGGGAGGGTTGGGGGAGGGAGGTTGGGGATAACTGGTTGGGGGACATGGGCTACAAATGCAATTTGTGGTAATGGGTATAAAGCCAGTATGAATCCAGCCCCCACATCATGGACCTTAGGGGTGACAATCAGCTTTGTATCTCATGAATATTCATAACCAATAAAAAAAAAGAATCAAAACTATTTTGCGTGGAAGGGGAAAGATTGCATATACAATAGCGCAGATTCAGGAAAAAAATTAAAACAACTCAGTCTTGACTTGCACTTTTAGAAACATCCTTCTTGATTGTTTTGCTTTTGGTGGAACACTGATCTTGATCATTAAGAAGGACGTTTAAATTAGTGAATACGCCACGTTTTCTTTCCCTTTTGGTCCTAGGAAAGTCCCTGCCTTTTACCTGAAACATTTCCTTCCATCCTGATTCCTAAATCATCCTCCTCTCCTTTGTCTTGTGTCAGGCTTATTTTTATGTATCTTTCATACATCCTCCTATGTATCATTTTGTCCACCATGTGGTCTTTACTGTCTAACCAGATTTTGAATATGTTGAAGTTTTCAATCAAAATGCTTGTTTCACTGATTGAAAATGGCCATGTTAATGTGGTATTCACTGACAGAACAGAAATTTGAGAGGGCAGGCTCCTTGTCTATAGAATTTACCACTGTATTGCTACCACGCAGCTGAGTGCCTGCTCGTAGTACATGCTCAATAAATGGTATGAGAAAAATAAAGGAATGGATGCCTGATTTTCATATCCTTGGAAATGCCAACTATCCTTCACTGGGTTTTCAATTGACTTAAAACAACTTCCATTCATGAGAAGAAAGTAGTCCTGCTTCTGTCCTTCTATATCTTAGCTAGATTTACCCACAAGCAGAGTTAAGAATCAAGTAGCATTTTTGTTTTGCATCATTCATTCTTTATCTTAGTGTTGCATTTTTACAAGTTCCCCAAACAACTTACCCTACTCTACTCTGCCTTACTCCCACGTTTTTCCCCAACAAAACTCTTGTATGTTTCCTGTATTTCCCAGAGTTTCTGTAGAACATTGACTATATGACCTGTTCAGCAACTATCAGAAATTGAGAAAAGGTCAAAGACTCTGAACAATAGCAACAAAATAAGTTGTTTCAAATTTTGTTTTTTACATTTTCCATCTCTGGGCCTTTGATAATTTATTTACCTCCATAAGCCTACTCTATATCTATAATAGAGGCACGATTACACAAATTTCAGAAGACTGCTGTGAAGATTAAAAGAATATGCATGTTAAATATCTAGATCAATTCATCCATATATAGTAGTTAATTGCTAAATAAAATTGTCTTTTGTTATTATTAACTCTGTCATTATCTAGAACAGAATACTAAATTCATATCACCTGTAAATTTAGTTTTTAAAAGTACCACAATACCATTTCAAAATTAAGTGACAGAATATATATAGTTAGTCAAATGGAGCTTTTGACAGCCCGGAAATAAACCCACATGTTGACTCATACTCTATTCCTACTTTTCTTGACAATATTATATTTCCTACTTCCAGTAGCACTATCTCAACATTGTATTTATTATTTATTTAATCTCTACCTTCCAGTTTCCTTCTATTGCCACATGAGAGAGCCAGTTGGAAGGATGTTTTTGTATTTTGTATCTCATTTAAAGTTAAAAGGGTTGAAGAAAAAAATGAAATTCCATAGCACCAAGCTTGCTGGGAGCACAATGTATCAAGGGATAATTGAACAAGCAGAATCCAATAGTACATTTGAGGGAGGCAAGCAAGACCATACATAGAATTTTTTATCTCTTGCCTTACAAATGTAGGGGAGTATGTGATGTCATTGATACAAGTCTCCAATTCTCTGATTGTCTTATCTAAGACATAAAATATATTTTATTCTTTGCTAGAAAATGATGAATAAGAAGTTTATTTAGTCCTGCAAATATTTAGTACATCAAAATTTCTGTCATATTACCCATTACCCAGAAAATTAACAGTGTTACCTAAAGGGCACCTGACATTTATAATTTGTAAAGAGGTCTTATGTTTTAAGTTAATTAATTTTTTGAATAAGAAATACATAGATATGGCATAATCATCATACATAAATACAGATGAAATAAATACTCCAATAAAAAATAGAAAACAAAGGCTGTTACACCATGTTTAAAAAATGAACAAATAAACTATACCATATACTTGTATAGTTTAATATAATTATACAGAAATGTTGAAAGTAAAACATATACACTACCAGGAAAATATTAATCAAAGGCAAATATTAATCAGGCAACTATTAATAACCAAATATTAAGCAAATATTAACCATACAGCCGTACTAGTATCAGAGAAAGTAGACTTTAAAGCAAGAGAATTGCTAGAGAAAAAGAGAGCTATTTCATATATAAAGTGTCAATCTACGTATGTGCATGCACCAAATGACATAGTCTCAATAACTATAATGTATAAATTAACAAAGCAAAAAGAAAACGGTAAGAATAAAGAAGATGTGAATAATCTGGTAACATTGTTTACTAAGACTATTATGCCCCAAACTGACAGATCACACATTTTCAAGTGTCCCTAAAACTATACTAACATTTATTGCATGCTTAGCTATAAAATAATTCTTAAGAAATTTTAAAGAATTAGAAATAATTGAGATCGTCTTCCTTGACCACAAAGGGATTAAATTGGAATTCAGTAAAACAAGATAAATAGAAAATACCCACATATTTTGAAATTACATGATACATGTCTACATAACTACTGGGACTAAAGGAAATTAGGAAATATTAAACTGAATAATGTAAAAATGCAGCTAATGTGTTTACCAAGGAATATATAAGTTTAAAGTCATATTTAAGAAGAAGAAAGGGCATAAATCTATGATCTAAGGATCCACCTTAAGAAGTGAAAAGAAAGCAGCAAATTAAACCCAGAGAAAGGTGCATTCATTTCTTACGGCTGCCATAAGAAATGACGACAGACTGGGTGTTTGAAAACAGCAGAAATTTATTCTTTCACAGTTCAGGAGGCCAAAAGTCCAAAATGAAAGTAGGTAAAATTGATTCCTTCTTGGGGTTCAGAGGGAGAATATTTTCCATGTTCTTTCTCCTAGCTTCCCATGGTTGCATTGCAGGCAATCTTTGGCATCCCCTGCCTTGTAGTAATTTAATTCTAATCTCTACCTCTGCCTTCACATGGGCATCCTCCTTCTGTGCCTGTCTCTGTGTCTCTTCTGTTCTTATCAGTACACTTGTCCTATTGGATTAAGAGCTCATCCTATTCCAGTATGGGTCATCTTACCTAACATCTTAATTACATCTACAAAGACCCTATATCCACAAGTACCAGGGATTGGAACTTGCATACATCTTCTTGTAAAGGACACAATTCAACCCAAAACAAAGAGAAATTATAAAAAGCAGAAATTAAATAAATGAAAAAGCACAATAGAAAAAGATCAAAGTCAAACGTTGCATTTAGAATAGAATAATAAAACACTGGTAAAGCTCATAAACCTCTAACCAGTCTGATAAAGAAATACACATACACACTTGAATTAAAGTTGGAAACCCCTTTTCTTTTTTCTAAGCAGATATGAATTTCCCTTCATACTCTATATTAATTTATACATATATATACACACACATATATAGTTTACGTTAAAATATATTAATGTAGATATTTTATATATAATGGAAATCAAAAATAAAAGTGAGATGGCTGAAGTAGTTTAAAGAACATTGGTTTACAAAGCACAAGATAAAGGATTCCAGTCCCAAATCTATGATTTACTAACTGTATGAAAACGGGACAGTCAGTGACATTCTAGGGATTTCTTTTCCCTCATCTGTGAAATGCAAGAAGAGAGGCATGATCACCATCTCATGGTATTGATTTTAATGCAAATATAAATGAAAACATCTTACAAATTCAAGTGATAGCAAATCTGAGTTTGACTCTGATAACAAAAAAAAATACAATAAATTTACCAGTTTATCCTCAATTATTTAGATATTTTGTAAATTACTATTTATCATGGTTCTGAAGCCTCCTTTTTAGAGACTATTGGTAGTAAAATTAATTACTCTTTCATTTTAGCCTTGATTCCTACAACTCCTGTGGAAATTTACATCACTGCATTTTTGATTTGTGTTTCTGAATAATGTTACTTCTATTTGCCTTTCACTGGAGGATTCCTTCAATTTAGTGTATAATGAAAGATAATACCAAAACATCATTTCCATTAAAAAGGCCACTTCACATGAAAAATTCTTAAAATAAGAAGAGAAAAAATCTAATTGTGACAAAACATTGGGCTTTGTTTTATGGTTAGCATAAAAATTGAAAATATGTAACTAAATGATAGTTTTATATTCACAAAATAAATATTTCAAGAACACATTTGGGAAGAGATGTGTTTTCTACACAACTCTTTATTCTTACTGCCATATATGGTTAAAAACATTCTCAAATAACAGCTTCAATCTCCTTTATTGTTATTGGTCTGTTAAAATTTTCTACGTCTTCATGGTTCAGTTTTGGGAGCTTGTGTGTATCCAGAAATTTATCCATTTCCTCCAGATATTCAAATTTGTTGGCATATAGAAGGCTCCCAACAAAGAAAAGCCCAGGACCAGACGGATTCACAGTAGAATTTTACCAAACATTCAAAGAGGAATTGACACCGATTCTTCACAAACTATTCCAAAAGATCGAAACAGACGCAAATCTCCCAAACTCATTCTATGAAGCAAACATCATCCTGATACCAAAACCATGTAAAGATATAACCAAAAAAGAAAACTACAGGCCGATTTCCTTGATGAATATAGATGCAAAAATCCTCACTAAAATACTAGCAAACAGAATACAGCAACACATACGTAAAATTATTCACCATGATCAAGTGGGATTCATCCCAGGGATACAAGGTTGGTTCAACATATGCAAATCAATAAATGTGATACACCATATTAATAAAGTCAAACACAAGGACCATATGGTCATCTCTATAGATGCTGAAAAAGCATTTGATAAAATTCAGCACTCATTAATGACAAAGACCCTCTATAAGTTAGGTATAGACGGAAAGTATTTCAACATAATTAAAGCCATATATGACAAACCCACTGCCAATATCATCCTGAATGGGGAAAAGCTGAAAGCTTTTCCTTTAAGAACAGGAACTAGACAAGGATGCCCACTCTCACCACTCCTATCCAACATAGTATTGGAAGTACTAGCCGGAGCAATCAGAGAAGAGAAGGAAATAAAGGGCATGCAGATTGGAAAAGATGAAGTCAAACTGTCCCTGTTTGCAGATGACATGATCCTATATATCGAACAGCCTAAAACCTCTACAAAAAAACTCTTGGAATTGATAAATGATTTCAGCACAGTAACAGGATACAAAATCAACACGCAAAAATCAGTAGCATTTCTTTTCTCCAATAGTGAAGATGCAGAAAGAGAAATCAAGAAAGCTTGCCCATTTACAATAGCCACCAAAAAAATAAAATACTTAGGAATTGAGTTGACCAAGGAGGTGAAAAATCTCTATAATGAGAACTCCAAACCACTGCTGAGAGAAATTAGACAGGATACAAGAAGATGGAAAGATATCCCATGCTCTTGGATTGGAAGAATCAACATAGTGAAAATGTCCATACTACCCAAAGTGATATACAAATTCAATGCAATCCCCATCAAAATTCCAAAGACATTTTTCTCAGAAATGAAAAGAACTATCCAGACATTTATATGGAATAATAAAAGACCACACGTTGCCAAAGCAATGCTGAGCAAAAAATATCAAGCTGGAGGCATAACACTACCCGACTTTAAGCTATACTACAAAGCTATAATAACCAAAACAGTATGGTACTGGCATAACAACAGACACACTGACCAGTGGAATAGAATAGAGAATCCAGAAATCAACCCACGCACTTACTGCCATCTGATATTTGACAAAGGCACCAAGCCTATTCACTGGGGAACGGACTGCCTCTTCAGCAAATGGTGCTGGGATAACTGGATATCCATATGCAGGAGAATGAAACTAGACCCATACCTCTCACCATACACTAAAATCAACTCAAAATGGATTAAGGATTTAAATATACACCCTGAAACAATAAAACTTCTTAAAGAAAACATAGGAGAAACACTTCAGGAAATAGGACTGGACACAGACTTCAGGAATACAACTTCAAAAGCACGGGCAACCAAAGGAAAAATAAACAAATGGGATTATATCAAACTAAAAAGCTTCTGCACAGCAAAAGAAACAATTAGCAGAGTTAAAAGACAACCAACAGAGTGGGAGAAAATATTTGCAAAATATGCATCTGACAAAGGATAAATATCCAGAATATATAAGGAACTCAAACAACTTTACAAGAAAAAAACAAGCAACCCAATTAAAAAATGGGCAAAAGAGCTAAGCAGGCATTTCTCTAAGGAAGATATACAAATGGCCAACAGACATATTGAAAAATGCTCAACATCACTCAGCATCCGGGAAATGCAAATCAAAACCACACTGAGATACCATCTAACCCCAATTAGGATGGCTAAAATCCAAAAGACTCTGAACGATAAATGCTGGCGAGGTTGCAGAGAAAAATGAACTCTCATACATTGTTGGTGGGACTGCAAAATGGTGCAGCCTCTATGGAAAATGGTATGGAGGTTCCTCAAACAATTGCAGATAGATCTACCATATGACCCAGCTATCCCACTACTGGGAATATACCCAGAGGAATGGAAATCATCAAGTCGAAGGTATACCTGTTCCCCAATGTTCCTTGCAGCACTCTTTAAAATAGCCAAGAACTGGAACCAGCCCAAATGTCCATCATCGGATTAGTGGATACAGAAAATGTGGTACATGTGCACAATGGAATACTACTCAGCTATAAAAACGAGTGAAATACTGCCATTTGCAACAACATGGATGGACCTTGAGAGAATTATATTAAGTGAAACGAGTCAGGCACAGAAAGGGAAATACCACATGTTCTCACTTATTGGTGGGAGCTAAAAATTAATATATAAATTCACACACACACACACACACACACACACACACACACACACACACAAAACCGGGGGGGGGGAAGATATAACAACCACAATTACTTGAAGTTGATATGACAAGCAAACAGAGGGGACATTTTTGGGGGGGTAGGGAGGAGAGGGAGGAGGGAGGGAGGTTTTGGTAAGGGGCAACAATAATCAACCACAATGTATATCGACAAAATGAAAGTTAAAAAAAAATAATAAAAATATATATTTAAAAAAATAATAATAAAATAAAATAAAATAAAATAAATTAGAAAAAAATACATTCTCAAGCAACAACATGAAAACACTGGTCCAAAGTTTCCCTGCAAATCAAGTGACAAGAATAAAAGGCAGAGAAGCCAAAGCAATAAGAGATTATATTGTTCAAACCAAGTCTTGGTGCCATCTGGTTCCATTGTTGAGGGCTATGTGGCCATAAATGAGCCACACCACGCTTCCATTCTCAGTTCAGCGTGAGTAGCAGTAAATCACGGACCACGGCTATTTCATCGATCATTCCTATTGTGAGTGACACGACCTCCTTACAGCTCCTCTTCTCATTGCCTATTTCATTAATATCTTGGCACTGTTTCATAAATAACCCATGTATTCTCTTTCCTGGCCCATGAGAAGACAGAGATACTTATGTTCTTTAAGACTCAATCAGAAATTCTGGTGGCCTTTCTACTGCCAGAGATGGAGAAGATGATTTGAAGGTAGGTTGGAGGGAAAAAGAAACCCAAAACCTCAAATTGCACAATGGTATTTATCTCGAGAAAATCTTTGTGATGGCCCCTAAAGGCCAACAGCTGGTGCTTTGACAAATGAGATCTGACGGTCGTGTAGTTATCTTTGCTTTCTTAACTATAAATGTTATTATTGACTATAAAATTAGCAAGTCTTTTGAAAAATCCGTCTACAGTATTTTAATTGATGGTCTCTTTCTTCAGACTTACATAAATAATGCATTGCTTCATTACTCTTAAATATATTAAAAATCAACTGGATGACGTATTTTTAGATAAATAAAAGATATCAGTCAGTTTGCATTATGCCATTGCATTTTCAGTTGTCACAGTTCAACCATTTATTACACTAAATCACATTTTTCACCCTACTTTAAAGTATAAAATGTCATCTTCCTATTTTTTTTTACCTTTTTTGTTGTGTTTTTTAAAACATATCTCTTTCTTTGATCATTTAAAGTTTGAGACCTTATTAAAGCCTCCATTTGTCTTTGTATCAATAGCTCCTAGTTTAGTACCTAAATAAAATTGACAGTCAATGCACAAGTGTTGTATAAATGAATGAATTTTCATATTTTGTATTTTTATTAAGGTTTAGTCTAATAAAAAGTAAAATTAATTGAAAAATAATGTTTGTTGCAGGTAATCTAACATCACAATTAAACTTGTTTCTCAAACATTTCCACAGAGGTACCCTTAACAGAGGAGAACATTTATGTATGAGTACATTATTAATACACACATACACACACATTCACACACGCACATACCCCAGTGGTCTGGTAATATGCTCTAAATTCTGCAGGAAGGAGAATATTTCTTTGAAATTCTTTGATTTATTGTTAAATAGTACTCACAAATTTGAAAAATTTCTTTAATTGAATGTATACTAGTAAATAGCCTAAGTCTAAAAGAAAAATATTTTATTTTATACACAAGAAATATATTTGGCTAAAGATACATAAAATATTTGGCTTGAAAATACAAGAAAATAATTGAAATATATGTTTATTTTTAAAATGAGCATAAATACTACTATGTGCCAGTTACTGTTAGAAGTACTATGTAAATTTACAACTGTCCTCTGAGGTAGGTCCTATCATTATCCTTATTGCACAGACAGGAAACTGAGGCACAGGGACATTAAATATCTTTCAAGTACTTCTAGTAAGTTGTAAACTGGCACTTGAATGCAGTCAGTGCATGCACTTAATCACAGCTGTACAAACTCTCCAGTGATAAAAATAATGATAAAAATAATAGGCCACTATACTAAAAATCAAAGAAATTAATAATAAATAAAACTTAAAATACACAATGACATGTTGGTATTATTAAACCCAGATGTGGTTGCAATTTGAATTTTATTGATTTTTATTTTTTTGTTTATTTTTAATTTTTAATGTTGTTTCGTTTTCTAGTTTGGTAAGATCATACATTTATATTTGGTTTTGTGTCTCTCTATATTTAGATATTTAGTAAAAATTAAGTAAGCAAATATTGGACATCAGTATTTTTCCTTAAATAGATCCATATATTTGTGTTTAAAAACATAGCTTTCCATGTACAATTTGCAACCAACTTAATGTGTCATGATTAAGAGTTGTGTATCTCCTATTACTTTTATTTTTTTTGCTTTAAAACTAAATCATAGCAAGTTGATGCTATGATTTTTAACTCCTAAAGGCTTATGACAGTTATATTTTCATGTTGGACTGCACATTATAAGAATAGAAAATAAGCTCTTTTTTGTTTGCTTGCTTTTTAATGCTTTCTGCCTTGATTTTTACTTTGTGTGGAATTATTGCTCTCACCACCACTACTCCTACCTTGTTTGATTTGCCTAATATGACTTTGACCATGCTTTTTTATTTTCTGTGGCATTTTTAGGTATATTTTTCATAAGCATAAAGTTGACTTTTGGTTTTCAATCCAGAGGTTGTATAGTAATAGGGGATGTCAGTCCTTATCCCTTTTTGTCATAACAGATATGTTTGTTCTTCCCTCTATCATTTTGCTTCATACATTGTGTCATTTTATGTCTTTGCTGTCTTTGTGTTTACAGCCTGACCTGTGCACTGTGTGCTCTTTGTTATTAACTTGTCAGTTGGCTCAGAAAGAATCCAATCCATATTCAATTTTATAAATAAGAACAGGAAAAGGCTTGGAAACGGCTGGTCCTCATTTTCCCTCCCACCTCTCTGTGTCTGACCCATTCATCAATATGTTTACAGGTGTGGAATGGGGGGAATTCTATGTGCTTCTGAGGCTTTCAGGTATTTGGGGAAGTTGAGTCTTTATTACATGTTGTTGGCAGACTTTTCCACTGGGCAGACTGGAGCAAATATTATGTTTGTCTGAGATTCCTACCAGATAAATGCAAGATAGAGCTCTTCCTAACCATTTGCAGTCATCTGTCCTCCAAGAGTCTCAACTTTCTGATTCAAGGGCTCCTGGAAGAGGGCAGCGAATTGATGGGAAATCTGCTGCCAATTTTTTCGGATAAAGGGGATAGATTCTCTCTGTTTACACCAGGATAGACTGATGACAGAGAGAGGCCACCTTGCATTCCTCATCAATGGAATTCCAGTTTTCTAGCATGTTTCCTATTAGCCTGTTAACATTACAGTGCCATGACCTCACAGAAAACAAACCCTCCATCACTGTTACACAAATCCCACAGTCTAATTTATTTCCAAAAATAAATAATATCCTTGGAAAAATTGCCATATTAAACAAAAATCCATCAAGAAAGAATCTCACAATCCATTTAAAGAGATTTGAAGGAATTAAATTAAGCTAAATAATGAGAACAGGGATGTCTTATTTAGTCAGAAATAATGTGAAAAAAAGAGAAACATACTGTATCCGTAAGAATGTGTTTAAGGTTTTGAGAAACACTATTATAATACTTAGAATTCATATCACTACAGGCGATAGAAATACAAATCAAACTAGCTTTTTAAAAAATAAACCAGAATTCATTGACAAGGTTGGCTAAATCCAGGTGCTTAAATTGTATCAGCAGGAGTCAATGTCTTTTCATCTCTTACTTCAAAAGTTTACATAAATTCTACGTAGCATCGCTGCATGTTGATATTACCAAACTCCACACATACAACCTATCAACTTTGAGTCCAAAAGAAAGAAAGCTTCTCATATCTAATAGACTCAGAAAAAATTTCAAGAATTGGCTTTCACTGAATTAATTTGAGTCCCCTGTTCTTTTCAAAAAATAGAAGGTCTGGGAGAGAGTGAAGAAATATTGGAGGTAACTAATCTTACAGGAAAATCTTTGCATCTCATTAGAAGAAGAGATTAAAAACCAAGGAAGTCCACAATTTTTGAACACATGGGCTCCAAATTTTTTAAAAAATGGATGAAATTTTTTAACTTGTATGCAGTGTTATATATTTTCCTCTTCATCTGTTCTTGTATTTATTATTAAAACCTATAGTTTGAGATGTATATTATGCTATTAATATTATCAATAATTGTATTATGTATCTTTTTATTAAAGAATTATCATGTATATTGTGATGTGTTTCAATTTTTTTATTACTTATCTTAATGTTTAACTGATTTAAGTGCCCAATAATGTTTTTCTTTTTTTTTTTAATAATTTTAACATTTTAGTGTTATCATATGTAGTCATCACTTAGTGGCCTAGAGCAAGAATTCAACATTTTTAAAGGGATTTTATAGATGATATATTTTCTGAATCCTTTTATTATTGAGTGCATATTTATGTTATAGTACTACAGAATGTAAACTAGGCTCAACATAATATTTATACACCAAGTATCTATTTTTAAAACTATTTTACATATCAACTCTATTTAAGGAGAACCTAAGAGGTCATGGAATTCTGCTTTCCACCTTGCCTTGGATGACTGGACCAAGGGTGATATTTGCCATCAGCTGATCAGTGACTGATTACAATCTATTTTTCTCTAGGACTTCAAGATGCTAAGAATGTGTGCAGCTTTTAGGGTTAGCTGCCATGAAAGGTCAGATAAAAGCAGGGTCTTATGTAGAACCATTCCAAAGTCAAGTGACATTCACTCCAAAATTGTTGAAAACAAAAACTATGCCTATGCAATGGAAACTGACTGGTATAGGAAAAGAAAAAAGAAGGCTGATGTGAGTCTAGAAGAATTATATACATCATTTTCATATTTCTGGTCATATTTTGAGGTTGCAAATATGCAGCTTCTTTAGGTTTCCATGAGATTTTTATGTCATATTTTGTAATTCAAAAAAGTACTTGACTATAACACCACAGGCCTTTCCCATTGTTTTCGGACATCCAGTATTGCAGAGACAAGTCTGTGGTCAGTCTGGTTAAGTTACATGTTATTACAATTTTTACCTACCTGAATTTTCATGCAATTTTTTTTTTTGTCCTGTTAAATCATATGTGCTTTCTAAAGTGGGTCATGGCTGTTTGAATGTTTGCATCATATCCAAAGTGTGAAACAATTGAATTTTTAAACTCTTGGCTGGGCAACTTCTAGAAAATTATGGTATTCCTGGTCTACAGCACAAAAAAGAATCTGGAATATATAAAATACATGACACACTATTTAATTCAGGAGGAAGAGATCACACTCCTGCTGTTAACTACACCCAAGTCAAGTCTCCTTACTGACAGGGAAACCTTCCATTTTCAGCTCTGACAAGGACTAATGGACATTTTTAATTGCCTTTCTTCTTAGCTAATTTAAATACAGAGAGAGATGCTTATGCCCCAATGAGTGAATAATATAAACTGTGTTTATCTTAATTTGCTGGTACCTGTTTAAACAATTTTCTCTTTTTCATCTTAAGTTAATGAACAGGGATAAGGATTAAATGTGTGTAAGTATATTAAAGAGTAGAGGGAAATACAAAACCTACAAGGGGAAAATAGTGCACTAAATACATAAAAGAACAAAAGAGACAAAAATGAAAGGAAAAAGAACATCACATATTAGAAGAGAAAATTATACAACAATCTGAACATTGGTGCATTTTATATACATATAGTTTATTTGGAAAATAACTGTACCTTTTTCCTATTCCATAATTAAAACATTACACGTCATTTGCGCATTTGGTGATTTTTTAGGTTTTATAAGAAGAGATTAATGTAGCTTTTACAATAAATGCTGTAAATGGAAGTGGGTACATAGATACAAACAAACTTAGATTCAAATTTTGGACCTTCCCCATACAAACTGGATGAACTAGATGAAAATCAATAATCTAATATTTAAAATAATGATTCTTATGTTATCTTACATTAAGAATTCATGGAAATGTTTCCTGTTAAGTATGTAGCAATATACCTAGTAGAGATAATCAATATTGGTTTCCTGTTTGAAGATATACCCATGCAAATACACACACATGCACAAAACATACACACACACACACACACAAAAAAAAAAAAAAAAAAAACAGAGCCCAGATGCTTCTTTTTATTCCATAAGAACTGAGAAGCCACAGCCATATGGAGAACTAACTCAATTGGGAACTGCAGTCTGATGCTTTCTCTTTTGCTTAGGGGCCTTATTAAAACTTTGACTTTCTAAATAATATGCAAGGAATACATTCAAATTATGTGGAAGCTTTCAGATAAAGATGATACTTTCAATGCAAACAAGAAAACCAAATCCTATCAGGGAATCCTTTGATTCATAATTCAAAGCAAATGAGTGTTTTTTTTTCTCTCTTCTAGTGATAAAAATTTGAAGATACACTTTTAAACCACAGAGGAAGAGAAATGATAGAGGCAAAGAGTAAGTAGGTAGATAGGTAGGTGGGTAGATTGATGTTGAAATTAAATTTCTCATAAACACAATTTAGCATCTATAAGGCAAATAATACCTTCTTCAAATCTCTTTTTGTTTCAAACTTTGTTGCTGAACATTGCTATATACACAAAAATGAATATATGGCATGCATACATATATAAATATATTTCTGCTATAATCTAATAATTTTGTAAAACAGAAGTTAAAAAATTGAGACTTCTATCATAATATCATCCACATCATAAAATTTAATTCAAAAAGAAGAGATAGCACATGTAGCTGTAAACTTAACTAAACAGAAGCCAGGTCTTTTCACCAACAGCAACACGCTCCACTTTTCAGCTCTGTTTGAGAGTTAACACTGTTAACTCTGCTAGAAAGAAGGAAGTGTGCTGGAAAGAAGGAGACAGCAAAACTTAAATAATCATTAAGAGAAAAAAGCAAAATCTGAAAAGATATAATAACGACTTATTGAAGGACTGTATATGATAATGTTACTACTCATTTATAGTTTCTTTATACAGTTTAGTAGAGATGTAAAATACACACACACACACACACACACAAACACACACTTCCACATGCATCTTGAATAGTGGGAAGAAAATAGGATCATTTTTGATAAACTCATAAAATACTATTTTGCATACTTCTATGTCATTTTGCCAACATATCTAAGGTAACATCATGGTGGACAAATTATTTATTTAGTGGTATATCTTTTCTTTACATGGTGATCACCCTGAGAGAGAGTACCAGGGTATCTTATTTCATATTCTCTCCACAAGCATGAAGATACATATTATACATATTATCTGGATGCTTGGGATACATATTTGCCATGGATTGAATGTGCTCCCAAACTTGACCCCACTGTGACAGTGTTAAGAGTGTGGGAAATCCTATTATGGTAATTGAAATGTGGGGCCTTGGGGAGGTGATTACATTGTCGGACCTGCCAGTGAATGGATTTAAAATGGTGGTCATGGGGGTGGTTCTGAGGGCTTTCAAAGAAGAAAGCATATGGAGATTAGTCTCTCTCTGCTTCCAACATCTCACAATGTTGGCCCGGGACCACTGTCATCACCACTAAGACTCTCATCAGATGTGTGCCCTGGACTTTGGACTTCCCAACCTCTGAAACTGTAAGCAATTTTTTTTTTTTTATAAATCACCCAGTCTCAGGTATTTTGTTATAAGCAATAGAAATGGGCTAATGCAATATCAAATATGTATTAAATGATTAGATCAATAAATACCAACATACCATATATGTAATATTTTTTAATCCTAAATCCCACTCAGAAACTTCCAATTTATAAATAAATACATGCCCATTTCATTCGTGTGTGTGTGTGTGTGTGTGTGTGTGTGTGTGCATGTGTGTGTGTGTGTGTACATGTGTATGTGTAAGAAAGAGATGTTTGATTACAGGAGAATTTCTTGTTCTGGCCTCTTTGAGGTCAGCTTGGCAATTTGAGCCTCCCTGAATTGCATGTTCACAATTACCACTTCTTAAGATGGGATCTGTCCTACTGACCTAGCCAGAATTTTCAGTACTAGGTATTAAGTAGCTCCTTGATAGATCATAACATTAATTTATTTCACCAAGAAGAAGAATTTAATTTTATTGGGTGGAGTTTTTGGCATATGTATCACCTAATATAATATGGTGCAATAAATAATGTCAGAAATGCTGTTCCCTTTCGATTTGTTTCCGAAAGACTGAAGGCATCTTTGCGTCTACTGCTGTCATTTATCTAGCATTGTCCTTTTTCTTATACAAAAAAATTATAAATCTACAAACCAAAGGTTGCATTTATTTTGAATTAAAGCAGGAGAAAGCATCTGACATAAGACACCACAGAGTGCCAGATGCATAGTGTCAACCTAAGGAGTGATTTATTGAGACAGGTGAGAGATTTTGTTAGTGCATTGATACAAATGCACTTTCTGATTTCTGGTGTTTATCAGATGTTCCTTATTCCTTTTTCCACAAATGCACTGTCTTCATAGCAGTTGAATACCTTTTCATCCTTCCGACTGATAAACAGTAACCAAAATGAGAACAAGGTCCTTAGTCTGCTTTGAGTAGACACCAGACCTTCACACCAGCGCTCCAAATACGAAGAGCTCCAGGCTGACAGCGATACTCATGGGCTCATCTCTTTACGGAAGTTGTGCCAAAAGAAAAATCTAATGGAGGCCAGGAAGCCCTATTGAAATACTCACAGGAGTAGGTTCCTTTCCTCTGGCAGAGCTTTTAGCTCTTTGCTGTGGTTCCTTTCCTTCACTGATCTCATAAAATTCCCTTGATCTTTTTAAACCGTCCAAAATACATTACTCATTTAAATCTCCAAACCTGTCATGTCAGGGAGTGTTTTAACAATATGTGAGTGTGAAGAGAAGTGTGATGTGGGTGTGTGTGTGTGCACGTGCTCCCTTGTGTGTGTGAGTGTGGCAGAGACTGAGAAGGAAAGTCTGGTCAACTACAAGCACACTCTATTAAGAGCGAACAAGCTGTCCTCTGGTTGCAGGTCAAGGTATTTTACCACGGATCATTTTCAGGCCTTCTCTAGCCACAGGCCCTCCAACATTAAAATAAAGGAATTGGAACAGAGCAAATCTAATACAGATTTCAAGTCTGAAATTCTATGATCCTAACCCATAGATATGTAGTGAACACTATTTTAAACTATGTGATCAGCTATGAACTTTCAACAACTGATATTCTAGTATTTTCTTGTAACACATCAAATGACTGATAAGTGTCTGATGTGAGTTAGATCATGGGACTTGAGTAAACTGTACTTGTTGGAAACATGCTTCTTGTTGTTTATTATTTTATCTCCCTCCTACCCTACCATAATTTGTAAACAATACTGATGTACTATTTGGGCATCAGGAAAAATATAAACTATGCATTTTTGATCTGAGTACCTTTACTAACCTCCCTTTGTTCTCAGGGTCTGCACTTAGCTGAGGAGAAAGATCAAGGTGTACAGTGATGAAATTTCATCAACTGGTAGAATTCGAGATGCAGAATTAGAGAGAGGGTAAGAGCTTCAGAATCAGAGAAAGCTTGGCTTGAAATGTGCTCTGCTATTCATCAGTTGTGGAGTTTTGCTCGTTTGTTCAGAGGGTTGTTATTAGAATTCTATAAAATAAAGTAGTTATATAATTGTTTTACCTACATGTTCTGTGTAGAGAGCAGAGCAAGGCTGAAATTGATTGAACTAAATCAGGGGAAACAAATACCAACAAATAAAAACAAATTTTCCTTGTATTGTCAGCAAAATGCTAAAGTTCTATTCGGAACAATGGAAAGATGTGATGCTAAATCAGGGCAACTGGAACCTCTTATGAAGCAAAACCAGTGAAAAGAATTATCAGGACCATTTTCACTTTGGATTCAGTCAAAAGGGATGATTCAATTTTTTCATGAAAAAAAAATACTACAAAGGTTGTATTTCTGTCTAAAGCAAATATGTGGGTCTTTTTGCAAATTGATGGTCTCTGTGGAAGTTTTTACGAATGTTCTTCATTTTATCATTGTAAAAACCACAAGAGAAATTCCGAAGAAGGAAGCAAGAATGGGTAGACAGGCAAACACTTAGATCTTACAGTAATACATCAAGTGTTATTTTAATCCATCAGAGCTACAGCCACATGAGAAGGAGATTCTAAATGCAAAATAGCCAAGTGAAAGAGGAATAAATAGAAGCTAGTGGGACTTTTAAGACAATATAGGATCAAATATCCTGTCCTTATGTTTATAGATTGTATACAGATTCAGTGATTTTATACAGATCTTTATTAAGCTAAACCAAAATGAAAAGCTGAAATAAAAGCAATGTTTTCTGGTTCAGGGTTTACCCCTCTTTTACTGAAAGATGTAGAAAATAATGCTTAGCATCTGGATTTTTCCTATGTTTCGACTTTCCACCATTGAATCTGTCCTCTGGAGTATGGGAAATAGGAGAACTCATGTAAGCAGCTTGAAATACTACAGTTGTGAAATCTCTTATCCACAGCAGCCTATTTGATGATTCTCCAAACTTCTGGGAGATACGATCCATATATCTGTTCTTTAGTTTCTTTGTGATGTAACGAAGGCATCATTTGAAGCCATAGGGAATTGGATTTGACCATCAGAGCCTCCCCAACCTGCTCTATCAGGTCTACCATCCTCAGGGTGCATGGATTTCTTGAACTTCAAGTTGGAGATAATACAGCCTCCTTGGGGAGGTTGTTATGGGTATGTCAGACACATTTCTGGTAGCATCATAGTCATTCATGTAATCTATCTGCTTCAGTTTTCTGAGGCCTCATAAAAAGGATAAGTGTGTGGGGGAGGGGAACTCTACTTAATACATTATTATTTGGTATACTTTAGTTTCATTTCAGAAAATTATGTATAATAAAAGAGAACATCTGACAGCTATTTCCATTCTCCTTTGTAAATGATTTTGACCATCCATTGTAGTCTATCTGTTCAGACTTGCAGACGCTGTAGTATTTTAAGTTGAAAAATATGTTGTATGTTATAGTATAGTAGTTCTTCTGTTCACTGATATTTCCGCCGGTATCCAGAATAATGCCTAGCACACAAAAGCATTCAATAAATGTTTTTAAATTTATGTATACTTAATTTTTATAATCTTTCTTAATGTGGACTCCAAAAAGCAAACCAGCTTGGATTTAATTCCTAGATCTGACATCCTCTGGGGCAAGTTAATTAATTTCACTAAGATTCCATTTCTTTATCAGTTAAACAGTGACAACAAACCTCATCTGTTAGGACATGTTGTATATAAATAAGTTAAAGGTCATAAAACATTTCCACGGTAGCTGAAAAATAATTGTCATCAATTAGAGTTAACTATTATTAATAGACCTCTTTATTCTTGTACCAACTATCACATATGTGTTATAGCAAACACAGAGACACATCAATATTTGCCTTTCTGAAAATAAAATTAAAAAGAAGAAAAATATAAACATCATCTTTTAACAGGAAAACTTGATAACGCTGTTTCTAGTTTTCCAGTGAAAACTGGTATGTCTGAGAATATATTCAACTAGCAGGAGCTAAGACAGGTAATTTTTTTGAGTAGATACAAGTCAATACTTCTATAGAGAAATAACATTACACCCAAATCTTTTTTAAAAAATCATAATAAAGGAGAATTTGGAAATTTCAAAGTTGTGTACTTAACTCCAAGATGACAAACACCCTACCAACATTCCCTCAGATAAACTGATAATTATCCGAAGCATTATTTTTACTATGGAGCCTAGAAATGACCTTGAGATCTTTCTATTACATTCTTGAGAGCCAGCACAAAGATAAACGTTATTTGTGTCTGTGTCTAGCCTTATTTCTCCAAGTAGAGAATCTAGGGGACATGATTGTTTCCTGTAATTTTGTTTGCTCAGAATTAAGGGGAAAAGGTCTTTAACTCTCAGCCACAATATAAGGGGCCTTTCCTGAAATGAACTAATGTTGGTGAAAATAGCACCAGACCTTTAATCTGATCTTGTTTCCTTTTCTCTTATCAGTTCTGGTTTATTTTTATGAGTGTCAGCTGACTAGTTTAAAAATTAAGCTCCCTGTCCTGAGTTTTCAATTTTAAAATGTTTGTTTGCTGACTTTCTGCCGTCTGTTCTTTACTCTTAGATGATCAGTCACAGAGACAAGCAGAGATTTCGTCATTAACCTGGAGTAGTTTGCAAAATCAATTAAAAGAGAACATGAATAGTATTGTGCACTACAATATGTGCAAGTGTTTTCTTTTTAAAGTCCATGTGAATCATCTGATTGTTCATATATTATGACTGCATATTTTAAGGAAATCATTTACTTCCTGTCACTTGCATTTTTCAATTCATTTTGAAAGCTGGTAATGGTAATGACTAACTTGCTTTCTTTAAATTAAAGTTAGAATGATGACACTTGCATGTGCAACTATTTTTGAAGAAGAAGTAATTTTTGTTAGTTTATTTCTAAATTGATAACCTGAAGACAAAGAATATTCTAGAATCAGCCCAGCATTCATTCATTCAGTCATTCAGTTATCTTTTCAAATTCATCAGGCCCATGCTATACCACCATATTTAGTCTTACACATTCATCCAAGAGGTTTGTCACTGCATTGTGCATACCCTTTCTGTTTTATTTTTGTTTTTTCTTCAAACCGACTTGTAGAGGGACAGTCACAAAGTCATTACAATTTCATGGCTACTTTGTTCATAGTACTTTAAACTTGCATCCACAATGTAAAAGATCCCCAAATGTATCTTAATTCTGCAAGTAACACAGATCCCCAAATGGTATTATTTTAATATAAAGACTGCTATCCATCTAGTGCTTATATTTAAGATCTTGAAGTGTTAAGTATGAAAAATTTGAAATCCAGGCTTCTCTGGATTTTTATTTTATCCTGTGTCATATATGATTATATCTTAAGGCTCTATCTCTTGTTTCTTTCCCCTGAACTTTTATATAAATGGATTCTGAGCATAATGTGTTTATAACTATTAAATGCCGTGTGGTGGTCTCCTGTGCTATAATAAGGTGCATCCGTACCTTCCGAATTTCTCTGGCAACTATCTCTATGTTCACTGTCTTCCAATCAGCATCTGCAAATGTAACCACTTAAATCTGATCCCCCTGTCTGAATCAGTTACTCAGATAAAAGGCAGCCAAGATCTAAGCCCTGCTCCATGTGGGACCCTCTTAATACTTCCCCCCAGAATGGGCATGGTTCCTCTTACCAGGAGTGTCTGTTTTTTGTTTCTTCCACTCATGTTTTATCTACTCCCATGTCTCCTCCTGAATTCTTGCAAGCTCTGTCTTAAGCAGGAACCAATTATGCAGAATTGAACCAAAGGTTTTCTGAAATTTAAACAGTCATAACATATGTACAGTCATTCTCAACACTGCTGGTACCACTTGAGATTAGAAAGGATGTAAAATAGGCAGATATGTTTTCTAAAACTAAATTTATTGTTACTGTTTTATTTTCTGGGAAAAAAATACTATTTAGTCAACTTACTGTTTTAGTCATCTTTAACCATTAAATATATAGTTATGCTGCATAACACTCAAGAAAATTCAGCAGATTTCTAAAAACATGACTTGGTTGATTTATTTTCTTTCAATCACCTTTAAACCAATGGACTATTCTGTTTTGCCTATTTTCTATCAAAGTGAAATTGTAACAGTGATATACAAGTAAAACACAAATTTAAAAAAATGGTCTGATACTGGTTTATGTGGTTACAGAAATTCCCAGGTTTTACTTGTGGCTGCCCTTAGAAGTAAGCTTGAGTCTTGATTTAATATGTGCTCTTTGAAGCTGTGTTTTATTAAGCTCATTTTACTGTTCCTGTCTGTGAAAGGCTGGGTACAGTTCTTTTTATTCTTAAATGAGTTAGTAAGTCTTTATTTGGTATCACAACATTGGTTAAATTTCCTTAGCTTGATTCAGAGACAAGAGTGGGAAGTAAGTTTGTTCTGCCATTAAATATTCAACCATTTCCCAATGAGTGACTAAGAGCTGTTAATGACCCCTTAATATATGCATTATAAATATGACATTGTATATAAAGTTTATTTTTATCTTCATAAAGTCTTTTCAAGATGGTATTAATAGCTCTTTTTTTCATATGAGAAAATAGAGGTTTGGAAAGTCTTAACCTGCATAAAACACACAGACAAGCTATTGAAGCTTGGGGTCAAGCACAGGAACTATCTGAATCTATACTGCATTCTTAACTACTCAACATGTGCTGCTCAAGAAAATGGATATACATCAAAAAGTAATCAAAAAATCTAGACTCAAAAAAAAAAATCTCAGTCATGAACCCCAGATTAAGAACCCCTGCTTCAAATTAAAGACAAAGTTGAAGAGATCTTGAGAGCACATATTACTGAGAAAGGAAAGGAAATAGGAAACCAAAAAAGAAACTCTGTCTTAGGAATTATCTTTTTTTTCTTTCTTTCTTTCTTTTTTTTTTTTTTAACTAAGGAAGTGTTTGGCAAACTTTTTCTTGGACATATAGTAAATATTTTAGAGTTTGTGGACCATGATAGGATCTCTGTTGCAACTACTCAATTATGCTCTTGTAGGTGAAAGCAGCCATAGACAAGAGTAAATGAACTGGTGTGGCCAAATTTAAGCTGCAGTAGCCCCCACTAGCCAAGTTTCCTGACCCTTAGGGTAGAGTGCTTGGTAGTGGCAAGTTCTGGACAAAATTAGTTGCACAGTTACAAGGCTTGTTATTAGATTTTTAAAGAAGGATAACATGAATGTCCTGTCCAAGTAAAAAATTTCACATGGACATGTAGAAATGTTAGTGGAAATATCTGAAATCAGACTGAGAAATGGTGTTTAGCAATAGGGCTTTAAAATGGCCAATATGTATCCAGAAAAGAAAAAAAACAAAAATGTTGAGGCAAGACCTAGGACTAACACAGCAAGTTAAGGAAACAAACAAGCAAACAAACAAACAAAAAACTCTTGAACTTAAAAGAGTTGTTTTATAAATTGAATATACATTTTGAGTAATTCATTTGGAAAGAAACACTTCAGAAAAAACGCATCTGTTTGGTCTTTTCCACACTAAAATATAAGTCAAGAAGAAAGTATTTGGAAGTGATAGAGAAGGACAGATGGGATTATTTGTTGTATAAAATTTACACATGAAAGAATGTTCTTGTGTCCAAACTATTGCATTATGGCAATCTCATTTTGCTTCACATCACCATATCTCTACTCTCCATTTCCATGGCCCCCTCCTCTCTGTGATCCCATCAGACCTCTACATCAACTAAATGCTGGTTACACGGTTGTGAACATCCACCTGAGAGACTTTTCACTAGACTTAATAATTCATCACCAAAGTACTGAATATTACCAGGGCAGCTTCTGCATGACATGAACTTATAAAGCAGGAAGGGGACCATATTCTTAATGTCCGGCTGGTTTGACGTTTGCATACATGAAAATATTTAGAATTATTATTATTATTTGAAGTTTTAGACTTTCAACAGCATACTGATATTTCCATTTCACCTAAAGAAAAAATATATCTGCTATATAATACGGAAGAGAGAGCTTAATTGAACCCACCAGATGATGAGGAAGAAACAAGGCTACACTTCAGATGACTTAACTACAGCCTTTTCCCTCAGCACCCCGTGGATTTCTTCCATGGTCTTTCCCTCTTTGAAGTCAGTGGGAGCTCTGAACTTAGAAAAGTCACCCAGAGTACAGAGGTGCAGAAGGACAAGGCTATTTGACTTTCTGCCCTCACAAGGATCATGGAGTGGATAAATAAGTAAGCAGGAAAAAAAAAAAAAAAAATTAACCCTAGTCCAAATGTAAAACAAGTATTTTTCCTCCTTTGTTGTCTTTTTTTTTTTTTTTTTTTTTTAAGTTCAATGTTGTTTCCCTTCCTTTTTTTGATGTTGTGTTTTTACCTTTGCCCTTCCTGTTTCCAACAGGGGTTGGAAGTACTTAAAACTCTTCAGAAAGTATGCTCTGTTGATATTTCTAACAGGGACTGGTGCAGAAAGTATGACTTATAAGCCCCTACCCTTTGATGCGCTATCACTAGAGCTGGGAGTACAAAGTCTGAATGTATCAGGCTTGCATTAGCTCTCATGGGATTGCGAATTCCAAGGAGTCGTTGACAGAAATTTCAAAAGATGAATAACGAGCAGACACCTTTAGAGTGCATTAGCAGTTATAATTAGTAGAGGTCATTACCCATGCTTTTCTTAAAGCAGAGACATTTATTTAAGTATATGTGTTTTTTCAACAAGTATTCTTTATTAAAGCATTTTGATTTTTTAAATAAGAAAAAAATATTTTATAAACCCTTACCATAATGGCCCATCACTGCACTTCAATAAGATGTCAGTATTAATTAAACATACAATTACTATTTTATTAAAATAAAAGTTAATGTCAATTGGTGACCCTTAATTTATGTAATATATTACTACTTTGGCTAGTTAATATAACATCTTCCTTACTATCTAACAGATGAATAAGAAAATTAATTACTGTATATTAAAATTTTCTGGGTAGTTTACTTTTATTGCACTATCACATTTACTTTCTCTTTTAATCTTCTTCAACTTTCCTGGACCTACATCAGCTTCCTTGGTAACTTTTCAATCATACGCGCCTAGGACATTTTCCTTCCCTGTACAGTCAAGGAAAATGCCTGGTACATAGTGAACTGATAGATTTTGACAACAACCAACTAAATTTATTTTAAGTCAATAGATGTTAATTGAACACTGTTCATATAAAAGCATTATGGGGTATAGAGAAAGAGACCTACAAGGAACTGATCAACTGATTTGCTCAGAATGCATGGGTGCCTGGGTACAAGACTTAGTACTAAAACTGGTTACGTACCAGGCAAACCAGGAAAGGTTTATTTTCTCTCTAACTGAGGCCCCGTTCTAGAAAGTTTACCTCAAGAAGAAAAAAACAATATATGAATAAAGAATATATGTCATAATACTTTAATAATTTTTATAAGATGGTCCAGCAATACAAACAGGTACAGATTATTTCTTGGTAAGTGGCCAGAGTAGATGCTGTTACAGAAGTTTTCTTAATATTGATAATAACAATCATGATTTGGGCTTTATATTTTTTAATGCAAAACCTTACAGGACATATAATAGTACAGTACTCTTCTGAGAATTCTGAAATGCCAAATAACTGAAAAAGCTGCACTAAGATCTTCTTAACTATATTTTATTGGTGCTAGAAAATTATAAACATTAACACAGCCTGAGTTATGGTAAATCTTGAGTAAAGATTTATTGCATAGTGCTTTATGATTTTCAAAGCATTTCTTTATTTAATCCTTCTGATACTACTGCAAGCTGTATATAAATTAATTCACTCAACAACAATGCCATAAACTAGGTCCTCTTTTTATTTCTATTTTACATACAGGAATTCTGAGACTTAGGAATGTTATGTAACTTGCCCAAGGTCGAAAGTGTAAATTATATCCAGGATTTGAACTTGAGCAACTGTATTAGTCTGTTTTTGGTGCTTATAACAAAATACCTGAAACTGAGTGATTTATAAAGAAAAAAAAAAATCATTGCTTACAGTTTCTGAGGCTGGGAAGCCCAAAGTCCATTTGGTGGTGGTGACAGTGACCCAGGGGTCTCACATTGCAAGACTATGGAAGAAGAGAGAGCACAGAGAGAGAAAGAGACTCTCCTCTTCTTTTAAACCTCTCAGAACCACGCATAAAACTTGGGGGGGGGGCACAATTCAAGCTTAGGGGGGACATAATTCAATCCAATACATTCCACCCCTGGCCACCTAAAACTCATGTCTTTTTCACATGCAAATACATTCATTTCATCCCCAAAGTCTTAACTTGTTTCAACTCAAGAATCCAAAGTTCAAAGTCTCATCTGTGATATCAATATAAGTTATCCACCTCCAAGAAACAATGGTGGGACAAACATAGGGTACATACTCCCATTCCAAAAGGGAGATATAGGACAAAAGAAAGGGGTAATAGGTCCCAAACAAGTCCGAAACCCAGTAGGACAGTCATTAAATCTCAAAGCTGGCAAATCATGTACCTTGACTCCATGTTTGACCTCCTCTGCATTCTGATGTGGGGGTTGGGTTCCCAAGTTCTCTGGAAATTCAGCTTCTATGGCTTTCCTGGTCTCAGGCCACACTTCAGTTCTATCAGGCTGGTGCTGCATGCTGGTAGCTCCACAGGTCTGGGGTCTCCATAGCAGTCCTGCTCTCATGGCTCCACTAGGCATGGCACTGGTGGGGTTTCCCTGCTTCAACTCTGACCACACGTTTCTTCTCAGCATTGCTCTAGTGAAGACTCTATGTAGTGAATTGCCCCCATGACAGATCTCTTCCTGGGCCCCTAGGCTTTTCCATACATCCTTTGAAATTGGGGTGGAGGCTTCCAAGTCTCCACAACTCTAGCATTCTGCAAGCCTGCAGATCTAACACCATATGGGCACTGCCAAGTCTTTTGGCTTGTATTTTCCAAAGCTGTGGGTCCAGCCACACCTGGGACCAATTTAGCCATGACTGGAGCAGCCAAAGCAGCCAGGGTGCTGCAAGCAGGTTCCCTAGGTGGCCCTGGGCAGCAAGCCCATGAAGGGTAACTCAGGCTTATTCCATAAGACTATCTGTCTCCCTAGGCCTTTGGGCCTGAAATGGAAGGGTTGGTTCCAGAGCCTTCTGCAATACCTTCAGGGACTTTTCCCCCTTCTCTTGATAATCCCATACTTTTGTGTTAATCTTCTTAGTACTATTGAATTTTTCTTCTGAAGATGCTTTCTGCTTCTTTACTACATGGCCAGGATGCAAATTTTCCAAATCTTTATGCTTTCTTCACTTTAAAATTCGGGCTTTACATCATGTCTTTGTCACCATGACTCAGCGTAGACTTTTATAAGCAACCAGGCAGCTTCTTTAATGCTTTGCTGCTTAGAAATTTCTCCTGCCAAATACTCTGGTTCACAACTTCCACAAAGTCCTAGGGCATAGACAGAATGCAGCCAAATTCCTTGCCAGTTCACAGCAAGGGCAATCTTTGCCCCTGTTCCCAATAAGCTCTTTTTATTTCTGTCTGAGACCTCCTTAGAATGGTCTTTCTAGTCCATATTTCTATCAGCATTCTGCTCACTACCATGCAACCAGTCTCTAAAACATTCCAAATTTTCCCTCATCTTTTTGTCTTCTTCTGAGTCCTCCAAACTCCTCCAACCTTTGCCTAACACACAGTTCCAAAGGTGCTTCCAGATTTTCAAGTATTTGTTATAAGCAACAAACACCCCACTCCTCCGGTACCAATTTTCTGTATTAGCCCATTTTTGTTGCTTATAACAAAATACCTGAAAATGGGTGAATTATAAAGAAAAATAAAATTTATTGCTTACAGTTTTTGTGGCTGGGAAGCCCAAAGTCCATTTGGTGGTGGTTACAGTGACCCAGGTGTCTCATATTGCAAGATGGTGGAAGCAGACAGAGCAGAGAGAGAGAAAGACAGACTCTCCTCTTCTTTTAAAGCCCTCAGAACTATGCCCAGGACCACCATTTTTAATCCATTCACTATTGCATGGTCCTACAACCCAATCATCTCTTTAAGGCTCCACTTTTCAATTATCATAATAGGATTTCCCACCCTCTTAACAGTCACAGTGGGGGCTAAGTTTCTAATATATAAAACTTGGGGGACACAATTCAAGCTTCAATGAGTTTTGGGGTACATAATTCAATCCACTACAGCAGACTAACTTCAAAGTCCAAATGATTAGCCATAATATTACTGCTTCCCTAAAGCAGTGCTTGACTTTGGCATTACAGTAATTTTTGCCCAGTTTAATTGAAACCTAGTAATCAACAGGGTTATTTCGCCCCATAACTAGCAAAATAAACTAGTTACAATGTAAACTAGCTTTTCTAACTTTTAGCCTTATTCTTTTTCCATCATACCACAGTATTTCTTAAAAAAAAAAAAAAAGTTTACTTTTTCTTATACCAAGCATAATATCAGCCTACACAGTAGTAGTATTTTATTTATTTCTTCATCAAGTTATAGACAAAATAATGTTGGGGAATCAAAAGAATTTTGGAAATAATCATTTTCTTAGCATTTGTAAACTAGAAGAGGGAGAAAATGTTTGTTTTTATTTTATTTTACTTTTTTTAGTTTGGATTTATTATGTTTTGAAAGCTATGGTATATAGACATAAGCTTCATTTAAGCAAAGAAAAAAATTAAGGGTTGCTCCTCTGGTTGAAGCAGGTAAGCAAGGGTTAGAGCTGCAACTCTTTCATGCCCCTATTCCCCTTAATCCCTCAGAGGTTTGCATGATCTTGAGTTCTGAACAGCATGGCTTAAAACTCATCTCTACAAATTCTAGGGCCATGGCATCTGTGGTCATGTCTGAGTGAAATAACAAAGAAAGATCTCACAGATCTGATGGCATTTGATTCAGAGTTTAAAGCATACAAGGGTACTTCGAAAGGTCCATGGAAAGGTTTGTATTATTTTTTTAATTCTGTTTTTCCACAAACTTTTTGAAGTACCCTCATAAGTAGCATTTTACTAATTCCACATAGGGAAGTCATTTTGTTATATTTGATGGTCAGCAATCAAAGCCATTGAACAGAATCAGGGCATTTGCATCCAGTAATAATGACATATAAGATGATTTGAGATTTTAGAAGACTTGAATGCAGTATCATTCCTTACAGATTTCGTGCAAGAGAATAGAGTAGCTAAAAACAGTAAATCAAAGGGAGAAAGCTGGATTAGTTCTAGAAATATGCACAACACATGTGAAATTTTGTTCCTAAAGAGATGTAAATGTAGACTACACTTCGACTCTTTTCATAACTCTAGGATATATAACATAAACAGGATGGACCCTTGAACTATGAAACAAACAAAAAAATAATTCAGTCAAATTTCATTTTATTATCTGAAAGAATTGTGTGGTCCATTTAAACTACTTGGTACAATTTGTATTATCTTTTAATTCTATTTTCCATGAACTTTTTGAAGTACCCTCATATACCTATGCAAGAATCCACTCAAATACATAAAAATACAAAATAATGCAAAATCATGTTAAATGATATGACATCTTCTTGACTGCAAGTTCTATGATTTATCAAAAGTAGGTAATGATGTGACACAGGTATTTGTGTCATGACCACTACTTTATTTAAGTAACAAAGCTCTCATTACAAACACTAAAAAAGATTTCCGCATGTCCCATACAATTTCCAGCTCATGTTTCTGGTCATTATCCAATTACAGCCATTAGAAGAGGTAACACCAAGGTTTTTAAGTTGGTATAATTATTATTCAGTTACACTTCTTAACCTTTAGAAGATTAAAATTAAGTAAAGAAATATTTAAATAATTTAAACTAGATATTAATATTTGTTTTTCAGAATCTTCTGTATGTGTTTTGTGATTTGAGATTTTAGCCCATTAGAATCAATTTTGTAATTCCATTTCTTTTAAATGTTGAGTAATCTAGATTTTCAATTGTTTTCTTTTCTTTTTTTAAAAATATTTATTGTATCAGTTATACATATTCATGGGGTACAAAGCTGACTATCACCACTTGTGCCAAAGATGTGATGGCCAGATCAAAACTATCAGCATGCCCATTACCACAAATTGTGATTATTGCCCCAGTCCCCCACTCAATTAATCCCTGACCTCCCTCCCCCTCCCCCGCACTCCAGTCCACACCCCTAGGTGTGCTCTGTCCCTCTGCAAGCCCAACTTGAATTCTGATAATGTTTATACACAATAATGAATGATTTAAGAGGTATCATTTCACTTTCTATATTCGTAAGATTTACCTAAGTACTTGGGAAGATTTATTGTCAATTTGATAATGAAAGTATTTAAAAAAGAAAGAGAACACAATTATTCTATTATGACAGTTTCAAATTTGGGGATATGTTTTTAGGTTTGTGAGCAGAGTAAACATTTATCAGGGCCCCTTAAAAGTTATCGTTACATTTGCTAGATATACTGGTAAAAATTAAAAACAAAACAAAAAGCTCTAGGCTTTAGGATGTGCAATTTCAACAAATTTAATATTGAATAATTAAATCAAAGTATTTATAAACGAAAAACCACCATTAAGGACATCAAAACTCACATTGAGGTTAGGAAGGTGAAATGAATTCACAATAAATGAAAGCACCTGGTAGTTGTGGGATAATTTAGAGAGATGTGGAGATAGAAATACTAAAAATACTATAAATAAAAAGCTACTCTGTAATTAAGACACTTCACAAAAACTAAGGAAGGGTTGAGTGTTTACGGGTCTTGTGTTTCTCTATGCATGCTCGTTTCTCAAGTGTCTTATTTGCACAAGTAGGAGCTAGAATTATGAGGGGAGCCAAAGAGAACAGTTACTTGGAAGAAGTTTTCAGGGTATAATGACTCAATTCATACCCTGCATAACAAATACCATTGTCTGTCTTTCATAATTCTCATGCCACCTCTAAAAACAAAGTGATTGAGATATTTCACACTATAATTAACAAGTGGATGATGATTCCAGCCTTAATTTCATTTGATTGAAAAGTTATGGCATCTGTGATTGAAAGTAAGGGTGTGCCATATAGTTGACACCACATTAGCATCCAGTCCCAGTTGAGGGATGGGTGGGAATGAGGGACTGTTGTCTGGCTGCTTATATTGCAATCATCCATTACACCTCAAGTCTGCCAGGAAAGCAACAGTTCTAGGGTACTATAAACAGCTGAATGATCTGCTATCATTTGGGAAAAGGTTGATAAAGGAGATATCATGGGCTGATTTTATTAAGTAGCAATGCAGCCCACATGGCCTAATAGTTTTATTTGACAATCAAATTTGAAAACCCGTTTGTTTCCTAAATAATTTAGACTCCAATGGAGGCAAACAAATCCTACACACTTTCAGCCACCACAGAGGCAAAAATACTCCTTTGTGAGAACCGTATCAAGGAACCTGTTGGGGTTTTTCTTCAAAATGAAACATTTGCAACCAGTTGACATCACAGAAGGTTGGGTTGAGCAAACTGTATCAAGAGGGAAGTGTTTGCTGACAGTTTGACAAAAGTACATGTTGCTTTTGCTTTACCAGAGGAGAGGTTAGGCGTTACAGCACCACTCCCAATGAGACCTTGGGGTATCGCATAGCTGTCCATTCACAGCTTTCACAGTGATGAATGAGGTCTTAGCAGATGCCTTGCAGAGAGGGTTAGAGAAGAATAGATTCCTCCTAAGTCTGCCCTTTCCCTCTCAGATTGGGTAAGGTGGATGATTAGAGAAAGAAGGGTTTGGGCAGTTTAATGAAACCCATCTGCTTTAGCTGTTAATAGAAAAGTCCTTCAGAAGCTCTGGGAAAGCAAAAACAAATGCATTTTTCAAAATCACATATATGTATATAAGATATGTATTTTATACATATGACCCACACATAGGGAAATATCAAAATATTGATTTATATTTTCCAAGGATAAAGCTGTCCTTGCCTTCTGGCTTGCAATCCCAGATGGATGGATATATTACTGTATCTATATATAACATGGGTTGCTGACTACAAAATTTTGATATCAATAGATAATTGTGTTGATTGAACATAGAGGAAACTGAACCAGTGCAGATTGAAACCATTTTAACCTGTTAGGTTTCCCAAACAGCATAGGAAATTTTATAGCAAAAGATACTTTACTGAAAATACCTGAATGCACTAACTATATGAGGTATTGAAATCCTAATAGATGCTGCCTTTTTCTCAGTGCCTCCAGTCTTGATTCTCACACAGGACCTCACTGAGGCAACTAAAAGTTAAAAAAAGAAGGGGAGAAATCATGATTTCAACCTATTCCCTTCAAATATTGTAAATGATGTTTCAAAGAGATTTTGTTCTACAAATACTAGCTTAGATGCTTTTTTCCATCTGTTTATTTTTGTTTGAATTAGGTTTATATCAAAATTCAGTTAAAATCATTTTTATACATGTCCTGTATTTAGTATATTGTAAAAATACAGATGAACACATGTATATCATACATATGTATCTGTTAAAGAAAGAATAAAACATGCAGAGAAATATTGATGAAATAAAAAAAGGAAAAACCAAAAGTTAGACCAAAGTGGACTAACACAGAAAATTGGTACTGAGGAGTGGAGTATTGCTTATAACAGATATTTGAAAATGTGGAAGTGGATTTGGAACTATGTGTTAGGCAAAGATTAGAGGAGTTTGGAGGACTCAGAAGACAAAGAGATAAAGGAAAGTTTGGAATGTCTTAGAGACTGATTATGTGGTGGTGAGCAGAATGCTGATAAATATGGACTGTAAAGACCATTCTAAGGAGGCCTCAGATAGAAATAAGAAAGAGTGTTTTGGAAACTTGGGCAAAGATCACTCTTGCTGTGAACTGGCAAGGAATTTGGCTGCATTCTGTCCATACCCTGGGACTTTGTTGAAGTTGGAACATAGGAGTTGTGAATCAAGGTACTTGTCAGAAGAAATTTCTAAGCAGCAAAGCATTAAAGAAGCTGCATGGCTACTTGCAACAGCCTACACTGAGTTATGGCGATAAAAGTATGATATAAAGCTAGAATTTAAAAGGGAAACAGAGTGTAAAGATTTGGAAAATTTGCAGCCTGCCCATGTGGTAGAGAAGCAGAGAGCATGCAATGGTGCAGCCCAGAGACCATTAGCTAGGAAAATTAGTACAAAGGAAAAGGATGATCAAGAGAAAGAGAAAAAGGCCCTGAAGGCATTACAGAAGCCTCTGGGGCCAACCCTTCCACTTCAGGCCAAAAGACCTAGGGAGACAGAATGGTCTTGGAAAACAGGCCTGAGGAGCCCTCCACAGGCTCACTGCCCAGGACCACCTTAGGAAGCTGCTTCCAGCACCAGCATCCCAGCTGCTTTGACTACTCCACCTGTGGGTAGATTGGCCCCAGGTGTGGTTGGACCCACAACTTTGGAAAATACAAGCTGGAAACCTTGGCGGCATCCACGTGGTGTTAGGGCTGCAGGCTTGCAGAATGCTAGAGCTGTGGAGGCTTGGGAGCCTTCCACCCCGATTTCAGAGGTTGTATGGAAAAGTCCAGGGGCCCAGGAAGAGATCTGTCACAGGGGCAGATTCACCACAGACAGCTTTCACTAGAGCAATGCTGAGTGGAAACGTGGGGTGGGAGTTGCAGGAGAGAAAATCCAACAGTGCTATGCCTAGTGGAGCTGTGAGAACAGCACTTCCAAGGAGACCCCAGACCTGTGGAGCTACCAGCATGCAACACCAGCCTGAGAGAGCTGAAGTGTGTCCTGAGACCAGGAAAGCCATAGAAGCAGAGCTGCCAGAGGACTTAGTGACCCAACCCCCACACCAGCATGCGGAGGAAGTTGAACATGGAGTCAAGGTACATGATTTGCCAGCTTTGAGATTTAATGCCTGTCCTGCTGGGTTTCAGACTTGTTTAGGACCTGTTACCCCTTTCTTTTGGCTTATATCTCCCTTTTGGAATGGGAGTGTGTACCCTATGTTTGTCCCACCATTGTATCTTTGAAGCAGATAACTTATATTGATATCACAGATGAGACTTTGAACTTTGGATTTTTGAGTTGAAACAAGTTAAGACTTTGGGGATGGAATGAATGTATTTGCCTGTGAAAAGGACATGAGGTTTGGGGGGGGCAGGTGCGGAATGTAGTGGATTGAATTATGTCCCCCCTAAACTCCCTGAAACTTGAATTGTGTCTCCCTAGTTTTATGTATTAGAAACTTAGCCTCAACTGTGACTATTAAGAGGGTGGGGAATCCAATTATGGTAATTGAAAGGTGGAGCCTGGAAGAGGTGATTGGATTGTAGGACTGTGCAGTAGTGAAGAGAAGAGTAGTAAAAATGGTGGTCAGGGGTGTGGTTCTGAGGGCTTTAAAAGAAGAGGAGAGTCTCTCTCTTGCTCTCTCTTTGTTCTCTCTGCTGCTACCATCTTGCAGTGTGAGACCCCTTGGTCGCTGTTGCCACTACCAGATGGACTTTGGACTTCCCAGCCTCAGAAACTGTAAGCAATAAATTTTGTTTTTCTTTATAAGTTGCCCAGTTCCAAGTATTTTGTTATAAGCAACCTAAACAGACTAAGACAGTTGTAGTGATGTAACTTCTTACAAAAGTTCTGCTTTCTTTATTCATGCAAACATAATTTCTAGACTTGTGGAGACATTCCCAGCTTTCTAAACTGATTTTATTGCAAATTTATACAGCCCTTAATGATTGTGGCTTTTCCTCTTTCATCTGGAATCTTCTGGAACTACCCACAATGGGTTTTATCCTGATGGCTCAGCCATTATTGCTGCTTCATTACCTGTAACATCAAAAATAAGTACCATGCATGGGTAAGAGTGTGCTTTTATACCTGGTCCAGGGACCAATTTAAGTGTGTTTCTTCAAATGAGGTCTAGAACTGCCTCTTTCTTTGTGTTTGCTCTCCAACTGCACCTGACTTTAAGCTCCATCATAACAATAGAGTGATTTTCTGGAACCTTGGTCTCCTAATCCAGTTCTCACAACAACATTAACACTTATAAAAAGGAGACTAGACAGAAGAAGGAAATGCAAATCTTCATAAGTGTCATAGCATTGTTTCTATATAATCCCTTTATTTAAAAATACCACCTATTTTTAACATCCACCTCCCCTCTTTTTGGCAGCAGGTTTATTTACATACACAAGCTGGCTACTGTGTTGTTTGAGGAATGTCCCTTAACCTCTCAGGGACTTAGTTTCTTTCAATGAGTGGATCTGAGGGCACTCTGAAATGATTTTCAACTTTCTAATGGCAAGGATCTGTGGTACCACATAAAACCAATTACAATCCCAATGAGAATTTAAGAAATCATTTGGTTTGAGGTCAAAGTTTCTGTCCTTCAGCACTGAGAATAAGCACACTAGAGAAAATTTGCAATATATAAGCAATGCACAAAAAGAGAAAAGAAAAAAACAGGCTATAAGATGTTCACTTAATTTTACTTTAAGAATGTCTCACTGGCTGCCTTTCAAATATTTCATAAGCCAGTTTGATGACATCATGGAAGATACTAAGCTTATCACTGCCCTTAAACATTTTGCCCCTGACAGGAAAACAAAATGATATTTTTGTTTTTGTTTTTGCATCAGAATATTCATTTTCAGCAAGAATGTCCCCAAACTTTCTTGCCAAATACCCATTTAAAAAGATTCTGGCAAATGATCATTTCACAAATATGTGTTTCATTGTGATAGCTGTCTATTTTCCCCTTGTTTTCTCTCGTTTCTTGGGTCTTTTGATGCAAGTGCAGGCTCTGTAGCCACAGTCACTTAATGGAAGGGAACAGTGTTTCGAGAGACCCAAAATTTTCATCACTGAACCTATTTAGGGAGGCTGCACAGAGCCATTCTTCCTCTAATCTCCTACTGATTCTCAGTGCAAATACTGCCAGCCTTGCTTGTGGCCACAGGATTTAGTTACGCACTTGACTGAAAACCGTGTCAATGCAAATTCAGAGGCTAAACCAGCATGCAAATCCCCAAGGCTTCAGCAAGTTATAATTCAGCCACAGTATTAGCAAAACAAGATAGCAATTATGCAAGGAATCAGCTGAAAGGTTATTTTTAATTTCAAATTTTTGCATCTTTACAGCTGGGAAAAATGAAACCCTGCCTATTCTTTCTTGTAAAATTCCCCCAGAAAAAACCAAAAGCCATATGGTACATTATCACAGCCATGTTCCAAGATGAGTCACACACACATACATACATACATTCACACAAACTGCTTCTAGAAGAGCAGAGAGACTTCTGATGAGATTGAATTGTTATATTTTCTTCCAGTGTTCATTACTAATCTTTCAGACACCAAAGCATAATAGGCATCCATTCAAAGCTAGATAATTGAAGATAATCACCCTGGACATTTTCCCCCTCATCTCTGAACTCTTGTCTCTGGTCTCTCAGTTTCTCTTCCATCTCACTTCCAGGTGCTGTTGCTAAGGTAACTCCAGCTGAGATGGACAAAGAAAGAGACTTCACCTGTCATTACGGTGTGAGGATCCATCTTACATTCAGAGAAAGCCAACTCTAATTGATTACTGGTGGAACTATTTAGTTTATTTAGCTTAAGTCTAGAGAAATTAAGGTATTTCTTTCTTTTTTTTAAAAAAATATATATATATGACCGGTAAGGGGATCATAACCCTTGACTTGGCATTGTCAGCACCACATTCTCCAAGTGAGCCACAGGCTGGCCCTGAAATTAAAGTCTTTCAACAGTGCACTTTCTCTACGAAGGCAGCAAACACCTGCTAACAATACCCTTCCTTTCTCCTGAGTCAGGGACAGACAATGCATGTTCCATGTGCAGTATTTTCAATTGCCAAGAACAGGCACAATTTTGGAAGGGAGACAGGGGAGTTGTGTGGTCACATTTACAAATGGCTGGAGTTGACAAAAGCAGGTAGCATGCTTGAGACCCTGGGCTCAGTCTGGTCTGGGTTAGAATCCCCTAACATGGTGGGTGAACTGGTAAGTTACTAAGTTTCCTGGCTGGCCCTCCAATGTTCATCCATGAGTGCCTAACCCCTGGCTTCTCAAAGTGTGGCCCATGGGCCAGCAGCATCCAGATCACTCAGGAGCTTGGTAGAGAATGTGGAATCTCAGATCCTCACACCTCACCCATCCCCCACCCCCACTCCTCATCAACCTACTGAATCAAAATCTGCCTTATAACAAAGTCGCCAGACTCCAGGTGATTTGTATGAATGTTAAAATTTGACATCACTTGATACTATAAATAAGTTCTCCATAAGTAGTAACTTTATTTATTTATTAAGTACCTACTTTCGCCCCAATATTGTGGTAAGCTCAGTGGATATAATGGAAAACAGAAACCTACATTGACCTTTGCTCCCATAGGAGGAGAAATGAATCTCGTAAATGAAAGCATAATTGCAGATTGAGAAGAGTGCCCTGAAAGTCTTAAATGAGGTCTTATGATCTTAAGGAAATTTACTTGAGCAGGAGTGTCAAAGAAACTATTATTGTCGTAAGAGTTGGTGCTTAGCTGTGTTTAGAGAGACACTCTATCATTTTACTTTCCCAGAGCACTTCGGTTTTAACATCTTATGTGTTAACCAATCTTGTACTTCTGAGTATATGTCAGATCTTCTTATGATTATACATTGTCTTTCTCCTCCTTGACATACAATCCTGGACTTCCAGAAAACTATGTGTCCTGCATTTACTCCACAGACATAGATTTCTCACTTTCTTTCTCAGTGGGATTCTCCGAAAAAGGATATTTAGCCTGGTAGGGGAGAAGTATCACTTCACTAGTGCAGACAGCAACTGGAGAATCCTCTGTAGCTCATAGGATTCTGAAAGGTCAAGCTCCCTCTCTGGACATGTTATATTATAGTAATTACTTTCCCTTGGTTTCTCCTCCTTTAAGTACTATTTTCAGGCTGCACTGAGTCCTGACCTGCCCACCTACAACTGCTGGTTCCTGAGTTACCATATCAAGAGTAATAGCACAGCCACACAGAATAGCAATGACTAAAGAACCAGAGTGACCAAACCTCCAGAATAAGAAAATAGAAAAGGAAAAATTTTCAACCTGTTTCCATCCACCAACTCTTGAAACTTGTGTATAGAGGTAGTCAGTATTCACACAGGTACTTATGAATTACAATTATTATGCCTTGGAATATGCCTTCCAGGAATATTTTAACATTACCATTAACTAATATTTACAGAGCAGCTTATTTCAGTGATGTTTGCTCATCTTGTTCAGCAAAGTTCTGAAAAATCTGATCATATCACTCTCTGGTGCTTGAAGTGCTGCCATGAGTCCCCATGAAGTCCTGTGCACAAGGTTCAATTTCCTATAAGCCCCTTCATGTCCCATGGCCCTTTCATCTTGGACCCTACTCACCAACCATATCAAAATTTCCAAATATTCCTTATAATTTCATGGATCTGACTCTTTGTTCATTCTCATTCTTTAGTCTGAAATCTTATTCCTTTCTCTTGGAAGAGTCTCTTTTTTTCATTCCATAACTGCTCGTACCTTCTCAACGAGGCCTTCCCTGGCTACACGAGTAGATCCAAGTAATTCAATACTCCCAATAATGACTTCCAATAACCATTTCATTGTATTGTATTTTTATGTTTACATAAACATTTCTGTATTTTTACATCTACTTTCACATGATATTGTAATCTCAAGAGCATAGACCCTGCCTTTTGAATTGTGTTTCCAGAGTCTAATACAGTGTCTGAAGCACAGAATGCCCTATAAAATGTGTTTAGAACAAAGTCAGGCATGAAAAATTGCACATGTTTTCGTAAATGGCCAATGTAAACACAGGGGACATAACTGCTTTCATTCATAATTCAAAGCAGAATTAAATCAAATGGAATACCCCTGCACATTGCTTGTTTTGTAATCAATCCTGAAATATTTGCAAAATCAAAAAATACATATAAAGAGTGGAATAAAGGTAGGTCAACTCTTATTTCTTGAGGACTGAAATTTTATCATTTGCTTATAGTAACCCTGTAAGTGTACATAGACACTTTTCAAACGTTTCAAATCAAATGTCATGTCAGGAAAATATTTTTTTTATTAGTAGTTCCCCAGAGCAATTTGTAAATATTATCTTATTAACTCTACTAAGGTAGACAGACTGAAAACATTACACTTATGCTCCAGATGGGAAAGGCCAAGGGAAGATTGTGTGTGAGCCTGCATTTGTGCAAGCGTGCTTGAGCGTGTGTGTGAGGGGTGAAAATCAGCCCTTACTATGCTAATTTTTCCTCAGTCTGTCTCTCTCAGGTCATTGGCAGTCAATAAAGATCACCATAGACAAGATGATTGGACAGTGATGTGAATCATTTAGCTGACTCTCCTACCGGGTTTCACAAACTGTGTCCATTCTGTGCAAAGCTAGAGACACGCAAATGCTGAGAACAGCAAAATCTCTTCCTTTCTCCATCTCAATCTCTGTGTCAATCTCTCTCTTTCTCAATAATGGCTTTCTTCAATACTTCCTGTCTCTAGATTGGGGAAAAACTAAAATGTATAAAGCATGTATTACTCTACTGTCAGAAAATCTGCCATGTGATGAGAGGCCAAAATCTGTTCTCCGTTTCAGTCACTGCTTGTTTATACATGATAATAGATACCCAGTCTAAACTGTACAGTGGCAATGCAAGGGTCAATATGGTCTATACCGCCTGAGGAGGGATTCTAGGATTCACCTTCTCTCTGATCTTCAGTCTTTTGATAGCAGGACTGCATGTTAATTTATCCAGTCTCATTTGTGGTTATATTTCAAGAGACTCCACTCCTGCTGTTGGTCTCATTTTCTCTCATTCACACTGTTCTCACTCCTGCTTTAACTCCTGTTTTTTGTTTGTTTGTTTGTTTTTTCTTTTGTTCAAACCACCCTGCCCATTCTACCTTCTCTGAATACTCAAATACTGTCCTTCTTTTATGATCCATATGCCCCTTCCCCACAAATAAATCTATTTCCTGGTGATTCCTTTTTATTTCTGAAGTCCTTGTAAATATTATAAAGGTTAGCATATAATTACATATTGATTATATCGTTCTTTATGTGTCCCATGTCTACACATCTTATCTCCCCAAGGATGATCTAAGTTTACGGACTTTTACAATATATCTTAAATTCGTTTGTATCCTTTAAAGCCTGAACAATGATGAGGACTCAGTAAAAATGTCTTGCTTAGGAGTTGGGATTAAAATATGTTCATTTATTTTTCCTTTGCTTACACCAAACACAGCTCCTTGCTTTTACTCAGGCTGTCCCTATGGCTGGGGTTTCTTCTCCCCGCTCTCAAGCTTACAATTTCCTACTCCACCTCCAAGGCCCAGAGCATAGAAATATTACTCCTTCATCATTTCCAGAGTAAACTTGTTTTACTTTCATGCTCTTGTGACACTTCATGCAATACTCTATTTTAGCACTAATTACATTTTCTTTTAACTTTAATGTTCATAAAATTATTAAACTCAATACCATCTGTAGTAGGCCGAAAAGTGGTCCCTAATAGGTATCCACCTCTTAATCTCTGTAACTTGTGAATGTTGCCTTACATAGCAAAGAACAACAGGGGTGGGAGGTTCTTTGCAGAACTGAATTAATTAAGGACTTTGAGATGAGAGGATTATGTTGAATTATCCAGATGAGTTCTAAATGCAATGACATGTACTGTAATAAAAGGGAGGTGGAGGAAGAATTGATACAGACACAGAGAAGAAGCTGACGTAGAGACAGAGAAGAGATTTGAAGATACTGGTCTTGAAGACTGGAGTGATGGCAGCTACAAGCCACAGAATGACAGCAGCCATCAGAAACTGAAAAAAGGAAGCTGAGGATTCTCTCCTAGAGTCACCAGAGGGAGCACGGCCCGACACCCACATTTCAGTCCAGTGATACTGATTTCAGACTTCTGGCCTCCAGAACTATGAAAGAAATAATTTCTGTTGTTGAAAGCCACCTAATTTGTAGTATTTTGTTATAGCAGCCATAGGAAAATAACACACTGTCTCTGAAATCACTCAAAATATTTCTCATTGTTTTCTGTCTCCTGTCTTTAACATTATACCTTCCATACAGCAATTTAAGAAATGCTTATTGAGTCCTCACTCAATGGAAGGTGTTATGCTAGGTGCTTCAAGATTTCATTGTACTAAGCATATTGAAGACCACGTTTGGTCTGATGACTTTAGTGTGTGTGTGTGTGTGTGTGTGTGTGTGTCTGTGTGTGTGTGTACAGAGTGTGTTCTCTCTCTCTCTCTCTCTCTCTCTCTCTAAGTTTTCCCTAAAAGTCCAGATTTGAATATCCAACTTCCCATTTGAGTTCTCTACTTGTATTTCCAAACAATGCCTCACATTTAAAGGGCATAAACATGACTCGGTCCATTCACCCATTTGTATTCTCTAGAGACCATGCTTATACTTCTCTCTAAATTGTCCCATCATTAACCAAATGCACGAGCCAAAAGTCTGTCTTTTCTCTTGTCTCGCCCTCTGCATCCACCCCAGCTCAACAAATTCTCTTGTCCCATCTCACAATTACATCACATATTCATTCCTGTCCATCATCCCTGCCATCACCAACTTGCACACGAGTGAGCGCCACAATGGTCTCCTAACTGGTTTCCTTGCTTCCAGTCATCTCTAATCCCTATCATTTATTCTACATTTGTTTTCCGGAGGATTCTTTTGAAAAAGTAAACTAGTAGGTCTCTTACCTAAAAATACACCAGTGCCTTCCTACTAAATTTCAAATAAAACCCCAAATTCTAACCCCATCTCATGAAGCCTGTGCTTCTGACTCTGTTTCCCTACCACCTTCTGCTTTGTTCTTTATGCTCCAGTATGTTAGCTGTATTTTAGATTGTTTAAGAAGTCAAGCTCATTTTTACCTTACGAGCCTTTACAATAGGCTTTGTATTCTCTGACTGAAATGATATTTTTCATATTCATTTGGTAACTTATTCTTGTCATTTACATCCTAAGCTTAAGAAGTTACCTTGTCTCCTCTGCTACAACAGCCAATTATAAATCTTTGTGCAATGCTTTTCACAGTTGCTTTCATGTTACCTATCACCCCTAACTAATATGTAAGCTTTATGAGAGCAGGGAGACCCTATCTGTTTTATTTATCTCTATCTTTAAGGTCTAAATAAGTGTTTGCTAATAATGGTTCCTCAGTAAATATCTACTGAAAGAATGAAATGCAAAAATAAATAAACGAGTCAACAAACCACACTCAATCAATGAATGATCTACAAATTCTAATATAAAAAGTGTTGCCAGGTCACCACTCTGTGTTACAACAGGGACACGCAAAAAGATATTAAGTCACCATTTCTCTGCCTCAGTTCCCAACAGAAAAACTGTGAAAACAGTAGCTCAATGGAGCGGGGACCTCTGTATTTCAAGAAGTGCCATCTCCTCATTTCTGTAATGTCTCCAATTTCAGGTTACATGGGTGACTGCTCACATTATTCACATGTGTGCCTGGTCCATTTCCCAGTGCTTGAAGATTCCATACGTTACTACCTGCAGGCCTTCTGCCAACCCGTATCAACTACCTGTAGATACGCTCATATTATTTCTGCCTTGGCCACTCTCTTATTTATCTAATTGCTTTCTCAACTCCTGGTGGCACCAGGATGGCTTCCCTGTGTTTATCCTTTTAAAGATGCAGCTCTAACATTAGCCAAACAATTGATGGCTTCCCCCCTTTCACCATTAGGTGGCACATTTTTTAACATTCACTGTCGCTCCAAGAAGTCTCTGCTCCTATCAACAGTCTGTGCTGTATGTCGCTGCCCCTCTGTAACCATTCCAAGGGGGTCTTGCCACCCTAGTCTGACTGCTCAGAAGGGAATCAAAGCTAGTTAGCAATCTCATGCCTGCTTGTGCTTCTCTCTTTTACCTCCTTCTCCTGCTGCTGCAGCCAGTTTGAGTGGAAGATTTGGAGATTTGTGAATTTGGCCTACGGCTCATTTGAATTTTCACAAGAAATATTTTCTTTTTACAAGTGTTATTATCTATATAGTCATTTATTCCCATTTTTTTCTGCTTACTAGAGCCAATTTCTTTATATGTAAAGGCATTATATGAGATAAGATAAATAGTGGATACTCAATAAATGAAAGATACTATTATTATCATTATTATTAAGCAATTAAGAAGGCAAAATCAAAATTTTATTCTAACATTAAAATAGCTTTTTGCAAATGCTATGAATTTTTAATGTTTAAAATTCTTTTAATTTCTCCTCAAGACTTAAAGTCTATAGGGCAGTACAATGAGTTGAAAATAGCATATTCTGCCACTCAAAAAATTATTCATGTACATGATGTAAAACATATGATTTTACTTAATTACTCTATCATTATACCTTTTGAAGTTGTGCACACATAGTCTATGGGCAGTTGAAGATTATAGTTTTTGCTTACAGGAGAAGAGAAAGGGGAAAAAAAAAAAGCAGTATCCAGCATATGATAGCAATTTTCCTTTGATCATGTCAAAAGTAAGTTATGTATAAAAGATGTGTTCATAAGCAGTTGATACAGCAAATTCTCCTTCAATTTGTGAATATAGCCTGTATTTTATGTTCTCAATATTGTAACACTGAAGTACATTAACTTCCTCAGTAAAATCGGTTCTCCACAAACAACTTCCCAAAATAGTATGCAGTATCAATAGTAATGCTGATTACTTTTGATTAATACAAAACTTCCATAGCACTCTCCTTTTAATAAATTATATGCTTCAGGTTCATACTTTGAAATCTTCAAATTCCAAATAGAAGGAAAACTAGCTTTCAAGTATATAGAGATTAGTTTTAAAACAAACTATATTAAAGGATTAGGGAGATGTAAATTTATTTCAACAATGAAGTCAAAATAAATCTGAGGGAGGTGAGGTAAGTAATTAGCAACAGAAAATATTAGGACCCTCAAAATATATTGAATTTTAAATTTTAGTAGAAGAAATTATTTATGTATTTATGTATTTATGTATTTATGTATTTATTTATTTTTACTTTTTAGTAGAAGAAATATAAATCGATTTCAAAGAATATTAGGGAAGTTTCTAAAGAATTTCTTACCTGTTCATTTTAGGAGTCAGCAATCAGCCATTAAGTGAGTTTTTAAAGGCTAAAGCTACCCCTCTTCTTATCTCTATCTGCGGAGGTCTTAGTTCTTTGCTTTGCTTGCAGGGTCCCAGGCATTTTCTCATCCAGGAGGGCACCACAACTTTCCACAAATTCTTTGGGGAATAACGCTTCCAGTTATGTAAGGAAACTTCTTGAAGCAAAACTGTGACTTATTCTGCCCTCTCTGCCAATGTCCTTGAAAGTCTTACTGTATCATTCATAATCTTATACATCAATGGTAGGAAGGATCTGCAATTTTGAAAGCTGTGTTATTTTATTAAACCAATCATGCTTTTTGTTAAGGGTAAGGAATGAAAATAGTTTATGTTGGTTTTGAAAGGCATACTTACCTGCGAGACACAAGTGTTCCCTTCACACTGTCACGGTGGAGGGCCTCTGGAGTGCTCAATTTCACTCCAACCACTGAAACTTGCCCTATTAACATTGCTGGCTGTGCAGGTTTGTTATCTGGCTTCACTGTCATTCTAGGTTTGAAGACACCACAGGAAGGGTTTTGCAGAGAAGCTAGGTGTGTAGCCAAGCAATTAGCTGGCATGTTGCTGGCAGGAGCAGATATGGTGTTCCCACTCACAGGAAGACTAGATGCTTGATGGCAAGAGCAAGTGAACTGTCATTTTCAAGAAAATCAGGCAGAGAGTTGACAGGTGCTCTGGGTGAATAATATCAAATGGCATTGCCCCTTTTGTTTACAGTGGTTCTCGCATCAGCCTAATCCCAGAGACTGCCCAGGCATTAGCACCTCTGGACACTTCTTCCATTTCAAAACCCCCTACTCTTCTCTTCCTTTCCCAATCTCATTCAATTTTCCTCTCACATTTCCTCCATTATTCTCTACTGAGCAATTACTATTATTATTACTTTTATTATTATCCCAATCATTATACACATGAATAGCATATCAGGAAGAGCCTGTTCACTCATAACAAACCAAACAAACATAACAACAAATGAAAACCAAACCACAAACAGGCAAGCGCAACATAAATTGTTGTTTCCCTGTCCACAAGAAAAAGGAGGCTCAGACTTTGGAAATAACTTGGTATGGTGTCTCCTCCCAGCAGGAAAGAGGAGATGTTCACATTTTACCCTGGGAAAAATTGTCCTCCCAACAAGGATAAACAGATGAAAAAAGAAGCATACGAAAACAAGAGAATTTTAAAAACAAAGAAAAAATTGAGTTCTCACATCCTGCTGTATCTGTCTGAACAATCAGCCAAGCCTAACTAGGTTTGTAAAAATCATTCATATTAAGAATCTAGTCAAATTTTATCTTCCACAGCTAATGGTATTTATAAGGCTACTGTTCTTGTCATCCAAAAACATTTTGATTCTCTAAATCCCATCGACAATTCCAAGCCTTCCCTCCTGTGGGTTCTATTGACTTGTAGTCCAAATTGTCCTCATTTATTTATTTTTCAATTTATTGGCACTAACACTTTTTAAATGTATTTGTTTAAGAGTTCCTCATAAAAAAGTACCTTCAAAAATTGGCTTGATTATCCTAAAAATGCATCTGTATTAGTCCATTTATATTCCTTATAACAAAATACATGGAAGTAGGTCATTTATAAAGAAAATAAAATTTATTGCTTACAGTTTCCGAGGCTGGAAAACCCAAAGTCTGAGGAACACATCTCATGAGAGCCTTGTTGGTGGTGACAGTGATGGCAAAAGCATTGCAAAAATGGTGGAGCAGAGAGAGCAGAGAGCAAGACAGATTCGCCTCTCTCTTCTTTTAAAGCCCTCAGAACCATGCCCCTGACTACCATTTTTAACCCGTTTTCTATGGCATGGTCTTACAATCCAATCACTTCTTCAAGGCTCCACCTATCAATTACCATAATAGGATTTCGCACTCTCTTAACAATCACAGTGGGGGCCAAGTGTCTAATGCATAAAACTGGGGGGAAACAGTTCAAGATTCAGTGAGTTTTAGGGGGACATAATTCAATACACTACAGCATCCATTTTGTTATCAAATGCTAAAGCTAAATATAAAAGAAAATATAGACAAAATAAAAGGTGACTGATTGTAGTATCTATAAATACCAAGCCCCAGTATATTTTCCCATGTCAGTATTTTCTCATTTCTATGTATACAATCCCTAAAATAACAACCTTAAATTTTTGAAGTCTTTGCTTTATAATTTTGTTTGTAATGAGACTCTTAATGAGATAAAATGATACAGAGCTAAAAGAAATAGGTTCAGAAGAAGTGAGGTGTAGAAGAAAGGCATACTGCTCTCTGCAAAGCAGTACAGAACTCTGTAAAATAAAAACATTGGACTAAATGATATCTAGGTTTCCTTCCATCTGTTAGGATCTACGACGATCATGAGGCATTTTGCTCATGTTTCTTTTTGGAGGCCGGGTGCACCATTCTTTAACATGATCTGGTCTATTTTCACCTCTTAAATAATTCATCTACAAAAAGGATGCTGCATCTGCACTGCCTCATCTCAATGACTTTCTGTGAAAATACAGCATGTAGAAGTACATGGACTAGAAACACTGTGCAAATGCAAGATGGTCATTCTATTGTCCAAGACAAAACTGCCACAAGGAAGTACAACTTAGGGGTTGAAGTATGTGGCTTCACCTTGTAAAATATCAAATCAGGTAGCAACTTGATGAATTATTGTGAGAACTGAATGAGAAAAATGTATGCACAGCTCACACTGCAAGTCCTTGCATGTGATAAGCACTCAATATATGCTAGTGATTATTTTTTGTACACTCCTGCCTTTGTAAGGCATGCATCTGAACAGTGATCACAAAATAAAAATAAATAAATAAATAAGAAAAAAGAAATCAAAGAAAGATCAAAGTATCCTAATTTTTAAGTGTGGACATTTCCCAGAAATTATTCTGCCTAACAAAGGGGAGGCAGAACTAAATAAAAGTTAAAGCTGCTTGAATTCTAGATATCAAATTTCCAGTAGAGGAGATGAAAGGCCATAACATTGAGTCTCATTGTCACAAACAACTGTTTTTTCCATCTTCTTTTTCCTGCTTTCTGAGTTCCTTTAATAAGACCTTTTCCCATGGTATATGGGAGCCAGTTTGTGATGAGGAAGTGCATACCAACTTGCCAATTGTTAAATTTTCAGGAGGCTTATGAGCTGGTTGAAAAAATTTGAGTATCTTCTAATCTGCCAAGGGGGGAGTAATTACATAGAGAAAATTAACAAACACTACAAATTATACTGTTTTCTTTCTTTAGTTCTGAAGTTCTTGTTAATCATTTACCAGTGTATTGCTTTTACCCCTTAAAAAGAACCCATTGACCATGAGAAGTTAGCCCAAATATGGCTCTGGAAGAAAGGAAATCATTTATCATTTCAGCAAACATGAAATGAATGTTTATAGTGGCCCCGACACTGTACTACATTCTGGCAAAGAAAACAACTTAGGTCTTGCTCAGACTAACAATACTGGTAAAACCTAAAGAAAAGAAGGGATTCAGACAAAAGCAATCTATTAAAAATGTAGAAGAAAGGGCAACCCAGTCTGAAAGTACATCTCAAAAGAGTTATTCTGCTGAACTGATACGTGGTAGCAATGAATTCAACCCTCATGACTCTCTGGACACCTCCAACTTGTAAAAGATGGTATTGTACTTCAGACATTGTGATCTCAACTTTATCACAAAAATGACAATGTTTTCAATAGATTTAATAAATCATTACTAAATGTCTTTTAGTTTCTTCATATGTAGTTACTCAGAACTGAATGATTCATCACAGCTAGACAAATAGGCTCATTGTAAAAATTTCTTTTTAGGATCGAAGAAACAATGTGTTGGCAGTATTCTTTGTCTCACAATATGGAAGATTATAAAAACTTCTTTAACACTAAAAATCTTCCAATTGTGCTATCATGCAACTATATTAAATATTTTAAGAGCAAGCAGTTGAAACTCATGCTACTTCCCTAAAGTGGCATCACTTAATTTATTTAAACTCCTTCAATATGTATTATGAGTCACAGAGACTACTGAACAAGCATGTATGTGATCACAATACATGACATTTCTACAGCCAAGAACAATGGTTTACCGTAGACCTGAGTCAACTGACATGAATGAAAACTACATTATAAATTAAAAAAAAGAAAGATTAAAATCTTAAGTTTTCCATTTACTGGCAAGGCAACCTTAAGTCATTTACTTGCTAAAGTCTCTTGGCCTCAGCTTCCTTGTTCATTAATTTATATACAAATATTTGTAAAAGGGGGAAGTAGTACAAAGCCAATTGTTTTTGATATGTGGGCTACTTATCACTAGAGTAAGAAAGATGAGCTTACATGCTACATGGACAAGCACCTAGTCACAGTAAAAAGTCCAGATCACCAAATAACAGGCATCTCCTCAATATTTTCATTACCTCTCACACAATGTCTCAGCTGGGCATTGGGCATTCTAACAAAGAGAAAGCAGATTCCAGGTTCAAAACACTCTTAGGGAAGAGTCTCTAAATTTGATTAAACAATACCATCTTTTTTATTATTTGCAATTACTTTTTTTTTTTGTCGTTTTTGTGACTGGCCGCCCAGTGAGCGCACGGGCCATCCCTATATAGGATCCGAACCCGTGGCAGGAGCGCTGCTGCTCTCCCAGCGCTGCACTCTCCCGAGTGCGCCACAGGGTCGGCCCTGTTATTTGCAATTACTTTTAATGTTATCATTATTTTTTAGCTCACCATCATCATTTAGTAAGTTTTTGAGAGCATATTTTATGCTGTTTCCTGCTGCCTGGAAATAATGGCATGTTAGAGTGTTTCTTTGCTTCTTTGTATAGTTCAATTTCACATCTCTTAAAAGTGACATGGAGAGCAGAAAGCCTGAAATCATTAATTCATGTATTAATTTATTTTTATTACAGTAAAATAGACATAAAATGTACCACTGTAACCATATTTAAGGGTGGATTTCAGTGTCATTAAGCACATTCACCTTCTCCCTTTGTGACTGGTTTGTTTCACTTAGCATAATGTCTTCAAGGTTTATCCATGTCGGAGCATGTGTCAGAATTTCCCTCCTTTTTAAGGCTGAAAAATATTCTATTTCATACTATATACACACACACACGCATATGAATACATATATATGCATATATATGTATGTGTGTGTATATATATATGTGTATATATATGTGTATGTGTGTGTGTATATATATATATATATATATATATATATATATATATATATATATATATATATAAAACATTTTGTTTATCCATTTAACCGTTGATGGTTATTTGGGTTGCTTCCACCTTTTGGCTGGTATGAATAATGTTGCTACGAAGGTAGGTATACAAATATCCAAGTCCTTATTTTCAGTTCTTTTGGGTATATACCCAGAAGTGGAATGGCTGGATCATATAGCAATTCTATATTTATTTTTTAAAGGAATCACAATACTGTTTTCTGCAGTATATATACCATTTCATATTCCTACCAGCAATGAGTACTGGATCCAGTTTCTCATCAACACTTATTTTCTGTTTTTGCTTGATAATAACCATCCTAACTAGTATGGAGAGGTATTTCTTTGTAGTTTTGATTAACATTTCTTTAATGGTTAGTGATGTTGCATATCTTCTCATTTGCTTACTGGACATTTGTATTTCTTTTTTAGCAAAATTTCTACACAAATCTTTTGCCCATTTTAAAAATTACACTGTTTCTTTTGTTGTTGTTGTTGAGTTTATTCATTCATCCCCTCAAACTCCTCCCAAAAAACCATGACCTACATTTTAATGACAAAAAGAACAAAAATAAAAATATCGGAAACTAAGTGGTCTTGCTAAGTGAAGGTTCAATGGACATATGACCACCAAACTTGGAGCAGCTAGCTCTTTTGGGAGAGTAAGAAATGCTTCATTAAGCGATCATAATAAACAATAAGTTAATTTCCTTACTAGGAATTGCTCTGTCTATGAACGCAAAACAATGTTGTTTCACAGCTATTAAGAAGTAAATGATTACAGGGATCCAAAGAATTATAGTAATGCCATTGCTATGAAAACAGAAAATAGTAATTTCAGTTACAGGACCCTCATTTAAATGATTTTTTTTTTTTTTGGTAGTTTGCATGTACAGAGATCAAACCATGGACCTTGGCATGATCAGCACCATGCTCTAACCAACTAAGCTAACTGGCCAGTCCTAATGAATTTAAATGAACTTTTAAAATATTTTTCTCCAAATTATCACACACAAGCCATATGCAACTGAAAATACTGTCAAAAATAATATCAGGAATTAATATTTGAAATTTTCTTTCCCATTCAAATGGGAAAGAAGGATATATAGATAGAGGTCTTCTATATGTATCCTCAAGACACTGATAAATTCTCTCAAAATAGATGAAGGCTGGTATACTATCCCACCAGATTAATTTTTTCCCCAAATAAGTTTCCAAATACTAACATTCCACAGACATTAAACAGGTGTCACTTGAGAAATGATTTGGCAATTTAATAAAGTAGGGGAGTTCCTGGGTTAAACAAAGTTAAGTACATTACTTTATGATAAACTTTCTCAGAGTGATTAGCAAAATAATATGCATTGTAAATCTTTGTAAAGGAAACACAGTAAGAAATGATTTTTAAATTTCTTTCTGGTTGGAATCATGTTTTCCTAATTTGCCTTCCCCTTCACCACTTCATTCTTTGCCTGGCATACTGTACATCCTTGGTCACTGAGCAATGTTATCTTAGCAAATAAATAAGATCCAAGCAGGAGGAAAGACAGATAAGGTACCACACAAGCAAACAGCTCGTATTAGAAAATTTTCTATAAGTGCACCAAGAACAAGGAAAGAGGACACATTTTCTGGATGAAAAAAGTTAAAACAGAAACGTTTTATCAGAAATTTTTAAATTAAGAGTGGGGGCTGGAGATGAGTAGGTTTTCTATGGTCTGGATCATTGTCTTAATTATTTGCTATCTTTTAACAGCAATAGCATCATGGGCTAAGTAGCGGCAATTCATACTTTATTTTAGTCTCAATTGGTTTACTTCACTGGAATATGATAAATGATTACTCTTATCTTACTACAAAAATGCAAACATTATTAATGATTAATGAAATAAACTACTTAGATCTTTAAATTGTCCAGGCATTAGATGTGATTCTGTGACCTTCTAATGGAGGAAATTTTGAGAGGTAGGCTAAACTGGATCTGAAACAAGGTTCCTTTCTGTTTGTTGTACATATAATGGCCTTTCATCTAAAGTCATCCTGTTCCCATCATCTGGAAAATATCCATATAGGCAATCCTGGAGGCTTTTCATTATATATGTTGAACTCCAAGAAGGGCATTAAATGTCCCTGCAGGAGTCCTTAACTGCCACAGATATCACAGCAGGCATGTCAATCTGAAACTATTTCCACTTATGTCAATATCATGTAATTCTCTCATTTACCCCTGCTAATGTGTCCCCTTTGGCCTCAAATAAGGTCAGACTTTTTTACATGGGTGTACAAAGTAATTCATTGTTATCTTATAGAATTATCTCTCCATATTCCCAATTCACTATGTCCCAGAAATTTTAAAGTTTTTTCAATGTCCCAAGTAGACTAGTTTTTACCTCATATCCATATCTGTGTAAATTCTTTTTCCTCTGTCTGGAATACCCCATTTCCAATACCCTCTTTCTTCCTTATAATTTGGGTCTCTTTAGGTATAGCTTCCACCAGACGGTCCGTGTTGATACCCCCTTTAATAGGTAAAGAGACCTTCCTATGAATTCCAGAGTACTTTGTTCTTCCCCCATTAAACCACTTATGACACCACATTCCAAACTGCCTGTGAACTCATCTGTTTTCCCCATTCGACTTGAAGGGAAATTAACACTGGCTGTTTTTTTTTTTTTTTTTTCCCTAACATCTTTATCTGTAGGATCTAAGACAAATATAATGGATAGCAATTGTTCAAAAACATTTGTGGACAGAATGAACAGATACATATGGGAACATATTCTCAGAATAAATAGTTGCATATGTATATGTGTACTGGGTAAAACACAGTGAACACTCAGGGCAAATTCTCTGCACTGGTAGGACTTCTGTTTGAAGGAAGAAGGACAAAAAGGAAGTTCACGGATAAACGTGTGCTATTGTAACAGTTGTTTGTAAATGCTAACAAGAAAAAATGTTCTGCAAGGGGGCAAACGATAGTTGAGAGGTGGGCCGGTACCACATATGTAGAGTGCAGCAATGGAAAATATACATGGAAAGAACCAAAATATATTTTTTAAAAAACAGAAAAATACAAAGTCCAAAAAACAGGTGAATTTTAAATAAAAAGAAGCCATGTATTTGTTCAGAAGAACAAAGGCAGTATACTGGAGATGAATAAATAGGTCACGGTGCTTATTAAAGTGGGTAAATTTCAAGGGGAAAATGTGTTCTCAGAGTACTAGAAACATGTTCTCTTCATCCTGGACATATTGTTAGACTACATTTCCAGACTCTGTTATTGTTAGGGGTGCCCGACCGCTAGGTCTTGTTGATAAAGCATAAATAGGGGTGAATACACTCTTCCAGTTTCTCTGCTTCTGCTGGCTAGATGTGTACAACTATGTGGTGGCAGGGATCATGGAGCCACAATGTAGAAAGGACCTTGGTTCCCAAAATATCTGGAGTTGAGACCTGCCCCTTGGTCAAGAGCATCCACCTCAGATTGATATGACAGCAAGAAATATTTTCTGTTTTATATTTTAGAAGTTAGAGCACTGTTGTACAAAATTTATTCTTATAAACTTCAAAGTAACTCTTTTTTTTTCATTTTCAACTTTATACAACTTGCATTTTCTAATTTGGACATTGGAAAGATTTGCTTTTATTAAAGATCCCGTGATTGCCATCTTGTCTGTAAAAACATTCACCAGTAGTAGAATTTTATTTATGTTTCTTAGGGGTCCTTTATCATCATGAAGAAAAAGCAGGAAGTAAATAACACTTAGACTATATAGATGTAGATAAACATACAGATACAATATAGGTATGGATAGAGACTTTCAAGTAAATGTTGAAATTGTATAATGCTTTTTAATATTAATCCAAAGATAACCAAGATTTCACTATAGAAAGATAATTCTATTGGAGACTAAGACTGCCACATTTTGCAGTCTACTTGGAATGCCCACCATCCTCAATTGATAATCACAGGCTAATCATTTTACAGATACCTGCCAAAACTCTCACTATAACAGCTTCTGTTAAACTCATCGAGCTCTGAAGAATACAGCACGAGTTATTAAAACAATTTTTCACTGTCCTAATAAAATACATGCTTTTATATGACTAGACCGCAATCAGAATTTAAGTACTATTACCCACTTTTTCCGTATCATTCTAAGCATATACAGTATTTGATTGGATTTAAACACGTACGTTTTCTTCTCTTATTGCTTAAGTAACTTACATCTACTTAATATGCTTAAAGGTGGTGAACTTGTCTGAGACTTGCAGTGATTAATTGCAATGAGAGACTAGAGTGATCTTCTCTAAAAACCAAAGTAGTGCCGAGGTGAAAGGTAGAAGTAAAAGGTCCAGGCTGTTGAGGCTGGGCCAAATGGCCTGGTTCTGCTACTCTCTGCAAGACTAGAAAAGAGGAAAATCCAGATAAATTTGAGAACATTGGTAGGAGAAATTGTAATGACTAGTAAGTAGCCAGAAGGTATTTAACAATTGTATTTAATCATCTTCTCAATTAGTCCTATGATTTTTATGATAATTAATAATAATTAAATGTAACATATACTATATAATTATTATATATTTATATAATATATATAATTACATATTGATAATTAGCTCTTCTAATTAGCAGAGCTACGGAGGGGCAAAATGGCAAGCCACTGGAAAAGTCACATGCTTGGCTCTTATTACAACAATAATAAACAAACAAACATAAATTAAATAATTAAAATTGTGATTTTCATTTATTGGATTTGAGGCTTGCTTTTGCTACTCTTCCATTCTCAACTCTTGACGTAACCTTTACCATAAAAATACCATAAAGCATCTGGTTGCAGGAGCTTAAAGTAAGTGTACAGTTCAGAGCTGAACTGAAATAATGGTCTTATTGTTTGTTTATTTTGTTTTAGTGTCCTCTAAGTGTGCAAATCTTTCTTCTTGTTACTTAAGGGGCACCTGAAACTCAATGGTTGTGCTATTAACAAATGATGTCGTAAAAATTACCTAAAAAGTATGTCATATATAAATTACCCAGAGGGCTGAGGGATTTTCCTTTTCTTCAGATTACAGAACCTGACTACAAATATAATGTTACCTACTTTCATAGACAACATAATTTAATCAAAGTGAAATTCTAATATTAGGAATAGATTTTTTCATTTATGTAAGTTGGGTATGAGGAGTAAAATCCTCATAATAAGATAACAGTGTGGATCAAAAAAATACTAACAGGCCCACCTTATTATTGCAGTGCAATTTTGATAAACTCACTTTTTGTTAATCTTCCACCTAAAGCACAGCTACGATTACAGATGCCATAAGATGCTCTCATTTAATGATTGAGACAGCTGTTCTATTTACAAAGACTCAAGGGAAGATATAAAAATTTCTCCAACCTTGCTTAGCTTTGACAAGTACTCTTTCACTGTAAGATTGCCACCATTATAAGATTAGATGAAAAAATCATTTCCATTTGAATGATACGATTTCTGTGTTCTTTCTTTATTAAAAACACACAACACACTTGAAATGTACAATTGTATTCAAATGGTTATTCATGGCACTGTTTACTTTTTAAAAATCAGCCTCTATTTTTACATGTAAATGTGCTGAAATGTACTTGGATTGAACACATCTGTTGGAAGAGTTAGACAGGAACCTCACAGCATTCTTCTCTTGTCTAAACCAGCTTAGTGGCACTTAAAACAGAACTAAATAATCTTGCTTGATTTTCTTTTGTCCATGAAGGAGGATAATTTCTGACTACCCTTTTGGGGAACAGGCACATTTGTTCTGTCTGCATCTAGGAAATGAAAGCTACACACCATTCAGAAATTGTAATTCAAGTTCTTGCTGCAGAGGATGTGTGAAAAAGAAATCTAAAGGCTTAGTCACTAAATCTGAGAGATGTCCATTCAGAAATAATAGCTAGAAACAGGAATGGAGATAATATATCTCCATATTTGCATGAATAAACTTACAAAGTAGGTGTAGAAATGGAGAAAATGGGCAAAAGGAAATTACAAACAACCATGACATGGAGATGAAAATGAATTAGGACCTCAAGGGACATTGAACAATAAGATGTCTCACTCTGAGAGGAGAGAATTACATGTTTGCCTGTACAGGTCTACATCACAATATTATCAATGGAATTGACAGAACCTTTGACTTCTAATTCCAAAATAACTAAGGATGAGGAACATTTCTTAGTTCTGTATGTCAGAGGAGTAGAAGGGGAAAAAATAGGGTTGAATAAAGCTGCGTCTCAGAGATGCAGAAGCAAAAAATTCAATTCTACATTAGACTCTTAGAATAGATTCTGGGTAAAAACTATTTGCTTTGAAAGAGAAGTTAAAGAATATTGATTAGAAATTTGAAATTCAAATGCAGTAGAACTTCCCATGGACCAGTGAAAATCTCAAGCTAGTCTTCCTGAAATTCTTCATATTATATGTGCATACTTTCTACCTAATTCTGGAATACATTTGTCTTATGATACATTCCTGTTATTAACACAGTATTTTCATGTTATTCTTATGTCAGTATCCCTTCTTATGCAAGTTTGTCTTTATTGAAACGTTTGCTTATTTTATATAATAATACCACCTTAAATATAATGTTGTGTCAATAAGTGGTTTTATTTTAATCACATTTTTATGACTCATATTTAAAACATTAATTGACTTGCTATTTAAAGAAGTATTATAGTAAATCTTCTGCAGAATTAGTTACCCCTAATAGATCTGGTGTGTAAATTCAGATTGATACTGGGTGTGTTTAAAAGAGATTTCTGATGGTGTTGTTTATTCATAGTAAGAGTCCAGTCTATGATTATTATTGTGTAGAATCAAGCACAAGCCTTGCCTCTGAATGACTGGTCCATAGAACAGCATCATTGGCATTTTCTAGGAACTTATTTGAAATGCAGAATCTCACTCCAGACAATAAATTAGAATTGGTATTTTAATAAGATCCTCCATTGATCATATGCTCATTGAACTTTGAGAAGCACTGTTCTACACAATTCTGTTTGTAACTAGTTTTATGGATACATGTAGTACAAGCATGGCAATAATTCTTATGGTGACGGTTGTGTCCTTGTGGTAGTGATGGCAGTGGTGGTGGTTTTGGTAGTGGTAGTGGAAGTGGTGGTCGTAGTGCTAGTCTACTTCCCAGGTCCCACCATGTGAGGACCTAAAATATCAGTTCAGTACTAAGAGATCATTGGAAAAATAATAAATAAAAATGAGAAAATTGTATTCAGCAGAACTCCTATGGAGAAAATGTTATTCAAATTCTAATAAATCATTTGAAAGAGAGATAAAATCCCCAAAGTTTATGCCACAGAAGGCCTGGAGAGGGTGGAGCTGGTTAATGAACAATTTGGGGGCCAGAACTGAACACACAATAGACTAAGTTCTGCCTTCAACAAAACCTCCCCACACAACACTCAGTTTCTCCTCTAAATACATGTTAACCGAATAGTTAAACAATATAATTTTAAAGCATGGATACATTAGTAGCTTTTTTACAACAATAAATTATTAATATGCTCAATGTGCCCTTATGTCTCAGTTTAGCCTCAATTATCATGAATATTCGTACATAAAAAATTTTCAATTTTTTTCTTCCTCTATAAAGGAATGTTTAATGCAGGAATAATGAGTGTTTTGAAAGGGCTGGGCAAAGTAAGACCCTGGCTTTTGTGTAATTTTCACAAGCTATCAGCTCATCCTCTTTAGCTTTTTAGGCCTATGGAATTTTCTATGATGGCATGCTAACTCAAAGAATTAAGATCTGGGGACCTGTAAGGAAAATACAATCTGCATTTATTGCTTAGTTATAATCTCCCTCTGCAGTGCATAATGTTTCTACAGTACAAATTATGTGATAGGAATCAAATTTTATCAAAGGCAGTTTGCAATGCACCATCTATGAGTGCTGAATGTGGTTCTCCCCTGGCTTGAGTTAGTGTCTTTATTTGCTTGCAACATGGCACCATGATGTGCTTGGGGTCAGTGGGAGACCCTAGTGCAATATATTAAAATTGTAACTTGTAGCTATTCTGTCAAAGAATTTCCCTACTGATAGTTTATAGAGAATATGACAACAGATGCCCACAGACATTCTGCAGCCTGTGTGCTCCTAAAATTCTGTATGGACTGGTACTATATTTCAATGACAAAAACTGCTTCTTGATATAGCATTTATTCTTAAAGTGTGGTCTCTTTATAATTGCAAAGAGAAATGCCGATTAAAATATATTTTTTTCCCTATTTTTCTCATTGTAAAATGCATTAAAAAAAGTCTGAAAAAGAGAGGGAGATTGAGTGTGTTTACCTTGTAAAGCCATAATATGTGCCATCCTTTAGGAAAACAATTTCAGGAGGGTTAATATTCACAGTGGCTCTCTAGGGCAGGAAATTGAGCTAAGTCTCTGGAGTTCTAGTGGCAATTCATCAGGATAAATAAAAGTCTGCAATCTGGCATGTTCCAGATGAGAAACAGGCCCTAGGCTGCTTCTGCCATATTTCATTAGCAACCTTTCTGATCACAGAGTAATACCTAAGGAAAAACATAGATGTCTTATAATGCAATGAGGACCAAAACAGGTGGTCAGAAAGGAAAAGAAAAAAAAAAAGTCACAGTTTTCTGACTAGTGTAGTTTATGTGAAAACACTGGACTACCATATAACGTATAATTAGTTAATACATAAACCAAACATTTCACTTTTTGTTTTATTTGTTTGTTTTTATGTATCAACAGATTAAACCATTCTGGTTAGGGAATTTTTGTTGTTTCTTTCATTTCATAGTCACTTACTAAGTATCCTATGGAGTATGAATTCTTATACTAAACATTTGTCAAGAGGCAGCAATGAAAGAAAGATCATAATCTTTTTGAGTCCTTCCAGGTAGAAGAAATTTGTTGTGTAAAGTCTGCACTGAGATTTGTCTGCACCTGACTTGGATTACAAAGCTTCCAGGTCCATGCCAAAATTTCAAATACGTATTTTTCCGTCAATCGTATACCTTGGCATACTACTTATTCTTACTGAACCCACGTTTACTTGTGTTCAAAATAGAAAATAGTTACAACCTTATTAGCGTATATAGATTTACCATGAGAACTAAATTAGATATGTTATGTGAAAAATCACATTTTAAGCTGTAAAATTTTGTGTAGTGTGTAACTCTGATACAAAGCCAAACTGTTTTTTTTTTTTTTTTTTTTTTCCCAGAGGAAGAAATTGCCCAGTGGGAAAGCAGAACAGAAAATGCAGACTGGTTGTGTTCAAGGGCACAAGACAACCAAGTGAATAATGGAAGAACATTGAGCAATTTATGTAGGACCATCATATAGAGCTGTTGTATAGAGTCTCAAATACAAATTTCTGTGCATAGGACTGTTATATAGAGCCTCAAATACAAATTTCTGAATGTTTTTCAAATTGTGTTTAAAGGAAATATGCTGGTGGTCATTGACTAGATGAGCTTGATTAAATAAACTTTCAAGTTGCTATGAACTGACCATGAAAAATAAAAAGTAGGTGGAAGAGATATTGTAAAGAAGAGAGTTCCAGAGTGCCACATCGTAATGTACAGAGAGGAGAAAAGAGAAATAAAAATAAGGAAAAGACGCCTTTTACCTAAAGTAGGGTATCTAACGAAAGCAGAAAACTAGAATAGCTGCAATAGATTTTTTTTAATGGTTTTATTTTTTCTGCTGATAAGAATCCATGACTTGTGACTTTCTAGCTCAGAAGTTCTAAGATACACACACACAAAAGGCAATTACATTTTAACAACTGGAAAAATTTTGTTGAAAAGGATTGTTAGCAATATAATAAAATACTTCAGTTTTTCTCATCCTCTGTGTGGTCCTCTGTATTGAAAATACTTGATGGTTCTAAAGACCACCCAGAGTTTCAATTCTTACTTTCCTGATTATTTCCATAATAATGTTTATTTTTTCCTCACTTCTTTTTTGGTTTATTTGAATCTGGATGCTTTATATATCTTAAACTTCTTCATAAATTGGGACTCATTGAATAACATGGCAGAGATGTAGACAGACAATAAAGCCAGTTTTACTAGAGCTAACCTTTACATGTAATGCTTAATGATTATATAGCAATCCAAGTAGTAGCATCTACAGAGGTTGCGTAAGATTTATTGTGTCTCTTGCATAAAAACTCCCAAGCAGTTTAGAGTAATTATAATGATCAATGCTAAGATCACCTTAGCCACAAATGATAAGGACACAATGCTCATTTCAGAGGTAAACTAATTAAGGATAACACACCTTCCTATCTCTTTAAACACAAAATAAACATATCCTATTTGGCAACTGCATATAGTGAGTGGCAATATCTTTGAGGTATTTTTCTAGACTGATGAATTTACTGTCCCAAACCTAGTGAGTTATTTGGCAATAAAAATATCACTAAGATATAAGATTTCTTTACAATAAAACATCTAATATGACCAGTTGTGCCATTTTTATAGGTGCTTTAAAACTGTAGTATAATGAATTAGAATTTGTCTCAATTTATGACATAAATCAGCACACAAAAGTTTTGCAATGGCTAAGGATTATGATTGTGTCCTTCAGTTATAAATTTCTCTTTCTTTGATATGTAAAATATTTTCTATGACTCATTAAAACAGAGTTTCATAATAAATACTTGTCAGGATTACTGTAAATCTAGAGATTAATAATACAACCAAGCAATAATTTAATTCCATTTTCAATGTATTTATTGAATATCTAATTTTTCTAAAGTCAAAGCTATATCTTTTTAGAGGAAGACCAATCCTTTAAAGCTTAATTTCAGACCCTTAGCTTATTTGTATGTTTCCATTTATATTCATGCGCTTATAAGTACGTGACCTCAATGTTAATATATAAAGTGATTTGAGAGCCTCAGAAATTTGTGTATTCTGTATTTAAGTAATATTCCAAGTTCTTTTCAGCACAGAATTAAGCATTTCGTGAGTAACAAGAGTTGCTCTCGAACGCCCTAATTAACATATGCAAAGCTTAATTTGGAAGACTTCATATTTTTATAAAGTGAAAGACCTTTTTTTTAATTAAGAGAGAGATGAATCCTTCTCTACTCTGATCTTAACCAGTGTTAGTTATGTCTTAGGGAAAATATAGTAGAAACATTAAAGTTTTTAAAGGAAATTTATCATTTTTCAAAGGAAGATCAAGTCTGTTCTGTTAGTGTTAAAATTGGTGGGTGAGGGTAGACATGTTATACAGCACTTTTCCAATCAGAAAGGTCTGAAATCTGTGTTTATCACACTAGTGCTAAAATTGACACGAGCACAAGATAGAATTGAAATGGGAGATTAAAGACGTGTCTAAATTCTTCTGTATTGAGGTTGTGGGAGAGAGCTAACAGAAACCATGGGGGCTACTGTTAACTATAAAGAAGAAAGAAAGATATAAAGAGAGGAAGGAATGAAGTAAGGGAGGGAGGGATGAGGCAAGGGAGGATATAAGAAAAGAAGAGAAAACATAGACCAAAAAAAAAAAAAAAAAAGCCCGCTAATATCTATATTAACAAATACTTGCACCAGTTCAAAACACACACAAAATATTTTAACTAAGGTTCGGAATTCTGAGGTTCTAAATGGTTGGGTTTGGCTAGCACTCAATTCAATACAAGAGCTATACTCTGTATGTATTCTCCTGTTTCACTTTATATATCAGCCATAGGAAATTTTCATCTAGAATGCTCTTTCAACATTCAAAACATGCCAACACTTGAAAAAAATGCTGCTACTTGGAGATGATTATTGAAATGCATTAGGAAGACATAGAAAACTATTACTGCTTGATATATTGGTGTGCATTGTGTGTGTTCATATTCATATTTATCATCACAATGTAACTCATGATCATACAACATTTACCAGCACCAATAAAATTTTCTGCCAAGATTTAAAAGGATTTGGGGAGGATATTGTAAATATGAATAAAATGAGCATAACAAACACAAAAATACTGAAATGTGAAATTCAATTCTCCAATGAAAATCTGCCTATAGTATTTGACATAAGTAAAGTTTATCAATATAAGAATATTACTACTGATTTTCCTGGAGGAAAGAAATCATAAGATTGAAAATTAAATTTGTTGGACTAAAGTATCAAAAAACCCCATCCTCTTCAAAAAATAGATTTTTCCTCTTATGTTTTTATCTACTTTAGCACTCTATTCATTAAGCCTTTTATTTTTTTACATCATGATCCAGCACTGAATCAAATGTATAACATATATGTTAATAAATATGCCATGAGGAGTGTAGCAACAGAACTGTTTTTGTTCAATATCAAAATCCCCATAGAGTAGGTGCTCAGCAACATTTTATTGTTTTAAATTTTCCTATTTAGTTAATGGTTACACTAGAATTATTCTACTTTTTAATTACTGTAAGTATACTGTATTTATAAAGAGTAATATTTCAAGTGATGCTGTGCAGGATAATTTAAACATTTTATCACTATTTATAATATTGATGCTAGGTACAATGCATTCCCAGTTCTGAAGAACTTGCAAATGGACTTTGAAATTCAATCTGTTAAGAGCATAGTATTCTCTAATCTAACTAATATTTTCCTTCTGCAGAGTACAGTTAGTCAGGCAGAGTCAGTTAAAAAATATTATATTAAAATCAAAAGATATTAATGCACCATTTTGGCTGTAATTAAAGTTCTGAATATATTTTGTATGCAAGAAGAATAGGCAGAGCAATGTAGTTGCTGAGTACAGATTATTAGAACAATAAATAAAAACAAAACGTACATAAAACCATACAAGATTACCTTTTGTATAAACTTTATATAAACTTACTTTTCAGTGGTGAGGATACAATCATAATGAATGGGAAAATATCATTTAGTGACATCTGCATCAGTGGTAAATGTACGCTTACCAAACTGAAATTCAGAGTATTTATTTATTTTCATTGCTAGGTTCATAATATATAAAATACATATCAAAGGCTTCCTTATGACCATACCCACCCCTTGACTCCCCTCACCTGCCGTGAACTAAAGCCAAAGAGCTATAAGTGATGAAGAAACAGGAAAGATGGAGTTGAAGATGTCAGTCCTGGAAATTAAGCCTTTCCAGTTTAGGGGTCAACAACTTTCTGAGTTTTGTGTCAAACTCAATATCTGTGAGCTGAATGTGAGACTGCTACATTTGTCTGGGGACACTCTCATGATGAAAAGGTCATCCCAATTCAATAACACTACCGCCTTCCCCCCAAATTAATGCAAAACATAATAAAAAGAAACCTCCACAATTTCAGTCCTTAGCAATGTCAAAGATTAAAATCTAACAAGTGTAACTCAAAGCAGAAGATTACCAAACCCACAGGGATGATAGTTACCATAAACAAGAGCAGAAAAATGAACTCAACTTCAGACTGAGAGATTTTATTATATTTTTTTATTACTGAAACATAATTGATGCTCATATTTGTGGGGTAAAGAGTTGAATATCAATACCTGTGGACAATGTGTGATGATCAAATCAGGATAATTAGCATATTCCTTATCATAAAATGTAATCATTCTTTGTGTCCACTAAACAATTTCTCACTAACCTCCATCTTCCTACCCCATTCCCACCTCTACTAACCACAGTTCTGTTCTCTCCTTCTGAAGATTCAATGTATCATTGTAGCCTTCCTTCCTTCCTTCCTTCCTTCCTTCCTTCCTTCCTTCCTTCCTTCCTTCCTTCTTTTCTTACTTATTTTTTAGCTCCCACTTATGAGTGAGGACATATGGTATTTCTCTTTCTGTACCTGGCTTATTTGACTTAACATAATTTTCTACAAGCTCATCCATGTTGCTGCAAATGGTATAATTTCATTCTTTTTTTTTTTTTATATAGCTGATTAGTATACCATCGTGTACATCTACCACATTGTCCTTATCCAGTCATCCCTTGATGTATATTTAGGTTGGTTGCATATGCTGGCTATTCTAAATAGAGCTGTAATAACCGTAGGAGTGCAGATATCCCTTCCACATGATGATTTCCATCCCTTTGGGTATATACCTAGAAGTGCGATTTCTGGACTGGATGGTAGTTCTATCTAGTTGTCTGAGAAACCTCTATACTGTTTTCTATAACAGCTGTACTAATTTAGAGTCCCACCCACAGTGTATAAGGGTTCCACTTTTTCCATATCCTCACTAGCATTTGTTATTCTCTGTCATTTTAATATTAGCTAATCTAACTGGGGTGAGATGGTATCTCAATGTGGTTTTGTTTTCATTTCCCTGATGCTTTGTGATGTTGGGCATTTTTTCATATAACTGTTGGCCATTTGTACGACTTCATTTGAAAAATGTCTATGCCCTTTGCCCATTTTTAAATCTAACTATTTGTTTTTTACTAAGTTTGAGTTCCTTGTATATTCTGTATATAAATCCCTTTTCAGATGTATAGTTTGTAAAATTGTCTCCCATTCTGTAGGTTGTCTTTTCATGTTGTTGATTATTTCCTTTGCTATGCAGAAGCTTTTTAGTTTGATATAATCCCATTTGTTTATTTTTTCTTTTGTTGCCTGTACTTTTGAGATCTTATTAATAAAGTCTTTGTCGAGTCCTATATCCTGAAGTGTTTCCCTTATGTTTTTCCTGTAGGCATTTTATAGTTTGAGGTCTTGTATCTAGTCTTTTATCCACTTTGGGTTGATTTTGGTATGTAGCAAGAGATACAGGTCTACTTTCATTCTTCGAAACATGGATATACAATTTTCCAAGCACCATTTGTTGAAGGGACTGTCCTTTCCCCAATGTATGTTCTTGGGGTTTTTGTTGAAGATCAGATGGCTGTATATGTGGGTTGATTTGGGGGTTCTCTTTTCTCTTTTCTTGGTCCATATGTCTGTTTTTATGTCAGTATCATGATGTTTTGGTTACTATAGCTTGTAATATAGTTTGAAGTCCAGTAGTGTAATGCCTTCAGCTTTATTATTTATTTATTTTTTGCTTAGAATTTCTTTAGCTATTCTTGGTCTTTTGTTGTCCCATATGAATGTTAGGATTGTTTTTTCTATTTCTGTGAACAATGTCTTTGGTATTTTGATGGGGATTATTGCTTTGAGTAATATGGACTTTTTTCACAATGTTAATTCTTCTAAACCATGAACATGGAATGTCTTTCCATTTTTTGGTGTCCTCTTTAATTTCTTTCAGCAGTGTTTTGTAGTTATTATTGTAGAGAGTTTCCACCTCCTTGGTTAAATTTTTTCATAAGTATTTTTTTTTTTTTGATAGCTATTGTAAATGTGCTTGCTTTCTTGGTTTCTTTTACTGCTAGTTTGTTGCTTGTATATAAAAATGCTACTGATTTCTGTGTATTAATTTTGTATCCTGCAACTTTATTGAATTCATTTATCAGCTCTAGGAGTATTTTGATAGAATAAGTTTTTCTCTATATAGGATCATCTCATCTGCAAACAGGGATAATTTGACTTCATCTTTCCCAATTTGAATGACTTTTATTGCTTTCTCTTGCCTGAATACTCTGGCTAGTATTTCCAATACTATGGCAAATAGGAATGGGAAGACTAGGCGTCCTTGTCTTGTTCCTGTTCTTAAAGGAAAAGCTGAAAGCTTTTCCTCATTTAGGATGGTATTGGCAATGGGCTTGTAGTAGATGCCTTTTATTGTTTTGACACATTTTCCTTCTATACCTAATTTTTTGAGAGTCTTTATCATGAAAGGATGTTGAATATTGTCAAATGCTTTCTCTGCATCTATTAAGATAGTCTGATTTTTTTCCCTTGATTTTGTTGATGAGGTGTATCACATTTATTGACTTGCATATATTGAACTATTCTTGCATCATTGGAATAAATCCCACTTAATCAGAGTGTATAATCTTTTTGATATGCTGTTTTATTCCGTTTGCTAATATTTTGTTGACGATTTCTGCATCTATGTTCATCAGAGATATTGGCCTGTAGTTTTCTTTCTTGTTGCATCTTTGTGTGGTTTTGGTATCAGTGTGATGTTGGTCTCATAGAATGAGTTTGTAGAATGACCTCCATTTTAATTTTTTGGAATAGTTTGAAAAGGATTCTTATTAGTTCTTCTTTAAAGCTTTAGTACAATTCAGTAGTAAAGTCTTGTGCTTTTCTTTGTTGGGAGACTGCTGATTACTGCTTCAATCTTATTGCTCATTATTGGTCTTTTCAAGTTATATATTTGATAACAAAAATGGTAGTTGCATGTGTCCAGAAAATTTTCCATTTCCTCCTGATTCTCAAATTTGCTGGCATATAGCTGTTCATAGTAGTCTGTAATAATGCATTGTATTTTTATGGAATCAGTTGTAATGTGTCCATTTTTATTTTTTATTTTTGGTATTTGGGTTTTTTCCTCATTTTGTCTTGTTGTCTAGCTAATGGTCTATTTTGTTTATCTTCTCCAAAAAGCAACTTTAAGTTTTGTCAATTTTTTTGTATCATTTTTTGTTCTCTATTTCATTTAGTTCTGCTCTGATCTCAAATATTTCTGTCTACCTAGTAATTTGGGGATTGGATTGTTCTAGTTTTTCTAGCTCTTTGAGGTGTAGCATTATTTGAAGCCTTTCTTTTCTTTTAATGTAAGCCTTTATTGCAATAAGCTTCCCTCTTAGAGCTGCTTTTGCAGTATCCCAAAGGTTTGGTAACTTATCCCTGTATTTTCCTTTGTTTCAAGGAAATTTCCTGTTTTATTTCTGCTTTGACCCATTGGTCTTCAGGAGGATGTTATTTAATTTCCCTGTATTTGTGCAGTTTTGAAAGTTTCGCTTGTTACTTTCTAATTTTTTTTTATTGCAGTCTGAAAATATACTTGATAACATTTCAATCTTTTAAAATTTGTTGATACTTGATTTGTGTCTAACATGTGGTCTATGCTGGAGAATGATCCATGTACTGAAGAGAAGAATGTATATTCTGCAGTTGTTAGATGAAATATTCTCTTAACATTTTTCAATTCCATTTGTTCTAAAGTGCTGTTTAAATTCAATATTTCTTTGCTAATTATTTGTCTAGATTATGTGTTAAATGCTGAAAGAGGTGTGTTAAAGTCCCCAACTATTATTGTGCTGGGGTCTATCTCTTCCTATAGATCCAATAACAGTTCCTTTAAAGATCTGGATGCTCTAGTGTTGGGTGTATATATATATTTATATTTGTTATATCTCCTTGCTGCATTGATCCTTTTATCATTGTATAGCATCCTTCTTCGTCTCTTTTTATTGATCTTGGTTTGAAGTCTATTTTATCTAAGTACAGCAACTCCTGCTCATTTTCAGTTTCCATTTGCATGGAATATATTTTCCTTTCCTTAACTACTAGTCTATGTGTATCTTTACTGATGAAACACGTTTCCTATATAGGCAGCCTAAAGCTGGGTCTAGTTTTGTAATCCATTCAGTCAGTCTCTATCTTTTAAGTTGGAAATTTAATCCATTTACATTTAGGGTTGTTATTGAAAGGTATTGCCTTGTTCCTGCCATTTTATTAGTATTTTATGGTTGTTTTGTGTTTCTTTTGTTCTTTTTCCCCCCTTTTATTATCTTTGCTGTTTGGTGTTTTTTTTGTAGTGATAAGATTAATTTTCTTTTCTTTCTCACTTGTGTATATGTCGTACTGTGGCTTTTATTCTTTTGTATGTATTTATGATGATATATATTAATCTTTTGATTCCACATGTAGGACTCCCTTGAGGATTATTGAAAGGCCAGTCTTGTGGTAATGAACTCCCATAGTTTTTGTTTGACTGTGAAAGATAGAATTTCTCCTTCAGTTCTGGAGGAAAGCTTTGTTGTGTATAGCATTCTTGGTTGGTAGATTTTATATTTAGCACTTTGAATATATCATCCCACTCTCCCCTGGCCTATAGGGTTTCTGTTGAGAAGTCTGCTGTTAGCCTTATGGGGATTCCCTTATAGGTGATTTGTTTATTTTCTCTTGCTATTTTTAGAATTCTTTCTTTGTCTTTGACTTTTGACAATTTGACTATAATGTGTCTCAGTGAAGTTCTTTTGGGGTTGAATCTATTTGGGGACCTTTTCCACTGGTGCAGGCTGGTCACTGTATCTGATAGAACTCTGGGCTCCTGAGGAAGGTGGTTGTGGATGTAGGTAACTTGCATACCCCCCACATGTTCTTCTGCAAGTGCTGGCATGCTCACTGCATCAGGCAGTCCTTTGTGCTCCTGAGTAGGGAGTGTGTGGCTCCAAGTGACCAGCATGAAGGAACAGCTCAGTTTCTTCTTTCTGTCCACTGAGATAGAGTGTGTGTGTATGTGGGGGGGGGGGTTGAGTTAGGTGGAGCTCCAGGCTCCCAGTAGGGAAGAAAGGCATGTATCCAGGCAGCCAATGTGCTGCCTCTACACTCTCTACTGGGGTGTGTAAGACCACTAGGTCAGTGTGACTCTGGGCTTTCCCAATCCTGTCCTAAAGTAGCCACATCCAGTGGTGTGGCACAGAACTGAGAGCAGTGGGGATAAATCTTCAAGTGGTTCTTCTCAGAAGGAATACAGTCATATGGGTTCTTTGCCACTCCACATGCTGGACTCACTGTCTGTAAAGGTCATGCAATTAATTTGCAGCCCAATTTGAAGTTGTCAGACTAAAAGATTTTAAATATTAAAATGATTAACACAAACTTTAGCATAATTATATATGAAATGTTTATTGAAATAAAGATATAACTGTAAAAGTGACAAAGCAACTATGCAAAAGAACCAAGCAAAATTTTTAAAGTGAAAATGAAGAATGTGTGTGTGGGGGGGGGAAACCTCTCAATGAATGGGTTAATATTAGATTCAGCTAGGCCGAGCCCGTGGTGCACTCGGGAGAGTGCTGCGCTGGGAGTGTGGCGATGCTCCTGCCGCGGGTTCAGATCCTATATAGGAATGGCCGGTGCACTCACTGGCTGAGTGTCGGTCACGAAAAAGACAAAAAAGCAAACAAACAAACAAACAAAAAAACACATTAGACTCAGCTGAAGAGAGAATTTGTGGATAGGAAAATAGACCTGTAGAATTTATTTAGAATGCAGCAGAGGATTATAGACTAGGAAATACATTAGATAGACTTTAAGATTAGGAAGAATAGAACAAAAGGTCTAAAAGATACTTTAGGGATATAGTTGCTTTTTCAGGTTAGAATTGGCAACCATATTTAAAAGAAACAAATAGGCTTTAATCTAGTATAGGTTTACTTAACTTTATAGAAAAATATGAGTTAAGAGATACAGCAATTATAGAATCCTCATCTAATCAGGAGGCACAAATCTGCCCAAGTGCACAAGGTGTGTGAGAGTCATGTAGCAGCCACAGCTGCTATTTTCCATCAATCCTCTGTGCTATTCTGGTTACGCAAGCCCTGGCCTGAATGCCAATGCACAGCTCTCATAATTCATATTTAAGATCACAACACTCACCAGTATTTTAACTCTTCTGTTGCAAAGTAGCAGTGCTGTGGGACAAGAAGGCCATTCTCAAGTAGTTCTGCATCATCTAGGGCCTGATGTTATCCCTTTACATGCATATATTTAATTGGAATTTGAGAAGGAGGAAATAAAAAGAATACAAGAGAAATAATGTAATGTTTAAAGATAAAATGCAGAAAACATTCCAGAACTAGTGGAAGGACTAACTCAGAGTTTATCAACAGTGCCTCTATTATGAACTAGAAAAATAAAAAGGAAACTACACCTAGACACATCATGAAATGGTAAGACACCAAAGTATAAGCAATGTTTTAAATACAGCCTGAGGAGGAAAAGATTCTGCTGAAAAATGTCAGAAAAAATCAAATGACTTTATTAGATTGAAACTGTCTCTGGACTATTTCTGTGTTTCATTAATCTACCTTTTGACTTATACTGCTTTGATTAATCTAGCTTTACAATAAGTCTTGAACTCATGTCTGTAAATCCTCCAACTTTGTTCTTCTTTTGAAAGATGGCTTTGAATATTCATCATTAATTTTGAAATTAGATTGTCACTTTTTACCAAAAAAAAAAATTAAAAATACAACACAAAAATCAACTGAGAGGAACTTTTAAGCTCTTTGTGCTTAATGTATTTAAAAGATTTCCCTGGATTTCATATGAGACTGAAATAGAGAAAAGTAAGAATAGAGATGGGAGCCCAGTTCGGAGATTATCACAGTGGCTGTGAGTTGGAAAGCAGTGGATAGGTTCAGGATAGACTTGACAAGAAAGGCCAACAGAACTTACTAATGGACTGAATATAGGGAGTGATGAAGGGAAAAGAGGAAACACATGTAACTCCTGGGTTTTTGTCTTGATCAAGTATGCCATCAACATTCAATGAAATGAAGACAATTTGAAGAGTTTTAGAAAGTCATTTAGGGCATTTACAAATGTAATTCAAATGTGATGTCACAGGCAGAAATGTAAATGTTAGAGTCATTGAAATGAAACCAGCATGAGTTGGATGGAATTATGTAAAACTTGCATGGGACTACATTGTTAAATTAGTGGGAAAGAAAATGTTACATGTAATTTTGGGGAATGATAGGAGGCTAAATGAATTAATCTTCAAAGTAACCTCTGAGTTGGATTTAAGCATGGTGCTCTGTAATTATAAGGCTCTTTTCTTCATCATCTCATTTTGTGAACTTATTTAATCAGTCTGGATGTATAATAAGCCAAGATGTCATATAAGCCTTTTGAATACATTTTACTAAGGGTATAAATCAGTGCTAAATGAGTCTGAAACCAGAGGTGGTAATGGGTGGGATGGGTAGCTAATCCCTAAATTTAAAGAATTGTCTTGAGTATGTAAAGTTGGCCTTGGCTGAGGTGAAAGTACCAGGGTCTGAATTACAGAATTTCTTCCATTTTTGTATATATGCTATGTGTGTGAATAACAACAGTTGGAAGTTGCTCTTTTCTTAATCCAAAAAAAAAAAGCATGCTAAAAATGTTAGTTCTAATGATTTCCCCAGATGTAAGCTTTTATAGCAAAAACCTTTATCAAAATTCAAAGTCATAAAATAAATTGATTTCTAAAATTTTCAAAACGAGAAAGAGGCTTAATCCCATTACCCTTTCCAAAAAGCTGAGTTTATCTGAGTGTCACTAGATAAAGGTAGGTGAAACCATATTATTCATTAGGTATTATAATATGAGCATGTCCTGTATCCACTATTCAAATTTCTACTGAAGTACATCATTTTGTAAACAATCCAAATAATAAGCCTTGCTTTAATACCTACCTATATTCTAGGTTTCTAACAATCAGAAGACCCATTATAAACATCTTTATGATCCTCTTACCTATATAGCACATAAATATCACAAGTCATAGGAACAGCCTAGAAATGATGTCATTTCCAGTAAATAATATTCTAGGTCAGGCACTTTTCTGGTTCATTGGGCTAAAGTTCTGAGGGAGAAAAAGAAGTTTAATAGGGCTATGATCTCTTAGACATTCATACAGGCCAAAAGTAAATCCACAGTAATTATACTTTCGGGAGATGTAAAGAAACACTTTGGTGCATATAATGTCTATAGTTATAGAAGTGCCACTGTAACACCATTTCCTGTTTAGAGTATTACTCAGTCACAAAATCTTTCCATGTGAAGTTTCTGATAAAATATGAGTGTTGTGTCACGTCTCTCATATCCCTAAGAACACCTTAACAATCTATGGAGATTTTTCATGCAATTGAGGACATAGAAAGAAAAAATAAATGGTTTTGAAGTTGAATGATCCACCAATGATTTAATTTACAAATATTCTATCATTTTAACTCAGCCAGTAAAATGTAATGTTAATTTTGGTTTTATAGTGTACGTCAACCTGTATAGTATGCTGTGGTGCTTTCCAGAGAAGTAACAAATCTGGAGCCTGTCTCCTAAAGGGAGTCTATTATTTATTTAGGGAGGCTGGCATATATAAAAGTGAAAATTCAAGATAACACAGGCATTTCTCTAACTTTTGAGCATATGGCTGACTCTGATGGAGATCTACTCAAAAAGCAATCTCTCCTAATTCCTTTATAAAAGAACCATAACTTTATTCTATGCTATAATGTGTCCTGTCAAAATATCTACTTTCTTAGACTACCTAGAAACTGGGGGTACCATTTTACCTAGTTCTAGCCATTGGGATATAAACAAAAGCGTCCTATATGGATATTCGAGAAAGTCATGGTTTCAATGATGAAAAGCAATAGATTCAGTTGGCAGCAGCTTTTTGTCATTTGCTTTTTATCTTATTCCTGCCTGAAATGTGGATGCAACACCTGAACATGGAGTGATCCTCCTGCGACTAGGAGAGGGAAGAATGGAAAGAAAGAAATGGGCTACCCTAATGGCATTGTGCAGTTGACATCACATCTATGGAGTACCTACACCTGCTGATGAGAGGAAATTGAACTGCCTATTTAGTTAAACTTCAAATAGCTGAAAACCATATGTTCTTTAAGTTCATTCGAGGGTACTTAAGAAAGTTCATGGAAAAATAGAATTAAAAAATAATATGAATCTTTCCATAAACTTTTTGAAGTAGCCATGTGAATTTTGGCTTTAATCCTAATAAATTTTTCCACCATTTACTGGCATTCTCTGAGTACTAGCTCATTTATTTCTCACAGTAACCCTACTGTGGTAAGTGATATTGACTTTTTCAGATATGGAATTTGAGAGTCATGGAGGTATGTCTTTCCTGAGATCACATAGGTAGTTTATGGCAGGGATGATGTTCACAATTGTTGCTTCACAATACCACCTCCTCAAATCAACATTAATAATACTAGCAGTTTTCTTAATTTTTATTACCTAACTAATACTATTTTCTGTTAAAAAAATTTTACTTGTGCAGGTCTTACAATTCTATAATGTATTTCAGCTACAATATCTTACTTGAAGTTTACAATTCTTAAGAGAAGTAAAATACTTTTGTTATTCACATTTTACAGCAGTGGAAGTTGAGTTTAGAAAGTGACAAGCCTGCCCAAGACAGGGAAGGAAGAAGAATGTGCTTCGGTCATGTAACCCCAAATTCAACATTCTTATAGGCCTAGTTCTGCAATGAACTTTTTATTTTCTCTCCCTTTTCTGTCTTTCCTCATAGAGGCTCTCTCACTGGGCCTGAACATAATTTGTTTGGGAAGCTGGGCCAATGCTCTGAAGATCCAACAATGTGTTGCTTCCGACGGTGACACCTAAGGAATTCTGAACAGGAGATTAAAGATAGCTGTTCTCAGCAGGCTTGGAGCTCCTGCCAACCCTGTACCCCTAGACTGTTGAAAAGTAGGGGAGCTCATCAGTGTATGTTCAACTACTAAATGCTGTGACACACTCAGCTGCTTTGATTAGAAGCCAGAGAGTACTTAGGGCTACAACAGTGCCGAGACAACATACAAATGAAGGTGCCCGGTGACACCTAAGCAGGCTGTTTCCGTTATGTCTAAGAGTCTTTCAAGGTGAATTTGAAAGTCTGCTGGTGGTCTGTCTCACTTTTTCCATTTTTCCAAGTGTAGTTGGTGGATTTGGAAAATGATATATTTATGCACCATGTAAGTCCTGCCAGTCTGATTAACACTGTACACTCTACAGAGGCACACTGTTGAATAAACAGGAAAGCTTTTATCCTGCCAGCCTGCTGTGTGCCTTTCTCCAGGGCTGAGTCAACACACAGCAATGGTTCTATGATACGTTTGAAAGTGGAGACTATGGAGATGATCTTTACTAGTTTTATTAGGCAAGAGTGGCTTTAGAGTCTTCCAATTTTTATGCATATATAATACTGCATTACTCCAACTCAAGTATTATCGATACATACATTTCTTTTAAAATCTTGAACCAAAATCTTGAAGTTTCTAAAAACTGCTAGTCACTATAAATTGTGAGTTACTAAAAATATACTGGGAAAGTGAATTTCATGTAATCCTTGAATAATTTTAAAGTGAGCACAAATTTAAAGCAAGACACCCATTCCATACAATGTGAGGGCACACATTGGTCATTGCTTTCAGATTTATTTTTTACTTTTTTACAAAAACACATATCTTTTCTTTTGTTTCTCAGTGGGCTCCAAAAGCATCTGGAGTCAGTTACATTTATTTATGTTATATTCTAACTAAAATGGCTTAGATGAAAAGTATTCCAAAATTTATTTTAAGGAAAAATAAAACTGACTTCAAGCTCACATGCCAGGTTTTAGCCCAGAGCAAAGTGTCGTGGCTGATTCCAAAATGAAATGGAAACACTGACACACTCTTTATCCTGGCAGTGTTATAAGGATAACATGTAAATACAATAGTTTGAGCTAATAATAGTTAACATTTTCCAGGTTTTTCTATTAAAGGTCCCTTATGACAAACAAGTTCTATAAAGAATCTCCAAGGAAAGTTTCCTTATGAGATAAAATGTCAAGACCTAACCAATTTTTTATTGCAATAAAATAAGATTCCTTTTTGGTTGTTTTCATATTGTTAGTTTCTCTGTGTAAGTTTCCCAATATTAGAATATGTGTATTTAGATGTTAGAATTCTATTTACAAGAGATTCTATAGACATCAGTAAAATGAAAGCATTTAATGAGATATTACTAAATTTCCTTTTTAATGCAGTTTAGGTTTTTATGAGGTCTTTTAAAAATTGGTATTTTTATGAAATATCCCTTATCTTGTTGGTTTCTCATACTCCTTCAACTTATAACATGTATTAGTATTTGTATTTAATAACACTTCTGATCATGCTGACATTATTGTTTATGTTTATTTTAAAATAGTCTCATGTGATTGTTTGTTTGGTTGGTTTGGTTATCATTAATGTTCTTCAATGAAAAAAATATACATCAAGCCAGGAGGTTGAATGCATGGATTTAGGAGAGGAGAGCCAGGGTTTAGATCCTGATTCTGACACACTTAACTGTCTAAACGTGGGCACTGTTCTAATTTTTAAAATGGGATCTAATATAGCAGTTAAATCAGAGGGTAAATCTGGAGATTAAAAGTGATAAGAAGCTTAGCACAAGTCCTGTCTTATGGCCAGGGTTCTATAAAACTTGGCTGTATTCGTTTTTTTGTATACACATACATACATATACATATATACATATACGTATATATCTTTTATAACTTTCAACAGTACTTCTGACATTTTTTATATGGACCTTTTTATGTATGTTAGATTTATTCTATTTTTTAAAAAAATATATTTAGCTAAAGGTAATTTATTTTTTTAAATTAAAAAAAATATTTTTTATTGAAATAGTGATACAATATTAGTGTAAATATAGTCAAGAATGTTTTAAATTAAATGGATACATGGGCCAGCCCTATGGTGCAGACCACACCATGCCAAGGGTTGCAATCCCCTTACCAGTAAAAAAAAAAAAAAAAAAAAAAAAAAAGGACATATAAATAAAAATAATAATTCTGCTTAAGTGTTTAATACAGATACTACTATGAAGAAGCATTTTTTAAATTTTGTTCTAATATATATGGATACATATTTTAAAACAAACACTTTAAATTAAATAATTTTAATCTTTTAGCCCTTTTTTTCTTTTTCACTCTCAGTTTGAATATCCCAATTTAGTTACTAAATCATACAGTACCTTGGTTATGGGACATTGTTCCAGCAACAAATTAGTGAAGCTCTTTGATTTTTACATTTGGTTTGTCACACTTCTACAGGAAATTTACAGGTTGAAGCAGTGACTGGACTAAGGCCCAAATTGGACATTCCCAGTCCTTCAGCCATAATACCCAAGAACCCCAATTTTTTTTCTTTTTTACCATTTTCTTAAAATTAGTAAGAAACATATACACATTTATTATGTATAACTGTTGTGTTGAAACACCTATCCATTGTAGAATAGCTAAATTGATCTAATTAACATGTACATCACCTCACATGCTTATCATTTTTTTGTGCTAAGGACACTTAAAATCTACTCTCAGCATTTTTCCAGAGTGCAATAGATCATTGTTAACTATAGCCAACATACGGCCTGATACAGCTCTTGAACTTACTGCTCATATCTGACTGATATTTCATATCTTTTGACCAGTATCTCCCCAACATTCCCCTCCCCTCACCTCTAGCAACCACCATTCTACTCTCTAACTCTATAAATTCAACTTTTTTTAGATTCCACATATAAGTGAGATCATGTGGTACTTGTCTTTCTGTGCCTGGATTATTTCACTTAACATGTCTTCCAGGTTCATTCATGTTGCCACAAATGACAGTCTTTTCATCTTTTTTTAAGGTTGCATAGTATCCCATTGTGTTTATATACCACATTTTCTTTATGCATTCATCTGTTAAAGGACACTTAGGTTGATTCCATCTCTCGGCAATTGTGAATAATGCTGCAATGACTATGGAGTGTGGATATCTCTGTAATATACATATTTCATTTCTGTTGAATATACTCTGGTACTTCAAAATTTTGTGGAAAAATGGAATTGAAAGATAAAACAAATATTTCCAAGAACTATTTAAAGTTCTCTTGTATACCCAGTAGTGGGATTGCTGGATCACGTGGTAGTTCTGTTTTTAGCTTTTTGAGGAACCTCCATACTGTTTTCTACAGTGTCTATAATAATTTTCTTTCCCACCAACATTGTACAAGCATTTTCTTTTCTTCACATCCTCACTAACAGTTTTCTTTTATCCTTTTGTTAATAACCATTATAACAGGTGTGAGGTGACATCTCATTGTGGTTTTAATTTGCATTTCTCTGATGATCAGTGATATTGAGCATTGTTTCATATACCTTTGCCATTTACATGTCTTCTTTTGAGAAATGTCTATTCATATCCTTTGCCCATTTTATAATCAGGTTTTTCATTTTCTTATTATTGAGTTGTTTGAGTCTCTTGTATATATTGGATATTAACTCCTTATCAGATGTATGGTTTACAAATATTTTAGCCCATTCCATAGATTGCTTCTCCACTCTGTTGATGGCTTGGTTGTGTGGAAGTTTTAGCTGACATAATTCAAGAAACTGAATAAGACATAAATAAATGGAAAGATATTGAGTGTGCATACATTTAAAGAATTAATATTGTTATAATGTCCATATTACCCAAAGCAATCTACAGATTCAATACAATCCCTATCAAAATTCCAATGATATTTTTCACAGAACTGGAAAAATAAATGCTAAAATTTATATGGAAACTACAAAAGACATCAAATAGCCAAAACAATCTTGTGCAAGGAGAACAAACCTGGAGGCATCACACTACCTGACTCCAAAATGTATTACAAAGTTATAGTAATCAAAACAGCACAATACTTGCATAAAAATAGACATGCAGGCCAGTGGAACAGAAAAGAGCCCAGAAATAAATCTACACATTTATGGTCAATTGATTCAATAAAGGTGCCATGAACACACAATGTAGAAAGAACAGTCTCTTTAATAAATGATCTGGGTACAACTTAATGTCTGCAGGCAGAAAAATGAAATTAAGCTCTTATCTAATACCATATACAAAAATAAACTGAAAATGAGTTAAAGACGTAAGTAGAAGGAGTAAAACTTTAAAAATGCTAGAGAAAAACAAAGGGGAAAATATCCATTGCATTGGTCTGGCCAATGATATTTTGGATATAAACCCCAAAACACAGGCAACAAATGCTGCAGGTAATTTCTGAAATTAGGTTTCTTGTTTGTTGCTGGTGTATAGAAGTTTAATAAACTATTTTATTAATTCTAAATGAAATTATATGAAGATTTTTTCTGGTTTTGTGCAGACAATAATACCCTATCCAATATTTAATATGTTGAGTAAAATTTTTACTAAGAATGGTGAGCATACTTTTCTTATTTCTTATTTTAAAAACGTCTTGTTTTACCACTATGCGTAATGTTTGGGCTTTGGTAGATATCCTTAGTCTGGTTAGGAAAGTTCCCCATTTTTGTTATGTTTTGTTTTCAGCACAACTAAGTGAAGAATTTTATGGACAGGTTTGTTTGTATCTATTGAGATCCTTATACGGTTCTTCTCCTTAAATCATTTAATTTGGTGGATTATATTTACAGATTTATCTAAAGTTAGTTTACATTCATTTCTGGAGTTAATTTATTGAACATGCATTTATTGACAACTTGCTATATAAGGTCCTCTTCTAGGTATGGAAGCTAAGCAGTGAACAAAACAGATATTCTTTAAAAGGAGGGAAAGACAGCAAATAAATACTTTAAGTTGAATAAGTATTATGATACTTAGTAATAAATACAATGGAGAAAAACCACAAAACTGATTTGTGGAAATTTATTATGTTGTATGTACAGTTTTGGATTTGTTTTGCCAATTTTTTTTACGGCATTTACAATCTCATAAACGTAGTTGGCTTACCATTTTTCTTTTCTGACAGAATTTGTGTGGTTTGGTTTCGATACAAAATTTTACTCATTTATAAAATCAGTTTGGGAGAGTTCTCATTTGAATTTATTTTTGTATTGTATAAGTTTGTGCAAATGGAATAATAACAATTTGTATATGTCTTCTCCAAACAAGTAATGAACAAAATTCTCCCAAATATATTCCCATGTAGAATATACAAATTACTTACATCTTCTATATAATTTACATCAAGAATTATAATAATTAATATTTGGTATTTCTTATTGCGTTCAATATGATTTATTTCATTGCATCTGTTCTTATTTTGATCATTTGATTTTGTATATCAGTGTTTAAAATAGTGTGAAATATTTTGTCATCATGTTTGTATTCTGCATAAAATACTGCCAGAATATTATCAAATTAGGTTATGGTTTCTGCCAAACAAAAAAATTCCCATGCTCACATCATTTCTACAATTATCTCAATGCTTTGCCAAAACCAGAATCATGTAGATCATGCATTCAAAAACAGCATTTTTTCTCACTTTCATATAATTTTTGTTATACAGCAAAAACAGTTACTAACAGTATTTTTAAAATATTTCAGTTCAGAATACTTAAATATATTGATAATGTGCATTTTACCTTATTATTGTTACATTGATTATATGATAAAGCTGCTTAATCTTTGCATCCATTCTAATCTTTTATCAACCATTTTCCATCTCTAAAACTTTTGCAATTTAACAAAATTCAACAAAAATCATTTGAGGTAGAACAACGTAACTATGATCTAATCATTTTTTAACATATGTAAGAAATATGGGTTAAATATTTCTAAAAACTTTTTATGTCATCTTCAGACAATTAAAATTATTATTAATGTAGATTATTTTTTCCCTGGATTCAATCTGTTATGATTGCATATCCTATCCTGCTCTCTCAGTGAAGTATCCTTTCCTATGCAATAACCAAATTAGTAGCCTTGAGTATTTTCCTCTTTTCTGGCATATTGCCTATTTTTTCAAAATTTTTATTGACTTATTCAGATAATTTTATTTCATTTTCATCTTTAACAGCTTTCTATATTTTTTTGTTCCTAATAATTATAGTAGAATTTATTTCTCTAACTAGTGGAGTAATTATATACAGGCTTAACAGTGTAAGATAGAATTTGCAAAAATTTAAAATAATGCCTACCTCCTTGAAAAAACATTATAGGAATTAAATTTATACTAATAAAATTTCCATGCTATAATTGCTATAATAAAATTAGTGGATTATTATGTATTAATTTCTATTTTATTACTACATCATACTTTGTAAATTATTAACAATAAGTGGAAATTAGTTATTACACGCCAATTCATATTACAAAAGAAATTGTAAATTTACATTAAGAGTTTATCAACATCATTCTGATACATTAAACAATCATTACACCATATGATTGCAATGTGAAATACCATATGTAACCAATGTGTTAATGCAAGTAGGAGTTTTAATGAATGAATTAATTAATTAACTAATTAAATATGAAGATACTCATTAATAGACACATCAGTCAGAGAAAAATTATATTTGCTTAAAATTTGAAACAATTTTAAAAATGTGGTAGATTTGCAAGGCATTTATGTAATCCAACTTATTCTTCCTTTGCAAATAGGAGGATAATATTATATATTACCCCAATAGCATACAATTTGCTTTCTTTTGAAAATAATCCTAATATACTGATTATGTACCAAATAAATACTCCATCAGATTGAAAATGTTTACAATAAATATACAAATTGTGTAACAAATATATGAATTGTCCATCTTTGGACTTGGCAAAACTATAAAATAACACAAATAATTTTTGCAGTAGTGAAGAAGTCTACTACATGACTAACGCATCTTGCATTGTGGCTCCCATTTGCAGGGCACAACATGAACAGCCTTCCATGTTTTCTCCTATTCTGAGAATGGCTAAAAGAAGGTCTTTACTCACAAATCCATCTCTACTGTTTCAGAAAAGTAAACAATCACTTTTTCAATTTTACCCAAAGTATCTCCACCAGAGTTGTTTTGTATTATTTATCTTTGGATAGGAGATCAGCCACTCTCTTCAACATGTAAAGCCAAAATATACTCTATTTTCTTATTTCAAGAGGGAAGTAGTATTCTGTTTGGTTTTGAATCACAGAATTGTTGCATTTTGAAAACACATGACCCCAGGGTCTCAAAAGCACAAAACTGTGTAGCATAACCTGGCTCACCAGTTTAACACCATAACTTATATAAAGTTTCATTTACTGAGCAGGTGGCTTGTAATGTAGCATTTTTTATAGGTGCAATAGAGTGCACTGGCACCCAGAGAATAAGCATTTCAGTATCTTCCCTGTTTGCCAAAGTTAAGGCTAAATTATATTTTTTGGACAAGGAAAGAATTATTTGGTCAAAAGAGCCCTGAGCAATCCTACTAGGTAAGAGCCTGAATACACCACGAAAAGGAAATCAGAATGTCAATAGGGATAGAAGTGTGACATAAAATTTCTGGTGCAGGGCTGGGAGATATATTTAATAACTTTTCTTCTTTCATTTTTCACTTTTACTAATATGTCCTTTATGATCAAGAGTATGTCATTCAACTTTGGGATTGGCATATAGGATGTAAATTTTACTTCACTAACTAGAGAAATGAAATCTAATATAAAAAAAACAGAAACCACAGCAAAAGATGGCAAAAGATAAACTGTCTACAAACTTTAGAAAAGGAAGCTGGTATAACCATGCTAAAATAGAGGTTATAAAAAACATTGATAGAGATAAAAAATTTGAAGTCTGTGAAAACTTGTAATAAACACATATTTAAATTAACCTATTAAGCAATTACAAATATACAAACTCAACTTAGAATGTAGAAATTATATGAGATATTTAAATGGATTTTTATTGATAATTCTTATAATGAAAATTACAAATTTATAAGCATATAGGGTATTTGAACCACAAAGTTATAACCTCAATTTAATGGCTACATGGACAACCATGCTACCCCTGAAAAGGAGCATTCCTATTCTTCTAGAACATACATGCAACATTTACAATTAGTTTACAAATTCTCAACAGATTTAAGAGAAATAGAAACATTAATAACATGTTTGTTGCAATATAGTGCCATCGAATTAGAAATCAATAACAAAAATATTTAAAACCATATGTTTAGAAAACAAACTTTTTTGGAATAATTCATACACCAAAAGAAATCACAATGAAAAACTGAAAATACTTGGAACTGAAAAATTTTGAAAACTTTCTGTAAAAATATATGACACAATTCAAATTGCACTTAGAGGAAAATTTATGGCTTTAAATGATTATATTAGGAAAAAATTGTACTAGTTTGTTAGGTTGTGCATAACAAGATCCCATAGATCAGGTGGCTTAAACAACAGAAATTTATTTTTTCACATTTCTAGAGACTGGGGGTCAAAGATCAACAGGACTACAGGTTAAGTTTCTCCTCCTGATGCCTCTCTTCCACTTGCAGATGGCTGTTGTCTCCCTGTATCTTCACGTGGTCTGTCCTCTCTAAGTGGGCATCCCTAGTAACTCTTTTAGATAGTATATAGTATGTACTGTATTTCAAACGTCCCCACATCCTTTACAAATACTATGTCATTGAATCTATAGTTCAGTAATTTCCAAATGTCTCCAGTCATGGTCTACTGAGGTCCAGTATATCACAAATCTGACCTACACTTGCCATATCTATTGGATATTTAATAGCTTTCTCAAAACTAACATTGCCAAGACCCTACCCATAGTTAGATCTTCCACCATTCCTGTCCATCACAGTAAATGGCATTACCTTATATCCAAACTCTTAATCCAAAGAACTAGGAATCACATTGGATCTCTCTCTCCCTCTCCCCTTCTGACCTTCAGATCCAGTACTATAAAGAGCATCATTGTGTTGCTCTCAAATGTGTATTCTCATTTGTTCGTCCCATTCCAAGACATCATCTTTCTTGACTGAACTACCTAATTCATGTCAGAACTTCTTGATTTATTGTGTTTTTTTTGTTTGTTTGTTTGTTTGTTTTGTTTTGTTTTAATTTTCATTGAATCATAATTGATTATACGTATTTTGGGGGTTCAATGTTGACATATGTTGATCAAATCAATATTACTAGCATACACATGGTTACACATTGTACTTATTCTTTATGCCCCTTGTCCGATCTTTCCCCATCCCTCTCTTCCTCCCACCTCCCACCTCTAATTACACTAGATTTCTTCTCTCTTTCTGAAAGAGTAATGGTTACTCTGTCGATTTGTTACCGAGATGATCTGTCCAATGCTGAGAGGTGTGTTTAGCTTCCCTAATATTATTGTAGAGCAGATGCTTCTTCTGTCATTCTGGAATGGGAGAGAGACATCTTCTTCTTTTCTTTGGCCTCTTCTGGTGACTCTCCCCATGTCAATGCATTCCAATGGCTGGTGGATCATATGCATCGTGGTTGTGGCGTCTAGCTGCTTTCATGGCAGCCATGGTTATTGTGGTGGCTGTGGGGGACCACCCACATGGAGATGATGTTTTTCACATGTTCCTTGGCACTGGTAGAGTGCCTGGTTGTGGAGAGAGGTCTAGTCCCAGGCTCCATACCTCAGGACCCTGGGTAGGCCCCAAGGTGCTGGCAGTGTGCCTGGTTGTGGAAGGGGGATCGGGTCCCTAGCTCCATACCTCAGGTCCCGGGCAGGCACAGAGGCATTGGCAGTGTGCCTGGGCTGGAACTAATTTTTTGCCCTTTGCTTACTTCTAAAATGGGGGAACTTCCTGTAGGGACCAGTATTTGAGCTCTGTGGTTGAGCTAAGTTGCTGCTTTGCTGCTGATTTCCTAGGGAAGGCTTTTTGTACAGTTCAGGTTTTAATGGTTGACTTTATAGGTAACTCTGGCTGTGCAGAGACCCAGTGCACCTGGGTTATGTACAAACTCTGATCTGGGCCTGAGTCTTTTCATCAATCTGCACCCCCTGCTGTTCTATACTCCTGACCAGTCTCCTCTGAGTGGTCCTATGCTGATAAGTGGGGCAGATCAGCTGTCCTTGCTGTGCCCCCAGTGTTCTCCTGGTGGGCCTGTCTCCCCCACTGCCCATGCTGCAAACACTTCCCTTGGGACGGGCTAGGCACCAGTCCCTTACGATGACTCACCAGCCTCTGAGTGTTTCCCTTTATTCAGTTGTTGTTGCTCCTTGCTCCTATGTGGGTCCACGGGAACTCTGTTAGTGGTCTTGCTGTCCTAGGGGCCACCAAGGCCCTCTTCTTCCCTGCCATCTCCAAGCAACTCCATCTGAAGGGCACAACTGCAAATTTTGCTGGCTCCTGCTCCACGCACTCAGCAGCTCCAGACGTAAAGAGGCCACAGCATGAAATAGTCAGAGTGTTTTTTCCTTTGTCCATAGTGGTTTCTCCCACCTTCATGCACTCTATAGGTCTCTCCTCCTCTTCCTCTGAGCTCTGTGGGCCCCAGCTCGGCTGCTGTTGTTCTTTTAAAGTTGTAAATTGGTGAATTTGTGGAAGACAGTGATGCTGGGGACTGTCTATTCTGCCATCTTGACCAGAAACCCCTTGATTTATTGTTAACTCCTATACAATCTATTTCTGTAGAATATCCAAAGTAAGTTTCTTTTATTTTTAGAACATAAAAAATGCCACATCACTGCCCTACTAAACACCCTAAGTTGGTTTCAATCAGTTGTAGAATAAAATTTAAGCTTCTTGCATGGCCTATAAGGACTTTATGTGAACAGCCACTGGACTGGCTCTTTATCACCCTCCAGTGTTCCTAATCATCACCTCAGTGCACCACAGTCACAAGGGTGGTTTTCCTTTACCTGAACACATCATGTCTGTTCCTGCCTTAGGTCCTTGTGCTTTCCAAGTGCTCTTAGGCTGACATACTCTTTCTCATATTTGTGCCAGTCTATCTCCTTTTCCAATTCAAGGCTGAATTGTGATGTTGCTGCCTCATAGTATCCTTCACTGATCATCAAAAGTGAATCAACCTCTTTCCCTATCCTATCATATCCCTCTGCTTTTTTCATCTTCTCGTACTTACTTCTATCTGATATCATCTTATTCAAAACTCTCATAATTCCATGAGAAAAATATTATTATTGTCTGTACATAGATGATAAAATCATGGTTGGTATCAGTGAATAAAATGTGTAAGTTCAACATATGAACAGCAGTGATGTTTACCAAAATCATTATCATTGCAATTTGTCATTCTTACTATCAAAATTAAATAACTGTCTTGGTTTCTCTGTCTCTCTCTCTGTCTCTGTCTGTCTGTCTGTGTCTCTCTTTCACACACACACACACACACACACACACACACACACACACACACACACACACACACACACACACACACAAATAGTTCTTTTACCACATTTCAACTAGATATAGACCAGTCTATTTTATCTGGGAAGGTACAGTCATCCCTCAGTATCCAAAGAGGATTGGTTTCAGGACTTCCCCCACCTTCCTCAATAGATACCAAAATCACTGGATGCTCAAGTCCATTATATAAAATGACATAGTAGTATTTGCATAAACTTTTGCACATCCTACTGTATACTTTAAATCATCTCTAGATTACTTATAATACCTAATACACTATAAAAAGTACGTAAATAGTTGTTATAATGTACTTTTTTATTTGTATTACTTTTTATTGTTCTGTTATTACTTTTTTCTTCTTTTTGAATATTTTGACCACAGTTGGCTCCAACGTCAAACCTACCAATTTGGAGGGCCAACTTTATAGTACTTGGTGAAATGCATGTCTACATCTCTGTAAAGAAAAAAAGGCACTCAACCTTCATTAAGGATGTGATCAACAATTATGATTTTCTAGATACCAGTCTTTCAGATTCAAGCTAGGTAACTCTCAAATGCATGGGTTAAATCACTATGCCCAAGTAATTGGACTGGGGCTAGACTTATAAAGTTGAAATGCAGAACAAATTTGCCATATTAATGTTTACATAATTTTAAACTGTCTTGAGTGTGATCACCCAGGGGACCGAGTAATCCATTAGCTGAAAAATGCATGTATATGTGTATTTATAACATTGAGAGGTGGGGATGAGAAGATAAAGGGATGTAAAGAATTCAAAAGGCCAATTTATCAAACAATAAGTCTTTAACCAGGAACACATGGTTTCCCACACCATGTGTAAAACATTAAAAGGAGAAAGAATGAGAAAGAGAATGATACTGGGTATTGTATTACAATAAAGAAGAAAAAAAAAACCAATAAAAAATATGTGTTTTGCTTCAAAAACACTTTTAATAAAAATGAAAGCTGTTTTTGAAATAAATGTTCTTGTTACTAATTGTGCTTATTTCTGGATATATTTGCTTTGTGTGTGCTAAATGCATTGTAAAACATTAACATTTGAGTGCACAGATCACTTAGATTCAGCTCATAATCTTCATAAATTATGAAAATGCTTTGATGCATCATGCAATCTCACAGGGCCATTGCCTTATAGTTCTAGTTATTTCAGAAGAAGTAAAGTTTAATTCACTGTAATGATACAGAAATTTTGTTGTTGTTGTTCTTTGTTGTCGTTTTCAACAGTTTTCCTAAGGGAAAAAGGCCTGCAGATTTCTTTTCATATCTAACATTAGATAATGTGGCAGGCAGTCTTCTACAACAGCCCATAATGTCTTTTATTATTCATGCCTTGTCTCATATCCTCATCTTTTTAATTTTTTAAATTCCTTTTTTATTTTTTAAATTTACTTTTTAATTAACAATTAAAAATTGTATATATTTATGGCATGTGACATAATCCCTTGATATATGTATAAATTGTGGAACTGCTAAATCAAGCAATTTAACATATGCAATACTTAACATACTTATTATTTTTTGTGGGGAAAAAACTTAAAATCTACTCTCTTAGCAATTTTCAACTGCACAATATTTTTATATTAATGACAGTCACCAAGATGTACAATAGATCTCTTGAATTTATTACTCCCGTCAAACTGAAATTTTGTGTCTTTCCTCTTCCATGTGGCCTGTGTCTCATGATTAGCTTTCAACAAACTCACTATGGCAAATGTGATTGGAGATCATTTCCAAGATGAGGCTATGAAAGATGGCAGGTTCTGTCTTATTAACAATCTTTCTTTGTTTGTGATAGATCTTGGACATGGCTGGCACCATCTTGGATACGGTTGCATCACTGATGTCATCAGAATGCAACTGACGCCATCTTGGGCACAGTCACATCACGTTGGATATGATTGACGTCATCATGGATGCAACTGGTGCCATATTGAGTACAAAATGGCTGCCAGTATTTTACACTACCTCGTGGTTTCTTCAAACAAAGAAAAACCTCTACCTTGTGTTTTCCCAGACAAAGGACTCTTCCCTTCCCACCTAGAGGTACCTCCCATCTTGACTATGTCACCCCTACCCACCACACCCGCACCAATAGTCGACCTGATCCCACACACCAGCACTCCCTCCCCCTCCCCACCTGCATTTTTTGTGCCCACTAACCCATATAAGTGTATGTACTCCTCCTAGCTGCCTGCCCCCGCCATTCTGAGTGCAGCCCAGCAGGTTTTTCCTCCTTTAATAAAGCCTGAATGGTACCTGGCGTTTTGGCTCATTTTCTTTCATTTTGGTGCTGAAACCCGGGAAGGGTCTTGGCTGGACCGTAAGCCAATCCCCTCTCTTGAGTTGATTAGCTCTCAGCCACCCTTCCCAGACCTGCCAGACCAGGTGCCCCCAGGACTCTCTCATTTTCGCCTTGCCACTTCAGACCAACACATCCACCACCAGCCTCATTTGGGGTGAGTTAGGGGAGTCCTTCCCATCTACTCCTGTGGGTTTTCTCAGTCTTCTGTCTAGGACTATGGTCTTGCTTGAAAGACCAGGTGCCTGGCTGAGAAAACCCCTCTCCTGCCCCGGTTACAGGGGACGCCCTCATACTGGTGGCTGCCCTCCATCCAAGGGGCAGAGCAACAACAGGGACACCGCTTGTTGTTCCTACCCTCTTTCTACTGGGACTTCTCCTCTTTCTCACCCTCAATGTGGGATCCTCTCAGACCAAACCCTCCCGATCTACTCCTCTGGGGTGCCTCTTGGCTAATCTATGACCTCTCGGTCTACAAGGAGATATAAAACCCAAACTACTCTTTTTATATTATAATCAAGTCTGGCCTAGATTTAAACTTGATAATGGATCCCAATGGCCAGAAAATAGCACCTTTGATCTGGCCACCCTAACAGATCTTGATAACTTCTTTCACAGAAGTGGCAAAGCAGGAGAGATTCCCAACGGTCAGGCTTTCTTCTATCTTCAGTCTTGCCCCTCCCTCTGTCAAACCTGTACTAAATCCCAAATCCTCCTTGCCCATGCTCGGCTTCCCCCATTGAATGCCATTCCTCCCTTCCATCCCTCAGACCACTCCACACCCTGGCCCCCCATGCCTCTGGCCCCTTTCCAGCCCCTTCACCTGCACCAACCCCTCCCCTGTTGACACCTCACACCCACTCTCAGGATGCCTCCTCCACCCATCCAGCCCCTTCCTTACCTGCCAGCCCCCTTGTATCCCCTTTACGAGGTTGCCGGTATGGAGGGCATTGTTCATGTCTATATTCCCTTTTCTCTTTCTGACCTTTCCCAGATTGAAAAGTGTCTCGGATCTTTCCAACTGACCCCAATGCTTATGTAAAGGAATTTAAATACCTCTCACAATCCTATGACCTTACCTGGCATGATGTTTTCATGATCCTTACAACTACCCTTTCACCTGAGGTTCGAGAACAGATCTGGATTGTGGCCCAACAACATGCAGATGGGTCACATGCACAAAACAATAGATTGCCCACAGGTGTTGAAGCTGTCCCCTGTGTTGACCCCAATTGTAATTATCAGAGTGGACATGGGGACTGTGACTTCCAAGATCAAATGGTTACCCATATATATTCTGCTTTACAAAAACTTACCCACAAATCGGTTAACTATGATAAATTGAGAGAAACTACACAACAATCCACTGAGAACTCCAGAGAGTTCCTAACCCTTCTCTCAGAGGCACTACAAAAATATACCCGCATAGATCCCTCTTCCCTGGCTGGGACGACTCTCCTCAATTCCCATTTTATTACTCAGTCTGACCCAAACATTTGGAAAAAACTAGAAAAAGTTCAAAGATGGCCCCAATTTCAGCCAGAGAGATCTCCACAATCTGGCTTTTAAGGTTTTTAACAATACAGAGGAGGAGGAAAAGAAGGAGTGATACAAGAGAGATCAGGCCAAATAGCTGGTTCTGGCCGATGTGTCCAGGGACCTTCTACCCAAAGGGCTCACATATCAAAACCTCAATATGTGCCACCTGGCAACTGTTTCAAGTGTGGCCAACCAGGCCACTGGGTTCGAGCCTGTCCTAACTCTAGGCCCCCTCCCAGGCCTTGCCCACATTGCAAGCAGGAGGGTCATTGAGGGGTTGACTGCTCCACTCGCCAAAGAGAGAGTGGGCCAATCCCTGCCCCACTGGTAAGACCATCCTTGCCTGAACTTCTTGGCTTTGCCCAGGAGGAGGACCGACGAGGCCCAGGGTTTGAGGCTGCCATGGAGATCACCACACGTGAGCCCAGGGTAACTCTCCTCATAGCAGGTAAACTGGTCTCTTATTATTGACACAGGGACCACTTACTCCACTCTCCCGGAATATTTGGGGCACACCACTTCATCCTCTGTCTCCATGGTGGGTGTGATGGGATCCAAATACCACACTCAAGTGACACCACCCCTCCCCTGCACACTTCACCACACCCACTTTTCACATAAATTCCTGGTTATGCCCCAATGCCCTTCCCCTTTATTGGGGCATGACATTCTCTTGAAGTTCAGGGCCAAATTTAACCTTATATGATTAGAAACCTTCCTTGCTGCTGTTGGCCCAAGCCACCCCAGACCTGGACTCTATGGACTCCACCTTTCCGTTTTCCTCTAACCTGGTCAACCCAATTGTATGGGATACATCTTCCCCCTCCATCATCCCTCATTACTCCCCCATCTGTGTTCTTTTTAAAAGACCCTTCTCTTTTTCCCAACATACCTCACTACCCCATTGCTCTAAATCATCTCATACGGTTAAAGCCCATCATACATAAACTCCTTTCCTCCAACCTTTTGTGACCCACTTGTTCACCACACAACACACCCATCCTCCCAGTGAAGAAGTCCAATGGCTCATACCACTTGGTTCAGGACCTCCAAGTCATTAACACAGCCATTTTACCCATAACCCCTCTTGTTCTCAATCCCTACACCCTCCTATCCACCATTCCTACTACAACTCATTTCTTTTTAGTTCTTGACCTCAAAGATGCTTTCTTTTCTATTCCCCTTCACCCCTCCTGCCAAGACTTGTTCACCTTCACATGGACCGATCCCAACACACATCAATCCCAACAACTCGCATGGATGGTCCTGCCCCAAGCATTTCAGGATAGCACCCACTTCTTTGGCCAAACTTTAGCTCAAGACTTATCTGAAAATCCCCCCATCTCTAGCACTACACTATAATTTGTAGATGAACTTCTCCTATGTAGCCCCTCATATAAGGACTCACAGGCCCACACTATTGCTCTCCTTAATTTCCTGGCCTCCATGGGATATTGAGTGTCCCCCAGCAAGACCCAAATTTCCTACCCTTCAGTAACCTATTTTGGAGTCCACCTTATTCCCAGCACCAGAGAGATAATGGTGGATTGCAAGAGTCTGATTTCTGAACTCCCTACCCCCACCACAAATGGTGAAATCCTTTCTTTCCTGGGACTTTCAGGGTACCTTCGCCTATGGATTCCCAACTTTGGCATGCTAGCAAAACCACTTTATGAGGCAGCCAAAGGGGATATCGCCATTCCCTTAGATCCCACAAAGCTCATTCATTCTCCCTTCCAGTGACTAAAGGCTGTTCTCCTCACAGCCCCAGCTCTATCTCTCCCAAACGTGTCTCGTCCTTTTATTCTATATGTCACTGAGACCCAAGGACTGGCAGTTGGGGTTTTGGGACAAAAGGCAGGAGATATTTCCTCCCTGGTTGCATACCTCTGAATACAACTAGACAGCACAGCCCGAGGATAGGCCCGTGGCTTACAGGGCTTTGGCGGCAGCTGCCCTTCAAGCACAAGAAAGCTCTAAATTAACCTTTGGACAACAAACAGTTATGTGTTACCCCCATCATCTTCAAGACCTTGTCAGTCATAAGGCAATGTCAATTTTCTCTCCCTCCCTTCTACAACTCATCCACCTTACTTTCACTGAAAATTCTCAGTTTTCCTTTAAACCTTGCCCTCCCTTGAACCAGTCACTCTCATTCTAAGGCACTCTCAACCTATAGAACACAACTGTACGGAGGCCCTAGATTTTTTTCCTCAATCCCTTTCCACACATTTCACCACACCTCATTACAGAGCCCCAACACACATGGTTCACAGATGGGAGCACCACTGCTGCACCAGCCCCCTGGGCAGGATATGGCATAGTAAGCTTAACACAAACCATCAAGGCTGCTTCCCTTCCTCCTAATACCACCTCCCAACAGGCAGAACTTGTTGCCCTCACCCACGCTCTCACCCTGGCCAATGATAAATGAGTCAACATATACATGGATTCTAAATATGCCTACCACATCTTACATTCCGGTGAAGCTATATGGAAGGAGAGAGAATTCATGACTACCCAAGGAGGGCCCATAAAAAATGGACCCCTCATCAGGATGCTTCTCAAGGCTGCCCAGCTTCCAAAGGAGGTTGGAGTTATACACTGCAGGGGACACCAGGCCTCCAATAGCCCCATAGCTCAGGATAACAAATGAGCAGACCTTACTGTAAAACAGGACACTCAGTCATAAGACCCCCATACTTCCTTCACCCAGGTTCTTCTTATGACCCTGACACCGTCACCCCAGTACACCCCTCAAGAGGTACACTGCCTCCTAGAACTGGGGGCACAAAAGAAATATGGGCAGTATGTTATTTCTGGTTATTATGTTTTCCGTGATACACAAGCAAAACTAGTCCTCTTAGATTTACATAATACTATCTACATAGGCTGCAAACCCCTGTCAGACCTCCTCCAGCCTTTATACTATTATCCCCACATGACTAAATTACTTAAACAAATCAGAAAAAACTGCCCCATTTGTTCCCGTTGCTCCAATCAGAGTGGCCTCCAGATCTGATCCTTCCCCACCCATCAGGCTACAGGCTATACTCCTGGCCAAGACTGGCAAATTGATTTTACCCACATGCCTCCACACCACAAGAAAATGTGCTACCTCTTAACTTTAGTAGATACCTTCACAGGATGGGTAGAGCCTTCCCTTCCATTTCAGAGGATGCAGCCACAGTGACATGAGCTCTCACCTCAGAAATCATCCCCCATTTTGGCCTACCCAACAGCCTGCAGTCAGACAATGGCCCGGCATTCATTTCCCAAGTCACACAACTCACAGCCCAAGCCCTAAACATCAAGTGGAAACTTCACATACCAAATTGGCCTCAGTCATCTGTCAAAGTACAAAAGGTTAATCATCTCATTAAAACATGCCTCACCAAATTGTCCGTGGAACTTCATCTTCCCTGAAAACAGCTCCTCCCTTTGGCACTAGCTCGCTTACGGGCTGCCCCTCATACACCCACTGGCTTCAGCCCATTTGAACTCACGTATGGCAGGCCCTTCACCCTTATGCCACTAGCTCCTAGCCCATCACCTGTAGGCCAGTATCTCCCTACTCTTTCACTTATTAGGGATCTTCTTCGTGAACAAGCCAACCCTTTACTACCTCATCCTTTCCCACACGGCTCCCTCAAATTTAAAACTAAGCCTCGGACAACAAGTATGCATTAAATCCCAGATCCCAAAGCCCCTCTCACCATCCTGGAAGGGGCCTTATACGGTACTTCTCACCACCCCCATGGCAGTAAAGGTACTAGGAACGACTTCCTGGTACCACCTCTCTTTGGTAAAGTTAGCACCTGAGGCTCCACCTGAAGCTCCACCCAATTAATCTATGCACATCGACCCAGAGGGGTCCCTCTACTCAACCCCTAACCCAACATTTCCTTATTTTTCATCCATCTTAGGACCTACAAAATTAAAAATTTCCAGGACTTCCACTCTCCTCTCAATTCCAGAGGAGAAATAATCTCCCCTCCTAGCAATCATCCCCTTGCTTTTACAGGCCCACTCTACCTCACACATACAAGAGCCACTCCAAGATTGATCCCAACCTACCATCATGAATTTGCCATTGTGGGACTTGATAAGTATATGCCACCCTGTGTCTCTAACCTTTATTGTGCTACTTGTCCTAACACTGGCTATAGGATTGGCATCCACTACCCCAAGAGACTGCAGCACCATAGAAAAAAATTCTCCTGGCACTCCTATACTTACTATCAGTAGGATGTTTATTAACAATCTCGCTGTGTCAATGTACCTTCTAAATTAACTCTTTCCGCCCCAATCCCAAAAGAGATGATATTTCCCCCAGCAGTTATCCTTTCACTCTTACAGGCCTGCTTCACATCATTTATTTGGAATCTAATCTGAGACAGATCCCAGCCTGCCTCCTCCTTTGACATAGATAACATCCTTGAGTGGGTGACTGAGCTATCTTGGCAGGGCGTCTGCTGCGATTACACCCCCTACGAATTTGCCCTGTACTCCTTTTTTCTATTATGTGTTCTCTCAGCCCCCCCGCCCTCATATTTTAACTCCTGTTTATGCAGCTCTCGCCATTAACCCAGGTATCTGCTTTACCACACACACAGTGCATTTCCCAGGTCAGAATCTTTGGGTCAGGATGGACAATTGGCACACAGGCACTGGCTAGACATGGGCATTGGACTGTCAAAACTAGTTTCACAGCTATTACACGTCTTCCCACCCCCTGCTATGATTGGTCCACAGCCACATCATGTTCCCATGAGAAAATAAACTACTGGACGGTTCTTTCCAAGGGGGATTCTGCTGGAGCCCAGTGCCCTCCAAGAGGCAAATATGTGTTCTTCACTAAAACTAAACACATAGGTTATGGTGATAGGGGAGGCCTCCAGGATAAAACATGTCAAAAACAAATTAAACAAGTCATTAAAAGTCTTACTCCCACCCAGGCAAGACAACGTCCTCTCCAGCTCCCTTGACCCCAATATCCATCCCAAATATACCCCAAAGTTATACAGCTCATCAGTGCCACCCACCATTTACTTAATTATACATCCCACTCATTAGCAGGGGTGTGCTGGCTCTGCCTGCGATTGACCCTTCCCCAATACCAGGCTACACCCCTGTCTAACGTCAATCTGTCTAACTGGCCTACAGATGATCATACCTCAGTCCTCTTTGGGGTGGTGGCCACCCACATCAATTTAACTCAGCCAGCAGGGTATTGTCTAACAAATCTTATTGGCAATATAGAACTGGACGATCTCACAGTAAAAGACTGCAACCACACCATTCTGAGGGACAATACAAACATCACCTGTAGCTCCTGGAAAGGGTCTACTTTGTTTGTGGGCCATTTTCGTACCAATGCCTTCCACAGAACTGGATGGGAACTTGTGCCTTGGCAATTTTGACACTCAAAATTAATACTGTCCCTGGCAACCAAATTTTAGAAATCCCTCTGGTGGCTCATATTTGGGTGAAATGAGCTATTCAGGTTATTCCCCTTCTCCTCAGGCTCAGCATAGCAGCAGGAGTGGGAACAGGAGTGGAAGACATAACTACCCTAACTACTCAATATCATAAAGTAACCCAGGAGCTAGCTTATGGAATTGAACAGGTAGCCCAAACTATGATAGCCCTCCAAGACCAATTAGGTTCCCTAGCAAAAGTTGTCTTATAAAACAGGCAAGAACTAGACCTGTTAACACAGAGAAGAGAGGAGGCCTCTGTCTATTCTTAGGAGAAGAATGCTGCTTTTATACCAATAAATCTGGCATCCTTAGAAATATGGCCCAACAACTCTGTGACCAAATGGCAAAAAGGAGACAGGCTGCCACTGATGTGGGGAAGGGTGGAGTGAGCTATGGAAATGGACCCCTTGGCTGATGCCCCTACTGGTACCCCTTACCATGCTGGACTTCTCCTGCTATTTGGCCACTGTCTTTTCTGGTGTTTTTCCAATTTTTTGCAGGACTGTATGCAGGCTTTTGCCAATCCAAAGGTAAATTAACTGTTCATGGAACATAAATATCAACTTCTCCCTTTAGAAGATCTCACCCTACAACAGGATGATGGCATTTCGTGTGGCTAGAGTTTTCCTCTTCACCCACTCTCAGCAGGAAGTAGCTTCAGAAGAATGAGACCTTTGCCCCCTTTCCCCTTTTCTTATACTTAAAAGGCAGGAATGATAGATCTTGGACGTGGCCACCACCATCTTGGATGAGGTTGCATCACTGACATCATCACAAATGTGAATGATGCCATGTTGGATGTGGTCACATCACCTTGGATATGACTGACATCATCACGGATGTGACTGGCACCATCTTGGACACAGTTACATCACCTTGGATATGACTGATGTCATCATGGACATGAGTGGTGCCATGTTGAGTACAAAATGGCCGCCAGTCTTTTACCCTACCTCATAGTTTCTTCAAACAAAGAAAAACCTCTACCTCATGGTTTCCCAGACAAATGACCCTTCCCCTCCCACCTAGAGGTACCTCCCATCTTGACTACGTCGCCCCTACCCACCACACCCGCACCAATAGTCGACCTGATCCCATACACCAGCACTCCCTTCCCCTCTCTGCCTGCGTTTTTTGTGCCCATCAACCCATATAAGCGTATGAACTCCTCCTAGCTGACTGCCACCGCCATTTTGAGCACAGCCCAGAAGGTTTTTCTTCCTTTAATAAAGCCTGAACAGTACCCAGTGTTTTGGCTCATTTTCTTTCAGTTTGCATTCTCTGTGCTTGTTCACTCTGATGCAGCAAGCTGCCATACGGAGAAGCCAATGTGGCAAAGAACTGAAAAGGGGCTTTGTACCTCATCCAGAGAGAGAATCCCTCATTCTGACATCCCACGAGGAACTGAATTCTGCCCACAAACATGTAAATCAGCTTGGAAGTGGATCTTCCCCCAGTTGAGCCTTTAGATGACACTGCAGCTTCAACCGGTATCTTACCTGAAGCCTTGACAAAAACTGAAACCAGTGGACTCAATTAAGTTGTTCCTGGTATCCAAAAACTATGGGATAACAAATATGTGTTAGAAGGCAGTAAGTTTTAGAGTAAACTGTTATGCAACAACAGATGAAACAGATAAATGACATAGTTAGAAGTCAAAGAGTAATTTTACTCTGCTATTTCCCTGAGTAATCATATCCAACAGTGAATTTTGTCTATTTTATTATCTCTGGTTACATTTCAGTCTATCCAGTCATGTTATTATTGCTCTTTGCAAACCTCATCAACATCTTCTTAAACTATTTCAGTGTTTCCAAAGAGTTATGCCTGTCTTCAGACTGGTACATTTCATTTCACCCTCTACAACATTTCACCAAACTCATGTTCAAAAGTTTTCCAGAAGAAAAAGGTCCTTTATCAAACTAACCTAAGAAAAGCTGCTGCCTTTACCCTCCACGCCAGCCTTATCATTTACTTCTTTTGCAATGTCCAATATGATGTTAATCTCATTCAGTAATTTTTTTAACTTCAGACTTCTTTTTTCTAAAAGTTTTATTACATATTTTCTTTTTCTTCTATTGTGATCATATCATCTTTTAAATCCTTGAACATATTTATAATATTTATGTAGATTTTTTTAAAAATCATTTTTCTAATTTTGTTACTTCTGTCATGTTTGGGACTATTTCAAATAATGCATTTTTCTTCTGGTTATGATTACAATTTGCTGCTTCTTTATTTGCCAGGAAATTTCTTTTGGATGAAGGGCATTATGAATGTTGAGTGTTTGGATTGTGATGTCTGATTTCATAAAGAATTGCAGTCTATTTTCACAAGGCCATTACATTTCTTGTGGGTCAACATGACTCTCTCAAGATTTTCTTTTAAGCCTAGTTATAGCAGCATTGAGTAGCACTTACTCTAGAACAGAATAGCCTTCTTCTATTTCTAAAACAGTGACCTTTTTGGAGTCTTTGCTTATACCTCTGAGTGATCAAGATGGTCTTGCTGCTCTGGCTGAATGGAAATCAAATGTCTTCCCAGCTGTCTGTGATCTATGGGTATGTTTATTTTTTCTCACCTCTGCATATAATTGTATGTAGCCAAAAACTCAAGGGGGCTCCCATGCAGATATTTGAAGCTCATTCTCTATGTAGTTCCTTCTAAAGTACTCACGTTTGCAAATTCTGGTCACTTCTGCTTCCCTTAGCTCTAATTTCCATCAGCAACATGGATATACTCTACTTGGAATTTGTTTCTTCCTCCAATGTGGACCCAGAAGGGATTCCAGGGAGAAAGGCAAGGTATTTTAGGGATTGCCATCTTTTTTGTTTGTTTGTTTAATTTTTGTTTTTTTTTCTGAGAATCATATTCCTGTTCTGTTTATTATCCAGTATCCAAAAATCTTGTCTCGTTTTCTAGTTATTGATTGTATGTGGCTTATTTTAGTAATGTGACTCCATTATGGCTGAAACAAAAAATGTCAGCATTTATTTATAAATGTGGGATGATAAGAACATCTCAGTCTCAATTAAATATCATGAAATTTGTAAAAGTGTCTGCTTTTTTCTTTCTACTCTCACTGCCTAATAACTAGCATATAGTTGACCCTCAACGCGTGAGTATTTTTTGAATTAATTATTTTTTAAAATACTGCTAGGCTATTAAAAAAAAAAAAAGCAGAAGATCCTCATTAAAAGGACAGCTGCTACTTTGGTGAGCCAGAGAGGACAAAAGTATGTTATTCAAGTTTATTTACTATTTTGCTATGATTAAAGAGAAATGCTTATGGGAGAGTGATATGCATTCAAATATGTAAACAACCCCAAACAAAGGTCATATGCTTTTGTACTGAACTAACAGACAACTTAGGGAGACTAAAAAATTTCTTTACTTTTTTTTATTTTTGTTTGTTTGGCAATACGGTTGATTAGAGACTGTCAGCTCTTGCCTCTAATGCAAAAAAGTCCAAAGCAAGAATTACATAGTCACCTGCAGAACAGAGTTTGTTTTTGTGTCACTATAATAGAATACCTGAAACTGGATAATTTATAAAGAAAATAGGTTTATTTGGCTCACTATTCTGGGACAGCTGCATCTGATGTGGGCCTCAGGCTGCTTCTATTCATGGCAGAAAATGACAAGGCAGCCAACAGGTGCAGAGAGATCACATGGCGAGAGGAAGCAAGAGAGAAAGAAGGAGGGGAGGTACCAGGGTCCATTTAATAACTAGCTTAAAGTGACAGCTCACTCACTATCACCCTCCCAGGAAAGGCATTAATCTATTCATGAGGGATCTGCACCCCCCCATGACCCAACAACTCCCAACACTGCCAAGTTGGAGATCACAAGGTCACATTTCAACATGAGCTTTGGGGGAGTGGGGGCAGAGAAACATATCCAAATTCTATCAGAGGCTCTAGAAGAAAATGACAGAATCCAGCAAAACAGTGAGGAACCCCCGCCCCCCCCCAAAAAAAATCTGGTAACTTGAGAGACGAACATAAAAAGACAGGGGAAGCACCTGACCAACAGCCTCTCCTAAGACTGGAGAGGCTCTGTACTGCTGGGACAAGTAGGCTGAGGGGAAGGGCAGGGCTTGGTGGCTTGCACTCCCACTGTGCATGACTGCAAATCAGGCTGAAAAGTAATTGCATGGCCTTCATGGGCAGTGAGCATAGTGTGGAGAGCTGCTGAGTGCATTCATGACTGTATTATTTCAGAAGTGAAGTACACTCCTCACCCTCCTTGGTCTTGGGCTGCCTGCATATCTTGACATTTTGGGACAGGAGCCAAGGAAACTCAGTGTCCTGTCCCCCAAGCAGAGAGTTTGGGGGGAGTGAGCTGGCCTCCTGGATCCATAACATACTTTCCTTAGAGCTCAGACCCATGCTTGATTCCATGCTCCTCCGCTACCCCAGCAGACAGCAAACAGGGGCTGCATTGGTCCTCAGCACCCAGCACCTGGATACACACTCTCCTTCCCCAAGAGCTCAGAGTCCTACCTGCCATAGTGGACTGGCCTGCACAAGCAGAGTGTGTGGGGAGCATGCTAGTTGCCTGGATCCACACCCTCCTTCCCCTGGGAGCTCAGAGGCCTGCCTCTGCCTCAGCCTCAGTGGACAGTGAACAGGGACTATTTTGGCCCCATGAATCAGTTGAGTGAACCCACACCTGCCTTCCCTAGGAGCTCAGAGTGCCATCTGACACAGTGAGCCCACTTGTATCAGTGGAGAGAGTGAAGGTAGCAAGCCGCATTTACTACCACACTCACCCAGAACCAAACCTACATTACCCAACCTGCCTGTCAATATAGAATACTTCCAAAGATAAGAGTATCAATGCAGAGATACAAGTAGCATGAAAAAACAGGGAAACATGACTCTCCCCTAAAAAGACAATAGTTCTCCAATTCCAGACCCCAAAAAATAGAAAACTGGTGAAATGCCTGAAGAGGAATACCAAATGGCAATCTTAAGGAAACTCAACATGATGAAAGAAAAAATAGATGGAAATCACAATGATATCAAATATATATATATATATATATATATATATATATATATATATACACACACAATATTTATGAGAAATTTAAAAAAAGATAGAAGTAATAAAAAAAAGCACAAATCCTGGAATTGAAGAATGAATTCAGTGAAATTAAAAAAATGCAACAAGGAGGATAGGAACAGGCTAGAATGAGCAGAGGAAAGAATTTCTGAACTAGAAAATAAACTCTTTGAATTCACACAGTTAGATCAAAAAAAGGAAAAAAAAAGAATTCAGAAAAAAAATCAAGATAGCCTATAAGATCTCTATGACAACCTTAAGCATATAAACAACAGTATTATGGGTGCACCAAAAGGAGAAGAGAAAGTAAAAAACATTCAAAACATGTTTAATGAAATAATAGCTGAAAACTTCCTGGGTATTGGAAGAGATATAGTCCGCTAGATCATCAAGGCTCAAAGATTCCCAAATGGATAACCTGAAAGGGACCTCCCAAGACACATTGTAGTCAAACTGTCAAAAGTGAAAGACAAAAAAGAATCTATAACAGCAAGAGGAAAGCATCAACTCGCCTATAAGGGAATCCCCATCAGACTAACAGCAGACTTCTCAACAGAAACCCCACAGGCTAAGAGAGAGTGGGAAGACATGTTCAAAGTGCTAAAAGAAAAAAGAAAAAAAAAAAAAAAAAAAAAAAAAAACACCTGCCAATCAGGAATACTAAAGCCAGCAAAGCTATGTCTCAGAATGGAAAGAGAAATAGTATCTTTCTTAGGCAAACAAAAGTTGTGGGAATTCACCACCACAAGACCACACTTCAAAAAACCCTCAAGGAAGTCCTACATCTGGAATCAAAATAGCAATAGCTATCATGATGAATACACAAGAAAGAATAAAAATCACTAGTAGAACAGATATGTGAATATGAAAGATAAAGAAAGTATGTACAATCACTGTTAAAAAAAAATACAAAAACACACCAGACTACAAAGACAAACAATAAAAAGGAAAGGAACAAAAGAAATATAAAACAAACAAACAAAAAAATAATGAAATGGCAGAAATAAAGCAATACCTTTCAATAACAACACTGGATGTAAATGGATTAAATTACCCACTTAAAATATATAGACTGGCTAAATGGATTAAATAACTAGACCCAATTATAGGCTGCTTGCGAGAAATTCACTTAATCAATAAAGACACACAAAGACTAATAGAGAAGGGTGGTAAAAGATATTCCACACAAATGGAAACTAAAAACGAGTAGGAATTGCCATACTTATATCAGGTAAAATAGACTTTAGAACAAGAAATACAAAAAAAAGCAAAGAAGGACACTATATAATGATAAAAGGATCAATGCAGTAAGAAGATATAATAATCATAAATATATATCCACCTAATATCAGAGTACCCATATATATGAAGTAATAGTGAGAGCTAAAGGAAGAGATTGAATCCAATGCAATAATATTTGGGGACTTTGGCCTGCCTCTCTCAGCAATGGAAAGATCATCTAGACAAAAAATTAGCAGAGAAATATTGGATTTAAACAGCAACTTAGACCAAATTGCCTTGACAGAATTTTGAAGAAATTTCATCCAACAACTGTAGAATATACATTCTTCTCATCAGCCTACAATCATTCTCCAGAATAAAACACAGGTTAGGCTACAAATCATGCCTCAACAAATTTAAAAAGACTGAGATGATATCAAGTGTATTTTCAGACCACAGTGGAATAAAACTACAATTAACCACAAACAAAACTTTGGAAACTACTCAAACACATGGAAATTAAACAATATGCTCCTGAACAACCAATGGGTGAAAGAATAAATAAAGTACAAAATCAAAAAAATTCCTTGAAACAAATGAAAATATAAACACAACTTACCCAAACACTATAGGATACTGCAAAAGCAATATTAAGAGGTAAGATTATTGCAATAAGGGCTTATATCAGAAGAATAGAAAGACTTCAAATAAACAACCTAATGTTACACCTCAAGGAACTAAAAAAGTAAGAACAATCCAACTCCAAAAGTATAGATGGAAAAAAATAATAAAGATCACAGCAGAATTAAGTGAAATAGAGATCAAAAAAAGATACAAAAGATTGATGAATGAAAATGTTGGTTTTTTGAGAAGATAAACAAAAATGACAAATCATTACCTAGTCTAACCAAGAAAACAAAAGACCAAATACATAAGTCAGAAATAAAAATAGAGACGTTACAATTCATTCCATAGATATTCACAGAATCATTAGAGGCTACTATGAAGAGCTATATGCTAACAAATTTGAAAATCTGAGGGAAATGGGTAAATTTCTGGATACATACAAACTGCCAAGACTGAACCAAGAAGACACAGAAAACCTGAAAAGATCAATGACAAGTAACAAGTTTGCATCTGTAACCAACAGTCTCCCAACAAAGAAAACCCCAGGACTTCACAGCTTCACTGCTGAATTCTACCAAACTTTAAAAGAAAAAATAATACCAATTCTTCTCAAACTAGTCCAAAAAATTGAAGCAGAAAGTATTCTCCCACACTCCTTCTATGAGGCCAGCATCACCCTCATACCAAAATCAGACCAAGTCACAACAAAAAATAAAACTACATGCCAATGTCCTTGATAAACATATATGCAAAAATTCTCAACAAACTGCTAGCAAACAGAATCCAACAACACATCTAAAAGATTATACACCATAATCAAGTGGGATTCATCTCAGGGGTGCAAGGATGTTTCAACATATGCAAAACATTAAATGTGTTACACCACATCAACAAAATGAAAGAAAAAATATGGTTATCTCAATAGACACAGAAAACATATGCAAAAATCAACTCAAAATGGATTAAAGATGTAAATGTAACACCTGAAACAGCAAATCTTTATTTAAAAAGATGTTCTCACTCATATGTGGGATGTTGTCACATAATGTTCACACTCATATGTGGGAGCTAAAAGAGAGAGAGAGAGAGAGAGAGAGGGAGAGAGAACAAAACAAAACAAGCAAATCAACAAACAAAAACAAATAAATAATAATAAGTTGAACTGTTGAAAAGGAGAGAGAACTATGGTTACTAGGGGCAGGAAAGGGGAAGGGGGAGAAGGAATAGTGAAAGTCTGATTAATGAACATAAAAGTACAGCAAGATAGGAAAAGTAAGCCCTATTGGGAACAGTTGACCCAGAACTCTATAATGAACAATGTTTTAATGCATGTAACTAAATGTCTAGAAGAAAGGAGCTCAAATGTGCATGTCACAACAAAATGGTTAAGTTTTGTGATGATAAGTAGGCTAATTACCCTGACTAGATCAACACACATTGTATACATGTATTGAAATAAACTCTGTATCCCATAAACATGTACAATCAACATGTTTCAATAAAAAAAAGATGTATCAATAGAACATATAAAAAGCAAATTTGAAAAAATAAAATATGTGCAAACTCCGGAAAAGATAATTAAAAATAAATAATTTTTTTGCTTTAACAAGTAAAGAAATTTCAGGCAGTATTTATAATAAAATCAATGCTTTTTCATGAGGGATATCAACTTTCTCATATTTAAGTTGTTCACCTAAATGTGGGTGAGTCTGGGAGTCTGGGGGAAACCCTTTAATTCTCCCAGCCATCATTAAATATTTAAACTTGCACATTTTGTCTAAAGTGAGTAGAAATGACTGAAAAGGTCTCATTTTATTATGCCAAATCATTGTTGGTCTAGAGTTGCCCCTGGTGAACTTACCATGTTCTTATGCTTTAATCAGCAGATCACTGACAGCAGTCTTCCCTGGTAGACTGGTCCTATACTGCACATGAATACTACTCTGCTGAGTCTGACAATTTAACTCTAAGGAACCTGGGAAACTCCCATTAGAATTGGCTTTTCTGACTGCTGGGAACAATCAGACATTTGGCCATCATTATAAGAACCATTACTAATTTGTGCTCTAATTAACTTTCTAAACCTATAATGACGGCGTGTTTTGTTCTTTCTGAATCTGTACTCACTGTTGAGGAATGTTTGGCTAAAACATGGTGGGGAGCTAAACTTAATTTTACTTTGCGTAAATTAGTAATAAATATGTCCTCTAAAGAAAATGTTCTAAGAAAAGCAAAAGAAAAGTCATGAAATTCAACTAGTAAATGAGCTATAGAGGAAATTCCTATAATCAAGGATTTAAGTCAGTCACCAATTATAAATTTAGTTCCCACAGAGGGTACACCATTTAAAACACTAACACCATTCAGCTTTAAGACATATGGTTTCAAGTTTTGATGCAAATCTAAAGGTGAGGCATTCAATTTGAATGAAAGAAGAACAAAAGATGTTTAAATTAGCCCCAGTTCCAACCTGTTCTTTGGAATGAATTTACCATCTTTATTGTTTCTTTTATTTTATATTGTCCATGGGTTTTTGCATATTCTCATAGAATCGCAGAATTTTGAACCTGAGAGGATCTATAAAAATTATGAATTGCACATGTTCTTACACAGGGTGCTTCTTTAGACTACAGATTTCTAGCCTCTTTTGCAAAAACTATAATTCAGTTGACAAGGAATGGTCTCAATACTACATTTAAAAACTGACTTTGATCAAAAGCACTAATATAGTTTAATATCTCATTTTACAAATAAGGAAACTGAGACCCAAATAGGTTAAATGATTAGCCCAAATTTCTACAAAAGTTAGTGACAAAAAAAATGCGGTAATGATCCCAGAATGCTGTTTTCCACTGAGTAGACTTTTCTGGATGCTTTATAATCATTTCTTCCAAAGTGAGAGCACGATTTATGCAGTATTAAATGGTAGAGGCCCTGGAGGTTTTATCATGAATCCATCTCTCTGCCAAGTTGCTCTTTGTCTTCAAGAGACCACATCCACCATTGTGGTGTTATTTTACATCTAGCTTCCAAATCTATATCTTTAGTCCAGATCTATCTCCAGAGTTCTAGAATTATATATATGACTCCTTAATTAATACTTTTATTCTAAATACCCTCAAACAAAATACATGCAAAGCTCAACTCTTCAACAATATGCATCAAATGTCATCCATCACTATTCTCTGTTTCAGGAAATGGCATATTAACATATGCAGTTAAGTAAGTTAGAGTCCTGAAAGTGAGTCTTGATATTCTTTCTTCCTCACCTACGTATCCAACAATTGGCAAATTTTTCTAAGTCTGTCCAGATCTTCCAACACATCCCAGTCTATGCTAAAATCATTTTTTGAACTCACTGACAGCAGCGAGTGATTTTGATATGATTGTTTTCAGCCTTGACTCCCTCCAATCTATTTTTCACACTGTTGAATATAAACCTTCTGAAAATATAAATTTGATCATGTCCAATGCTCCAATGGCTTCCCATTGTCCTTGAGATATATTCTGAAAATGTCAGGCTAATTTATTTAACTCTAATTGATCTATGCCTACTTTCAATCTCAATATCATGTAATTCTCCTTTTTGCTCTCTATTTTCAACTTGTACTGGGATCTCTTTTTGATTATCAAACAGAATTCAAGAGAATTATTGTATTTGAGACGTTAAATTAATTTCCTCTTACATTTAACTTTAAGGCCAATATAATTTTATTTGCCATTATTTCCTCTTTATTCTAGTTAATGTCATTTGTGAATTGCCCTTGTTCTTAAATTTAGTCCTTTTGTCATGTAAAGAGCTACTCTAAATTATGGTTGTATTTTTAAAATACTAATGGCAAAATCAAATGAATAGAAAATGATTTTTAAAAGAGATTATTCAAAAATAGGATTTATTAATTTGTCAGCCTTGAAGAAATGAAAAGAAAATCTAGAATATATATTTTTATTTATTGTACCAGTCTGTTACAATCTTTACAAATATCACTTGCTTAAGTTTTTGCAATCGTATGCAACAATATAATTTATCATTCAAAAATATTTGTCAGTATACTGTTTTAATTATTCAAATTTAACTAACATTTATTGAGGGTATAGTAACTGGTAGGAAATAACACATATATGTTTGTATTAAAGTTTTAATATATCCACAGGAGGAGTAATAATGATGTTAAGATTTGCTGAGCATCTCCTATGGTACGGTTTATCTAATTTATCTCACTTGATCCTTGTAATTATACCTAGAAAGTAGGTCCTATTGATTGTGTGAAGACAATAAACGTGCCTATAACATAGTAAACACTCAATACATTTAGTTGTTGTTACTGTTATTATTTTGTTTCTATCCCTTTTGAGAGATGAGAAAAATTTAGGCACTATGGACTTTTAAGCCCGTGGTAGAACCAGGATGAAATCTCAGGTCATCTAATTTCATTCCCAATGCTCTTTCCACAAATTTCTAACAGACAAATACAATTATTAAATAAACTCTAATATTTCCTTTTATCTGTGGTAGTTGGCCTGCTTGGCATGTTTTTTTTTTTTTTTTTTCCTTTTAGAAGCTTCCCTTTGTTTGATATAAAAACAGTTGCTCCATTTATTTAATGATTAGATTTTCCATGTCTTTTTAAATCATTTTACTTGTAACCTATTTAAATTATGACTATTTTACATATCGTGTTGCTTGTAGATAACATATAGTTTGATGCTTGTGACCTATGCTGGTCCAATCAGAGTCGTTCAAAAAATTCTTACTGGAAATTCAGAAACAAAAAATATTCTTTAAATACTGTAATGAAATAGATAGTGACATAAAACTGTTGAAAAATTTTTATACCATGAGAAAAAAATAACCTATGGATTAAATTTACATTCCAGGAGAGAAGTGAGAAATTTTCAAAGAAATAGCATTGGATACCAACTTTACTTGAACTCCACTATACCACTTGATTTTTTTCAATTGTATGAATCATTAATTTCCCTTATTTTAAAAGTCAGTTTAAATTTGATTTTCTATATCTTGTGACCCAAACACCCTACCAGATACAGATGCTGAAATGTCTCCTGAAATTGAAGAAAGAGTATGGGAGGCCAGTTCCTGAGAAGGTAAATATTTGATGTCCAAAGTAGAGAGAAAATCATCAATCTTCCCCAAAAGTTCTAACACAGTTGTCCAAAAAAAGATCTCCTGATTAGCCTACACTGGGTCAAGGGACTCTCTGGACTAGTCACTATGGAAAAATTATACTTATATTAGTGTGGTTGGATTGGTGGCTTTGCCTGGCTCATAGTCCCCAAAATAGTCATTATTAGCTTGTCTTTTGGGGCCAGAAAAAAGAGGTGCAGGGAAGTTAAGTAATGAACTCACAGTAGCATGATAGACCTGGAATCCAAATTCATATTTATCTTCCTGATTTAAATAAAAACAACAACAAAAAAATCTTGTTTTAATTATGAACGTAACCCCAATGTGTTGACTCAATCAAGAAAGTTCACATTTTATATTTTTGTTTAAAATAAACTCATCATCAACCAAAAATCTGTTTACATTTGAAATTGTTTGCCTCTATATTCTCATCCCTTGTCTTGGCCCTCTTCAACACATACTATACTATGTACATGTTCGATGACTATCTTCAAACAGCCTTCAGAGACTGTGCATTACTACCACAGTTCAGTTTACCATCTTCTTTTTTTCTCTCTTGGGAAAAATCTGGCTTAAACTTTCTGCCTTGGGTCTTCTGTAAATCTGTTTCTGGTCTTGGCACATATAATGAAACATTTTATAAAAACTCTTCTTTAAAGAAAAACAGTTCAATAAATTTGATGAATCAAGATTTCAGCCACCCAAATGAGAGATTTTATTTTTTTTTAGCAATCAAAGAAAAATTCTGTCCTTCATATTTGTAAACAGTGGTGCCACAGTGGTAGGGGTGGGAGGTTTTTTTTCCCTAAACGATTGGAGCTATCCTAAGTGGACTAGGATCTATCCTGACACAAAACACTGGTTTTCTGTATCCTACTGGAGGATGCCCCATATTTCCCTGCTTGGCTACAAAATGCAAGTCTAAGAATCAATTTTTAGCCTCATACTGGCCTTTCCAGTTTGCATTGCGTCTGCTGCCAAGCTTGTTTTCTAGGCAGGTGGTGAGGGGTCAAGTCCTATTCGGCAATTTGAATACAATTGTGAACAGCAAGCATATGCCAAAATCTGTGTGTCACACATTAACTTCTTGGTCCTTGAGGGTTGTGAAGTTCGTGACAGGGGTGCAAAAAACATAAAGACAAGGAGTTAAAACAAAACCTGTTCAAAACAGGAGGAAATGAAAACAAGGAACTAAGGGGGAGACGGTGTAAGGACTGGTGGGTTGCAATTCTGCCTATACCAAATACGCATTGGCCAGGAATGGCAACAGTTTCCAACATATCAGGGATGCGTATTAGCTTGTACTGTCTCTCTGGAAATCTGAAAATGTAAGTTCTAGCTTCAGGAAACCATCCTAACCCCTGAATCATGAACATGGTAGCCATTCCAGAGCCACACAGGCCAAAGGCTGCCATCGATTCGTGACATTTGAAATCACTACCATGTATATCTGTATGATACCCCCAAAATGTGTTTATTCAATTGAAAAGGAAAGTTAAGGCAAACCAAATTTGTTTTTTATGCAGACAAATTTTTTTCTTAACTATTTTGATTTAGTTTCCATATCTCAGCATACATTCAATCTCGTTTGGGGCTGAACTCCTTTTTGGATAATATTTACAGGTCATTTTTAAGCTAAATATGTACCTAGTTGTATATGGGGAATGTGACAGAATCCACCTAATCTAATATGAACTCAAGGAATTCCTTCCACCTAAGATGTTTGTGACCCCAAATAATTGATAATATCAACATTAAATAAAATGTCGAGAGAAAAACAGTAAATGATAAAATGAACTAGAATTAAATAATAACAAATGAAGAAATCTGGTTTATTTTCAAGAATATCAGTTATGTTCTGTCCAATTCTTCCCCATCCAAAAAAGTCTTGTGCTGAGTCCTTTTGTTTCAACTGCTCACCCATTCTGAAAATCACCTCCAATTCAATGAAGATTCATAATATCATTTTCTTTTTCTCAGTCACACCTAGATTCTAAGCTTTTTGTTTTCCATTCTCCATAATTGACACTCTCCAAGGAATCTGCCTCTTTTTTCCCTTGTGTTTTCTAAAAAAAAATATTTTAGATTGTCTAAGCAATTAGCGTGCTGCTGACTCAAATTATCCCCCATCTGTCAAATGTGAATACTGCTATAAGGCGACTTTCTTCTCTCCTGAATTGATACCCTTTGTTGTTTTCACTCTTAAATAAATGTGTTTAATGTGATATTGTTTGTTATTGTTTATTTTATAATTTCTGGCAAAAATGCATGTGCAGTACATGGAAACTTTGTTTACATAGATGTCTTAATAAAGAGACCCTGCAGGCACTCTAAGTCACTATGTGAATGTCATCAGAGCTTCCACATAAGAACAGGGATGTCATTCTGAGACACGAATCAATTGCTTGCCTTATTTATGTGGAAGGGACTCCCATTTCTCCATGTAAACATAATGCACCAGCTAAACCATGCATTTACTATAGGTTTTACAAACCTAAGGGGAGAAGAGAAGTAATTCTGAAAACAGGAGCAGAGAATATGGTCTATGGAGTTGCGAAGCAGTATCTCTTGAGGTCATTCATATTGTAAGAATACAACTATTCAATATGTGAATTTGCTAAATTAGCACAAACATTTGCTCAACCTCATTAAAAGAACAAACTGATCTGCAATAAGGGAATCTTTCTAATGTGTTTTTTACCAGAATGCATCTAGCGAGACCTCAGAGAGGAGGTTTTGATACTACGCAAATGGAGGAATTATCCTCAAATTGAGCTTCACTGGGTGGGATGTAACTTAATGAAAGCAACTCATTTAAAGTCAGCTGCACTGTCTGCCAGCTGTTGGAGAAACACTAACATCCATCTAGTTATAGCTTCTTTACCTAGTGATTTGACTGCCTGAGTAAGAGCCTCTTAAACATTTTAAATACTCGAACACAAACCCTAGAATCCTGTAAAATCTTGGTGTGTAGCCAACGAACCTCGCTAAAGTCCTTGGCTTGCCCTATATGTGGAAAAAAAAAAAGTATTTTTGAGTAACAGCACAAAATAGCTGGCAATTGACTGTAACAATGGACATGTGGAGACATTTCCTGGAATTACATCAGTCACTGCAGAGTGTTCTATGTGCCACACCCTGCCTATAGCTTGTTCTATATCGCCGGCACTGGGTGGCCACTAAATTGCCATATTTTGAGGCAGCAATTTTATCTTTTAATATAAAGGCAAACGGTCTTTTAAAAAAATACTGTGAATGAAGAGAAACAGTGTTTGGTTTGCTTGCTTTGGTTTGGGGAAAAGAATAACCAAGATTTACAAGATTCCACACAAACAACTTATTTCACTACTGCAATGGACAATGTTGGAGGCTACTAGTCTATCCATATCTATCTTCTGGCTTTGACTTTTCTATTGCTTATTCATGATTATATCACACTTATGGTCCAAGAACTTGAGGCCACATAATCAACTACTTATAATGTGAAATTAAACAGCCTGGTGAGGATTTGTTATATTCACATGTACATATCTGTGTATATGGGTAGATGTGTTCGTGTGTATATGTGTATTTGTGTGTTGACATGTGTTTTTGTACATGTGCATTAAGATCCTTAAAATAAAATTAGCTTTTACTAACTCTACAGGGAAGCAATTTAAATGGAAATATACATGTGATGGAAATAACTTTAATATTTAAATGCAGTAATATTGAGAGAAAATTTTAAACTACCATCAACGACCACCACTCAATAATTAAATTAATGCTTTATTAAGCCCACAACAAACACATATCAGTGAGCTACCACGTGTAAGATTCTGTACTGGATGTAACAGGAATGATGAGGATCAAAGCCCATATATTTAGTCATTATAAAAATCTCTACCATTTTAATGAATGCCTGTTTATCATTATATTTTTAACAGGATAGCATTCTACCTTTGAAAGTATGCTTAAAAACTAGTTTACTAAAAACAAAAACAAAAAATCATAGATGAAAAAACTGAGGTTGAACAATGTCAGATTACTTTTTCAGGGTCGCCTGTCACTATTATGGAGGTGACCCTCATATGTGCATTTTATCTTTACTTAGTTATCAATAGTTGACAAAATACATAATCCACCAAGCAAACACAAAGGCTTGTTTCTTTTATACAAAGTGGTCCTTAAAGCCCACTCAATTACTTTGTCTTATATTTACCAAAGAAATAGTGATCTGTCCCAATGCTGAAGTAAAAACTGGCCAAACTGGGTTTATTTATGCATACTGTACATTCTGGATGACTGAAAGGAATTTTCAAGGCTAATTTTGATATATTACTTGATTTCAGCTTTAAACAATGAATTTAAGATTTAGCCTCTACAAAAGAGCTCCTGCATCTTCACTGTTTTGTCAAGTCCTGAACTCAATCCATACCTGATGACTCTCAGGTCTTCTCTCCTCCAAGGACTTCCATTATTACAGTTTCATGGCAAACAGGACTGATGAGACATTGTCCAGCAATGCTAATAGATTGCTTTCTGGTTTAAAGTGCACCATGAATTCACTCTAGACATCCGTTTCTTCAAAAACAGCATAAAGAGGCTGCACTGGATCATACCTAAAACTCAACAAACTTGGAATTCTATAATATTAAACTCAGGTGCCCAGTTACAAGCTTTATTCCCAAATTAGAGTGCAAGTTTTCTATCTCAAAGACATTCTGGATTGTAATAGTTAGCAAAGTTTATTACCTCCTTTCTTAGATTCTCTCATGTGGCCATGTGCAAAAGACACCCATGTGCCCTGATCTTCTAAGCCTTAAATATCAGAAGGAAGCCAGGTACTATGAAAATGACCCTTGTTTCCTGTTTTTCAGTCCACATCACCAAATGCGATGCCTCAAACTCAAATTCGTTAATGCAGCATGGTCCTCTTCAATATGTTACTTAATCCTTTAAGGAAATCTTTATGTGGATAATTTCACTCAAGAATAGACCCTCACTTTCATAAAATAACAGCTTTTAAAACATTTTAGAAGTGCTTGTCATTATTGGTGAAATGCAGATAATACAGATCTTTTTCTACATGATTTTGTAGCTTCCGTGTGTATGTATATGTATTTGCATGTGTGTGTGTGCGTATGTTCCTAAATGACTGGAGCCGAGTCAAAACTGGTTTAAACATTCAGCTATTCAGGAGTTTCATAATACAAATAATGTAACAAGTTCTGAGTAAATAAAACTGCCTAACAATACTCAAACACATTTCAGAAATTATTTGAAAGTTCTCGAAAAATTTTAGTGTGGAATCTTTTGTTATTGACCCTTATGTTTCTTGGTGTATGAAACATTTGTATAAAAATGAGTAAATTGAATTATTCAGTAAGTTGAGTGAAAGCTGTATTATAGATATTAGAAAATTATGAATCGTCTTGTTGGCTCACATAAGCATTTAAAACCATTAAAGATAATATGGTGCTCTTCTAATTCTCAATAAGCAGTATTCTGAACCACTCCCCCAACTCCAATACATACAGATGTTAAATGAATTTCAAGAAGCAATGTGTTTATACCTTTCTAAGTTTCTGATTAAGTAAAAAAAATTTCCTAAGAGGTGAAAAAGAGTTGGCCATATGTGTTGTGTTTGATCTTAGAAGAAATCATCAATGGTTAAGTAATTAATTTATGTATTCAACAAATATGTATGCAACCATGTATATGATTACCTAGGCTCAGAACTCTAACCAAGCTCAAAATTCTCAGTCTGACCTCATCTTTGAGTCTGTACGTCTGGCCTTAAAGTCCAATTAGTACTATACAAGTGTATACAGTGTGAGCTGGGAGACTGATGGCATTCAATTCTATTATATGCCCTAATTTTGCACCTAGGATTTAGTTCATGAAAAGAAAAAATTCTGCCGAATTTCTCCGTAAAAATTTTGACACAATATTTCACTTGCCAATTGTTTTTCTTCTATTATAAAATATGCATTTGTCCCAGGACACTCACTAAAGTTATAAATTTTCTTTGAAAAGAAAGATAAAATTACATGCAAAAAAATTGTTTTAAAAGAATAAAATATTGATCACAGTATTTCTATGCTTACTGCTGCTTCCAGGATACAGGTCCATTTTAATACTTTACTCCAGAATTTGTAGACATAAAATGAAACTTAAGGCATGAGTACTCAGAGGCTATAAATATGTTAATGCACATTAAAATGCCATGTCCATCCAAGAAAATGTGGCATGTTTTTCTTTAATAATTTTCAAAAGCAGAGCAAATGAAGGCAGAAAGACAGAGAGATACAGAGAAGTAAAGAGCAATTAAGACAAGAGAAGAAAAGGGAAAGAGATGAAGGAAAGGAAAATTGGGAGATAGAAGAGAAGAGCAAAACAGGATGCAAAGAGAATATTGAAAAATCACCTTTCATTCACTTTTATGGAGTTTTGTGACTGATGAAACTCACCCAAACTGCTGAATTTATCAACTAAAGACGCAACTTTTGTCTCCTGTTTTTGTTTTGTATTTTGGTAGATTTGATTTTCTTTTAAAATTCTATCATCTTATAAGGTCCAAACCTTCGTTTCCCATTTATACCCTCTGGATCCTCTCGAACAGTGATCCTTTAAAAAAAGCCACACACACAAAAATATGTGTTCACACATTAGTAAGGCAGACTGGACATTTAAATAGTTAGAGCACATATTACCTACAGAAAAATGAAACAATTCTTTTGTTTAAGTAATGGGTCTGTTCTAATAATTCACATCTGAGGGTTTGTTTTTTAATACTTACAGGACAAAATAAATTTTGGTTTGATATTACCTCTTTCCATACATAACCCTCTGACATCCAATGCTATACTTGTTTATTATCTGGAACTGTTCATTAGATTTATTTATCAAGAATAACAACTCTATGTTCTTTTACTCTACTGAGAGAAAGTCTTCCCCTTTATGGCACATCCCCGTTCTTGGTGCTTCTATAAGAGATTAACATATTGTTTTTGTTCTCTTTCCAGCCAGAATAAAACCAGTGAAACCAGTGCTCTGCAGTCCTGTTTCCACACATCTTCTTTATAGACATTCATACCCCAACTTTGATTATCAGTTTCAAGAGGTATAGATTTTCAAGGTATTTATAAAACTATATGACATTTAATAGTTAAGGGAAAAAGTAATTAAATGGCCTACTAAAATATAGATTATGATATTTGTTTTAAAAGTTTCCAGAAATCACTTGCTGTATTTTCACATATGGGAGTATATATCTTTTGAGAGAATCAGTGTATAATGAAATGGCTTTTACATATGCTGTAAGCACTGCCATATTTATGAATCAGGAAAATGTTTTCAGCACATTTGACCATTGGACCATCACTATGGTTTGAATGGTTGTATCTGTCCCAAAATTCATGTTGAAATTTAATTCCTAATGCAACAGTATGAAGAGGTGGGTCCTTTTAGAAGGTGATTAGGCCATGAGGGCTCTGCCATCATGGATTGAATAAGTGCCTTATAAAAGAGTTTGAGAGGGTCAGTTTAATCCTGGTGTCTATTCCGCTGTGTGTGGACACAGTGTTTTTACCCTCCAAAGGAGGAAGCAACAAGGTACCAATTTGGAAGCAGAGACTGTGCTCTCACCAGATACTGAACCAGCCAATGCCTTGATCCTAAACTCATACTTTTCAATTTCAAAACTTACTACAAAGCTGCAACAGTCAAGGCTGTGTGGTACTGGCGTAAAAATAGACATTTATAGACCAATGGAATAGGATTGAGAGTACAGAAATAAGCCTTCACACTTTGGTCAGTTGATTTTGGAAAAGAGTGTCTAAGCATAGTCTTATCAACAGATAATGCTTGTACAACTAAGTATTCACATGAAAAAGTATCCCACCATACACAAAAATTAATTTAAAAATGGATCAAAAACTTAAATATAATAGCTAAAAGTATATTGCTCTTAAAAGTAAGCATAGAAGCAAATCTTCATGACCTTGATTTAGACAATGTTTTTAAGGACATAACACTAAAATCCCAGCAACAACAACAAAAAAACAAATTTGACTTAATGAAATTAAATACTTTGTGTATTGAATGACACTGTCAAAAAAGTGAAAAGAACCCACAGGATGAGAGAAAATATTTGCAAATCATCTATGCAGTAAAAGACTATTATTTGGAAAATATAAATATTTTTTACAACAATAAAAAAGACAAATACCCAATTTAAAAAAATAGGCAATGGTTGGAATAGATATTTCTCCAAAGAAGATATGCAAATAGCAATGAGCACATGAAGGATGCTCAACACCATTAGTCATTAGGGAAATGCAAATCAAAACCACCATAAGATACCACTTTCCACCCTGTAGAATGACTGTAATAAAAAAGTGGGAAACTGCCAATGTAATACAAAAGTGGGATATGGAGAGATTAGAACCCTCACGCTGCTGATGGAAATGTAAAATAATGCAATGTCTTTGGAAAATTGGCAGCTCCTCCAAATACTAAACATGGAGTTACCATATCCCCAGCAATTTTACTTCTAGATAGCTACTCAAGAAAAATGAAAATAAATTTTCATGCAAAAACTTGTATACAAATGTTCACAGCAGCATTATTCATAATAGTCCCAAAGTGGAAATAATACAAATGCCCAAAAGAAAAAAGAAAATGTGGTATTTTCATGGAATGGAATATTATCTCATACATTGTTGGTGGGACTGCAAAATGGTGCAGTCTCTATGGAAAATGGTATGGAGGTTCCTCAAACAATTGCAGATAGATCTACCACAAGACCCAGCTATCCCACTACTGGGAATATACCCAGAGGAATGGAAATCATCAAGTCAAAGGTATACCTGTTCCCCAATGTTCATTACAACACTATTTACAATAGCCAAGAGTTGGAACCAGCCCAAATGTCCATCATCAGATGAGTGGATATGGAAAATGTGGTATATCTACACAATGGAATACTACTCTGCTATATAAAGAATGAAATACTGCCATTTGCAACGACATAGATGGACCTAGAGAGAATTATATTAAATGAAACGAGTCAGGCACAGAAAGAGAAATATCACATGTTCTCACTTATTTGTGGGAGCAAAAAATAAATAAATAAATACACACACAAAGAAAAAAAAACAAGGGGGAGGGAAGAAGACATAACAATTACAATTCCTTGAAGTTGATATGACAAGCAAACAGAAAGGACATTGTTGGGAGGGAGGGGGAAGAGGAAGGAGGGAGGGAGGTTTCGGTAATGGGCACAATAATCAACCACATTGTATATTGACAAAATAAAGTTAAATTTGGAAGAAAAAAAAAAAGTAATAGAAAGGAAGCGCTACAAGTCACACCATGGATCAGTCTTGAAAACATGATAAAAGAAAGAAGCTAGTCACAAAAGACCTTACTGTATGATTCCATTTATGTGAAATGTCCAAAAATGGCAAATGCATAGAGACAGAAATTTGATTAGTGTTCCAGGGGTGGGGGAAGAAGGAAATGGGAAGTGACTGCTAAAGAATATGGGACTTTTTGAGGGGTGATAAATATATTCTAAAAGTACCTAATGGTTATTGTTGCAGAACTCTGTTAATATGCCAGGACCTCTTTCATTTTAGGTGGCTGGTGAAACATGTCAGGCCAGTGAAGATGGTGATTTAGAGCAAACCAAGTTCTTATTGTTCTGTGAATGTCACTACAGCTTTCAGGAAAGACAATATGGGCAAGGAATTCACTGCGTTTGTCTTAGATGTTTTGACATTTCCTAGTTCTAATGTATTCTAATCCAAGTGGGCCAATTATCTTTAGTGGGACAAAAATTCCTGCTGCCACTAAGGGCTGATTTGAGATTAGGAAGCAAATTCACAACGCAAAGATGGTCCTTAAACACTGTCTATGGAAGGATCAGAAATAGTGTAGAAGTTGGTTTATTTGTCATTGATACTTCTATAATGATAATGTATGTGTGTGTGTGTGTGTGTGTGTGTGTATATATATATTTCTTTTTTTTTTCTTTTTCTGACCAGTAAGGGGATCGCAACCCTTGGCATGGTGTGGTCTGCACCACGCTCAGCCAGTGAGCAAACCGGCCATCCCTATATAGGATCCGAACCTGTGGCCTTGGCGCTACCAGCGCCTCACTCTCCCAAGTGAGCCACCGGGCTGGCCCAATGTATGTATATTTTGAATATGAATTTATTCTTCCATTTCTAGTTTGTGTCTCATTCAAAGCAATTGTTTCCTTCAGGTGCATTATGGTTAGATGTTCTTGCATCGGGAAACAATAAGATATCCTGAGATCATCAGTTCCCTAAACTCTGACAACCACTATCCAAGGACTCCAATATGAGCACATCTTTAAAAGGAAAAAAAAAAAAAAAGTTTGCAAACCCTCTTCTTTCACCCTGTCAGAGCATCTCCTTCATTGCAGAGCTAATCTAAACTTCCCCACTGTTTCCCACTATCACATATATCTCTTGTCAGCAAAATCTGAAAATTACCCTCAAACCATTCAGTTCACATCTTGTAGTATTTAATGTCTGTCTTTTTTGTCTTTTCTGTATATTAGTTCCTGCCAAATGCTTTCTTTGAAGGGAGAACAAAATAAATTCTGACTACTAAGAAAGGCCAGACCTAATTCCATCTTCAAAATGTTAAAAGTGATGAAATAGCATTTTACTCCTTTTGGGTCAGTTATTGGAAGGGAATGGGAAGTTTTCTAATCCACATAAACGATGCCATCAACCACACAGGGAAAGAAGCCTGAGTAAACACCTTGGTTCTGGCATTCATAGAGCAAAGTTACACCTTCCAAAGTTCTGGTTGGAAGCAAACTAAGAATTTGTGTAGTTTAGACTGTTTTTATTCTTTGCAATCCTTAAATTTCTAGTTAAAAAAAAAACTAAAAATGGCATTGAAGTCTTTGATCCACTATCATTCTCAGCAAACCCTATTTTGATGAGTGCACCGTCAATGAATCATAAACAGATAGACTGAGTTCCTACTAAGATACTCCTGTGTTTTAAAACTTAGATAGTATGCTATTTTTGCTATTTTGAACCTTAAACTAGAAAAAAGTTGCTGCAAATTATGAAGTGATATTAAATTTCTCCCAGGTCTTGCTGTCTTTTAGTAAGCATCTCAAAGAAGAGATCTGAAGTCACTGTTCTGACTTTTGGTTGAGGAGATTTCACATTATATTACCTTTTTAGTTTTTATTTTTCTTTCAAAAAAGCTACCAGAAGTCACCAGAAGACAGGTTCAGTTGTATTGAATCTGAGTACAGATGTTCAAAGTGAACATCTCTAAGAAGGTATCATTAGCCTTCAAAGCAGTCACACCAACTAATTCCAGGTTTGGGGGAAAAAAAGAGGGAGAGGAAAATCCTACAATTATACCATTACTAGAATTCAGTAGGGTCAATAGGTTCCATGCTCTGCCTATGGTATTAACTTGTTGGATTGGCATTTCAAACCCAGGAAGCGTTATGACCTTCCCATATCTTTCTTTTTCGGTCACACATATGCAAGTCTTCTCAGGTGATAATAATGAGGTGCAAATGTTCTGCTTTCTTTATCTCTCTATGGGAGAGACAGAGAGATGGAAACAGAGGTATCAACCAAAATGAGAACGAATGACAGCAGAGGAACGGAGAGGAGGAGAAAGAATGAGTGAATGTAATGAGAGAGACAAGTTAGTCCCTCAAGGAGACAAAGCAAGAAAGGACAGTGTATAACACAGAAGTGCACTGGCACTGCTATCTCATTAGGGTTTATTAGCTTCAAAGAAATGAGGTATGAGAGAAAGGCATGGCTCTGTGGAAGAGAGGAAGTCCTTCATTTATTATTTGGAGGGGTAGAGTTTCAGTGTTCTCAACCTCCCCTTCCTTTCTCTACACTCTCCATGCAAGCGACATTACATATGCCTGATTTGCATATGTCTCAAGATTCAGTGGATATTTTTAATATTATTAATTAACACAGCCATTAGTGCCATATGGAGAAAAAAGAAAGAAAAGAAAAAAAAAATTTCGAGATTCCATTGCTATTCTCTTTTGACCCACCCCCACCCCCCACCCCGCAACTGGTCAGGCATTACTAGTATTCCCAGCATGGAAAAAGCCATGGAAAGTTAGCAGTTTGAATAAGACTACCTTTATGAGCAGGGTGAGAAAGCAGCTACACTCTAATAATTTAAAGAGCAATAAAAGTCCCCTTGGCTCAAACATAGCTCCTCACCTTTTTATGCCACCTACTAGAATGGTCCACATCACTTTTGCATCAAATTCCTTCTTTCTTTCATATGATGAATTTTTCACTTGCATTTCTTGAATAGTTTCAGGACACTTGGGACATTTTTACTTTGTAGAAAGCTAAACTGCACTGCATTAAAAAAATAAGGCTATGGGGTGAGGTGTTTGGGGTTAGGTGTCTGATAACTAATACTTCTGTTTATTCATTTGAAGAGGCTTTTGATAAAGGAAGGAATCAACTAATTATCTGTTACTCTATTTGGCAGAAGTAGGAATATAGTTGAGAAGTTTTGGAGAGGTCAAGTGTGCTCAATAAGGAGGAGCTGTTAAATAAAGAAGTAGGCAGTTTTTAATTGAGATGAAGTAGAACAGAGTCTGGATGCCCCCCAAAGTCAGCAATATTGTCTAAGGGATTCTTGTCTTAGGTAGAAATACTGCCTGTCTCCAGGGATCCCTTTCAATTCTCTGAGATAATCTGCTGATATCCCTCTTATTCTCATCAATGACAACATATGAAAAAGCAGCTTTCTGATAAAGACTGCCATAATGTGAACTTTCCAGAAGTTTCTAGCTTTAGAAGAAAAATTCTATTTAGGTTATACTTTAAAAACTTAGTATTAAAACCATATGACTTCAGATTTCACTGCTCTGCTGAAATACATAAAGTGGCTTCCAGCATTGATTAAGCCACCAGCATCACTAGAGGCCATTCTGCAGGGGAAAAAGCCAATGAGCTCATCTATAGTAGTCAAATAGGATGTTTTCATTCAAGCAATTGGACCACACTCTTTCTAAACAGGGAAATCTTAATACTTGAGTTCAGCTGTTTTATTCAGGGGGAGACAGAATCAACAGGATATGTTATAAATATATGAGACAGTATTTATTAGGGGAATTAGCTCATGTGATTGTGAAGAGAAGTCTCATGACAGGTTGTCTGCAAATTGGATGCTGGTAGCATAGTTCACTCCAAATGCAAAGGCCTCAAAACCAGGGAAGCCAATGGTGTTCTTAGTGGACAAAAATGTTCTGGAACCCAAAAGTTGAAGTCTTGAGCTCTGATGTCCACAGACAGGAGAGAAGAATGTACCCCAGTTCCAGCAGATACAGAGGAAGACTTAAGTTTTCTCTCCATTTTTGTTCTATCTGGGTCCCCAGTGGCTTGGGTGGTTCCTGCCCATACTGACAGCTGGTCTTTCCCACCCAGTCCACTCAGACTCTCATGCTAATCTCTTCTGGAAATACCCTCATGGACACACCTAAAAAGATAGCTTTACCAGGTTTCTTGGGATTCCTTAATCTAACCATGATGACACCTAGAATTAATCTTCATATTAGCCAAACAAAATTTTCTTTCCTATTATCATTTTACATTCTATAGAGTTTGCTATTTCAAAGTTAGATTAAGTATAAAAAGATATTATTTGCAAAAAGTGTAAAGTAAAAATATTTTTAGTAGAGAGAAATAAATTTTAGCAGCAAATGTTTTTCTATATGAAGTTGCTGTCTAGTCCAGAACACACTAGCAAATCCTTTCATACCATAAATCAGAAAAACATGGTAAGTACGAATTGAGGGGGATGGAACAGATATGGAAAGTGCAGCTGTAGAGCTGCTGCTTAAGAAATTCTGCTCCAGACTGAAAATAAAGGGATAATAGTGATGAGGACAACAAGATTTAAGAAAGCAAAACATGGGACAGTTAAGTCTTGCTTGGGTGTGACTGGAGTAAGGAAATGTCAGGCGAATTCAATGGATGGTGTTATTGGAAGCACCTGAATTATGGTAGCGTGCTCACTCTGCAAGCTTGGGGAAGAAAGGCAGGGTTATTCTAGTTACTGTAGGGGAAATGATTGCATCTGAAAAGAAAATAAAGATAAACCGAAAGCAAACTGTACTTGTACTAAATATTGTCTAGGACAAAAAGAAAAAGAGGTGGCCATTCCTTGAAGAAAAACTTTACCTGCAGAAAAGTGTACTGTAAGCTGAATTTAACTGGCAAATTCTTAATTATTAGTAGGATTGCCATGCATGTTATTGCGGAAAAAAAATCCACATATATAATATTTGGTTATTATTTCTGCTGAGCAAATAGAGAAGAATTAAGGATTAAAAAAAAGTAAAAACAATAAGGTCATATAAAATGTCCATTGATCTTAAAACAGTATGTAAAATACTCACGAGGCTGAAACCTAGGCATCTTTTCAACATAAGCTCAGGAAGACAGGACTCTGAATGACCGTGGCTTACCCAGCTCTTCTCTTTTGAAGGGAAGAATAATATTTCTTTTTTCATAATAGTTTCTTAGTTGACATGGATCCATGTGACAAAAGACAGATTAATAAGAGAATAACAGACAGAAGTATATGGCATGTATATTTCATATATACATGGGAGACACCCAGGGAATGAGTAGTTCTCAGAGGAATGGCTTTAAAAATTTCAGCTTTTGTAGCATCTTTAACAAAGAATAATAAATTTTTAGAGACATGACAAGACAAAGGAAAAGGATGTTGAGTCTCTAGGGCCCCAACTTAGGGAAAGGCAAATAAATGGGAGATAAACACTAGTTAGGAAGGCTTGCTAATGTAGATTCCTCTAAGATCACCTCCAGATGATGAGAGTCTAACGTTGTCTTCAGTGGTTAACCTTAGTTCTCCCTGGTAAAAGGGGGGCAGGATACATTTTGTCTTTGTAAATTTATGCCCTGCTTTTAGGCAAATAGAGGAAGCACAGAGATCTTTCCTTTATCTGCTCCTTCTTAATTGCCTTCAGCTCCAACAACTATTTATATTCGAGGGCATATTCTTGTCTCCCCTACACTCTTGCTTGCAATTTTCAGGCAGAATGTAGTGAGAATGCATCCTAAGATAAAAAGAAACTAGCTGGACCAGCCCAGGCTCTGTCCTCATTCCTTCTATAAAAAGATGTCCTGCCATGCTCCAGACCAGCAATCCTAGGATCACCCAGGCTATAAAACCCAGAGTGATTTTGTGGTCACTCAACTGCACATAAGAAAAGGGGCACAGATAAGACACAATCCACCTGGGCAGCTTCCCTGATCCTTGGGGGACTGGCTTGCCATGGATCCTGAGCTTCTAGGGATTCTTGCGGCCTATCTGTGAGTAATAAAGTTGCTTTGCCTGACTTGCGTGTGTTCTGTCTCACCAAACTCATACTTTGGCAGCTGATTTTGTGTAAAACCTCCTGCCAGACTTAGGAAGCAGCATAAATTGGTGAGCTGTTTACAGTCCCTGGGATTGGTAACCAGTTCAAGGTGCTCCCAGGGACTGATACCTGTGCATGATATTTTTGCTTAATGATAAGGTTGATCAAACTACAATTTAAAATATTTAGCATGCCAATGTTAAGCTCATAAATAGTAGCAATAGCTAAGCCTTAGATGACGAAGTTGTACAAACACATGAGGCAAATAGACAATTGCCTACTTGGTGACAATAGCCGTAAATCTGCTGTACTTGATAAAGTCGAGTAAAGCAGAAAAAAGAGAGACTTTGGAGCCAAAGCCCCCACACAAGCTCTGAGTTTGCTACTGACCAGCAGTGTGATTGTCCTCAAACAAAGTTAATGCCTCTGAGTCTCATGAGCTAAACTTTGCCTTTAAAGAGAGAGCTACATATGAAGAACATAACAGCATGATTATCTACCTCATAAAGTTATTGTGAAGATCTACTGGGATGGCTTATGTGAAAACATCTTCTAAAGTGAAGTGCTGTAGAATTGTAAGCTATGATTTATCACTAATCAAATACCCCCAGTCCAAGACAGTTTCAGCAGTCTCCTCAACTGCAAAAGGCAATTTAAAACCCATGGGTACAAATTGGCCAAGAGTATCATATTTAAAACTTAGTTGTTCAGGCCTGTAAATATTCAGGGGATGACTTCTATCCTTATCAAAAGAAAATTTGGTAAATAGTGAGCTTTATAATATAGTAATAAGTTTTGTTCTTTTGTTTGCAAAGTCAGCCATTGGGTTTAATATCACACCACAATAAGAATAAAGACCCTTAAAAAGAACAGCATTTATAACAAATTAACAAACTTTAGCACAGAAACACAACACTGACAACAACAAAAAAATAAACTGTTTCACTCTCTTTTTAAGGACTTGAATTTTTTTTCAATATATCTCTGTTCTTTAAGATTCATTCAAAAGGTATTAAATCAGTTTGTGATTTAAACAAAATGTGTTGTTGAATTAGGGAAATATTGGTCCAAACCAATTGTGCATATAGAAAATGTCATTACAAAAATAAAAATAAAATGTCCTTACAATATAATTATCTAGTAATACTGAGTGCTGTAATTTGGATAGTACTTTTGAAGTGACCATTAAAAATAAAATATATTATTGTTAGTAAGTTTCAATACAATTTGTTCTGAATTCCCATCTTAACAACCATAAGAAATCACAACATTGTTTTTATTTCCTGGAGTCCTTTAAAAAGCAAATTGTTTTTGAGCCCAGTACTTTTCCAGTTCATTGGAAACTAAGGCTATGAAATGGAGACAATTATAATATAACTCTTAATTCCCTGGGCTTGGATGACTGACAGGTCCCAGGTGCTTTCATCTAGAGATGATATTCTCCGGGTGTCAGAGCATGGGTCCAGGGTAGATGTCACGGGCAGTTAGGTTGATAGCTGTACAATTGCTTCCTGGTCTGTCACTCGCCTGCCTGTTGATGGGCTTCGATGGTCTTTCCTGGTCCCCTTAGGTATAATATTTTCTTGACTTCTCTTTGATCCTGAGGTAATGGAGCATTTTATCAATTTTAGTGAATAGGTCTTGATCAGATTTTTTTCCCCCAAAAGATCAACATTCTCAGCTGCTTGGTCAGGGAAAGCAGGACAAGAGGTGAGGCAGAAGGCCTCTTTCCCTGTCTCTGCTTGCTTTTTGTGTTAACCTTTATAATGAATTCCAGGTGGCAGCATTCCTATGTTCATCTACTAGGAAAAGTTTTAAATAACACAGCAATGCCCAGTTAACCCTATTTAAAATGAAAGACCCCTTATGAGGGGTCTACTGACAGGGGATTTGGATTTTGAGTTTTTGTAAGCTTATCTATGTTGTGGTAGTGTGATTTTGGCCATTTCTATATCCCTTTTCTTAGTTTTAACATAAATTATTAAATCAGCAGGATGTATTTCTCCAGCAAGTTCCAGGATAAAGCAAAGTGGAATAGTAGGTTCTAGAAAATTCAGCATTGCTTATATTGAGTGTTTGAAGACATGTTACTTTGCCATAATTAGGTTCATCAGAGACAAGCAGAGAGAGAGAGAGAGAGAGAGAGAGAGGAGAGAAAATGACTTTTTTTTTCCAAATTAAAAGAAATTATTAGAATGCTACTTTGGCTCAAAGTTTAATTAGATCTATCTTAGGATCTTCATTAAGACTCATGGGATTAAACGGACTGTGATATGTCTTAGAAGAAATGGAGAAGAGCAGAGTTCATTTGTGAGGGGGAAAAAAGTGTCATTTACCTGAAAATACCGATTATAATACTCAGATTAAGACACTGTGCCTTGTCTTTAAGGTGGGATATCTCTTTAAAATGTTATATATAACAAACCCAAGTCTCTAAAATTCAATGAATGCCATTTTATTAATCTTGTCTCAATTATGTGAATGTAAGTTTTCTAAAGGAAGCAATGGTGTTGACAATGTGTAATGGAATTTTTGTGACAGTCCTAATTTCATGTGATTTCACATAGTACTGGCATAAAAACAGAGACACAGACAAATGAAACAGAATAGAGAATCCAGAAATCAACCCATGCAGCTACAGCCATCTGATCTTTGACAAGGGCTCCAAGACGACACACTGGGGAAGAAACTGCCTCTTCAGCAAATGGTGCTGGATAAATTGGACATTTAGATGTAGGAGAGTGAAACTAGACCCATACCTCTCACCATATACCAAAATCAACTCAAAATAGATTAAAGAATTAAATATGTGTCCTGAAACAATAAAACTCCTTAAAGAAAACATAGGGGAAACACTCCAGGAAGTAGGATTGGGTACAGACTTTATGAAAATAACTGCAAAAGCACAGGCAACCAAAGGAAAAATAAACAAATGGGATTATATCAAACTAAAAAGCTTCCGCACAGCAAAAGAAACAATCAACAGAGCAAAAAGACATCCAACAGAGTGGAAGGAAATATTTGCAAAATATATATCAGACAAAGGATTAATAACCAGAATATACAAGAAACTCAAACAACTTAGTAAAAAAAAACCAAGTAACCGAATTAAAAAATTGGCAAAGGAGTTGAATAGGCATTTCTCAAAGGAAGATATACAAATGGCCAACAGACATATGAAAAAAGGCTCAACATCACTCAGCATTAGGGAAATGCAAATCAAAACCACTTTCAGTTACCATTATCCAAAATACTGTGAATGATAAATGCTGGTGAAGTTGAGGAGAAAAAGTAACCCTCCTACACTGTTGTTCGGACTGTAAAATGGTGTAGCACTTATGGAAAATAGTATGGAGGTTCCTCAAACAATTACAGATAGATCTACCATATGACCCAGCTATTCCACTGCTGGGTATATAGCCAGAGGAATTGAAATCATCATGTCAAAGAGACACCTACACTCCCATGTTTATTGCATCATTACTTCCAATAACCAAGAGTTGGAACCAGCCTAAATGCCCATCATGAGATGAGTGGACAAGGAAAATGTGGTCTATCTAAACAATAGAATATTACTCTGCTATGAAAAAAAAAATGAAATACTACCATTCACAGCAACATTGATGGACTTAGAGAAAATTATGTCAAGTAAATAAGCCAGGCACAGAAAGAGAAATACCAAATGTTCTCACTTATTTGTGGGAGCTAATAAGAATAAATAAGTAAATGAATGGGGTGGGGAGGGAAGAAGACACAACAATCACAACAACTCCTTGATTTTGTTAAGACGTGAACAGATATGATGATGGTGGGGGTAGGGGGACAGGGAGGGAGGAAAAGGAGGAATTGATAAAGGGACACAAAAAGCAACTATATTGTATATTGATAAGTTAAAAAAATAAATACAGCAAAAATAAAATAAAATAAATATTTTAGTCTTTGCTGACAAAAAAACGGTATAATAAATGTGATTTAATGTCAAGGTGAGCCAAATTTAAAAATAACACCTTGCTGATTCAATGTGTATATAACAAATGCCCTCTTTCACTTGATTAATGTGGTATTTGGGTCTGTAACCACAGAAGTTAATAAAACAGCTGACTTCATGAGATGTACTGTTTTGTGCAGAGATATCATGTTTTCAGTTTTGTCTTCAAAAACATGGCTATTATGACATTTCTTAGGTGTCTATCTATTCTTTGGCTGTTTGCTGTTTGTTCTGGCTGCTAGAAAATGAAATTAGTAGCCCATCACTACCATCTGTACAGAGCTTTACAGCACACAATTTTATTGTTCTTACCTACTGTTTTTGCTTTATTTTATTTTATCTTAATTTCCTCATTCATTTAAATCTATTTGTCTCATAAGCTGCTTCATATTACGTTGTAAAATGAGTTGTGGTATCAATAAATGAGGAAAAAAAATACATTACATACATTTCAGTTCAGTTATCTTACCTCAATGCCACTCCACCTTATTCATGTCTCTTTAACTTTTGTTCTATCTGGAATTAAAAGTCTTATCCTCTGTATAGTGCTCTTTCTTTTCTTGAGGTCAGTTATACAAAATTACCACCTCTTAGGTGGACAATGAATGCTTATGAAGTGAATTAATGGAAGTCAATGGAAGTTAAAGGTAGAATAACCTTGGGGATTTTGCTCTTGCTACTCCCTTATCTTGGGACACAATTTTGCCAGATATTTGCTTGGCAAATTTCCTTATCTACTTCATTTTTTAAAAAAATTCCTGCTTTGATCATCTCATTTAATAATGTAACCTGTCCCTCCTGTCCCTCTTTCACCTGCCCAGCACTCTTGATGTCTTTTACTCTGCTCTATTCTCTTTTTCTCATAATTATCAACTTACAACAAAACAATTTACTTATGTGTAGTGTTTAATGTTTTTGTCTGCCCTTTCCCCTTAGAAAGTAAGTTCCAGAAAGGCAAGAGACTATCTTGTTCACTAATGTGTTCAGAGTGCTTAGATCATAGTAGGCACACAACATATATTTATTGAATAAATAAATAAATGACTAAAAAAGGCAGAAAGTAAATGTCAGTGGAGAAAAAATAAATAGTTGTCCTCTCTCACTATTGTTTAGTTAATATCTCCTACAATTCTGTTTCAGGTCTAAGAAATCAAGAGAGGCAGGATAATCTTAAAGGAAAAAGACAAGATGCTACTTGTGACAGCCTCTTCAAGTCCAAATCTTGTAACTAGACCTGAATCTAGACAGTTTTGAATAAAAATGTCCATTGTAAATTGTATTGCTAGGGGCGAGAGTGTAAGAGTCAGAATCAGAGACAGATGATATGAATTAACCAACTTGTTTTGTTTTTGAAGTTTGTGGGTAAATATTGTGTGTATAAACTGCTAGTATTTTCACTGAGGAGTCCATGCAAGGGCTTTTAAGGAGCTAAGTTTGCAACTGTTAAGAGACGTTTGGTTAATTAATAGGATGTTCATGGAAACCTCCAGAAGTGCCCACTCCCAATGGAAAACATTTGAGCCAAGATTCAAGGTAAAGTTTCAACCAGTCAGTAGGTAGGTCACAATCCTGTCCATGTCCAGAAAACATTTTTTTCTCTCCTCTCAGAAGATAAGCAGCCACAGAACACAAATGTACTCCAGACTCAGAAAACATATTAAACTCAAGAATTCATTCTAAGCCCAAAGTACTTTCAAGGGGCTGGGCATTTCTTCAATAAAAAAAAAAAAAAAAAAAAAAATTAAAAAGTCAAGAACATGTTATTATCTTCAAATATTTTCTACTTAAAATGTGCGATACTTTTTTAAAAATGGATGGAGAAAGAAATTGATTAAATTATGAAATAAAATGAAGTTATCAGAATATACTTCCATAATGGAATGGGTGTAATTAGCAGCACCTCAAGAATAGATTTCCAAGCATTTCGACAATATTTTGTACTTACACATTTTATTAACTTACTAGCTCAGATATTGAACATTTAGATTATAGAGTCTAATCACATAATTTAAATATGTCTGGTTTTGGTTTTTACCTCCAGTTGTCTATCATGTATATATTCTATTGTTTTTTTAAAAAGCAAATGGCAGTGAGAGAACCTGAACAATATGCTGTGAGTTCATAGTTAGAGGTGCCAAATTTGTGTTTTGAATAACATAATTAATCAGTTCAATTTAAAAAGTATTAGATAAACAACATGTCAGTGATTTTTAAGTAGTGAGTTTACTTGTAAATGAAGGAAACAGAAAGTGGATAATGCAAAATATACCCCCAAAATCTGAATGATCATAATAAACAGATTAAACACGTAGTTGTTACAAATTTTTTACATACTATACTAGTTTGAAGTTTTTCATGTGACAATTCATTGCAGGAAGAAATAACAAGACAATATACAATCAATTTAGTATGTAATTTTTTTTGAAGTATTAAAGTATTTCAAAGGAAAATGAGAGGATGATGTAGATACTTTAAAAGGATACCAAAGTAAGGAAGAATTTTGGGGCCTCATATTGCAGTATAAGCATATCTGCACATTAATACAGTTTTATAGAAATTACAGTTAATATTTTACCATCAAGTCTGGCTGCTGCAAAGTGCTATAAATATCCTGCTATGTAAACATACTCATAAAGTTGTAAAGCTGACAGTTTTCAGTAAGAATGCTTTCTATCAATATATAATTAGCAATGTATGGAGTTGGATCTACTATACAATTTCTGATCTTTTTTTTTAAATGATCTTCCCTTATTTTCATCATTATGTAGTTTGTTGTGAGTGCATAGATAACATTAAGTTGTGTAGTCATTATCTGAGTCACTAGTTTTGACTAATATTTTTTTGTAATAACTAGACATTATGAAAATATGCTATATAATTATTTCCTACTTTCATTCCTAACATGTTTTTTATGTCTAGGTAGATATATACCACCTGCCAACCCCCAGTTTGCTTGTGAATTTAAACTTTATTGGAAATATATTGTCAAAAAATTGTTTTTCAACTAACTTTAATGTTATTCAATTAATAACATTAAATTAATAATGTTATTAATGCCTGGGTAATTTAATGAACATTGTCCTTCTATAAAACATTACATAACTATTTTTTTATGAAGTAAATAATATGTAATGCTCATATGTCACTAGAAATAGTTTACTTCCTTTCTTTTTAACTATTTGTCATCTAATAGTGAAGGTGATTTTTTTCAAATAGAAAGTGAGAATTTGTTGAGTAAAGGACAGGCCCCCAGATCTATGTGAGGGAGCCTCACGCAAATGTTCGCTGGCTGCTACATCAGATAACAGACTTTATTGGATTTAGTGATATATTTTGCTGCTACTTTTTGTGTTTTATAGACATTTACCAGATAAAATAGCATTCCTGTCGCTTCCCAAAATATAAGATCAAAACTCTGCCTTTGTTGAAAATACAAGAATGTCTGCACCATGGCTCAGGACTCGACATCAAGTACACTTTGTTCAGCAAGACTCTGACTCTGAATCTAACTTCTAATAAGGCACATGGAAGAGGAAGAAGAGGATGTGCAGAATACCATGACATCGCTGGCTCTTTTCTGCACATTTACATCTCACAACACTACCGTGGAGCAGAGGGAACTTACTCGAGATCCCTTGGCTTCTCAGTGGCAGAGACTGAATAGGAAGCCAGAATTATCTGACCCAAGGTCCATGCTCTTTATTGCCCTGTGCTGCCTGTCATAAGTGCATCCACCCCATTATGACCCTTGATATTATTCCATATGAACAAATCCTCCCTTTTCGCCCCAGTTCCAGTAACCAAATCCCTGCCTCAAATTGCCAGTGTCATTCCAGTCTTTTCATAATGAAGATTACAAAAAGCTTATGATGTAGACTCCTTACTAGTCTGTAGCTAGGATCTTCTATCAACTGTAAGGCAAAGAAAAGGTAGATGTCTCCATCATCTAACACGTCATGTTAGGCAGGTGAAATTTTTGGTACCAGGGGTGAGAACCAGGTTTGTGCCATGTAACAAAATGCTAATTAATGTAAAGGGGAAAATAATGAATTTGTAGTGATGCCATATGGCAGGCCATAACCTACTCACACCATGCCTTCCATAAACAAGGGGTCTTTTCCTACCGCTGCCCAATGTTATTGCAGAGGATTTTAGCATCTCTTATTCCAGCTCAAATTTTAAGTCCCTGCAGAACCTATGAGCTTCAGGATCTGGACAAAGGGACCTTTCAAGTTTCATATCATCCTTTGACTTTTCTGCACCAGCTGTGAAAATCAATTAGCCCTGGTGAAAACCGAGCTGCTCTATGTTCTCAATAAGGAGAAAGGCCAACTGCACACCAGCAATTTTCTCTGTCCTTATAAAGACGAATGGGGACTTTGAATCTTTTTTCACTGCTCCGTGGAATTGCCTTTTACTTCTATTTTGAAACTTGCCAGACATGCCGGGAGATTAACACAGAAGACTCTTTGGAGAGGCAGGAAAATTATACCATCGCACACCAGTGACATTTGTGACTCCCTCAGGCTGGTATGCAGCCATCAGACAGTCAAAACAAACACCTCCCAAACACATGCCAGAACTCAACTCCACCTCACCTCTGCTCTCTTGATAAAAACTGAAGTGGCTGATGGTACCTCATCAATTTTAAAGACCCAGTCAGTAGCTCAGATAATGCTTCAAGAACACAACAATAGGAAAATGCTAGCATAAATGGATTGGGGGAGGCCACTGAGATGATGAGTCGACTCTGGGAAATACCAGAAGGGCCAGGATTCACAGGCTTGGTGTAGAGATCTGAAAGTGCGCCTCACTGTCCCGTTCTTGTGGGAAGGTGTCCACTTCTAACAAGGGGAAAAGAAAAGAATCCCCTCTAAGTTCTTGCACCACTGTCATCATCAATCTCATCATCAACTGCATCTATGATAAAACAATAACCCCACAGTTCGTTCTTCATTCAGTTAAAGCAGCGTTTCCCCAACTTAGCACTATTGATGTATTGATCTAGATAATTCTTTGTTGGAGAGGTGGCGGGGCTTTTCTGTGCATTGCAGGATGCTTAGCTGCAGCTCTGGCCTCTACCCACTAGATGCCAGTACCCCCCCCCCACACCAAGTTGTGACAATCAAAAATGTTTCTAAACATTGCTACATGTACCCTCAAGGACAAAATCACCCCAATGGAGAATCACTAAATTAAAATGATGCTACCTTTTAAGTTCAAAAATTAAAAAAAATAAAAAGAGAAGATGTGGGGCAAATTTATACTTTTAAAACTTATGAGTATATACCTAAGCTGTTTTTGGTATATATTGGCTCCACATTTTTAATGTATTTAATCAAAAGCTATTGGTTTTTATTACAAGAATTTTCAATACACACAGTGATAAAAAGCAAGGTTTTATTTTTAAAACAATTAGATCCAAAGACATTGTTAGGTTATTTATAATTAATATATTTTGTCTTATAATTGAGGCCATGTTCTCACATATGTTGTCTCATTTGAATCATAGGTAAGAAAATTAAATGTTGCCCATTTTTATTGTGGAACCAGGTGCAGTGAATTCAAATGACTTGTTAGAGATCAAATGTCAAGACTTTTTAAATAAAATTATTGTTTTCTCTACCTGACAGTGTTTCCATTTACCTGAAAAACAGGAGACATATATTTTACTTTAAATAAAGTAAATATAGATAAGTATTTTAAAGTATGAATTATAAAGAAAGAATTTCTTGATGAAATTCAGATTTTATTTCTCTTTAGTAAAAATTATTTATCCTATTAAGTATAATCAGCACTACAATGAGCAAGTCCCTGCATTCGTGGATGACAGTGAAGGCAAAGAATAGTAGATTTCTAATGCGATTTAGGGTTAGTATTAGTGGTGAGTAGCTATTAGAAACAATGTGGTGCATTGCAATGCTACAATCACTACAAATTCCTCCCACCCCATATGGATGGCCCATTGGCCTGCAGCTCATCTTAGCAAGTAGTGAAATGTATTTTTTTCACAGTCTGTGCATGGTCTTGGCCATATGACTGGCTTTGTCCAATGGGTCATTAGCAAACATGATATAAGTAGAATCTTGAAAAGTATTTCTGAATTGGGTGTTGCCCTTTCTCTGAACTCTGTGCAACCACCACAATATGAATAAGCCTAAGCTAGCCTGCTGGATAATGAGAGGCTCACATTGCCATTTTCTGAGCTACTTCATGCCAACTTCTAATCTGTGAGAACATGATAGATTACCCAGCCCAAGCCCAACCACCATCTGGGACCACAAAGATCACAGGAGTTATTCCAGACCAAAAGAACTGCCCAATGGACATGCCAAATCATGAGAGATAATAAAGTATGTTGTCTTAAGCCACAAAGTTTTGGAGAAATTAGGTAGCAGAAAAAACTAACACACTTGCATAAGTAGCAAGCTTTTAACTAGGTAAGTTGGCAAGCAAACTACTGCCCGGAAGTGTCGGTCACATGGTCACATTGTCTTTCATTTAAACAACTTGTGAGAGAATGTGAGTTTCAGTTGGCTGGATTTCTATTATGGACTGAGAGATGAGTAACTGTGGGAGAGTAGACACTGTATAAATTTAGTCAGATTGTGTTCTTCCTAAGACATAATCTTCAATGTCATCATCATCATCATCATTTTTGACCACTGCTATGGGTCAAATGTGTCCCCCAAATTTTCATGTGTTGGAATCTTGATCCCCACTGTAACAGTGTTAAGAGGGTGGAAAATCCTATTATGGTATTTGAAAGGTGGAGCTTTTGAGAGGTGATTAAATCGTGAGGACTGTGCTCTCATGAATGGATTAATTCAATCATGGAGTACTGAGTTATCATGGGTGTAGACTATGGGCTTCATAAGGAGAAAATGAGAGAGCTCTTGCGATTCTCTGACCATGCCAAACCCTGCATCACCACCAGACCTGGTAGAGAATTTCCACCCAGATGTGCCCCCTGCACTGTGGATTTCCCTGCCTCCAAAACTGTGAGAAATAAATTTTATTTCTTTATAAATGACCCAGTTTTAGGTATTCTGTTATAAGCCACAGAAAATGAACTAATGCAACCACTTTCTCTGAGCAAGGTAGAGTGTTTTGTCTGTGTCCTCTCATTGTCCACATCTGAAACATGGGGAAAATAGCATACCTATTACCTACCTAGAGTTATTATAAGGAGGGGATTTGGCTCAGGGAGTTTATGACTCGTCCAGAATCCTATAGCTGGTAATTAGCTACAGTTAGGATTTGAACTCAGGCCTTACTCACTCTGTAGGTGATGTTCTCAGTCACTACTCTCACAACTTTGCTTCAATTGATTAGCATTTTCTGAAACTGAATCCTGCCTTATTTATTCCGTCCATACATTCAGTTGTTTCCGCATGCCTGAATGGGTGCATTCAACAATCTTCAAGTGCTGCATAATGTGTTTCCGATATCATTAATGCAGAATTAAACACGACGGACACGCTTCCAGCTCTTCTGAAGATGATGCAGCATGTTCAATCTCCTCTGCCTCCTACCTCCTTCAGGCTATTTTTATACATTATAAAACTTTATTTTTTTCTGTATTGTTTTTCACATGCTGATAGAGATGTACTTTTAGAATCGTAATAGACTTTTAGAGCTATAGGGGAACTTTACAGACAATGTAATGCAACCGATCAGTGATCACTTTACATAACAGAATCCTAGAGAGTTTACATTTTAGACAAAATATCTGTGTTTGTGTGTGTTTGTGTGTGTTTATTCATGCACATTTGTGTTGTTCACTTACACAGACACACAGGTAGCTTTTTCTTAAAAAAAGAAGTGGAAAGAAATACCTTTTTTATTCTTAACTGTAGGATGAAAAAATACAGACAACAGCCTTTTATTTTCAAAAATGGAAGGGGACCAACAAGTATGGATTTTATTTAAATATCTCAACCACCTCTGAGGTAGGGATTGGATAAAGAACAGTAGCATGGTATAGAACTCCCACTCCAAGTTCCTGTTCTATCTACATTGTATTCTTTAACTTAGTAAAAACATCTAGGCAGGTTATGTTTAAAGTCATGACAAGGTGTTCCCACAATTGTAACTCTGACCCTGACAATAAAGGGTGCAGAAGGCAAGTCACAGTTGGACATTCAATCACTGGAGGCTGACACTCAGAGGAGGGCTCCCCATGTCAGCCTGGTTGCAGAAGGCAAGTCACAGTTGGACATTCAATCACTGAAGGCTGACACTCAGAGGAGGGCTCCCCATGTCAGCCCGGTTGCCTGGCCATCCTGAGCAATCAGGTGGGTCCAACACCACTGCTCTCCGCGGAAGCCATGCTGTCCCAGGTGTGAGCAATTCCCTGACATTGATTTGGAACACCTGGCTGCAAATCTCTATCTAGTTCAGAAAAAGGCTATGCCTCCTTCACTGTTGAAACTGATGAAATTAATTGGAAATGTTTAAAACAATGAAAATGAATGAGCAATTCCTAAGGAAGCTGGAAAAAAAAATAAAAATAAAAAAATAATGGCTAATATTTACATGGCAGAAGACCAAACAATGCATTAAGAGTTCAGCATTCTATTTGGAGATATAAAATAAAGTCTATTCATTCATTCTTATTTAAACCATAGCATCTTGCTATTGCAGGGTTATTTCATAAATACCTCTATATTTTATACTATGTATGTTCTGTCAGGAGCTGAGAGCAGCAATACTCTCATGCGCCAGCATCCATACTTGAGATCAGAGGTTTTATTTAAGCCAACAAATTAACATCTTTTGCACCAAAACTGTAACAAGTGATTTGTGAATCTGCAAATTCATCTTCCCTGCTGGGGGCAGTAACTAGTTTTAGAACTTACGGTATAACAGGGCCACATATAAATATGTAAATATTTAAAAAGAAGTCCTGCTCTTGATGACATAATTTATTCTTCTGACACAAGCTGTTTCATTTTCTACCCTCCTGTAAGTGTTCTATTGTAGTAAACCAAGGAAAATGAATCCAACTCGACACAAACTTCAGCTCCTGTGGTAGACTGTGGTAGACCCCTGATAACATGTTTCATTGCAAGCTCTTGACAAGAAAAGATTTCAAAGGACTGTAAATCACTCCAGTGGTTGCTAATTTTAATGGGGACTATAAACATTTCAGACCACGTGTTACAAGAATTGTTTTTCCCACTTAAAGATTCTCAGTAACACTTGAGGAAACTCAAGATATCCAGCAGGTGTTTTGATGATTCCATAACAACCTCTATTATAGAACTTTCCAGGTAGGTAGAACTTTGGCCAGCATCTCTCAACTGCATGTCTCATGGCGAATGCATAATGGAGGAGTGTGTGTGTGTGTGTGTGTGAAAGAGTGACAAAGAGACAAAAGTGTATACATTGCCAACTTTGCTAGAAGCTAGAGTAATCTCATAGCAAGTGCTCTGTTTTGTTTTGTCCCTTGCATGTGAATATGACTGGCAATTTACAAAAGAACCCTTGGTCTTCTTAATCATTTTTTTTTTTTAGTTTGAATTCCCTGCCCTCTTACAAATATTTTTTTTAAAAGCATGCTTTTAACCTCTGACCCGATTAATTACACATCCTCTCTGAAAGATTCTACATAAAAACAAAAAGCAGAAAGAATTACTATTTTGATTTTAAAAATATCTTCCATTGACTTTCCTGTCTAAGAGAGACTGTTTAACTCAGACTATACAGGAATCCATTATTAATCATTAATAAATTATTGATTCTGAGACTTGTACCTCATTGGTAAATAAATAATCTCATACATGCCCCTATTAAGAGATTGAACAAAGTGGAATATTTCTGCATCTGTGTTTCTGACTTGACCACATTTCTCCAGTTTGGTGTGGGCTCATGGTCTTGTGCTGAATGCCAGATCTAGGAGAGAACTCCATGAAGGAATGGCATTTTGAAAGATAAGTGCATATGTTGCTTCACCAGGGTTTTTGTCCAAATGAAGTGAATATGGTAATATCCTTCCATCACTCTTATTTTACAGTTCTACTTCCTGAATCTAATAATGAAAAAACTGTGACGTTTTAAAGAAGAGTAATACATAAGTGGCAGCTTATCGTGTTAGAGTTTCTCAACCTTGAGTCCAATTTAAAATATTTTTCAATATCTACATTTGTCCTGTACTATTGGTTACAAATTATATTTCTTTAAATTGGCATTTAAAAATAGATTATATCTATTTTTTTTGTCTCAGTACACATGGAAAACTGGAAATACCATAAACTTAACAGAAAATACAGTGAAGACAATGCTAGCAAATTTATTAAAACTTTAATTTAAAAAGTAAAAGATGAAGCATGAAATACAAGTAATATTTATTAAGCTAAGTTTCATTGTAATAATTATTTTCCAAGCCAAATCTAATTTAATTGCTATAATGATTCATCAAAATAAATATTATTAGCCATATTTTAAGAAATGAGGTAACTTTGACCCAGAGAAGTAAAATAACTTGTCAACGACCATCCAGCCTGTGTGTGGAAGAGCCAGGCTATAATCCTGGGTAATTTGAAAGACATTTGACTGATTTTGTTGGATTCTTAGAATGCTTCCTGATTGCTTTCCTATTTTAAGCTGGTAGAATGTTCCAGATTATTCACCACATTTCTTGTGCCCCTATCTTGTTCCTTGTCCCTGAAACTTTTCCCAGGATATTCATCAATGAGAATTTTTTTTTTTTAAATTTAAAATATGGTTAGATTTTTCCATTCTTTTCTGCTTGAAATTTTGAAAATGTGTGAGAGTACTTCAAAAACGTTGTGGAAAAATAGAATTACAAGATAATACGAATCTTTTCTTGAACTTTTTGAAGACCCCTTGTATGTATATCAGACATGGAAATACACTGTCATTGATGTGAGAATGTGAATTGGAGGCTGCACATAAAATTGCTGTATAAGTGAAAATAGAAGGGATTAGCTGGAGCCAAGAAGCCGCTTTGGGAGAAGTCCATGTAAAAAAGGAGGATTTTATGAATGGCAGCAGATGGAGAATTTGGGAACCTGAGGAAAGCTGCCTTATCTTTCTATGGAAAATATTACTCTAGAATGTTTTCAACTCTAGTGATTTAAGTTATTGCTAATAAAACCTGAGAGAGATTTGGGATTCTAACCTAAACCCTATTTTAGCAATCTTCTCCATCAGTATTGAACCCTTGAAAAGAGCGAATATCTACTAAATTTCCAAAGATCTTCCAGGCTGATAACAAAAGCCCCAAATAAGAAGACCAAAAATGACAAAGGATTTAAATGCCCTACATTTTAATAACATCTTTATATCAGACTTATGTGCATTTTGTAAGTGTTTTTAAATTTAGTAAATTCATTCAAATATTCAGGAGGAATCATAGCAGAAACAATGAATAAAAAATGTAGTACATTTACATTGCCTGTGGTGAAATTCTAAGTGTACATTTTACTTAGAAAATTCACTGCAAATACATTTAAAGAGTGAGTTTCTGAAAACCTATGCCACATTATAGCAAGTTAGTATTTAAGCCCTTCTGTTTAGGACTTGCAAGGTCATAGGGGATGAAGTGAATAATTTTATATCCCTTAAATCATTATAGATATACACATAATTACAAATCTAAGGAAGTATTCAGAAAAAAATTATTTTTAAAAAATCTGTTATTTTTTTAATCAAAATATAAACAAAATGTGTTGCTGTATTCAGATCATAAGAAATACATTGTTTCAAATCAGCTTTTCCAAAGTGTGTTCCAAGAACTATCTATATCACAATTACATAGTGTGCTATCACAAATGTACCTCCTTGAGCTTCCTCCCAGACATATTGAAACCAACTCACTTAAGTGAGAACATTTTTTTCAGGGTCTATAGGTGATTTTTATTGATAATAAAACTGAAGCATTTTTCTAAAAAGATAGGATCAGAGTGAAATGTACTCTACTATCTCTTCTAATCATTTTTCCCCCAAGATGAAATTTAAGGAAATATGAAAATCAATAGACAAATAGAGTCATGGTGCTGTAATACAGCTCTTCACCCACTCTTCTCATCCCCGTGACCTGAACTGCAAGAGTGGTTTCAGCAGATAATAAACTTATTATATATCCAAATAGGGAGTGGCCTTTGCCTTTTAACATCTGCTCATATTGGCAACAGCCATTTCTGAATTATTTCTCTGCCACTGTCCAATGTAAGGTCTCTGACAGTAAGGCTTACAGATAATAATCTTGGCTCATCAGGCTCCAAAGTAGAACCGTGAATAAACAAACTAAAAGATCCAAGAACTGTCAACTTTGCAAATATTTTTTTTCTTTTTCTTTTTCTTTCTCTTTCTTTTCTTTACCTTTTTTTCTCTCTCTCTCTGTTGGAATTGTAAAGAGAGAAGTAATTTACATAGATTTCAAAGAGCTGAACTTGTAACTCCAAATTATATCTGATTTTCACATATTTGTGCTTTTTAAAGAGAGCATGATGATAAGTTATCCTCATATGGTACACACATTTAAAAAAAAATCTATTTCCGACACACCCTGCAGTGCCACAGCCAAGGAATCCAACAGGTAGGCCTCACCACCAACACCTGTCTCCATCCCCAGCCTGGCCCAGTGAGCAAGGAGCAGGGAGACGTCCAGCAGGGGAGGCGGAAGCTCTGCAGAGAACACACACCCTGCGGTGCTGCCATGAGACCCAGAAGCCCAGCCAAGTGCATGCTGACCAGAGAGGTGGTCCCCAGAGAGGCCCAAGACCTGAGGAAACCACACACACAAGACACTAGTGGCCAACTGAGCAGACACTGAGGTAGCCATACCAAATTGGCAACCCCAGCAACATCCTTGCTGGACAATAGAGTCAAACCTGTGGACTGTGAAACCCCCTGCCACAATAACTAAACATCAAAGGAAAGATACCAGAAATATGAAAAATCAAGAAAGTACACCACCAAAGGGTAAAAACTCTCAAGCTCTAGATCCTATAGAACAAGAAGCCCTTGAAATGTCTGACAAGGAATTTCGAGTGATAATTCTAAGGAAACTGAATGAGATACAAGAAAACTCAGCTAGACAACATGATGAAATGGGGAAAAATATAAAGGACCTGAAAGGAGAAATGTACAAGGAAATCAATGCCCTGAAAAAGAATGTAGCAGAGCTTTCCAAACTGAAGAATTCATTCAACAAAATAAAAAACACAACAGTTTAACCAGCAGGCTTGCAGAAGTAGAAGAGAGAACTTTTGACCTTGAAGATGGGCAGTTTGAAATAACACAGGGAGACAAATAAAAGAAAAAATGAATTAAAGGCATTGAAGAAAATCTGAGAGAGATATCAGACAACCTTAAGCACTTAAATATCTGAGTCATGGGTATTCCAGAAGGGGAGGAAAAAGAGATTGCATTGAAAACATATTCAACAAAATAGCGTCAGAAAACTTCCCAGTTATTGGAAAAGACACAGATCTTCAGATCCAGGAAGCGCAAAGATCCCCAAATGTATTCAACCCAAAAAGGTCTTCTCCAAGACATGTTATAGTCAGATTGGAAAAACACAGAGACAAAGAGAGAATCTTAAAAGTTGCAAGAGAGAAGGATCAAATGACCTATAAGGGAGCCCCAATCAGACTAACATCAGACTTTTCATCACAAACCCTAAAAGCCAGAAAGGAATGGGATGATATGTTCAAAACACTAAAAGACAGAGATTGCCAGCCAAGAAGACTCTACCCCACAAGGCTATCCTTCTGAAATGAAAGGCAAATAGTATATTTCTCAGACAAACAAAAACTGCAGGATATCAATACTACATGACCACTCTTACAAGAAATTCTCAAGGGAGGAGTGGGTTTGGTACCTGAAAAATAACTACCACTGCCATAAAAACCCAAGAAAAATCAAAACACACTAGTATAATAAAAATGGCATTCATGAAGAGAAAACAAACAAACAAAAAGGCTATCTACAACCCAAGGAACCAACAAATATAGAAAACAAACAGTAAATCAGAAAGAAAGGAACAAAAGACACCTAAGACATCCAAACAATAACCAATAAAATGCTAGGATTAAATCAACACTTTTCAGTAACAACTCTTTTTTTTTTTTTTGTGACCGGTAAGGGGATCGCAACCCTTGGCTTGGTGCGGTCTGCACCATGCTCAGCCCAGTGAGCACACCAGCCCTCCCTATATAGGATCCAAACCCGCAGCGGGAGCGCTGCTGTGCTCCCAGCGCCGCACTCTCCTGAGTGAGCCACAGAGTCGGCCCATCAACTCTTAATGTAAAAGGCTTAAATTCCCCAATCAAAAGACACAGACTGGCTGACTGGATTAAGAAGGAGGACCCAACTATATGCTGCCTTCAAGAGACCCACCCCACCTATAAAAACTAACATAGACTAAGAGTGAAAGGATGGGAAAAGATTTACCATGCAAACAGAAATGAAAAATGAGCTGGAGTAGCTGTTCTTATATCTGATAAAGTAGACTTTAAACTAAAAACCATGAAAAGAAATAATGAGGGCCACTACATAATGATAAAAGGATTGATCCATCAAGAAGACATAACAATCATAAATACACACCCAATGTTGGAGCAGCCAGATTTATAAAACAAACTCTATTAGACCTAAAGAAGGAAATATATACTAATACCATAATATCAGGGGACCTGAACACCCCACTGTCAATATTGGACAGATCATCTAGGCAAAGAATCAGTAGAGAAACACAAGATCTAAACAACATACTAGACCAATTGGACTTGGCAGATATCTACAGAACATTCCATCCAACAACCTCAGAATATTCATTCTTCTCATCAGCACATGGATCATTCTCCAGGAGAGATCACATGTCATGTCACAAATCAAGTCTCAACAAATTCAAAACAATTGGAATTATCCCATGTATTTTCTCAGACCACAATGGATTAAAATTAGAAATTGATAACAAATGAAATATTGGAAACTATACAAACATATGGAAATTAAACAGCATTCTACTTAAGGACATATGGATCCAAGAAGAAATCAAACAGGAAATCAAAAAATTTATTGAAACTAACCAAAATAATAATACATCATACCAAAACCTGTGGTATACTGCAAAAGCAGTACTAAGGGGAAAATTTATCACATTAAATGCTTACTTAAGAAGAATGGAAAGATGACAAATGAACAACCTAACACTTCACCTTAAACAACTAGAAAAACAAGAACAACCCAAACCCAAGGTTAGCAGATGAAAAGAAATAATTAAGATCAGAGCAGAACTTAATGAAATTGAAACCCAAAAAACAATACAAAAGATCAACAAATCAAAAAGTTGGTTTTTTGAAAAGATAAATAAAATTGACAAACCATTAGCATGGCTAACTAAAAAAAGAAGAGAGAAGATCCAAATGACACAAATTGGAAATGAAAAAGGTGATATTACAACTGATACATCTGAAATACAAGGAATCATTCAAGACTACTATAAACAACTATATGCCAACAAGTTTGAAAATCTGGAGGAAATGGATAAATTTCTGGACACACACAAGCTCCCAAATCTGAGCCAAAATGATATAGAAAATCTGAACAGACCAATAACAATAAAGGAGATTGAAGCTGTTTATCAGAAGGTTCCCAACAAAGAAAAGCCCAGGAACAGATAGATTCACAGCAGAATTTTACCAAACATTCAAAGAGGAACTGACATCAATTCTTTATAAACTATTCCAAAAGATGGAAACAGAGGCAAATCTCCCAAACTCATTCTATGAAGCAAACATCACCCTGATACCAAAACCAGGTAAAGATACAACTAAAAAAGAAAACTACAGGTCGATATCCTTGATGAATATAGGTGCAAAAATCCTAAATAAAATACTATCTAACAGAATACAGCAACACATATGTAAAATTATTCACCATGATCAAGTGGGATTCATCCCTTGGATGCAAGGTTGGTTCAACACACGTATATCAATAAATGTGATACACCATATTAATAAAATCAAACACAAGGACCATATGGTCATCTCTATAGATGCTGAAAAAGCATTTGATAAAATTCAACATTCATTCATGACAAAGACCCTCTATAAGTTAGGTATAGAGGGAAATTATCTCAACATAATTAAATCCATATATGATAAACCCACTGCCAATATCATCCTGAATGGGGAAAAGCTGAAAGCTTTTCCTTTAAGAACAGGAACTGGACAATGATGCCCACTCTCTCCACTCCTATTCCACATGGTGCTGGAAGTACTAGTCAGAGCAATCAGAGAAGAGAAGGAAATAAAGGGCATCCAGATTGGAAAAGATGAAGTCAAACTGTCCCTGTTTGCAGATGACATGATCCTATATATTGAACAGCCTAAAGCCTCTATAAAAAAAAAAAAAACTCTTGGAGTTGATAAATTATTGGCCAACAGACATATGAAAAAATGCTCAACATCACTCAGCATTCGGGGAATGCAAATCAAAACCACACTGAGATTCCATTTCACCTCAGTTAGGATGGCTAATATCCAAAAGACTGTGACCAATAAATGCTGGAGAGGTTGCGGAGAAAAAGAAACTCTCATACGTTGTTGGTGGGACTGCAAAATGGTGCAGCCTCTATGGAAAATGGTATGGAGTTTCCTCAAACAATTGCAGATAGATCTGCCATATGACCCAGCTATCCCACTGCTGGGAATATACCCAGAGGAATGGAAATCATCAAGTCGAAGGTATACCTGTTCTCCAATGTTCATTGCAGCACTATTTACAATAGCCAAGAGTTGGAACCAGCCCAAATGTCCATCATCAGATGAGTGGATATGGAAAATTTGGTATATCTATCTACACAATGGAATACTACTCAGCTATAAAAAAGAATGAAATACTGCCATTTGCAACAACATGGATAGACCTAGAGAGAATTATATTAAGTGAAATAAGTCAGACACAGAAAGAGAAATATCACATGTTCTCACTTATTTGTGGGAGCTAAAAATAAATAAATAAATACACACACAAAAAAAAAAACTGAGGGGGGGAGGGAAGAAGACATAATGATTACAATTCCTTGAAGTTGATACGACAAGCAAACAGAAAGGACATTATTGGGAGGGAGGGGGGAGAGGGCGGAGGGAGGGAGGTTTCAGTAATTGGCCATAATAATCAACCACATTGTATATCGAAAAAATAAAATAAAATTTGGAAGAAAAAATAAATAAATTCATTTAAAAAATCGATTTCCCTGGCCTTACTCTTTTTGACAGAAGGGAAGAAAAATCAAATGAATTTCATTATTCAGCAGTGGTATGATATTCAAGAGGGCAGTTACTTAAAAACTGGATGCACGTTTGTTGTGATTTTATGTTAGAGAATTAGTTTATAGAACACATCAAGGCACATAGCAACTAGACAACTCATGAACACTAGTGACAATGAAATCTAAACCTTTATCTTACAGTGCTGGAGAAATGAGAAGTGAGAAAACCAGAGTATGACTGAGTTCCATTGATACGATCCAGCAATCCCTCTTCTGGGTATATACCCAGAGAAATGGAAATCATCATGTCGACGGGATAACTGAACTCCCATGTTCATAGCAGCTCTATTTACAATAGCCAAGATATTGTACCAACCTAAATGTCCATCAATGGATGATTGGATAAGGAAACTGTGGTATATACACATCATGGAATACTACTCCACCATAAAATGAATGAAATACTCCCTTTTGCAACAACATGGATGAACCTTGAGAAACTTATGTTGAGTGAAATAAGCAAAGCACAGAGGGATAAATACCACATGTGGTCACTCATATGTGGGAGCTAAGAGAGAAAGGAAGGAAGGAAAGAAAGACCACAGTAGTGTGGTGGTCTTACAGAGGGAGAGAATATTCCCAGGGCTGCAAAGCAGAGTGGGGGGGAGGGGGAGGGGGAGGGGGAGAGGGGTTGGGAGCAATTGGGTGGGGACACGGGGTATAAAAGCAATTTTTGGTAATTTGTATCTCATGAATATTCATTATATATATATATATATATATATTTTTTTTTTTTTTTTTTAATGAATTCCTCAGAAACCTAGAGCTACCTCAGGTTCTAAAAAAATCTCTCTTCATTTCCCCAGGAAGGCCTTATTCTGTTTTGCTGTTGACTCTCCTAAGATCTGGTTGCTTGGCTTTTCCTGGTTTCTACTAGACACAAATAGCCAAAAAATGCAATGATAGTTTGTGTTATTGGTTTGTCGTCATCTTTCTTCTGCACCCATTCAATCAGTGTTGTTCATTGCTTCAACAGATAAATGAGATAAAGAAAAAAAAGGGAAAGTATCAGAACAGAAAAATAGAAGGCTCTTTGATCCTTGATTGTGGTAGAGTAATCAGATCAACTTAGCAACACCTTGCTGCAGACATTTTTTTATGGGAGAACTCACTTCTGTTCAACCAATTTTATTTAGATTTTTCTTTACATGTAGCTGAATTTAATTTTTAATTAATATATTCACCAAAGCTTTATGCAATTCATTTTTCACTGCACCCCTTTCCTTATCCCAAGTCATATGTCAGGAAAGGTCCTATTAACCTCATGAAGCATGCTTTAGGTGCAATAATTTGTGTACCTATCCCAGGGATATGCATATTTCTACAGTAAATTCAGGCTTATGTCAAAGGAAATAGCCTCTAATGGTATCACATCCAGCATTTTAAAAATACTAATCCAGGGCCGACCCCGTGGCTCACTCGGGAGAGTGCGGCGCTGGGAGCGCAGCAGCGCTCCCGCCACGGGATCAGATCCTATATAGGGATGGCCGGTTCGCTCACTGGCTGAGTGCGGTCACAAAAAAGGACAAAAACAAAACAAAACAAAACAAAAACCCTTGGATTCTTTTACTTTGCTATATCCAGTTGCTTGAAAAGAAAACTATAGCTCTACACAATCCACACTGAGTCCTGTCAAGGAAGATGCCCTTAACAAAGTACATGGTAGTCATTTTCTATTATGGGATTTAATTTCCGGAAATCTTAACACATTTAAGTCATGTGCAGCTGATTTGGGCTCTGAAAATGATTCTTTTTTCCTGTTTATCAGGGTTTCAAAGGCCAAGTTAAATAAGAGAAGCATCAAAAAGAAGAAAGTATGACGAACTAAGGTGAAAAATTCAACCACAAAACTTAGTTTGACTGACTTCTTTTTTGATTTTCATCCTAATGATTTAATTTCTCAGCTTCAGGGGAATGCAAGTCAGCAAACTAAAGCAAATTTATCACTTCTGAAAACTGCTGCAAGACCCCCAAGTCAGAACGATTACCCCCAAAATTGAATTTAAATAAAAGTAATTAGTTTTATCTTGTTTTTTAATTCATTTACCTCTGCACAGCAATCCTCCTGGAGTTTTTAAACTCATCAGTGATTATCCCTGGAGCTGATCCAATAATGTGAGAATAAATACACCATTAACCAATTATACATAATGACTCCAAGACATGCCAATAGTGGAGGAGTTCAGGTGATTTATAAGCCTTGCTTCAAACAGCCTATTCACAATTCACATCTTTTATTAAAAAAAAAAAAAATCGAGTTAAGCAAGACTTCAGATGTGCTTACAGTCATTTCCTAAGGATATACATACACAAAACTAATTTATTCAAATGTTTTTTAAGTTTGTTATATGAAAATCCTGAGTGTAGGGAATGAAATATTTATTTGAAGTCGGCAGAGAATAATTCAGATTTTCGGCTGTTTGGCTTCTTTTAAGTAGGTTTGTCGATCTGGTCCTAAATGCTGACACAGCAAAAAAGCTACTGAATTAAAGAACACATCTTGTATTTCAGATCTATCAAAATTCTGAGAAAATACATTTTTAATATTGTGACAGTGCTCTTTTAAAAAATTAATTGAGCCATGTACAGTATGGATCATAATTAGAACATTATTTGGAGTAATCACCTACTTGGAAGGAAGAAGAGGTTAAAAAAATTGTAAAAGGATAATTTCAGTTAAAAAAAAGAATTGCTAAGGACTAAGGAAAATTTCCTCTATTTTATGGCATTCAATTAATTATATGTTATTAACTCCTCTCAGAGCAGGATATAAAGAAGAATTGCTGATTAGGTCATAGAATTATAGTGATTTTATTCAAATCCCACATTCACCACTGATAAGCTGTTAGACTTTTAAGCAGGTTACAAAAACTTTCTGAATCTCATTCCTTCATTTGTAGAATGGGTAAGATCAACATGGTTGCTGACTTATAGGGCGTTTGAGAAATCTAAATGAAATAATCCACTCACAGCCTTAACACAATGCCAAGTATTCAATGTTAGTCATTATTATATTATCAGAAAATATTTACAATTTCTATTTTACCTCTTACGCTCTACAGATATTACATCAGAGATGAGGGTGTGCCTGTATTCTTTTGCTTCTACAAATACCAACTGACCTATATGTATTACCTTACATAAACATTCATTGGAGGTAAATATGAATCATTTCATAACAACAACAAAAACAAATGAATATATTAAGGATGGAAAGAAAGCTACCAACCGAATACTTAATGTGTGCCAAATTCTACAGTGAGTTATTTTTATGATTCATATTCAATTGTGAATAAACAACATGCAATATTATCTCCATGTTATAGAGGATGGAGCTTAGGCAGAGTGAAAATTATCTAAGGTTATAGTTAGTAGATAGTACAAATTTGAAACTCAAGTTTTACACCCTCATGTTCTTTATATTACATTGAGCTGTGCTTCACTGAGTTGGCACAAGAGTAGTGGAAAAAAGTTGGTTTGGCCATGATGCTGACACTGCATGATTGTAGATGTCTATCAAATGTTGAGCAATAAAAATTATAATTATAAAAAGGATTTATTGCATGACAAGGTAGAATCACATATTATTTATTCTACATGACTTTCTAGAGGCACAATTCATGAATTATGAAATGTTCTTTTATTATCACTACAGGGAATGAGGAGAGGGCCAATAGACTCACAGAGAGGCTAAAGAGTTGATAAAGCAAGGGGTATGTGAGACCACAGACATGAAAAATAAAACTCTACCATGATTTTTGAGATAGTGCCAATAGGTTAGAATGGTTTATTTACATAACATGAGAGTTCTATATGTTTTTAAATCGCCTAAGCTTCTTTTTTCTATGTAATCAGTTTAACAATTCTGCCAAAAACAAGCATACAAATATTTCTTTGAAAAAGACCTTCAATTGTTTAGACATATATTGAGCTGCAAGAAGCAGAAAGCCAGACTACAGTGGCTTAAGCTAATAGTAGTTATTTTGTTTCTAGAAATAATCTGAAAGTAGGTTTTATTGGCATTTGTCTAGGCACTCAAACATTGAGTTAGAGAAGTAGGCTTTTTCTGTATTCCTACTTTGTCACCCTAAGCCCAGTGGCCTTTTCCTACTTGCTAGTCTCCTTGTAATGCTATGGATATGCCACATATTCTGAAGGCAACAAGAATGGCAAGTGCAGAAAATCTACCATGTCCTTTGTTAGTAGGAAAGCAATTTACTTTCAAACCAATCCTTCCTCATCTGCAGACTTCTGCTTCTTTCTCAAAGGTGACTACTATAACAGAAAAGGTCCTTGAGAGAATAATTATTTGGGTTTCCATACCCTTTGGGGAGGTAGCAAGAGATGGAGGTTGGAAGTGTCTTTTGTATAGACAATTAAGAGGATTTGATATGAAAGTGGAAGAAAACCCAAATTTGCTCTGATTTAGTCAGTGGTTGACAATCTTAAGCTGGAATGTAAAAGTTGGTATGCAATCAGAAAATTTTCATGGTAGCGATGTGTTTGTTTATAAGAACTGACTTTATGCTAAATTAGGAAGTACATGTAGTCTCTTTTCAGACACCCTCATCTCTTTTTTGTGTCTTATATATTTGACTATTCATGGTCTGTCTTTCCAAGAAACCTTTAGCTCATGCACTTACACACGTACTTTTCCTTTTTATGTTCCTCAGCCCTGGATCAGATATAGACATATCACACAAAAAAGGGGGCATTAGCAACCCATCCCCTCTTTACTATCTATTCCTGCATTTGGGGTCCTGAATTCTATGAATTCCTTGAATTCTATGGCTCTAAGAGGCCATTGAGAAAATTATTATTGATGCTCACCATTTTAGAGAGCTAGTAGATTAGCTAAACAATGCAAAAGTTCATTGGCTCTCCATACCTGGACAGCACGAGAATGAAACATGCTGATTCAAAGTTGTAATCAAGTCAGAGGACTCTTTATATTTAGACTGGGCCATGAAGAGAATATAGCTCTTTTATCACTGAAACTCTCTTTACATTACATGATATTTTCCAATGATTTATATCCATTGATTTCTCAGTGACTTCAAAAGTAGAAATAGATGTAAGAAAATATTTGGAGGAAATTTTTTGCAAACATTTGTAAAATTGTTATAAGGATTAATGTTATTATTAATGCATTGAATTCTTTCTCAGTTTGTCTGATGGTCATGATAACACATATTCTTTCAAGAAAATTTATTAATTGACTCACTGCCATGATTGTGGATGTGATCTCTATTCAGGGAAGGGGATAGAATGTTTAAGAAAACAGACAGATTCATCTTGGCTGTCAAAACAAGAGATCATGGAATTAATGACGCCAACCTTTTTCTTAACATGAATACTTTCACGTAGAACGAATTTGTTCTAGATGTCAGTATATTATGCTGAAGCTTCTTCATTCCTCAGACTCATGGTTTTTCTTCTTGCTTGTATCTGCCTAGGGAATAAAAGAATGACAGTAAATACTATCTGGAATTCCTCCTTTGTTATGCAGCCCATCGAACCAGATTAAATGTAGAGCAAGGTTAGACAATGAAAGCCATGGGAAAGGCATAACTTAGTGGACTTCCCTCGCACAATACACAATACTGCAACATTTATTAAGAGACTCCTTTTGTTAATTCATTAAGATTAAGATAAGTTTTCTCTTCTCCCTCTTTTTTCATCCCCTATGGGCTTTTAAGTTAAGATCATTAAAGGGGTTTGACATTACAGCATATAGAATTCCATACATATTTTAAATTATTTCCTTCTATCTTTCCTTCCTTCCTTCCTTCCTTCCTTCCTTGCTTCCTTCCTTCCTTTCTTCCTTCCTACCTTCCTTCCCTCCCTCCCTCCCTCCCTCCTTCACTCCCTCCCTCCCTCTCTGCAATTTTTAAAATTCTTCCTGCATACGTTAAATCATTTTAATGGCCAAGGTGGAGTACATATTACAACACATGGCAGCACCATGGACTCCCACCCAAAATTTTAAAGTTCTTTTCCTTTTGCCAAGAACTAAGAACTACAGCATTTAAAATATGAGGTTTTATATCAAACACTGAGGGGTTTTTTTGGTTTTTTTTGTTTGTTTGTTTTTTGTTTTTTACTTTTCTTTTAGTGGTTTTTGCATTAGGTGGGCATAACCTAAAAGTAGGCATTGAAATGTCACCTTATTCTAAGACATCTATGATGGAAACATTTATGATTTGTTTAGTCAATATCCTCAACAAAATTGCCAAATAGGTAAGAGATGCCTCTTATAACCTCACCACTTAACTCTTTAATCTCCACTCTCCACTTTTCTAATGTCCATCACACAGAGCCCATGTTCTCAAGACTGTGATTCTTATTGAAAGGCAAATTTAAGAAACTATGTTTTATTCTAATACAAATCGGAATGGTTTGCTCAACACCCCAGCACTAATGTTGGAATTTCAGGTGTCATGCAAAGGAAAATTCATAGAAAAGATTTCTACTCTTCAGAGACTAAAAAACTGCCACTTCTATCATGAAAAAAAAAAAAGTTTAAAAAAACTGAGAATAAGCGAAACCTCCAGATACAAACATGAGAAACACCAGCATTTAAAGTATTGATGGAGAAAGAGAATCCCATGACTAATATCTACCATCAGATTCATAGGAAGTCAACAAGCAAAGAGGAATGTTGAAACCGAGAGAGAAGAGAGCTCCAGGAATAACCAGTTAATGGGCACATATGAAGCAGAAAGCTGAGTTGTTTAGTCTACTGTAATGACTTTAGCAACAAAGATTGACTTTCCCTTGAGTTGAAAGCAGGAAAATTATGAACAGAAAATGAGAAAAAAGACATTTTCAAGGAACTTGCCTATTTAAAAAAAAAAAAAAAAAAAAGAGCTATATGGAAGAAGCTGTGGGGGTGTGAGATGAAATACAGAGTTTCTTTTAGTTTTTCCCAAGATGGGATTTGAGCAATGTTTACAAGCTAAAGGAGCCAGTGGAGAAAGAACTTGAATACATAAAAAAAAAGGGGAGGGGGGCGTCAAATGAACCAAGATCATCTGGTTGTCAAGAGGGGATGGGAAGCAGAGCAATGTTAGAAGAATTTGCCTTATACAAAATGAATAAGAGGACACAGGAATGGCTAGGGTGGTGAAATTTAGATGAAGATGAAGTGAGATAAAGGTGTTGGAGGAATTTTTTGTCTTATCACTCAGACAAAAAGGGATTGTCTGGTAATGCAAAGTCCAGAGATAGGGAAGACTTTAGGATTGACCTAATCTAGAAACCTCATCTTCTTTTTTCTGCAGTTTTCTTGGCTTCTGATTAAGTCTGTGCTGGATTGTTGCTCAGACAAAATGGTTGTAGCAATTCCAGGACTCCATGTCGGCACAAAAGTAACTGGAGGAAAAGTGACCATCTCATAATATGACTTTCCCACCTAAAGGAAGAAACAATATCCCAGGAAACTTTCCCTCATGTCTCTTTGACCAGGATTAGGTATTGAAAATTTGCTGTAATCTGGAGAATATTAACGCCTTTGTTGGTTTAAGACCAGCTGCTGAAATGTAGAGTCTGTCCCTTAGAGAGTTCATCTATGATGTTGGTGCGCATATCCCAAAATTGTGGCTGCTCTGTAGAGGTCAGATTGATGTTGGTGAGATTATTTTACAGTCTCTAAGTAGGTAGAGTACTTGAGGACTAATTAAGTAAAATGTTCAGTTTACTGTCTAAGGTCACAGCTGTGGGCTTGATTCATGCCCTGAATTTTGGGGAAGAATAGAGCAAATTACATTTGGATAGTTTTTGATAGTCCATTCGGGTACTTTTTCAGTTTAGTGTGAACATTGAAAGGAACCCAGGAATCCAAGCCTAGATTCAGTATGGAGATGATAAATGTAAAAACTATATTCAATAGGATAAACTCCAGTTCATCTTCCTATTCTCCTTGGCCTTTGACCAAGCATATATTTACTTCAGTCCCTCTAGATCCAAGTGAACTTGAGAAATCTTCATTAGTAAGTTCTTTACACTATGTTTTTGTTCTTCTGTCCCCTAAATATCAACCCTGGAGCCACGGAAAGCTTTCTCTGAAGAATTTTCATATCTACAATAAAAATTCTGCTGTACATTCAGATATAACTGGGGTTATTATGGATAAAGTATAAAAGATATTAGAATATTAATATTGAAATGGTCTTTTAGAGTAAGGAGCCATCTTATGGAGGACTTTAGCTGTTATAGTCCTCCTGCCCCTTCTTTTTACAGCTCATTTTTTCATTGGACATAATTTACATGACTGTCCTCACAGTTTTCATGGTTTTTAAGGAAAAAGTAAGCTAAACTCAGTCTCAACCTCTCAGAGGGACTGACATTCACCATATATACTAAAGACGGTATTATTGAGGATAGTATAAGATGCCAAGAATTTTTTATTCCATTCATAAATCTTCATCATTAAAAAACGTTTCTTTGTATATATCACTCTTTTTTTTAGCATGAAATCTATCATTAAGTCCTATCTCATAATATCGATGAAAGATTTTCATAGCAAATATTTTGTCACAAGATGAATTCAACATGCTAGGAAACATGAAATGTTTTGGCATTTGTACAGTGCCTTTTCAGTTTATTTGTTGAATCGTGTATCATCTGTTTTGTCTGCTGAGTACCAAAGCGGTAACTTGTGCCAATTAACAAAATACAAAATCAATCACCAATCTTGCTTCCTCTTGACTGATCCATATGCAAGACAGAGGGATGAAGTAGTCATGATGTCAAGGGAAATATGTAGACCATTTAGTCTTTGAAACAAAGTATCTTCCACGGAGTGAGCTCTTTTAGAATCAGCAAAGAAGAAAGTTTAAGTGGAAACATAACAGCCTTCTTCTGCCTTTTGTCATGCTTCAGTGTCCATGGCTTTTCTGACCTTCGAGTTTCATGCAATAGTGGACCAAGCGAAGTCATTGGAAAACAAAATGCTGGCTGACATTCAAATTATGCTTAACATTAGCCAGAAAATAAAAGGAATCTGTTAATTTTGGTGGGTGAAGAAAATATGAACTACAAGTTTTATTGGATCTGAATAAATATTGACATATGGGTTGTTCCAGATGACTTCGCAACCATTCCAACCAGCACAGTGGCAAAGTACTTTCTTTATATTTCAATGTTAACTTTTTTTTTAATTCAGAAACAATTTTTGATCCATTTATACTTAGACATTATGTTTAGCAAGTTTTGTTGAATAACAAGAAAACTGTTATTCTCACTTAAATCACTCTCTTTAAAAAGATAAAAATATTTATGAAGTATTAAAAATATACATAAAGTATGTAAAATAAAGAAAAAAATCCTGGATATTTTATTCTAATATTTGAACTAGCTTCTACTTTTTGCAATTTCTATGAATGAGTCATTAAATAGAACTGGGAATCCTACCTAAAAAAGCACGTACTTATGTTCTACATCACTCAAATTAATATAATCTTTTTTTCTCAGTGATTTTTAGAAGTGCTATATGTGCAGTTAATATTTTTGTAAATTATATACTGATAGTTTTTATACTATTATAAGTAAGCAATGTGATAATATGAAAATGAAAATTCACAAGATCCTAGGGAAATATAGGTTAAAAATTCTCTCCTGGAGTCTAAAAATCATTATTTTTCTATGTATAATATTAAATGCTTATCTTTATGATTTATGACCAGAAGTCATGCATGGTTTATCTACTTAATGGTGTGATAGACAGAGATTCATAAGGGCTGCTTCAATTACCATGACCAATCAACCCAAAACTATATTAGATGAGCTCAATCAAAATTTAAGGTGAGGATCTCCATAATAATTCTGCAGTTGTGAATATACAGTATTATAATATTATCTAAAAAGATTCAGGGTGTATCTAAGTTTTTGATGGACATAAAATGATTTGATAAATGTTCATTGTTCTTTGATCAACTGGGTAACAGTAATTGCCATAGAAACATGAAGAAAAACTCAATAAACTGATGAGATGGCTAGAACACAATCCATATGCTATGTATGTTGACATATTTACATGTAAACTTAATTGTTACATGCATCAATAGTTTCTCCCTTTAGACTTTGTGGAGTAATATTATATGGAATGTTTGTATCACACTTTGTTTAATAATTTAGTAAAAATAATTTACTAACAATTTACTAAAATCTAAAGGACAACAGGGTTGCTTCTAGTTTTTAATTATTACAAATAAAAATATTTTTTTCCTCTACAATAAACATCTAAGGGTGCAATTGCTGGGCCCTATGGCAATTGCGTGTTTAGTTTTACAAGAAATTACCAAATTTCCAGAGTGGCTGTGCCATTTCACATTCCCATGAGGAGAATATGAGTGAGCCAGTTTCTCCTCATCCTTGCCAGCATCTGGTGTTGTCACTATTTTTTAAATTTTAGCCATTCCAAAGGTATGTAGTGATATGTCATTGTGTGTTTTGTTTGCATTTTCCTGTTGGCTAATGATGTTGAACATATTTTCATGAGTGTTTGACATCTGTTCATCTTCTTGGTGAAAAGTCTGTTCAATCATTTGCCAATTTTCCAAATAGATTTGATTTTTTTTAGTGTTGAGTTCTAAGATTTCTTTACATGTTCTAGATCTTATGATATTATTCTTTTTCATTTTTCCCATTTTGTCTTAGTCTGTAGCTTGTCTTTTTATCCTCCTTATGTGGACTTTCATAGAGCAAACTTTTTAAAAATTTTTTTGGTTGAGGTCATTTTATCAATATTTCCTTTCATGGCTTATGTTTTAATGTTTGGTCTTTTAATTGTTGGTGTTTCTTTTTTAAAAAAAAAACAGAATATTTATTTTAAAAGCTATTATTTGGACCCATGCTTCTTAGACAATAACATGCATAAGAATCACTTCTTGAAAGATCGACTTCCGGGATCTACTCCTAAAAGTTCTGATTCACTAGATCTCATATTGGGGTGAAAGATGGCATTTCTAACAAATTTCCAGGTGATACTGATGCTGATGATCCACAGGCAACATTTTGAGTATCCACTATTTTGATTTCTAGTCTTTTAGGTTTCATCAGAGACCAGGAGTGGCAAAACTGAGATCTTGAATGAGATAGGAGAGAACAAACAAAACATTTCACTGATGAAAATATATTGGTATTAATATATTGAATTTTATAGAAAAGTTTGATGCCTATTAACTTGTATGTGATCAGAGACTTTACTAACCTTAAGTATTAAAAGCAGAGGCCTTGTTTTGCTTATATCTAAGAATTTGGAACGTAAAAACTAAATATATTGTTCAAAAATCGTTCTCTTTATTGCAGGAGTTAGAAGGGAGGAATTAATATGTATATTTTTCATCATTATATTTCCACCCCATAGTACAGCACGTATCAACAAACAACCAAATTTCTTAGAATTGTCTTTGGTTCTATATAAGATCACCCTGGACTGCTATATTATTCATAACTACTGTATCTCCTCGTATTAGTCTGTTTTCTATTGCTTATAACAGAACACCTGAAACTGAGTAATTTATAAGGAAATGAAATTTATTTCTTACAGTTTTGGAAGCTGAGAAGTCCAAGGTCCAGGGGGCACATCTGTGAGGGCATTCTTGGTGGAGACTTCCTACAGAGCCCGGAGCTGATGCGGAATATTACATGGTGAGAATAGCAACAGAGCTTGTTAACATGCTCATTTCCTCACCTCATAAAGCCACCAGTCTAAAGCCAGGATAACCCGTTAAACCATTACCTATTACGCTGTGAATGAATTGATCCATTCATGACAACATAGTCCTATAAACCCTGAAAGAGTCAATTCCTTGACACAGATCCTGAGTGGATAACTGGGTCTAAATTTTGAGTGGAGCTAAGTAGCTATTTGCTGATTAGAGGTTACATATATACCCTGTCTGAGGTTTTATTTTCCACAGGCTGCCTTCTCCCTACTTGTTCCCCTGGTAAATGATGTGAAGGAGTTTTCTTCCATCACCTGTACTTAATCAACAGACTGCAACCTGTCAAATGTTAACTGGCCATAACACAGTAATCCAGAATCACTCTTTTGCATAATGGGTCAAACCAATCAGAAGTGAACAAGCTCTGGTACTTCTTTTGCAAAGATAGATCAATTTGAGAACCTGGAGGGTGGGGAGGACTTTTGCTATGTAAGACAATCCAACTCTTTGTTCTGGTGAAGAAGTCTTTTGTGTTGTGCTGAAGACTGCATCTTCCAGGTTTGAAAACTTTTTGCTAAATAAAGTCTCTCTTATCTCCAAATTCTTTTTCAGTGAAACTTTGTTGACAGTCTTCATGACCCAATCACCTCTTAAAGGCTCCATCTTTCAACACTGCCAAAGTTTAACTTCCCGCCTTCTTAACACTGTTACAATAGGAATCAAGCTTGAATGAGTTTTGGAGGGACAATTCAATCCACAGAATTCCACCCCTGGCCCCTGAAAACTCATGTCCTTTTCACACAAAAACAAATTCATTTCATCCCCCAAATCTTAGTTTGTTTCAGTACCAACTCAGAAGTCCAAAGTTCTATCTGTAAAATCTAAACAAATTTTCTTCTTCCAAGATACAATGATGAGACAGTCATAAAACAGACATTCACTTTCCAAAAGGGAGCGATAAAAAGGAAGAAAGGAGTAACCAATCCAGAGCAAGTCCCAAACCCAGCAGGGCAGACATCAAACTTGGATCTGAAGAATAATCTCCCTTTACTCCATGTCTGGCATCCGCTGCACACTGGTGTGGGGTCAGGCCCCCAAGTTCTAGGGCAGCCCTGATCCTATGGCTCTCCTGGTCTCAGCCCATGCTTCAGCTCTCCCAGGCTGGTGTTGCATGATGGTGGGATCTTGGTCACGGGTCCGCTCCCACATCTTCACTGAGCATGGCCTTGGTGTGGGCTCTCTGTTGCCACTCCAATCCCACATTTCTGCTCAGCATTGCTTTGTGGAGGCTTTCCTCACTGACTTCACCCCTGAGACAAATCTCTTCCTGAATCCCCAGACTTTTCCATATGTCTTTTGAAAGCTGGGCTCATGATGCGTGTCTCTACAACTCTTACAGTCTAGAAACCAGCAGATTTAACATCACATAGATGCTGTCAAGACTTCTTGCTTATATCTTCTGAAGCAGCAAGTCCAGGAGAATATAGGGCCAATTTAGCCATGGCTAGAGCAGCCAGAGCAGCAGAATGCAAGGAGCAGAATCCTGAAGTGCAGCAAGCCTGTGGAGGGTAACTCAGGACAGTTCTGTCCCCCTAGGCCTCTGGGTCTATGATGGGAAGGACACTAGAGATACATGACTGTGTGTTACTCTATTCTACACATTATCTTTAATATATTATGCTATATCACAGTCTCTTTTTAATTAGAAAAATCACACAAAAGTTTAATAAAGTTTTTAAGTTAAATCTTTTAAAATTTATAAAACAACTTTGGAATAAAAAATATGTAATCATGGTATACTTTGGTAGAGTCCTGATAAAAGTAATATCTTAATGAAAAAAAAAAAAGCACCAACAAAGTAAAAGGATGTTGTAGATAAGATTAAATCACTTATATAATCTCCTGCCTTTTCCTAATGTCAATGTTGAATCATTTGCATTTGTGTTGCTATAGAAATTAAGCAATGGATTTTTTCCGGAACTTAGCTTTCAGGCTAATTTGGTGACCCTGTATGCACACAACATTATTAGTCTTTAGACTCTCAACCTGCCATTAATGAGCAAGAATTTAAAGTATTAGAAAGAAATCCCAGAGAAAAAGAATTTACAAATATTTTAGTCCTGTTATTTCAAAAGTATCTGACAAAAAAAAATTTAATATATTCCACCATCTCTTTGAGAAGTACTGACAGGTATCCATAAAAAGATTCTTATTATTGTAGGAAGAGTGGTGTCTTCAAAGATTTTTATTGAAAATATATTTTTAGAATATACATAAATTGCAAATTATCCTTTTAGAACTCAAACTTATTTCCATCTTAGTGGGAACACAGAAGTTAGATAGTTTGTAGGACAAAGCTCTGATCTTTAAGAAATCAAATGCCACATGTTCTTTTACTGTCTGTAGTATCTATAATCAGAAACAGTCCCGTCAGTCTTTGTTTAGTTTGTTGAACAATATTCAATAAAAAATGAAAAGCAACTTACAATTTTAAAGGTGAATAATAGCATGGCAATTCCATATTAAATTACGTGAAATAAAACAGAAACTGAAAATTAATCTTTCAACTATTTTACAAAAGCCTATATTAATTTCCAAAATAAATACAATTTAATTTTCAATTAGATGTGGTTTTTATAAGATGAAAACAATATAAGAAAATTCCTTGAGAATCATTTCCAGGAAAACAATACCATCTATGCTGAAACTTTCTCAATGAAATTTATCAAGCAATTAGCTGAAGCAAATTGTATTTTAAATTATCATAATATATGACAGAAAAAAAATTCCATTTTCTATTTTAATATATAGAACTAAAGAATAAATGCTTTTTTATTATTATTGATTTGCTGGAGGAGAGAGATGCCTATAAATCTTATGAATTCTTAACCTGAAAACCTCTGAGAAATACTCTAAAGTATTTAGAAGTCATTTAAAAAACAGAATGTGCATTAAGTCTTTTAAATCTTTTTTTTTTTTTTTTTTTTTTTTGCCTTTTTTGTGACCAGCCGCACTGCACCGTGCTCAGCCAGTGAGCGCACAGGCCATCCCTATATAGGATCTGAACCCGCAGCGGGAGCGCCACTACACTCCCAGCGCCGCTGCGCTCCCCCAAGTGCGCCACAGGGTCGGCCCAAGTCTTTTAAATCTTTTATGTGTCCCTCCTTGTCCTCCAAGCATGGCACATAGTAGGTACTTAATGAAATACTCAATATTGCACAGTAAAAGTTGGGCTAACACAAGGTCTGACAACTGTAGATCTTTTCCAGATAAAATTAAGGGGTCAATGAAGCTTATGACATGTTGAAAACTTTTCAAGATGAAGGAATTTTTTTAAGGAAAAAAAAAAATTGTATGATTGTTTTCAAGATGATTATGTTCACAAGAATATTTTTTAAATCTTTCCTTAAAACTCCTGTTCCAAATTCAGTGTAAGTTATATTTAAATGATTCTACCAAATTTCTCCTGGTTTTCATCGAAACAAGTTTTGTCTCATTAAGTTGAACTGTGGTATTCCAGGAACTAAAAGGGAGAAGTTACCTTTCTTGTTCTCTACCAAATTCCTTTTCCAGCTTCCTAGTTTGAGGCTTTGGATCTGAATACAGTTAGCAACAACTCAAAAAATATGAAATTTGTTGGCTGAGAAGTAATGCTATCTATTCTAGCATAACTACAAACAGAGGGACATTTCTTTGTTGGCTGCTATGGACGATATATTTTGAGCAGCTATAACAAAGATTGCAAATTGGAGGTCATATTATCTTTATTCCATATTAAAGAGTTGATGTTTTTAACATTCACACTGAGAAACATGCCATAATGAGCTTTAGGTCTTCTGTTTGCAATTTCCCACAGTACCAATTACAATTAGTGCAGTGTTTCTCTCAGTGGATTATTTCTGGTCTATTTTTGAGCCAGTCCTTGGGAAACTTTTACTGAATTTGGATTTCACTATGTAAACCATATTACTACTAATAATAATGTATGATGCTAATATTAATATTAATAATAACAGTACACATTTTTTGGCAACCATTATATGTTAGGCACTGTGTTAAACATGTTGCATATTACATAATATATTCCTGAGTTAGTTTACATAAACTGGAAAGATATAGGATCTGAGTTAAAGAAGGTGAATTATTTTGTCATTAACGCAGATAGGGACACTGGTAATTTGCGACTTAGTTAGAAATACAGTCTAAGAGTATCTGGAATTTGTTTTCTATTTATAAGACTTTTCATTTGTCTTGATGACTCCCTTCTCGAACTTCTTTAGTGTTTATGGGTACACAGCTTATATGAAAGCTTAATCACATGTTGTTTGCAACTCTTTTTTTTTTTTTTTACCTCATCCTTTGAATAAAGCAGTACACACACACACACACACACACACACACACACAAGTATATAAGTATATATATTCATGTATATTTATATGTATACACACAGTATATATACACAGTGTGTATATATATAGTTTATACACACTTACACATTGCTGCAATTCTTAGAGGACAGACTGATAATAATGGAAGGGTCAGGAAAAATTTTAAGGATGAAGACTAAGTATCATCTCCTAATAGTACCTGATTTCCTTTGGGGATGTTGCCTTTGCTTGGTTGGATGCTTTCCTGGTGGGAAGTGGTAGAAGCTGCCGGATCTTCATCCTCCACACCTGCAGAGGAGTCATAATGGCTGAGACTGTGTATGTGAATGCCATGTGGCTCTATTTGTCAGAGCTTGCTTTCTTCTAGATTCACTATTCTGCTGTTACTTAGTTCTCCAGAGCTTGGTTAGTTCCCTCCACTTCCAAGCCTGGTCAGGAATCAGGGGTTTGCACTCAGTTCAAATCATTGTCACCTATTCCAGGACAGGAAATTAGTAAGTCCTTTTTTATTTGAGTGCACTTCATAATCTGTGCAGTGAGGGGTGGGACCTATTTTTTCTCTAAGGCCCTAATAACGTTATTATTCATTATGAAGTGTAAGCTGAAGAAACCAGTCTAATATAGTTGTACCAATTGAAGGTAAATTAATGTAAATTCATGAAATGTGTTACTCATGTCTATAGAAATCTAGTTTTTCACTTTATTTACTCAACTGAGAAGTATATTTTAATACAATATAAAATGATCATACTGATTTGTAACCACAAACTTCCCCCTGCAAACCAATAATGAATGTTTTTTACTAAGAGTTCTAAATGGCTTTCACCGATAATAGTCCTTTACTTTGAGGTGCTTTAAATGACCCCCTATTATCTGATCACAATTTCCACTTCTTAGCAACCTTTAATCTTTTGTAATGAAACATTTGACTAATGCTAAGGAATTTGAATTACATTTATACAGGATGTTTCTGCTGGAGAATAAAAAGAGAAATGTTAATTCAGGCTTGGTCTATTGATAATGCATTCTGAATGAGTCCCAGTTGAGATTTTTTTTTTTTCTGAAAACTTCTTAAGTTTTTGTATTTGTTTTAAGAATAAAACAATACACTTCCCCCAAACATCTATCTAAAGAGCTCACAGTCTTGATACTATAGATACATTTTGTGTTGCTAAAACAGAATACCTGAGACTGGGTAATTAATAATGAGCAAACATTTATTTGGCTCACGGTTCTGGAGGGTGGGAAGTCTAAGAGCATGATGCTGGCATCTGATGCTGACCTTTGTGCCCATGGCAGAAGGCAAAAGGGCAAGAGAGGGTGAGAGTGAGAGACCAAGAGGGGGCCAAACTCACTCATAATAACAAACCTGCTCTTGCAATAAATTACCCACTCCCACAATAATGACATTAATCCATTGATGGGGACAAAGTCCTCATGATCTAATTGCCTCTTTTTAGTCCCCATCTTCCAACATTGTTGCACAGGTGATTAAGTTTCTAACTCATGTACTTTGGGGGACACATTCAAACTACAGCAACAGTTAGTCAGCCTTTAAAGGAAAATCAGCCTATCCTATATATACTGAGAAATTCACATGACTTCAGCAAGGTTGGTTAAATTCCGGTTGCCTGACACATGCTTTTGGTGCTTTGTGCAAACACACACTCCCGTGGGATCATTTGTCTCCACTGAAGGACCTTTTTCAATGATTCATATTTGAAGCTAAATGACGTATCTTTGTTTACATAGGAAACCATGTGTTGCAAGCTACGAAGTGAATCTTTTACTTAACAAATATACTTCTGTAGAAGTTCTATCATCTATAGGAAAATGTGAAAAATCAATTTGATTCAATAATCACGTTCAATATGTATTTATTAAGGTTTATTTTTGTCCTGGTTATAATGGACACTCAAAGATTCTAGACTGAGACTGTGTTTCTGCAGTCAATGATCCTGTATTCTAGTTAAAAAGACATACAGTATCACAAATACTTTATTGAACCAAAGAAGGGAATGGTCAATGCTAACTACCAGGATACGAAAAGGCTTCTTAGACAAAGTACTATTGGAGGTAGGGTTTGAACAGGTAGAGATGTCATGGGAAGAGATAGGACATAAGCAGAAAAGTTGTTAAAGGCACAAATACATAAAGATGGATGCTTACATGGGAAGCAACATAGTTCAAAGATGATGAATGATAGATGAGTTAGTTTTAATAAAGTTTTGAATACAAAATAATTTAAGCATATCTTAAAAAGATATAGCTTTTTCTATACATAGAAATTTAGTTTAGAAGAGAGAGTTGAATTGGGTGATGATCTATAAGGCACAGATCTTTTTTTTTTTTTTTTAACACAGCAGGTGAAACAGACAGAGTTAATAGTATTTGTTAACGCTCAAAATTTCATGCGAAATTTTGTCTTTGAATTTTTCAATTTGATCTGTGCTATGAATTGAATGTTTGTGTTCCTCCAAAATTCATGTTGAAACAATCCTTAATGCAACAGTATTGAGAGGTGGGGCCTTTAGGAAGTAAATAGGCCATGAGGGCTTCACTCTCATGGATGGAATTAGTGGCCTTTTAGAAAGTCTTGAGATATTGATTTCATCCCCTTTTTTGCTCTTCTGCTCATTCCATGATGTGAGGAAACAGCATTTGTCCCTTTTGACTTTATGTCACATGAGGACACATCTGAGAGAAATGGGGCCTCACCAGACAGTTTGCTGGCACCTTGATCTTGGAATTCCAGGTTTCAGAACTATGAGAAATATATTTCTGTTATTTATAAATTACTCAGCCCATGATACTTTGTTATAGCAGCTCGAACAAATGAAGACAGTCTGTAAACCCTCAAATCTCTGATTACTGCTCTAAGGCCATCCAGAACCCATAAGTAAGAAAATAAAGTTTCCCAATTTCAGTAAATAAATGTCCAAGTTAGTTGTTACTATTAAATTTGAGAGAAAATTTTGACACTATGTCCTAAATCACTAAATTCTTTCTATTTCCAGAAAAAAAGAAATTATGTCTCTGTATCTCTACCAATACCCTGCTTACCGAAGTCCCTATTTTTCTCTTACTTGGATTAATTAAATTATCTCCTAACAGTTTTATCTCTTCTCCATTTTCGGTTAATATAAATCAGCTCCTAGCCTGCCCTTTTTAGAATCCTTCAATATTATTATTTGAATTACAATAAAATTCAAGCTCTGCAACAAGGACCAGCTATGAATTGTACCTCTCACCCACCCACCCCTACCACCCTTGCTCCAGCTGTGCTAGTAATCTGAGTTTTCTTTCATCTCTAGACACTCATTATCAATGGAGGGGCTTTGCATATGCTGCTTCTACCACCAGCAATTTTTCTGGCTTAAATGTTACTTCCTCAGAGACCCACCTTAAACCCAAGCTTAAATTACCTCTTATTATGAATCTGAATATTCAAAAAAATACTTAAAGAGAGATTGAACATTGTGGTCTTTAAAGATGGAAGGAAGCATCATGAGCCAAAAAATGTGGGCAGCCCCAAAAAGGTGAAAGAGGCAAGGCAACAGATACCCTCCTAAAACCTCCACATGGAATGCAGTCCTGTTGATGACATCTTGATTTTAGTCCAGTGAGACCTATATTGGACTTTTTCCGTCCAGAACCATAACGTACTAAATGTGTGCTTTTTAAGACTCTTAAGTTTGTGATAATTTGTTACTGCAGCAATAGAAATACAGATACAACACTACTTTTGGGGTAGTATTTTATTATCACATATAACAGTATAACAGTTCCTGAATCTTTTCTCAGTCTTTAAGTGCAAAATATTCAATACTGGAGCCTCAGTATCTTTCTAAAGCTTTAATTATTCTTGTGTTCTTTTTATTTTTATTTTTGGAGGGAGCTGTGTGACAAGTCACACCTTGGCCCTAATTGTTCACACTTTAGTTCATTCCAAAGCAAATAAAACAACTTAGTACTCATTAGCTGATTGCTACCCAGATGCCTATTTATTAGCAGTTAGCTTTCAGGTTAAATTATAAGTGTTTAAAGTAGAGAGAGCCAGTCCCGAAATTCTGAGCACCTGCTGCTATTCAGAGAACCCGTGCCTTATCACCAAGCTATTCTTGTCACCACAGCATTACCTACATTTCAGAAAATGTGAACCATCTGCGTATAAGGCAGAGAGGAGTTTGGCAGTAAGTTTGCTTTTTTCTCTTCCATCATTTAGTATTTATTTGAAAATTCACTTTAGTTTTTCTCCTTTGATTTGCTACTCTTTACAGAATAAATTTCAATGGGAAAAACAAAACAAAAACAAAACATCATAGAAATGTATTTCCCTGCCTTCCTTCTTGGAAGTCGTCTGAGATCTCTAAAAAGCATTTCCTCTGTGGAAACAGAACACACAGTGTACATCTCAACATATTTCACTGAAAGAGGTATCTCAGTGAAGCTTCACTCTCAAGTCCCCTTTTCTAAGTGCTAAATTCTTTTCTCTGAAGCCCCTGCTAGCCATTCAACAGAGTCAATGCTTCTGTAAAATGAAATTCTATGGTCTGAATTAAAAGGGGCCTTGGAGAACATCTAGCCCAAACCCATGAAGACTTCTCAAACTTTTCCATTCCGTTACTCTTAGTGGGGGAGAAAAGTCTAAGTCCACAGCCCTGTTCTGATATTTCTACAAAGATTTATATTTACCTTAAAATGCATCAAAATTTTGATTTCTTTGCCAGTATATGTTTGTGTCTGCTTTATTACATCTGTAGCATTCCCTCTTACCTCTGAAATTTTAGGTTTAACATTGCAGTTTCTTAAAAGATACACCACGTTTATCCTCCAATCCTTGGTGCTTTTCTGAATTATTCAATTTGAGAAAATTTTTCTTATAGTAATGTGTCATGAACTCACAAAAATAGTATGTACTAGTGGGTAGGGTGTGTACATTTGGCCTAAAATAGAATTAGAGAATAATTGAAACATGACATGATGTTTAAAAGTCCACTAATCAAGAAAGAGCCTGTTGGGCTAAATTACTATATTTCTCCATGAGGCTCAGATTTAAAAGAGGGTAACATACAAATGTAAACAGGAATAAATGTAGAAGCATGGCTTTGTTTTTCAGAATTAGCATTGAAGCAATGAGACTCAGAATAGATAAGATTTGAACAGAATGTTGAGAAAGGAGCAGGGTACCTGGTGGTTTAGGACATTCTTGGCGAGGTGTTGGCAGTTCACTTGAAAGTGAAGGAGCAATTTAAATTTTGACAGCTAAGGACTGAAGATACACTGACCTCTGCAGCAGGGGTTCTCACACTATCAGAATAGATCACACAGTGGTAGAATTGCCCAGAGGGCTTGTCCCTGGAATCCATCCCAGGCTTTCTGATTCAGTAGGTCTCAGGTAGGGCAGAAAGTTTACATTTCTTTTTTTTTTTTTTTTTTCCACATCCAAAAAATAACTCTAATAACCAATATGCTTCCATGTTTGAATTTCAAATTAGTTTATAAATAATCATAATTTTTTTTTCAGCTTGTTTGAATCAGATCCATTATAAGGTCCATAAGTTATTGCAATTGGTTGATGGATCTCTTTTCTTTTCTTCTTTTTTTTTTCTTTTTTTAAAATGAGTTCCTAGAGAGGCTGATGATGTTCTTCCAGAGTCAACACTTTTGAGAACCACTAAGCTAGAGGAATGAAGCAGGCAGATTTGATTGGGTTCATTTTAACAATGAGATCGAGAGCTCCCAGAAAGAAAAAAAACAGGTGGTGACACTGTCAAGTAAAATACTACTTTTATAATTAAAGGTATAGATTTGTGTCGCATTAAATAGCATGATATGACCCTGTACGATATACGTTAAGTATCAGTAACATATACACAGGGTTAAAGTAATAGTAAAGATGCCATATTAACATTTAGAAAATATTCTTAACATTGCTGGAATATTTTATTTAATGTCTGATGTCTATAACATTTAGAACTACAACAGATGTACATAAGGTACTCTACTTTCTATTTTTTCTATAAATATTAGATATTTATTCTCTTAGTCTTAATTGTATAATTAATTTGTACTTTTTAACTATACTTTAGTTATTATAAATTCTTTGGAATGGACATTGTATCACCTAGCTGCTTACTCAAATGTTGAATTGTCATGTGGGAAGATTCTATCGTTTTGGCCTTTTTAAAGTTTGCTTTCCATTTGAAGTGTCTTTGTCCAAATGATGGCACATCTGACTCCTTTCTTGTTCACTACTTTAAAGTTAGTGGAGGAATATATTTCAAAGCCTTGGTTCCTGTGATGCACAACTCTTTAGTTGTATCTAGAAAATGCTGAGCTCTGACTACGGCCTTTAGTATTTCAATTATCCTAACAGATGGTAGAGTTTTCCCAGTACTTCGCAAAGACAGGACATTATTTACAGACAAGATTCATCTTGAAGATTAGTGAGGGATATGTTCATTGTCCCTATTTTCTAATGCTACTTACAGAACTTCTGTCATTTGGCCTGACGTTATCCTACACCTATAACTGAAGAACTTACATATAGGTGCAGTTCCACTTCTCCTGCAGCTCCAGGAGGTAGGTACGTAATGAAATTCACAGCGGAGAACTTAACACAATTGTTGTAACCTATTCGCTGGTGTCTATCACATTAAGCAGCTGTCAAAACTTACTAGCAAATAAACCAAAAGAACTTCCTTACTGTGTAGAGTAAATAAAGGCAGAAATATTGTCATTCCCAGTCTTCAATATTCAAAAGCAATCCTGAAATACACTTATTAGTAATGCTTTTATTTGGTGCCTAGAAACAAACCAACACTTTGCCTTTAAGGAGCATAGTTTAACTGTGCTAGAATATTAAAACTTAATGGATTTCAGATTTCTGTCATATATATATGTATATAGTTATATAAATACAAATTTATTTTTCAGATCATTTCTATGGAGTTAGGGTGCAAAAACAATTTTGCAAATCTTAGTCTCCTAAGACCATATTGATATGGTTTTTCTTATATGATTTTTTCTATTTTACCTTCTATCAATTTTCTTATCAATATTTTATCACCTAAATAAATTAAACTTTTTTGCAATATTTTTATACTTTTTTCAACATTAAAGCTATTACCCTTATAGATATATACATGAAGGTTGATATGTTCACATATACGAATCTAGTATTTTTGCTGTTGATGAACTCATAATGTTGGCATGAGATTTTCTTCTAGGCACAGTTGTTCTTTATGTTTACATTTCAGAGCACATTCTTTTATAATCTGAGAGAGAAAGTGTTTAAATATTTTCTCTTCTAGGGTAGAGAATATTATCTAGAATTGCTGTTGCATAACCATGAGTTACAACCAAGAAATGCATATGGGGGAAATAGTGTGGAAGTTAAATTATTGCGTATCCGAAACATGGATGTTTTCTTCTGCTGATGCTAAACAAACTCGTTTTAGATAAAATCCAAATATATTCAAAGCTATTTCCAACACTTCAGATTTGTAGTTATTTTTGTTTTCCATTTGAATTGTACTTCATGTAATTTTTAACTATCAAAGATTCAGAAAGGCCATCCTATATAGAATCTGTGTCTGTGAGACTTACAGCAAAGTGTATGTATTCAAGGAGTTTATGCAGTTCAAATATGAGATAGTATGCATATATAATGTTGAAAAAGATAGTCTGACAGAACAATCAATTAGAAACCAACTGTTATACAGGTGAGCTCTATTGCCTCTGAGTGATTGTATGAGGAAGGTGGAAAAGATAAACAGGAGGGAAAAAAAACAAAGTACATATTTTGTTGCAGTTATTCAAATAATCCAAATTTACATGAGATGGTCTTGATACAGGTTACTTATGTAATCCTGCCCTGATGTGTTAAAATGGTAGGTTTATTAAAGCCTTGAAATAGATAGAACTCCCTACACCCTCATAATGCACGCTATCTGCTTCTGTAGAATTGCTAGCTTAACCTAAGTAACTCCATTTGGCCCCCTGTCTGACCTGCAGACTACCCCCCCCTTCTGCATGAGAAATCGTTGACCTTTTCATAGAAACAGGAGCCATACACAGTAAACTATTACATGGGAATAGGAACCAAACACAATGAAAACTTGTATGCTTGATTGCTCAAATGGCTCTTTCTCGGCCTCTGTGACCTAGCTTCCTAGCTTGCTTTGGGCACCTGGACACACCTGTGTGCCAACCTCACAAGATCAAAGCCTGAGGCTGCTCTTCCTTGGTTGCACCTTGGGAGACGGACGCTGGCCAGCTGGAGTGAATAAACTGCCCTTTTCTGCACAAGTGGCGTGTAAGTGCATTTCTTGTGGGAGGGGGCCTCACAACAGCCTGTCATCATATCAATAATTACAATCTAAATCTAGAATACAACTGGCTTTTCAGAAATGTTGTTTTTAATATGCAAGTGGAAATAATTTCCTCTTTTGACTTTGTTTATTTCTTTTAAATTTATATTTAATTTTGGTAGGTAGTTACATCATGTGAAGACACTAAATACAGCTCTCTGAAATTTGAATCATTTGATTTCAAATAATCAGTGTAAACTTCAGTTCTTTGTGTTTGGGTTAACATAAAAGATAAAATATAAATAACAAATCATGCTAAAATATTATTAAAGTTTTTCATGCTTTACTCTTTAATAGTCAATGAATACCATAAGATAAAGAAGAAAAAATAACGAAGTTTCTGTTGTCCAAGAAACTCCTGTAAAATAGACTGTTCTTCTAAAGAAGTGAAAAATACTGTTTATTATAGTTTTGTCTCTGGTCCAATCTTCGAATGTTGATTACTAAGTATCTTGTGAAAAACTCTATTGTCTGTCTGTTTGGATTCTAGTTCATTGATTATCTAAGTAGTGATTATACCTAAAGTATTTGTGATTAATGATCTAATGTACCCAGGCTATGGAGAAACAACCTAAAAGACAAAAGAAAAATTCAGCTTTTAACCACAAAGGATATATGGTGGTATTCTTATTTGAATATGAAAGCTTACTCTCCATAAAACATTTAACAGCTCCCAGATTAATTATATTAGTGATAATGAGTGATCTTTTCTAATAAACTAGATTAATTCACCCAAATAATTCAATTTTAATTATGTTTTTTTATTTACTGATCAGTAGAGAATGATTTGATTATGTGGTATGTTAAAGACATTGTCATAGAATCAAACCCGCTCTTCACAAGTAATTTTTATAAATACATCTGAAATGAAAAACAATACAAATCTCTATTGCTTATGTGAAATTAATCACACCTATGTTTAACTTTAGCATTAAGATTGTATTTTCTACTTTATAAGTTATCTATAAATAAAATGTTTTGCTCACCTGCAAAATAATATATGTGTGTGTGTGTGTGTGTGTGTGTGTGTGTGTGTGTGTGTGTGTGTGAGTATGTGTGTGTTATATGAAAGGAATTGAGATAAAACTTACTTTTGAGGTAACAAATAAAATTCTTGAGGTAGGCCACCCTTGTTTACTGAAAGAATCTAAATGCAAAGTTCCCCGTGTTGAAATAATGATCAAAAATGGTAAGTCCTACTATTTGTTATCACAAATCTTTCTTTCAAATAGATGAGGCTGGGAAACACGGAATCAGAATTGTAGTTTTTAGCGTATTCCAGTTTCCTCATGATTACCAATGAGCATAGAACTGTCAACTCACACAAATGGAGTAGACAAGAGTTGCTGTCGCATTATTACTATGAACACATTGAGAGCTGGCTAGATAATTGAACATACACATGCCCGGATTTCCTGGAAAATGATTCAATAACATGGCACTTTCATTATATGAATTCAAGACTGAGTTTTCTTTACATTTTCCTTCTTTTCCCAGATATTCTACATTGAGATTGATATTTGAACTTCACCGTTATTGCAGGACATGAGTAAGTTCAGCACCAGTACCAGGTCGACTCTAGGGCTGATGATATTAACATATTACCCCGCTGTACAGGATCACTTTATTCATACATACCTTCACTCCCACCATGCCTTCCTATGACCACTCCGTAGCCCCTTTACCCAAATGTAGTTCATATTATCCCAGCTTTTCTGTCTAGACTTCTTCCACAGATAGTAATGGACCACCAATTCCAGGAATCTTGCCCTAATTTTCATTCTACCAGAAAGGGCTTTTGAAATTTAGTCCTAGTTCATTCCCTTGGTGTTGGCTCTACTGGGGCCCAGAAAGTGATACCCCAAAGTGAAGGTCTCAGCAGCAGCCACAAAAGCAAAGTTTTCCTCTGAACTTATTCTGCCCTCCTGTCTCTCTGCCTAATTCTAGCCATAGAAAGTAGAATCCCTCTTCCCCAAGGTGAGTAGAACCTCTTTCCCCAAAGCCAACCATAAAGACTAATATTGTGCTCTTTGACTCTAATTTTCCCATCCACCCTCCACTTTCCTCTGGTGGAGATGGCCATAAAGGAATTTTCTGACCTACCTTGTCTGATTGTAGGTATAAGACCCTCATTCTAGAAAGGGTCCTGCCCCATACCCTGGAGGAAAGAAGGCTACACAGAGAGGCCAGGAAGAAGCTGAACAGACAGGCCTTGCTGGGTTTCCCCACTCCGTCTATTAGCATGAGATCACAGCTTTCTTGTCCAATCACATTTCTAAGCTGCTGCATCTGCCTCATAGAACCTAAGCATAAAATGGGCAGTTTCCCCTATATCCTTGGGTCTGAATCCTGAGGGCTCCCATGCAACATAAAACTATGTTATCATAAAATTTGTTATGCCTTTTCTCCACATTAATCCGTGTTTAGCAGGTGATTTTCAGAGAACCTTCAAAGGGTTGAAAGGGATGTCTTCCCTTGGCCCCTACAGTTCCTTCCTACGTGGGCCACCAAAAACAGTCCCTGACTTTTATCAACTACCAAAAGCTTGACAGAGTTTTCTGAACTCAATTAACATATTTTCTTCTCTATACCATTCTCCTTTTACTTGGCCACTTTTGGTCTTCTGGTCTCTAGATATCTAGGAAGCCACTATATTTTATACCTATGTTTTATTTAACTGTTTGAAATAGACAAGGAACACAAGGATGATCACAGATAAACTCCCCATATGTGTGTGTGTGTGTGTATGTATGTGTATATGTGTGTATACGTACATACATACATATATATATATATATATATTATCTGTTTATTTATTTATTTTTCTTTTGCAGCTGGCTGGTGCGGGGATCTGAACCCGTTACCTTGGGGTTATAAGTCTGTGCTCTAACCAACTGAGCTAACCAGCCAGCCTCCTCATATATTTTTCAGTGTTTATCTGTAATGATCTTCCACAACCTCTACCCCTGAATTTGAAACTTGTGGCATGCCCTCCCTAACTTCTTCTGATGCAGCCAGTCACACACAATGTTTTAAACTTAACTTCTCCATTTATCCTTATGGAAGGAAGTATAATAATAGTAAATGATACTTATAGATTGTGTTACAGTTTCTTAATGTGAATATTTCATCTCCACTGTTCTATTAAATATAAGCAGAGATTTATGAGTAAGAATTATTATCCTCATTTTACAGATGAGATAACAAAAGTTTGTAAAAAATGATTTTCTTAAGATCCCAAGGTTAGTGAAAGGAAAATCAAAGAGACATATATAGGTCTTCTCTTTGCTGATGCTATACGTTTTTCATTACACACTCCCTTGCTAATTATATTAATATTAATAAATGTTAATGAAAGCCAGGAGCTTAGAAGTGCTAGTTGCCTCATGTCATTTATATTTTACAGCTCACCTTCTCTCCCAGAAACTCCTATCCATCCCCCACTCACATGTGGGGAAAGGTATTTATTACTGGAATATCAAATATTTATAAGATATCGGCAGTGTCATTTTTTTTTTCCATTGGGGACCATGATGTTGTACTTGAAATACCATGTAGAAATATAGCACATGTAAATTCAACTTCAGACAAAGATTCTATTTTTGAATTTTCTGAACCAGTTGTTGTCCCACATGACTCCTATTCCCAAATACCAAGAATTTATTTTTTTACTTTTATTTTTTCAGTTGAAACTTAATTGATTGTACGCATTTGTGGGGTACAGAGTTGACTATTAGTATATGCATATAACATGTGATGATCAAATCTGGACATAGAATTTAAAAAGACAAAACTTTACCAGGACAACTAGAACACAATCAAACATACTAATGAAATAATGGGGTGTGGATGTAATTCCATGCCAATAAGAGTTATTTGGAACTTTAACATCTTCATAGAACTGCTCACATTTAATTCGGAAGTAAAGATAAAAATAACATAGTCCTGTCTCCTTAGACGTCTGTCTGTCCCCTGGCAAGAACATGCTCTTGGGGTGGATGTACTATTTGGTGAATCTCTCCAAGAATACCTCTTTCTGCCTTCATCAGAGTACAGTGCAAAGAATCTATCAGCAATAAATGATGCATGAGTAAGCCCCTTAATGATCCACTGCACAGTCCATGAACCATCCATCTCTACCTAGTGCTCACACGCTGAACCAATTTGGGGATGACAATTTCAACACTTAGCAAAGTTCTACTGAGCTCAGCAATTTACCAACTTAAGCATACCAGAGCCTAAAAGACTTTATATATTAGTATTTTGGTTGGGGGGAGGGGGATCAGGGCAGAGACAGAGACAGAAAGTTTTACTGGTTGGAAATGACAATGTTCCTAAACAAAATATACAGAAGTTTATCTATTACAGTGTACTTTCTGGAATTCTATTTAGTCGCTTCCCCACTCATTTCTGGAGCTGGATATCCAGGAAACATCTTTCATTGGCTCACACATTTGCCTGCTCATGATGCTGCGCATGTTATAGGACTGAAGCTCCATTGATTTCCCAATTACTTTTCAGTACTCGATGGTCATGGGAAACCCTCAAGAGGTAAGAAATCCAGTTCCATCAAGGAGTGAATGTAAGAATGTATTACCTAAAACATACGTGCTAAGAATTTCTTCTAAAGATTTTGCTCTTTTACCTCCATATTTTACTTTTCTTTTTCTTTTTTTTTTTTTTTTTTTTTTTTTTTTTGTCGTTTTTTCGTGACCAGCACTCAGCCAGTGAGTGCACCAGTCAGTCCTATATAGGATCCGAACCCGCGGCGGGAGCGTCGCCGCGCTGCCAGCGCAGCACTCTACCAACTGCGCCACGGGCTCGGCCCTTTACTTTTCTATGTTTGTGTAAAAAGATAGCTTTTCCCTTTTCCTGAAAAACAATTATCCTGTTCCATTTAAGTTACTGTCTGTTATATTTTTTCAGCTTTCTATGTGCAATTTTTGTTTTTATTGAAACTATCTGTACAAATAATTTAAACGGTAAATAGTAATACGAATGGTACCTCAAGATAGTATGAACAGTCACCTAAATTTAAATTTAATGTTACCTAAATAATATGAGTGGTACCTCAAGGCTTTTAGGAAAAGAGATGTCACTTGTCCTTCTCCCTGTCTCATTCCTTAAAGGCAACCAATTCTTACTTTTCTAACTGATTCCTTTGGTGTTTTCCTCTGTATTTCTAAAACAGATACCTATGTTATTTTCTCTCTCTCTCTCTCTCTCTCTCTCTCTCTCTCAATAAATAAATAAATAAATGAATTGTTGACTTTTTAAGGAATTGTTGACAATTCAAGGAATCTGTTGCCTTTCCAATATCAAAAGTGAAGTTTCTCCAGTAGTATCACACAGGCACTTTCCTGTTCCCCATCTTCTAGAGTAATAATCTCACGATTTTGTCTTAGAACATGCTCAGTTTATTTTTTATTATGGCCATGTGAATATCACTCACCAGCGAGGCATACAATATGCATGATAACTTTCTATCCCTCTTCAGTATTTTATCTTTCCTAGAAAAAAATAATTTTCTTATGTATTCTGTTGCTTATTTCCTGCATACTTATCACAAACTTCCCTGCAGTCATCTAGATCTCTGGTTAATATGTTCCAGCACATTGGAGATGTTATCAATTTTACCTCCCTGGAAAAATTGATCTCAAACTTCTGTACCACCTGTGTTGACTCTTTTCCAGGCTGGTCTCAATGGTTGCCTCTTGGCTTTGGTCTTAGTAATCCACATAAAACCCTTCAATAACGTATTCACTTAAATCTCCTACTAACTGTGTCTGCTATCTTTGTCTTCTTCCTTGATTTATTCCCTCAGTTTGGGGAGCAATCCCCTAACAGCTTTCTAAAAAAAAGGATGTTAATTATTGGAGTATCTGAATATCTGCAAATATCTTTATTTTAACTTCATATTTAATTGTTAGTACATCTGGCTATAAAATTCTACAGTAAAAATAACTTTTCCTTTGGATCTTTTTATATTCTTTTCTATACCCTTCTGTTCATTTTTCATTGCATAATATTCATAATATTCTTGAAATTTTCTTCTTAGAAATTCTTTACATGTCTATTTTTTTCTTTATTTTTATATTTATTTAGGCTCCAACTTTGAATTTTAAGGTTTTCTTTAATGTGCCGTGATCTTTAGCTGTCTACTTATGTTTAGGATGGAATCACTAAGATGTGGATGAAAGTCCAGTGTGGACAGGGGGGGTTAGCAATCTCTTGGGGGATACGCGTGTGCAATTCTGTGGTGTTAATGTCTTTGGAATTTTGTTTATAATTATCTAGACTCTACCAAGCCAATTATATGTCAGCAAGCACATTTGGGAGTCAAGCAGGAGACAAAGGCTGGGTTTTTTTCCAACATTCAAAAAATTTTAACAATTAATCTCCATGTTTTCAGTGGTTTCTCCACCTTCAGTGTCTGATGTCCTCCATTTAGGAAAACTCTCTTTTATCCTGTCCAAAGAAAAGAAAAAAGTCCAGTTTTCTGACCACATATCTGATAAGGAGTTAATATCTGAGGTTATATCACTTCTTTCAATCAATACTCTAAAACACATCTCCAAGAGCGTGAAATTAGCAAGATGGCAAAATAGTACCTTCCAGTGCTTGTCTCCTCACAGAAACATCGATAAACAACTATTCATGCAAGAAACTAAGTTCACAAGAGCTAAGGAGTCCAGGTGAGAGATTACAGTACCTGAATGAAAGTGGGCTTTTATCTCAAACCATATACAACATCAAATGTAAATGTACTAGAGACTTACACACATGACCTTAATGTATAAAACTACACTTAGGAAACATAGGAGAAAAGCTCCAGGACACTGGTCTGGGCAATGATTTTTTGGATATAACCCCACCTCAAAAGCCCAGGCAGCACCCCAAAAGCAAAAGAAGGCATCAAAAGCAAAAACAAACAAACAAACAAAAACAAATGGGATTGCATCAAACTAAAAAGCTTCTGCAAAAAAACCCCCCAAAAAATCCACAGGGTGAAAAGAGAATGCGAGAAAATATTTGCAAACCTACATCTGATAAGGAGTAATATCTAACATTTATAAGGAACTCAAACAAGTCAATAGCAAGAAAACAAATAACCTGGTTTAAAAACGAGCAAAGGACTTGACGTTTCTCAAAGGAAGACATTCAAATGTCCAACGGATATGTGAAAAAAATGCTCAACATCTCTAGTCATCAGGAAAATGCAAATTAAAATCACAATGAGACATCAACTCACACCTGTTAGAATGGCTATTATAAAACAGATGAAAGATAACGAGTGTTGGCGAGGGTGTGGAGGAAAGGGAACACTTGCACACTGTTCATGGAAAAGTAAGCTAGTATAGCCATTATGGAAAATAATATGAATGTTCCTCAAAAAATTAAAAATAGAGCTATCATATGATCCAGCAATCCCACTACTGGGTATATATCCAAAGGACTTGAAATCTGTATGTCAAAGAGATATCCACACTCCATGTGTTCATTGCAGCATTTTCCAAAATAGCCAAGATATGGAATCAACCTATATGTCCATGCACTGATGGATAAGAAAATGTAGTATATATATACCAAGGAATATTATTCAGACCTAAAAAAGAGGAAAATCCTGTTCATTTTTGACAACATAGATAAACCTTGAAGACATTATACTAAGCAAAATAAGTGAGGCACAGAAAGACAGAGATTGACAGATTTCGCTTATATTGGAATCTGAAAAAGTTGAGCTCATAGAAGCAATGAGTAGCATGGTGGGCACCAGGGGCTGGAGGTGGCTGTAGGAGACAATGGGGAAATTTTGGTCAAAGAGTACAAACTTTCCATTCTGTAGATCATTTGTATAGCAAGGTGACTATACAATACTGTACAATAATACTGTATTGTACACATAAAAATTGCTGAGAGGATAGATCTTAAATATCCTCGGCACAAAAAGAACAGCTACATGAGGTGACGGATAAGTTAATTATCATGATAGTGGTAATCATTTCACAAAATATACAAATATCAAAACATCAATTTGTACATAATAAATACACACATTTTCCAATTGTCAATTGTACCTCAATAAAGCCAGAAAAAAATGAAAGATAAGTAAATAAATAATGCACCAACCTGTCCTTAATCACAGTTCCTGAAGAAACTGTAGCCTCCAATTTCAGAACATTAACAAGTAACTCAGGTTCTTCTCAGCTGTCCCCCGTTCTGCTCTGCTGAGACAGTTATCATTCATCCATCTGCTCTACAGCTTTGAAAACTGGCTATGTATCTTCTCTTTTGTTCTTTATCCTTCCTCTTCTGTTTTACTAACAAAACACTTGGTTTAGTCTTTTTATAGAGTTTCCATAATAAGTGACATTTTATGTTACAAATCTTCCTGGACTTAAAATTTGGCCCCTACGTTTTTCTGTAATAGTTGTTTTGAAGAATGCTAGGCTTGCAGCAACATTCAACTCCTTCCAAATTTAGCTAAACTGATTTTGATTTAAATATTTATGCTCTATTGGTATCAATTAACCAAAATTTTATTTTTATATAATTTTTTGGCTTCTCCAACTTGAATTCATTTGAAAGCTCATGATAATCAGACAGAAAAGAAAAGAAAAAGGGGGCTAGAGGGAAGAAGAGAGAACAAATAAACCTACCAGGTGTTTGTTGTTCTGTGTTTTCAGGTGATTCTCAAATATTTCACTGTTAATAGTATTTTTCATGTTGACTAAACAGATATTTTTATGTTCAAGTGTTTGTTGGCTTCACAAATCAAATGCCTTCTTGAGCAGTGATCGTGTCTTCCTCTGATCATCCATCCCCTCATAAGCAACTTCTCCAGCTCCTAGTGCAACATGTGTTGAATTTTAAAATATATATTATACTGGGAGAGAGGAGAGAAGGTAAGATATTTCTTTAACTTCCACTTGACAGCAAAATAGGTCAAAATAATTTTAAAGCACTGGGTTATGTATTACTCAGTTTATCTTTAAAAACAGTTGTGATGCTTTTGGCGGCAATAACAGAATACGTGACCCTAACAGTGGCTTAGATACTAATCTCATGTATTTTTCTCTCATCATCAGATAGCTGCAGGTAGACGGTTCTAGGCATGCTTATTGTCTCCATGAGGCCAGGTGCTCTTGATTTTCTCAAATTCTATCCATGGCTTCAAGATGGCACAATGTATTTCCATGAAATTATGTGCAAGTGAGGAAGGATGCCAAAGAGCACCGGGCACATCCTCTTGCATCTCTCTCTGTCTCTGTCTTTCTCTCCTATACAGGGATTGGGGGTAGGAGAAGGGATTTTCCTCAGGAACCCCATCATGATTATCATAGTGTCCCTTAGTCAAATTTGGGTAACATCAAAATTACCAGGATGTTGAAAATACTGAGAGGGTTTTGTTTTGTCTGGGCAGAGACCTTACTGACATAATTGGTGTTTCTTTCTGTCCTTCCATATTCCCACTTACCTAACTCATTGCATGAACCCAGTGTCCTTTTCCTCCAGCCCCCATTCTTCTTTTTAAAACTTGCTTTTAAAAATTATTAAAAGTATATTTGCATTAATGAATACATGGATTAAATAAGTGGCATGTTAAAAAAAAGAGAGAGAGAGAGGGAGAGAGAAAGCCATTTTAGTTGGGGCTGCTAAGTAATAGGCATGAAATTAAGGAAATCCAGCCCGAGAGGCAGAGTCATCCCATGCCCCTGACATTGCCTCATACTTAAACTTAAACCTGGAAATCAATATATATTCATGTAAAGTCATGGGTAATTAATATGGGTAAATCTTATTTAGAGAAAATATATCTTATTTTAACTAACTCATTCCAATAAGAAGTACTTAATGGAATAAACTACTCAAAGGATCAAAAGTATGACTCAACAAGTATGGATTTTGCACCTAATCTGTTCAAGAGATTCTTCATATGGAAAAAACAAACATAAAATGTACATAAAGGTTGGCTTTTATGAGGAAGTCATCAAGTGATAGAAGTGCTGCCCCAGTGAGTGATATCTGTGTATGTGTATATAATACTGTGTGTGTGTGTGTGTGTGTGTGTGTGTGTGTATAAATACTATATATAATGGTATACACATTAAGTGTCCTTTTTTCTTTTTATTTTCTGCCTATTAATTGAAATTTGTGGCAGGTCATTATTAAACTCATTGACAGGAAATAATAATGCCCATTCATATATGAGGATTCTTCAAAATATTCATGGAAAAATAGAATTAAAAAATAATATGAATCTTTTCATTAACTTTTTGAAGACCCCTTGGGTACATTCCTCAAAGTACTGTTGAAAATGTGCAACAATCTTCATTAATGTTATTGTTATAAATACATCCGTGTGCTGGCTGGGTGATGATTTCTATTCCAACCCTTCCCCTGTTAAGGGTAGGTGGACAAAAATCTGAGCAGAAAAGATCACCCAAACACACAAAAGAGAGGGGGAGAAGAATATTTAGATATTAAAGCAGGATCCAAGATCTGGGAATAGGTAAGCATATCAGTGACAATTCAGGAGTTTTCTTATTGAAAAAATAAGTAATAAGTAAGCAAAATACTCTTTGATGCCTTCTATTAGAGATTCTGGTTTGGTTTTGTTTGGTTTTTTTTTAATTTAAAAAATTATATACTTATTTTTACTATCAAAAATTTGAAAATATCTGGCCAGACTCCAAAACTAAAGTAAGAAGGGGATGGAAAAAGAGCATAACTGCTTGCATGTGATTAATAAAGAAAATCTTAACAGGCTCTTGCAAGTGGAAGCTGAAACTTCAGGAAAGAATGTTGGACAAGGTTTACACAACTAGACTCTCCCACATAACATGACTTCTCTACACACTGATCAATGGACTAGAATAGAGAACACAGAAATCAATCCACACACCTACAGCTACGTGATCTTTGACAAAGACACCAAGCCTATACACTGGGGAAGAGACTGCCTCTTCAGCAAATCGTGCTGGGATAACTGGATATCGATGTGCAGGAGAATGAAATTAGACCCATACCTCTCACCATATACTAAAATCAACTCAAAATGGATTAAAGAATTAAATATACACCCTGAAACAATAAAACTTCTTAAAGAAAACATAGGAGAAACACTTCAGGAAGTAGGACTGGGCACAGAGTTCATGAATATGACTCCAAAAGCAGGGGCAACCAAAGGAAAAATAAACAAATGGGATTATATGAAACTAAAAAGCTTCTGCACAGCAAAAGAAACAATCAACAGAGTTAAAAGACAACCAACAGAGTGGGAGAAAATATTTGCAAAATATACATCTGACAAAGGATTAATATCCAGAATATACAAGGAACTCAAACAACTTTACAACAACAACAACAAAAAACAAGCAACCTAATTAAAAAATGGGCAAAAGATCTAAATAGGCATTTCTCAAAAGAAGATACACAAATGGCCAAAAGACACATGAAAAAATGTTCAAAATTACTTAGCATTCAGGAAATCCAAATCAAAACCACACTGAGATACCATCTCACCCCAGTTATTATGGCTAGTATCCAAAAGGCTGAGAATGATAAATGCTGACAAGGTTGTGGAGAAAAAGGAATTCTCATACATTGTTGGTGGGACTACAAAATGGTGTAGCCTCTATGGAAAATGGTATGGAGGTTCCTCAAACAATTGAAAATAGATCTACCATATGACCCAGCTATCCCACTGCTGGGAATATACCCAGAGGAATGGAAATCATCAAGTCGAAGGTATACCTGTTCCCCAATGTTCGTTTCAGCACTCTTTACAATCGCTAAGAGTTGGAACCAGCCCAAATGTCCATCATCAGATGAGTGGATACGGAAAATGTGGTACATCTACACAATGGAATACTACTCAGCTATAAAAACGAATGAAATGCTGCCACTTGCAACGACATGGATGGACCTAGAGAGAATTATGTTAAGTGAAACGAGTCTGGCACAGAAAGAGAAATATCACATGTTCTCACTTATTTGTGGGAGCTAAAAATAAATAAATAAATACACAAATGAACTGGGTGGGGGGAAGAAGACACAAGAATTACAATTTCTTGAAGTTGATGCGACAAGTGAACAGAAAGGACATTGTTTGGAGAGAGAGGGGAGAGGGAGGAGGGAGGGAGGTTTTGGTAATGGGCCACAATAATCAACCACATTGCATATTGACAAAATAAAATAAAATTATATAAAAAAAAGGTCTCTCCTGTCTTTCTCAGATAAGATTTATTTTAAAGTATTGGTGTTTGCTTTTTTGAAGGCGAGTCACCTAAATATCTGAAAAGGAATAACATTATTTAATATAAAATATTTATTTTGTTTTATTGTTTTTCAATTCTCTAATTTTTAAAAATCGTTTCTTTCTGCTTATCTATTTGTTCCATTTTGGTGATAGCTAAATTGAAGAAAAATATGAAATAAATTTATGTTCTGGTTAAAAATGTAGCTTAAAATAAAATTCATGCTTTTGTCATTAACACCCAGCGGAATCTGGGTAGTGTTTCCAGCTCAGATTGCTTAGGCAAAAATAATAGAAATTAAATGAGCACACTGGCCCTAAATAAAATACACTTCCCACTTAGTCTCATTTTTAAAGTGACAATTAATGGTTCTTCACATTTTATGATGCATAAAACAATACCAATGACACACAAATTACCAATGAAATGGAAAAACAAAGAATGTGGTAAGTATGACATTAGACAAGTTTGCTAAGAGTAGATTTTTGGCATTTATGCAATTATAAATTTGAGGAGATGGATATTTATCATCTATCAGTTTCCTTAAAGATTTCCATTTGTATAATATTTTTCAGTTTACAAATTGCTGTTGGATGTTGTCCAATTTGGTGTAATATTTTACAAAACCCTGTGAGTAGGTACAGTATCTATAGCATACATAGTAGACAAGATTATCTCCATTTTCAGAGGAGAAAGCTGATGCTTTCAGACAATAAGCTGTTTGTCTGGGTGATGTGGATACTGCGTGCTGTTGGGGAACTGAACAGAAGCTTCAGATACTGGGGTCCTTTTACACTGCCTCTGTGTGGAAGGGCTATTGCTGTGGTAGTACTAAGAATCAAAATGTTCTCTCTTCCTACATGTCCTGAATTCCTACAGCAACTACCATCTGCTTGAGAAACTTACTAAGAATATAAACATTGTATATGTCATCTCTATCTACTTAGATTCAATAAAACAGATATTTATTGAATATTCATGCTATGCAAGGCAATGAATCATGAGTTGTTTTTGCCCTCAACAAGCTGTCAATCCAGTAGAGGAGATAAAAAAAAATACAAAAAAAGAAAAATGCAATCTGGTCAGTAAAGAGAAGAGGAAAAGCCATTTGCTCTATGAATCAGATGCGGAAGATAGAACCTCCAAGTAAGTAAGGAAGAGAAGCCATATTAAAAGGTAAGTATCACGACTGTGCTTAAAAAAAGAGAAAATATAGAGATGAAACATGATGACCATTTTTGCAAGGGGAGAGAATAACATGACAAAATCATGGGAACAGGAATACCTGAGGGCAGTTTAACATGAACATGGAATATTTCAGGGGAAATAATGGTAAGCAAAATTGGAAGCATTGGTCAAGGCATAAATGTCTTTAATATCAGAGTTTACACTTTGAGAGATACGGATAGTCATGAGGTGCCTATTTTTTTTTTCTCTTTGAGAAGTGAAGTGATAATATCACTTTGTTAAATAAAGAAATAAAGCTTTCCAAACATTGTTTTGGATTAAAGAATGAAAATACCTTGGAATTGAAGAGCCATGTTGGATGGTGATTGGTGATTATAATAATCCGGGCCAAAGATAACCTGTCTGTTCTAGAAGTGAGGATGGATTTCCTACTGCTGCTGAGGTCAAATCAAGAACATTTGAAAACTGATAGACATCAGAACAAGAAGGATGGCATCACGAATGATTGATTTTTCTTCTCTGGTTGATTGAAATAATGCTGCTGTCCTTAATAGGAACAGAGGATCACATGGAAATTTGAATTGGAATGGAAAATGATGGATTCTATTATTAAGAAACCTGAGAGAAGATTTATCTTACATTTAAAAATAATCATGTAGAATATTTTTAAATGCAACGTGATTCATTCAAAATTATCAATTAGTATTTTTCTTAAAATGGGGATATTTTGATTAGACAACAGGAGAGAAAACTGAATTCTGCATAGGGTCAAGGAAAAGTGTCATTCAGTTGTATTCTTATGGAGAAGAGTGGTAATGTTTGATCTTCATATTGATAGGCACAAGGAAAATGAATTATTTATCTAACAGGTGGTGGATGTTTGCTTTTCAAATCTAAAAGCAGTATTTCTCATATTCCACCACATTCCCATTTCAGATATAAAGCATAAAGTGTATTTAATTTTTTACCAATGTGCCAAATGGGGCTTATCAGAACATGACATTTGAGATCCACGCCACAGGCCCATGTTATAAGTGAAAAAGCTTTATAATGAGCTACTTCTGCTGCCAGGGATAAGTTCTTCAGCAAGGACTAAGCAAAAAGGCATTATACCAAATTTCACACCAATTCAAATCGTATTTGAACTAACCTTTAGGGAAGGAATTGATTTTCTCTAACAAAGCCTTACCACCAGTGAGCATATTCAAAAGAAATCACTGTAAGCAGTTCTAAAAAGAAATTCCTGAGCTGTTTTGTGCGATGACACACATGAAGATTGGAAGAAGTTCAGAGCTTCCCATTGTGACTACTTTGAAGGATCAAATACACCTTGGACATAGAATTTCTGATACTTCTGATAAAAGTTTATTTTGTGATTTTATTGTAATATACATGCATGTAAGTGCAGGCCTGTCTATACAGGCATACCCCCTGAAAACACATTGCTCCATTTGATTTGACAGATGTCATATTATTTTTTTTTCAAATGTTTTAAGAAGAGCAAACTAAAACACATCTTTTCCAGTACTCAACCCTGTGTGAATTTTAAGGAGTTCAAAGTCTACCTTTGATTCATTTATGCTTTATCTCATCAAAATGTCATTTTACAGTTGTCAAATGTAAGCGACATTTGATGTGCAAAAGACAGCTAGGTATTTCTCTGGTTCTTTGTTTCTCAGATACAGAACAATACTCTTAGCTGATTATTAGTAAAACTACCTCTCATAAGATTTAGATCAATTCAATATTCAGGAAAAAATTCTTGAAATGTGATCTATAGTGAGAGAGAAAAAATAGAGAACATTAGAACTAAAGAATCTCTTAGTTCCATGCCCTCACTTATCAGATGAAGAAAGCAAGGAGGAAAAAAAGAGGGAAGGAGCACTTTATTCAGGGTGGCCTTGCAGCTGCAAGCCTGAGCCAGGAGGAGAGGCGAGACCTCTGTTGTAAAACCAAGTTCTCTTCCACTGGATAGCATTGACCTTTGAAAGAAATCCTTATATGTATACATAAACAAATGCACACACATATAGAGAGGGAGATAGATCTATCTCCCTCTCTATATATACAAGAATATATGTTTGTGTGTGTGTATATATATATATATATATATATATATATGTGCATATATACACAGAGAAAAAGAGAAAAGAGACAGAGACAGAGAGAGAAAGAGAGAGGGACACATGTGTATGTGTGTGTATTTGTGGGTGTGTATAGATAGACTAAACTTTAAGAGTGGAATTGATTTTTTTGGATCAAAGCTTTACTACCACTGAGAATATTTAAAAGAAAACACTGTAGGCTCTGCAAGCAATTTCGTGTATCCATATAATTCATATAATGTTCTTATAATTTATATAATCTGCATATAACTCATATATTAATATAATTTCATATATATATGAGTATAAAATAAAATTTGAAATGTCATTCTTTCAACTTTTTCTCAAACCATTTTAAATTCAAATATTAATAGTTTTTATCCTAAGCCAATATTTTTGTTTGGCAGGAGGTGTGTTTGTGAAAACTTTAAGAGTATCACTATAATCTTCCTTCTTAAAAAAAAAAAAAAAAAGGTTTCTGTCAGCCTTAGAAAATGATAGAAAGATCTTGTATTAAATGTCTGCCTTTACCTCTCCATACTAATATCTACTGTATTAGTCCATTTCTGTTGCTTGTAACAAAATACTTGAAACTGGGTGATTTATAAAGAAAACAAAATTTATTGCTTACAGATTCAGAGACTGGGATGTCCAAAGTCCAGGGAACACATCTGGCAGTTGTGACAGTGACCCAGGTGTCTCACATTGCAAGATGATGGAAGTAGAGAGAGCAGAGCAGAGAGACAGTTCCTCATGCACTGCCTTTCTAAAGCCCTCAGAACCATACCTACGACCGGCATTTTTAATCCATTCACTACCATATGGACCAACAATCCAATCACCCCTTCAAGGCCCCATCTTTCAATTACCATAATAGAATTTTCCACCCTCTTAACAGTCACAGTGGGGGCTAAGTTTCTAACACATAAAACTTGGGGGACACAATTGAAACTTCAGGGAGCTTTAGGAGGACATAATTCAATCCACTGCACCTACTCAGACACATTACCTGTTTATAGATCAGGTCTAAGTTTAATGCTATAGAGGACCTAAATATTAGCACATTCATAATTTAATTTTGCTTCAGTTCCAAGTACAGAGGGTTTTAAGTTTTGACTAAAGCCTCCATTTTTTTAAATTGAGGTCACTACTTCCTGTCAGTAGAAATGAACATGTTTGAATTCCTTAGGTGGTTGAGAACGCAGTCTCTCCCCGGAACAAAGTATCAGCCACAGACAGAGTTTTATCAGAACTATGGGCTTTGGAAAATCACAGGGTTTTAGTTGAACCCCTATAATCTTTTATGTAGCTCATCAAGGAGAGTATCCCCAATGTTTTGCTATGGACTAAATGTTTGTGTCCCCCCAAAATGTACATGTTAAAATCCTAACTCCCACAGTAATGGTATTAGGAAGTGGGAACTTTGGGAGGTAATCAGGTCATGAAGGTGGAGCCCTCATGAGTGGAATTAGTGCCCTTATAAGAAGAGGCACGAGAGCTTGATTTCACTCTCTGCTTTCTGCCATGTGAAGACACAAAGAGGAGACAGCCATCTGCAAGCCAGGAAGTGGTCTTCACCAAACACCCGATCTGAGACTTCTCAGACTCCAGAACGTTTAAGCCACCCAGTCTATGACATTCTGTTAAAGCAGCCTGAATAGACTAAGATAAATTGTTACTCCTATTTGATCATGTGTATATTGGAGGATTCTCATGCTCTCTCCCGTTCCTCCCTAAATAGCGATAATAGTCCTTATTGTGATGTCTTTGAGAAGACAAAGAGAGTGCTTATATAAGTATTTCCTGGCTTGGCATCTGTACTTTGGTATAATTTGATTTGGAAACGTTAAGTTGGTAACATTATTGGTTTAGGTCACAAGCTTGAAGATGAAGTCCAATTTGGTATAACTTCTGTCTTGCTATTTATTAGCTGAATACCCTGAGCAAGTTGTATAACTATTCAGAGACTACTTTTCGCCATATGTGAAATGGAGAATGAGAATTCATTAATTCATGTCTTAGTTCAAGTAATAATTTTTGATTCTACGATGTGCCAGACATCAGTTATGTGTTGAAGATACAAGGGTACAAAATGACCATATATTGTAGCCTCCCAGATCTTCCCCTAGGCTTAGCAGATAAACATGCTCCAAGGAGTCCCGGGAATGATTGTGCAGTTACAGTTGGGATAACTGTGATGAAGGAGAGGTATCCATAGTAGAGAGACATAATAAGTGGAATGGGAGCATCAGACAAGGCATTATTTTGATTTTAGCAACGAGCTGAGGTCTGGAGGTTAAACAGGAGTTAACCAATAAAGCAGAAGAAAGCACATTCTGCTTTAGGTAACAACCACAATAACCCCGAAGATACAAAGAGCACTGGTAGACGCAGTGGACAGAAAGTAAAGTACAATGCCTGAAAGAAAACATACATATGTGCCTGTGCATGCACACACACACCCATGCATGTATGTAAAACATATGCATTTTAAATGTAAAATAGAATCACACTTTATAATTTTTCTGCAATTTTATTTTATTAAAAATCATATATATAATATCTTTTCATGTCAGTTCATATATACCTACTTCATTTATTTTAATGGTTGCCTTGAATTCCATTGGGTTTAGCACCATAATTTGTTTCTTTATTGATAAAAATTCAGGTCATACAGTGCATCAGTGAATGTTCCTGTACCTATATCTTAGCTTGAAGATGTTATATTATATTTCAGTAAGATAGAGTCAGACTCTTGCTTGCAAATGCACTCAACACAGAAGATGTTGCCTGTGTACTCCCAGGAATTTTGGTTTTAAAAGAGGTAAATAGTCATATGAATAAATGCATATTTAAAATGTTAGAAGGCATTCTGGAGGAAAGTAAAGCATTCCTTAAGGCTGGGGAACCTGATTTCAACAGGTGTGATGGGTCAGGGATGGTCTCTTCTAAGCTAAGACTTAGAGCTGTAGCAGTTAGCCGGGTGAGGCTGGGATCTGTGGGTGATATAGGAAAGAAAGAAAAGACCATCTTATCTGCAAAGGTGACTGAAGATCTGAGCAGGATGGTGGTGGGTTTGAGGAACATGAATACCAGGAGTACATTGCACCTGAGCAGAATGCTAGTGAATGAAGAGAGCAGCAGAACTCAGCCATGCAAAGCCTTCTGCTTTAATTTGGCACTTTGCATACATACTGCAAATATCAGTTTGCTTTATTCTTTCCTGTCCCATTTGAGCCACCAAAGTGAACTCAATGGACAGCTGTCTTGTAAGTGCTCTGCATCCTTTGCACATTTATACTGTGTTTTAAGCCACTCATTTGCAAAGACTACAGGCTACACGTGCAGTCACTGGGGAACTTAAAAAATATATTAATTCTTTGGTCCACCTCTATAAATTATGACCTAAACAGGACTTCAGCATTTTTTTTTTTAAGTTTCTTTATTTAATGATTAATTGTATGTGTCCACTTGACTGAGCCACAAGATGCCCAGAAGCCTGGTTAAACATGATTTCTGGGTGTGTTTGTAAGGGTTTTTCTGGGTGAGATCAGCAAATGAATCAGTGGATGCAGTAAAGTAGATGGCCCTCCCCAATGCAGGCAGGCATCATCCAATCCATGAACGGCTTAAACAAAACAATAAGGTGGAAGTGGTTGAATTTACTCTGTACCTGACTGCTTAAGCTAGAACATCATCTCCTGCCCTCAGTGCTTCTGTATCATGGGCTCTCTGGCTCTCAAGCCTTGGAAATACACCCCTGATTTCCTGGGTATCCAGCTTGCAGGTGGCTGATTGTGAGACTCCTCAGCTTCCATAATTGTGTGAGCCAATTACTTATACTAAACCTCATCTTATATATCTATACCTATATCTGTACTATTATTCTGTTTCTTTGGAGAACCTTAACTCGTGAACTTGGGTGGAGACAAGTTTGAGAACTGGGGCTTTAAGGCAGGATTTCTCAAACTATAATGTGCATATGGATTACCTACAGATCTTGTTAAAACACAGACTCTGACTCAGTAGGTCTGGGGAGAGACTGCGATTGCACTTTTCTGATATGTTCCCAGTAATGCTAAAGCAGCTGGAATGGGAGCCACACTTGAAGTAGCAACACTCCGAGGGACTCAAAATTGAGCTTGTGGACATATAATCAATAGCCCCAATGATTCCAGCCAGAGAGTGGGAGCGATGGGAGAGTTGGGATGTGGAGTCAGGAGACCTGGATTTTATTATAGCTAATTACCAAATATAATTTATAATTTATAATTTTTTCCAATTCACTTTAACTGTCAATTTTTTCCACATGCAAAAAAAAAAAAAAAAGATAATACGTATTTCAAAGATCTCTATGGAAGAACGAATGAGATAAAAATATAAATGCATTTATAGTATATTATTATTACTACTACTGCTAGTAAGAGGAGTTGTTATTGTCATTATAAAGATCAGTTATTGAGCGTTTACTGTGTACCAGACACTGGGCTAGATGCTTTTCCCATATAATGACTCTAATTTTATTATTTCCAATTTGCAGAGTAATAATCTGACCTGTGTAGGTTAAGTTATTTGTAAAGTTTAGAATTTTACAAATATATTTTGCTGTCTTCATCTTCTTTGGAGGTCCTATGGAACACTTTTATTTAATTGGCTGTTGGTTCTTCCTGAGTTATAGCCAGGATTTCTTGCTTTCCTCTTTTCCTAGTTTGGTCAACTATTGCTTCTCAAGAGGGGAAAGTTATCTTTCACCAAGGCTTTGGGAGTAAAGAAAGAGACAAAACATATCCAAGAAAATAGTTCTTATAAGTAAAAACATTCCCCTCTGCACCTCTCCCATTTTCTATATATACGTGTGTGTGTGTGTGTGTGTGTGTGTGTGTGTGTGTGTGCAGACACACACACGCACACATTCCAATTTAGCTTCGATTTTTCCCCCTGCTATTAGCCTCACAGCTGTGGCCTTTAAATCAAATTCCGCCTTCCTCAAATTGTCCAGAAAAACCACTTACCTCTTTTCTACCACATGCATGAGTTAAACAGATATTTTTACCTCAAATAATAATTTAAAGAGAGACCACAATATATACATTGAATTCTATCATTTATCTATATTTACTGCCATTTAATATTAGTTTAATCCCGGTTTTTCTGTAGTCAAATGTGTAAGTTTAAATGATTTTAATACATTTTTATTTTTAAATGTTGTGATTTAGCAGAACAAACTAAGTATTCTTATACACTTCATGTCAAAAAGCTGAATAAAGAAAATTGTGACTTTTGGAATTCTTTGTTTCCTACTTGCTTGGTTTGCAGGTGTTCTGTGGCATTCAAATTCTTGTGGTCTTGGCATATCTTCAGAGTAGAGAGAATTACTGTTTTGCAGAATTGAAAGTGCAAAAATGTAATTAACATTCCTGTTTTATGGTGTTAGTGATAGTATAGATTGTATGATTTTTATTTTAGCTGCAAAATTATACTTTAAATTTGAAACCTTAATGTGAAAAGAAACCTCAAGTTCCTTATTGCTAGCAAAAGATATTCTTAATATTTTACAAATTAACCTATTCTCCTAATAATAGAAAGGCATCTTTTGTGTTTAAAATCCAAAATATAAAAAATTCATTCGCTAGCATTATTCTGCATCATTATTTATCAGCTTCTTCTACCTGCCATTCATAGCCCTTCTTTGTTTTACACAACTTTAAAAGCAAGAGAAAAACATCAAAAATATGAGAGGTGAGTATATCTTTATGGAGGTTACTAAGTTTTTTAAAGAGAAAAATTCCACTCAACTGATGTCAATACATTCAGAGAAAAAATAAAAAATTCAGTCTATTCTGTATTTCTCTATATGTTTTGTAGTGGCTAGACACTCGGAAACATTTCAAGAAGTGACTTAATTTTCCACTTTTTGTTAGGGCATTTAACAGCTTGTTAAACAAGAATGTTAATTTCTTATGGGATTTTTTTGTTTCAGAAATAAGAAATGTTCCCCAAAGTAGGATGTCTTTATCTCAACAGAATTTTGCACACAATCTTTACAGAACGACACACACACACACGTACACACAAAGAGCAAGAGCAAGAGTGGGAGAGAGAGAGAGATCATATACATATACATTATTCAAGACCTAAGGAAACATTGTGGCATAGACTGAAGTGCTGAGAGATCAAAATGCTGTCTAACCTATAATTCTAAAGAAGTGATAGGAATTTCATCTTCTTACATATTTTTAGCATGTTTGAACATGGTGAGAGAGTATGAATTTCTAGATCATATAAGGAATTATAAGGAGGGAGCTGAACTGAAATTGTGCCAATTTTCTTTCAGTTAAGGCACACATTTTGACGTTAATCTGAACAGAGATGCCTTTCTTAGGATGTAAATATATAAAGATCATGATTGGATCTCTTTGGGGGCTTTTGTAGACTGTGTGGCAAATTACAAATGGAAACAAACAAACAAACAAACAAACAGAGTCTCTGTTTTTAACAAGCTTTCTATAAAGTCTCAAAATTAGGAAAGGGACAGAAACTATTGTTGAGAGTTTCACTCAATGCATTTGACTAGCTAGTCAACAAGGTGAACTCCCCAGGCAAAAGGCACGGGTGAAAGTTCACAAATTCAGAGAACTCAAGTTGTAGAAGCAACGAGAGAAGGGAGAATCGCTGGACAGAGGTCAGGGTGGAAATGAATAAGGGAACATGAAAAATAGAACATTTCCACCAAGAGCTTAGAAATGCTTGAGGATCTTTCAAGAAAGAGGACAGAATGGATCTATTTTGAAAAAATGGATCTCAGATAACTAAATGTGGGCTTTTGAATGAAGAATGCAGAATATGGTGAGGAAATGGGGGAAAAGAGGCTAGCAGTAAAAGGAATGGGACAATATGAATACTAAATAAAAAATAAAATGCTTTTGGTGAATTCCAATGTTTGCATCCAGTCCAATAAAGATGAGATAGAGTAGGTCTAATATTTTCTTAGCTCCGTCTTGTCCCTGAGAATCTAGGTTGTAACTTACGTGCTGCTGTCTTTCAGCAGTAGCCATCACCATCATTATCACTATCCTCCTCCTCATCAGCAGAATACATGCATTGAGTCTCTGTTGTGTAATAAGATACTTTTTGAATTATAGCCTCCCTATAATAAAATGCATTAACTAACCTGGCATTAATTGCATATGCAAAGAGAAGCGAATATTCTTGGTCCCCATAATATCTTCATTATAACCTGCAAACATCTTCAGTCTGTCAAATCTGAGAATAATTTATAGATACATTGTTTAGGAAAAAGAGGCTTGGGCCAATTCAGTTGAGGGCCTGACTTCAAAACCAGCCCACTCGTGATACAGTGTGTCTAAACTTTCTTCATATTAGAACTAGACTTTGGTAAACAAAACCCTCTGCACGAATGAAGGAATACAAGTAGGGATGCAGGTGGGGAGAAGGGGTTTGTGTGTAATTTGGCTGCCTGAATACCCAGGACCAAGATGAAGGGAGAAGGGCTGGCACATGGAGAGCAAAATCTGGCCGTATTTGATTGACACAAACAGTTTTGCCACATTGTCAGGCCTTTCAATATGTGTGTATTCAAAAGGACGCTGAGTTTAAAAATTACAGAAATGTATCTGTGCACCATACTTTCTACTGGATTGCACTCTATATTAATGTTCTAAAATACTGACAATTAAAACAGAGATTTCTTTTCTTACTTTTTATTTTACTTCAAATAATTTGCAAGAGCCAGTTCTTAACCAAAACCAGCTGTATCTCAAGTCCCAATCATTATTATGGAGTCAATTCTAAGAGTGCTTTGATTGCTTTAATGTGGTTTAATTTTGAACATTCTAGTAAAATCTTATATAGTACACAAATGGAAAAGCCCACTCAGTCTTTAAAAAGCCTTTAGAGCATATTTTCATTTCTTGTTCACATCTTTCCTTCATATTGAAGTTCCTGAATTCATTTAGTACATTTTCCACCAAATAACTTTCTTCAAACTCCTTGTGTATAGAAGACAGCTGATCAGATGTTTTAGTCAGCAAATGCATGTTAAATACACTCTTTTAAGTTTGAACTACCTGATAATGGCGGGAGAGTAAAAGATATATTCTTTCCCTACTTAGAAGGGAAATTGAAAAGTGGAGGAGTAATTTTATGATCAATCCAAGTTTATTAGTGATGCATATTCTACAACACAAGTGTCACATGGCCAAAAATGTTTTATCTTTTTTTTTTCCTTCTAAATACATGAAAAGAGAAGGCAACATGATTTTGTGAAACAACGTAAGTTGGAAGTTAGATTTGTGCTTGAATATCGTTTACATGTACTGGGAAAATTGCTTAGCAGATTTTCATTTCCATCCTCTATGAAATGGGAATAAATCCAACATTTCAAGTTGGTCCTGAGGATTAGAAAGTGTATAAGTGATAATAGCATATTACTGTTGTTAAAGAAAATTAAAATGGAGACCAGGCTTGAAGAATCCTCTAGCAGACAAAACCAGTTAGTACTCATAAGTGACCTAAACCTTGCTTGATTTGCAACACAAGAAAACTTGAGCTATTTCTTGTAAATGCCTGTATTGAAGAAAAACAGAACTTAATCTCAGCCAATCAGAAGTATCCACTTAACTTATAATTAAATAACTAGGGACATTCAAATGGAATAAACCAAATAAGGCAACAGTATAACTATAACCAATCATACAGTTTCTTTGCTTTATTTCTGTGTTTGTCCTATAAAAGCTCCCCTCTTTATTGTGCCTCAGTTTACTTTTTAACACTTTATTATCCATCTGGCACATAGCAATGAATATTATCTGCAATAAAAGTAAATATGTAAAAAGTAAAATTTCAATAAAAGGAAGGTATACTTGTATTTTCAAAATCCACTTAAATAGTGCTTTCTTAGCCCTAAACAAAAGTGTGTTTATTTGACTTACCTCATAGCTCATGCTGGACTGTCCAGAATTGCATGCTAAGTTCATTTAAGTTACCATTTCTTCTTCTTAATGTCTCAGGAAATTCATTTTATTTGTTTTATTAATGTGATATTGTGAAATATGTATTTAGTCCCTTTTCTCTGATATAGAGCTTCTAAAATCATTGAACTCTCTGGAGTGATAACAGTGTCTATTGTATGCTAATGAGATGATTGGTTGCTGGGGACCCTTATATAGCTTCAAGACAGAGGCTGGTTGTCAGGGGAACCAACTCTGTGATTAGAGGGTTGGAACTTTAGTCCCACCCAGACCTCCTGGGAGGAGAGAGAGCCTCAAGTTCGTTGATAAACCAATGGCCAATGATTTAAACAATCAAGCCTATGTAACGAAGCTTCCATAAAAAATCTAAAAGAACTGAGTTCTGGGAGCTTCCAGATAGCTGAACATGTAGAGAGTGGCATGCACAGAGAGGGTATGGAAGGTCTCTGCCTCTTTTCCCATAACTCTCCAAATGCATCTCTTCCAACTGGCTGTTGCAATATCCTTTACAATATATCAGTAAATGTAAGGAAGTCTTTCCCTGAGTTCTGTGAGCTGCTCTAGGAAATTAATCAAACCCAGAGAAGGCATTATGGGAACCCCAATTTGTGGCTAGTTGGTTAGAAGCACAGACCACAATGTGTTCTTGTGACTGGTATCTAATGTGGGGAGTGGTCTTGTGCGCCTGAGTCTTCAACCTGTGGTATCTGACACCATCTCCAGATAGACAGAGTTAGAACTGAATTGAGCTAGAGGACACTGGAATCATCTACCACAGAATTGCTGTGGTGTGTGGGGAAAACCCTCACCCATCTGGTGTCAAAAGTGGTGTGCTGTAACTGAGAGTTGGAAAAAAATACTTTTTTTCCCCCGTGCATATATCTCTGTAACTTGGTAAGTTTATTTACAGCTCCTGCCAGTTCACAGCCCCTTTAGAGACTCCCCTAGGTATAGCTCCAAAAAAAGAGACAATCTTCCATGAACCACTATAGAATAGGAAATGACTGATCTATGAAGCAATGGCTCTAGTTACCAAAGCAGACACCCTCATAACAGGAGTTTCTAAGGTTAACCTAGGACTCATGATTTTTATCCATTTAAATGCTTGTATTTGACTTGATGTCTATGTGTTCTGGCATCTGGATTATTAAGAAAGTCTTTTAGATGAAGTTTAAGAATGTTCCTTAAGCAAATAATGAGGATTTTTTTCTCTTATTTTTTACAGCAGTCCCAAAGAATTTTCAGGCATTTTATAAAGGTCAATGTTGACCTTAAAACTCTTTGTTATGGGGAACTTTATTATAGGGAATTAATCCAAATATCTTCTTCAAAAGAACCTGATCATCACATCTTGGGCACGGGTACTGACGGTCAGCTCTGTGCCCCATGAATATGTGTAATCAATAAAATATGTGCGTGTGTGTGTGTGTGTGTGTGTGTGTGTGTGTGTGTGTATCAAAAAAAAAAAAAAAGAACCAAGTGACCCCACTCCTACCTTCTGACCTCAGTTGACTCTTGAGCACCCTATTCTTAGCACATAACAAAGCTCAAAAAGACGAGATTGGCTAAATCCTCCTTCCTATTTTGACCTAAAAATACAGAGACAATAGAACAACTCGTAATGGAAATGGAAACCTAAAGGACAGCAGGGGTGAGTGACTTCACATTCATTGAGGGTGCATGGTAAGCCAAAGTTAAGAGGTTCAAACAACAGAGAAATGAGAAGATGAGGTTATGACATCGTGGGTAGTGAAGGAACAGGGGACAGCAGAGATTCAGCCTAATCTCTGCTGGCCGGATTTTTAAGTTTGATGTGTACACAGGTGGATGCGAAACTTCCCTCAAAGATATACTCCACTTCTAGGTGATAAATCATGTAGTTCATTTACTTAGAGATTGCACCATTTTTTCTAATTCTCCTTAAGATTGTCCTGATGAGAAAAAAATATATATACAACAAAAGAAAAACATGACTAAAAAGAAAAGGATATGCACATGAAATATGAGTAGGGGACAGAAGCAAACAATCAGAAGGGCTGCATCCCTTCCTGATGAACCCTGAAATGATTATCCACAATTTCTTTTGATGATGCTTGTAGAATTACACGGGTCCATTCCTGTGATGGTTAATTTTATGTGTCAATGTGGCTAGGCCATGGTGCCCAAATATTAGTGAAACATCAGTCTGAATGTTTCTGCACGGGTATTTTGGGATGAGATTTTTACTCACACCAGTGGACTTTCAGTAAAGCAGATTGTTCTCCATAAGGTGAGAGGGCCTCATCCAATTTGTTGAAGGCCTGAAGATAACAATAAACTGACTTTCCCTGAGCAAGAAGAAATTCTCGAGCAGGTGGCTTTTGGACTCTAACTATAACTCTTTCCTGAGTCATCAGTCCACAAGCCTACCTCATCAGGTTTTGGACTTACCAAGTATCTACAATCACGTGAGCAAATTCCTTAAAATAAATCTCTTTATATCTATAAATCTGTATACACATACACACACTCATACTCTGTTGGTTCTTTTTCTCTAGAGAGTTCCTGACTAATACAAATTTTGGTAGCAAGGGTAAAGGGCTGAATCATATTCTGGATGAACTCTGAAGTGAAGATCTGTAATTTATTTAGACCTTGTTCCTAGAATTATGTCAATTTATTCTTTTCCTCAAACTACATTCAATTCTCCATAATGATCAGCTGTATTGGATTCCTGATTTCTAATATTAATTGCTTTCTTTATTCCTCCACAATATACATTTAATAACCTCCATCATTTTACTTAAGTTAGAAGTACTTTGTTCCCCACTATGAAAATAAGCTAACGAGAATATCCATCTTCGTTAATCTCCACTGCAATCTTTGGCCCACCTCCTTTTAGTGGCTGTGTGTGTGTGTGTGTGTGTGTGTGTGTGTGTGTCTGTGTGTGTGTGTGTGTGTGTGTGTGTGTGTGTGTGTGTGTGTGAATGCGTGTAAGGGAGCAGATCAATTCTTTCCCATCTGGGGAACTATTATGTGTTTTAATCAATTTGCCTTCTATGAAGTCTTTTGTGCTCCTACCATAAATAAAATTTTTATATGCATCTTTTACTATACCAGCTGGTTCACCAACCAACTTAGGCAAAAATAAACCTTTGCTTAAAGGAGCTGTGGCGCTGACAATAGGGTTACCTATGAGACTAGGTCAAATTCAGAGAATAATATGTGATCTGAAAAAAAACTTAGATTTTAGTGGTCAGATTAACTATTTTGCTATTAACAACATATAGCTTGAAAAACAATTGGAAAAAATAGACTCTGGCATCAAAAGCTGTCAGGTGAACTTGAGGCTCAGAAAAATAAATGATATTGTCAGTTTCCATATTTGTAAAGGGTTAGAATTTGACAAAATAGTCTCTAAAAAATTCTTTCAAATCTAAAGTAAGTTAATATTCTATACATTTTCTAGAGAAAGCTAAAAATCAACCAAGGCAAATACTGGTAATTAATACCTCTGAATTATTTAGTTGAGAAAAAACCCAAGAGCATTAACTAACGGTACTTAATAATCATAAAATAAAACATGCCCAGAATGAAGTTTTACAGTACTCTGAAGCTTGCCTTGTTGTAAACAAGCTTTACTCTACAGAGATTAAGATGTAATGTACTACCCATGTCTGTCTGCAGAAGACCTGACCTAATGAGAACACAAAGTGTCCAACTTAGAATATTTCAATATTTTTTTCTAAAAAGAATGTTCATTTTCGTCAGAGGAAAATAAACATTGGGGACTTTACAATACATATGACCTGAAACAAGATGAGTATAGTGAATCAATTTCACAGCAGTCTAGGGAGTCTATGTTGGGAACAAAGAAGAATAAAATGAATTAATAATTGAATATTTATTGGCACCTACAATACGTTTAGCACTTAACTACATCCATAGGGTTCTAGAGCAGGTATAAAAGTTGGCCTCTACATTCGATGAATTTATATGAGTTTTCTCTTGGGAAGACAATGATAGTGATGATTATGACAATGATGATAGATATCTAATCTGTATTTAGTGCTTATCACTCTGGCAAGCACCTTTCATAGAGTAAGTTGTTATTACTCACAATAAGCCTACCACTTTGCTATAGTTAGACAAATGAAGAAACCGAGGCACAAAAAATTAATTAATGTAGGCATTATCTTAGGCGAGCAGCTAATAAAAGAACATTTTACACTAGGTATAACTGGAAGCTTATGTGGTTAACCACAGTTGCATCATATTGATTTAAAAAAAGAAATAATAAAAGACTTTTTTTTTCCATCATGCAACACATTCGGCAATATGTTTATCACCGGAGAAGATTTAGAAAATAGATACTGTTATCAGCCATTGGTGGATCCTTCAAAAAAGGTTTCATGGAAATAATGGGCTATGAAGCAGGATTTCACAGATGTCTATGATTTTGACCGGCAAAGGGGAGAAACTGGAAGCTGGGGTATTCTATAAAGGTATTAAAAAAAAAAAGAAAAAGAAAAAGAAAATGAGCAAGGTTATGGATGCAGGACTGATGTTGTATGCAAGGGGCAGAAAACAAGATGGCATATTTTAAATAAGTGAATGTAGGGACAGTCAGTGTGAATGAAGCTATGTGAACAGGTTGTATCTACACAGTGGAGAGCTTTGAAAGGCAAAGAAAAGCCTATTTGGCAGGTGCATTCTTAGATCAATTTAAGGAAGAATACATATGAATTCTGAAAAGAGTAATGCTGTGTTGAAAGTCACGCTAAGGTACACACAAGTTTTGGCAGGAAGAGAACCCAGAGTCAGAGAAAGCAGCTAAATATTTATTGTATCAACTGAGTCATAAGGTGATGAGGATCTTGAATAATATGGTGAAGTAAATAATAAAGATTATTTAAAATGAGTTTTTAAAATCTCTACATTGCAGAACATCTTCCAAAAAGATTTCTAAATGGATTTAACATTTACTTTATCCCAGTGGAATTCTGCTAAAGAAATTAAGCTTAAATATGTGTAGCAATAGACTAATAAGAAAGAAAACCTTCAATAATTTGAACAGACTCAACTTTTTTCAAGAAACTATAGTTTTTACCGAAATGTTATGTTCTCTGCTATACCAGATTTTCTTAAGGAGTCAAGGCCTCTTAAGAATATTAGAGGTCTCTGGGAAAAGTTAGGATTTTATTAGCTTGATAGAATTCAGAGGTCATTTTAGTGAAAAGAAACTGTAACTTTTTAATTGCCATTTTATCAACCTGAAATAATGACTTTTATCACCAGAGAACAGTTTGAAAGAGAGTAAAAGTGAGTTGGTATTATGATTTCAGCTCTCGTTTTTTATCTTGTGATATGTGCAATATTTTAGTTTAATAATTGCTATATATTTTATCCCTCTTCGTTTGCCTTAGTTGAAAAACATCTAAATTGAAAAGCAAAGAAAAATCAGTATTATGACATGAGGACTTGCGTTGAATTGTGAGAAAACAAACCATCCAGAACAAAATGGGGATAGTAGCAGTGTTTACATGTTAATTGGATGTGAGGCAGATGTGTTAGCAGATGTGTTTTGCCTTTTGAATAGCTAAAACTTCTTAATTCAATTTTGTCTTTAAATAAAAAGACAACAAAAAAGGTTACTATTTTTCTGTTATAATGAATGTCAACATTTTACATGTAATTCTGTCTTTTCAAAAAGGCTTTACTTTATATTTAATGCAGTATCCTTGCTTAAAGATGCATGAAAACAATGTTTATCATTAGTTAATACAAAATGTTTTGGTCATGGTGCCTAAAAATTTGAAAGAAAATAAAATAAAACTTTTAGGAGTGCATAAAAACAATTTCCCATTGTACATCTGAAATGGTTGCAAAATGGACCATCGGTGCTGCTGGAAATACTTCTCCATTTGCGTAGTTCAGTGCCTCACAGATTTTTATATGAACATGCATCATCTGGAACTGCAGATTTTGTATTTCTAGTACGTTTCCAGCTGATGTTTATGAGGCTGGCCTTTGGACCTCATTTTCTGTAATGAAGCCCTAGTATAGGGTTTCTCAGTCTCGGCACTATTGACACTTTGGATCAGATAATTCCTTGTTTGGAGGGTAGTCCTGTACACTGTAGGATGCTTAGCAACATCCCTGGTTTTCAAAAACCAAAGTGTCTCTAGGAATTGCCAAATGTACCCTGGGGTTGGAAAATATGACTCTAGAATATTCATTCACACTTTCTTCTAGACTTATGGATATCCCAAAGAGTACTCAAATCTTCTCCTTGACATAGATATTTATAAAGAGATCAATTTCCAGATGCAGATCTTCCATATGTACCTTTTCTTTAATGGACCCAAAAACATTCCTACAGTGTAGTCAGCGGACAGGTTTCTCTGTCCTATTCCATCTTTGTAGTTGTCCTCTATCATGTGATAAAAGGTCCGTGTCACTCCATCCTAAATCATACAATGGTGTTTTGCCCCATATGTAAAACTGTGAGACACCAAACTGAAGGATGATTTCAGAATTCAAAACCTTCTAATAAGAAGCCTCCTGTAATTAAGGCACATTGTTGGGATACATATTTTTATTTTGTCAACATTATTCTATTAGGGACAAATTACTGTTAAAAACAGTGGATTTTGGTAAACAGTGACATAGTCTGACATCTGATATGGAGTAATGTACTGTTAAGTGATGTAGTTAAAGTGCTGGCAATTTTTATACAACCATCTCACCTCTTCTTTCCCTTTGCTATTGTCAAAGAAAGAATTATTCCTGAAGAAGTGTCTCTGGAGACTAAAGCAGACAGTTCTGTAAGACATTGAAGGTGGCAGTGTCTTGTTCATCAAAAGAACAAACTTATAGCAAGAGCCTATGACATATATCTATCACAGAATTAGAATTCAGAGAAAAATGGATGTCACGGGGATATGCATTAATAGTACTGTTTAAATTGAAAAATGATGTCAAAATTTCCTGAAAAAACAAACAAACCAAAAAACAAAACAAAACAAAACAAACAAACAAACAAAAAAAAAAGACTGAGTAGGACACTTGGTTAGAAAATAAGAAACTGATTTTCCAATTATATTCTATGACAAATATGTTTTGTAAACTGAATGAGCTAAAGCTATAGCTGGGAAGTTTTGATGAAAATGTATTTAGAACACGTTTAAAATAAAATTTTTAAAAAAACCAAAAACACTGTACTAAAAGTTGCTGTGTTAGCAATGGTGTACCTACAATGAAAGCACTTGGAATTTTCCAGTCCTGTCTGATGATATAGGTTCAACATGGCATCTCCGGATGGAAAAGTAACAGGCATAATTGTTTGTTATTTGATAAATCTTGGTGAAACTTTAGAGTGTTTTGCAGACACTGAGAAAGTGAATGACGGCAATGATTTGGGGAAAAAAATGCAACATATGTTTACCAATTATTTGATTTCACCAAAGATAAAGCAGAGCCTAACTGACGTGTCAGCAGACATATTTTTACAAATAATTCTCAATGATCTAAAATTATTTAATATGAGGTATATATTATGAAGGTAGCAAAAAATATACTTATTTATGTGGGCATGGTTTCTTAGGGCTCACAGGCACACAAATGTAATTGATACTAAACCCTAAATTATTCTAATAATAAAGTAATATGTATCCACACAGATACGTGGACTTTGAAACGGACAGCCCATCTATCTCATTAAGAACAGGAACTTGCTGTTAGTGCCTTCGGGAGCTGGGGCTATAGCAGCAGCCAAGGCCACTAGCCCTCTGCTGATGGCTGAGAAAGAAATGGCTACTGGGACTTGGCCATTACTGCTCAATGCAGGACTCATCTCGTGGGATATTTTGGCTCTGCGGTCCCTGTTGGATTGGCAAGACTTTGTCAGCCATACTTGTGGTCTGAGGCTCTCCCACCTAATACTCCTTCCTCTCTTTTTTTGTTTTTCACAGGTGTTATTTATTACCCCCCATTCTCACCTGCCCCCCAATAAACCTCTTGCAATCTTAACTCACTCATGATGTCTGCTTCCAGAAAGATCCAACTCATAGTGTTTGATAGTTACATAATATAGTGTATCCGATTATGTATAATTATATATAGTGATTACTTAATATACTGTTACATTTATCTGTTGAGTATGAATACTTTTAAAGTTGTTTCATTCCAGAGAAAATTTTAGAATCGAGTTATAGCACCATAAGATTTTTAAAACTTTCTATTTGTGTACTTAGTTGTCTTACAGAGAAGTATGACAGGATGAATAACAAAAAATCATCACGCATAAATATATCTTTATAGGTTAAACTTCTGGAGTTCCATTTCAAGGAGGAAAGGAGATGATGTTTACATGGATGGATATACAGGTAGATAGAGAAAAGACTGCTTTTACTATAGTTTTAAATGGCTAATGGTGGGTTTGGAATAGCTGTTTTATTTAGATCGCATTGTTTGAATTTTTAAAATGATGCAAGACTTTATGTCAATAATTACAATATGTCAGAAACTATCTTTTACCATACTTAAACTTATAATGCAAAATTTTGGAGGTATATTAACACGTTTGAGAGGAATCAAAAGCATTTCTCAAAATTCATTTGTAGGAGAAATCCAAGCAACATTTTAAAGACATTGTCATAGATGATTATTTTCTTTCAAATTTCCTGCTCCTCCTCTTGTTCCTTTCATTATACAATATATTTGTTTCCAACATCACTAAGAAAAGAGAAGGAACCAGAATAAAATTTCCACCAGCTCCTTCCATTTCTCTACCTTCTTTCTTACGTCTGGGGCCCACACATTGGTTTTTCCTCCTGTGATTTTGGATGTGCTGTACCAGCCCCTCCATTTATGCACTAGATATCATGTTTTTCATATATTCAAAAATCCCCTCCAGCAATTCTACTTGCTCTCTCTTTTAAAACCAAAACAAAATACTTTTCTTGATCCAACAGGCCACTCCAGCTACCATCCCATTTCTCTGCTTCCCTTAATATTCTGATCAACCTTTCACCACCAGACTTCACCAAGACTGCTGTTGTCAATGTCTCTAAGGAGCTGTTAATTCCAAAGGTCAATTTTCAATCCTTAGTACTTGATGCATCAGAAGCATTTGACACAGTTGATAATTCCCCCCTCTTGAAACACTCTCTTCACTTACTTTCTAGGTCAAAGACTCTCCTGTGCTGGCTTCTCCTCCTCTATTGCATTTTTTTTTTCTCCTGATTTTCTGAACTTTGGAGTGACTCAGGAATCGCTCTTGGGCTTCATTATTTTGCTACGTACACTTAAGAGCTCAGAGAAGTCTCATCCAATCTCATGGGTTTAAATAAGCTGATGTTTCTCAACTTTAAAGCTCCAGCATGAAATTCTCCTCTGACCACAGATTCATATATCTGAATTCCCACCTACTATCTCCAGTCTCCACTTGACTGAGAAGCATGGCATACATAACAGGTCAAAAAACCTTGAATCAGCTATTTGGTTAATACCCTACTTTAAACGCGTCTGGTTTTAAGTTTTTTCCATTTTCAAAATACATCCTACTTTTATAAACTATGATGTGGTTTTGTAATTTCACTACTTTTATAAACTGTGATGTGGTTTTGTAAACTATCCTCTTGCTAGTATTTTAATACTATCTGCCTTATTTCTCTGACAATCTGTTACTAACATAGCACACACAGTTAATAGTAGAACAGAGGTTAACTCATGAAGACTCCATGTATTCCACCCTCCACCCCAACCTTATTTATCTCTCTGACCTCGTCACCTAATCCCACCTTCCTTGCTCAGTCATCACCAACCACATTGGCCTCCTTACTGTTTTGTATCCATGCCAGGCATGCCTTCATTAAGGACATCTGTAATCGCTGTTTTCTGCCCAGATCGGTCTCCCTCTAGATATCTGGAAGACTCATATCCTGTCAATCAACTATATAAATGCCAGTTTCACAAAGAGGAATTTCCTAGTCCCCATATTTAAAATTGCAGCCACTTACCACCACCCTCAGGGTAGGCCCTATCTTCTTCCTTGCTTTGTTTTTCTTCATAGCACTATTCCCAACTCATACATTATATGTTTTATTTATATATTTGTTTATTTATATCTCCTCTTAGAATGGAATATTCATGAGATCAAAGATTTGTGTCACCTTTTCACAGTATTTGAAAGAGTACTTATCCTACAGAATGTAGTCTTGAAATATCTGTCCAAGAATGAACAAATGACAATCACACAAACAGCCAGAAATAACAATTCTTTATTTGTTTGTGAGGGTTCCACTTACAGAAATCCCTTGAGCTAAATGAGGTGAATTCTTGGGTGACAAGAAATAAACTGTAGGGAGTTTAGAATTGTTGATTTAAAGTGCTGTCCTCCTTTCATTACGTAAATGCATGAAAAAAATATGCACATATATATTTAAATGTGGTTTATTGGTCTTTTGAAGATAAAATTTTTTTAAAAAACTCAATTAGATCCAAATTAAAACAAGACAACATTGAACTCATACCTGGCTTTTGGCTACTTTTATTTGCATGACTAACCTCATTTTAAGATTACATAGGCAGAAGTAGCTTCCTTATAGGATTGGTTCACTGTTTACTATATAAATGTTAATTTTCGTTTTGTGTCTGGAGCTAGTTTAAGTAGTTTTAAGAAAATGGAAGATAAAATCAGGGAGATAAAGTATCACTGACCTCCTGCTCACTCAAACTGTAGTCTAATTTTCTTGTAAATAGTCTCTGTTGGACAGAAGTGACTGCAGCAATGTCTGTGAATTTCCAATGTAATGATTTATAGTATATTATCATGAAAAGACAGGCCTTTTCTTTGAAATATTTTAGGTACCTCACACTTAAAAATGAGGGATATTGAAACACTAGGCACCAGAAAAAGTGACTTAATGGTTGTTTCAAGAAATATTGCAAGGACCCTAGACTGTAACTGATGATAGAGGCTTGAATTTCTCCCATTCTACTAACTAATCTATTCTTCATTAGAGTTTAAAGAACCTGTTTGGCAATTGAAGTGCTATTGATTTTGAAACTATGGCACATGCAGAAATTGTTTCACTGATGTTGTTTCCTGTATTTGCTTTAAAAAGTTGAGACACAGAAAGTAAAGCACTTTAAGGAGTGGATATAGCTGAGTCAACATTTATCCAGAGAACTTTGCTTTAAGCCCAGGGTGACAGAAAGAAAACATAAAATTCTAACCATTAAGCTCTTAAGTACATACCAATAAACAGTGACTAACTTCTAACACCACAGGGTAAAAATTCAGGACTTTGTGAAGTGTATAAAAAATGATAATTAGCTGAAGTCAGGGGTGCAGTGTTTTGATGGTGAATGCTGTCACCTCCCCCTCCTCCATATGGGAGATGTGTGTGTGGATGAGGGAAAAAAGGGATGAGCATTTTCCGTAACTGGAGCATGGAGAGTGCCCTTTAATTCCACTCTCTTGTAGTTTCCATCCAAAGCTACTGTCTCTGGTTCTCTGAGAATGACTCTTCCAGAGACAGAAATAATAATAATAAAGCAGGTTCTTTAGAATCATTCTATATCCCGGGAGAAGTGAATTGTGCTCAGCCAGTGGATTGTGTTTGTAAGGTGAGTGGAAAGAGAGCAACTTCTCTAACAGCTAGTGAAATACTATCATCTCTAAAGCTGGATGGAGGAAGACTCTCTCCATAAGCATCACCATCCCTTATTTCAAACTAATGAGAATAAAGTAATAGGAACTTTATTTTTTTTTTTCTTTTTGAATAGCACCTGTCAATCTCATGCCCTTAAATCATCTTCAGAATGTAGTATATGAATCTGTCTCAGTAAAGAGAACGTATTAGTCTGTTTCCATTGCTTATAACAAAATACTTGGAACTGGGTAACTATAAAGAAAATGAAATTTATTGTTTAAAGTTTCTGAGGCTGAGAAGTACAACATCCATCTGGTGGTGGTGACAGTGATCCAGGGGTCTCACATTGCAAGATGGTGGGAGCAGAGAGAGCAGAGTAAGAGAGAAAAACAAACTCTCCTTTTAAAGCCCTCAGAACCACGCCCCTGACCACCATTTTTAATCCATTCACTATGGCATGGTCCTACAACCCAATCGCCTCTTCAAGGATCCACCTTTCAATTACCATAATAGGATTTCCCACCCTCTTAACAGTCACAGTGGGGGCTAAATTTCTAATACATAATACTTGGGGACACAATGCTTCAATGAGTTTTGGTGGGGACATAATTCAATCCACTACAGAGACTCAACATTTTCCATTGACAGTTAAGTTCTTCACTCCAAATCTAAAAAGACAAAGGAAAACCATTGATATTCCTTACTGACAAAAAGCATCAGTGAATCTATGTTACAGGGGAGTGCAGACCCTGACACTAGAGGTTGACTCTCTTTAGCTTCTGTCTCAGTGTTAAAGCTTAAATCGTGACTTCAATAAAACCAGTTAAATCAACTAAAGCTCAGGGAATTAAAATCTAAATTCATACTGTAGAGCGGCACTTTCCAATGTGGTAGCAACTAGCCACATGTGACTATTTAAACTGAATTGAATTAAAATTAAATAAAAATAAAAAGTCAGTTCTTGACTCAAACTAGCCACATTTCAAGTGCTCCACAGCCACATTTAGCTAAAGGCTACCATTTTGGATAGTTCATTTATAGAATATTTCCATTACTACAAAAAGTACTATTGAAGAACACAGTTCAAATACAAAAAAAAAAAAATAGGTAATTGAAAAATAATATAATTTGGAATACTGGAAAGAAATGAGAAAAACTGTTTCATCTAGAAAAAAAAGCTATTTAAAGTACTCATGTATGCCTTTATTAAGACCTCCAGCTAAGGCTACTAAAAATTCCTCAGCCATTACTAACATTGCTCAACATGAAGAAGTTCATCATGTTTATAATAGTTTCCTTGTGAAATCTTAAGTTTATGAAGAAAAAAATCAATTCTTTCTACTAGAAGAAACAAAAGAGAGGAATTATATATAAAGACTATCATTAAATTATGTCTCAGCTTTTTCTGTTTCAGACTAAACAAACTTAATGTTGTGAGCTAAATTCAGAAAGCCACATTTTTATTATTACCTTAAGTCATGAAATCCATAAATAGATACGGTTTTCTATCAATATTTTGATTAAGAGAGTCTCTCAGACCTACCACTGGCAACTTTTCAGAAGCAACATGCTAACTCTTCAATTATTCATCCTAATTCAATGTTTGCATGTCAATCACATCTTTTCACATTTACATGGTTTCTCTTCGTACATATAGTTTCATGCGAAGTCCACTTTTAAAGTGTTCAAGTAACTTTAGTTAGAATTAAATTAAAATATGAACTTTACCAGTTGAGCAGTACCTTTCTCATGTGTTTCCTTTAGAGATTTCTCTGAGATAAGAGACTGAGTTATAGTAAGAGTCATATATCTTGACTGTCCTCCTCTTTGCCCATCTGGGTCTTACACAGTAATGGAATGGAACACAAGCAATATAATTGGTCATCAGAACCAAGAGATCCAACATTGAAGGCTAAATGAATAGGAACACGTAATGAGGAAATTTGGTAAGACCCATAGAAAGTGATACTCTTGTTCTGAAGTTTGTTGAGGTATTTTTACTTGTTTGTTGGTTATATTTTATTTCTATTTTTGATATATTTCTTCAAGAAGAGAGACATTAAAAAAGTAAAGTGGATTAAATTTGGGGAAACTCTTAGAAACAAGGGAGTAGCCAGAGCAGTTCACGATAAGGAAAGGAGAAATACACAGGTAATAAGGGCAATAAAAACAAACCAAACAGATTGTAAATAAGGAGTTTATAAACTGAGGAAAGGACTATCTCTTCATAAGATTCTTTGCTCTCTAAGATATATTATCATCATATATTTTGGTAACCCAAATTTCTCCTGATTTTACCAGCCCATAGGTACTAACAGGCCACATTCATATTAAGGTCTAAGTTAGGATAACTCTTAGTCCTGACATGGCCCATTTCCAACTCTCACATCTCCCCCAGTTATTACTGCAAGTCATCTAATAATCTCATGCCTAAACAACCCTACTTAGGCAACCGTTTGCTGCCAGCACTGACAGTGTCCTCTACATAAATCATACTGGCTGCAGTTCTAGAATGTTCATATTGCCATTACCAAGCACTTTTCTGGTTTGTAGTAAGAATAGGAATGGAGGTTTAAAAAGAAATATTTTCTCCTAAACTATCTCATATATCCTGTCATCTACAGTGCTACAAATTTATGCAAGAATACAATCCCAACAGCCCTCTTTCCACAGAACATAAAGCCAAGCCTTTAGACTGATGGAAAAGGGATCATGTCATTCTCTTCTATCATCTCTTTTCACTTTCAAAGATGCAAAAGCACAAGATTCATCCCTCTTCTTATCAGATAAATAAATAAATCCCTCATGCGTATTATATTCTCTAAATAGATGCCTCGAAGGGGTGAGATTAAGAGCGTATTAACTCACCCAAGATTTAGACACCAAAGCCCTTTCTGTTCCTAGCTAATAATCTCATGCTGAACATTTTCATTGACCTTGATCCCATTAAAGTAGGTAGTCAATGGCACACTTTCCAGTCTAGAGCCAGTATACTGTAGGTAGGAATATGTCTCTCGGCATGTTAATAGACTCTCAAAGTCAGACTCTTACTGTTCTTTTGTTATATTGGGTGAGAGGTAGTGTTACTTCTTTTCTAGCTGCAGTGGCAAAGCTTCAGTTTCAAGATGGTCTATAAGGAGTTATTCTAATATGAGTACAACAATAAAACCTGTTTTCCTTCCCAGTAACTAAGGATTTAGAAGTTCCATATCTGTCCAGAGTAAAAGCAGTTGTCACATACTTGCAGTTAATGTATGCTAACATTTTTCTCGGGAACACCTGGGAAGATGAACGTCGTACAAGATAGCAAGAGTTTGAAAAAATTAATTCACTCAAATGCGGTTTTTATCTAGTTCCTGAGTAGAGAGATGAAATGATTGATTAAAATATTAGAGTAATAGTAATAACTAAAAGGAGTTCATCCTATGAATCAAGTGTTTGGGTAACAAGGCACTAACTCTTTTTTGTTTTCTCTCTTCATCTTCTCTCTTAAACTCAACATAGCTTCCAGTCAGGTAACTCATGACTCAGATGGGCCTTCTGTCTTTCTCAGGTAGCAGTAACTTTAATGACAGGTGACTCCTTAGACAATTTTGTTGGACAAGTGGTTTGACGACTAGTTTTGTTTCAATTATTTGTGCTTACACTGAAAATGTACTTTTTAAACTTATTTCACATGCCATACATTTCATAGAGTGGGCAAAGACCGAGAACTAATTTAGTTTTCTGTGTGTGTGTGTGTGTGTGTGTGTGTGTGTGTGTGTGTGTGTATCTGAAAAATCATACCCAAAGGACACTGTATGGAAATGGGAAATAGAAATAGATAAAAAGAAGAAGTAATGATCCTATTGCAATAGGATATAAATCCAAAACCAAGCACCCTGAGCACTGGAAGTTACTCACTTGTTTGAAAGAGAGAGGAAATAAGGTGCCCTTAGGAGGACTTTAAGACCTTGGATGGGACACTGGAGGGGGTAAGAAGAAAGGCTGCTTATGAATGAGAACTGTGTAGTGATCTGCGTGCTCCAAATTTACTATGCTTCCCTGTAGTGAGCAGCTGATTGCCATGTTTGGTACAAACTGCAATAGGCCTCAGTATTGAGAGAGGAATTGAGGTGGCTGTTTTGTGTGTAGACAGGTTTTCTCATTTAGATAATGGCTTGATAAAATTGCCTGATCTTTAATCTGAAGTAGGGTTCAAGTACCTTACCTCTATGAGAACTATGAATGCTGAATTGAGAGATGAGGATAACTGGTATATTTTTCCCCTATGGTGCTCACTAAATGGCATTAAATTATTTTATGTTGTAATCATGAAAAGTAATTTATATAATTTTAGTGATATTTTGTAATTTTTTACCTGTTACATGCTCTTTCAAAATTTTTTGGATTTGCTCCTCAAGACCTTGCTATTCAGCACAAACGTACAAATGTAATGGTAATCCATAACTTCTAGAGAAGGGCAATTCTGGTCACTGAAAACCCTCTTCTCTCTCAATACACATGAGATTGATTGAGTATTGCATTGCCCTATTTAAGGGAAAAAAAAAAAAAAAACATTGTTTGCTCTAGAAACAAAAACAGTTTGGTGTTGGGGTTCTGATGTCTGTATAGCAAAATGTTAATATATGTTAGGAATTTTACAGGCCCTACAGGCTCTGAAAGAACAGCTAATAAAATTTTTCCTTTTCTAAGATAGGATATGAAGACTGGAAGTCATCTTTTTGGAGTAAAAGTATTACATATATATTAGAGCATGTTAATAACTTTCTAGTGCACACGCCTGCCACATGCTTGTACATACAAACTATTTTAAAGAACTGACCTAGACTAAGAAGATGTAATTTGTTTATTAAAATTTATGCTATTGTTTTATGTTGTGAAAGGTAATTATCACATTAATAAATTATACAAATAAAAGTGTGTTTCACAGAGATCTGGAAAATACAAAAAAGGAGAAAAAAATATCAGACTTTGGCTGACTTCTCAGAGGTCACCACTATTGTCTACATGGTCTATTTTCTAGAAAGTTGGCTTTCTTAAACATTCTCTCAAGCCTCCATATGCAAAGAAGAGTATTCCTAAAGGCTGTTAGTGTCTGGGTCTCACTGTCGGTCTTGGCTTTAACAGTGAGGAATGAAGGGTTTAGGCAGGGAAGTCACAAAAAAGACGGGGTAGAGGTGTCTGTGTAGCTATTTTGTTTTTCAAAAAGATCACCAGAAGCTTTTTTCACTTACAGCAACCTCTGATTTGAACAGATGGTTCCCTGAGATTTTGTACAAAATGAATTTGGTTATTGGCCAAAGCATGGAAATAAACAGACCAAGGTGTGACTTATATCTAGACCAGTTGGCTTCATTTAGCAATCACAAACGCCTACATATCATGCTCATAAACTTTACCCTGACATCTAGAGAAACACCTTTTAAACATGTGTTATTCCAAAGGAAGCCAGAGGAAACAAAGCATATTGATGAAAGATGCAAATCCCACTTCACCGTTGGAAGGCCACGTTGAGGATATATGCCAGCATCCATCGGCAGGCAACATCAAAGCTGGATCAAAATCATCACACCTTGGCTCTGAAAGGGAATTGAAATGAGCAAGTTTTATGAAGTCCTATGAATACTAAATTATTAAAAAAATCTCTATTTGGATAGATAGACTTAGCAACAAAAGTTTGTGGCTCCTGTATCTTTACCGCAGAGACCATCCCACCTCTCTACTTTAAACTCCCCAATGACTCTTCATCTCCTGCAAGGTAAAGTACAGTGTTCTTAGAATAATGCAAGATGCCCTCTACAACCTATTTATCTGTCTCTCTAGCTTTGTCTCCCACCTTCCGCATTTAATTCCAAACTGATTGCAGTTCTTTGCATGTACTGCACTATAACCTGTCTTTATGTCTTTGCTCATGTTGGTACTTCTTCATTGCTCCTTCAGGAATTAGTTCCATTGTCACTACCTTCCAGAAGTCTTCCTGATTCTCCTCCTACAGTGGGTGCTGGTAGTGTCCTACCCAGATCCCTTCATTGCCAGTGCACTGCCCTCCATCATTGGCTGGGAATTTCGGTCAATAACAACTCAGTTATACTCTTCTCTGAAGATGTCCTTCAGCCAAATGGGAGCCATTGTTCCCTACAGCAGTATACAGCAAACTACAACTAGCATGTAGCTTAAATCCAGCCCACCACCTGTTTTTGTGAATAAAGTTTTATTGAAACACAGCCATACCCGTTTGCTTACACATCATCGTTCACACTACAATGGCACAGCTGTTGCAACAGACACTAAATAGCCTGAAAAGCTTAAAACCTTTACTATTTAGATTCAATGACTAAGACTCTACTCCTAGGGAATCTGACCCAAGACATTTGGTACCTGGAATGGACCTAGGTAGCAGACATTAAATATAGGATCCTGAAATTGATTTCTGGCTGGCTGGATGGCAACGACGACCCCACTGCTGGTAGTGGGTGGAATTTTCATAGTTTGATGGTCCCTAACATGCTGAAGACTTTCACATGTGGGAGTCTGTGCTGGGTACAGGTGGAAGGGAATGATGCACTAGCTAGTGTGATATTTGGGGTATACTGGGAGGTGTGGCAGAAATGGTAAGTGTAAGGACTGCAGAATTGAGCAGCTAAAGCTAAGCATCCCTGATACATGAAAATAAAAACTTAAAATAATAGGTTTAGGTATATTTAAAACAAGTTAATTGTGAGCGTGTGAGAGCCAAAGGACTCCTTGGGAGCAATTCATTAGGATCTATCTCCTGCAAATGGAGGACAGACACAGCTGAAGATTAGAAATGCTGAATTCTCAGCTTAAGCAAGTCTCCTATGCCAAATGCAGGACTCTTCGAGGGAAGGAGAGGACCCTAAGACTAGAGATGGGGATACCCAGAAGAGGGAATTCCCCATATTCAAGAACCTTGAGCCTCTAGTTTCCCACAAATTCTCTGGGTCTGCAGAAGTATCCCACTCACCCTTACTGGAAGAAAAGCCATTCTCATTGCTTGATGATTATGCAAATGTCTCAAATGGGCCAACAGCTTATGAAACAATGTTTGCTCTCCTGAGAATCTATCATCATCTCACCTCCTGGGCAGCATAACCATGATCAGAGTCATAGCTCAGCAAACTCAACTGAGGACTTGCTGGACCTGTTACAGGAAGGGAGAAGTTCTTTACCAAAGGAACTGTAGGACCCATCAGCATGTACCCAGGAGAAGTGAGAGTTAATTGATACCTGGACACTCAATTCCCTGGCAAGGATCTTGTGTGATATCTCAAATACTGCTGAGATAGTTCAAATAGTTTAGCTGGTTGATCAGTGACCTGGCTGGAAAAGCAAGATTGGAAGGTCAGCAACAAGGAGATCTGGGAGAGACAGATGTGGAAGAATCTATGGGAGTGAACACAAAGACTGGGTTTCAATATCCTAAACATTGATGACTACCAGAGAATATCCACTGAAGAGGTGGCACTAAACCAGGTGGACACTCAATAAATGTGAGCTAGCTCCTTTCCTCAGCTAACTTATAGTTTCACAATGAACTCCTGAGAAAAGTAGCCGTGGCAGTACAGATTGAGACATAATGGTGGGTTCAGCAACATGAGGAACCTTTCACCAAGTCTGAGGTTCTATAGAAAAAGCAGCAAAATTCAAAATGTTATTCCCTCTCATATTCCATACATATATCTCTATAATCCACACACGCAGCCATGTTTACAAAGATGTTTTAATTGTGTTTGTTTTAAGATACAAGAACACACAGTCTGAACCTCTTTAAATATGTCTCTTACACTATCCTTGACACATTGGTGAAAACTGATTCTCAGCTTAACCTTCAACATTTTGCTAATTCCTGCAATCTTAGCCTTAGTTTGCACCTAAAATTAAGCCTCAGATAATCTGTTCTTTGAGCAATTTTTCTTTGATCATGTGGAATTTCATAAGGGTAAGAATTTCCTTGTAATGAGATATATTTGTGTTGAAAATGCCCAATAAATAAAGGAACATAGAAACAAAAAATAGACAGTAAATTTAAGAAAAAGATCATTGGTTCTAGCCTTGAATCTCTACAAAGAATAAAAGATAGAAAGGGCGTAGAGAGATCCTGTTTTTAGTAATTATCCTCATTCTGTACAAATGTCAAGTTTCTTCCCATTTCTACCCCATGTGGACTTTATCAGAGTTCTCTGCCTTTCATCATATGAGACTCCTGCTCTTTGTCCTTATGACCTAAAATGAGTCAGCCAAGATCAAGGCTAAATAGTCATGGGGGCAGAGAAAGAGAAAAAAGCCTGCTCTGGGTCTACCCTCCTTCAGCTGGAAATTGAAAGGATATCTTGTTCAAAGCAGTGATTGGAAAGACTAAAGGACGGGGGTATAATATATTGTTTTTATTGTTTAATTATAAAATAAATAGAAAGCCACAGTTGTGATATAATTTAAGGCAAAACTTCTTTTTAAGGTGCAAAACAAAAATAAAGAGTTCAAAGACCTATTTTTAAAATGCAAATGAAGTATTGTAATACGTATGTATTCTAAAGCTAGATACAATGGAGAATGTCAAAAGAAAACTTGTGTGCTTTGCTCAAAACTGAGGTCTTAATTATCAATATGAAGTACATTTGCTCCTTTTTTATTTTTCTTTCCTTCTTTTGAGAATCACTTGGTTTGGTACTTTGAAAAAGATGTAAATATAATAAAAATGTTTGAATGAGATTCTTCTGTAATTTCCACCAATTCTGCATATTCAGGGTAATTCACCCATATTGTATGATGTAAGTAAATCAGAATTTATTTTAAATTCAGGCTTTGCAAATGAATACTTTCTAACTGAACTCTCTGAGCCTCACTTTCCTCCTTTCTGAAATAGGGATACTCTACACCAAAACGGGGTGGTGACTATGAAATTAGATGAAATATATGAAAGCGCTTGGCACCTAAATGCTAGGATCTCAGTTGCTCTTTACTTTTTCTATTATTCTTCTATTCTTCCCTTAAGAAAAAAATAAAATAAAATGATTCTTGGATTATCAGAGCATGAATATGCATCAGTTTTGCAACATTTTTATAGCTTTCTGAAAATCCAATTTGGGTTATGCTTGTTTTTACAACACAGTCTGCTATAGATATATAAAATACATTTTAGGTGATACTTAAGTTCAATTTCTGAAATAAACATGTGTGTGTGATACGTATATACAAATATACATACACAGTAGCTTCTCAAGGATTTTGCTTTTTGAGGTGACATGTACAATAGAAATTATCTTGGTCTTCTGACAAAGTCTGGGTTTGATTCACAATCTGCCTTAATTATTTAGTTTCACATTCCTTATCTGAGAAATGGGTACAATGCAGTTAGCATTGGGTCAAAATGAGCTAATTATAAGAAGTACTAAGGAAAAAACAAACATAGAGTATTAGGCACTTTAAAATAAAATCTAGCTACCTAAGTAAAAATTAATTATTCCAGATATTTTAACCCAAAGTAGTGATTAAATTGTATACTCTTATGTTTTCTTTTTTCTTTCTTTTTTTTTTTTTTTTGGTGACCAGTAAGGGGATTGCAACACTTGGCTTGGTGTCGCCTGCACTGCGCTCAACCAGTGAGCGCACCGGCCATCCCTATATAGGATCCGAACCCATGGCGGCGCTCCCAGCACCACACTCTCCCGAGTGAGCCACAGGGTCGGCCCATGTTTTGTATTTTTTAAGAAGCATACTTGATTATTTTATTTCTCCTCTGTAAACCCCATAGTCTCCAATATATTCATGTTGAAAAAAATGAATTCAACTCAAAACTCAGTTAACTAACAGACACCAATGATTGTTATTAAAAAAAAAAAAAATTCAGCCCATATGACACTTTCCCATGTATACATTTACCTCAACTTCTGCAAAATGGACCCACACTCCATGGCAGGCTTTCCATTGTGTATTATGTGAGCTTCTCTCAGCCTTTCAATCTGAGCCAATTATCAGTCATATGCTTACACAGTATTATAAACTTTCCTTTGATAGTTTCTGTTTTTTACTTTTTACTGTAATTAGACTAGGTGATAAAAACCATAATTGCTTTCTTTTTAAAATTTCTTTTTTCTTTCTCTGTTATGCTGTAAAACTATTTAATATTTTGCCATTAATTACATCTTAGTCACTTCTCTTTTAGTCTCCTGAGAACAGCTGATTAAGCAAGAGTGTAAAGAAAAAAATAATTGTCATTATTATTTACCTTTGGGCCCAAGAATTAGGAAAATATATCTTAAAATAATTTCTTACCAAAAAGTCCATAGCTCAGCTAGTCTAATTCTGATCCTTGATCTAGAAACAAAATAGAAATTATGGAGATGAAAAGTATAATAACCAAAATAGAAGAAACACTTGATGAGTTCAACAGCATATTTGAGCTTGAAGACAGGCCACTTAAGCTCATCCAGTCTGAAGAGCAGATAGAAAAATGAACAAAGAAAATGAATGAAATCTAAGAGACCTGTGGGACACTATCAAATATGTTAATATATGCACAAATAGAAGTATCAAAGGGAGAGGAGACAGAGAAACAGGCACAAAGATTTGAAAATTTAATACACAATAATGTTCCAAATTGGATGGAAATTATTAACTTGCACATACAAGTGGCTCAATGAGCTGCAAGTGCAATAAACTCAGATCCACAATGAGCACACCATAATCAAACTGTTTAAAGACAAAAAGAGCAAGAGGGAATTGACTAATCATGTACAAGAGATCCTCAGTCAGATTAACAACTAACTTCTCACCGGAATCCATGAAGGTCAGAAGCTATAGGATAATATATTCAAAGTACTGAAAGACAAAACAAAACCATGACCCCAAAACTCTACATCCAACAAAATTATTCTTCAAAAAAAGAGAGAAATTAATGTAATGCTAGAAAAGTAAAAACAGAGAATTATTATGTGTAGACCTGTTTTACATGAAACACAAAAAGGAGCCACAAAGCTGAAGGACACTAGACAGCAATTTAAACCCAGATGAAGAAATAAAGAGCACTGAGGAAGGCCCGGACACCAAAATCACCACTGAAATACTTGGCTTGGTCTTTCTTCTTTCGTGCTGACTGGTTGGATGAAGAGAATCCACTGGAGGATTTGATTCATAGGGCATGGTAGAGACACAAGATTAAAGTAACCTGGATTCCAGAAAGATTGTGAAGAATGCTGCACACAGAAAACCTGCTGAACAGTTAAACAAAAAATTAAATCTATCAGAATAGATCAAAGGCCTGAATGTAAGAACTAAAAGTATAAAACTCCTACAAGAAAACATACAGAAAAATCTTTAGAATATTGGATTTGGTAATGATTTCTTGGATTTGACACTAAATCACAATCAACAAAAGTGAAAAGCTATAAACTGGACTACATCAAGATTAAAAACTCTGTTCATCAATGGACACAACCAGAAAAGCTAAAAGAGTCTATAAAATGGGAGAAAATATTTGCAAATGGTACTTGTATATCTGGTAAGGGGTTAACATCCAGAATATAAAAAGAACTTCTAAAACTCAAAACAAGACAAAACAAAACAGCAATTATCATAAAAATAAATAAATAAAAAGTTAGAAATGATCAAAGGACATAAATATTGATTCAATGAAGATACACAATGAGGATACACAATAAAAATAAGCTCAACATCACTAATTATTGGGAAAATTCAGATCAAAACAATGATGAGATACTACCTTACACCCCTTAGGATGGCTACTTTCAAAATAATTAAATAAAATAGTAAATGTCAGTAAGGAAGTAGAAAAATTGCAACCCTTGTGTACTGTTGATGGGAATGTAAAATGGTGCAGCTGCTATGTAAAATAGTATGGTGTTTTCTCAAAAAATTAAAAATAGAATTACCATATGATTCTGCTTCTGGATACATTCCTAAAAGAATTGAAAACAAGATCTGAAATAGGTCTCGAACATGGGTCTGTATACACATGTTCATAACATTATTCACAATAGCTGAAAGGTGGAAGCAACCTAAGTATCTTGATGGATGGATGGACGAATAAACAAAGTGTTGTATATACATGCAATGAAATATTATTCAAGCTTAACAATAAAAAACATTCTGACACATGCTACAATATGGATGAACCTTGAGGAGATTATGCCAAGTGAAATAAATTAGTTATAAAATGACACGTACCACATGATTTCACTTACATAAGGCACCCAGAGTAGTCAAACTTCATGGAGACAAAATATAGAATACTGGTTCTATATTTATAGAAACTGAGGCTTCAGGGAAATGGGGAGTTATAATTATATGAGTATAGAGTCTTAGTTTTACAAAATGAAATTTGGGTTAGCTGCTCTCAGTGCCTACTTATCACTTCCTTTTACTCAATGATTCAGGGAATTTGATTAATGAGACTTTGTATGAGTATGTTTGTGGTTCACCTCCTGTAATCACCACCAATTCTCTTTTTCTTTTTTGTCATCTTATCTGAAATCCTAATGCTTCTGTCGTTTTCCCTACTAGATATGGCACACCTCTTGCACACCTCTTTCACAGCATCTCTCCTTCTGAGCCATGGTTTTACTCTTGACTTCATGTTAGAATCATGATTAGAGCTATAAAACACCTCAACCCTACCCTAGACAATTTAAATCACAAATGCCAGGAGTAGAGCCAGATCATTTGCATATTTAAAAGTCTTATCATGTGACTTATATGTGTAATGTGACCAGAGCACAACTCTTCTAAGCCTTTCTTCACTTTTATTTCCGTTTATCACATTCCCTCCAGGTCTTATAAAGAAAATTAGTATTTTATTAATCCATTCTCAAGTGCTAATAATTGATCTTATATGAAAGTGTTACCTTTCCCTAGAAAAATAAAAACTAGATATAAACATCTGTCTTAAGTAAAATACAATGGCAATTCGTGCTAATGGCTTGCATCAGATAAATGCTGTATTTGGCTTTTAACCAAGTGGAGTTTTTTGCTCCTCTACACAAATATCGTAGAGATGGTTACTTGCCCCATTTATAATTGGGCCCATCCTAAAATATATTTTCAGGTGTGTCAGAATTTCATTATTTTTTTTAATGACAAGAGATATAATGTGTATGCAGACGCCTTTTCTAAACCACAAAATCAGATTCCTTGGACAAGTAAATCTAAGAAAGCCTGCCTTCTATAATATCCTTCTGGAAATTACCACTTTTTAGCTTGTAAAAAGACCCAGAACAATCCCAATCAATCAAACAAACTTCTTTGTATATTACCTAGCATTCTTCCAGGCTATTTTTCCCACATAACTTTATTAAAGTGCACCTGGATATGAGTGTTCAGCTGATAATGTTTGGGAAATGTCATTACATAGTGTTATGGGTCGAATTATTTCTACCCCAAACTTATATGTTGGGGTCCTAACCCCCAGTACCTCAGAATGTGACTGTATTTGGAGACAGGGTCTTTAAAGGGGTAATTAATATTAAATGAGGTTATTGGGGTGGTCATTAATCCAATATGACTGGTGTCCTTAAAGAGAGTGAGGATTAGGACAGACAAGACCATGTGAAGACAAAGAGAGAAAACAGCCTTCTACAAGCCAAAGAGAGAGGCCTCCAAATTAAATCAACCCTGCAAACACTGTGATTTCAGACTTCTACCCTCTAGGATTGTGAGAAAATAAATTTTTGTTGTTCAAGCCACCCAGTCTGTGGTATTTATTGTAGAAGCCCTAGCAAACTAACATATGTCGTAAAGTCGTATATTACACATTTTTAGGCATTTGCTATTTTTAATGAATATATGAGTTAAAGGGAGTTAATTAGGTTACAGATAGTGATACTTCAATATCAATAATTATAGCATTAGTATAATTGTATATTTCTAGTGCACTGCAGCCCATGAAACATGGCATTCTTTATTATTCCCACTAACCTGCTAAAAGCAGGGTAGATGGTATTTTTATCCATTTTCTATGAGAGAAAACTCTCACAGACATTGACAGATTTGAACAAAGCTACATGTCCATAGAGTGCTGTTGACAGGACCAGAACTCAGGTCCTCTGATTCCATGTCCAGGTCTAAACTACAGAATAAAGCCGTTATTATAAAATTGCCCCACAACGAGCAATCATTAAATCCTTCCCAAATGGCTAATTAACATCTTACTTATTGTTCAACAAAGAATCAGCCCAGTAGGAATAATTAACAGCCTTCCATCTGTGGAAATGTTTTTCTAGAAGCAATACATCTCTAACAATAATTTTAATGTCACATTTATAGCTTAGATAAGAAATACCCTGCCTTCATTTTGCTTGCTGAATATGCAACAGGATTCTTTATAATGCATTTGTTAAGAATTTCTTGGGAAACTAGAAAGTACAGTGCCCAGTAAATGTGTTAAGCATAAAATGAGAGATATGAAAAAATTCAGTCTATGTAATAGTATGGCCTAAGAGACAATGAAGAAGATATCAATTAGGTATAAAAATAATGAGAGAGATTACAAAAGTCTGGAAAAAATGTATTAGTTTACAATATCAAATATGAGTTATTACTTTATTTTGCCTGATATCTTAGAGATTTGAACTTATTTAATTCAGCACAAAATGCTTGAAAATATATAACAAATTGGAATATATCTTAGTTCAATAAGCAAAAATCCAGTTTTATTCTATAAAAAAGGAAGCATTTGCACAATATGACTTTCATTACATCAGTTCACAGTCATGATCAATACAAAGTGTCACTGTATTAGTCTGTGTTTCTATAACAGAAATACCTGAGACTGGGTAATTTATAAAGAACAGAGGTTTATTTGGCTTACTATTCTGGGACAGCTGCATCTGGTGTGAGGCTCAAGCTGCTTCTACTCATGGTGGAAAGTGGCAGGCAACCAGCAGGTACAAGAAAATCACATGGTGAGAGGAAGCAAGAAAGGAGGTGCCAGGGTCTTTTAAACAACCAGCTCTCATGGGAACTAACAGACTGAGAACTCTCTAATTACGCCCCCCATCTCAGGAGAGCACTAATCCATTCATGAGGGATCTGCCCCATGACTCAATCGGTTTCTAAAACTGCAACATTGGGGATAAAATTTCCACAGGAGTTTTGGTGGGGTCCACACATCCAAACTTTATCAGTCACTTCGCTCTGTCCTATGAAAACAGCCCCAGAGGTGACTAGTAATGCAAATATTCACACCTGCACTGGTGAATCCAGGAATGCATCATACAATTTATTAATATCTTGGTCTTGAAATATTTACATTTTTGATACATTTCTGGGTTATAAGTTACACAGGCCAACTAATCAATATATTACATGAGTAAAAAAATCAAAATTCCCTTCTTTTCCCCTCCCTGTTAATTTTTAAGAGAATGAATTAATATTTTCATTTATTTTTTCAATATTTATGTGTTAAAATTTTATTGTTTTGAGAAAATGCAGAAGGAAACAAAGAAAGCTTATAAATGGCCCTAAATATACCACCTATCTTTGGAGTAAGGATTTTCCTTTAGGTGAATTTAAGTCATATGTTTACTGTTATCATAATAAATCACCATCATTATCTCCTCATTCATGTGCATTCAAATTCTGACAGGATGAGGTGTCAGCAACTACATAAATATGAATATTCTATACATAAATCAAAATTGCAACATAATGACTAACATCATGCCTAAAGGGAAAAGCTAAATTTCCAAAAAAAGATCAGTGAAGGGATTCGAATCAGTCATGTTGTAACTAGAAGGCAGGGGATATTTCTGAAAAGCTCAGCCTTAATCATGCTAAAGTATTTGCAATCAGCATGAGACTATTTTTCCGGGCTTGGGATGGAATCTTGCAAAATGCTGGGCTCAAAGCATGCTTGCTGTTTTATCTTTAGAAAACCCAGCAGCTTTTATTTTAATTCAGTGAAATATTTCATATTATTGGCAATTCCCCACCAATTAGTCTAACAAACGGGCTTTCAAAAATGGTATTCCCTTTTCTTCTGCTGTTCTGAATTACACAACAAATGTGAGAAAACTGTACATAATTTAAAAAATATCTTGCATATGTAAAGCATTAGGTATTTCAACTGTGAGAGCTGCCAATCAACATGTTCATCACAATTTTGTTTACAACAAATGTGGACCAATCTAAATCTTGACAATTTAATCATCATAAATAAATATATGATGTTTATATACCATGTGATAATGTTATATCATTAGAACGCATATGAACTAACAAATTTTAATGAGTTGGGAATATGCTTATAACAAAATGTGACAAAAATACAGGAAGCCCTATATAAAATATGGGTCAATGGTATAAGGATAAATGCACTGAACATATACCCAAAATATTTTCAATGCTGTCTTTTTATAAAGGTTAGAGGTAATTTTTTTTCCCATTGGAATATTTCTATGTATTTGAAACTTTTCACAGAGGATGTGAAATACTTATATAATCAAAAGATGTATCTTTTTATTTATAGCTCTTCTGTGTATTCTTGGGCATGGTCCATTTAAATGCACTGAAGCACCATCAAAATTGAGTAACCATATACTCTTCCATGCCCTGGCAAAATTCCACTTCCTAAGACAACACCTTGTGCTTCACCCCACTTTGAGACTCTTCATTCTTTTCATTTCATATTCAAAGATAGGATGAGCAAAGATAGGATGCAGGAAGCCTTGTCAGAGCCGGATCAGCATCAATGGCTTTATTCTATTCTCTAACAGTGTCTTTTTTCATGTGCCTGCACTAACTGCATAACTTTTCTTGATGAGCATGTAACAAGAGGAGTAGGACTGCCACTCAGCAGGAGAATCCATCTGTCATAGTAAGAGCTTCATCTATTGCAAGATGATGCCAAGAGCCTGTGAGACGGAGCTTAGAGGTGGAATTTACACTTTATCCTGGCACTCATCCAGCCATGTGATCAAGAGTACACCATTAACCTCTCTAAGCCTGATTTCGTTGTGTCATATGAGAAAAACATTTTCTACGTGACACGTACTGTTCTGACCTATCACTACATGCCTGACATGGGGCAATTTCATTTCCAAGCAGGAACAAGCAGCTCCCCCAAGTGCAATCCTGTCAATTTGCAGTGAAGAAATATGAGGTTTATTTCTTGCCTCTTTTCTGCAACTTGCGAAGATGACTATAGTTATTTAATATTAATGAAATCTGACTTTCTGACTTCTCCCTACTTAATTTTGTCTTTAAAAATAAACACAATTGTTCAATCTTTAACTGTCCCGAATCCATGACTGCATTTAAATGATTCCAAAACTATTAATTTTCTGAAGCTAAACAGCAATTGATGCAGGGAAGTAAAAAGAAGCAAAGACAAAAATGTGAAAGTATTTCAAGGTTTGAAAAAACAACGGTATCTGTGAAGTAAGCTGACTTCTCTAATTGAATTGTAAGGAAAGGCACTGGGGAAAAAAGTAATCTGCTGCATACAATACTTAAAAAAAAAAAAACAAATTAGTTGCCTAGCATCTCATAGTTTTAATTATTTGATTGGCTGGAATTTTAAAGTTAAATAAATGCTCTGGGTGTCCAGACTGCATTTCAGCTCCCCACATATTGCATATATGTGTTAAGCTATTGCAATAATGTGTTATACTATTAATTCAATCCTTCTTAAAGAAAGAGAAGGAGAGGTAGAAGAGATGGATTTGAAATTATTTGTTTTGAACCACCCATCACAAGACTACAAGTGACTACAGGGTGAGGTCAATGTATTGGTATTTTCTCTGTTAATATAACTTTTGGTCTTTTACTGCTTTCATGAAGATGATATCAAAACTTGTACTGGAATATTACTGCCATTTCCCATTCCACCTATAACATCTCCTTCAATATATTAGGGAGAGGTACAGCCTATAATGGCTTTTGTTCTTCTCTATGTTCTCAGTTTATCTCATTCTTTTTAGAATATAAATAATAATTTAAGTTTGTGTCTCCCAAATTTATCTGATCATAACTTTTCCCTCAGTGGAACTCAAATGTCCAGTTGCCTTTATAGACATCTCCATTTGGGTGTCTTACAGGCATTTCAAATTGAGCTTAGTCTCTGTCGGCAAAGCAATCTTTCTCCTATGCCCACCTTCCGAGTCTTTCCCATCTTAATTATTGGCAATAACTTCCACTGGCTACTCAGGCAAAAATCTTGTTGTCATTCTTGATTTTCTCTTTTCCTCACCCTCATACCTTCATCCTCCAGTCTATAATCTACCTCAATTATTCTTTCACCCCCAGCTTTGTTGAGGTATAATTGACCAATAAAAACTGTATATATTCATAGTGTACAACATGACTTTTTGATATTATATACATTGTGAAATGATTATCACAATTAAGCTAATTAAAATATCCATCACCACATATTATTGTCATATATTTTTGGTAGTGAGAACATTTAAGATCCACTCTCTTGGCAATTTTCAAGTATAAAATACCCTATTATTAACTCTATTCACCATGTTGTAGAATAGATCCCCAGAACTTATTTATTTACCCTGTATAACTGAAACTTTGGACCCCTTGATAAACATCTTCCTATTTTCCATACCACTGAGCCCTCATCAACCATTTCAACTCTCTGCTTCTATGAGTTCAACTTTTTTAGATTCCACATATAAGTGAGATCAAACAGTATTTGTCTTTCTATACTTAGTTTATTTTACTTAGTATAATGTCCTTCAGATTCATCCACATTATTGCAAATAACAGTATTTCCTTTAATAAGGCTGAATAATATTCCAATGCATATACACACACACACACACACACACACACATACACACATACACACACAGAGAGAGAGAGAGAGAGAGAGAAAGAGAGATTTGTCACATTTTCCTTATATATTTATTCTTCTGTGAACACTTAGGTTGATTCCATATCTTGGCTACTGTGAGTAACCCAGCAGTGAACATGGAAGTGCAGATACCTTTCTGACATATTGATGTTATTTCCTTTGGATATACTCTCAGTCTCTCAGTAGTGGGATTGCTGGATCTCATGGTAGTTCGTTTTTTTTTTTTTTTTTTTTTTTTTTTTAGGAAACTTAGTGTTTCCACATGACCATACAAATTTACATTTCTAATAGTGTACAAAGGTTTTCTCTTCTCCACATCCTCACCAACTTTTTATCTTTTTGATAATAGTCATTCTACCAGGTGTGAAGTGATATCCCATTGTGGTTTTAATTTGCATTTCCCTGATAATTAGTGATGTTGAATTTTGTTTAGTTTTGTTTTGTTTTTCAGATATAACTGTTGGCCATTTGTATGTCTTCTTTTGAGAAATTCCTGTTCAGGTCCTTTGCCTATTTTTGTTTTTTCTTTAATGAGTTATTTGAATTTCTTATACATATTGGATATTAATGTCTCATCAGATGTATGGTTTGCAAATATTTTCTCACATTCCATAGGTCATTCTGTTGATTATATCCTTTGTTTTGCAGATGTTTTTTAGTTTTCTGAATCTTATTTATTTATTTATTTATTTATTTTGCTTTTGTTGACTGTACTTTTGTGGTCATATTGAAAAAAAAAAAAACATTGCCTAGACCAATGTCATGGAGCTTTGTCCTATGTTTTCTTCTAGGGGTATTACAGTTTCTGGCTGTATGTTCAAGTCTTTAATCTATTTCGAGTTGACTTTTGTATATGGTGTGAGATGAGGGTTTGATTTCATTCTTCTGCATGCAGATACCCAGTTTTCCCAGCACTGTTTATTGAAATGACTATCCTTTTCCTATTGTGTGTTCTTGGCAACTTTGTCAAAGATCAATTAACTGTAAATGTATAAATTTATTTCTAAGTTTTCTATTCTCTTACATGGGTCTATGTCTGTTTTTATGTCAGTACCATGTCTTTTTCATTACTATAGCTTTGTAGTATCTATTAACATCAGGTGGTGTAATGTCTCCAGCTTTGTTCTTTTTGCTCAAGGTTGGTTTGGCTTTTCGGAGTCTTTTGTGGTTTCAGGGGAATTGCAGGAGATTGAATGTTTCCCCAAACTCAGAGAAACTTAACCCCCACTGTGACAGTGTTAAAAGAGTGGGAAATTCTATTATGGTAATTAAAATGTGGGGCCTTGAAGAAGTGATTAGATTGTAAGGACCATGCCCTAGAAGATGGATTAATCCATTGTTGGTTTAATAACACTTGTGTGCGTGGTTCTCATTTCTTTTAAAGGAGAGCATATGAGAAGCTCCCTCTCTCTGCTCAAGTCATGCATAATGTGACACCCTGTATCACTGAGAGTCACCACCAACAAGGCCCTCACCAGATGTGTTCCCTGGACTTTGGACTTCTTAACCTCTGAAACTGTAAGCAATAAATATTGTTTCTTTACAAATTACCTACTTTCAGATATTTTGTTATGAGCAACAGAAATGGACCGCTATAAATATTTTGGGATTATTTTTCTATTTCTATGAAAAAGATCCTTGGAATTTTGATATGGGTTGCATTGGAACTGTACATTGCTTTGGTTAGTATGATCATTTAACAACATTAATTTTTTAGTCCATGAACATGGGATTTATTTCCATTTATTTGTGTTTTCTTCAATTTCATTTATTTGTATTTTATACTTTTCGGTGCACAGATCTTTCACTTCCTTGGTTAAACTTATGAGGCCAGCATCACCCTTACACCAAAGCCAGACACAGACAAGAACAGAAGAAAAGAAAATTACAGTTCAATATTACTCAAGAACAAAAATGCAAAAATCCTCCACCAAATACTAGCTAAATTTCATTCAATAGCACATTTAATTGATTGACTCTGGGCCATGATCAATGAGATTTATCCCTTGGATCCAAGGATAACTAACTCATGGAAATTAATAAATGTGATACAGAACATTAACAGAATGAGGGATACAAGTTATTATAGTAATCATAGTAGTTGCAGAAAAAGCATTTGACAAAATTTCATATCCTTTCATTATAAAAAGTCCTCAATCAATTAGGTATAAAATAAATGTACCTCAGCAGAATAGAGGTCCTTTCATGACAATCTGACACCATACTAAAAGGTAAAAATCTGAAATCTCTTCTACTAAGACCAGAAACAAGACAAGGATGACCACTCTCACCACCTCTACTTAATAAGGCACTAAAAGACCTAGCCAGAGCAATTAGGCAAGAAAATGAAACATAAGTCAATAAACATTGGAAAGGAAGAAGCTAAATTGTCTCTGAAATGTAGACAATATGATCATACATATAAAAAACTCTAAAGACTCCATCAAAAAACTATAGAATTAATAAAAAAAAATTAGTAAAATTGCAGGATACAAAATCAACATACAAAAATCAGGGTTGTCAACAAGCTATCCAACAACAACAACAACAACAACAACAACAACAACAAAATCAAGAAAACAGTTCCATTTACAAAAGCATCAAAAAAAAAAAAAAACTTAGAAAAAAATATAACCAAGGAGGTGATAGTTCTACTTGTTTTTAAATTGAAAAGGTATCCCAAGTCTACACCCTTTCTCTCTACGTCCATCATTGTAAGTGTGAAAAATCTGCAGACAATGTTATTAACTATCTATTTTGTAAGAATAGACAAGTCACATCAAAATAGTCATTCTAGGAGCATGTAGCAATGAAAAATATTCAGAAAAATAATTTTACGATTATGGAATTATTCAGCAGCCATTAAGAACATAAAGTTTTTATGATCAAAATGTTTTAAATACTGAGTTTAATATTTTAAATAGGTTTTTTTGTTTGCTGTTGGGTTTCTCAGAGGCTTTAATATTGAGATATTCATCAAGAATTTCACAGAGGGTGATATAGTATGGAAAATATTCAAAATGTATATAGACATGAAACCCTTTTATTTGAGAAAAGTCCCACACCAGATTGGGAAACAACACCGTAAACAAAACTTTTAAGCTCACACACATTCATACTTTCAAATTCAAGATGGTTATTCAGCTTCAGTTTTGCTATTGTGGATATTGTTGATGCTGTTGCTGTTGTCTTTGTTTTGTTGTTGTATCTCTTTATCTTCCCTAACTCCAAACATTGGAATATCCTAAGACTCAATTCTTTACATTCTTTTTACTAATCTATACAAGTGATTATTTCACTTCTGTGGTTTTAGACACTATCAGTAAACTAAGTTCATTCATGCATTGATCATTAATAACTACCCCTCATTTCCTACTGGGCAGCTCCACTTGGATATTCAAGAAGCATGTACAAGTTAACTCTTTATTTTCCCCCATCCTAACCTGCTCTTTATCATGTCTTTCCATTTCAGTAAATAGCAACTCTCTTTTTCCAGCAATTTAGTCAAAATAAACACTTGCGGTCATATGTGACTTCTGGCCTTTTCTCATTCTGCATATTACTATTTAGCAATTATGTGGTAGTTCAATACATCTTCATTTCTGCCAAGCTCACTAATTTATGCCATTTTTCCACTGCAAGCCATGACTTTCCTCTGCTCAACAGCCTGCAATGGCTGCCTATCTCACTTACAATAAAAGCCAAAGTCCTTACTATGGCCTCCGAGTTCTTACTCAATTGCTCTAGGCTGTTTCTCTTACCTCACATCCCTACCACTCCCTTCCTTCTTTTGTTATTCTTTAGCAGAGATGCTCTCTTCGCTGTTTATCATATAAGCAGACCACACTCCTGTTCTAGCTAGGGTCTTTGGACTTAGTTTCTTTTGTGCTAAATGCCCTGTCTAGAACTTCTCCATAGCTTTCTCCTCACTTAGTTCAGTTCAGGTTTCTGCTGGGATATTGACTTTTCGAAGAGGTTTTCCTTGGCTGGACTATGAAATAATGACTTCTTTTTCCCCACCATTTCACATTTTTATCATGCTTTACTTTTCCTGATACTACAATGGTGGTTCATTTTATGTCAATTTTATCAGGCCCAGATGTTTGGTCATTAGTCTAGAGGTGTTGCTGCATAGGCATTTTTAAGTGATTAATTTCTACAATCAGTGGACTTTAAGTAAAGAAGATTACCCTTGATAATGTGGGTAAACCTTATCCAATTAATTAAAGGCCACAAAAGCAAAACTAAGGTTTCCCAGAGTACCTCAAGATTATAAAACAGAAATCCCAAATGAACTTTCAGCCTGCCTGACTACCCTACATACTTCAGACTCAGGTCGCAATATCAGCTCTTGACTGAGCTTTCAGGCTTCTGGCCTGCGCTTCAAATTTTGGTCCTGCTAGTCCCCGTAATCATGTGAGCCAATTCTGTAAAACAAATCTTTGTAGTCACACACACACACACACACACACACACACACACACACACACAAACCCAGGTTGGCTCTGTTTCTCTGAAGAACCTTGATTGACACAACTGCTTATTACCACCTGATAGATCACGTATTTGTTCATTTGTTTATTTTATCTCCCACCATACTAGAATATAAATTCATAAGACAAGAATTTTGTTTCTTTGGTTCACTATTGCATATCATCTTCTAAAAATGTGCCCGCAACATAATAGTCTTCAATAAATGTGTTGAATGAATAAATGAATGTTAGTTTGCATACAACTTAAATCAGGGTAATCAAAGTAAAATAACAACAAAATAGAATACATAAACAAATACCACTTACTTTATGAAGCCACCGAGTACCTGCGATGTAATTTTCACAAGTGCTGCTAGGAAATGATCTCTGTATGTCCACACGCAAAGTGTAAAATTAATTAGCAATATCACCTGGTGAATGTATTTGTTTAACCCCACAATCTAAATTTTAGTAAATATTTAGTAAGTGTCAGGAATTTTTACATTTGTGACATTTAGTGCTAATAAACATCTTACAAAGAAGGCAATTGTATTGTAATAGTATTAAACTGTAAAAATACAAGAAAACTAAGGCTCAAAATGGTATTTGGGATAGAACATAATTTTGTCGTTGTGCCAAGTAGAATATTGCATTTAATAGTCAGATTACAACATATATTTTGTTATTAGAGTGAATGTAGATAATCTGGAGGAACAAGCATTCTCACGTTTTTATTAAATTTTTAATGCAACTGCATGGATTGTGCCTTGATTCATCTGTTACAAAGGAACAATAATATTATGGGCTAGGGAGAGTGTAAAGAGTTGCATGAGATAATTTACATGACTGGTCTTATTGTATTTTATAACAGATGTAGAATTGAAAATTATGAGCATTTAATTAAATTAATTTGTTTTAAAAGCCAAAACCAAAGATGTAAGTTTTAAATGATGTATTGACACAAGACCATGAGAGCAGAGTACTCCTATTGACCCGATGACTTGACATATAAATATGTATATAGATGAGAGCAAAATCTGAAAAATAGTCATCATTTGATATTTTGATGTCACTAAGAATATAATCAGCCCTGGTGGCATGAAGATTATTGCATGTCATCTTTACACTTATTCAGTCACAAAATTATAAAGTTGATAAGAAGCTCTTGTGTGACTTCCTTCCTCACTACGATGATTTATTGTTACAAATCATTTAAACCTGACAATATTTTCTATTTTTTTTCTGTAGAAAAGTATATTTACCCATTTTGTTTGTTATAGAAAATGTAGCTTTATTCTATTTAGCTCATTATGACTTCACTGATTTTGTTATGATGAACTCAACAAGCATAAAACCTGGTGGTAACCACCTGCTTGCTTCTACATACCTATGGTACAAGTAAAAACAAGCAGAAACGCTGATTATGGCAGAGACAAATCTTGACTTTTTCCTTGATAGTACCTATCACATTATGTAGTGGATATTCAGTAAATGTGAATTAAATATGAATTATCTCAAAATCTGAGTTTACCAACTCAAAGAAACAGAAATAAAATGAGAAAAAAAAAAAATCCTATAAAACCAAGGCATTGAAATTCGGTTTTATTAGTAATTAAAACAAAAACAAGCAAACAAACAAACAAACAAACAAAAAACCCCAAAACCTGTGCATACACTTGAGGGCTGGTCTCAATTATCCTGATAATTTTCTTCACATCAGCATTGAATTTGTCATTGTAGTTTGGGTGTCTTTTCAAATATCCAGCTATTCCAATGCAAGAATTGGAGGCCTGTCTGAAAATCTGCACTTGCTTAAAATTTTACTAATAATTGTACTTGAAGCCAGGAATTTATCAAATGCTTACATTTTCCTCATAATATTTGGCAATATTTGGAAAGTATTTTACAATCTCTACTGTTCAAAGGAAAACATTGTCTTTGCCTTTAATGACCAAAGCATTTACTTTTTCTTGGAAATGTTTTCAGCTGAAGAAAAAGGTTTTCATTTAGAAATGTAAACATTTTGGCTGTTAGGGTGGTACCAAATAAAAGATTCCCTGATTGCTTTAAATGAGCCATTTAGAAAACCCTTGCCAATGTAGACATAGTCAGTCAGTATTCTACAATGTGTCAAAGTGTTCCACCTTCTTTGGTGCTTTATAAATCACACCAGGGATTTGAGTAAATTAAGTCAGCTTTTTCACTAGAAACCAGATGTTGCACCTCCACTGAGTTTTACTTGGGAAAACAATCCATTATTAAAGTGACTATGAGCCATGCAATCAGGAAGAAATATCACATCTGGCTGTCAAAATGCATGCCAAGTTTCAACCTGCTGCAATAGAAAGTCTTCAAGGTAACACTCAACCCCCCACTAACTGAAGTCTGGAATGACATAGGATGATTACTACATTTTCTGGATTCCAAGGATTTGTGATAGACCATAGAGTACAGTCAAAATCACTTCTAGCAGGGTTAGGAAATAGATTGAGCCGTCTAACATAAAACAGACTACGTGTGTGTGGCAAGAAGCCCACATCAATAAATTCAATTGGAATCAGAGTTCCCAGTCTTGGCCAGTGCATCCAGGTTCTAGAGAAAAAGTGATTGAACAATGTAAATTATAAAAGAATGAAAGAAGAAAAGGAGGGAGTTTAGACAAAAGGAAGAATGGAGGAAAACAACAAGAAAGAAGAAAGAAAGGAAGGAAGGGAAGAAGAAGGGAGGGAGAGAAGGAGGGAGGGATGGAGAGAAAAGGATAGGGGAAGGAAGCAAAGAAACATTTAGAAGTTGGAAGCATATTTATCAACTTTAATTTATATCCAAGACCTCCCACACTGTGGCTATAAAAAAAAAAAAAAAATCACACTTTTCTCACCCACAGAAATCTTAATTACTGAGATTAGTTACCTTAGAACACACCAGTTTTTCTGGGCGCCCTCAAAGGAGTGTCTCACGTAAGCAAAACAATGCATCGACTAAAGTCACCACACAGGGTCTGCCTTGTTCCTCTCCTCTTGTTCTTATATCTACTTGTCCTCGGCTATGTCTGTGCAGTCAAATGCTGGAAGCTTCCTGTCACTGTCCATTGTGTGACCTCTGATTTTTTTTTTTTTCTCCTTAAGGATGCTAATTTATGTTGTATAAAGTATCTTCCATGGCTCTCAAGGTGTTCCAAGATACCTTAAGATACAAATCAATGGTTTGTCTGAAAGAACAGGAGAATGACCTCTTCTCTAATTCAGTTTCATATTTTATGGGACTCTGTGTACAAGAACAGACGATCCTCAGTCTGATAATCTCGCCTGAATGGTTAAGTCAGCTTCTGGCCCTTTCTTCTCTACCATTGGAAAGCAAATCTAACCCCAGGGTTAGTCATGGAGCACGCATTTCTCATAACTTACTCAATTTTCCACTATTAGCATCATCCCCTGTGAAAGTTAATTTTATGTCTCAACTTGACGGGATCAGGGGATACCGGCATATTAGTCTGTTTCTGTTGCTTATAACAGAATACCTGAAACTAAGTAATTTGTAAAGAGGTGAAATTCATTTCTTACTGTTTCAGAGGCTGGGTAATCCATGGTCTAGGGGATGCATTTGGTGGTGGCCTTCTTCTGGGTGCTGTGACTCTGTACAATGTTGCATGTTGTCACATGGTAGAGAATGGCCTGAGCTAGAGAGATAACCTTTTCACTCACTCTCTTTATGAAGCCATCAGAACCACACCCATGACAACTCATTAAACTGTCAACTTACTGCTCCATGAATGGATCAATCCATTCAGGAGGACACAGTCCTCATCATCCAATCACCTCTTAAAGGCCCCACCTTTCAAATACCATAATAGGTTTTCCTGCCCTGTTAACAATATTACAATGGAGATCAAGTTGCCAATACATGACCTTTGGGGGGAACACATTTAACCCATAGCATCCACATATGTGAGTACACATTATTTCTGGGTGTGTCTGGAAGGTTGTTTCTAGATGAGATTTGCATTTGAATCGGTGAACTCAGCAAAGTAGGTTGTCCTCCGTGATGCGGATGGGCATTACCTAATCCATTGAGGGCCTGAATAAAACAAAAGGTGTAGGAAGGTAGAATTTTCTGCCTTTTCCCTGCCTCACTTTTTGAGCTGCTGCATCTCATCCTCCTGCACTTAAACTGAGAATTACACCATCAGATTCCCTAGTTCACAGGCCTTTGGACTTGGACTGAATTATGCCACTGGCTTTTCTGGGTCTGCAGCTTGGAGATGGCAGATTGTGGTACTTCTCAGCCAATTTCTCACAACAAATCTCTTTATACTAATAACATCTCAGATTAGATAACTCCATACATACATAGTTATATTTAATTATACATATGTTTCTAATTTCTTACTCCATGCTCTTTATGTTATAATTGTATTTAAACATGTAGCCCTTTTTCTAATCGCCCATATTATATCTTTATAGTTTCTCTAAAATAATCTCACATGATTTTCTGGAAGGTAGAAGACATTTCAGGCAAACTACCCACTTTTTAAGAGAGCAACAATATTGACAATCAACATTTGAGAAATATTTTTAACCATTTAAAAGCTTTATTGAATTCATTGATTGTTTTGATGTGTGTATTAGTTATCTCTTGCTGAAAAACAAATTACCCCAACACATAATAGTTTAAGACAACAAAGTTTATTAAAAGTTTATTATTGCACTATTTCTGTGGGTCAAGAATTCAGGAGTAGCTTAGCTAAGTGATATGCCTCAGGTACTTTCATGTAATTGCAATCAAGATGTTGGTCAGGGCTGTAGTCATCTAAAGGCTTTCTGGAGCTGGAAGATCTCCTTCAGGATGGTTCATTCACATGGCTGTTGCAGGAGGCTTTCTTGCCATGTGGACCTCTCCATAGGAATGCTCCAGTGTTGTCACAACATGGCAGCTGGCTTATCCAAGAATGCTTTAGCCAAGACAAAACAAGGAGAAAGGCCCAATGCCTTTTATGACCTTGTCTTAGTAGTCACACACCATTACTTCTGCCATATTCTCTTTATTAGAAGTTAGTCACTAAGTGTAGCTTGCATTTAAGGAGAGGTGAATTAAACTGCACCTCTTGAGAAAGGAAGTATCAAAGGCTTTTTGGATATATTTTAAAAATCACCACAGTAGAAATATGTAAAGTATTTGACAGTGTTCAAAAGAAAATATGGCCAATATTAAATAAATCTACTTTTCCATCATCGAATATTCAATTTTAAAATACCATTCCTTGAGAGAAGGAGGAAAGTATCTTAACATAAAACAATATCACTTGGTTAACATCTACCTTTAGATATGTGTAAGTTTTAGCCTATTTCAATATCTTTACTTGACTAAGGGAGAGATAGACAGACTCTATTCTCAATCCCATGGTTTTTGCTATTGCTGCTTTTGTTGTTGTTAGTATGCCCAGAATTTCCTTTCTAGTAAGTGATGAGAAACCCCTTCATTCCAATGATAATGTCTATATTGACAGATGGCACTTTGGAATGACCTGGCAGATCACTTATATGAGACACGGGACGAGCACACACAGCTTTCTGATTGGAAGACATAATATTACGGCCTGAACATATTGTTATTGGAGGGACAGTTCAAACCCAAATGGGCTAGAGGAATGTTAGGAGATAAGTGAATATATACCAATATAATAAATTATATTATGATAAAAATCTGTCTCAGCATTACATATTAGGGATCCTTCAATGTAACAGCAACAGAAATAGGCTATTTCATTTTTTTCTTCCCTGAGCCTAGCTGTTTAATGTGTATGTGGCATGACAGATAATAGACATCTGCTTTAGCAGAAGTGAGCATTGACAGTGGCAGCATGGACAGCAAATTTTTATAATATTAGCAATTCAAATTTAAATATCAGATCACTGTGGTATTGGAATCATTCATTGGAATACGCTCGGAAGCCAAATCCTTTCTCAGCAAAACTTTCAATCATTTTTAAGCAAAATAATATGTTGTTTATCAATGTGTGTATCAACATATGCTGCCCAAGGACACTAAAATGACTTGATGTTCACTATAACTTAGTATCATTTACATTATCAAAATTCATTGGGGCCATGGATTGAACAGAACATTCTAAAATCGCTATCTCACTGCTGTTATTCCAACTTTAACAGGTTCATAGCAAGTCCTGTGATATTAGCATTTATGAGAAACCTTGACTTTCATCTATTCTAATTCAATCTCCAACTGGTAAACTTTAGACTTGTTTTCACTTGGTCAATGAAATATTGCCTATGAGATATATAAAAACTGATTTGTTATCAAATTCAACTATGTCAAGGCAAATTCTAGTCTTTCTTCTTCTGTCAAACAAATGAAGCATTTTATGATTGGAGTCTTCAGGAGCCATTGCAAAATGACTTATTTGTATTTGAGTGCAATATTGATACTTAACTTTATGAGGCTACCTAACTTTATGAGGACACACAGTTACAGCAAGACATGTTTTTATTCTTTCCATGTAGTCTCAGTATTTGTTAGCTTTTGCCATGTAACAAATTGCACTAAGACTTAGTGACCTAAAATAACCACCACCACACATTTGACCTACAACTTCCTGGGTTAGCCGGATGATTCTTCTGGGCTGAGCCAGTTCATGCTGCTGACTTCAATCATGTGTCTGTGGTTATCTAGAGAGTTGACTGAAGGCTGATCTAGGATTGGGTCATTCCTCTACAGATGGCAGTTGATAGCCAGTCACTTGGGCCAGTACAGGGACTGGATCACATCTTTCTCATTATCTAGTAGACTGGTCCAAGCTTTTTCACATGGCTGTCTCAGGGTTTCCCAGAGAAGCTAGAAAAGGAAAGCTTCTCTGCTGACATCATGTTTGCCAATGGCTCATTGGTCAAAGCATGTGACATGGCTGACCCAGATGCTGAACGAGGACAGATAGGCTCCACTTATTGATGGCAGTATCTGTCACGTCACAATGCAAGGGCAGGAAAGAGAAGAACTGGACACAGTTTTTACCATGTACAACCATCCTCTTGCCTCAAATTTCATAAGAGTGTAGGGACTATCATAACATGGGCATGAGTAATATGCAACAGTGAAATGATCACAGGCTTTACCACCAGAAAAATGATGTGCCTTTCATTCATTTGATAATTCATTGATTCATTTCTTCATGAAGTTTATTTCAGGTAATTCATTTAATGATCATTGATTCATCAAATATTTATTGAGTATGTATCATGCTCTAGGTGCCATTCATGGCAATAAAAGTTTACAGAGTACAATACAGCAATAAGGATAAATTTTTTCTCTTGTGAAATTTGTATTCCATATAGAACAACAAATACATGCTTACACACACAAAAATAAATTTAGTTTTAAAAAATAAGTGAGAGAATTATTTTGCCAGTAACAGTCACAGGAATCTTCTTATAGGTTATTCTTCAGTGGAAATCTGACCACAGAGAGGAATGCATGAATTCATCTTTCAGAATGGAGATCCCAGCACAACAGGCAGAGGAAACATTCAGTGCCAGATCCTGAGGTAAAGATGAGCTTGACATGTTCAAAGAATAAAATGAGACAGGTACCTGACCACTTGTCTTGGTGAGCAAAGTAGAGACTATCAGGAAAGGAGGCAGGGCCTAGATCAGACCTAGGCCCTGAATTCTGGATTCAGAGTTTATGCCCCTTTTCAGTCACTAGAGGCACAGTCTATGCTGTGGACAGACGGTTCCCCCCAAATTCATTGAATCTTCAACTATGTCCCCCAATTTTTATGTATTAGAAACTTGTTACACACTGTGTTTGATGGGAGGGTGGAAAATCCTATTATGATAATTAAAAGGTGGGGTCTTGAAGACATGATTAGATTGTAGGACCATGCCTTAGTGAATGGTTAAAAATTGTGGCCTTGGGCATGGTTTGGAGGGCTTTAAAGGGAAAGGGAATGACGAAATTGGTCTCTTGCTGCTCCTACCATCTCACAATGTGAGATCCCTGGATCACTGTTGCCACCACCAAGATCCTCACCAGATGTGTTCCCTGGACTTAACCTCCCAGCCTCCAAATCTGTAAGCAGTAAGTTTCATTTTCTTACAAATTATCCAGTTCTGGGTATTTTGTTATAAGCAATGGACTAATACAGTCTAGAAAGAAGAGGGGTGGGACATGGTTCTCAGGTGGGACAGACCCTGGCCCCAAGGACTTTTGTTCCATAAGAAAGGGCACAGTGAGAGCAGGGCCAGAGTGGGGTCCTCCATAGCACAGAGTCCAAAAAAGTGGATGCTGTTACTCAGTCTAAGTGTGCATCCCCTGCCTATAAAGATTTCATATTCTGGTTGAGGGAATAGTATTTTAAATACAGAGTGAAAAATTCTTGTGGAATACATGAGTATTGCTTGACTATTTTAAAAAATATTTTGTGTGAGTTATAAAAAGATGAGTGTAAACTTTACAGAGTTATTTTAATGAAGACACTAGTCATAACAAGACTTAATATATGTTATATTCCTTCTTTTAAAAATAATCAGTTAAAACACATGCATATTACCCTGTGAACCTCAACAGGACCCACAAAAGAAGATTTTATAAAATTTAGTCATTGCCTCAATTCCCCAGCCTGCTCTTAACACCGTACTTTGACTTCCAGCATCGTCATTTTCTCATTCTCTGTGTCTTTGGAATCCACACCTCACTATCAGAAACACAGATGTCAGCTTAATCTCTTTATGTTGCACATATGTCAAATATTTCAGATCACACTTGCCAGCATCACTGTGAAATACCCATTTATAATTACATTTGTAAGATATGGATTCAATTTTCCTTTGATTATCTATTACAGCAGTAGTGTGATTGAAAAACTACATACCAAGAAAAATGATCTAATTTATGGTATATGTTAAAGGGGTAAAAGAAAATCCTTTATTAATCCACAAGGAAGATGACCACAATTCTATAAAATAACAAAGCTCAAAATTTTAATTTATATTGGATAATCATTCTCTTTTTATTTAAGAAAATCAAGTATATTGCTAATTTTAATTTAGTTTTGCTTATTAAAAAAATAAAAACAATAATTGAGTTTGTTATTCTTTCTCTTTTCCTTTATGATGAAAGACTGATTCATTAATTTGTGAGTCTTGAGTCTTTTCCTATACTTCTTGGTATCCAATACTCTTGGAGCCAAAATTATTAGTGAAAAACATATAAAGAAAAAGTTTGCCTTTTTTTTTTTTTTGCAATCTCTTTCTCTCCCTTTCTCTCTATTGTTTTTCCCATATTATTACTTCTCCCTCTGTCCACCAAAAAAACCAAAACCAAAAACATAAACCATAAACATACTACACAGAAACTATTTATAAATACACAAACAAATCTCTTTACTGTTGTGCAGACTGAAATATTAACTCATCAAGAACAATTTAGGCAAGCAGTTATGTGTGGGGCTCAAAGCATCATGTGTATGATGTTAAATGATGATTTCACTACATCATGTAGAAATTCATTTTCAATTTTGCAATATTAGTGCATTAATTAATATTTATTCAGTTTTGGGAAAAAGAAAGCAATGATCAAGTAAATGTGTCCAGGAAATATTCTTGATAACTTTCTCCAAGAAAGTATATATCCAAGTATATATCCAAGGTGGTTGATATTTATTTATTCAACAAATATATATTTTAATCTCTTACTTTGTTCCATGTACTGTATTGGACACTTGGAATAAAAAGGTTTTATAAAGTGTAATGGGAGAGACAGCCTTGTGAAGGATCCTGAAGGCAGAAAAGATGAACCATCTCACTGCTGCTTAAGGTGGAGATTGTCAACGAAGGCCCCACAGAGAGGGCGATGTGTGAATACAGACTTAAGAACAGATTGAAGGTTTACCAGTTTACAAAAAAGGAAGAAACAGTAAACAAAGATAGCCATTGGGCCTAATCATAGAGGAATAAAATGCCCCGTGTGTCCTGGGTCTACTGAGTGTTTTAGTTCTGCGGAATCTTAGGTCTTTTGATAGTAATGATAGGGAATGAAGCTCTGAAACGTTGGCAAGGCCAATCGCTAAAGAAGTTTTTTATGTGAGTTTAAAGAGTTTAAAATTCATCTTGACCATATGGAAAACTATTAAATAGCTCTGAGCAGAGGGGTGGTTCAAAAAATTAATTTGAAAGTGGTGTAGACGTTGGACTGATCAACAAAGAGATAACTTAGAAAGCTCCCTTGCCTAAAGCCTGAATAATGTCCACATCAGAGGAGGACACGCTCCTAAATTAGAATCCCAAAAATTGCACTGGGGAGACCCCAAAGTTATAAGGTCGCCACATGAGGTCTTTTTATCAGCTTTTCCATGATGTGAAAGTCTAGTAAGCAATGTTACTCAAAATTTTAGTCTCTGTTCACATTTAGAAATACATTTTACTTTCTGAAACTATATACAGATCTCTGTAACTCCCCTTTGTTCAGCCCTTACCTCCTCCACACACACCTAAACAAAAGATTTTACAAAACTGTATTCACCCTTAGTCCATGAGAAACATTTGGGCATGGTCTGTTCTTTTCATATCTATTTTATCAAAAAAATATAGACAAGACCTCCTAAATTGATTGCATAACCTTTTATTACATTGTGACCAACAGTTTGAGCATCTCTTGTTTAGAGAAAAAGAGTATCTTTTTAGAAAAGAAGAGTTTATGGTTGCCTGTGTCCAGCTCTAGCTACATATATGGTTGCCTGTGTCCAGGTCTAGCTACATATATGGTTGCTTAAGATTGCTAGAAAAACAAATCTGTAGCACTTAGTCAGCACCTACCCAGTCAGCTGCACTTGATATCCAAGAAAAGCCAACATTTCTGAATTAATTCTACTGTCTCCATCTCTGGTTACTTTGTCACCAGATACTAAAGTAGCAGTGATTACAACAGTATATTTCCTGTTTCTAATAAATCTTCCCCGGGCATATCAGAGCATTGTGTTTTAAAATGGTTTAGCAGTAAAACTATAAAGCTACTAGGTGTCACATGAATTGCATCAAGTTCTAATTGCCTTTTATCTCACACTATTGTTTATCTATATTTCTTGAAAAAAATCCCGAAATACATGATTGTCTTACCTCAAAAAAGTCATATTCTTTGGCATATGTCAAGAGTATTTAGGCATACATCAAGATATTTGTCTTAAATTTTTCTGTAGTTTAAAAAATGAATATTTCTCCCATATATATATGCAGAAGTAGATGGACATAGAAATGTTTGCTAAACACACACATATTTTGCCATATATGTATAGTTTAGTTGTACACAAGTATTTAGTTATATACAAAATGGTTATAGACGTTTTCAACACGAAGCAACACATTTCATTATTATGTTCATAAGCACAAGAAGGCAGAAAATGTCAAACACAAACAAGAAAATCAGTATTACCATATTCACATATTTGTAATAATTTTAAAACGAAGATTGATTTTATTATGCAGTTTTGTTCCACAGTAATTTAAACTTTGTTGTTGTTCATTTTTAAATGTTGCAAATAACTCTCTAAAACAAATTATTATCTTCTTAGATCATTAGGTATATGGAATCATCCGAAGATATTTATTCTTTATCCCTAGAACTCTCCGCATAAGGCTCTATCTCTTCACGTTTATTCTTCCAACCTGCCCAGGTAGTAGAAGCTCTGTAATAATCTCTCATTTATGAAAAAATATATTACCTTTTACATAGAGTAAAACAGCTCAGTGCATATGAGTAACCACACTTTCTCTTTCCTACCTACCCCACCATACACATACATTAAGTTGGAACTGAATTTTTATGTTAAGTAAATTTGTTATATACCTATATTACAGTTGAGTGATTCAGAGCATGCATTTGTAATCTGACACCTGAAAATCTAATGTCCCTCCTTGGCCTAACCTAGTTAAGTTAATTAATGTTAATTATTAATTTCTAATTAATAATAAGCTAGATTTCCTTATCTGCTAAAAATGGGGATGGTAGTGTCACCTTACACAATTATTATGAGGATTGAATAATAGAGTTTATATAAAAGCCCTTAAACACAGTGCTTTTTAACATAGTGAAGGTTTATGAAACGTGAGCTTGTAATAACTGCTAAAGGAATGTGTGACATGCATGCCTTGACCTAATAGGCATCTAAATGCATCACCTTCCAGCCTGCAGTCTGCTATGACATTGAAAAGCTTGATTGAGCTTCTGGAGTTCACTTGAAAGTTGAATGCTATGTGTGGATATTATCATCCTGTTAAACATCTAAAATGGCTTTTAAGTATATCATTACTGGTTGTCATGATTTATTATTTATTCACAAATGCAGTTTTACAAATACATATACTACAAATGCACCATTACTATATGCAATGTGTTTTCTGTGTGTTCGTTCTTTATCATTGCCAAGAAGCAAAAATTTTGCAAGCTAGCAAAAACCACACCAAAAATATAAATAAATATAAGATTTCCCAATGTATTAAGCCTTGCACATTAAAAGCTGGATTTATATAGTAATATGTTCTATAACAGGGAACCACAGATTAGAAAATTTAAAAAAGTTTGTGACATCTGTTTAAATTCGTCAAGGTATCCGATTCTACTCTGTATCAATGAGTATAAGGACACATATGAACTGTATCTGAATAGTTGTTCTCTCATAAACATTTGATTTGAAGTATGGTATACATTTCAGTGATACTTCCATTGTATATATTCCTAGAAAAATTGCTGAAAGTGCTAATGGGATTTCTAACCTACACTTCAACCACTTCTCCCTGCCCGCCCATTCTTTTGCATTCTGAGCATGCATACTGACTCATCTGATAAATCTGACCACAAACAGAACTTTAATTACAGCTTACACTATTCCATAGTCAAGACTACAGTTTGTTTGAAAAGCATCGTCATTGAGGTGCTTCCCGATAGGAGCTCAAAGGAAAACCCATTGTGGGTCACGGTGGGTCTCTGTTAATTCGACTTTAACAAGAAAGCCAGCACCAAATGTTGTTAGTGGATCTTAAATAACACTGTTAAATCCTTTTCAAATCTATTTATATTTCCTCTTCATATATAAATATATATTCTTCACCATGTGGAATAGCGTCTCAGTTATTTGTACTTAATCTCACACATTCTCATTTTAAATGAAAGTCTCATATTTTTCTTCTAATTTTGATTTTAAAAATGTGTCTGACTTTGTGCTGAAGGCTGACTCTTCTCCTCACCATGGCCAATGTGGCAGTCTCTCTGAGGCTCAATTCCTTCTTCTGTGAAGAGGAACAATTATGCTTTCTATCTTACAGGCTTTCGGGGAGATGTAAATGAGAAAATCTACGCCTTATTTAAAAGTCCACATAGAATAAATATGAATATTATTATGATAATTAATCTTTTCATTTACAACCTCTAGATTTTATTATATATTCTTAACTGTCACCTTCACAGATTTCTTCTTAGTCTATTACACTGTGCAGCATTCACACTGTCATCTTACTAGCTGCACACTTGCTTAGTGTGTCTTTTCATTTTCTTCTTTTCTTGAAATGCAGAGGCTACAATCACTCATGTTATTACAGGCATATATGTATAATCTGTCCCTTGACAGCAAGATAATGCTTGATTTGCTTTCCAGTGTCCTTTCTTCCAAAGTCTCATGTTTTGTGGCCCCACTGACGCAATTACATATAGAGATAAAATGCCTCTGGAACAATTCTGCTTGATTTAAAAGACGTTTCCTGATCTCCTCAAGCCACTGGGCTAGGCCAAGTTATGCAATGATAGGTAAGGATAGCACAGGGGAAGAAAGACACTTGGCAGTGGTGTGTGGTATGCTCATCTTGCAAGGCAAATGCTATAAGCATGAACTATGAGCCAAGAATAGGAAACAATACCACAGCGGCCTTTTTTTTAAGTCTACTATTTAACTTTTTTATTCTTTACCACTTTATGTTGCACTAAGTTGACACTAAAACTGTGCTGGTACTTTTCTACCCCCTTTCCCAGATACTTAGGATATTCTTATAATATATTCTTACAAGATTGACTCTGAACTTCTGAAAAGTGCTCAAGGTCAAGGTTAAAATCAGAGTTTCCACTGGTTCTCTAGCCTATATGTACAGTAGTTTAAAAGATATTTATTTACACACATCCCATTGTTTATAATTCCCTATACAAACAAATACAATATTATCGCTATTCTTTACCTAAATCAATAAAAACAGAACAACAAAATTAACAAACAAAACCTGCCCTCCCTCATTCCAGGAATAGCAAATTTTAAAATTTACATTTGAGCAAGAGCATTATAGCATATTTTTGCAAGTATAAGCAGATTGTGTATCCCATTTCTCCTTTATCTATATATGGATATTCCACCCTCCACCCCAAATACTGCAAAATGTGAATATATTATAGTTAGAGCCTTCCCTTGAGGAAATAATGTGGCTTTCTGTGTTTAACAGGTTAATGAATCATAATTATAATAGGACTCATGGAATTGGATAAATTGTTATAACTGAAAGAATATAAGCTTTTTCCTTGAATCAGTATGCGATTGAATATTGGCTAAGATTTATTTGATGACGATTTTAGAAAGTTAGGAACAGCCCTGGTCATTTGCATTTTCACATTACCATTACCAAATACACAGCATTTAAAAATTGCTCTCTTTTTTATAAATTTTCTTTGCTTTTCCTACTTTTTTTAACATAGTTTACTTTTACTGCTTTCTTTTTCTACCAATTTTTCTATAATCATCCTCTCAGTGATCTCTAAAGTTTGCTTCCCTGAAGGCCTTCACAGATTTTATTCCATTCCTCAATCTGTTTGAAATATTGAACACATTCCCTCTTGAGTTCACCCTTTCCAGTTCCTTAAGAAGTTTGCACTTTGCCCTTGTTTGCTTTGCTGCATCATTGGAAATGAAACCTGCCTTGGAGATTGCTCTGAAATGCCTGTCCCAGCAAGCAGTTGACATAGCTGTCCTCCTACTTGCAAGGACGCCTCCTTGTCCACCAAGCCAAGTGGTTGGAATGTTCTGACTTGAGCTTGTCAAAGTTTATTTTGTGTACTGTGGTCTTTCCCAAATTAATTTCTCAAGTAATGTAGCAAAATACACTACTTACATTAAGATCCAAGCAGTCCACTAAATGGACACCCCACCCTAAGTTAACACAGGCGCCAGAATAACTTTTGATGTCTACTTCTATTGAGTTTGCAACTTATTATTTAACTGGTTTCCTTGCCCTCAGTAGTGACAATTTTACAAAGATATTAACATTTTTAAGAATCTTGAGAAAAGAGTCTAGGTGAACCTTGGCTTTCATGGCACAAGGCTGTTTTCAAGAATTTTCTATACTCTATTCTTATAATGGTTCATTTTGGGAAAACAAAACAAAACAAAACTCTGCCATTAAACCAAATTATACTTGATCACATCTCCTTGAATTCAATCATATTTTAGGTGAGTTATGGTATTCCTGTGCATATGCTACAGCATGCCAGTTTAAACTTGTCGCAAATCTAATCTCATTATCTCGCCCTTTAATAGCCTCCCATGGCCACTCCCCCACTGAATATATTAATGAAAGTTTTCCCCTGCACAACTCGAGGGGGCACTGTTGTCATGGAATTAAATCTGTACATCTACAGCTTGTGGACTGGGCATGACCAGTAAAGCCCTTTCCTCCACGACTTACTTCTGATCTATCTTTCCAGCTTCACTTCCCTTTATTTGTCCTCTTTCTATACACTATTGATATATTTGCCATGTTGAACTACTTTTTCTGAACTTGCTCAGGGGCTGGCTAGTTAGCTCAGTTGGTTAGAGCACAGCCTTGCAACACCAAGGTCAAAGGTTCAGGTCCCCATACCAGCTATAAGGCCATTTAGGAGTGTGTTGTGTTGTGTTGTGTTCATCTGTGATGCACAGTGTTTGACAAGAATCGAGCACGTGGGAACTGTGAAAAGGCTCATATGGCAAACTCAGAAATCAGACTCTCTTGGCTCTACTGTTAGCACCAGCCTCTACCACTTACGTGCTGTGTTACTTGATCAAATTTTTTAACTTCTCCATGCCACACTTTCTTCAGTAGTAATAACATGGAATTTGTAGTGTCTACTACATAGGGTCATTGTGGTTAGTAAAGGAGTTAATACACGTATGTGGTTAGAAGGGTGGTAAATAATAAGCACATTTGAAATGTCAGATATTAGTGTTAATATTGTTATCATTAGTACAGTCATGGCACTATTATCTTTCATAATATTGCCAAAAGGTTGTTCTCAAAATGTTATATGCATAAGAATCATTAGACAAATGCCTCTAAAATCCAGATTTCAAGGCTCTGAAGTCCTGAGGTTTGCATTCTTACAAATAATTCCATATTTTTAGACACATTTCAGCCCTATGATGATCTGGGGGGTTACAATACGTCTTGAGTGATTGTGAGATTCTAAATTGTCATATAAAGATTTCCCTGTATTTCTTAACAGTGATTAATACACACACGCAGATACATACTATTCCGATTAAAAACACTTTTAGCTATTCAAATTAAAGCCAACTTTTTTTTTTTTCCTGGATGATTCTCAGTAGTCAGAAATTTATATTTACCTGAGCATTAATTCTCTTAATTTACCATATTTAGTTATTTTTTAAATCTACTTTTGGTGTCTAAATTTATAATAATAATAATACTGTCTCATATACTTATTTGAAGCACTTAAAATTTAAATTCACTACTTTATTTGCTAATTTTTTTATTGATGTTGCATGTCTTTTATATACGAATGCAATCACTCAATTAACAACAAAATAAGATTAATTTTTGGTGTTGATGATAAAACCTGCAAGGACAGACCAATAAAACATTAGTATCTCACAGGTTTCCTTGCATTATAGATGGATCAATAAATTATTCTCCCCAATATTTGCATTTTAATTGAAGTTCTAGAAAACTCTATTTTCACCATTTATTGTACTCAAGGCAGGTGTTATTTTCCTTAAAAGGCTGGCAATACATTACCATCAAGTTGCTATAAGGGAGAGGGAATCTGCAAAGTCTACGATTTTGAACAAGTTTGGATAAAATTACATTTTGATTTTAATTTGGCATATAAAATCAAAGATCAAACTCAGGATATTCCTCCTATGAGATATAGACACTATATAAAGTTTTTTCAGTCAAATATTCTACACATTTGACTATATTCGCTCTTGTTGCTGTGTGCTTAAAGGGATGCCCAATAAATAATTAAACAGAAAATACGGGAAAATAGAAAATACAAATTCAACATTATGACTGAGGAGTATTTTAATGTACTGTATTTCTACAACAGGTTGCTTTTGAGCCTAGACAATGTTTCCAGGACTTAGTTTCTTCCTTCACACTCTCTATGGGGCCACAGTATAAGTCAGAAGAACTTTTTCCAGGGACAGATAGTCCAGGAAATTTGAAATTAAATATTTTCCATTTAATGCCTAGAGGAGAATTCAAAAATCTATGAGATATAAAATTCAAGATGTAATGTAAAGATTACTTAAAAGTGGATCGAGTTAACTTTTAAGTGTTGATTATGTCTTATTTGGCAACCTACTTTAGGTTCCATCTTATTTGGCTATTGCTCCTAACAGCATCTAGAAAATACCTTCTATTACTCAATACATGTGTTTTCAGAAACTACCAGTGTACTTCAAAAAGTTAGTGGAAAAATAGAATTAAAAGATAATATCAATCTTCTCATGAACTTTTTGAAGCACCCCCATATTATGTGCCCAACACTGTTGCAATTGCTGGGAAAGAGAAAAAGCCACAACCCATGTCCTCCTAGAGTTTACATTATAGTGTTGGAGGCCAATAATAAGCTAATACAGTCGGCCCTGTGTATCCATCGGTTCCACATCTGAGAATTCAGTCAACCACAGATCAAACATATTCAGAAACAAAACCCAATAAAATATAACAATGAAACCATAGAAAAGTAATACAAATTAAAAAAATACAGTATTTGCATTTCCCGGATGCTGAGTGATGTTGAGCATTTTTTCATATGTCTGTTGGCCATTTGGATATCTTCCTTAGAGAAATGCCTACTTAGCTCTTTTGCCCATTTTTTAATTGGGTTGCTTGTTTTCTTCTTGTAAAGTTGTTTGAGTTCCTTATATATTCTGGATATTAATCCTTTGTCAGATGTATATTTTGCAAATATTTTCTCCCACTCTGTTGGTTGTCTTTTAACTCTTTTAATTGTTTCTTTTGCTGTGCAGAAGCTTTTTAGTTTGATATAATCCCATTTGTTTATTTTTCCTTTGGTTGCCCGTGCTTTTGGGGTCGTATTCATGAAGTCTGTGCCCAGTCCTATTTCCTGAAGTGTTTCCCCTATGTTTTCTTTAAGAAGTTTTATTGTCTCAGGGTGTATATTTAAATCCTTAATCCATTTTGAGTTGATTTTAGTATACGGTGAGAGGTATGGATCTAGTTTCATTCTCCTGCATGTCGATATCCAGTTATCCCAGCACCACTTGCTGAAGAGGCAGTCCCTTCCCCAGTGAATAGGCTTGGTGCCTTTGTCAAAGATCAGATGGCAGTAAGTGTGAGGGTTGATTTCTGGATTCTCTATTCTATTCCATTGGTCAGTGTGTCTGTTTTTATGCCAGTACCATACTGTTTTGGTTATTATAGCTTTGTAACCACATTGAGATACCATCTAACCCCAGTTAGGATGGCTAAAATCCAAAAGACTATGAACGATAAATGCTGGCGAGGCTGCGGAGAAAAAGGAACTCTCATACATTGTTGGTGGGACTGCAAAATGGTGCAGCCTCTATGGAAAATGGTATGGAGGTTCCTTAAACAATTGCAGATAGATCTACCATACGACCCAGCCATCCCACTGTTGGGAATATACCCAGAGGAATGGAAATCATCAAGTCGAAGGTATACCTGTTCCCCAATGTTCATCGCAGCACTCTTTACAATAGCCAAGAGTTGGAACCAGCCCAAATGCCCATCATCAGATGAGTGGATACGGAAAATGTGGTACATCTACACAATGGAATACTACTCAGCTATAAAAACGAATGAAATACTGCCATTTGCAACAACATGGATGGACCTTGAGAGAATTATATTAAGTGAAACAAGTCAGGCACAGAAAGAGAAATACCACATGTTCTCACTTATTGGTGGGAGCTAAAAATTAATATATAAATTCACACACACACATACACACATACACACACAAACCGGGGGGGGGGGGGAAGAAGATATAACAACCACAATTATTTGAAGTTGATACAACAAACAAACAGAAAGGACATGGTTGGGGGGGAGGGGGGGAGGGAGAAGGGAGGGAGGTTTTGGTGATGGGGAGCATTAATCAGCTACAATGTATATCGACAAAATAAAATTTAAAAAAAAAAAAAAAAAAAAAAAAAAAGAAATTCTTTCCCAAAACAGAAAAAAAAAATAAAAAAAAAAAATAAAAAAAAAAAAAATAAAAAAATAAAAAAATACAGTATAACTATTTGCATAGCATTTATATTATATTAGGTATAAGTAATCTAGAGATGATTTGAAGTATACGAGATGTTCCTAGAGTACATGCAAATACTACACCATTTTATATGAGATTTGAGCATCCTTGAATTTTGCTATTGCGGAGGGCATCCTGGAACCAGTCCCCCATAGATACCAAGTGACACTGTACATATATCAATGTCAGATTGTGATAAGTGCTATGGAGAAAACTAATTCAGGGCAAAGGTGTGGGAAAAGGGTGACAGGCAATATTTTAGAAAGTGGGTCCAGATCATCCTATTAGGTGACAGTGTAGAGAGACAAAAATGAAATGAAGGAAATCTGTTCTTGTAAATATCTGTGGGGAGAGCCTTAAGTCATATCACTAAGTGAGGGAAAGCTAACTAAGAAATAAATGCAAAGCCCATGAAGGAGACCTGTGTATGTGAAATTCAAAGCTTTGACTTTTCTACTTGCTACCTCTGGTCATTCTACCTTCACTAAAGTTTGGAAACATTAATCACCTCATAGCTTTGTACGTTCCATGTCAAAGGCCTAAACTTTATTTTCCCTTTTATCTTTTTATAATTTGCTAAAAACAATTACAAGATCAATAAGTGACTTCTGGTAAAAAATTAAAACTATATAACAAGTGTTCCCTTCTGGAGGCCCATCCTACCTTCAGTTTTGTAAATAACCTCTTTGGTTATTTTCCATACTTTGTTACTTTTCATTATTTTTTCTCTGTGTTTATATGCATAACTGCATATTCAGCAATGTATCTGGAGGGTTTCTGTGTGTGTTTGGCTTTTTTCTTTTAGCTTTTCCTTAATTTTTAATCTAAGACTATATCTATGTTAGACCCCTGAAGCTATGTATATATTGGAATTAAAAGTTATTACTTTTGTAATCAAACAGATAAGAAAACACAAGTCTGACTTTGGAACCCCTGTCATTTGTCTTGTTGGTTTGAACACTGAATTCAAGTCCAAATAGGTACTAAAACTAAATTATCTAACTATATATACCAACAAAGAAAATTTATTCTGGGCATTTCATCATTATGATCCCCCTCTGTTCATCTTTGCCTCCTGACTGTACTTACTAACATCTATTAAAATATTTTCTCTTAGAAATTATTTGCATGTTTATGGGGCTTTAAATAGCATGATCCCATAACCTCACTTCTAGTAACTTTGATGCACTTTTTTAATCACTAGTAAATTCTGCCTTGTATTAGTGTCTTCTTGATGCATTATGTTTACAGTCAACCCAAAGCAGCCAGTTTTAGTTCATTCTGATAGTTATAGGCTGGAGAATGACTAAAGTAATTTTACATCATTTGTTTGCTTGGCTCTTTGAACTGCCCAAGGCTTTGCAAAACAATTTTAAAATATAGTTATGGTGGCTTGCTCAAAGTGCATTTTAAAGTTTCTTATAAATGTCTTTTTGGATTGTTCCACCTGACTAAGATGGAAAACTAGAAATGAAGGGATAATTTTTTAACTTCTGTGATGTTTTAGATTTTAGACATGCCGAAGGGGTCTTTTAAAATTTATGTTTATTGGGTTTTTTTCTTTCCCAGTTTCATGAGCAACTTGCAAAGATCAACAATATTCACAATTATACTTACAATTTTCTTCCCACAACTAACTGCAGATACAAAACTTGCACCCACAAGCCACCACAATGGCCACAGAACGATAAAGTGGCCTACGGTCAGCAGTGATTCCCTATAATGTTCACAATTAAACCTAATGGAGGGGAAATTGGCCTCTCTTTATCAGCTGTTGCCACTTTTTCTCCATTTATTCAACCACAGTATTAAACACAAATAAGAACATATTTTCCCCAAAATTCACAATTTAATTCAAGTGACTGTTAAGTTAACACAAATTAACTCTACTGTCCATTTTCAGCAGTATCTCAAGAAATAAAAGATAACTGTTGCTGATTTAGCTATTCAAAACCAAAGAGAGTTCATTTGGAATAGGGTGGAGTGAGACAGAATAAAGGTATAGACCTGTAGAAAGAAAACTATAATTATCTAAACACACTATGACAAAATCAAGTTACAAAATATCATTACAGACACCATGAAACAATTTTTTAGAGCCTGTAAATTCAGCTGCTGTGTTCAGATAGTTTCCCTTCTGTACATACTTTAAAGAATAGGAAAGTGAAAGAAAAACAAAACCAGTAAAGTAGAATATCAATAAACACTATCAAAAAATTAGCAATTAAATAAACCCTCAGAAATGAACATGCCTTTATGCTGACAAAGATCCCTTTAACCAGAACACAATCATAAGCCACACCACCGTTGCTAGTGTCTCCTTTTGCCACACTTTGTTTCTGGTCATACATAATATTAAAGGACATAGATTTTATTAGACCCACTGTTCCTAGAGCAAGCAACTTCTTCTTCATACTCAGATTACTCTACACATGAAAGTTATCTATGTATGGTCTCAAGAGAAAGGTCATGGAAAATTGTTACTCTTTTTTGGCCCGTTATTGGATTGTCATTATTGCCACCTTAAGTTTTTCTAAGGTTATTAGAATAAAAGCCCGCCCTTATTTCATAGTGGAATCAACTGTGTCTTGAAAGGACAAAATAATATCTAAGTAGAAAACTACTTAGTTCTCTGAGAAGGCAAAAAATTCTCATTGTTTAAAAAGTTTTTAGTTCATCTTCTAAATATGTAAAAGTAATTTTCTACAGCTGAAATCAGTTAAGGATTTTAAGTTATTATACACCTTGCATGATATATGAAATATTTTACATATAATATTTTTTTTAATTTTAAAGTATATTTTTGTTACTTGGTGATAACATTATGGTATAAACATCTTAAAAATATTCAAGACAGAACAGTATATAAGGCCAAACTTTCATATAAAAGCAATACAAAGATTCTTCCGGCCAGTAAAAGGAGTCATAACGGGCCCTTAGATCTTTTTAGGTTATTTTCTTTATCCTACTTTCTTCCTTTGCTGTATCATATTTTGTTATTCTAGTCTTAATAGCTTTCTTTCATTTATTTACTCATTCAACAAATATTTATCCAACACAGATATTTTGTGCTAGGCATTGCTCTAGGTGCCTTGGATACAGTAAGAAATTTGAACAAAAGTTACTGCCATTACATTTTAAGGTAAAAAAATACACACACACACACACACACACACACACACACACACATACACACATTTAAATTTATATATATATAAATATATATACACACACATATATATTTAAATTTATATATATATATAAATATATATATATACATACACATCATGGTATGTCAGAAGGTAACAAGGATCAAGAAGAAAACTAAAGCAGGGGGTGGGCAGGGTGTGCAGGAGAGGGGGAGTTGGTTGTAATTATAATTCTTGTGGTCTAAAGACACTCTTTGCCCCATGGGACTAAAGAATTGGTTAGCGAACTAAAAGTAGCTGAAAATTCTCCTTTGGCCATAGGCCCACACTTGAGCAGATTCATTTCACCTTTACAAGCACACAGACATGGATATTTATCCCACACAGCTGTTAATTACATGTGGCCTTGCCCATGATTAATTAAATGTGGCTTTGACCTTTGTCTTTTCTTTGCTTCATGTTACAATCTTTGTAACAAGCCAGACCATTTTTTTAAAAGTGGATTCTTAATCTCCCTTCGGTACTGTTAGTAGTATTTAATTACATTTTCCAGTTTTTTTGTTTTGCTTCTTTCAGTGAGAGACAGTTAGCACTCACATAAGTTCACAATCTAAAAAATTATTCATTTTTTTATCCAATGTCCTGTAGATGGCAGGTTGTCCCATTTTCCAGTGGAATGCATGATTTTACAACATATGAAGGTATTTCAAAAAGTTCATGAAAAAACTGAATTGAGAGGTAATATAATTCTTTCCGTGAACTTTTTAAAGTACCCTCTTATATCTTGACTACTAAGGTCATCATAATCTTCAACACAAATCAGCTACCATCTCATAAGGTTGTTTTTAATCCTGGCTTCATATTTGATTCACTTGGGTAACTTTAAAAATATTGACTCCTGGATCCCCCATCAAGGGTTTTATCCAGGCATCTGGGGTGCGACCCAGGTTTTGGTATTTTAAAAAATCTCCTGAGATGCGTCTATAGTTCAGCCAGGGAATACAGGAAACTGAGGTGAGTCTTTTTGCTGGGGGACAACACTACCCGTCTAGTCTGGGAGATTTTTAGAAATGCAGAATCCCAGACCCCTCCCCAGACCTACTAAGTCAGAATCTGCATTTTTTACAAGATCCCAGGTGCTTTGGATGTATATTAAAGACAGAGAGGTCTTGCTCTAGATATACACTCTCTTTTTGTACATAGCTAATTAGGAGTAGAGAATTTCAATCATTCACCCACAGCTGGTGTAACCAGCTAGGAAAGATCTGGATTGAGAAGCCAGGTGTTATTCTTCTAGAACGTGAGCTGTTTCCCTTTGCCACATGCGTTCTTCACCATGGAGAATGAGTGGATTGAATTATATCTCCCCAGAACTCATTGAAGCTTGAATTGTATCCCCCAGATTTTATGTGTTAGAAACTTAGCCCTCACTGTGACTGTTAACAGGGTGGGAAATCTTATTATGGTAATTGAAAGGTGGGGCCTTGAAGAGATGATTAGATCGTAGGACCACACAGTAGTGAATGTATTAAAAATGGTGGTCAGGGTGTGGTTCTAAGGGCTTTTAAAGAATGGGAGAGTCTGTCTCTCTCTCTCTCTGCTTCCACCATCTTGCAATGTGAACCCCCTGGGTCACTGTTGCCATCCCCAGATGGACTTTGGACTTCCCAGTCTCAGAACTGTAAGCAATACATTTTGTTTTTCTTTATAAATTACCCAGTTTCAGGTATTTTGTTATAAGCAACAAAAACGGAGTAATACAGGGGACTATCAATTTTGAAAGTGACTGGAGCCTTTATACAAATTGGAAAATATCTCTGTATGGACTAATTAAGAAAAAAAGAAGGTGTGCTACTCTTAAATAATAATTATAAAATATTTTTTTAAATATCATTTAATATAACGGTAGACTCTGAGTAATGAACACTGGTAAATTCCATCCTACTTTAATGAACATATGGAAATTGGCTTATCATAAAGATCTTGTACAAACCTTCAGAAATTCTTATGCCAACCAAGTAATATGCTTTCTCAAGTAGATTCATATTTCTTTTGCTTAGCTTTACTTGCTTAATCCTTTTATCAGAAACTGAGCAGAAGTAAACTTTTTTTTATCATAAATTCCAAGTAATAGAGCTAGCGTTAGTGTTATTTCACTCTTCTGGGAAGCTATTTGACTGATGTTAAACATTTGTTAGGGCATATATAGTATAGTCTAGAAACCCTTCTCACCAAAAGAAAAAAAAAAAAATACCTGGAAGAATTCTTAGCCTAATCTGTACCTATCTAGCTCCATTTATTACCAAAAGTAAAGTCCTCTGAGCTGAGAACAGATGGCCTTGTTAATAACAACTGGCTCTAACAGCTTTGTGTGTGCATTTTAGTTCCTGAATCTTTAAGAAGGAATAAAAGACACCTCCCACTCACCATTACAACCAAGAAATATATGAAAAATGTATTTTCAAAGAAAAGAAGAATGTATATTTAAGTAAATTCATTTAAAATGAGAAATTGGAAAATTTTTGCATTGTTGGTGGGAGTGGAAAATGATTCAGCTGAGGTGAAAAACAATATAGAGATTCCTCAAAAAATTAAACGTAGAATTACCATAAAATCCAGCAATTCCACTTCTGGCTACATATACAAAAGAAATGACAGCAGGAACTTGAATAGATTATCTGTACAGCTATTTTCATAGCAGCATTATTCATAATAGCCCAAAGTTGGGAGCAACCATCTGTCCATCAACAGGTGAATGGTTAAACAGAAAAGTATCTGTACAATGGTATTTCATTCAGCCTCAACAAGGAAGGAAATTCTGACATGCTACAACACGAATAAACCTTGAGGTCATTACACTAAGTGAAATAAGCCAGTCACAACAGGACAAATATTGTATGATTTCACTTATATGAAGCTCTTCGATTAGTCAGATTCTTAGAGACAGAATGTAGAATGGTTGTTGTCAGGGGCTGGGTTAGGTGTTAATTGGAAGGGTTTAATGGGTACAGAGTTTCAATTGGGCATAATAAAAAAGTTCTGGAAATGGATACTGGTGATGGTTGCACAACATTGTGAATACACTTAATGACACAGAAGTGTACCCTCAAAATGAATAAAATGGTAAATTTTATGTCTAAAAATGAGGTAGTCATATTAGTTATCATAATTCAACGGTGTAAAATGCCCTCATGGGATTGCCTCTTGTTTGTGTTCTATTTCATACTAACATCTTTTTTTTTTTATCATTTTGAGTCATTACTAATTTAAATATCCCCCAGTTATTATTTAGTTTAGCCCTACATTTTCATTTTTCCTCCAACAGTCTTGAGAAATAAATGCTCAAGATAGTGTCATTTATGCCTTATTTGAGCTATTAATCATCTTCACTGATTTTAGGTGAATTGTCTCGTTAGCAGTCACACCTATGCCAAATTAATTTCACATCACACATATCTCCCTGATTGCCAAATTAATTTCACATCAAACATATCTCCCTGAAAATATAGCTTTCATCCATATCCTTGGCTATAGAGTTATATGATTTTTATCACAATTTACTCCCCACATAACCATCATCTCAATTTTTTTCTCACTCTCATAATTGGGATATGTTTTATTGCTTGAATCTAAGGATACAATTAAACTGTTTCTAAGTCACAGTTTGCAAATCAGAACTGGTTGTGCTGAATTCAGAACAAGCATAAAATGTCTCTAAGAAAAAAATTAACTTCAGGAGATCATGAACACTTTTACTAATATGTTTGAAATCCTAAACTTAAGATTAAGATCCAAATTTAACTCAACATTTTAAAAATAAGAATCATATAGTGCCTCTTTTGATATGCAAGCTGTCACTTCAAAAACAACTTGAAAAAATTTTCACTCCCTTCTCTCAATAGAGCCCTTTGTTAACTAGGGAAAATAGAAAAAGAGGAAGAAGGAATAGGACCAAGAAATAGAGAGAGAAAAACATAGATTTGTGGAGAAAGACAGAGAGGAAAAGGAAGAGGATTGGGCAGGTAACATTTCAAAATGGGAAAAACGTAATAGAAGCATACATTAACATCATATAATTGTCCTTTGATTACTGTGAGCGGAGAAAAAGAATGCTTTAAATATCTCTGCTTATATATAATGGTCCACACAAACTGCATTAAAAGAACATTATGGCTGTATGAGGAAATGCACAGTTCAGAGTGAAATATAGCATATGTCCTCCAATACCTGTGCTCAACAGGGTGCGTTAAGACAGCTATTAGGCCAACTCCCTGTTGTGCCAGGTGCTGAAGGACATATGGTGCCTTTCACCCTTGACTAACATTTTCTTCCTTTCATTGTTCCCTGTAGCAATTTCAGTGTCTTCTAAACATTGTTCTTCAGTCTAAGGAAATTCTGTATTCATCAATGACTAACCCCACTACAACACACACAAGCGCATATGCTGGTTCTTGCCCACATTACACGCACATGACTAATCAGTCTTGAAACAAGCTAAACATATGATGATGGTACTACTGCTGTGTGTGAGCTGCAAAATGGAACAAGGTGTTATCTCTAAATTAGGATGAAAATATTCTAGATAACAATAGAGGAAAATACAAGCAAACAAGAAATATGATTAACCAAGAATGATCAGTAGGAATGAAATTCAAGGAATTTTTTTTTTTTTACCACCTGAGGCAAAATGCATTTTCTTTCATTCAGTATTCAAGAAGCCACTTTCTATGAGCCTACTGAATCTTTCAGTATAAGAATCATCTCCTTTTACTCTCTTTTGCAAACAAATAGTACATCTGTATACCGTCATGTGTTTCTGAAGAGATAGCAATGGAAAAAATAAACTGTAATATGTAAACAAATTCAGATGCTTGCCTACACTATGGATATTTGCCCTTCTTGTTTCCAGGACCTGATGTAGTTTACATATATATTTCTCAGGGAGGGTGGCTCTATCCAAACTTCAAGAATAAATAAGATTCTATGTATTTTGTTTAAGCATGAGCATAGAATGTGATATGGGCCAATTATATTCTAGGGTTTCTGCAGAGAGTGCTCCTGGGAAAGGCTGCTTGCTCTTAAAAAGTCCAAGGACAGGATGGTTTCTTTTGCTAGTGTGCATTGCCATACCTGGATCCAATGCCTGGAACTCTGGCAACCGTCTTGAATGCTGGAGTATAGACATCAAAACAGAAAGAAGAAAAAACAAAACAAAACCATTTTGACCCTTGCTGACATCGTTTACACCCTGATTAAACCAAATCTGAAATGTCCTACTCCAGGTTGAGTATCTCTTATTCAAAATGCTTGGGACCAGAAGTGTTTCAGATTGAGTTATTTTGGATTTTGGAATATTAGCATATAAATAATGAGATGTCTTGGGGATGTCACCCGAGTCTAAACACGAAATTAATTTGTTTCCTATACACATGTTCGGTGTAACTAAGCAGCACAGTAGCATCACCAGAATACCTGTATCAGCTGTTAAACAACAGCAACAGTAAACGATGGCAGGTTTTGAATCTCCCCTTGTGGCATCATGTTGGCTCTGAAAAATTTTCAAATTTTGGATTTTCGGATTAGAGATGTTCAACCTGTATCACTTCTTGACATATATTTAAATCAGTGAACTAAGTTATGATTTTTGTTCTTGCAAAAAATATGCAAAGGAATATGAATATAACTTCTGATCGTATTTCTTGAGGGCTGAAGTTAACTGTAATTCTCATGTAAATTTAAATTCACCCAAATAGCTAGGGCTTACAGTGTCAACATTTACAAATATTCACCGTAAGAAGTATGGTATAATTGTACTGTTTCTCTAGTATATGAGAGTAAGTGAACACATTTCTTGCTCATTTCTTTCACAATGTGGAGATTTGTATAAAGACATAAGACATAAGCTCTATTTAAATTACATTTTTAAAAAGTACATTTATCAAATTTTTAACCACTTGACCTTCAGAAATAATACAAAGCTACCATCCATCATACATAGTTCAATTTTGTTGGTTATAAGGGAAGAAAAACTGAGATGATCCAGATTTCTTCCCTCACTTACTTACCCAATGAGCTAATTCTTCTCATTTTCTTTTCATAAAATTCCTAAAGAAACAGTGCTAAAAAAAAAGAGAAAAGGGAAAAGGATAGAAAGGAAAAGGGTAGCAATAAAATAAACGAAACTGAAGAAAAAGAAAGTAGGCAGATGGGAGAGCCCAGAAAAGGCACTGAATATCCTCAGATGGACACAATGGCAGGGCCTGCACATACTCTGCATAACTTGCACATTTGTGCGTGGTTACCTGAAGTGGACGAGGAGTACGCCAATCCATGTGCATTAAGGAAGAGTCTAGTGGGGATGAAGGAAATGAACACAAGGCAGCTTGCAGTACTCAGAACGGCATGGCACAAGCAAAGAACAAGTTGAAGATGAAGTTCTGCACATTTTTCCTTATGGTGTGGTCTCGGCCAATTTACCTAACCTAACCTTTAATTGCACATGACAAATCCTTCATAGGAAGAATCATACCTAAGGCAGAGTATCATGGGAAGACTAAATGAGTTCACTCACATGAAAAGCATATTGAAATGCATTATGCATATATTCCTTAAATTCTCCACTCTTCTGTCTCAACAGCCCTGAGGTGAAAAGCTTATGAGACTTACCATCTCCTGTGAGCTGGTGAAGATTTCCAGCTGGGGTGCAAAGACTCTCACCAGGACTGGATCAAAGTATCTGCTGAGAGAAAATTAAAACAAAATTATCATAAATTTACTTTTCTTAACTTTCAAAAAGTATTTCTTTTCCATGTCATTATTTCAAATCCATCATGAGTCTTCTAAACTAGATATTCTCCCCACTTTCAGAGAAGGACCCAGTCATAAGAAAACATCTTATTTAAGACAATCTGTTTATTGACTGAGAAAGAACTTGAACCAAGTTACCTGATTCTCAGTCCAAAAAAGATTCAATAAATATTTTTCTACTGGGAAGAGGGAGCTGTACTTGAGTTATTGGTATAGAAATATACCAACCTGACCTTTGCCAAATTGTCCATTCAGATACTGTCAAGTTCTATTACTATCCTTCATTGGAGGTGACCAGAGGAAGGTGAGTGTTGTATGATTCTATCTCCTCTTCCCAATAGATGTGTCATCAAATAGTGTGTGATCAGATGCAGAAAGAAACAGTCCCCAAAACATAGAGGATGAAATAACAAAGGCTTTAGAGGTCCATTGGAGGTGGAGTGTGGGCTCTGGCCTTGTTCTTCCTCTGTGACCCAGACTGACAGACAACAATTAAATGGAACATTGCCAATGGCCATGGCAAAGGATGAAGGGAAAGAGTCCTAACAGATCTTATAGTAGCAATTAAATGTACAGTCAAGAAGCAATGCTCACAATTTACTAACCACAAACACCAAGAGGTCAAAGATGCAATGTGCCATAGACAGTGAAGAGCCAGAAGTAGTCGGTGCAAAGCATATTTTACAAATGGAAGCAAGTCTCAGAACCATTCCCAAACAGGCAAATATTTACTAGCAAGCAGACACAGAAATTAATCATGTGGTTATATATTATTTTTGTTTATTTATTATAGTCTAGTCAGTCCTATAGTCAGGGCAGGAGACATAATCCCATTTGAAGAAGGGAGAACATAAAACCAAAGAATTTCTAGCCCTGATCAAAAGGTGTTAGTCTACTGATCTAGGTGGATTATCTGGGTGGTATGACTCAAAAAATTATGGTGGTGGTGCCAATGATGTATCTTGGAAACCCCTTATATTATGCATAAAAAGTTATTTCTAGCAAACCATATGTTAACTAGCAACACTTTTATTGTAGATTTCAATACAGATATTTGAAAAGCTTGCAGTCACCTCTGCCCCTGGATTTCTATTTCAGGTACTTCAAATGCAGAGTAATTTCCCTTGGCTGCTAAACAAGTCACCCTAAAACTCAGTTACATATAACAGTAAACTTGTATTTCTCATGCACCTATGGAGTTCAGCTCATCTCAGGTGAGTTTGCCATGTGTCTGTGGATTGGCTCTGCTGCACATCTCTCCTCTTTCTCTGAGGAATAACAGGCTGCCAGGAATGTCCTTTTCTGGCTATGGCGGAAGCACAAGAACTCAATCAGAGATACACAAGATCTCTTGAGGCCTAGGTTCAGAACTGGCATACTATTACTTCCACCTCCTTCACTGGGCCAAAGCAAATTATGTGGCCAACCCTGGAGTCATAAGTTAGGAAAGTTCTCTCTAATCATGGTGGGAGGATATTATAAAGTCCCATAGCAAAGGCATGGATATGAAAAGAAGTACAGAATAATTACAGTCATTACTGCACTCTAATGCATGCCTCTGTGGAATAGACAAAAGTTAACTTGCATACTCATCCATCACATTGCTTTTTATACTAAAATATTTAAGTTTCAGAATTCCCACTGCCTGCAGTGAATTCTGATATGTGCACAGGCACACCACCTGACTCCCAGCCAAGCTCTTTGACAATCACTGCGTTAGTAAAAATTGGTGTGTTTTGATGGCTCTGAAATGTGTTGAGCAGAACAAAGGAAAGGAATTAGACCATGCTTTTAGCAACTTAAAGCGGAATAAGGACTCAAGATAAAAGGACTTAATTCTACAGCTATTTTGAGTGAAGATCAAAGAAAGTTGATTCTCAGAACATAAAACAAAAAAGTGATATACATTTTGTCCCCTTCATGTATAAAATTATACAGGTGAGTCACATTTGTTCGACCATACACCTGAATTTCTTGCTTTACAAAGACTAAGTTAACAGAAACAAAAAAAAAAAAAAAAAGGAAAAAATTGGTTCTCAGTGAGATGGTAAAAATCAGTGAGTTGGAATGTTGTTATAGAGTCAATAAATTCCAGAAAGAGTAAAAAGATGCTAACAAGAATTTTAGCTTTGCCTGAAATCTGGTCAAATTGTCACCATAAAAGCCTGTTGGAGGGAAATGGGTATGGTGAGTGACAAGGTGCTAAGTTCCCCTGAGCAGAAAGCCTCAGAATAAACTGGAATAACACATGATTATCTTGATAACTGTAAGATGCATCATCATTTTCTCTGAATTTTATGAGGCAATTTTAAAGTTATTGGCAGCAGATAAAAGCTGATATCAGGACTGAGTCCATGTTGGTTTCTGCCATGCAAAGGAGATCTAACAGTGATTTTGTACAGGAAGCATATGCCCTCTTAATTACATGAAGCATTAAGTTACTTACAGAAAAGTCGGGAACCATATGGTCCATTAGAATCAGAAGTCAGAAGGTAATGGAAACTAGGATTTCTGTGCTTTCTAAAAAATGGAGATGCCGTGCAATGGGGAATTCTTTTCACAAGCTAGGAACCAGTGCATAATTTCATCTTTTTCATTTGGCTCATTTAAAAGCATTATTCTAAGAAAAGCTGTGGGAGCACAGTACCCCCTTTGATTGTTTTGACTTAATTTGTCATATCTTTGGAACAGCACTTACTAGATTGCATCTTAATGTCACTTTATTTATTCATAGAAATCTGGGCTCTTCTAGGTCGAGGGCTCTATTATATGCGGCTGGGTTTATCTGTCCTTAGTCTTTGCAGACTCTCACTTAAGGCTGAATTGAGCTAACTAGATAAAGTTTATACCAAAGCAAACATTATATTCCTATAGGGAAGGTTGACATTTTGTAAGAAGAAAGATGCTTATGAATATCATTCGTCTCCAGTATATAGTAAATCCTAAAAATGAAGGATAGCTGAATGACCAGAGAGTATGTGCTGCTTTAGAGGGTAAAAATAAACCAAGTAGCTTTATTTTGAACTTTCTGTCTATACTAGGATTAATTTTTAATATCTATTTTTCAAAAATGACTTTAACAAATTATTTTAATTGTAAGTCACTAGAAATCTGTATTTACTATACATTTGCAAGTACACCATGTTGGAACAAGCTTTGTTCTAGATTTTACAACATGTTCCTCAAGAAGATGGTTACGGTCCTCATGAAGATGCAGCCATAAGAAAGAAGGCGAACCTTGATTTTGACCCTGAACGTGGTGGTGGAAAGGTACAAAAGGTCAAAGTGGTGGCCTTCTATTTTGTATGGAAAGGGTGCCACCCAGGATGAGGGACAAAAGGAGATTTCAAAATCATCATATTCCTCATCACAGAAAAATTTTTGCTTCATTATCTCATTAAATTCAAGCAGATATTAGAAATGCCTTTTTGTGCTTTTATCTTATATGACAGGCTTCTTCGAAAAATCAAATTTGTTGTACCCTAAGACATCAGAATGACATTTCCAAAGGAGAGTATTTTAATGAATGTCATTAATCTTTTTAACAAATAAAGATAGAAATAATTTAGAATAATCATTTTACAAAATGGTGAAATTAAGTAGCCTTTTTAATGTCAAAAATATGTCATGGGCCATTCATGTAATAATAATCATAATTTTAATATGTCAAATAAGAAAGTAGATGATGAAAATTATATTATAAAATCAGTAAATCTTTGAAATATATGTGTAATTTATTAACTACCATATCATGAAAATTCGTGTTTATACATTTGTAAAAATAGTGTGTGTATGTGTATACTGTGTATATACAAGCAATTTTTAGTATGCATGTGCTTTCAGAGAATGCTTATAATAATTTTGATGTCTGTCACTTTTCAGGACTCCATATGTTAAGATTCACTGAATGGGAGATGAATCAAAAAGTAATTTGATGACATCATTCTGTCCAAATGTGGGATTTTATCGATCATATTTTATTGTCCTTTGTCAAATGTGACCACCATGTATAGTGATCCCATTTCACTGGGTTTGTAGTTTTGAAAAGACCATTTTCTTGAAATGAATTATCAGATTCACTGTTACAATAACCACTGCCAAGGAAGCCCAGGGGTTCTCAGGGTGTACCTGTTTGTGTTGCTCATCTATACATATGTATATGCACACATACCAGTGTATGAATAAAAATTTAAAGGGTAATATGAATCCATGGTGACTTTACTATTGGTCTCCACATTTTGATAAGTCTCAGGGTGTAGAAAATCAGGAAAAAAGGTGAAGAGTTACAATAAAGAACATATGGAAAGGGCATTCTCAAATGTAAAGAAATAAACACATTATTTAGTATCGGTATTGTTCTTTAAAAGGAACAGTTATAAGAAAAAGAGGTCTTTGAAATTTAAGTAATTAGAAGACAAAAATAAAACCAAACAAGCACAAAATTGAAGGCTTATATCACCTTTACTACAAGCATATTCTGTAGGTGTTATCGTATAATAAAAATATTTATGGTGTATAAAGTCCTCCATAATCTGGTCTTTTCTGCTATTGTCTGCCATGTCCTGCATTTGGGCTATCCCAAACCACAAGCAGATATCAAAATTAACATCTGTATCCCATCTTCACACCTGCTGTGCTTGGAATACACTTGGTAACCTCCTACTCATATTCCAATCTTGTCATTTCAAGAAGGCCATCAAGACTTCTGGCAGCATTAGTTGCTGCCCCTCATCAGATGGCACCACATGCCACCTCTACTATAGCTTTTGTGACATGTCAAAGTAAAGATTGTTCCCTCTCCTGATTAGATTGTAAGCCTCCAAATGTAGAGAACGTGCTACTTCTTTCTTTGAATTCCCAGTGCCTGACACACAGTGGACCCTTTAGAAGACTTATTAAGTAAAATGTATAAGTTTGAGACCAAACTGGCCAATTTATAATAGATGGGGAAGTGCATATCAAAGATATCACACTATTTCTAGCAAATTAAAAATGTGGCAAAAATTTTCAACTCCTCTATTCTAATATTCAACAATATTTTTCAAAGGAAAGGCATTTAGCTCTTTAAATCTGCATAAAATGAAGTCAATTAGATTGTCATATTGCACCTCTATAATTTTTAATTGATATTTATCTTTCTAATGTAAATCTCTAGCCTCACTCAGCCTACAAGACCCCTGAGAACATGGTGCATGCCATAGAACTTTGTATCTCAACAAACCAACTCAGTAACCCACAAAAATAAACATCAAAAACTCCTTGATGATGTTGCTGCTGATGAAATCAATATATCTTGATTTAATCCTCTAATTTTGATATAATGTAAATAATTATATGATATTCTCTTGTCCTGAGGCCTTAATGTTTTCTAGTTCAGTTAATCATCACAGAGAGTTTGCTCTTTTGTCTAAATGCCCTTCCCAGCCCATTTTGCAGAGAATATTTTACTTACATTTGAAGGTTCAGTTTACATCTTCCCAAGTGAATTGTCTCAAGCCATTTCTACCTTCTACCACAACCTAAGTTAGACACTCTCAACTCTGTCCTTCGACTGGACTTAATAAACAATATATACATTACAAGAGATTGTAATTTTTATCTCAAAATATAACTCTCTTCCTTCAAAAAAGTCATGTGGTCTCTATGTGTATATCCCAGAGCCTAACTAGTACTCTGCACATTACAGATTCTCAATAAATGTAGACTCCATGAACAATGAATGGCTGATGTTAAAGACAAACACACGCATCCCATCAGCATGCTGTGATTGATTCAATAGCATCATGTGAGCATGTGAGCAGAAAATCATGAGCAAAATCAAACATATAAATGCTGCTCCCAAATTACTGTTGGATCATTATATGCTACCTGAGTCTTAAGCATAAGCTGAAGTTTCTCGAATACTGTAGGAACTCAATAATTAATTAGAAAAGGGATAAAAAGGTGATTTCACTGAATTGACTACTTAATCTAAGCCTTGATCTTTTTGAGGAAAACACATGCACATCAAAGTAAATAATCATTGACGTATTTAAAATTAAAGATCAAAAATGTATTCAGGGTTATTATACCATACATTATTAGGATATAAATACCCTTGCTTGCATGGTGTGCTATAGAAATTGGGAAGAAAGTTCACATTTGCATATCAATGTGCTAGTCACCAAAGGAGAAGTTATAGGAAAAAAGCTTTACCTATCATAAGATAAAAAAGAGAAATTCTTTCAAACTGTATTGTTTGGGAGAAGTCAAGAAAGGATGAATAAAAATGGGATACAGTTTGCTCTCAAATATACTCATTATAAAAAAAAATCTTTAAGTTTGGCCCATTATCACCTTATCTTTAATCAATTTGGAACATACTTCAAACAGAAGTTAAAAGACATTTCAGAAAAGTAGAAAATCTTTGGCATTGGCTTAAACCAGAGATCTCAAACTCATTTCCTGCAGAAAATTGGACTTAGGGACTTACATATTTTTGCTCTTTGTGACATCAAACAGTTTTTAAAAATCCTGAACCTAGACAGATGGTAACACTGTCAGCCAAGCACCTACTGCAATGTAACATGCTTCACCTGCCAGTTCTTGACATGAGTTTGAGTTTGTGACCACTGTCTTGAATTTTACTTGTTTTATATTTTTTAAAAGGTTATCAAAAAAATGGATACATTTCATCATTTTTGTTTTGTCTTTCTCCTCTGCTGAACTTCTTAATGTTGCAGTTATGTACAACAGGATCGTGAAAGTTCTTTCTTTCTTTCTTCTACTGCACTTCTGCTTCTACAGCTTTATGTATGCACTCTATGCAGATGACTCCAGATGGATTTCTGGTCCAATTTCTCTCTTTTGGTTTCTGGACCCACACACCCAACTTCATACCAGTGTCTCTTTTGAAACCATCTATGCATCTGGAATACAGTATGCCTAAAACTGAAATTTGGGTTTCCTCTTCCTCAATTCTCCCTTACCTGCAGTGTTCTTACTGTGCATAAAGGACAATTTAATCTACTTGCTGCTCATGTCAAAAACCTAGGGGTTATCCCAAGTACCTCACTCACCTTAATCCCCAATATCCAACGTGCCAAATCTTATTGATTCCACCTCCGCTTAAAGACAAGTCTACCCATTTTTTCTATCATTACATTTCTACATCTCTGCCCCCATGTTTCTTCTAGGAAGTTGGTACCTATCCAACTAGTTACCTTGATTTTGATTCTCCTGCCTCCAGGCCAATTTCCACTTGGAAGTTAGAGTACCCCTTTTTCAAATGCAGATCAGTCAGAATCAAGTCACTCTCTCCTTAATAAATTGAGATAGCTTCACAATGGAGGCACAAAAAATTCAAAGCCATTTCTAGGTATGTCTGGTCTGGTTCTGCCATGAACTCCCTTCATTTTCTCTCTTGGAGTCCAAACTCTGTGTTAATCTTTTCTCAGATCTTGGAATGCTTTCTACTCTGCTGCTTTAAGACCTTCACATACGCTCTTTTTGCTTAGAACGCTCCTTCCCTTTCCCAACACTTTGCCTAGTGAACTCTTAGCCATACTCCATGTTGTCTCTTTCTGGCATCATCACAGCACAGAATTGCATCCTTCATTTATAGGATCATTCCTTCCCCCGTTAAGTACAACATGGTTGATTCAATGGGGAAAAAATATTATAGACTGTTTTTATTTTGTTCATGCTGGTATACTTGGTGTTTGACATTATACCTGGCATGTATTAAATACTCAAATATGATCGTTGAATGAATGGTTAAAATCACTTGTGGAAAAAAGAAGTGTTTATGGAAAACTAGTAAGAAACCCATTTTATTTAGGGGAATTCTGAAAAAATATTACAACAGAAATGATTTCTCCCTGTAATATACTGCAGGTGCATGTGGGTATTCTATCGGTGTCATACCCTCTTCCTGACACATAAGAAATTGTGGTGTGGAAAGATTGCCACTTGACCAAAGTGACAAAAATACCTTAAAATAAGGAACAACAAAATCACTGACTGTGATTTAAGCTGTCAGTAAATAAACAAACAAAACAGAATCAATCTGAAAATGGTGAATATTTATTTTTATCGACAAAACTACAGTGAAGATATGATAGGGTATGTCATCCGAATATAACTGAATTGTAAAGGGAGAAGGTGCCCAACAGTGTATTTCTTAATGCTCTGTCCTTCTGGGAGTCTTGGGCTCACCAGCATGTAGCCATATTCATATGAAGTCCATTATTTTGCTCAGAAATGGGAAGAAAATGTTTCTAATTTCTGTTCCTTAAATACAAGCTTTAGCAACTTAAGAAAAACCTAAAAAGCACCTCAATATTTTTCCCTGTTGGTCTGGAAGTTATATATTAGGTAGAAATATTATTTATATATATTTTCTCCACATTTCTGTGCCGTGGTAAATCAGGTAATATAGAATTTGACTAAAGTCTATCTCAATGCTAAAAAGAATGGTTCAAAGTTTATAAATAAATTTTATCAAGGCTCAGATTCTTTCTGTTCAGGAAGAGAAAAATAGGCTTATTGACTTAATTATAGCACAATTACTTGCTGACATTTGTGTCAATTTCTTTTTTAATGGTTTGGTTAAAAACACAGCATTAAAACATACATATTTTATTCTGCCTACAGCTCAAGAGTTAAACGAGAAACATTCTCTACAGCGAACATAGATATTTCCAAACTAGGAATTGTTTGCTCTTTATAGTATTTATAAATGCTTTGTTGGCAAATGTTAAACGTTTTATCATAAACATTTGTGAAGAAAGCATTGGCAAGATTGTGTTTGAGCTGTTTGTGTTAAATTTTGTATTTTTTCTCCACATGTATTGCAACCAGAAAGCCACTTACTCCCTTGTCTCAGAACTTTCTGTAAGCAAAGTGGCAGAAACAACCTATAGACAAATTTCCTCCACGCCCCCTATAAAAAAACCTAAACTTGTTGAAGAGAGTAAGCTGATGTCCCAGAATAGGAGTTAATAGAAAAAAATATTTTCATAAATAGTGAGACAATTTAAAAAAAAGAGATTTTCATCTGGTATAGGCAGAGTATAAGATGCCTGGTGGTCTGCAAAACATTAAACCTCTTGGTCACAGGGAACATTCCAAAGCCTCAGAGAGAATGCCTGTGTGGTGTAAGTAGGAGGCTAACCCCAAGCCTGGAGCTCCCTGCTTTGTACAAAAACCCTACAGACTAAGAATAACACAGTAACTTCCAAACTAATGAGAAAAATGGGTTGAAAGACTCTCATAATATGAAGAAGGTAAAGATAAAATAAAATGATTACATTTTTATTAATATATTATGGTTTAAATTTTTAATAAAATGTTAAGTTATATGTTATAGACCAAATGTTTATGTCCTTCATAATTCATATGTTGAAATCTAATCCCCATTATAATGGTATTTGGAGAAGGGGTCTTTGCAAAGTGATTAGGTCATGAGAGTGGAGCCCATGTGAATGGAATTAGTGACCTTTTTAAAAGAGGCCCCAGAGATTTCCTTTATCCCTTCCACCATATGAGGACAAGATAAGTAGATGGTTGTCTATGAACCAGAAGGCAGGCCATCACAGACATTAAATCTAGCAATGCCTTGATCTGGGACTTCCCAGCCTCTAGAACTGTGAGAAATAAATTTTTGATGTTTACAAGCCACCCAGACTATACTATTTTTGTTATAGTAGCCTGGACAGACTAAGACACTATGGATCTTAACTGTAACCACAATGCAGTACGATTTTGATATTATGCATACTGTTCCAAGTAATAATATATTGGAATAAAGCATTCACATATAACTTTAAGGTAAGAATGTTGGATAGAAGAGCAGACTAGAGGCTACACACCTGCAGAATAACCAATTTGTATGATTCATTTTTACTTACTCTATTGATTAAAATAAATGAAATCACCTGATCTTGAATCCATGTAGCCCAGAGATAGATGGTATTACAAAATTTAGTGTATATATATATATATATATATACACTAAATTTTATATATATATTATTTATATAATATATATATAATTTTATATATATATTATTTTTAGAACATAAAAATTAAGTTAAATATGACCCAATAATGATCTGGATAACTATTTTTCCTATGTTTAGTTTTAGAAAATTCTGGATCCTGAATTAATTGAACTATTGATGTAGCCCTTGAACCTCTGCACACTTCCATTTTTTTAAAAGTGTTCCTTCTATACATATATTTTATTGAAACAGATCCCAATTTGAGTCAAGACAATAGGTATTCAATCAATATATATTGAAGGAATAAATGAATATACTGGTAATAAATTATCTAAATTATCATTATGAAGTATTCAAACACTTTCTAAATATGTAAGAAGAATATAAAAGCTTTCCTTCATCCCTTCTAAAGAGAAGCCCAGTCAAGTTAGTATGTTTCTTTCTAGTCCTTTTCATGGTTTTGCATAAATATGCATATTTACATTCCCATGTTCTTTATCTAAATGACTCATACTACATATTTTTTTCTTTAATTTGCTGCTATGACTTGAATTTTGTACCCAAAAATATATGTTGAAGTCCCAACCTTCAGTACCTGTGAATGTCAGTTTATTTGGAAGTAAAGTCTTTGCAGATGTAATCAAGAAAAGATAAGATCATTAGGGTGGACTTTAATCTAATATTACCAGTGAAGAGACACAGACACATATGCATAGGGAGAATGTCATGTAATGAGGAAGGCAGAGATTGGAGTGATGCATCTACAAGTCAAGGAATGCCAAGTATTGCTGGAGCTACTAGAAGCAAGGAAGAGCCAAGGAAGGATCTTCTCTAGAAGCTTCAGAGGGAATATGGCCCTGGTATTATGTTGATTTTGATTTTTAGATTTCAGAACTGTGAGATAATATATTTTTGTTGTTTTAAGCCACTTAGCTGTGGTCATTTGTTCCCATAGTCCTGGGAAAACAATATACATGTTTTTTCACTAATAACAAATTTTGGACATCATTTCTAGTTTCCATGACAATGTATATAGGTCATACCTGTTTTTTGTACAATTACACTTACTGCAACACATTTTTAATGCAGTTTTTTTTTTTTAAGCTAGTGAATAGAAATCACTTATTGAGGTTTTTTGTGAACATATTTTATGGTTTAAAGAAAGCATGCTTTGGGCCAGCCCCTGGCTCACTTGGGAGAGCATGGTGCTGACAAGACCAAGTCAAGGGTTAAGATCCCCTTAGTGGTCATCTTTTTTTTTTTTTTTTTTTTTTTTTTTTTTTTTTTTTTTTTAATGCATGCTTTGCCTATGGTGAATATACTTTAACATCAAACATTACAAATTTGCATTAAATCTCCTAAGTCCCATAAATGTGAACATAGACACACATGTGCCCCCAGACATTAATTTCAATAATGTTGTGAACTTATTTATACACATTGATTATACACAATAAACAAGTGTGATTTATCCTTGCAGGGATGCAAGGATGGTTCAACAGATGCAAATGAATAAATGTGATAGATTGCATCAACAAAATGAAGGATAAAAACCACAAGATCATCTCAATACATGCAGAAAAATCATTTGATAAAACCCAGCACCCTTCATAATAAAAACTCTCCACTAATTAGGTATAGAAGGAAAGTATCTCAACACAATAAAGGCCATACATGGAAAACCCACAGCCAACATCATACTAAATGGGAAAAGTTGCAAGCTTTTCTCTACGAACAGGAACAAGACAAGGATGCACACTCTCATCACTCTTATGTAACTTAGTACATAGTACTCCTATTTAACATAGTACATACTACCCAAAGAGATTTACAAATTCAATGCAATCCCTATCTAAATAGCATTGTCATTCTTCAGAGAAATAGAAAAAAAAAATCCTAAAATTCATATGGAAACACAAAAGACCCCAAATAGCCAAAGTAATCCTGAGCAAAAAGAGAAAAGCCGGAGGCATTATACTACCTGACTTCAAAACATACCACAAAGCTATAGTAATCAAAACAGCCATGTACTGGCATAAAAATAAATACATGGACCAATGAAAGCAAATAGAGAACCCAGAAATAAATCCACATATCTATAGCCAACTAATTTTTGACAATGGTGCCAAGGATATACACTGGAGAAAGTACGGCCTTTTCAATAAATAGCACTGTGAAAACTGGAATCCAAATGAAAAAGGAAGAAACTAGAATCCTACTTCTCACCATAAAAAAAAAACCTCAAAATGTATTAAAGACTTAGGTTTAAGATCGTTAACCATAAAACTACTAAAATAAAACAGAGGAAACACTCCAGAACATTAGTGTGGGTAAAATTTAATGAAGAACGTTTCTAAAGAACAGGCAACAAAAGCAAAAATAGACATATGGGATTACATCAAATTATAAAACTCTGCACAGTAAAAGAAACAATCAACTGAAAGAAAAGGCAAAGCAGAATGGGAAAAAATATATGCAAACTACTCATCTAACAGGGAATTAATATCCAGAATATACAAGAAACTGAAATAACTCAGCAGCAAAATAACAAATAATCTGATTGAAAAATGGGCAAAGCATCTGAATAGACATTTGTCAAAAGAAGACATACAAATGACCAACAGGTAAATGAAAAAATGCTCAATATTACTAATCATCAGATAAATGCAGATCAAAACCACAATGAGATATCATCTCACCACAGTTAGAATGGCTATTATCAAAAAGACAAAAAATAACAAACACTGGTGAGGTTGTGGAAAAAAGGCAACACATACACTGTTGGTAGAGATGTAAATTAGTATAGCTATTATGAAAAACAGTATACAATTTCCTCATAAAATGAAAAATAGAACTACTATACGATCCAGCAACCCCATTACTGGGTATTTGTGCAAAGGAAAGGAAATAGAATACCAAAGGATATATCTACACCCTCATGTTTACCACAGCACTATTCACAATAGCCAAGATATGAAATCAACCTAGGTGTCCACTGACAGGTGAATGCATAAAGAAAATGCAGTATATATATACAATGGAGTACTACCCAGCCATGAAAAAGAGTGAAATCCTGTCATTTGCAACATGGGTGAGCCTGGAAGACATTATGTTAAGTGAAATAACTCAGGCACAGAGAGATAAATATTATATGTTCTCAATCATATGTGGGAGGTAAAATAAATAAATAAATAAACAACTTTTAGGAGCAGAGAATAGAATTGTGGTAACTAAAGGCTGGAAAGGAGAGAGGGGTGGGAAATAGGGAGAGGGTGGTTCATGGTCACAAAATTATAGACAGTGGTGTATAGTAGTGCCATGCATCTATAACTAACAATAATTTATTGTATATTCTCAAATGGCTAGAAAACAGGAGCCCAAATATTCTCATCACAGAGAAATGATGAAGTGCTTCGGTAAAGAATATGCTAATTATCCTTATTTGATCATCACACATTGTGTATAATATATGTACATATATTGAAATGTAACTGTACCCCATAAATATGTACAATTAATGTATGTCAATTAAAACATAAATTCCTTTAATAAAAAGAAATTTAAAGCATTGCATTCAATCAGCCTATCACTAGTAAGTTATTTGTGGTCAGTAATAATTTTCTTTTTCCTGCTCCTTTCTTTCTTTTTTTGCAGTTTTCATTTTTTGTTCAAGTATAATACAAATGTCATAAGGGTACCACTGAATGAATTTCCATAAATTGAACATAGTGACAGCCATACAATGAGATCACAGATGAGAACGAGGATTTTATCAACACTCCTAAAGCCATTTTCTCTTCCTCTCTAGTCATTACCACCACCAGTTCCAAATTCTGTGATTTATCTGTTGTACCCCAAAATTGTTTGGTGATATTAAGTCTCATCTGAATGTCAATATTCCTAAGGGTTCTAACCACTGATCCACCAATCCTACTGGGCCCTGCTCAATTCTCCAGCTCATTTAGTGCCATTAGCCTCCTCCCACTCTGTGTCCAGCCATGCTGGAGGCAACTGTAAACCCAGAATCCTGCCTTGCTCCGCCCTTTTCCCCTAAATTATTGCACATCTTGTTCCTTGTTTCTTCAACAGCCATCCTCACTCTCAATCCACTCCCATTCCATTTTCTCCTTTTTGCCTCACTAATTTCTCCAGATGTTTCAGCATCCCTCCTCCAGAAAGTCAGCCCTGGTCTCTTTCTATTCCTTCCCCAGTGCTATGTCGTTGCCCCTTCAGTGTTCCTCCTGAGCACATCTGTCTTAAAAAAAACTGCTTTGCTCTTTCTGTTGGAGGCCAACTACCCCAAAAGCCCATCAGACTAACTTGCAGATCAAGCAAAGCTAAGGTTATTAGCACACTGCAATAAGAGAGAGTGTCATCATAAAGAGTCTTAACTTGTGTCTCGGAAGGGGAAGGTCAGGAGCAGATATTTACAGAGTTTTGTAATATGGGCTCAAGTAATTTCAGGCAGGTCTTTCAAGGCAGGGAATCTTCACTGGATAAGATTCAGGGATTGGACAAAATTTGTGATCTAATAGTTAATATTGCTGAGTACAGAGAGATACGGGCCTTGTCACTAGTCTTAATAAGTAAAGTTTTTGAATAAGTGACTTTTTTGCCCTGGGGATCAACCTCTGATCCTGAAATGCAGGCTATTTGCCCAGAAGAGTTATCTCTTGAGTAAATAAATTGGGTTTCAGGAATTTCTTGAAGCAAACAGTAAAGTTATATATTGCCTTGCAGTTAGTGTTTTCTTTCCAGGAAAAATTTTTCTGAAAAAATTACTAGTCATGTTGACATAGGTGTTTGTTTTCAGGGCAGACATTCAAACTATCTAGAGGCAGGGAGTCTCAGTTCTCTCTTATGTATTTTCCAACTTCATGGTTAGATCCTCATTTGATGCTCACTATGGCACATTGTTTAAACTCACTGCTTATATGAATAAATTAATTAATATTTCAAATATTAACTCTCTAAAGGAGTAGGATTTGAAGTAAGCAGAGGCTTCTGTGAGCTCCAAATTAAACTGAGAATATTTACTGAGAACCTCAGTAAGTGTTGAATTGGGGGAAAGGGAGTTTATGTGACTCTTGAGAGTCAAAGGCAAGGCTAAGAATAATAGTCAATGCTTTTGGAGAGGTCGGCTGAAGGGAGGTACCTTAGAAGCCAGAGGCCATGAGCGTGAGAGGTAGACAAAGCCAACCAGTTGCAGGACGTGCTTAGCCGCTGAGGGCTGTCACCTCCCAGACACCCAAACCAGCCAACTATCGAAAGATATGATGAGCAGACTTACAAATTCAAGGCAAGTTGGCTTCAATGAAAATCTTTTCTTACTTTTTCTGCTCTAGGTATTGTCTGTGCTCTAACAAAGCTATGACATATTCTTGGGGCTTTGCCCTAGGAGGCCACGTGGCTGCAGTACTGCATCCGACAGCTGCTAAGGACCTTTAGCTTTCCCCATAAGGAACACTTCTCCAGTTTCTTCTAAATCCTCCCTGATTAAAACTTTTAAAACTCAGCTGGCTACGTTTCAAAGAAGGAAGATTTCTGAGACCCTAATAAAAAAACTGGGACGTGTAGTCTGCAGAGGTAATTAATAATTTTAGGATTTGGTTCATGCAGAGGAGAAAATGTTTCAAAAGCCAACATTCTTCAAGGAACTGCACATTTTTATAATATAGTTATTTCCTACAACAAATATGAGAAACAAAACTTGAGCAGTGAGTGACACTATAGAGTTGTACATGTATGAAGAACAGATTCTGCAGTTTTATTAAAAATGCATATTAACCCAGATTAAAATTACATAGACTATTAATCCTCTTGTTTCAAAGAGTATGTTGAATGCCAGATGGGTTTAAAAAAAAAAGAAAAAAAAAACACTTTTATCCTCCCCACCAAGCTCTAATGTTGCATGGTTTACCAGGTGTGTGAGGGACTTGATCTGTCCCTGGAGCATAGAGAACAGGCCACAGACCGAAGATAGACACCTGACCTGAGTTCCAGGATAGCTCAAAAAAGCTCGACTTGCACCCAAAACTGGAAGTGACTATTTTTTGAGGTGTGGTTGTCTGTGCTCACAACTATGTACCATTCTCACTACCCAGTTGGTTATCACAGAAAAACAAAAAAAACCCAAAATACAAAAAAGCTGTAATGCCACAAAGAAGTCAATGGGATTCATGAAACAGGCAAGATGAAGCCAGACAGCTGATGCGATTAGTTGGCTGTCTCAGGTAGAAAGATTTGTTTAAGCTCTTAAGTCAATTACCTGAATGTGCAGAAATAATTCTATACCAAACAGCTCAGCCAAAGTTAACAAGGCATTTTAATCTATTAATTCAAACTAAATGTTAAGAAAACTGAGTTTGACTCTAAGATCGAATATTTTGATTTGTACAGTGAGGCAGAAGATCTGTTTTAATTCCTTCAATAATGTTAAATTTAACTTTATTGAACTAAATAGACTAAATTTTTTGATCCAATAACAAATAATGAAGATTTTAAAGTTAAAACTACTGGGTAACAATGCAATTTGAACTTCTATAATAGAAGAAGTGTCATTTCCAATCTCTTATTCATATAAAACATTTATGAAACTGACCCAAATAATGGCAGAGGTAGGGTCGGGGGACCCGATAGTCGGCCTCAACCCAACCAGTCTTCTTATCAGTATCGTGACTCCACCACAGGAAAGAATTCAAGGGCAGAATCACAGCAGAAAGTGAGGAATAAGTCTAATATAATAGATAAGAAATAAAGGTTCCACAGAGAGTGTGGGGCATAGTTGCAGAGACTGAGCTGGGTCCACACCAAGTTTAATGCAAAACAAGTTGTTACATCAAGTCTAACACAAAAGCAAGAAACACATCCTTAAAATTCAGTACGAAGTGCAGGCTGACGCAAGATAGTGAGCAGCTACTTGCTGAAAGTAAGTTTGATACAAAGTAAAGTATACACGCCTTAGCCAGCAAAGTGAGGGTTGCTTCCTGGAAAATGAACAACAACCCTGACTTCTGCTGGGATTCTGCTTTTATAGTTTCTCCACCTAAGAATATTTAGTTAAGGGGGTGCTTCCCAATTATGTAACATTTACTCTTGTACATGCTCAGTTGGTCTCTTTCTGGAGCAAGTTGATTGGCCAAATCCCATCATATGCACCTGGCACATTCAAGAATGTTCTGTGCTCTCTAGCACCTCTTAATGGAAGGTCATTCAACTGTCAGGGTTATATAACTCCTCTCTACTAAGCATGCCCAGTGACTGGATTTGCGTAGGCCAGCCCCTGTAGTCTCATTTTCCTAGTGTTGGTGCAGAAAATAGGTCTACCTGGCAACAGTAACTTTCCTCCTGGGGAGAGCCCAGAGGAGGGGCCCTGAGACCTCAGGGAGTGGCTGGAAACCCAGAGGCATGTCCTGATACCTGTACCCAGGGAAACTGAGCACCTCCTATATCTCAAACACCTAAAGTATTAAACAATTTCTCAAGCACTGTTTCCCCTGAACAAAACGTTTAAAACTGTGTCTCAAACTTTCTCAGACATAGAGAATTTCTCACGTATCTTGATTTGGGATTTCTAGGAATCTAATATTCTAATAATCAAAATGTTTCCTTTAATAACACCCCCATAGTGTCCATACATTTTATATTTTGTAAACCTACTTTTAAGGTAAGAATCTTTCACAATCTCAGCTAAGCAGATTAACCCTGTGGGAAGAAATATATATATTTTTAATTCCCCATTTTTTTCCCAGGTATTTTTGAAAAGATAATTATTTCTGCTTGATTACATTTGTATCAGTATTTCTAGAATAATTGATATTATTTTTCAGGATATCTTTATCTTTCTGATGCTCTTAATACAAATAACATTTTTTTAAATTTATTTCTCTCTTTCTCTCTCTAATTAAGTAACTTCGTGGTAGGTGTAACACACATTGAATATCCCATATCTGAAATGCTTGGGACTGGAAATGTCTCAGATTTTGAATTTTTTTTTTTATATTTTAGAATATTTGCATATTCATAATGAGATATTTTTTGAGATGGGACCCAAGCCTAAACACAAAATTCATTAATGTCTTATATACACCTTGCCATGCCATGGCTACTGTTAGAATCCTGTCAACATCACCAATTGTGGAGCCATTGCTAAGGCTAATTTCTTTAATCCTCACAGCACCAATTGTCTAGCTCATAATCCCATTTGTGACACCATTGTCACGCTAGTCGACCAGGCTAGTTGTCAGGCTTTTTTACCTACCAGTAATCCTGCCCAACTACACCAATTGTTTAGCTAGGGCTGGGTCTGGAGCTCCCAGACCCCTCAAGCCCATTCATAGACTGGGTCACAAATCCTTCACACACCAGGCTGGGTCACCAGAGCACTTCACGTAGGTCTATGAGCTAGGTAACCGGTCAAAAGGTCCTTGGAGCCAAAGGTTGGAAAGCATGTCTGCGCCAGGCAGATGCTTGAGGCTGACGCCCACCCTCCCTCTTCACAAACTCTCTGTCTCTCTCTCTCTCTCTGTAAAGAATACAAGAATAGCAACAAAACTAAAAAGATATATTGGCGTGCATGCACACTAACTCCACACACACACACACACACACACACACACACACACACACACACACACACACGCGATTTGCTTATAATGGATGTGCTAAACCACACCCAATGGGACTCGAGGCGAGTGCCTTGATCAAACTATTCTATTTTCCCAACACACCTTATACACATACCCTCAAGTTTATTTTACAGAATATTTTAAATAATTTTATAAATGAAACAGTTCGTATAAATTGGGCCATCAGAAAGTGAAGGTGTCACTATCTCGGCCACCCCTGTGGACAATCCATGCTGGTTTGACATCAACGTCATTCATTCTGACTCTGAATTTATATGCTACCAATGAGCAGTCATTTTCTTACACTTACTCACACACAAGTACGTAACAGTAGAAAATAGGACATACCATTAGCACAGCAAAAAATTTATGTGTTCAGGGTAGCTAAGCAGTGCCGTAGCAGCACCAGAACCCCTGTATCAGCTGTTAAACAACAACAACCACAAGGCAGTCTTTCAGCCGAGTGTAGAATTTTCCACTTGTGGCATCATATTGGAGCTCAATAAGGTTTAAATATCGGAGCATTTCGATTTCAGATTTTAGGATTAAGTATGCTCAGCCTACAGTGGTAAAGCCGTGCTGTGGAAACATGGAAGTAGCATGCTCAAAGTCATCACATTTAGAAGTCTATGTAAATCTGACTTCAGAATGGCTTTAAAAACAGAAGAAACCCTGATCTAGACCAAATCTTGCTCATTTTTTTTTTCTTTTTTTTTAGCAAAGCCAGTTTCTATCACTTGGAGGGTCCATGATAAACAGGAGAAAACTTCAGAAGTTCTTGTAAAATGACAGGTAAACAGGTTATTAATTCCAAATGTATGTAACTGCACCTCAAAATAAAAGATTTTACCATATGTGTGATCCTAGGTAGCACCTGTGCATTTTGTGACCTTCTGTGACTGCAATTAACATAAAGTTTTCAAAACGACTTCTGAACTTTTTTTCCTTTTTAAACTCTCCAGAAGATGGCCTGTTTTCAGCACAGGTATTAGGCTTCTGGACTTACATGTTTTTCTTGTGTTTCCCTCTTATTGTTAGGACTTGGATAAGCAATTTGTTAATTAATTGATAAACAGCAACAGAGAAACCTGGGTGTTACTACGCAAACTACATTTTTTCGTCAAAACTTCTAACTTTATTTACAACATTGTCATGAATTTATGATTTAGGTGAAATGTGGGACTGCATAGAATGGCCCTGGGCAGATCTTCTTCCATGTTTTCATTAGCATATGTCTTGCTTTCTGGTCTTCTGGAAGTGCTGAGTAATCATCTTACATACCACATTCCTCTTAATTAAAAATTTAGCCAATTAGCAGAGTCCCAAAACTAAAGAGCTATGAACTAGCTTTTAATCCAAAACATAGGCTATCATAAAATACAGGTTTTGTCATAGACAAAATGTATGATTCACACCCACATCCATCATTTGGTGCTAACTCAGGAACCAATTCTCATCTAATGCAAATATGAGATATTTGACAAACTACTTTGCTTTGTCAGCCCCATATTCTCATTTTTGTCATGCTAGAAAAATCCTAATACATCAATCCTACCCACTTCAATTTGAAAAGGAAACATCCACTCCCAGCTAAGTGCAAAAATTTTGAGACCAATCTTTCAGTGTGTTTTATTATGAGTGAGTATGAACCTCTAGATTTGATTAAAATAAAAGTTAAGCACACTGATATAAATTACTGCAGAACACAAAAGGGTTCATAAAAGCTAGAGAGAATCATTAGATTATAAAAGTGATTTTATAAGAGATGATTCTCTCCTCTGCTTTAAGTGTGTCTTTTATATACATGCATGTGAGCATAAACATGCCTGTTAACATTTATTGCAGGAAACATCTATTTTTCCCAGTTCTGATTTTTAAATTCCTGATATTTTCCATGTTTCCTTTTGCCTTTGTTCTGGCATTTAGCTCTCGAGCCATTATTCAAAGTGATACTTAATAGCCCCAATAAGAAAGCAACATCTTTCAGTAATGCACATGACTGTTTAATGATGCAAGATCATCTTAATCCCCTCTCCTTGTGTTTTATTTTCCTTTGGGGACAATGATTCTAAAGGCTTAACTCTGTTTCAGCTGGTGAAAGTTGAGTTGCCCTGCTGAGTGCTGTGGTATCTTCCTCTCCTGAGTTGGTTGAAGGAATAAAATTCCTACACTCTTGAAAGTGAGCCATTTGAAGAGTGTTGGAGGTTTGTGTCTAAAATTTTGTTGCTAGGAGAATTGAGTTAAAACACAAGGGGACAGACAGGCTGCTGTTTCCAAAACCTCCTAAAAGACATAAAATCACACCAAATGGTATGCCATTTTACAGATTTCTCTCCTTAACACCATTTTCCCAACGGCTAATCTGCTAGTTAAATCAGGAAAAGGAAGTATGGCCGATCACTTTGAATATACGAGGAAGAAGCCCAGGGAGCACGGGAGTGCCGGATTCCAGGTTTATTACCAAAGAATGAGTAATGGGTACGCAGCAGGCCTGAGTAGCCCTGAGTCACCTGTATATGAATGTCCAACTGTTCCGCCTCCAAGTCCCATGCATTTTACTGTCCACTCACCTCCTCCGCACCATTACTTTGGTTTTCCAATAATTCCCAAATTCCCCAGTAGTGCTTGATGCAGTCCTTGTAACCACTCCACAGTTGCCCAAGCAGAAATGGACGTGCCCATTAAGGCCAGACTGTAAAAGCTCAGTCCTGCCACTTTCCCCCAGTGAAGTCATGTGGCTCCACATGCCTGAAGTCCTCCCAGAATAACAGACGAGAAAAAGGTGCTAGGACCTAAAGCCCCAGCCCTGACCAAGGCAAGACTTCAACACGTGTTGAGGGTTCCTGTTGGCTGCTTAACTGTGTGTGGTGCTGGTGCTGGTGACCTCTGGGGAAAATGCTGCTTTTGCCCGACCGATCTGGACAAAAAAGAACTCTTCCTTCACCCTTGCCTTTCTGCCCCAAGTGTGGCACAGACTCAACTACTGAGACCAGGTCTAACTTTACACAAGATTTTACGGAAGTGCTTCGGGATAGAATCTTTTCAGATTCTGAAGGCCCCGGGGGCATGCTTGTGGGTTGCTAAACTGGAGGAAGTGCGTCCCCACCCCTAGCCCGGCCTACACTGCTGGCCCCCTAGAGCATGCAATGAGGGGTATGTGCAGACTGCAGTTAAAATGCCTCAGGGTGAAGAAAGAGATAGTTTTAAACCTTCCCCCACATGCTTTCTGCCCCTGCTATAAAAGCAACAAGTGAAATTATATACCTTTGCCTCGGCCATATCCAAGTTTCCATCACTAAACAGCTCCTATTTTCTCAGTCTGAAGTAGCTGCATGCAGGTTAATTATGACTCATGAGGAGGAACACTCGTCCCCTTCACCACTCTGGTCACACATGAAGGAATGTCCCTTTGAATAACATCCTGGGCCTCCCTACTCCCTCAGCACTCAGTGACTGCCCAAACTGGTGAGTTAAGCAACAGGAATAGAGAATGTGCAGCTCAGGCCATCTTGGATCTTTCAGGTGTCAACTTGAATATTTGAGGGGCCCAGGGACAAAATGAACAGGTGGGCCCCTTGTTGAGAGAAAAGGAAAAATGTGCCAGTAAAGCTATTAAAGTATGATCGATTTTGCCTTCTTCTATGGTCTTTCTCTTGACCTGTCATGCTGTCTTATCTGCTATTCAGTGTCTTCCTCCTTCAGGTGATAGGGGACTCAGCAGTCAGCATAGATGCTCAGAGGCCCTGACCCAGTGTCTGTGTCCAGGTCCCTAAAAGGCGTTCTGGGCAGGAGGGTGGGGACAGGGAGATACAGCAGTTTTGGGCAATGGCAAGGAGGCGGGGGGTCAGACAGCCAGGGGATCCAAGGACCCAAGAGTTAGAAACCTGTCCTGGGGGCAGTGGGACACAGCAAGAGGTGCATTTTGGGTGAGTCCAGCACAAATTCCAAAATTATTGAGAATTTCAAGACAGTGGACACAAATCATTAAACCCCAGGCTGGGGGCTTTCAAGGATGCGGGCCTAGGCCATCATGCTGGTACCATGCCCATGTAGCCCGCCCTGTCCTGGTGTTCTCTATTTTCACAGCCAATCTCAGCAAGGCCAATTCTGTCCCTCTGGGAGGGAAAAAGTGGGGCTCTGCAGATTTGCTTTACAGTATAGAAAATGTTAGTCACACAGAATGATGTTTGCAAGTCCATGCTTCTACACACGTAGCAGCTGTGCAAGGAACAAAGGTGACACTTTGATTTTACCTTCATCTACCTGAACTCTCTCTCTTCCTCTCTTGCTTTGGCTCCTGTTCTTGCTCCCACTCTCTGTTTCAGTGAACTATGAACTATTTGTGTTCTCCCCATGAGAGCAGGGCATCCATAGGGGACAATGGTCTCCTCCACTACTCCATGGCATCAGGTATACCGGTGCAGGGAGACCTCCTCTGATCAAATGTCGCCTGTGACTGGGAAGCCCAGTTTGCCCATTCCTGGGCTCAGTTCGCTGTCACACGAAGCATTGTCCTCCATCCCAGCTCTTCTCAGTACAGCATTATTATTGTTGTTGGTGGTGTCACTCCTTTTGAAGTGGGTCAGGGAAAAGTGGAGCTATTTGTTGGGTCATTTTAGATACCTCAAAACTCACATGAAACTTTCCTCAACCCCTCCTGTACCTGACCTCCTGTGACATTTGACACTGTTGAGTGTGGGGAGCTCCCTGGGGACAGAGCCTTTTCTAGCATCTGGATTTCGAAAACCTGCTTTGCCTCTGCTCCCCTTTTCCTTTTGTAAATGTTCCTTCTCATCTTCAGCCAAAACTTTTCCTTTACTTGCTTCATAAGGACTATGTTTCCCAAGATGCTGTCTTCAGCATTTCATCACTCTGCTGCTTCTCTTTAAAACTATTTTTTTCTCTCCTGTGTTTCCAAATACCACTCATACATCAATGACTCCCAAATTACCAACCTCAGCTTTGATGTCTCTTACAAATTCTTGAACCAGAACAAATCTTTATTAGATATCTTTGGATAGGCCACGGCTTTCTAGAAATGCATGGCTTAACTGGACTCATCCTATTTCCCTCTCTAAAACTTCTTCTCCTTTTATATCCCCTAATATAGTGAAGAGCTAATTCATTCACAAAGTGTTCCCAAGCCAAGGGTCTTAAAGTGATCTGAGATTCCCATGTGATATTCCTTTCTTCTCCAGGCATATTCACTCAAATAGCCAACCTCTATAAATGGTGCACTCGACATATTTTGGTGTTGTTTTGTTTTTCAGTATGGCCCTTTCTCTCTATTCTTCCTAATTCTTCCCTATGTGAGGGTATACTATCCAACTTCTCATATTTAAGAGGTTGTGTAGAGAAATTAAAGTTGTCATCAGAAGATATTAACTGATGAACCAATTACTTGCAAAAATCGTTTCTTTCAATGTTATCTGCTTGACTAGTGTCTTTCTCTATAATTTACATTATCTCCTTTGAAGAATTAGTCTTTCCATGTTTACAATCATTGAAAATATCTAACGATACCAGGCAAATGACATGCAAATTGATTCCAAAGTGATGTTGCTTACCTCCCTCATCTGCCAAACAAAAGAAAAAAAAAATCCGTAGAATAGATAAAAGTGCTCCTAAAGAAAATTTCAAATACCAAGACAATTACAAAGAGTTGTACACTGCATGAATATAGTGGTGGTATTCTCCATGTGATTATCATAGAGTTGTACGTTTATTATAAAAGTTTGCCCTTCAGGAAGAGGTGTTTTTGTTTGTTTGTTTGTTTGTTTGTTTTCTTAATTCTCTAATTCAACGAAAAGTCCTGCGTAGATAAACATTGAAACTACAAATTATAATCAAAGCGATTTCAAATGAGGATCAGGCAGGCTAAGCCATTTAACAATTTTAGGAGATATAATTAATGAGGATGACAAAAATGACATAAATATCAAGCAATTAAGATAAATATTTAGAAAAATAATAAAACTTTCAAATATACTTACAAATTTGCCCCTCCTGAAGTTAGTAATATCACAGTCAATGGTAAATTTCTGGACCCAAAATATATCATCACATAATTTTCTAAGAAAAAGTATATCAAAACTATTGATTTATAATTTCATTGATTATAAGAATTACTATGTAGCTAAACATAAAACATGAATGTGGTTTACTTATTATAAAATAAACTTATTTTCATGTTACTTTTATTTTTTAAGATAAAATCACTATAAAATAGTCCATTCTATTATAAAATCTATTTTGCATTTTGTGTGGATTAACTTGAATCGGCAATATGCTTGGACTAATTGTCATTGACTGAGGAAGACTTACCATACTGAGTGAACTCATCACAGTGATTTCCTTAAAAAAAAAAAAAAAAATGCCACATCTCTCCATTGCTTAAGTTCCTTCACTAGCTCATAAATGCCTTGCGGGTAAATTCTAAATTCCTTAGTATAGCATACAAAAAGTTTTCTGTGATCTGATCGTGTTGTCTTTCTAGATCTTATCCCCAGCCTCATCTCTTCTAACTTACCCTCAATCCACCTCAAAGTACCAATTTGCAATGACCTGAATGTTTCTGTTTCCACTAATTTCATATGTTGAAACACTAATTCTCAAGTGATAGTATTTGGAGGTGGGAACTTTGAGAGTGTCAGGTCATGAGGGTGGAGGTCTCATGAGTAAGATTAGTGCTCCTATTTTAAAAAGGCCAAAGAGTTAGCCAGCTCTCCTTGAGCCATGTGAGGACAAAGTGAGAAGGTGGCCATCTATAAACCAGAAAGGAGGCCCCCACCAAAGCTCAAGCCTTCTGGCACCCTGTCTCAGACTTCCATCCTGCAGAATTGTAAAAAATAAATATTTCAAGCCACACAGCTTATGGTATTTTGTTATAGTTTCCCAAGCCAAGGAAGACAATACATCATTCTACAGTACTTCAGCAATAGAGACCTATTCATGATTTCTTGAACAAACCACATCAAAACAGGAGTTAGCAATTGCCCATGCAATTTATTTTACTTGAAATAGTTCCTCTTGCCCAAGATCCACATTCATCACCCTTCAGAATCATGTTGTTAGGCTTTACTTGTTCTGAGAAATCTTCTTTGACACTCTGAGGCCATAGCCTCTCCCCTGCCACAGCCATCCGAAATCCTAAATGGAGTTGTTCACTCAGTCTTCAGAATAATATCCATACTCAGCACATGCTGCTGCTGCTGTGTTCATCACCTTGTATTGTAAATATATGTGTAAATGCCTTTCCTACAAATCTGTGAGCATTTTGAATAAAGGAACTGTATGTTTGTACATTTGGATATCCATAATTATTTTAATAGACCAACAAGAAAATTACGAATATGTGGTATCAGAGCTGACATAGGTGAGAGGAGACACCTTGCTGCATACACTTGCTGTTATTTCTCCAGGAGAACCACAAATGATAAATGCAAGATTCTATCAGGAGAAAACTGAGAAACTCCAGGAAAACAGGGACACCTATAAACATGGAGCTAGGAAAGCCCTGCTCTTGAAATAGGATAAAAATTTTATTTCCAGACTACCCACAAGACACATCCTTAACAGAACTCAAAACATAACTGTCATTTTTTTTATTCTTGCTTGCTTTCTTAAAAAATAATTACCAACATATCTGCAAGCCCAACTTTGTATGGTCAGAAAAACACAATACCTTGTAAATTTGATATTTGCAATAATAGGCTACAAGAAATCACCATATAGTTCATTTACATTTTTAGCACCTTCCTAGATAACTTTATGATAGTATTTTTTTTCTTTTTTTGCTTTCTGTTGAATTCAAAGACCACTTGAATTCTTTTTCCTATTGTCTTCATCTGTGAAAATTTGTCTTCAGTCTTTTCTTACTTCAGCAGTCACATCTGATAATTTAAAAATATATAGCTAATTATTCTCAAAAAATGAGAGAGGTAAAACAGTGTACCAAAAATTAGACATGCTCATCAGCTTGGGGCAGGTGCCAGGGAAATAACTCATCTCTATGGCCCAGGGACAGAGGAAAAGTCTTAGAAAAAGGTTAAGACCAATCTTAAATGTGAGTCCAAGAAAATTTTTAACAACATAAGGGAAGAGGAAAGAGTTCCATGATTAATGGCAGATTCAGGTGAAGGCTTCTAAATATGGAACAGAGAGTCCAAGATAGGTGATTCCCACAAGCCAAGAAGGCAGATAGTCAGCTATATTGTCAGTTGATAGTGGGAGGTTACAACACTGACCATAGTTCAGCAGAAAATTCCTAGTCCCTGTAGAAAGCAAATGTCAGAAGAAAGATATAACATTGCTAAGGATTAAAATAGGCATCAGGCAATTCAACAGAATGATGACTAAGATTCAGGAATCAAAGAAGAATCCAAGTTGCTTAAATGATTGGGTTACTAAATACAGAGTGATTAGATAGAACAAAACTGATTTTGGGTTAGCAAAACAGCAAGAGCAATCTGCTTATACACATGGGATAGCATGAAGAATGAAGAAAGCTGGTACAGTATCTTCCACCAGTGGTTGAAGTTTGCTCTAGAACTTGATGTCTAGGCTAAAACTTTCTGGTAAATAGATCATGAGCTGTGGGAAATAAGTGGAAAAAGAGTAGAAGGGAGAAATCACAATTTAGAATTAAGTTAGATAAGGTCCCTGAAATTTTCGTTAGTGACAGAAACCAATGCAATTTAGTGACAGTAAAATATTGAAGGACACCTGAATCCGTATGTAAATGACTACAATTGGACTCAAAATAATTTGTGCAGATTGAAATTTATTGGCTCAATATATCTAGACAAAGGATGAACAACAGAACTACAGAAGAGAAGGGATCTAGTTGGTATTCAAAAATAAGAATAGCCAATGACTCCAGCTCTTCTAAGACTCTTTTTCTCCCTGCATTTTTTTTTTTTTATCTCTGGGCTCCTCTGGCTGTCAATTTACAACTTTCTCAATGTATTTAGCCTTCCTCTTCATAGGGGAGAAACAGAGTCACAACACCTGTTGGACTTCACACACTCGTCCACAGCTTCTGCTATCAGTAGAGCACATACTCTGTCTTGTCCTGGTTTGAAATGTTCTGGAAAAGCTTTGAGTTGGGCATCAAGTCAGCTGATGATTCTTGAACTAATTTGGAAAGGCTGTTGACTCTACCTGAAAAAGTCAAATGTGGCAAAAAAATTGAGGTCAATCAACAAGTCAGCTCCAATTGGCACAATGGGATTGTGTTTGTGCAATAGTACTCCAAAAAGGGTGTGTTGTTCTAAGAAGAATATGGGGTTGAGCATGGGAAGTGTAGAAAAGAGGCTGGTCTGGACAAGAGAAAAAATAAGGCACTACAGAAGTTTTGTCAAAATTCTAACACCCACCACTGGAGGTCTGGTTCATTACATGAATGCGTCTACATATTTAAAAGTTTTACAGGTGATTCTGATAATAAACTAGGTTAAGAATTAATGGCTTACAGTCAAGATAGAGGATGCTCACCATGACCTATTGATTGACAAAGCTGTCTTTACCATTGTTTCCCTTCTGTTGGTGTGAACAGCCAAGAATACACTAATTCTAGGTTAACAGTGATAGGTTATTTTTCCAAATTGAGAAGGTAAAAATAATTATACTTCACAGTGAAACATGTGAGATACCTCTGAGAATTGCTGTACATCTAGGTGTTGAGATTGGCATAAGAAGCACCTTAATATTGCATTTACATTTCACTCTCCCTAATTTCCATTTTGGCAGGACTCTAATTTGGATAGACAAAGGCAATAAGAAAACAAGTCTTTTTATTTTTTTTTAAACATCATAGAATATAAAATACAGCTAAAGATTGGCTGTAATAATAAATAAAAATCCTGGAATTATTGCTCAAATTTAAGTCAAAATTGTTGAGATAAATGTCCTGGCCATTTCACAGCTTAATAATAAATGAAATGAATTTCTAGATAGTGTCATGCAGAGCATTATGGTAATTTGTTTTTAGTAAAAAAAAAAAAAAGTCAAATTTTGATTAAATTATTATTTTACATATTTTTAGCAGGAATATTTTTCTCTTTCATACAGAGTTTAATCATTCATTTTACTCCTACCTTTTTATTTATGAATATTTTATATGTTTATAATAGAAAAACATTAGGGAGTTAAACTCTGAGGGCAAAGTAAATGAAAAGAACTTCTGGCTCATCAGCATTAAGATATGAAATGAATTCAATAAATAACCAGTTCTATGAAATGCTCAGTGCTGTATAATTTCTGCATCTGGATAATAAACATGAAAGAAGAATTGAAGATCTGAGTTACCTGAATCACATCTTAGCAGAATAGCAGGTGTCTGTGATTGTGTTTCAATCCATGCGGCAGAACTGAAGGCAGCAGATTTTGTGCTGCAGTGCACTTTGACCAGATATGATCAGCCAGAAGCCTGCTGGTGTAGGTGAACTGGGTAGGGAATGTGGCTGCAGCACATCTCTGTTGAAGCTGCAGGACAGGTATGAAGTAGCACCCAGTGAAAACTGAAGCCGCTGAGGGCAACACTCATCAGCACCACGAGGATGAGTAATAGGGAGGGAAATAACAAAGCAGAAATGTAGAAATTCCACCTTTGTGGAGTGGGAACCTATAAAGCTGCTATGAGAAACTTCCCACTGTTAGTGAGTTGTGGGTCATAGAGAAGAAATCCAAAATGCTGATGAATTACCTGCCCCAACAATGTGAATAAACTTGCAACTAACCACAGAAAACAAATGAATCTAAGGTCGGCTACCTCATGCTGAACGTGTAGAGATGGCTTAATGTTGACGTACCATGGTTAAGTGGGTTACACATTGATTCTAGGTGGCCATAACTAGTAAGAGATGGAAGGTCTGGCAAACTTGCTTTGTACAATTGACATGCACAAGTTTAGGTGAGAAGGAATAACTCTATCTGAAGCAAACTTCCCCATTGGGTCAGGAAACACTATTCTGGTCAATTTTGTTCACCCATGACTGACTTGGTTCTTAGCATCATATCAGCATGTCTTAAGGGTTCAATAAATAATGGATTAAATTAACACTTAACGTGAATCAATGAATAATGAATAAATGAATTCGTAGATAAATTAGGAAGTATAACGGGATTATGAAACATTAGGCAGCAAACTTGAAATCATAAGAGCAAGGTAACAATTTAGCTTCACTTTGGAAGAATACTGACTGTAAGAATAGTCAACAGCTGGCTGAACAGATGTTTTTGAAGAATTGGATTAGGATTTCTAGTCCGAGCATGAACTAGGCTTTTGGCAAGGCACGAAGTAAATTTCAAGAGAATGCAGTTGAGCATGTTTGTCCAAAAATGAACTGCCCTGCTCACTAGGCTCTGCATTGAGTACAGAGAGGAGGCGTGTTCTGATAAATGAGTAAACATTCTGGTAGATCCTTGGCATTCTTGAACTTCATATCTGTGGCTCGACTATTATAAAGTAATATAAAAGTCTATAGTTTGTAGAGATTTTGCATAGATTGAAGTACAAATTTTAAATGATAGCACTTTGCATTGCTGAGTGGCTATTAGTCAATTACCTTATGGGTAAGGCAAGCTGCCTTGCAAGCCAGCGTCTCAATAGGACTTTGTTTTCCCACTTTCATGGGAAAACAGCATTCCCTTCCATTGTAAGCCGCAGTTCAATAGCCTAGAAAACAAGAGCCAAAATTGCAGAAGTATCCCTTCATATCCCATGAAATCTTAAAGAAAATTTATCGTATTTTTCTTCAAATACTTATTCTGTCTCTAATATGTAATCATCAATGTTGTAGGAATTATGGATGATACAAGACAATAACACACAATCTCCTTCTGCATGGAAATTAGGTTTTAATAGTGTGGTGTACAGAGACAAAAATATGTGTAATATGCATTTAAAATTAAAACATTGTGAAGACAGATAAAGTATCTGATGGGCACCATTATTTTTCTTCTAGGGAACCATAAGGAAAAATGGTTAATTAAAGCAGCATTTAGCAAGCCTTGAAGAGTGGGTAATATTTGATCTTGTGGAAAAAGTAATGGAAGTAATTATTTTTTGAGCTCTTACTACATGCCAATCACTGTTTTTCTAGACTGTAAGGTAGACACTTGTGTTAGTTAGGCTAAGCTAAGCTATTGTAATACGGAGACTGCAAATGTTTAATTTCTTAAAGACCAGAAATTTTCTCTCTCGTGTCATATGACTTTCAACATTGTGTTAGCCATCATGTTTCAAACATAAGCTAATATCCGCATTTCTCTGTATGTGGCTCAGGTTGTGCTAGTTCCTCTGCCTGGGGAAACTTTTGCTCATTATCTCTGTGCCTCAGTTTCTCATCTATAACATGGAAGTAATAATATACGATGAGGTGAGATGAGCTTCTGGCTAGGATGGCATTCTTCACTAGAAATGCAAAGACAGAATTATACAGCCAAACTTGAGGCTAAATACAGTGAAGTAGAGGAAGAAGAGAGAGAAGAAAATAAATGACCTCAATTTTTGAGAAGACTAGAGGAATATTAGTAAAACTGCCAAAAATGAATAGAACCAAAGATCTTTTTAAGAAATATTATTAATTTAGTAAGTGAAAAATAAATTATAAATGAATGGATAAGGAAGGCGGGAGTTGACTGATTAGTGAGAAGAGTAAAACAGTTTTAAAAGGATGGAAATCCAGAGTGCTGGATTGTTATGAACGTTCAAGGGCAGAATTCTCCTATGAAGAAAAGATTCCAAGTAAAAAAAAAAAAACTACATAAAATTTCCAAAATATTAAAGTTTCCTGTTTATAATTTACTATTTCAGTATAGCCAGAACTTTCCCAATTATCTCAGTAAAATCAGAACCTACATTCTAAATAATGTTTTTTTCTTAATTTGACATTTCTTAAATTTATTTTTTGATTGAAACATACCTGATTATACATATTTGTGGGGTACAGAGTTTACTATCAATACCTGTATACAATGTGTGATGATCAAATCAGGAAAGTTAGCATGTTCGTCATTACAAGTCATAATTATTCCTGTGTGCTAACTCTCCTCTACTTCCCCCTTTCCCACCTTTAGTAATTGCAGTTCTATTCTGGTTTTTATTTTTACAATTTTGAATGAGTTCATCAAGAATGAAGCCTATTTTGTCAAATAGCAGAGAAATTTGTCTTCAATAAATTACTTGAAGTAGAAACTAAAAGTCTACATTTGACAGCCTCTTAATGGCTACATGTTGTTCCAAAATAAAACATAACCAAAGCAAAACAGTACAAAATTAGAACCCAATTGAGACATTTCTAGACTATAAAATAGCTCAAGAAAGAATAAAGTAGAAGAAAAAAAGTCCTCATATGCTTTCCATTCTGTATGTTTAATGTCAAAAGTTATTTCACACATCTTGTTACTGCCCTTTCAAGAAGCAGTCAAAAAATAACATCAGGCTCTGGGGGATTCAGGGGATCTAAAGTGGCTCTTAATTCTACAATTTACAGTTTTGATTGCTTTAACACTGTCTTCTTTTAGAGCAATTACTGCATTGGTGGATGAGTTCCAAGTGTTTATGACATAGTAAGATATGTTCTGCAATTGCAGAAAGTTTGAGATAGTCACTCTTAGAAACTTCTAAATAGATCCTGAAAATCAGCAATATATTTCAGTATCAAATTCAGGACTCTGAACCATTAAATTTAAGTAAAGCTCCTATACCTTACTTTCAGAAAACCATTGATTAGGAATGAAAACAGTGCAAAGGAATTTTAAACCCGAAGAATAAAACCGGATTATCTGAAAGAGTCAAGAGAATTTGAAGTGATATGATATTTTCCTTGCCTTCCTCCCCTACGGGGTGGGGGTGGGGGGGAAGGATATGTTTCCATAGTTTCAAAACAACTGGTTGAAAAATAAATAATTGATTTTCTTTGCAGATATGCAGGAAGAAATTGTTAACTATATTTTACTTCTCTAATTCTTTCAGTATTGCATAAACATAGGCAAATGGGATATAAAAATAAGAGGGAGAAATTAAAATAATGATAAAGACATATAAAACAAATAATGAATGAATACAGTTGAGAACTAAGAGAGAAATGCAGAAGTGAAGAAGAGTGTCTGGGAAAAGAAGAGGCAGAGGGAGGAAATGAGAGAAGTAAAATTATGGCTTCTAATAATAAGTCAAGAGGGACCTTGTCTCTGAGTATATTTATAATATATAGACACACGATCAATAAGGTAAAATACTGACCGATATTGACAATCTTGAACTGTTGTGTGGTAAGACACTGTTTGTTGAGTAGAATGATTCAAGGCAGGACCAAGGTTGAGCTGTGTGAGAAGGCGACAGAGGAAAACGTTGGAAAGAAGATCCCCAAATAAATGTAGAAAGCGGCATATATACTGCATGCAAAATGAGGATGGATGAAGACTAATGGTCTGCAGATATTCTGTCAGTGCCTTTCAGGGCACTGTTATGCTTTATTTATCTTTCCTGCCACAAAGAAGCAAGACCACATGCAGACGTATTCTACATGGCAGGAGGAAGCATCTGCTTTTAGGAAAAAAACTCAGTCCTCACATTAGAAAAGTATGTTATCTACATACATATGATGGATTGAAATTGCAAGATAATTATGTTTCTTGATGTTAATTTGTACCTTTGATATGACATTGATTGTAGTTTTGTGCTTTCCTTTTGGACAAAGTGCTTCTCACAATTAAAAACAATCTTGGATGTTTATACATTGCAGATACGTGATATGTGGTACAGTGTCTATGGAAGCCGTCAAAGGGGATCATTAACAGATTCTAAAATGATTACTCTGCTGAAGTGAGCAATCAGTTAAAAATGGATAATATAAAACTGTTATCCTAAATCTGTAAAATGACTATCACTCAGAGCCTGCAGAAGACAGATGATTAGAAAAGCAGACAAAGCGCAAAACCATGTTGTAAGAATCACAACTTGCTGATTCCAGCAACATCTTCATTTAAACACTATATGCTAAAAATAAATATAATGAATTTGAAGATTCCTTAATGCAGACATATCAGCCACAAAGTAGTAATTGGTTTAATAATCATTTTAAGCCTGATTTCAAATATACCCTGAAAATTAATGTTCAATTATAAAAATAAATCATGTGTATATAGCTTGATAGATTTACAAAGCATGCAAATTAAAAGCATCTTATTTAATACTTAAAATATCAAATCTGTTAAGTAGGAATTATTATCTATAACATATTTGGGGTAAGAAACTGAAACTGAAATTGACCAAAACACTTACCTAAGATGTTTCAGCTAAACATTAGAGTAGTTGGAAATTCAACCCAATTTTCTCCGAGTCCATTCATTGATTAATTTGAGCAAATCTGAGTGCCTACTACAGGCAAGGTACAGTACTATGCCCAGGTGATAACATCATAAGAGACAGGAGCAACAGACCAATGCTATAGTAAAGGAACTTTAATTTGTTCAGATTAAGAAAATCTTTTTAGAGAAAGTAAGCTAAGGTAACACTTTCATGACAAGTTATTTAGCAGAAAAACGGGTGCTTGTTGGGTAGATAAGACAGTATGTGAGAAGATCCTGAAGCTCACATAAATGTGGCACATTGAAGAATAAAAGACAGCCCATATCAAAAGAAAAAAAGAGAAGGTAGTGGTTGGTGCCAGCTGAGGCAGGTGATTGGGCACAGCCAGACAGTGTTGGTCTCCTATCCTAAGAGTAGTGGACAGCCATTGAAAGGCTTTATTCAAAGAAGCAATACAGTAATAACATTGGAATTGGGTGCAAAGCAGAGGACAAATTGCAGTGGAATCAAAATGGAAAGAGGCCCAATTCAAAACTGGGCAGAAGATGTAAACAGATACCTTGTTAAAGAATATATAAAGGTGGCAAATAAGCATAGAAGAAGATGTTCAACATCATAGGTCATTAAGAAATTGCCAATTAAAACAATAGTGAGATACAACTCTATAACCTATTAGCAAGGCCAAAATCCAAAACACTGACAACACCAAATGCTAGTGAGGAGCCACAGGAACTGTCATTCATTGTTGGTAGGAGTATAAAATGGTACAGCCACGCTGGAAGGCAGTATAGCAGGTTTTTTTTACAGAACCAGACATACCCTTTCTGTATGATTTGTCCATTAATCATGCCCCTAGGTGTTTACCCAAATGTATTGAAAACATGTTCACACAAAAACCTGCACATGGATGCCAGTAGCATTTTCATTCATGATTGCCAAAAACTGGAAGCAACCAATATGTCCTTCAATAGGTGAACAGATAGATAAACCATGACACATTTGGACAATGAAATATTATTCAGTGCTAAAAAGAAATAAGCCACCAAGCCATGAAAGGCTATGGAGAAACCTGAAATGCATATTACTAAGTAAAAGAAGCCAATGTGGAAAAGCTACATATTATACAATTTCAACTAAATGACATTCTGTGAAAGGAGAAAAGGAGAACATTTAGGAGTCTGGGATAGCAGCATAGTCAGAAATGGCAGTGGCCTGAACTGCTGTGCCAACCTGGGATAATAAATTATCTAAAAGTGCTCCTCAAATACTCACCACAAATAATTTAAAAAATTAAGTTTCAAACTTGAAAAACAGTTCGAACATCACCTTTGCATGGAAAACTTCAAGGCTTCCTCCAGCTCATACATTTTCTCCTTTCTTAGAATTGCCGTGATCTTACATGTGTTATTGCACTTGTCCTACTGCATTATACTGAATTATAACTAGTTTGCTTTCATATTTGTTCTATTCCACCAATCATTGACTCCTTAAAGTCAGGGCCATTCTTTACTCAATTTCCTATACACTGTAGCTATCATAATGTCTATTATTTCTCCAATAAATGTTTGTTGAATTAGTAAATAATCGTCTGTTCTGCCAAAGCATGAGAAAAAAGGCTTAGAGATACACAATTGAGCTTGTATTATATGGATCTTTCTTTTTTATGGAATTTCCTATGCTATGTTCCAAATATTCAATGTGTGACTCGAAAAATGCTTTCTAAGATAACATAGCTGTTGTCATGTAGTATAACTGTTGAGAGGAGCTGAAATTGGTCTTCCATTATTAAAAAAAATATGTCGTGGTACAATACTATTTAGAATCTGCATAAATGGTGCAATGCAACAGCATGTATTATTACTTTTATAGAGTAGGAGTCGATAAACTACAACCCATGAGCCAAATCTGGCCCATTGCTTGCTTTTGCAGATAAAGTTTTATTGGAACACTGCCACACTCATTCCTTTACATAGTGTCTATGGCTGCTTCTGTGCTACAATAGCCTAATTGGGTTGTTGTGAGAGACTGTCTGGTCTGTAAAGGTGAAATATTTACTATCTGAAGCTTTACAGAAAAAGTTTATTGACCAAAGCATGTTTTCTAAAATCAGTTTACCTGCTTTTCAATTCTGCTGCATCACTGAGTAGACAGATTAACTGGGGAAAATTATTTGACCTTTCTTATTCTCAGTTACTCATTTAAAAAATAGGGATTATATAAAACCTAACTCATAGAGTTACTTTAGAAAATAAACAATAAAATTCTTGCAAAGAATATGATATACTGTAAGTAGTCAAAAAATTTTATCTATTAATGTGGGTGTTTTTATTTTTGTATTTTTTAGGAATTAGAAAAATGTGCTAGGATGGTAGAATTGGGAGTCATGTAAAATGCTTAGCATAGTGTCTGGTACAAAGTAAGATTTCAGTTAGTGTTAGTCTGCTTTGTTAGTCTCAAAAGTTGGAAATATACTCAAAATACAAATAATTTCATTTAAGAATCAGTTTCTAATCAAAATAAATTTTAAAATTTGTCTTCAACCATTTTATATACAGATTCAGCTTATACAAACAGTGAACACATTAATTTATACTATTTATTATTCAGTTTGAGAGTGGCATTATATTTGTGTAGAATTTAACGTAAAATATGATGAAGAACTTAATTCCAGGTTATTTTTGTTACATCTTCTCACAAGAATGCAACTTATTTGGGGGCCTATTTGGTATCAAGATCTGAAACTCTCAATTCTTTTTTCCAAGCACCAGCTTGCTAGAGAACAAAAAATGAGTGTACTGAAGTCCTAGTTTCCCTAGATGGTATGAAAATCCTCACTTAGACAACTTAGCATTGAGTTACATTTGGGTTAAATCCAGGCTCTCCCTTTTTCTAAGCTACTGAAAATAGTTGACAGCTCAATCACATCCTGATCTTAAAATTTCTTTGATCTTGAAATTGGTTGGTGGGAAGGACTTAATATGTAAAGAGTTGCCTAAAACCAAGGCAAGCCACTCATGGAAGCAAAATATACTTTCTCTAGCTAACTTTTATAATGCTTTCTCACAGGGGAACACTAAAGCTCCTAGCCTTGTTCACCCTATTTTTTTTTTTTCTACCTGGAATACCATTTCTATGAATTTTTCATGGCCAAATCTTATTTATTTTCAAGGCTGCCACATCTGGGAAGTATTTCCTGATATGCCTCTCACTCTCTTTCTTCAGGATTTTAAAACTTTCATATAATCAATTCTGAATTGTTTCAAATATACAGAGTATAATATATAGAATTCATAGAACATAACATATACTATATTTGTACACATATGTGAAAATACCTGTGTGTGTGAGTATGTGTATTCCCCAACAGTTCTAATGACAGAGAGGGGAGAGGGGAACTTGACCTTTCAACACCTAGAAATTGATCTTGACCCAGATCCTAACAGTTTGGCCTGTGGAAGTCCATAATCCCTCCTACAAATGCATGCTCAGTCTCAGGTGGCCAAATCACCAGGTTTTCTCTTCTTAGTGATAACTCTCTGTGGTCTGCTTTGGAGAAGAGTTTTGTATGTCATCTCAGACAATGAACTCAGCTTTTGGTCACTTTCCAATCACATTTAATCCCACTGTGTGTTTGTGAGTTTTATAGTTTGTTGTTGTTGTTGTTGTTGTTTAACTTGAGGAAGTCATGAAGAGAGCTCATGTGGAGCAGCACACAGCCTTCTATAGTTTCGATGTCTTCTTCAACTCTGTCTTCCTTTCATTTCTCTCCACCCCCACCCTATTCTCTTCTTCTCAGTCTGTCCCTGAAAAATCCAGATTTTTCTCATCTGTTATTTAGATCAACTTTCCTTTTGTACTGTTGTTACTGTGAAACCCAGAGTTTAATTTCCAAGAGCTCAACCAAAGGACCTTTCATTTAAAGGGCTTCAAGCTTACTCCTTTTTAAAAGCACTTACAGACGTAGAGACAAATGCTTTCTAGTTGCCACACCAATCCTCATACAACAATTATGTAAATACTAGCATTCAAGTTTAAGGCACCAGTGTATCTTTCTTTGCCAGCACAGGACACAGCTTATCTTGAACTATAGCTATCAATCTCTCAATGTTTGTTGATTGACTTTGACTGACAAAAGAAATGAATGAACTAATAAACAAGTTCCAAATTCTTCAGGACCAGGGAATGGCTCTGTATCTGTTATCCTAACACATTGCTGGGCTCACATGAGAGACTTTATAAACATTTCATGTGACTGAATACAGAATTAAAAATTGGAGCCTTTATTATCTGTATTACTAGACACATCTTTGTATAATTTGCAAATGTTTATAGATCAAATTAACTGTTAATGCCTCTGCACATTGTGAAATTTCACTAAGCTTCTTAGTTATTATGATTACTTATCATTTATTTAGTTCTTTATGTTAAAAAGGATTTAAACAGGATAGCACCCTGCTGTCCTAAGCATTATCAAATATATGCCTCTTGATTTGAATTGTTTGCAATCTGTAATAATCCAATCTTAGATAAATGTCACATAATAAAAATGGTAATTGTGCTGTTATCAGTTGTATTAATGCTATTAAAGTTAGAGTAGTAAGATGAATTACTTTATAGAAGAGAAAGATAGGGCATAAGGACCAAGTCGATAGAATACCAAGATAAAATGACCTAGGTTTATATCCTTAGGAGGACAACATTTGTATTATTCTGTTTTCTGTCACTTATAACAGAATACCTGAAACTGGGTAATTTGTAAAGAAATGAAATTTGTTTCTTACAGTTTTGGAGGCTGGGAAGTCCACAGTCTAGGTGACACACTGGTGAGAGCTTCACATATGTAGGAAATCTCTACAGCATCCCATGGGGACCAAGGTATCAAATAGTGAGAATGGCATGAGCAAGGGCATTAATGCATTCACTTGCTCTGTGCATAAATCCATCAGAATCATTCCCTGATAACCCATTAAGCCATTAACCCGTTAGTCCATAAATGGATTAATCTGTTCACAAGGGCTTAGTCTTCACAATCCAATCATCTCTTAAAGGCCCCACCTTTCAAATACCATGATCAGATTTTCCACCCTCTTAACACTGTTACAAGGGGGTCCACGTTCAATGAGTTTTGGGAAGACATTCAATCCACTGCAACATTTCAAAAAGAATTTGGTTTTTCATAGTATCAATTTATGTGAAACATTTAATTGTTTTTTCTATAAAATTAAAGAAAATTGTAGACAAAGTGTGTTTTAAAATATGCAACACTATTTACTCTCAGTTTAAGTTGTCAAAAAGTTAAGGTACATTGCTGGTACATGGCAGGACAGGGACAGGGGTGGTAGGGAGTAGAAGGACTGAGGTTGATTGATACAATGGTAGAGTCCCACTCTCATCAAGTGTTGCTGTGGACTGACTGAATTGTGTCCCCCAGAGTTCACATATTAGAAGCTTAATTCCCACTGCAACTGTTGAGGGCAGGAATCATATTACCATAATTGAAAGTTGGGGCCTTGAAAAAGTGAGTAGATTGTAGAATCATGCCTAGTGAATTGATTAAAAAAGGTGGTCAGGGGTGTGGTTCTGAGGGCTTTAAAAGAAGAGCACATGAGAAGTTCTCTCTCTGTGCTGCACCATTTCTGCTTTGTGAGACTCCTGGGTCACTGTTGCTACCACCAGATGTGTTCCCTGCACTGTGGAATTCCCAGCTTCTGAATCTATAAGCTATATATATATATATATTTAATAAATTACCCAGTTCCAAGTATTTTGTTATAAGCAACAGAAACGAACTAATACAGTGTGCATGTCATTTCAATTTAGAAATACTAGGAGCTAACATTATGCCTTTGTTAATCACATCATAGAAAATGAGAGCAATCAATCCTGTTGGGCCTTGTCCCTCTGCTGTAAGGAAAATCAAGGCTCAGAGGGAAGAAAAAGAAAACTGAGCACTGAACTGAGACCAAGATATATGAAAGACCTGTCATGTGAGAACACAACCAAAAATAGCTGTCTGTGAACCAAGAGTAGGGCCTTCACCAGTGAATCTTCTGATGCCTTGATCTTGGACTTCCCAGCCTCTAGAATTGTGAGAAATACATTTTTGTTGTCTAAGCTGAACAATCTGTGATATTTTATTACAGCAGCCCAAACTGACTAGGACGGAAATGAACATATGTATATATGTTTGGCACAGATGCAAATATAGAAAGACAAATAATCTAAAACCTACATAAATAAAAAATATAAGAGAAAAAAAAAAAAAAGCACTGGCTAAAAGTATGAAAGACAGTATTTCAAGGGAGAAAAATTAGCCAAAGTAATTTTCGGAGGAAGATATTTAAGGAAATTGTCAGAGACACTGTTATTGACTAAGAAAAATGCTTGTACTAGGCTTTTAATCAATCTTAGCTTAAAATATAAATAACAAAAAAAGAAAAATAAGGGGAAAACAAGCAGTCGTAGAATACCTTAAACGGCATGCCAAGAAGTTTATAATTGATCTGCTACTAATATATATAGACGGCAGAAGATATTCATAATGATTATCTTTAAAAACCTTTTAAGACCTTGGGAAGACAAGGATCCTGCAGCTTTCCTTGTAAATTCTGTTCAGATTGGATGGGGGAATAATGTAGTCACTTGAATTAAATATTAACTTAAAGATCATAAGTAAAGGGTAATGATTAATAGGTGTTAGAGCCTTCTGGGTAAAAGATTGAGTGGGCTCCTTCAGGTTTGATGCTAATGATCCGCACGAGAGTGCAGACAGCATGTTAATGACATTTTTCGGTAACATTAAATTGGGAGAGTCTGGAACATACGTCAGATCAGAAAAAAAAATCTGTTCTGAAAATGGCTATGAGAAAGTTAGGAACATGAAGAAAATAATAAAATAGCATCCAGGGACTCTAAATTCTAAGTAGTATAGTATAAGTTTGATTTTAAAAATAAACAAAGTAGAGGGCATCGAAGAAAGAATAATTGGACCTGCTTTGAAACCTAAGAGTGAAAAAATAAATTATTCATATTCACCATGCCTGGGCAGTACCATTTCAATATGACCCAGAGAGGGAGCTGGAACTACTGGGTACTCACAAGAAGTGAAATATTTGAGGGGCATATGGAGAATTATTGTTTATGTTGGAAACTACTAAATGCAATGGGAAGGTCGCTGTAAAAGGGGGTATCAAATTTATCTTCTAGAATCTTTTTCACCATAAAAATGTATGCATAAATTCATTCCAGGGAGGTAAAATGAAAACATTGTTTTAAGAATAATCTTTTGTGTTCAAAGAGAGAATTATAGTGCGCTAGAAGAGTAAAGCATCATGACGTAACTGTTTTTCCACATTATGATTATCTGAGGTCTAAAAAAAGGAGAGAGAAATATCTGAGCACTTTACACAGATAAAAGAATGGAATGGACTACTTCTACAGAAGTCCCTATGATCAGAAAACAGCATCATGTTAAATTTCAACTGGATTAATTTTTAACTACAGACTCAGATTTTTTTCTTCTTGTACATAAAGCAATGGTGACAAACAGTGTAAAGCAACTTCTTTTTCACATACAAAGAAATATTATATTATTGTTCACAAGAGCATTGTTCAGACATCTTGAGTTAGTATAACACTATAATAAAAAATAAAGGTGTGGAGCCAAATCTGAACTCAAACCCTCAAACCCTGTACTGGGAAAATAGAATAATTTAATCAGGCCCCCTCACCTGGGAGCAGGTTGAGGGTGGTGCAGCATTCTTTGTGGGCAGGTTGTATGTGGGTGGAATTAGTGCGTGAGCGCAGCAGCTTTGCTGGCGCCTGCCTCAGGTGTCTGCTCTGCGCAGCCATGCTTTCCAACCTACAGCTTCCAAGGACCTGTTTTGCTGGTTACCTAGCTCACAGGCCTGTGTGTAAGGGGTCTGGGGACCCAGCCTGGCATGTGAAGAGTTTGTGACCCAGTCTGTGAACGGGCTTGAGGGGTCTGTGAGCTCCAGACCAGCCCTAGCTTTACAATTGGCATCACGAGCATTAGCCATAGCACAGCACCCTGGCTTAACAATTATTTAATTATATGATCTTGGACATGTAATTAAACATTTGCTGCTCAATGTTTTCATCCGTACACTAAGACTGTCTACCTCAAAGACTTATACTTTGGGGATTACATAAGAAAATACATATAAAACCCTCAGCATAATTTCTGGAATAATGTTGAAGCTCAGTAATATTTATTTAGATTGTGTGTTAAACATGAAATCATAAAATTAACATTTGGAAGAGACATTAGTGATTTGAAGCCCAACTTCTTCAATTTACAAATGAAGAATCTTAGAATAGAGATGCATTCACCTCCTTATGATTTTGGAGATAGTTGGAGAAAGAATGAGGATAGGATTCATGTACGATAATTAAGTACCAGAAAAACCTTACAGCTCTACTATCATACATGCCTCAGTGATATTTATGAGTAATTTTGGAAAGTTTATATGAATGAAATGTAAGAATTTTATTGTTTTCCATGGTTTTACCTTCTGTCCCATCACCAAGAAACCAACAGCTTAATACAACAGTGAAATGGCATATGAAATTCTCAGTTAAGGCATCAGCTCAGGGACAACATTCTATGGAAATACTGCACTATCCTCCAAAGTACAGTTTATACTGTGAGCCACTGGACAAAAATGGTGTTCAGTCCCTATAGGTAGAACATTCAGGTCCAGGAAGCATGAGGAGGATGTAAGATGGACCTTTTACACCATGACCCCCAGTGTGTGCTACAGAATTTGTGTTCTCTTTCTCCATCTCAGGCTCAGCTGGGTTAAATGAATGCATTTCAATAAAATGCTTCCACTGAACTTGAAATTATGACTTTACCTGAGCATTTGGGTTCCTCTTTCTATAGGTTTTACAGGCAATGAAAGATCTTTCTATGCTGGTGGGAGGAATCAATCCTGATTACCAGAGGAGAAAGTGTTGCTGCCACATATGGAGCCAAAGATGACTATGTCTAAAACCCAGATAATTCACAGGGATGTCTTTTTTCTGTTCCCAGTAAAAATGGTGAATGGGCAGTTGCATGGTCCATGATCCAAGAGGGGCAAGGTAACTAAGGGTTCAGACCCCTTACGGCTGCCCATATGATTCAATTTTTCAGGCAAGCAATCCACATCCAATGACATACTGACCTGGCGTGAAGGAAATCTAGAAAAGGGAGGGCTATTCGTAGAGAAGAATATCAATCATGACTTCAGGATCAGCTCCATCAGTTGGAAAGGTATTTCTTCACTAACCCTCCTGCATTAAGTATTTGCAGGGATTGTGACCTTGAAGAGGCTTCTAATGCAGAGTGAAGTTAAGGAAGACATGAAAATATCTAAGTTGTAAAAGGGATGCCTTCCCACTCTAAAGGTTTCTCTTGATGTAATAGCAAGACTCCCATAGACATATACTCAACACTTATGCATGCACATGCAGAAGCCCAGAAACCCAGGAGGCTAACACCTCATAGCTGAAAGGGAACGGCAGCCTACGGATACATGCGTCTTCTTTTCTCTCCCTAGACCAGACCATCCTGAGAAGCATTTCAGGCCATTCCTGAGATCAAAAAACATGTGTTCTTTAGAGGTGGCCAATTCAGTAACATATTGGATTTTTTTCCTACTCTTTTTCCTTTATCTCCATTCTTATTTTCTGATCACAGTCCTCATAAATTGCTTGCATGTTCATCACTGGCTCAATTTCACTTTCTGGAGCGTCCAGGCAAACACAGTATCTAAAAACAAGCTCCAAATGTAGCTCAACCCCACCCCCCTTTTGTTTCCTCAGTCTTTTCTTTTCCAGTAAGTAGCAACTCCAGCTTTCCTATTGTTTAGGCCAAAAAAACTTTGGAATCGTCCCTGTCTTCATTTCTCGTAGTTCACATCTAATCTGCCATCAAGTCTTGTTGGCACAATCTTAATGTCTTCAGAAGGTGATCGCCTTTTACACCCCATACTATGATGAGAAACAGTGATCTATTGTCTGGATTAATGAAACAGTCTTCTAACTAATCTGTCTGTTTCTAGACTTATTTCCAATAATCTACTATCAACACAGCAGCCAGGTGATCATTTTAAAACTTTAGTAAAT